>NC_090708.1:16610000-17860000 GCF_040954835.1 Lepisosteus oculatus
TGTTTTGTGGAGGCATGGAGAAATCGAATAATAAATAATGAGAATTGTTTTCACATGTACAGTATATTTTTGATTGATAATTAAATACCATAACGGCATTAATTAAAGCAAATATAAATAATAAACTGGATTGCACAGTAGAGCATAGTTAAATGGATTAATAGTGTTTCAACTTTAATAGTACCCACCCAAACTTTGTTCCTGTGGGCTTTTCAAGAACAAGGTATTACTGTTAGTAATCTTTATAAAATGATCTAAATACAATTATTCATGCTTTTTATGCAAATACGTTTTCACAGTTAATCTGAGATTTCTATTTTAAAAATTTCATTAATTTAAAATGAGTTGTTTTCACAGCATGGTGTGCTGATTTGGGGTTCCTAACAAATAACAAACATTCTTAACAAATTCTGACTTCCTGGTCTCAGTAACAATGATCTAGACAGCATTGTCTGTGGATCTACCAGCCTGTGATAAGGATTTTTGCATTTTCTGAGCAATTAGCGCTCGAAAAAATCACAGTAAAACAACATGCTTTAAATTTAACAAAGTGTTATCAGTTCTCATTTGAATCAGCCAAGTAAGACTTAACCTCACAAATTTAATCTTAATGTTTCTGTACAAATGCCCCAGTTATTGTAGGTTATTCTCATAAGAGTTAGATTTGTTCAAATTCTTGATTTCAGCTGCTATAACTGACTGGTGGTATAGGGTGTTTCAGTAAATCTGTTCAACCTTACAATCCTTCTTCAGAGATAATGTCCTAGAGAGTATAAGAACTCCCTCAATACCATACCATGCATTTAAAAACATCTTCAAATATTTAGAATTCATGAAAAACCTCTAAATAATTTCTAGATTGCTCAGAAAAAAAACTGAGTCATCTCAATAAAACTACACCGAGCATATCAATGATTGATTTCAAGATTTCCTAAAATGACTTTGGGATGTCCTGAAATGCTGTTATATCCTTTATTAAACCAGTTATTAATACTGTATCAAACCAAAAGTAAATTCTCTTTTAACTACAACAATCTGGTCACATACTGCAATCAAATAGCAATATGAGCAAATTAACTGCAGCAGTTTGAACAAAGTTTCTCACTGGGGAAGACAAAAGCTGTGCTTCCTGTGAGATCTGAATCCGCTACCCTCTAGGTAGGAGTCCAGAGCCCTAACGTCTGCTGCCTTAAGATAATGTCAAATGCACAGGATATTGTTCTTTTTTCAAAGATTGGCTCAATCTATTTTAAAGTAAATAAAAAGCCGTTTTAATTTTTAAATGAATAAAAAGACTAATCATAAAATATGTTATAAAAAAAACGCTGGGGAGATTAAGGGGAATTTCATATAATGCTTAAAAACGGTTACTTCTACACTAGTGTGCATTGCTGTAGTAAAATGCAATTGTGGTTGTTTGATAAAGAATCTGCTTCTGTGCTAACAATATTCATGTTTGTTTTTAATTAATAATTGTAATTCATAATTTGAATTAATAATTATTTTCCCTTCCACCTACTGTTAAATAAAAGTTTAAGCATCTAAAATGCAACACTTGGGCAACATTTAATACATTTCATTTTAAGAAGGAAAATCAATCACAGATATGATACAACCCCAGAAAGCTATCACGGCAGTGATCGGAGCTGGAATATTTTCCCCCTGACGCTTTTAATTAAAGTCAATCTGTCAGGAAACAAACATGCTCTGATTAAGTCTTATGTGGAATTACGCCACTTGAACAAAAGCACAACAACAACACCCAGTATGGTGCATAAACCCGCACTGCTCTCTCCAAATGGTGCCAGATGTCCCCTGATTAACATTGTGGGGGTGCCGAGGCACTCAGAGCTCCAGTGAGGGCTTCACAAGGATTGTGGCTCATGTGCAGCAGCAAACTGCCTCACCTTGTGTTAGTGCATATGGTGTGGCCTTGGCTCTCTTTCAGGAATGAGGAATGAGCTGTGATTCACTTTCTCACTCATTTTCATCCCATCACACATGATTTCCCCCCCTTTTATTGCTGTTACCAGCAGGCCACGCAAGACATGCTCCGAAAGTTCATCCCTGACATTTTCAGCAGCTCCGGGGAGAATGTGCAGGACTCTTCTCCTTGACAGGCTCCAGGTGACAGCACCTCCAGGGAGGCACGTGCCAAGAGAGGCCCAGCTCTCCCTGTTGCTGGAGGAAGCTGCAATATTGCTGCCTCACGGGGTTGCACAGCCTCCACATACAGTATACTGACAGAGAGCAGTCTCAAAGGGGTAGCCAACCCACGTAACTATGAAACGCTATTGGCCCAAACTGAGGCACTTGGCCTGTTTTAATCATTACTGCCAGGTGATGTTCAGGGGGTGGGGGACGGAGAAACTGAGGCCCCTCTATGTCCTCTGTTACAGTATGTAGTTGTCTACTCTGTATTGAAACTTCAAGTTCTCAAATGCTTGAGGAAAAGGAGTTTTGAATTCCCCCCACCTCCTTTCTGCACCTCCTCCTCTTTCTATTTTTGCGCTCCCTTTGCATCCAGGTTCCCCTTGAGGGGTAAGTGAGGCTCACTTCCCCAACCTCGGGTTGGCAGCGCCTCCTTGCCCCCTTCCGGGGAGGTTCTCACTGTGTGAGCCAGAGGGGACCCCCGGCTTCCATACTTCCCACCGCGTCGATCTACTCATTCCTCCCCTCCTCCCTGTCCCCTGAGGGCCCAACTGCCAAACACAAGGCAGTGCCTCTCAAAATGACTCTGTCAGTCAGGGGACATTTAATATCCTGCTTCGCGCCGCACATCCGCAGCATCCAGCTCAGCTTGGGATCCAGCAGCTGCTCTCAAACTGGTCCCTGTAGGAGTATCTCACAGCACAGAACCGTTCTTCCTTCTCCGCCTCTGAGAGTCCAGCTCCCAGTCATGGGACATGGCCTCTCGAACTGACTCTCAGTACATCAGGGGTGCTTATGTTTTTGGGCCCCAGAGGCTGCCAAGTCAGTCAATCCACAAGGACTACAATCGCACTATCCATGCTCAGGGTTCATGGTCAGGGGGACTCTACTATAATCTACCAACCCCAGCATCTCCCAGTGAATTCCAAGTGGGGAATACACTTTCAGCAGTGGGACTGCATTGGAGGTTTCCTGATAGCTGACTGTCAGTACTTGTGACGTTTGTTTTGTGCAGAACTTGCTTCAAATAAATGTGTTACTTTAAGATGCTGTATAATTTGCTATACAGTTATTTCAGTAGGTTGGTCAAATTCTAATAACAACAAAGCAATGAACATAAAGGAATAACGTACTTAATCTTTGGTGTTAATTTGCCTGGCTAAGGAAAAGGTAGGGCTGGCCAAAGATCATTGTTTTCAAATTGTTCCTCACTTCTGAGGAATGGACCAGGGAGGCAGCCGCAAGAGTGTTGGTGGGATGAATGGAGGGGAGTGGAAAACAGTTATGTGCAGACAGAGAGTGCTCACGTTTAGGAGAACAGATGTGTGAGATTAGAATGTGACTTATTTTCAAACATCTGTTAAATAACACCATTTATATTGCATGAGAAGCTTTATGTCAGTAAATGTTTTCTTTAGATATTAACATGCTTGTTTCCTCTGTGTTATTAATTAATTCATGTGCTTAAAACACTAATGAAAGATTATTTTATTTGAACAACAGTAAGAATAATACATATCAGCATGGTATAGTGATTTGAAGCCCCAGGGTTGAACATCACGGGTTCAAATCCAGGTGAAACGATGGTGTTGGTTACTTCAGGAAAAAACGTTACTCAACGTGCTCCACTTAATACCCTTGTATTCAAATGTGTCTCCTTTTTCTCAATTGGCTTAACTAGTAAAATAAAGGAATACAAATCGACTCCCTATTAATAGGATTCCATTTCATAGAACACCTTTTTAACAGTAAACACCATGGTGTTGTGGTGCTTTAAAAATTGTACAAATAAGAGATGTGTAATTGAGGCAGTGAGGTGGATCATGGAGTAAAGAAAATGGCTTGGTAGCAGCAGGTGCTCAATTCAAGCCCCCAGCTTTACCTCTGAATCATTGAGTTGCCCTTAGCAAGTTACTTGACCTTGCTACAGTATGTCCTGTTCTTTGGAGGAGATGTAAAACTAGAGTCCTAGAGTTAGAGCTGGCTTGATAATAGTGCCTTTACTCCAGTCTCCATAAGTCACTTAGAAAATGGTACAGTATCATCAAAAGTTATTATTAAGAAATATCTATTGAACTGTAAATATATTATTTAAAGCTAACAAGTCAGAGATATAGGATTCACCTGAAAGCGTTTTCAGTTTAAAACATTTACAAAATGCCTTAGCATAAGGTTACAAAACAAATGGGTAGTAAATGTGCACAAGGGTAAATGAGAACAAATCTCAATGTGACTGATTATAAAAAGGTTGCTACACATGGAAGGTCGTTGATAACTGATGCCTTCACCATAAATTTCAGCAAGAAGACAACAGCAGCTCTTCAGAAACTTGCTGGTGGAGAGGTGCAGATTATGGGCGTGACACAGCTGCAGTCCAGTTCTAAATGTGGCAGTGAAGGTCTTCCCATGCTTTTTGCCTGATTCTGATTGCTGTCAGAAAATATAGGCCAATGTTACTGTGATCTGTGTAGTCTCCTTAAACCGTCACTGCTGTCAATCAGAATATATTGTCAGTGACCTATGATTTCAATGAGATTAACAGCGTGCACATAGATTGACCTTATTACATCCTGAAGCGATAGTGACATGCGCCACCTCTCATGAAACAGCATGGAAAAAAATTAAGTGGAAATAATTACTTTTGAATACAAACATTGAAAGAACTTGCTGAACGTCACCCGTGAGGATCTGGTTAATTAAAACATTTTTCTTATCCTGGAGGAAGGTTTCTATTACAGTTAACTCTTACCTTTCTTTTAGGTGTTTTGAAAAGTAAAGTGGCTTAGACAGGTTTCAAAATTGCAATAATGAAACTGTAAACAGCACTGCAGTATATTGTACCTGTGAGACTGTTTGCAAACAAATTCTGGAGATCTGGACAGTCTGTGTCTGTCTGACTGTTCAACAGTGTGTGGTTTTACAGTATATCAGTGTTGGACAATTCTGCAGTCGGTCTGTGGCTTGGTGTTTGGCTATCAGGAAAGAGAAGCTCACAGCTGCAATGGTCTCCTAATTGATGGTGAAACACTCAGAAAGAAGGGTGCCCTTTGCTGTAACTGTGCCGTTTTCAGCACAGCTCAGTTTAGAGATCAGTGCTTGCCCTGTCGACACTCTCCACTACCCCCAGTCTCCTACAACACATTTGTAATTTCCCTTCATTTCCCAGACTGTGCACCTCGGTTCCAATGAGCATTTTAAAAATTACCCTGACGTCTCTTCATGTAGTTGGCATAAGACGAAAAGAAATCACTGATAATTGCAAAGAAGCCAGGAGAGAAATCTCACAGGACACGAATGAAAAGGCAGAACACCTTGTTTGGAGGGAAAATATACTGACCTGGTGTCACTGGTATCTTGGGAGAGAAAAGAGGAGGATAATACAGGTAATGTATATGCAGTGGGAAGTAACACAGTTGTCAAAAGGTTGAAACAGCAAAGTAAAAATAATCATTGAATTCAGGGTCTGTTTTTTTTTCATTTATTCTCAGCTGACTCATTCTCTGATATTCACCCCCCTGAAGTGTAACTCATGAGGGTTTATCAATCATTAGTTTAAACCTTTCTCAAAAGCTCAATTACATCCGCATTGTCACTAGGGCAAATCCCCTCCTCTCCCTCTACCACCTCTTTTTAAAGCCAGTTCAATTTTGTTGCATGACATGTTTGATATCTCCTTTACTTTTCTTCAGCATCAGATGCCTTTGTTTGTTATAAAGGCTACTGTGAAGCCATCGCCTCAGGGAGTGAATACTTTGGCCTCATTTTGTGGAGCCAAGTGTCAGTCTCCTCGAATTGAAAAAAACATTTCACTTTGAAATCAGCTCTCTGGCTGAAATGGGGAAAACGTGCCTGGATTTAAATGAATGCATAAAACATTCAGATACTTGTTAGTGTGTCTCTGAGAAAGTGAAGCACACAGAAAATGTATGTGGAGGAAAGGCAGTTTGCATACCTTAAGCAGTTGGGATGCCTACATCAGAATTATTCCTCATACACAATAGCCTTTATTAAACTGTACTTCAGTTCACCTTTTCTTACATATTTAGTTAAATAAAACACTGGATTGTGCAGAAAGATCCTGCATACCTCCTGTATAGCTGTCATTAAAGCGAATTGCAAGGCTTTGAAGGAAAACAGTTACCCAGTTAATGACCCTTGGAACAGGGACTCTGAGAGGCTATCAGTTACTGACATTGGCATTAACTAAGAAAATAACGGTAATTACCTGCTGGTTGTTATTCCTTTGCAAGAAGATCACAGAATAGTTAGCGCTATAATGACATTAAACATTCTTTGAAAGTTACCGTCAGCCTGAAAGGCCCCGGCAGGATTGGTAGATCTAGGCTTTAAAATGCATGACCGCTGTGGTAGGACAATGACTTTGCACATCAATGGAGAGACTTGGTAGAGTTGCCTGGCCTGGGAAAGAACCACAAAGAAAAAAAACAACAGCATTCCTTTCAACATCTGTGAGATCTTACAGTCAGGAATATTTAGATTCATGCTTGTTTCAATATAAATATATTTTGGCACAGTGGAGCAGTGGTTCGCATTACTGCCTCTCAGCACTGGGACTCTGGATCCAATTCCAGACCCGGGGTGCTATCTCTGTGGAGTTTCTAGTTCTCCCTATGTTTGTGGGAGTTTCCTCTGGGTGCTCTAAGTTTCTCCCACATCCCAAAGACATCCTGGTAGGTTGATTAGCTTCTTAGTGAATTGGCCCTGGTGTGAGTGTGTGCATGTACTGTATGTGTCTGCCCTGCAATGAACTGGCGTCCCGCCCGGGGTGTATCCTGCCTTGTGCTTGCAATATAGGCACCAGCTCCCCAGTGACCTTGTATAGGATAAAGAGGTTAGACCATGGATGGATGGTATTTAATTTGGAATTCAATTTCTGTTACTTTTTATACACTCCCTATCTGCAGTTGGCCTTTCTTAATCAGCTTGGCTTCAACTCCTCTATCAGCCCATGGGGAATGAGGACGGTGAGGGCTCAGCTCCAACATGCCCACTGTTGAGCGACTTGTCACCACACATGCTGTGAGCTCCTAGCGCTTCATGAGAGAATTGGCAGCGAACGGAAGAGGGATGTACCTCACACTGTTAGCACAGCGTCCGGGAATACCCCTGGGTCACTGCTGTCCAGCAAGACAGGCTGACTCAGAGCCAGTGCAAGCCTGCCAGTACTTCACCAATCGCTTGGGATCCCTGACCACAGTCAGCCCAGGTTGAAAGTGATGGCTGACTTCCATCGTGACTTAACCTACTGCGACACTCAGCTAGCCCCTGACGTCAATACATTTGGGAGCGCCTCACACTTTGGCCCAGAAACTGATGCTGTATTTGAGTCTGAAAGTCAAAATGTCAAAAAGTTTAAAAAAAAGAATTAATGTGGTGAGAAATAATGCGTCTGAATGCAAAATAGCAGTTTCAACTCAGCAGAGCAGCAGAGCAAAGACAGGTCAGTTCAGAGGGGAAATTGATACATCATGTTTAGTACTGCGGAAAAAAATATTTCCTACATCTTGGAGAGAAACTTCAGACAAAATGAGCCCGAAGCCAGCATACATGACTGCAGTAAGATTTTGTCAGCCCTTGTTAGGTGAAGAAAGCGAGACTAACCCGTACCCAGATTCAGAGACAGGAGAACTGTGGCGCTTGCTTTCTCATTGAATCATATGACCCGACCACCAGGTTTCTATAACTATTCAAGGATAACATCATTATCTCCTTTTCCATCCATGCACCAAGCCGGAGCCTATTTTGGCAAACAAAAGGCACAAGGCAGGATACACCCTGGATGGGATACCAGTCCATTGCAGTGCCGAAAGACACTCACACCAGGGCCAATTTTTCGACAAGCCAATTAACGTACAAGTATGTTTTTGGGCTGTGGGAGGAAACAAACTACCCGAAGGAAACCCACGGATAGACAGGGAGAACATACAAACTCCACACAGATTAACTCTTCTAAACATCATAATTATGATGCATCAGAACTCTGACTTGCTATTCTGTTTCCTCTAAATATTTTCTAACAAAAAAGAGGCAAAAGTTTATCAATTAATAATAGCACAGTAGAGGGAAAAGGGATGCAGACAGAATTTAGACCATCCAGAGAATTTAGACCTGGATGTAGCACAAATATAAAAATATGAACAGCTGACAAGTACAGTTCATATACAGCAACATGAAGCTTTGAAATGAGGTAACATTGATTTGAAATTATTGGAATTTACTAGGGAACGTACTGAAAAAGCACAGATATTTTAAACAAGGCACACCACACAGGATATGTTTTCACAGGGAATACAATTTCCAATCTTTCTTTCACTTAAATCCAGATGCCTTGTGCCATTCCTGGAAGATGAATTTTGCCATTAAACTATTTTTTTATGCTAGCTTGTTGACACTTGACTAAAATGAGAAGGAGTCAAAATAATAAAAACCTCACAAATGTTGACAGAAAAATGCTGTCTGTACAATCTGATCATCTGATGTAAAGTATCACTGTGATGAAACAACAGAGTGTGTCTGTTTGCAGTCAACTGTTCAGCCAAATCTTTTATTTTCCGAATGGCCTCTGTGATGTTTCTGGGTCGTGAAGCTGGCAGCTGCGTGATTTTCCACAGCATGGCTGTTAAGAGAAATGTGCTCCAGTTTCTTTAAAAAATCTGTACTTTATAAGCAAAGCTGTCGACTTGAACCGATCTTGAATAAGAATATGTTTCTCATCCTACAAAAGCAGATCAACCAATTTGCAAACAGGAAAGACAATGCTGTTTTTTAAAACATCTAAGTAAATTTATCAGTTCTGCTTCGTTGTGTAGTTTTATACTTGAGTAACAGGGACACAGTGCATAATAAATAAATAAATAATCACTTACCTATAAAACTCGAAAATTCAACACCACCCAAAAAGATGTGCGATTGACATGAAATAAGGGTCTACAATGCTTACTGCATTACCTGTATCACAGGCAAATGAATTTGTCCTAATAAGTTGCAGCAACTGCACTGCAGAAATGCTGTGAAATGAGAACTAAACAATACGTTAATTTCTATAACAGAGCAATATTAAATACATCTCTGAACAGGTGTCCAGAAATTTTGATTTCTATATGGGACAAGGTTATACTGTCTCATGCAATCAATGTTCTGCAATTACTCAAACCGAATGTCATTGCTTCTGGCTGTGCTGAGCTAAGTATAAACCCTCCGTGAGTCACGCTGGCTGAAGTGATGGTATTTCTCAGTTGAACACACTCAGAGGTAGATCAAGGCTGAGGCACTGTCTTCAGGACTGATGTGAAATATATCGATTTTGTCTTCTCTTACGGAGGACAGAAAAACGGGATTTGTGGTTCTTTGCCTTTGGAAGGATGGCTGGTACTAAGTGCTTCCTCAGTATACCAAGGTACGTGCGTATCTGTTGTAATTGTTGCTTCTCTAGTGCACCAGCTGCATGCTTTCTAACAGAAGTCTTTCCTGGTACTGTATTTATTTGACCAGTATTCTACAGTACAGTATATGGCGCTATTACCATCAGGGGTTTAAAAGATGCCTTTGACTGAATGCAAAAGCAAATATAGAAAATGCCTCTAATTAAAATGTAAAACATCCATTTTTATTACATTTAAAAGATAGTAGACAAGGAATTACTCCAATAGCATTGCATATTTATCATCTTTCAGCAAAATTCCTCTCTGGATTTCTCGCATGTTAAAAGCAGTAAACAATTCTTGCTGCAGGCATGTCATTCTCAAAATTGAGCATGCAAGCATTACTGAAGAAGAAAAAAAGGCTTTAACTGAATAGATGTACAGTAATATGTACTGGAACACCTAGAGAATTAGAAACATGCTTTGTTCCAGAAACGTTGCAACATTTTCCCCTAATATACATGTACAGTCTTTGAAACGCACAATGATCAAACTAGTGCACAACAACTTAAGGTTGCATTTTGCAAAAAGGCTTAACCGAGTACAGTTTGAATGAGCTGCATAGCACTTGTACAGTACATGACATATAGTATACTGTATCGTGAAATTTGTTTTGGTTTACCAGGGCTTTTTAGAGATCATTGGCTTGGAATTGCTTGTGCAATTAAACATGTTAATATTCTACAAATAATTCTAAAACCACCTCATTTTCTGCTTAACTTCCCAAATATATGTAAATACAAATTAATCAATATATAGTTTCTCTATACAGTTATTCACTAAGAATATGCTTACTTCCTAGTTGTAGAGTGAACCTCTGATTTTATCTTTTCCCTTTCATCTTATTTCATTTCTTTAATCCTAAAATAACAAGTCCCTATTTTCTATTCCTAACATAACAATTTAGTTTTCCGATTATTACAACCATAATTAGATGCAGAAGAAAATTGATTTGTTTTTAAAAGCCTAATTTAAAAAACCAATGTAATGAATGTGAATTAAGCTTAGCCATCCTAAAACATTTTTTTCAGGTCTCATTTCTTATTTTCCCATCCTTTTTGGCAATCTATTTCTTGAAAATTCAAATTAAAACCTTATTCTTGGCTTTGTTATGGGACGATAGCAAATTAGGGATTGAAACATTTAAACATTTTTTCAGTCCCTAATTTTACTTTAGTAATGTAAAGTAGATTGACTTTACTGGAATTTTCCAATATGTTGCACTAATAATCCAAAAAGTAATTTGATGTTAAATAAATCAGTTTTATATCAGAAAGATTCATTTGATCATTTTTTAACAACGGTGAGTATTAAATATTTAATTTGGTTTTGGTTTTAAAATGTGTTCTGTTCACAATAGAATTTCATCACATTAGTACAGTAGATGATCAACAGGTCTTTCCCTCTGGACTATCTTCATTTCCACTAACACTCTCAGCCCAAATAATACATAAGGACTCTTCAGTCTAATATAATTTAAACTCTACAAAGTAAGAATCTGTATACTGAGATTGATATTGTATTCAGAATATTGATCAATAAGATTGCAATAGCAAGATTCTCCTTAAAATCTAAAAAGGGTTACAATTTGATTCCTATACTCCTGGGGAGTACTTGTTGCTATTAAATTATTCTATACAAAAAGTTTTGAAGGTCTAGGACAATGGACTTTTTTAAAAATTCCAAAATTGCTCCGTATTGTTAATCAGCTACATGCAGTCCTTGTATTAAGAAATGCAGAAAAAGCAAATAATTAAAATATTTGTTTCCTGGGTAAATTAAAAATGTATTGGAATGCACATTTCAATTTTCTAATCTTGACGTGCAGTCTTTTTTAGATGTATCTGCAATGTTGTTTTTATTGATTGCACTTGACAGGATTTGATTTTTGGTACAGATTTGAAATTGTCAATTATTTCTTATTTGTAAGTCTGCCATTTGGAAGAGCCACCCGTCTCTCACTTATCTTATTATAAGCGGTAATCGCCCGGCAGGTCACAGGAGGAGCTGTTTTCAGCGAGATAGGAAAAATCTTGGCCATCTAATCCCAAAACATTCCCAATTTTCCCAGACAAATTGGGAATAATCCCTGTCGTAGTCTGGTGATGACCCAGTCTTCTAACCAGGAGTGTAAAGGTCATAAATAGTTACCTGTACCTGCATTCGAAGTCAGCGGCTCTGTTTGTTGAGACTGTCCAGGCTCGGATTGGTGCAGAGAAAGATAGTAAGTAACCTTTTCCAAAATAGTACCTTCAGGTATAAAATGAATAAAAAAATAATCTGACACCGCATGCCACATGTATGTAAGCAGGATTGAATGAAGGAAGTATATTTTGACAGTATCTCTTTAATCATAACCATTGACATTTCCAGGCAATCTTTCTTTGCTGCTGTATTAACTGAAAAAAAAAATCAGCAGAGCCAAAACTTTATACTTTAATTCCCTCAGGAAAACAAATGAAAGGGAAATTCAAGGAAAATTAGCCGACAAAGACATTGCTTATGGATGATTCAGTTTGTCAGGTAACTCAAAGAGAAAATGAATGCCATTTAAAAGACAGGAATCTTGGTTAACATCACAGCATTAAATCCCTTAATAAACACATGCCCATCTTATGGCCACACTGGTATTTCCCTTTGGTAAATTACAAGTGGCCCCGATACTCACCTGGTAATCTTAAAATTTGGGCCTTATTTCTGTCCTTTATTCCCCTTAAAATAACATATGGTTTTTCTACACAAAAAAGTGGGTTTTTCACTTTCACTCACAATGCAGAACAGTTGAAGAACTCCTCAAGTCACTTAAAATGCAGTGTTACAAAAAAGGATTGAGGCGTCCAAGAGTTCAAGATACCATAAATCCAAATGGAAATCAGGAGGACGAGCTGTGGCTGTTTTTCTTTGATCAGATTCAGATTCTATCTGAATGATACAAACAGTGAGCAGGAATAAAGAGCAGCCTTATAACCAGTTCTGTTGCTATTACTGCACATTCTCTCATGGAGCTTCAGCACCAACATTAACACATTAAAAAGTCACATAAGTCCTGGACTTCCGTTATTGAAAATGTTGAAAGTGTCAAAATTCATCTTGGATGTGCTTCTGCAACTACAGAATTCTTAAGGTCCTATTTACTGTATATTTGATGACTTGAACAATCTTAATGAAGATCTGGTATATTTCTTGTTATTGTTGTTACAGATTCCATTTTTTTTGCACATAGATGGAAAAAAAACTTTGTTTTAATGTTGTTTTTTGTTTTTGTTTTTCTGTGGTGAAAAATAGAACTGGATGCTTAAATTGCCAAGATATTTCAAAATAGTACATGGTTGGAATCAAAGCAGATTTTTGTCATTTTGATGTCCTTAGTCGGTCGTGCTGGGTGTAAGATTACATTTGACATTTTTGTTTTCACATAGCTTTGAACAAATTCGATCATTTTTTTATTCTGGTGTTTTTAACAGATGTTCACGACGAGGTCATTAATCCGCTCTTTTAGGCAGTAATGTTTTGCCTGAGGAGCCCCCTCCTTCATCTTTACAGCACCCTCGCTTGTTCATTCCTTACAAGTCAGGTGGATTTTTTCAGCCTTAAACGTGCGGCCCTAGTAGTTATTTACTCAGCCTGGCGAGATAAAGGCAGACGCTAACATATTGAGTACGCTAGCCCTTTAAATTTTTATCGTTGTTAATTAGATTTTGACAGAACTTCTGACATCAAGGTTCTGATTGATCCGTACATTTTCATGTTTTTAAGAAACCAATGCTGATTTCCCTTTGTGAATAACGCATCAAGATTTTTTCTTTTAGATATTTACAACATACTAATGTTTTTTTTTTCAGTAATTTTGAAACTACGCCGATGCGTGAGATTTCTGAGAATTTAGAAGATTCCCTTGACACAGTGGGAGCAAGCACAAGCAGCAGTTTGGATAGCTCAGTTACTGCTTGCAAGAAGGTAAGTACCTCTTAGCCGCAATTCGACATCCCAGAGTCCACAGTATCAACATCCCTTTGCGCACCAAAACGTTCCCAAAGGATACAACGTATCTAAAAAGTCTACAAGTCTCTCACAATCTCTGAAGATATGGTGGGACACCTGTACACTAACGGGCTACTTTAGTATTACATTTTAGCATAGAATTCAAGAACATACACATACTGTATTTAATGGACAAGATAACTGATCTAGATTGTACTTTTTCATGAGAGATCTCGGCCAAATGTGATTCCGCCATTCCTGTCGAATTCCAGTCTTCATCAGCACAGAAGCCCAAAAAAGTTTAAGAAAAACCACGTTTATAATGGTCACAAAGTCATTCCTTTACACCATATAGACACATTAAACGAGCCAAATCTCTCTAAATGTAGTAAACTGAGTGAAAACGTGAGAGAACAAAGATTAATATTTCTGTTCATGCAACTGAACAGAACGACACGTATGGAAACTTTTAAATTATTATTAAAACGAATATCATGAATAATTTAGTGAAGGTACTCGGAACTTTCACTTTTTATCATGGTGCTGGAGAAACTCGGGAAAAGTAAAATTGCAAAGTTTGATTGGTCTTTTCCTCATAAATGTTTTTTGATCTACTGAACAGTAATTGATTTCAAAATAAAGCAACACGCTCAACACGCTTAATAACCAATTTGTTTTGTGGGCATCAATAACTTTGCTAATAAAGGATTTTTTTTAAAGTAGGAAAAGACTTCTCTTTTTATTACCAGATATTTTTCCTGTAGCTTTAAACGTAAGTAGAACAAGTTTCTGCATGTTTTATTTATGGAGGCATTGTTTTGTTTTCATAATAAAAATAACATTTTTCAGGTGTAAAAATAGATTCATTCTGACACTGTTCGCCGTGGAGGAACCCTGAAAGTTTTTTATTGCATATTAGCTTCCAGCAAGAGGAAATTTACCAGGCTTATTTCTGAAAGCTTGCTTCATTAATGTGAACTGAGATTTATTTAGGGCTTCCAAGCTAAACTCCTTTAAATCTTGCTAAGTGTATCTGATTAATGATTGCTTGGGGCGTGGCAGTTCACCTGTCAAGTAGGCCGGTCACTCGTTTGGAAATTTTTGAAAGACGAAATAATAACGAATCACAGTCGTGAACATTGCGATGCCTGTGAAAAGCCTTGTTTTAAGAGTTCATTCTAAGGCATATACTTGTTGTATTACTGAAAACATCTTATAAATGCTAGTTTGTTAATGTTTATTCATTTGTAATTGGTGTTATGCCTGACCCCACCTTTCCCAGTCTAATTAGTAAATGGGATACTTGTCAATTAAGAGTCTGAGATGTATGTGCCTCTACAAGTGCTTCGTGCCTGTTAATCGTAATTTCAATTTGTGCAGTTTTAGAGCTGTCTTTTGAAGTCTTTTGAACTGCTCTTTATACTGATTTGTCCTTCCTGGGGTAAACACATCAACGAGCAATCGCGTTCAGCCAGGTTCAAGAAAGGCACAATGTGATTTGTGAAGCAGGCTTAAAGTGTTTTAAATTGAAAACATCATTAGAGCTCACCTGCTGTATTGCAGTATAAGAAAAAAATAGTTGTTTTTGTTCTGTTTTTGTTAGCTTTGTTTCTATTTCTTCCCCTTCACTTCCTTATTGCCTAAAACAACAATATATTGCTATTATCTTTCAGTTACAGTGGAGACATTTGCATTCGTTTAAAAGCAACATCAGACCTGTCATTTCTTTCGTGTTTCCTGCCAGAATCTGTCATTTCAGTTAACCTCCGGGGAGTGCAGGGCAGTAGTTGGTAGGTGCGAAAAACAATAATAAAAATCTGGTTGATGAGCTTAATGGACAGACAGCCATTTTCATGTCTTCTAAGAAGATTAGTGAGTGGTCCCTTTTCTCATTTTTGAACATCTCCAACCCTGGTTCAGTAGAGTATATTCTTGTTTTTGTTCCGAGTGATCTCTAAATTACGTAATTGTAGTCTCCCCTCCATTAAAGTGATCACTTCTGAATTGTTCCAGACCTTTGGAAATTGGACTGTGGCTCTCCAAGAGCAGGGTGGGAGACTCCTGGACTGACAGGACTGGGGCTCTACAGGACCAGGGTGGGATACTCTTGGACTGACAGGGCTGGGGCTTCACAGGACCTGGGTGGGCGACTCTTGGACTGACAGGACTGGGGCTTCACAGGACCTGGGTGGGAGACTCTCGGACTGACAGGACTGGGGCTTCACAGGACTAGGGTGGGAGACCTCTGGACTGACAGGACCGGGGCTTGGAAGGAACAGGGTGGGGGACCCCTGGACTGAACCAACTGGGGCTCTGTAGGATTAGGGTGGGAGACCCCTGGACTGACAGGATTGGGGCTTCACAGGACCAGGGAGGAAGTCTCCTGGACTGAGGACTGGGGCTTCACAGGACCAGGGTGGGAGACTCTTGGACTGAGGACTGGAGCTTTACAGGACCAGGGTGGGAGACTCTTGGACTGACAGGACTGGGGCTTCACAGGACCTGGGTGGGAGACTCTCGGACTGACGGGACTGGGGCTTCACAGGACCTGGGTGGGAGACTCATGGACTGACAGGACTGGGGCTTCACAGGACCTGGGTGGGAGACTCATGGACTGAGGACTGGAGCTTTACAGGACCAGGGTGGGAGACTCTTGGACTGACAGGACTGGGGCTTCACAGGACCTGGGTGGGAGACTCTCGGACTGACAGGACTGAGGCTTCACATCGGGTGGGAGACCTCTGGACTGACAGGACCGGGGCTTGGCAGGAACAGGGATGTAGACCACTGGACTGACCGAACTGGAGCCCTCCAGGACCAGAGCTCATCTAGTGGAACTAGTGCCATGATGTTGTTGACCAATCTGCTGTAGGGAGTATTTTCTTCTTTTTTGGTAGGGCAGTGTATTGCAAAGAGCAACACAGGTCCAGTTTATATCAAAGCATCAGGACTATCAAAGGAAAGAGATCAGGATTAGTGAGATTTAGTGAGAAAAATAGATCCAAAATTATTTCTTTCTGACAGGTATGTTTGGGTTTCTGGCATTATCCTTCTGCCCAAGCAACACTCTAACTTAAACTTTCAAAGAAATCTTCAGCCCCACCATAAGACTCCTAAACCCCACCTCTGAAATCCTCCCATCTCCACTTACAACCCTCTGTTTTTCACTGAACTCAAAATACTGCCACTTCTGAATAGTGCACACATCTGTTATCTAAATGCTGGTTAGACTTACTGTATTGCTTCTACCCTGTTCCTGTCTTCAAGAATTGGGATGTCATTTTCTATGTCAATGTTATGGCATCTTTTATGTCATCTATTGAGGAATTTGTCATGTGAGGAAAACGTGCAGGCATGCATTTCATTGTGCTGAGGTACATATGACAATAAACTCAAGCTTGAACTTTCCCAAACACAGCTCATAAGCCATTTATCCCAGAAGCCAGCCACCTGTGACTGTCTTGTTCCCTTTAAACATGCCTATCAGGAAGGGTAGCATGCAGCTGTATGAAGGATGTGCAAATCACATGAAAGCAATGTTTGAGCTATTCGTTTGTATTAATTCAAAGAAATACAGACACATATTTTCTTCCCTGCTCCCCTTACAATGTAGGCTTATTGCGTGAAACAAGAGCAAATCGGCTTGCAGCTCAAACCGCAGGGCTCTGTCGAGCAGAGGCTGGGCACACTAGAAACACATACACTTCTCGCCTTGCTGATGCAGGATAAATCGGCACCGCGTTCAACCCCCATCTCTTACTTCTGAAAAGGCACACAACCCATTAACTTAATTATTCGCTACAGCATAAAAAAATGGTGAAAGTGTTGTAAACCTTACTGCTGGCCTGCAAAACGCGCACGCACACACACACACACACACACACACACACACACACACACACACACACACACACACACACACACACTTGAGCCAGCCTCTCTAATGCATTCCTTCCCATCTTATTCCTCCAGGAGGAGCTGAAGGGGAATGCAAGGGATAAAATAGCTCTAAAACTGGAATGTTCTACTGTCTGCGTTTGCTCCCAGTAGCCCCGGTGAGAGTACCTCTGATTAGCAAAACAGCCAAGAAGAACTCTGCCGTCCTGTGTTTATTAAGCACTCTCAGCTCTCATCAAGTCAAGTCGAGGTCTCCCGGCTCTTGAGTTGGCTGAAGTGTGGCGCTTTGGACTGACAATTGCTAGGCCTTTGATCAATCTCATAAAAATGAATAAACAGCAAGCTTCTGACTGTGAGCTGCACCACCCTCTAATGCCGTAGATACCACTGGTGGTTTTTCAAAAATGGAAACTTTGGAATTAATGACAAGATGTGACCAAAGTGTACAAGTAATATGTTATTTTTCAACATTTTTATCTTCACCATACTAGACAGCTGAAGCCAATCCTTTGAAGGTCCATTGTAAAAGTACATATGGAAAGGTTCTGGAAGGAAAGGTTGAAATTGCATTGCTAAAGGATGGGGTTCCACATGTGTCTAAATTAATTCAATTAATTACTTTGGTTCCCAGGTGCTGTGTAGCAACAGTTTGTTGGATTCAACCGAGTATTGGTTGCGGAATGAAAAGACGCTTTGCAAAATTGGATTTCTAGAAGATAAATGTGACAGCAGCTGTACAACAGTAAGTAATGTTCTTCTGTATTCTGAGCAGGTGTAATGCGTAGTGATAGTTACTTGCTAAACCACGTCTCTCTGACGGTAATTTCTAAGCACGCAATGAAGTGCAAATTAGTGAAGCTGTGACTCATTGCAACTTCAAAACTGCCAACAAAGGTATTTTTCAATTGCTTGTTCTCTTAAAACAATAGGTTCTGATTATTTTTTAAATCATTTTTTTTCATGTGCATGGCCCAAATCCTTTTTTAATAGTGTTGCTTTACTGGGTTTCAGTGACTGTTTTGGAAAAGCCTTCTGATAAAATACAGCAAGTGAACAGTGAGAAAAATGGCTTTACAGATCCACCCTAGCAGTACATTGTTAATGGGATTACCATCCAGATAAGTGTTCAAATTTATCCTGGTGTCTGGTTGCAGTACCTAACCTTTGTATGAATCTGAGGATTAAAGTCATCAGTTTTCCAGGGTCAATTTAATTTTTTTGGTTCCATGATTTATTGTATTGTTGAGATTGGTGTAATGCTGGGAAAAAAAGTTTTCACAAAACTGAATATTAAGGATTTTGTAGATGCATAAAACAAGGATTTTGTAAACATGCATAATTTAACTGTGTGGCTGAATTTCCCTAAGCAAATGTTGACTACAGAAGTAGTGTTTTCTACAATATTTGTTTCCTCTATATATCATTTATGTTCATCTTTGGCACAGTTAAGCTGAAATGCTGACAAGACTTTGTATTTTTGTATGTGGTGTCATGGTGTCACTTAAAGAAGTGAAATTAAGTTTATGATGTACAGTACCTTCATTCTTCATTTTGTATGTGTAGCCGGGGGTGAGAGGACTGTCCAGAGTACACAAGCACAGAGACATAACACAGGTCTACAAATATTTTATTTGATATTTGCAAGGGATTTGAGCTACAGAAAACCATTTGATGCCATACCTTTAGGATATTGTGACACTGCTAGTAGAAGCCATCAATAAAGTGTTAGGACAGGGAGAGATTGCTGTCTAAAGAATTCAAGTAATCGTGTGCAGAAGTTGAGTAAAATGAGACATTTACTGTACCAATTTTTCAAACAGAAAGAAAATAAGTATCCAGATTTTGTTTTTTAGGAATTGTTCTCATCAAAAAATAAGAATGGCCCAACAGGAGCACTGGTGCCTGCTGTATATACTGTATAGGCAAAGATTTTTACGCAGCACTCTTTCATGAGTAAACTGCAGACTTCAAACATGAGCTGTCACACGGGGGAACTAAAAGCTTTTCTTTTCGTTCAGGGATTTCAAACAGAATTAAAATAGGGAAGAACAAATTGTTTAAGTGTTAAACATTTAACGTTTGGTCAGCAATTAGGTTGCCTTTGTTTTGTACCAAACATAATTTTATTTAGCAGTTTATTCTAAAAAAAAACAACTCTGGAAACATTCCCTTGTTGCAGGAAACTCTGAGATTCTAAACTACAAAGTGTACCTCAGTCTCAGATTCCAGTCCACTGCCTGATGTCAGATTTGTGTAAATGCAGCTGGAAAACCACTATCAGGTTTTAGGTTTTTAATTTGCAGGTGGCAGAGGTGTTAAGGGATTGCTTTGTGATTTTTATGGTTCGTTTGAAAGAAAGCCATGGCATTTGCCTTTTAAAGTAATATTAAACAGCTTTAAAACAATCAAAATTGTAACCAGGAGAAAAACTTTCAAAATGCAGGTAGTTTACATCAAATACATTTTATTTAGATTTACATGGTAGGTACATACAAAAAAAAAACTTCTGTAATTTGTAGACCTGTCTTTTACAATGCAACTTTTCTATTTCTAAATCAGAAACATTTTGACCTTAGCCTTTATTGTCTAAGACAGGGCTCCTCAGCTTACAGCCCCTCCAGTGTACTCCATTACAGCTTTACTGAAACCAGCTCCTTAGTGATTTAATGAACAGCTAAATCGATAATTGTAGGAGCAACACAGCAATTAAAGATGTGGTTGTAGGAACGTACTGCAGTAGAAGGACAGCAGATTGAGTAGTCCTGATCGAAGGAATTTGTTTATGATTGGTCCATCACTAGTGGAATCAGTAAGTGTACCTAGTCATAATGTAATAAAGAAACGTGCTGGTTAAAGCAGGAACAATTCCAGCCTAATGCCACAGCTATGAATACTAAACTACTACCTTACCTAATTTCACAGAATAAGTGATAATAAACACAAAGTATGCAGCTAGTATGATTTCATTGAAAAACAAATACTTGTAATCATATTGTGGTGAATCAGTCGGCTCGGAGGGCAGAGGGGGAGAGAACGAGCAGACAGATGGTGAGCTGCAGCAGCAAGGGGAGGAATTTATTGCTCTTTTCGGTACAGGTGGAAGTTGGAAGAAGAGCTCACAGTTGCGAGGTAACCTCAAGCATGCCACGAGGGGAGAGAGAGCGAATGCTTGAGGGTTCCCCCTTATATAGCCCTTCTGGGAGGAAAGGGAAACTGCTGCTGGGAAGGGTCAAAGGGCGACGATCCAGTCCACAGCCGGGGGGGAAGCGGAAGGCTACAATATAATGTAACGAATTAATGGAAAAGTGTAATTAGTCCCCCAAAAAATACAGATTTGTAAAAACGGATGAGTTTCCTTTGCAAAGCTCAAATTACAAGCGAAATGTTTTAAAACTTTTGATTATCAAGATAGAATCACTGTACAACCTGATCACATTAGATTAAAATCTTAGCAAGCCTGGGCCTGGTCAAAACTGAGATGACACTTCCAAGGAGAAGAAAAACCACTGCTGCAAGTGGTGTTAGCAGGCCAGTAGGTGGCACTGTTCTCTCTGAACCAAAATTACAAAACCAATTGCACCAGGTTGAGCCCAGGCTCGATGTGGCTGGTTTGAGCATGATCTATGATGTTAGCTTCACTGTGTCTCGGATTTTGGGAATTGGGTCCACACAATAAACCAGCATCTTTAGAGTTAGGGTATCTTACCTTTATTATACAGCAGCACTCTTTTCCCTCTGTGACTTGTAGGCACCTATAATGCTATGGTGTTGTTTTTGAGGGCCACAGCACTCCTCCGCACTGCAGGAGCTGTTCTGCAGGCTCTGGAATAACTGGAAATAGCTGGCCAGTTATAAATAGCTGGATAACTGGATAAACTGGAAACAAGCTGGCCATTTCAAAATTAAAAAGAAAGAAACTAATTGCTCCACTCTGTTTTGTGCAAACACATTTTACAACATAGCTCAAAGTTAAGAACAGAATAATTATGCAGATCATAAAAATGCACACAAGTTTGACTTAGAAGACAAAGGGCTGTCTATGCTGGTAGGGCCTCAAACAAAAAGCATGATTCATATTTATTGTTGCAGTTGTGCACTGACAGTCCAGGGAACGCAGCAATTCTTGGACATGAGTTAGTGACTGCAGCTGGGAGACTAAAAAAAACCTGAAGCCCTTGCTCTCGATAGAAATGTTACATTTCCGCGACTCTTCAAATAAATTGCTTTGAATGTTAGTTTTGTGTTTTAATGGATAAAATGGCTGTGAAGCCTTTGGAGAATGTTCCATGATCATCATCAGCTGCTTGCAGTGATATATAATCTGGAGCGTTGTGCTGGGCAGACCCACAGTCATTATCCTATTCCCTCTATATGTAGAAACCTGCTTAATTGTTTTCAGGGGAAAAGTTGCAGTACCCAGGTTCTTCTCAGTATTGCATAAAACCCATTAGCCTGGCAAATTATTTAACAATTCTGCCAAATACATAAGATGACTCTTAGCTGGTTTATAATTATTGGCATAATCCTGAGAATGTAATTTCAATCTCAGGTCTATTAAGTCGCTAAAGCTTTAAGCCTTTCTCTACTCCCCTCTAGTGGGTATTTATCAGAGGCTGAGCTTCACCAACTGCAAACATTGGTGTCAACCTAGTAATTACAGAATGACACTGTAAGCGTGCCAATATCACTGTCATTTTCAGGGTCAGTGGCAAAGCAAATGCTTTAGCATGTATTATCAACCAGAGAATTAATTGCAGGTTCTAATTAATAGGCATTGCACTTTTCTGTCACTGATCGCTAGTCCTGACGAATGTCTTTAGTCTGCGTGGTTTTTTTTTTACAATATGCATGAGACCTTTTCATCACACACTTGACACACAAAGAGAAAATGATTGGCAGAAATGTCCTGCTCTCTCACCATCAAATTCTTAACATTGTGTTATTGCACTGCAGTACCAGCCCTATAAAAACATTTTCCACTCTATATTCAAAAACTTGTCTGTCCTGTAGTTGTAATCAACCTTACTATGTTTAGTAGAAAACTTTCCAGTAGCATTCTCTCTGGGATTTGAGATGTCCTCTTCTTCTAAATTCATTCACACTGGAAGATTAGTTTCTTATCAGCATTCCTGCGTGCCCGTTTTCATCAAGACTGGCTTTAGGAAATTAGATCCTGAATTGAGCTTCAACAGTAGCTACTGTAGAGTCACTTACAATAGGTCGTTGGTTTATGTTTCAGGCCAGGCATGGAGCACAGGGAGGTTAAGTAATTTCCACAAGGTAACATAAAGAGAATCAATGACAACAGGGTCTTTGAAATTTCTGGTCACCTGTCCTTCCTCCACCACAGGTCCTCTTAGCCTCTTTCAAAAATAAATAAGATTACATGTATTGATGGAGAAGAGCACAGTGATGTACTGGATGTTAAGATACACTAAGAGGTAGTTTAACCCTATGTCCCTGCTCCCTTGAAGTCTCTCAGAAAGGATAATCTTTCATATGAACCAAACACATCATGAAAAGCAGACCCTTTTCTCATACATAGACATTACAAAAACCCAACATTGCAAAGAATGGTCATTGTTGGAAGAACAGACTAAACATGTCAGCTTGTGCAGGAAAGCAGGTTCTGTATTTTTAAACATACAGATAATTTCAAGAGATCCTTTCCCTGCACACTTTGCTAAACAAGGGGTAGATCATGTAAGCTGTTAACTAAAAGTCAGGTGAGAAGCAAGAAACATTCACAACGTTTTTTGCATTCTGTAAGTCTTTTTCCAAGAGTGAGGTTTTTTTCCCTATGCTTTTAACATTTATCTTTGTTTCTTGGCTTTTAACATTTATATTTGACATTTCGAATATCCAGATTGTATATAGTTTACTTTTTGTATCCACTTCTAGCTGTTACTGTCAACTGTAAAATAGTTGCATTTAGGCTTAATTATCTGTGCTGTTCAGCACACAGTGATAACAGCGATCTAGTTTCTAAAAGCTTTGTGACAGTTTTATATTCTAAAATAGGATTACCATTTTGGAATTTAAAAAGGTGTCCAATAAATGAAACGAGCAGTGATACGTCAACATACTGTTAAGTGGGCAACTAAATCCTTTATTATCCTGATAAATTGAATCCAAACAAAATTGTAAAATTTCTAATGGGACTCAATTTTGAATGTACTGTATGTGTGCTGTTCTCCTCTTAGGCATAAAACAGGCAGTAAATGTTTTCTGAGTACATCCCTTTGTATGACACAGCTGTATTTGGAATAGATCAGCACCTAGCATAAATTCTGGATATGGCTGAGACAGGCTTCATTGTAGCTGTCTTAACGTATGGTCCCTGGGTTCGAAATGTTTCTTCTTCTACCCCTAAAACAGTGCAGGATATAGAGACAATTTTAGTGTTTGTGCATTTAATTTTTTCTAGTTTTTTTTGTATTTTTCATTTTGTATCTACCTAATTTGGAATCTCCAGCTGACTCTTTATGTCACAGCAGTGACACCTGTACTGAACAGGGAGCCGGAGGCTGGGACGTTCCTTGAATCCTGGTACTATTCTGAACCCTCATTTTGATTGAGCTGATGAGGGCGACAAGGGTATCGCTGTTCGGGATCGAACCACACAGCCTTCAACAGGACTGAAATGTGGGAGGTGCCCTGCTCAATGAGGGTGACTGACATCTGTCTTATGCACCTTAGGCCACGCACGTTGCCTGACAAGTCCGAGACTCTATTCATTTTTAAGGGGATTTCATAGGGTTTCAGCCAGTGAGGATTGGCCTCTGACAAAGTAATTCAACCACCCATTAACATGCAATTTCAAATGACATGAGAGGCAGACAGTCCTGGAGCTGTCGATTTTCGAGACGAACAAACGGAGAGTGCGCTTTGGAAACTTTGAGCAGAGCGCAGTTGGTCATGCAGGCCTCTGGTCCTGTTCTGTAGCAGCTCTTCCTGGGCACAGATGTTCATTTGCTACCTCATTGAACACTCGGTGAACCAGAGGCTTTGGAAATTAGCTGGCATCCTGTTCCCACAGCTCAGTGCTCTCACACTCTGAAGTTGACAAGAATGAGGAAAATAATAACAATACTTTGGCATAATTTTATCATGCACATTATCTTACAATGTGTTCTGTATAGACGATTTATTATATACACAGTGATTCTGTTAAACCTCTCAGCCCTCCTGATAGATAAAGTACTAGGTTACTAGGAAGGGAAGAATTGCTGTCCCTCGCAGACTGTACTGGATACAGGGAGAGGTGCTAGCAAGGATGTGCACAGAGGGGACTCAGCAGATGAGATGTTTGTGCATTAAAAAGCAGAGATGTAAGGTTACAGTGTGACCTCCTTCCAGACTAGTTTAAAAAATCCACAACTTGTAAACAAAATGCCAAATATATTCTTATACCCAGCATTATCTGATAAGGAGATCGAAATGAGAGAGATCTACTTTGATTCCAGCCGTGTAACACTTTGAAGTATCGTGGCACTGTTAGCATCCACATCACAAACACAGCAAAGATAAAAAGTTATTTTTTCATCAGTGTATGAAATATGGAAACAAAAACCATATTAGGTCCAGTGGTCTGCATATTTATGCGATGAACATACTGTACAGTATTTCATTTTTTTCTCTTTAGTTTTTTACTGACATTTACTGTCACTTATCCTTAGATGTTTACAGTTTGAGCATTCTGGTTTTTGAATTAAATATTATATTTAAAAAAAAATGTGCTGTATATGTAACAGGTAGTAAAACATAATAGCATGTCTGTCATGTTAGAATTCCAATTTAACTCCAGTTTCCTCTTTAAGCACACATGTAGTCTAAATATTCCTGCAAGAAAATAAAAATATATGATCTCATTGACTAAATACAATATAAGTAATTCTGTTGGATGGAGCCACAATAACACTACCCCCAAATTTGAAATTGCACAAATTTTCCAGTTTTTCCCACGCTTGCCATCATAGAGTTCAGTGCATAAATAAATTCCATAAAATGTCAGAGCAGTGGAATTGCAAGGGTTAATGGTCATTTTAAACTCATTCTGGGTATGATGTAGATCTGTGGTAAAATCGTTTTTTTAAGCACCTTGACCTCCTTGACAAACTGAAGTATTTCAGTGTTATATGCAATTTTCTGCTACATGTGTTTTTATGATACCAGGATATTTTCTTTATCATTTCATTACATTCAGTAAATTGCAAATTCAGAATGGAACAAGGCACAGAATTCTTCCCCACTAAATTCATTTCAAGGGAAATAAATGGCCCCAATGAAAAGATAAAAGATCCTGAAAAGCGCACAAATTAAAAATTAATCTGACGTATGCCAGGACAGATCACAGTGTTCGTTCAAAGCAGTCACCTGGGCCTTGACCTTGTAAACCACGTCCCAGAGAGCACAGTTCACAGTCACTCCTGAGACTGCTGCCACAGCACAGGAAGAAACAGGACACGTAAATAAGAAATAGCAGCAGATGCCAATCATGATGAAACACAAGAACACAAATACAAACAGAATTTCTAATGGCTCACTCTGTCCCCAAAAATCTCTGCACTTGGTATATGCTCATAGATTATGTACATAGTGTTGACATTCTTAAAGATACACAAATATTGTATATAGGAACTATAAACAGAAATATACAGCAGTTTCCATCTTCCGAACTACAGATTTCTATCATATAATCTGATTTAAAAATATATCCAGTTTAAATGTGGTAAAATAAAACAAAACAGTACCACAGCAGCTCATCTCAGAAGGAAAGAACAAATTATTTCTGAGATGAGATGGTGTGAAAAGCATAATGATGTTGGTTATAGGGTGTCATTGTACTAAAAACGAGATTCTTAAGATTTGCTGCCAAGTTCAGTAAACTCTGTATCAAAGAAAGAAGAAACACACCTTTCGTAGATGCAAACTAGCTTTGTTGCTTGAAAGCGCAGCATCATTGATGCCTTCAAATGACGATGGTAAAATAAATTTGTGTTTTGTTTTGTAAGGTATTTGAATGAATTAACACCAGACAAGCTGAAGTGTCTCAGGAAATGCCAGGCTGCACTAAAGCTGCTGAACACAGCACAAAATGTGTGATATAAATAGTCAGACATATTCATGCGCTAGCCAGGAACTCATTCAACCAAAATGTCATCACTGAACGAAATGCATACAATGCACCCAGATGTGCTGACAAGTTTCAAGTTGCTTTTTTACAAGTTCAATAGCGCTGAAGGGAAATGAAGCAAAGAAAAATTAGTCTTTGCTTCACAAAAGCAAGTGTCTCAGAGTGGCTTTCTTTAAGTCCTTTTCTAGGCTGACATTCAAAGAGGGTTAAACTTTTAAATCACACAATTGGGAATTGGTTAATCTGTTATTTTTTAGCTTGAGCTGTTTTTTTCTTTGTCCTGTAATTGGATAGTTTTACTGCTGTTCGGTTTTCTGCAATTCTTGAATTGGTGTGACTTCTCTTCAGAAAGAGCATGAGGTGAAGTAAATTGCTACTTTTAAAAGTAAAAAAATGTAAAAACATCAGAAATGCAAATTTTCTTGCAATTTTTGGTGCTTTTACTAAGACCCACCAAGTTTGAAGTTGTAAAGTTTAATTTCTCAATGACTGACTTCACATAATTTAGTTCAGTGAGATTTTTTTTTCTCTCGTAACAATAGCCCATTCATGCATAAGAAAGGTTAATGGCATACCAGAGCTTTGCCTACGCAAATATTTTCTCTTTTAGTAGTATTCATGAGCCATAAAATGTATACTTTTTAATATACTTTATGCCACATTTTACAATTCAAAAATACTAGGCTGCTTCAAATCATATTTAAGACGTGGCATGGCAATTCAAAGCCAGGGAAAGAATAAACAGGTCAGAGAAATATCTTGACATTTTTATAATGGCAGGCAAGCCTATCCAATAAATCCTGGTTGAAATGCCTCACAGCCACAATTGGAAATCTGTGACATTAAAAACAGCATGGAAGGTTAGACAAAAATTCAGTGGAATTAACCATTTCGGGAATCCATAACCTCTCAGTGAAAGGAGGATTGCACAGCTGAAAGTGTGTTTCTGTGCATGTCGAGGAACCTGCGGTGAGCCCCAAGTCTTACGAGTGGGGTTGACCGGGGGCTCTTACTGTACCTTCTGCAGACCACAGGTTGCGCCTATGAATCCAAAGCTGGGCCATTTGAGACTGTTGGGAGATTAGGGGAGGTAGAATTACATCTTGAAAGACAAAGGTGCCATTGATAGAAGGGGAGGTTTTTTCATTGAAGTTCATAAAAGCTGCTAGAACTGTCACTGCTCGTTATCAATCAAGGCAGCAGTGTAAAACTGCGGTCTGGGAAAGCAGACCGGAGTCCAGCAGGTTTGATGTGGTTCTACATACCACAACCAGCCACAGATCTGAGAAAAAGCTTTATTCACAAATCGGAGAACTCAATTGGAACAAAACCAAGGAGAAGCTGTGGTCCTTTGTAAGAGCGGCATCTGTGTTAAAAGCTAGGCCTACTCTATGGTGCCCTATCGTATCTGTTTAAATTTTCAACTGCTTAGGTACCTGTAGTGAAAGGTTGTATTCGAGCGATTTCATTGTTTGAGATATGTTTTAATCCTTCCCCCAGGGATGTGTGTAACTTTGATCCTGCCAGGCCAGTGGGCTGTAGGTTTTCTGTATCTTTTTAAAGCACCAGGCCATGAGGAGCTGGGAGAAGCTAAGGTTGTGCAATTAAGCCAGTAAAAATGAAAGTTTCGTTAGTCAAGAACCTCTAGACATCCCAGCTATCCAGAAACAGGACTGGAAAACCTGCTGAATTACAAGCCCTGTGAACGTGAGTAGGAGGTGGAGTTTTAGCAAGGGAAATATGCAGAAAAAAACATCCCTTTTGAAAGGATTTTTGATGGTGAATGGAGCACTCCGATGTTATAATACCTTCCCAACCCTGATGCAAGTCTATATGAAGGCATGCCTAGCTCCCACTTCAGGAGATAGGAACAGTTGAAAAGTCTCACTCAGTCATACCTGCTTGGCCAGTCCACCCAAAACCGTCTTTAATTCTTACCTGCGGGCTGGCAAGGCTATGATGGAGGCTGTTAATCACAATACGTCTGGATATTTATTCTAACCTGACCTGTAGGTTTTTAAATCATTTTCAAAATTATTGCAACTGATCTCACCCTGAGATTTTGTGGCTCACTGTCGGGCCTGAACAGGCAACCCCTGTCTGTTTTGAATATCTTTTTATGAAGTTGCAGTTTTCCCTGTTTTGGGAGTGTCTCATCATTGCCCCCTGGTGGTTTTGCCCCATTTTTACCCTCCCAATTCAGTCGCCCTCTTACTCTCCCTAAGCATAATGGTTTCTTAAAATCTCGCACTGTTTCTGCTCTGCTCTACAATGGCCTCTGTTGTATCAATTCAACCACAACTGACCTTTGTGTTTGTGCGTGTAGCTTCATTAAGCTAATTAATTGGTATCATACAAAGGCTGTCTCACATACTCATCTTATTCCTATGCATATTATCTACAAGCTGTAAGTGTACTGAACCATTTCCTCATATGAGGATAGCCGGCACTTGATTTCACAGTGGGCTCACTTTGCATTGAATGAAAATTGAACTAAAAAGACTAAAAACACTTTCTCTGCACTGTAGAGTATGTAATTAATTTATTTTACTTTTAATGTTTTAATGACTTCCCCCTGTCAATTCTGGGGATTTGTAGAACAAAACAGAACTTGAAAACTTTATTAAAATAGTTAAGATAACATTTTAACTTGATAGCAGTACAGTATACAGCTTTGTATATCATGATATACTCACTAGCTGGACGAAGTATATACAGGTACAGTACCTCTGTGGCTGCATGGTTCAGTTAACCTGAGAATTGTTGTGGTTGAAGAAACAAAAATGCCTTGATCACATCAGGGGTTGAAGATGACAGGGTGTGAGTGTGGGTGTGTTTCAGAAAGCCTACAGCTGTTCTAACCTATATTGAAGAAGATAACAAGAAAAGGGATAGGAATCATTCACCATCTACATCTGCTACACATGGGATGTACACTGTACACACACACAGAAGGACAAGTTATAGGCACCACTTAATATAGCCACATGGTCACAGGAGAACATGCAAACCCCACACAGACAGTTTACAATCCAAAATCAATCTTGGGACCCCACACCTGTTTGGCTGTAGCACCAACCACCGTGGTTCATTTCCACCCAATGTTACATATTCATATTTACATGTAATATATGTTACATATTGTTTGAATATGTATATTCAAAAATAAAAACAAAAGTTATAATTGACAAGTCCAGCATGAAGGCCAAGCTTGAGATTTCTAAATTCTGAACATTTCTGCAAACACTTAATTTTGAAATGCAAGCTACAGGAAGATCTTAAACACTGAGAATCATCTAAAATATAGTAATTTATTTCATGATTTACAAGGTATTTGATTACATCTAATACATGGATATTAAAGACAAACTTATAAATGCATGTTTTGTGTAATCAAAATCTTATAAGCCCTTGATCATTGTTTATAAGATCAAAATGTTAGGGATACGTTATGATATTTTTGAAATAATTATAATCATCACTAATTCTAACCTGTCCAACAGATCTGCTTTGTGAATCTTGACAGAGACAGTAAGGATCAGTGTGATGACACGTGCATAAAGGTAAGATTGTCCACATGTCCAACAAGGCCATGTCCCAATGTGCACACTTGCAGCTCAGTTCTGCAAGAGCTAAGGGTGTCCCGTTTCTAAATTTGTGCTTCACAAGGGTGCTCAGACTTCACTGAAGGGTGGGCAGACTTCACTGAAGGGAATTACCCCAATTTCCTTGCTGAATGGTGACATTTCAGGTTCTAACCTATTAAAGCAGAGGTGTATGTATTTAGTAGATCAAAGCTTTGAATAAACAGAGAGCGGTATTGCCAAAGTTTCCTTAGTTCAGCATGAATGAACACGATAAGTCATCAATGTCATTAATTAAATCATATTTTATATTCATGTATCTCACGACAGATACAACTGTTTTTACAACTTGCTTTCAGAAACTGGCCTCTGTCTCCCCTGCTCTCCCGAAACTGATCGACTCCCTAAATGTGAAGCAGCCAAGGGATAACGAAATCTTTCTCCTCAGTGGGCTGGATTCCTCCGGCACCTGTCCACAGGATTCTTCTAATCAGCAGGTGAGACACCAGTCATTAATTAAAGGCGGTAGTGTTCATTTTCCTTAAATCCCTGTTCTTTACCCAACAAATTATTTTCCAAACAAACTTGAATTGGTGGCGAAGTGCTTGGATGCTCTTGTAACCACTCTGAATCACGCTGTTGGACTGCAAAGGATTTCCATTTTCAGTTACTAGTGTGTTTGGGCTCCACCTGTCCGTCCGCTTGCAAACTCATAAGCCGCAGATTAAAATGAGATGCCCCCAGAAATAGCTTCCTGCTAATTAGATTTTATGTCTTTAGTTCAGGTAGCTGGAAAATGAGTCGTTATTGTGTTAAACGTAAAAAAAAAGACTTTTTTAAGTTTATGTGCCGTCTTCGTTTTGAATGTTTATAAACCTCCTTTAATGTTTATAATGGCAAATCCTTTACAGGTTAATTATATACAGTGATCATTGTTCTAATCTGCTTCTTTTTTCAGAGTCTCAGAGTGGCCGATGTATGCTTGGTCCAGTGTGCAAGGGGAAACAAAAGTAACCACCCCAGCTGTCTCATTTTTGAAATAAACAAGTTCCTGATTGGAATAGAGTCTGGTCAGGAGAAACAGTTACAATTGGAGCGATATGGACACCACAGACCCGAGGACGACACCAACAGGTCTGTCTCTTCAATAGAGGAGGACTTTCTTACTGCATCCGAACATCTGGAGGACAGTGAGGAAGACGCATTCAGGAATGGTAAAAGCCCATTGTTAATTATTATTTACCAGGATTTCTTTTCCTCCAGGATTTGATCAAGAGAGAGAAATCTGAAGTGGTTACTGTTTCATTACTGTTAAGTTTACAAACTATATTGTCAGGATACAGCACTAAAGGTACAGTATAAGGTGTAGGGCAAGGTCAACAGTGCTGATTGTTAAATTTCTTACAGTAAAGATTTCCTCCAAGAAATATTATATTTTTGGCTGTCCCTGACTAGTCTTTAGTTTGGCAACATTTTTTATTTTCCAACAAATTTTTATTTTTATTTATTAACAAATAAAGGTTTCCCTCACATTTATAATACTGTAACGCAACGGGGGCTCAGGCGGGCGCCCTTGCCGCATCTGGTCGGCCCCTGCACCGTCCGGGGCTCGAACCCGGGACTTCCGCGTCTCTCTGCAGCGACCTAGCCCCGTGAGCTAAAGAGAGATCTCTCCACAGCCCAGTACCTGTGGTCCTGCTATCACAGGGAAGGGCGGTGACGTCACCCGCTCTGGTAAGCCGGCTCTTACATACAGTGCTTGTCGGCCGTAAGCGTTACACTCTCCCCCGCTTAAATCGCCGTCCCCGGCGAAGGGCTATCCCACCCCACTTCTGACACCAATGTAACACAACGGGGGCTCAGGCGGGCGCCCTTGCCGCATCTGGTCGGCCCCTGCACCGTCCAGGGCTTGAACCCGGGACTTCCGCGTCTCTCTGCAGCGACCTAGCCCCATGAGCTAAAGAGAGATCTCTCCACAGCCCAGTAGCTGTGGTCCTGCTATCACAGGGAAGGGCGGTGACGTCACCTGCTCTGGTACGCCGGCTCTTACACACAGTGCTTGTCGGCCGTAAGCGTTACAATACAATGTGCTTTAATCTGAGAAGATGATCAATAGAGATGACTCACAAGGTTACACTCTCTTAAAGGCATTTGTAATGGCCTGGTAATTAGCTTTTAATGGATAAATACGCTTTTTAGGTGATGGAGGGTGATATTTCAATTCTATTTATATATGGAAAAAAAGTGCAAGGAAACAGATAAATGTTTAAGCAGGGGTAGGCAACCCTGATCCTGGAATTCTGCATTTGTTTTTGGATTCCATTGCATCTCCAACCTTAATGATTTAAGTGAATCAATTAAGTGGATCAATCAGCTGTGTTTTCCAGATCTGAATAGGCTACTAATCAAAAAATACTTCTAACACCTTCAGGAACGCAGTCTGTGAGGACCAGGGTTGCCTACCCCCTGGTTAAGACCAGCGGTATAATTTCTGATAATGAAGAACAAAAAAAGAGGCAACTTATTCTCCTGGATTGAGCACTTGTCTAATGTTTAAATGGGCCATTCTTTTCTACAGATTTTGAGAACAGTGATTTTGTGGACCTCTACACACATGAGAAGAATCCTGGAGGACTGAGGTCAGACAGGCATAGAAACGTAAAAGAGCTCTATAAGGAGCCCCAGTGGAGTGAAGAGTCTGGGGCAACACCACATGGCGCAGCTGATAAAGACGTGAAGCTCTGTCACAGTAGCTCTCTCCAGAACACAGCGGAGCTGCATGCAAGAAAAGCCTATCAAAGCAAACGCCAAGGCTTCTCTTCATCAAGCCAAGTCACAAGAAACAGACACAGTACTGTCCCTAGACAGAGTGCTACTGCACAACACAACTTGCCAAGTACACCAGAAACAGCAGGCTATTACGCCACGAATTTGGCAGAATCCGTCCTGCAGGATGCCTTTATTAAGCTGTCCCAGGAAGAACCCACTTTCACAGCAGAGGCAGCCCTAAGTGTCTCGGCTGGAAGTAATACAGTCCTGACCTCTAAAAGAGAAGATCCAAAACCAGCTCGATCGTGCTCATTTGAGCTGCCCAAGATTGTCATTGTGCAAAGCCCTGATAACTGTGAGAGTATGATAGAATGGCCAGGAACTCTGTCCTCAAGCCCGGACACCTGGGTTGAACATGATATCCCCAAAGATGTTTCTCATCAACCACCGGAGGAACATGGACAGCATTGCAGCTTTGGGTCAAGCAGACGCACTCCAAAACCGGTTGAGGTAGCCTTAGCTTGTGCAGCCAGTGTAATCGGAACTATTTCAAGTCCCAAAGCTACTGAGAAACTTAAGATAGACCCAAGTATGGTGGTACCTGAAAGTCAAACAGCAGATGACTATGAGGAGGATGAAAATGAAGAATTTGCAGAGCCAAACCAGGAAGGGAAGAATTATTCCTTCTCTTCTGCCCTTTGTGGTATGACCCAGGTCGCCAGCGCAGTTGCAGTAGTGGACCTCACAGAGGAGGAACAAGATGAAAGTTATTCCCCCTCTAGGGGGCTTCTGTCTGTAGCAGAAGCTTCAACTGCTATAACACTGCATTGCAGTGTTGCCATAGGTACAAAAATTGAGCAGTTTAAAACAAACATTGCAGAAGTTTTACTTAAAGAAGCTTCCTCAGTTTTAACGAAACCTGAAAACCACAAAAGTGTTGCAGACTTTTTGGAATCCACACACAACAAAATAGTTGCTAGCATTACCAAGCCAAATACCTCTAATTTAGGAGAGACTGAGATGGATGATTTGGCTCACATCCTTTCAAATGCTATTTTTAAACACTCGTTGGAGAAAGCCATGAAGAAAAGAGAACTGGGAAGTCCAAGCAAAGACATTTCCAATTTGCAAGGCTTGGTTTTGGAGAACACCAATAATTTGATTTTGGATGTGTTAAGGATTACTTGCAAAAAAATCAGTGACATTTCACACCATGGTAAACCCTCGTCAGATGTACTGGAAGATAAATTCAGCTCCAGAGATTCTGAGACAATTGTAAAGGAAAGCAAAGGACCATTAAACCAATTACTCAGTTTTATTGGATCAACTCAGGCTGTTAACAATGAAAATCAAATGACCCTGCTTTGCTGCAAAGATAATCTGTCTCGCTACACAGGGATAAAGGAAGAAAATGTTGTCCAAGAACAGAAAGAAAGTGAACCCACCAATACCAGCTGTTCTACAATAACCAGAGATCAGCGAAGAGCCAGTCAAGCTAATGTTGCATCCTTAGTCAAAGATTTTAATAGCCCTCAGTGTCAACCAAGCAAAAATAATGTAAAAGATTCCAAGATATCAGAAACTGACAAAACAATGTCCATTTTCGAGTCAAAGCAGACTTTTCAAGAGATGTTTAGCCATAATGGTTCATTTACAGAAAAGCATAAAGGCAGTACGCTGACTGATGATGACAATACATCGAATTCCTTATTGTCTGAGCAGCTCTTATCACCTCCTGTGGTCACAGTGGAGGCTGCAACAGTGGGCAAATCTCCAGTCTCAGGTTTTGCAGATGATCTCGCTACCACTGTGGTTTCAATGGCTACCGAGATGGCTGCAATCTGCCTTGAAAATTCACACGGGAAACAGCCGTGGTTCTGCGCCTGGAAAGGGGGACCTGAGAACCCAGAGAACTACCTGATGCCCTGCCGAACGGTGAAAAGGAAGAAGGATGTGCAGAGCAACGTGGCTGTCACAAAGAAGCACAGGCCACCCAGGCTCAGCGAAATTAAAAAGAAAACGGAGGAGCAGCCAGAGCTCATGGAGCGCCTGATGAACAGGGTCGTGGATGAGTCCATGAATTTAGACGAGCCCCCCGATCCTTTCACTCTCTTTGCTACAGAGGTGACAGCGAAGATTATGAACTGCCCTGAACTGAATGTGGTAGACACCTCGAAGCCAGGTCACCCAAGGAACCGACTGCAGTGTGACAGATGGAGCAGAGGGAAGGCGTCAAGCTATGAAAGCATCCCAGAAGAGGATGGAGATTCCTCCAATCTGATCAACGCCTTGAGTCCCGGGACCCGGCTGGGTCAAAACATGAGCAGAGGAAGTTCCATATCCAAGCAGTCCAGCTGTGAAAGCATCACAGATGAATTTTCCAGATTCATGGTAAATCAGATGGAAAACGAGGGCAGGGGTTTTGACCTGCTACTCGACTATTACGCCGGAAAAAACGCCAATAGCATCCTGAGCTCGGCCATGCAACAGGTCACCAAAAAGAACGGTCACCTCAATGTGAGATCAACCTGTTTGTCAAAGCAGTCAAGCACGGAGAGCATCACGGAGGAATTCTACAGATTCATGCTCAAAGAAATGGACAAAGAAAATAAAGACTTTAACATATCAAAAACTAAAGAGTGGAGTAATAGCTTGCTGCCTCCATCTCCTCGGACACCTTTTTGCTTCAGGCAGTCATCAATGCCAGACAGGAGATCATCTGACTCCAGGCTGACTGTGAACTCCCCCATGAAAGCGAATTCTTTTGATGGCTTTGCAAGAAACATACATGGAGACACTCTCAACATCTATCCTGGTAACTCAGCATCCTCGATGGGCCTTTGTAAGTCTGATTCCTGTTTGTACCAAAGAGGCCAAACTGACCAGATTACAGACATGCTTATTCATGAGACATGGTCAAATTCCATTGAGTCTCTAATGCGAAAAAATAAAATCATCGTGGACGAAGAAGAGAGCATAGATCTGGAACAATCGAGTGATTCGCAGCCACATGTTGAGCAGTTTGCAAACCAGCTGGCAGCTGATATTGTGGAAAGTGGAAAGTCTCTATTAGGAGGACAGCAAGAGTCTGTGAGCTCCAGACCACCCATCCCACTGGCTGAAAAGAGGAGGTGTTTCAAGTCCCATTTAAGGCAGCAAGTGTCAGACAAGGCCAGATCGACCCAGGAAAAACCAGCCGTAGGCAATGACTCTGGGAGTGTTGCCTCCCTTCCTCGTAGCCCAAGGGAAGTGCCTTTGATTCACATAGAGGCCGATCAGAGGGAAGAGTTCAAGGAAGACACACGACACCACGACCTCACTGCTGCTTCTTCCGTGACGCCTGAAAGAGAGTGTCACCCTCAGGAAAAGCCCACAGAAGTGCGATTTGACCCGGGCCCAGAGAAAATGTCTTTAAATTCTAGCAGGTATGTTTCATAGTCAGATCAGACACACCACTGATGTATCATCTGTGTGCCCTCTCGAGCGTCACAAGTGAAATTTGATGGAAAGGTGTAATTTGTGAAATTGCTGAATTGCAGTGTTGTTCTATTTTTCCTCTGAGATAGAGCTGGATTTTATATAAAAATAGAATTTGTCAGTGCAAAGTATACTGCAAACCTACAATAATGAATCTGGCTAATTTGAATGAATTTAATTTATCTCCTTTAGAGCTTTTAGACAATAATAAAAGTGAGATGGAATGTAAAACCAGCAAAGGTTTACGATATAATTTAGTATCAAATGATGTAACAGCTCCTGTCAGTTGTGAATATATGACAACTGTTCCCTTAGGGATACATATCATATTACAATAGTTCAAATGTCCACATTTGTTATTTTGAATAAATAACTGCATTGGTTTAAAGTCATGAAATCATTCCAATTGAACGCTAACCTAAACCTCTTGCTTTATGTTAAACTACATTTTAAATCAATAATAAAAGCTTACAGATCTACCCAGGAAGTTTTTTTTATCTTCATTGTCAGATTTCATTTTGATCTGTCTTAACATTTCCTGTTCACGTTAAGTCTGAGCTAGAGAACGACTGCTTTCTCTCGGAGTCTGTGACTCCATCAGCTGTAGAAAGGGAGCAGACATGTGCAGTTGACTCACTGCAATGTACTGTACATTAAAATGGCAACAGAAGGAGGTCAGGCAGGGAAACCAAGACACAGACAGAAAAGCTCATGAAAGTCAAGAATGACATTTATCTCACAATCAGGTCCCTTTAGGGTGTTTATGCTGCAACCTAAGAGTAATCAATAAAAACTTAAATGGCATTGTTTCAAATTACTGAATTACTCAATGCTAATTGATTCGTTATAAACAGTGTTGTTTAGGAGCTGCAGCAACATTTGGAAGCCAGCTGTTCAGTGCCCTGTCAATCAGTGCAAATACTTTAGCTACCTATTTAGCTAAGAATTAACATGGGTTATTGCAATTTGCTTTTCACAGCCTTGAGTGTAACAAGACTGTAATAACTTCAGTAGTTGAGAATGCATCAGCATCAGAAGAATGCACAAACAACATTAGCTCCAGCGATGAGAGTACAGGAAGCTGGTTGCAGATTGCCAATGAAGAAGACCTTCCCGAGGATACAAGTAGCTATATACAGCTAAGCGAAGGGTCAGTGAATGTCCCTTCCCCGTTATTTTAGCTAGCAGCTTCAATAATCTGAACATACCCACCCATCATGCACTCCAAAATTGTTCTGCTGTTCATCAGCCCATTGCGCAGAGCACCAACCTTGCTTGAATGGTTATTGTGTTTTTAAAACCAGAGACTATGCACTTTCAAGAACTTTTCTTCCTCTGAGAATCAGAAGGAGAACTGTAACATCTGCTAAACATACAGCTGGCTTATTATGCACCATTGTTATACAAATTCATCATGCTAATTAGTTCATCTCCTGTCAGCCTAGCATAAGAGATTGCAGAATTTAAATTGACAGCATAATGTTCTATTGCTGCCCATCACAGGCCTTGGAAACCCTTCTTGTTTGGGTAACAATTGCAGTTCATTCCATTTTGTGTGTGTTTTCTTCTCTTGAAAAAAAATCAAAGCTTTCCAGGGGGCTAGCCAAACTGCACTCTTTGCAATGACATGACATGAGAGATGGATGTCAGGGAGAAGCAAAATCAAAACTTGCATTTCTATCCCACCATTCATCAGAATGCAGACATTTGCGGAGAAATGTCATTGCTTTAAATGTGGAACTGAAAGATTACCTGTAAATAAAAGAATGTTTCATATGTCGTGCATTATATGTTGCGAAACTTGAACTTTGGTAAAATGTGTTTAAAATTCTGTATGTTTTAATGCTCTCCCCTTACAAAATTTTCTAGAAAAAATAATTCCCTCGGAAGAAAATGCTTTTGGGAGCCACATTCCGCTTTCACATTTACATCATGATTACTGCTGCTACTGTAATACTTCTTGAGTGTTGTTACCTAAGTAGTCTCCAAATGTCATGTCATTTGCCAAACCTCTTTCTACCATACGGTGTTGGGGAAAGCTGGAGTCTATCCGGCAAGCAACAAGCACAAGGCAGGGTGCACTCTGGACAGGGCACCAGTCCATCGCAGGGCAATCATACATGGGGATAATTTGGAGCCACGGTAAAGGCTGAGGGGGGGAATTTGGTCTGGACACCGGGATAGCTCCCTACTCTTTCTGAGAAATGCCTGGGGAGTCTTTAATGACCACTGAGAGCCAGGACCTTGGTTTGACATCTCATCCGAAAGACAGCGCCCACTACAGTTGGTGTCCCTGCCCCTATAGGACCCACACAGACCGCAGGGTGGGTGCACCCCGCTGGTCCCCACTAACACCACTTCCAGCAGCAACCATAGCTTCCCAGGAGGTCTCCCATGCAGGTACTGACCAGGCTCAACCCTGCTTAGCTTCAGTGGGTAGCCCGTTGAGAGCTGCAGGGTGATATAGCTGCTGGCTAGTCTCCAAATGCTACCCTATAAAAATGTAAATGGACAGCTCGGCTTATCATTTATGTAAGTAGTTTGTTTTAAATGAAAACTGAAACAACAATTGTTTCATAGAGTGAGAAAGATTAGGAAGGGCTACTTTAGTCCCCAAGAGGCAGATTCCTGCACATTTTGCAGACACTTTTCAATCATCAGTTAAAATAAGGTCGATTTGCTTAATTGCTGAATAATTAGTTCAATAATGCAATTAAGATCAGAGCTAGAATGAAAACCCTGAGGCCTGGATTTGCCCACTTCTTTTTCAGGGGTGAAGGATATGCCTTACGATTTTTTTATAACTTTTAATTTAACAGTGAAGGGATTTATGTATATGTAGAACATATACTCAATCAAATAATTTACTGCTTTCATCTTTCATTTTACAATTCTCTTATACTTTTACATAATTTATATCTTATAAGAAGCATGTTGCTGTAGTTCAGAAGATGCCAGTCCTTTTCCTGGAGGCCCACAAACCTGCTGGTTTTCATGCCTGCTGCGTTTAAATTACCCAATTAAGGCTTTAATTGAACGAACGGGTTTCTTGATCGGATTATCTGCAGGTTTATTTTTACTATACCTTTAGAGATTTTATTTTACTTTTTGAAATGCCATAGTTAATGGGCACCATACAACATGTTTACAAGCTGAAAACAGTCAAACAGCTCAAATTAGTCAATTAAGGGTTCAGTTGCAGAGCAGCTGGAAGAAGACTCAGCAGGAGAGTGAGCTGTAGTAATGTATGCCTGGAACTTGTGCATGACTTGTGCTTTTGCTTTGTTTTAAACTCAGAAATGGGAACAGCAGCACATCCAGCCTGGGTTTTGTGGATCTAGAATCTTTACAGGAAAGTTGCTCGCCATGTAAATCATTAAGGTAATTTTACACATGACAATTATCAGGGTTGTATAGGGTGTTTAGCATTAACATTTTTTAAAATACAGATTTCCTGATGTCAAGTATTTCACTTCGATTACAACATTATTATTTTTCTTTAAAAGTGAAGAATCTGAGGAAAAAGAAAGGCTAAAAGAAAACCTCGAAAATGTGGATGGTAAGTAATGCTTTCGTTTACAAAAAAGTAAAAAAGAGTAAAAAATTCAGTACCATAGGTTTGCTCCTCAATTTTATAACTGTCGTGAGACCATAGCAGCAAAAAAACCTAATGAATAACACATAATGACAGTTTAACAACATTATATGCTTCAATAATTGTAACTATTTTTATTTTCCTTTGGACTGTACAACGTCTTTTTCAGAGACTTGTTTTCTTTGACAGGAATTCCTTTCAGAATAATGTTACTAAACCACTACAGTATATGCCCTTTTGTTTACCTGGAATTCTCACAATAAAGTGAATAGACAACACATCTGAATTAACACTTTCTGCTGTAGTTTTTGTTTCCTATAAATGAGTGGTCCAAAGCAGTTAAAAAAAACTTGCCTGGTGCAGAGAATTGCTACCTTGAGGAGGAACTCTTTGCCAGACAGTTAGCATCCTTTTCACATAGAATCTGTCAAGAGTTGTCTTAATCTTTAAATTAGTATTGACATTATCCAGGGCTTTTTTTAAAGACTTCTCCTGCAGGCAGACATACAGTAGTTTTAGCTTTTATTTAGCGCACACATAACTGTCATTTCCTAGTGAGTGTAATAAGTTCATAAGTAAATTATTAATACCCAAAGCCTGATTGTTTTTTAAAATAAATATTATATATTGTGGATGTGATTTTTTTTTAGTTTTTAAATGAATTACTCATACATCTCTTTGAAGCAAGTCCTGGGTGCAGTATTATTTTTAAAAAGTGAATCATACATTTGCATTGTTAAGACGAAGATCCAGGAACAGCCGTTTTCAGAAGGGATGAAGTTAAGAATAGAAGTGTATGCAGCAGACATCTGAATACTTCCTATCTTGCAGAATGTACCTCCGGGCTGTCAATAGGAGCAGGCAGCAGCCACGAGCTTCTAGTGATGAACTTTGACCTGGACCCTGAGTGTGTCGACTCAGAGTTAAGAGCTACTTTACAGTGGATAGCTGCTTCAGAGCTTGGAGTACCAACTATCTACTTCAGGAAGTCCCAGGAAAAGAGTATAGAAAAGGTAGGTCTGAGAAAGCAGGTTTTTCATATTTCTTCATAGTTATCAATTACTTATGTAGCCTTGAAAGCTAGTTTGTTATGCACTGTATGTAACTGACAGGTCTGCACCCAACAGTTGTCGCCAGAAACACTGAATGTATTTATTAAACATTTTTTACAAATTATTATTATTAAGTTATGTTACGAATCTTCATGTTAATACATTATTATACTTAAATCCTGGAAGTAAACATCCATTTAGACTCCCCACTGTAGAGACCTTACACAGATTATATAAAAAGTGAGCAGTAATAAAAAATGAGTGATGGGTAAGAATTTGTGATATTTATTTGATATGTTTTATTTATTTAATCAAGGTTGAGTAAACTCATTAGTAGTAATGTCCATTATGTTTTAAAGTAGTCATTGAAACCATTCATCTTCATCTTAATTTGAATGTTAGATGTTTAATCTTCTGTTCCAGTTTCTCGATATGGTACAAACAGTTCATCAGAAAGACTGGAATATTGGAGATCTGTTTCATGCCGTTGTTCAGTACTGTAAACTGCAAGAAGAAAGTGATACTGTAACAAGCCTATTCGACTGGCTTCTGGAAAAACGCTGATGTTAATAATGCCCTGAAGACATCAAGGCACAGAAGGGATATTGCCACCATTTTAAGTGGTAATTTAAGACAAAAACTGGGATCTAATCAATATAGTCTATTATGTCGACATTGTTGTTGCAAGGTAAATGTCTAAGAGTGTCAAGTATGTTCTTGGTCTAACTAGAAATTGTGACCTTTATAAAATATGTCGGCTAAAGAAAGCAATTTAAAAATTTATGACTTCTGTTTGGACACTGATACATATTCAAAGATGTTGCACCTTTTAAGATTAGCATGCTTCTCATTCTGAAATGCACAGAAATGTCTGCAAGATACTGTGTTTTGGAGAGTTATAGAACTGATTACCTGCCTTTCTTACTTAAAAGCCTACCATTGAAATTCTTTCTAAAATGTTTCCTTAAGATATGAAGTTAAATTATTTGAACATACTTTTTAAATATACTAGTTCAAAGATTTTTTTCAAACTTTATCAGCCCTAAATTAAAAAATGAAATCAGATGAAAATAACAAAATATTATGATTGATCTAATCTGACAACTCTTTTTCAATGCTAAAAGGAATCTAGTGACATTTACTTCTGTTAATCCATGTAAAGAAAATTGTAATGCTGAGATGTATTCATAAGTACACTTGTTATTTGTGCATCACGTTGTTTTAAATAATTTATTTTAGATATTTGTAAATATTGTATATTTTGGATAATTGCACCTTGGGTAGAATATTATGCTCGTTACATTTTTAAAACTAATGAACAAAAGAGGCTAATGTTGTGAAATAGAATTTGTAATATAAATAACAATTTATATGTCAAAATGGTTTGTTAGAATGTTTTTGCTGTAATAGTATAGTAATATTTTATTCAAAGCACACAAATTCAACTGTCTGCTGTCAAAACTGTTATTGTATTACTGAATGTAGAATTTTGGAAAGAATAAATTTATGTAATGTGATTAGAATTAGGTATTCTTTACTTCCTAAACGAAAATACACCATGACATTATCAAGATATTAAAAAAACTTTCAAGTTTCAAAGAAAATGAATATCAACATTTTTTAATGAAAAAGATTATGAAAGCTAAATAAAAATTGACCACAACATTATTTTCCAGTTGTTCAGCCTACTCTACCCAGCACTGGAATTCTTCAGGCAACAACTTCAAAACACTGGTTTTTAACCCAGCTAGCAAGAAATGAAACTCCAGAGCTGGATTCATCATTTGGAGAGCCACAAGGTCCTATGGTTTTTAGTCTACCTAAGTTCCTAATGACTTAATTGAAACAATTATTGATTTAATTGGTATTGACTCTTAATTGTTATTTTACAAGTCTTTAATCATTAAGGCGTATAAAACAGTTACAGCTCTCAAGCACCAGGATCAAATCAACATTATTACAGTATTTTAAAATATATATTTAACAATGTTTTAAACACTTGCTCCCAATTCAGAAGATGGGAAACTATGACAGCCTCTGCAGTCACTATAACCTTTAAAGAAGGGTTCATATTAAAGCCTTCACGAAATTATTGATTTAGCAACTATATAAAACAAACTGCTGGTATCCAATATCTACATTATTACTAAACCAATGAAGAAAGCAGTGATGTACACAAGTCAATATAAATCCTAAAGGTTCTAATGAATATTACACTGGTACTTAAAAAAAAGTACAGACTTTACTGTACTTTAACATAGCACACTTGCAAGATAGAACAAGGTACATAAGCAAGCGGAAAAGGTAACAGCAAACATGACAAGTAAACAGCTATATATATCTAAAGAAGGCAAACAGCAATATTGGTGTGCGGAGACAAATGTGTTTTATATCATAACACTGTGGTGATTAAAAAAGTATTTTCCTCTCGATTCCAATGTTCAGTCCAATTCCAATGTTCGTTTCTAATCAGACCATCTTATTTTAATCCAGACCCCATCAGCGCCATATTCTGCATGTGTTGTCCTTACTGCCTGCATTAGAGAAGCAAATAGTCAGAAAACTCTTCTTAGACTTGAGAAACATAATGAGGCCCTTGATTAAAAACTTGAAGTCAGAAACAGTTTTGTGGCAATCAAATATAATGCTCTTCAAGTAGAAAACCATTGTTTTTGCCAAAGGGCAACCGATTTTTACAAACAACATTCACTTCTGAGCAGTATATATTTCATGCCTTGCCTTACCTGTAATAATAGTATCGCCTTCATAGTTAAAAGCACATGAAAAAATCTCATCTGTGTGTCCTTCTAGAACCTGCAGACACTGGCCTGTATTCACATCCCATAATCTGGCTGTTTTATCAGCACTTCCAGTCAAAACACGGCTACCCTGGGGGTTAAAGCAGATCTGGAGAAGAAATAGAAATTCTTAAGTATGAGTATGCATTCAAAAAAGCAACAAATGGAACTAATCAAGGTAGTATTACTCAGGCTAGTTGCTTGTAAGGAATGTGTGTGTGTATTTGTATGGAGCCTGATTATACCTGTATTGAAGATAAGGGAAAAAAAGATCCCATTTTCATTAACTGCTTTATCACTAAAGGGTCATGGAGCCTCAACTCAGCATGCACAAGGCACAAAGCTGGACCACATCCTGGACAGAATACCAGTCCTCACAGGGCAACACATGTGGCTCAATATGCCCATGTCAATTAAACTAGACACCAGTCTTGGACAGCAGGAGGAGAACAGAGTATGCAGAAAAATCCCACATGAAGAAAATGTGCAAATTCCACGTCTAAGGCACCACAGCCTGGAATCGAACCAGGACCCATGAGTTGTGAGGCAGCAGTCCTGCCTGGCATTCCACAGTGATAAAAAATCCAAACTGCTTCTGCACATAGCTGAATAATAGTGCCTTGATTCTAAAATTATGTAGCACATTATTTGAAGGCAGTGTAACAAGTTTATGAATGCAACATTCCAAAAACAGGGCCCATTTTAATAAATAAGTATTTATAGTAAGTATAAAATTACAGTGAATTTTAAATTCGAGAGCAGAGCTCATGTGACATAGGACATCTGGGAGGATTCACAGGAGAGGCTGCCTGATGTATAAGAGTTGCTGGTGAGGTCTTGCAACCTCTGGGACACCCTTGCAGCAGAGAGTCTGGCTCGCTCAGTTGCGTAACAAGAAAAAGCACATAAGTAAAAGACAGGAAATCAAATACATAAATATAAATATGAATTTGCACATAATTCATTATGTAATAGAAATGTTAATAAATTATGAAACAACAGCACACGAGATTACTAGACTGATTTAAGGCTTTTTGTGTTTTATAGATCATTTCCAGATCACAGCACAAAGCTATTTATATATACTTAATATAACTACTCTTAAAATGATGTACCTGTCTGCATGCAAATTTGTAAGGATTAATCAGAAAACAAGCTCTGACATTTTCCAGATACTTCCATACAAACTTTCCTATTATTTTCCTTTTAATAGAGACTGTATCACCCACAAAAAATCACTATTTTCTTCCCTCCGGGTGATGCTTGGGCTTGATCACAGCCACAGTAAAATCTAGAGCTGAAAAACAAATCGTGCTAAAACATTTTAACTTATTTCTCTGAAGAACTACTGAATATGTGTTTTTTTTAAATGCATAATAACAACAAACTAAATCCTGTAAACTGACATTTGATGTAAATGCACAAACATTGCTGCCAAATAATCAATAACCAAAATAATGGATGTGCTGTAAATTGTAAACCAGGAGTTGGTTCACTGCTGCTTTAAAATCTTATATATTGCCAGCCGGAACACATTACTAGGCGATCATTGCTAAAAGCTATTCAGCTGTTTTGGGTGTAAAACATGCTTGTCACAGCTGGGAAATGATTACTTTTCCTTGCAAATAATAGAAAATGTAATTCTTCCTCATTTCCATGCTGCCTTATTTGAGCAAATTTCCAACATTTCCATTTTCTGGGAAGAGGTTTCTGTAACTCACCTTTGAAATTTCCCCTTCATGTCCCTCCAGTTTAGCAATGCATTTCTGTGATGAGGCACTGTAAACCCTTGCATTTCCTGTTATTAAAAATGTTGTTTTTAATTTAACTTACCACAATCACTCTGTCAACAATGAGAAATACTACATATTACTTTTAAGGATAAGCAAAAATAAAGTTTGGTTGTAATCAAATCAGCAGAGCACCATACAGTAAACCACTTTCTCAGAACTTATCCTTACCCTAACAAAATACCAAGAGATAGTATCAGTATCAGTCCAATAAAATAAACAAAGTGTTTATTTCTACATAGAATGTAATGCAATTAATGGATTAGACTTGGATTGTTTCAATTTCCTTATGTTTGTACATACTGTACAACATACATTCTGAAGAAAAAATAATATCAGTTAACTTGGTATTTTCAGAATTAAGAAATTGATCTATAGCTGCAGAGAGCTGTCTAAGAGTATATACCATCAGCAGATGCAGTTGCAATAAGTTGTCCTGTGTAATCAAAGCAAACATCCAGCACTTCATCTTCATGTCCTGTCAGTGTTGCCAGGCACTTCCCATTGACTGCATCCCAGACCTGAATTACACATGAAAATGATTACAAATCCATCCCAATCCACCTTGCTACCATAAACGATTTTATAAAGCCTATTTGCATGTTCTGTGCATTCTACATTTTTACTTTTAGTATTATAAAGATCCTTACTATAAAATATTGACAAACAATATAACTGGAATTCAAGCACATTACTTAATTTGTCGTAGACTATTACTACACATGATACACACAGAGAATAGGTAGAACATTCTTCCTTCATATAAACCCACTTTCTTGGATTCAGTAATGCTCTGCTCCAGAAACAGGCAACAATCTTTGGACAAGAAAGTGTTTACTATTTAAGGTCAAGTCTAATAATAATAATATGCTGATAATTGACGCTTGCCGTTTCTGTTCTAGGCTCAAAGCTCCAGAGAAGCCGATAGCCTGGAGGTGTACTTATTCCAGAGTGCATTTTATTTCTTGAAGGCTTAAATCTTTAAGGCTAGTGCAAGATCTTACAGCTGTTACTATTTTGTATATTGACATTTGCAGGGGAAAATGATTGGCAATTTTAATAGTAGTTCAGAAAATTGTCAATAATTTTTTAGAATTATAATATATAGCTAGAGTTATGTAATGTACTCTAATGTAATTATAACTAAAGATGGACGTGTTTAAAACTACACTTTAGCGTTGAAAAGTAGGAGATAATAGTCAAGCTCACCTTGCATGTTTTATCCATAGATCCAGTTGCAATGAAGGAACAATCCCAGTTAAACTGTGCACTGCTTATTTCACCCCTATGGCCTATTAAAGTATGGATACGCCTGAAAGAGGAACAAAAAAATAATTTCTCTTTGCACTCTGTGGTAGTTACAATTAAGGATTATAGGGTTTTTTGTCCATGCTTGACTGAATCATTTGTTTCAAAGCAAAGCAATTTTCTGCTTACTGTTCACTCTCTCCTGTGCACAGGAGAGTCACCAGCGAAGGATGCTATTGAGAATCCTATAACATTCAACCAATGTGAAAGCATAATGCACTGTACAGTACATTACATTAACTCTCTGCCTGTATTAGACCAATCAAAGACAGAATAGAAAATGAACACAGAAAGTTTCCTATAGATTAACCCTTCTCCTGAGCAGCCTTGTTCTCTTTACTTAAAACACTGTATATTTCAGGACTTAAAACGTAACTACAATAACTATTTTTGGTGATTATGGCTTGAAGTCTTGCACACAAAATGTTTACGAACCAGCAACAGTATATTTAGTAGTGTACTATTATTTGTATTCCTATTAAATTTCCTAAGAGATTAAGACATTCCTAAGACATTTTATCAAGACATTTCCTAAGCAACTTTAACACAACATACATACAAAAAACATAAAAAACAAGCTCAAACCCGCAGGTCATTTTTTTAATAATACCTAAGAAGTAAAAAAGAATACCTGTTTTTAACAAATTCATTTTTAACCAGCTTTGATTAATATAATTTTTTCCTCAACCTTACATCTTACCTTCGTGTAGAAAAACGTAGAAACCCATGTGTCAGGGAATTTGGGATGATATGATTTATTAATAATGTAAGATTATTATAATGTATTAATAGGCCAGTTGTGTATTACCTATTGTTGTACAAGCTTGGAATAAGTTTCTAACTCAGTTTCAGATAAAGTCCTGTAAACTCCTATTTGTCTGACATTGTGCTATGCCAAGCCCAGACAGTTGTTGAATAGAAGCATAGAGATAACAATAGAAAGTAATGAATTTAGTGTGGGAACAGTTGGAGAACTAAAATTAGAAAGCTCCCCTGTACTGTATGTCAGCTGAGAGGAAATATTTCAGGCTTCCAGTTTTTATAGAAACAACTTAAGGAGAACGGACAAACAGATCTTGTTATACTAGGTATATAACATAGAACAGCTATGAAATTGTAATTATTTGCATAGCTGAAACCATTATCCATGGCGACTTATTATGTTTAACATTGAGCACATTTAGAAAAGAAAACAACAGATACGATTTATAATAAAATGTATTAATGTATTAATAAAAAGCAATTAAAAATACAATCTCCTCTGGCAATACAACAAATATAATCAGATAAAGGTTTATTCGATGCAGAATGGAGAAGATAAGGATTGAAAACATTTCAGCTGTGGAGCTTCCTACAGGTGTGTGGATGACTTGACATATTCATTGTAATGAAGACGTTTGATTAGGATCAGCCTTCATGCAGCTACCTACTTAAACGTCTTCAAAACAATGTCATAAAATGTCATAAAAACAACAACATAAGCTAGAAAACAGAACAAAGCTGAAGAGTGAGACACTACAAAATGTCAAGGCTAAGTGTCAAGAGAACAAGGCTGCATTTGGTCAGGTGACCATGAAAGAAGCATTTACAGGTATGTCTTCATCACCCATTTCAGCACAAGCAACAGTTGTTGTTGTTGTTGTTGTTGTTGTTGTTGTTGTTGTTGCTAAAGATTTCCATTAATTTCTTGTAGTCTTACACAGATTTTAAAACAAGTTTATGAAATATCACCATTAATTATTTTCAGCATATTTGTGATCTCTAGTCTGTACAGAGATTTTAGAAAATGCTTTCAGAAGTGTTTAGATACTGACACATAATTCATGAAAAAACAATCCAGTGTATATGTTTTTACCTTCCAGACTGAACATCCCACAATGAAATTGTATGATCAAAGGAGCCTGTGATGATTTTATCTCCAACTGTGTTAAATGACAGTGAAATTATTTCTGCAGAATGACCCTGGAATACAAATAAATTGCTCAATGCATTTTACAACTGCAATACAAAATGACATTAAGTTAGATTCAATAAAAATAAAATTATTTGAATTCTTTTCATCATAAATGTTTACATTCCTTTCTACAGCTATGTTGGTGGTTGGCTAAAAGTAAAAAAGAAATGTGATCCAATAAAGAAATCAAATTATAAAATTATTTACATTGACCAGGCTTGCTTTGAAGAAATTGTAAAACTGCGCAATACAACAGCAGACACTGTTGTCAACCAAGCAAAAACATTAAAAAAATATTTTAAAAAATTAAATTAACAGCATTAAATCGTTCGTTTAAAACTGGGAACAAATTACATAGCTTATTAAAATTGTATCCCCAAAAAGAGTTTTCAGATTGGCAATATTGAGAGTTTACAATGGTCTGGTATTTTTTTAGTCACATTCTGCTTCATCCAAATGTAAGTAAATGCATCTTTAACATTTTCAAATTTGTATGAGTAGAGATACATTTTTAATAGAATATATGGGTTTGTGACATCAGGTTATCTTCTGCGTTTTCCAAGAAAATATAAACATGCAAAGTAATTTACATTTTGAGGTCAAAATAAAATTTGGGACCAAAAAATGACCCCCACTTCACCCAAAGTGTGAGGAAACGTGAACAAGTACAGAATAAGTCATGAATATTGATCCCCTGACATTCCACAATCACTTCAACATGACCGCAATGCTAATTCTCTTCTGATTATGTCTGAATTCTGTTTTTACATACAAATCATAAATCATATACAAATTAATGTAGCATAATTACGCAAAACTAGACTTAAATAGATTACTCAATGTACAAAACAACCGTTTTGATTATATCAAACTACTATAGAAAAACAATACTCATGCTCAGGCTAATGTTACAATGGAGGTAAATAAAGTACAAATACAGCTTCCTTTTTGTTTAATAGACTCTTGATGATATTACCTTGTAACCAACCAACAATGCAGATGCAGGTGGAAACTGCATTTCATAAAATACTACAAAGCATGCAATCTTAGTTTTTCCTAGGCCTGTTACTTAAATTTCAGTATTTCCTTCAGTAAATCAATATGCAAATGCAAGGGGAATTCTGAAACAAAGTAAATAGTGGAGGATTAATGGTGGCATCTAATTCAGTCACTCATTTAAAGAAATTGTTAAATTAAACATTTTTTTCTTGTTAAATATTGGAACACTATTAATAGTCAATCCGAGGATCAGAGTTTCTATTCGCTATACGTTTAGCCAGTTTTCAGTTATTCCTCTACAAATATCTATTTATAAGCCCAAGTGGGGTGTGCAGAAAGCAGTTAAAATAATTAAGAAAAGTCTTAAATAATCAAAGAGCAAAGCAACTGTGTAGCTGCAGCTAAAACTGGAAGACACATTAGGAGAGTAGGATACAGTAAGAGATGCATTCATAAAAGATTGTAAGGATTTCTTTTCTTCTCTTTCTTCTGCCAGAATTTCAAATTGGCCCTGGTCAAAAACTAAGAAGCTGTGTAGCTTTAGACTTGGCAGGTATCCTCAGTGAGATAACCTGCTGAATAACACGGAAAAACAACGGTGTACTGCATCAACCCAGATGGCAGTCTGACGTAATTATTCCAAAAAAATATTAAATCTTCCTGGGAACTGCTGTGGTGATTGAAGTGAAATTTGGCAGATTTTCAGCAACAGCCAAAGTTGTCTAAGACTTTTCATAGTATGAAGACGATGAAAATGTGAAAACTAGATTCCTGGTAGCCTGACCACCATTTCATTTTACTTTCTGTTAATACAAAGTCCACATTACTGATTTTCTGTTCAAAACCTGTTAGGACAATAAACTCCAAATCAGACAGGATTTATTTCCTGGTAGAAGTGTTTGGTCCAGTGACCAAACAATTAACATATTGCATAATAACATTAACCCACAATGACTACCTGACATATTTGTTAGTCCACAGTAAGTCATCAACTACTTTACAAAAAACATACTTTAATGCAAACTGCTCCTGCTCAAAAACTGTTGAGCCCGTTAATTCCAAACTTGATCTGTACAATTTCAGTAACATGTTCTGTTCCTTCATAGCAAATGGCTGCGCTGAAAATGATCAAAGCCTTGTATATATGTTAAACTGTAACTGTTGGACATGTTTAGCCAATTAACGCTATAGTTGGTACTGTATATATAAACATGGAGCAAAGCAATTTAAGTAAAGTATGTATAACTGGTGTTTTCATGTTTCGTGTTCCTATGTAATAGTCGTTTGCAAACTGTAATCTGAAATAAAGATGAATCAGGTGTCAGTGATTATGCTACTAAAGACACAATTATTTTATGATTTACAATTAACATCCACTCTATACAAATCCAACTGCCACATTTCTTCACTACACAACAGCAACTTGATAACGATTGTTATATTAGTGAAGTCACTATTTCTTATGTTCTATCTTGGCTACTAGTGTGTGCTTTGTAACAATCTTATACCGCCACATTGGTTTACAATAGTAACTCATTACAAAAAAAAAACTTTCTTGGAAGCCATCAATCTTCTGCAATTGTACCTGTAATTTTAATTTCAACCTACTTTTAAATCTGCAAAACATTCTGACATGATTAGAAATCAACATGCATGTTCCACTTTTATGCTGTTGCAGACTGGAGGAAAACCAAAATACAGAAAATTTTAAACTTCAGTTATCTACCAGACAAGCATTGTTTGTATCCTAAAATATTAATGATTGAGTGGAATAATTTAATGGCAATTCTTTTCTCTTAACTGTGCACTTTCATAGGATATAAAACAGCTCTCGCTGCTTGACACTGCAAATGCTAGGCAGAATTTTAAAGGACTTTATTTTAAGGTTTTTATTGAAAACAGAAATGTTTATATAAATCCTACTTTAAAACTTTAATTTGTGCAAACAGTTTACTCATGGAAATAAGAATGTGGTGTGGCAGTGTCTTTATGTATAAAAATGTAAATGATCAGGAGCGTAAGCCTCACCGTTAAAGTTGCAGCTTCTTCACCAGTCTGGATGTTCCATAGTTTTGCAGTAGTATCCATACTCCCTGTGGCCACCAGTGTACTTTGTGGATTAAATGACAAACACACCTGTTAAAACAATACATGACAAGTTTTTCCTTTTAAAAAATTACTGAATTCTTCACATTACTTCATACAGAACTCCAGTGAAGCACATTTTACACGTCACTGTAAAATCTTTATATTATAATAAATGGGTTAAAATCTGTTTACCTGAATCACATTTAATGGGCTAAACACTGAAAAACATATTTTAGATCTCGAGTTTTGCGGCCTAATGATTGCAAGTAAAAAAGGAAATAGTTTAGTTCTAGTCTTTTTCACAGTTAACACATTTCCTGTATTACTTATTTCAATTGTATCAGATTATGCATGTGAGAAGTGTTCTTACAATTTCTGCAGTATGGCCACGAAAAGTGTGGTAACATTTGCCTGTCTCTGCACTCCATAATCTGCACGTCTTGTCAAAGGATCCAGTAGCAATTTTGTCTCTGTTAAAAAGGCAGAATATAGACATCCATATGTTAGCAACGGCTGTATCATCTTCTTTGAAATACTGTATTGCTATAAACATTCAATTCTTGCACTGTAAATGCTTAAAATAACAAAGATGCTTAAACATTATTCTGTATAACAAAATCCATTCGTAGGGCTTGTATCACATCTTTGTTTTGCTAATCTTATACAGGGGAAACCATACTTTTGACATACTATATGTATGACTGTGCTATATAACGAAACAAAACATATTTTAAAATGCAGTAAAATTAACTTCATAAAGGGAATTAGAGAAGATTTGGTCAAATGGTATTACCCATAGGGGTTGTTGAAAGCTATTGCATAGACAACATTTCTGTGTCCCTCCAGTGTGTGTAGTTCTTCTCCTGATGCTGTGTCCCATATTTTGCAAGTCCTGTCGTAGCTGCCAGTAATAAAGCTGTGAAGAATAAAAACCATGAAACTACAGACCTTAATTTACAATATTTGATTCTATTTGAATATTTCATGCCAAACTTTTAAGAAAAATATCAAGTAGTCAATATACACTTACCTTGATCCCGATTTATTAAAAGCAACATTTGTTAGTGGCAAAATATGTGCTCTCAATACCTGGAAAGTGAACAAAATGAAAATATAAATAATTTAAAAACATATGTCTCCAAAAACAAGTAACATTCTTTGACAGGTCATCTAAAACAGGTCTAACAAGAAAATCAAAACTTCTCCTGTATGAAATAAAAGGTTATTTCCACCACCTGTGCTGACCATCAAAAGGGGTGTATGACGAACTTCAACAAATTCGATGGGCACTCCAACAAAAGTTATTCCACTGGTAAATCCATCTAAGGTAGTTTAGTCCAGTCTCCAGCATATCAGTGGCACAAAGGCACTGATCTCTTTATCAGCAGGACATCTACTGTAGGTTTCTTCCTTTTTTCTTTCTTGACTTACATCAGGCATAACATTCAACTTGTTAAATCACCTCATTACCCATGCGCAATCAGATAATCTGACTAATGAGGACATTTAGTACTTATGCAAAAAAGTTAGTCACTTCAGTGTTTCACTGTCAGCAATGAATGATAAATTATGACAAAAAAATGTCAAAATTACAGCAAAAATATTTAATCACAATACCAAATATAATACTTTATTTTTCCTAAAAATACATGTATATATAAATATATGGTACAGTGAGAAATGTATTTTGTTGCTCAGTATATTGTTTAAACAACCTCCTGGTATAATTGCTTATCCAAAGAACACATATTTTCCAAATTGCCTTCTGATATCAAATATCATCAAAATTCTATGTAGAACGAAAACAAAAACAAAAAAGTTACAAAATACTTCTTAAGGGCCCAGGACTCTCTAAAATGTTTCAAGGAAATCAAATGTAAGCATCTTGTACATAAATTATTTATTGGAATAATCAAGCATAAAATAAGGACTGATTTAGTAAGACCTTGAGAAAACAACAGTAACATTTTCCTGAAATAGACTGTGCCATGCAACGACTTAAATAAATTATCAGCACTACATTAGCCCAGGGCAAATGTGTATCATTTGAAGTTTTAGCAACACAGAACATTGCTAACTGCATTGTTCCAAAAAGATGTATACATTTTGGCTGCAGAGCAACATTCATTCATCACAGTTTGCAGAATCTGATCTATCTACTATTAATATGCCAACAGAGGTTTTGTTAAACAGTGAAACACCATGTAGTACACTGCATTTTCCATATCTTAAAGATTTTTAGTTATTTTCTAAATTTAGTTTAAATTGCAATATTTTTTCCATTACTTATTCATATATAGCCAGCAGCCATATCACCCTGCAACTCACAACTGGCAACCCACTGAAGCTAAGTAGGTGTGAGCCTGGTCAGTACCTACATGAGAGACCTCCTGGGAAAAACTAAGGATGTTAGTGGGGCCAGCAGGGGGTGCTCACCCTGCGGTCCATGTGGGTCCTAATGCCCCAGTATAGTGACGGGGACACTATACTGTAAACAAGCGCCATCTTTCGGATGAGACATAAAACTGAGGTCCTGACTCTCTGTGGTCATTAAAAATCCCATGGCGTTTCTCGAAAAGAGTAGGGGTGTAACCCCGGCGTCCTGGCCAAATGTCCCATTGGCCCTTACCAATTATGGCCTCCTAATAATCCTCATCTATGAATTGGCTTCATTACTCTGCTCTCCTCCCCACTGATAGCTGATGTGTGGTGAGCGTTCTGGCGCACTATGGCTGCCATCGCATCATCCAGGTAGATGCTGCACATTGTTGGTGGTGGAGGGGAGTCCCCATTTCCTGTAAAGCGCTTTGAGTGGAGTGTCCAGAAAAGCGCTATATAAGTGTAAGCAATTATTATTATTATTATTATTATTATTATTATTATTATTATATTCACATAAAACAAATAACATCTGTAGATCTTAAGACCTAATTCCAAATCCATGATGATTTACAAACTCATTAAAATCAGAAAGGCAAATACAATGATAGAATCCTAAGTAAATTAGGTAAGGCAAAAGTTTAATCAGGCTACATCTATTAAGAATTGAAGCTCACAACCAGAACAGGCATCTATTAACTTATATCTAACATGTTTTCTGTGAAATGTTATTGCATTGCTAGCTTAAGAAATAGCCATTGAAACCTAATAATGATCCTCTGGGATCAATATTGGTTAAATAGTTTTAATAATGCATAACATACATAGTATCTATATGTCAAATGTCTTTTTAAGTATTGCATGAAAACATATTCCATGTATATGATTCATTTAACTATTATATATAGTTCTGAAGATTTGTATCACACTACATTGATTTTCATGAACAAGTAACAAGGAACTTAATTAAGCTTTTCATAAATTCACCAGTTTAATTTCGGCCCTGCAGATGCAGTGTAGACAAATAGCCTAACTTCTGTCTAATACTGATTGCGCCAGTCTAGTTTTTTTTTTATATTACTGTAAATCTTTAAGCATCACCCTACAGATATTATCAGTAAGATGGCCAGTTCTCTGGGTACCACAGTTTATGAACAAGGAGGCAGAGGTAACAAATGTAGTGGATTGCTTTAGTTGTAACCACTGTTAATATTTCTGTTATTAATGTATATCATTGTTTTCCCTGCACCTCTGGCTATAACAAATTGTAAGGATTTCAAACATGAGCAAATAACACCTTTACCACTGAGCCAGTGATGATCTGAAAGTTGGAACAAATTTACAAGATGTATAACTCAGTGTCTTGAGAGTGACAGCTCAATGTATGACAATAAATCTAAATCCATTAGTGAAGCTTTGCATGCTGTAGGGCAAAGAGAATGATAACTGCATTAGCTATTTTCAATCTACTAAAGCTTGACTTTGTTTTAATACTGTAAAAAACTAAAAGCTCCAATTTTGTCATGTAAGACGTGACCCTGAGGAACAACTTCAAAATAGACAAATCTCAATATGACCTGTATTCATATTAAGTGCTAGCAGAACTTTCTTGCCCCCTTTGAAAAGCTGAAGATGTTCAGTTGAAGATGTTATGCAGAAGATGGTTCTCTGAAGATTGCCTTTATATAGTCTTAACTGGACTGTGGTTCTCAAAAGCTGAGCACAAGCAAGTTGAAAAAAATACTTTTTTAGAGCAAAATTTCTTACCTTAAAGAGATAAAACCTGCGATCATCCTGTTGGCCAAGTTTTTCCTGCAATCTTTGTATCAGTTGTTTAACTTGTTCGGTGCGTGAGGCAGTGATAAGAGGCTCTGTCTTTTTTATTTCTTCTGTTAATTCGGCAACATCTGTCCTGCACCAAAGGAGAGAAGGGAATGAACCCAGTGACACTGCTGATAGTTGTTTCAAAAATAATTATCAAAATCCAAGGCAATCAGACTATTAATTAATGGAATAGGCAAGTCTACCCTGAGAAATTTGTTGTGAGCATAATCTAGCAACCCATGTAATAATGTACTCCAGCAATTACACTGAAATATACTAACAATATCTGTTTGCTAGATTTCTGATTCTGTCAGGTTGGTTTTAAAGTGAAACAGAGTATAAAATCTGGAGGTACTGGACTATCAGGAATATAGTCAGAATATATTTTCCTTTTAAAAACACATTCTAGTTGCGCAACATTTTTACATATGTTTTTTTTAAGCTTTCTGAAAACTATGACTGTGGTACATTACTTACTCTGGAGACAGATCCAGGAGGTCGATGGATTTTGTCTTCAGTTCCCCTCCTTTCTCATATTCCAGAATAATCCCTAAGAAAAACCAAAAACAAAACTGGACTGTACTTCATTTTTTACAACAAATACAGCAAACTATCCTCTTCTTGCATTATTTTGTCCTTGATCTGCTGTAAATCAAACAGATCAAATTTTGTTGAAAGAAATGAGCCCAATACCATCTATCACATGTACAGTACAGAATTGTAAAGATATTATGAAATACTTTTTTCATAATAAAAACAGTTGATAAGTTTGTAATCACCATACTATGTCGCATGGAAGATGTTACTCTCAAAACTAAAAAAAGGTGCATCCAAGATTTCAGTCATGCTTTGCTTTGAGAAAATAAATGCAACTTGCAAAAACTATCAAAAACACCTGCGTGACCTCACTAAAAACGAAAAACTGCGATATGATTCCTGGTCTTTTTTTTCTCAAAAGATACGCAGAGCTGAGCAGCAGAATGAGGAAAATGTATACAGCCTTATCACTCCGGACAAAAAGTGGAGCCTATCTCCATGAGTTGCGCTTTCTGCATTTCAAGCAAACGTGCTATTGGTTTGAAACAAGCGAAACAAACATAAGGATGGAGTTTACAAAGCTTCTGTAAATTCATGCTAAATTTTAAAATACAAAGTTTGTATTATTTTATTCCGGATATTTTCTTACCTGGGGGATAATAACGTACCAAGAACCGTTTGAGCCTCATCTTTTCCTCTGGCTTAAACACAGTAAACAAACCGTCGCTATAGCAACATATACACTCGCGGGCAGTCGCACAGAGCTTCCAATGTGCTGGGTCTGAAGGCCTCGTTTTATGTGCTTTGTAAAACTTTTATTATAACTTCATGTTAATAAAACCTTATAATATATTATGTATTTAAAATGTATATTTTGTTTGACTGTCCCAGGCAATGTTCATTTTTTTCTTCCACAGTAAAAAAACGAAAAGAAATGTCCACCACATCATTAAATTGTAAGGTTTGTTTGAACACACTGGAAATTCGGATCCAAGATCCATAAAATACAACATTCTCTCAGATGCGTACATAAAGTGACAAATTGTGTAAATATTAAAAATAATTAAAAATAAGTTTATAATTGCATTTTTAACAATATCCATTTTTTTGCATGAGCTGGATGGGTTAAGACTACCGGAATCAAACTACAGATTAAATAATCTAATCTGAAAACTTTGGACCTGATTAGGGCTACTTCTTTTGTCACACTATTATTTAATCGTTTTGTAAATGAAGCCATAAAACAAGTCTTGTGAAATTCCAGAGGTCCACTGCTATCCGGTTTTATAGATCAAAGTTTCCCAACAAGTGCTGTGCTATGCAGCCTTGTAGCCTGGTTTCAGGGTTCTTACAGGCGAGGAGTGGCAGCCGAAACCAATCACTGAGCACTACCTGTGTGTGAAACTTGTTCAAATCAGCTTCCACACTTCATCCAACAAAACAGCCCATCTGGACAGCACTGCAGAGGTCCCGTGAGGATATATGAACAGAATCATGAATTCCTGGTGGAAAGATTGGAGCTCCAGCTGGGTATATCACACAGTAGTTCTCTCTGTCTTTGGATTTTTTGCCAACTTCCGACCAGCAGAGCCCTTTCTTACACCTTACCTCGTTGGGCCCTACAAAAATATCTCAGAGGAGCAGGTAAACGCAGACGTGTGCAAATAAAAGCTTTATCTTCTCTAAGTAATCACTTTCACACTTCAAGCTTGATTTCACGAGTCTGAATCCTATGACAATGGGATTTCATGTTATTATATAAATAATTTAGTAGGGTGAATGTAAAAATTATATCATTTTTGTTTAATATTGCTAGCGGTGCTAATCTAAATATGCAAGCATGTGTAATGCAGAAAAAAAATAGACTTGAAAAATATAGCCCTGTATTTAATAAATATTGCCACCATTCGGTTCATATGCTGGCTTATCATTCCTTAGATTTGATATGCTAATTTGAACAAGTCAGACTTGTTTTTATAATGCATTTGGTTATTTACTTTTTTCTAGTTAATGGTCTGTTTTTATTCAGGGGCTCACCCTTGAAAGGAAAAATATGTAGCATTATAAAGTGAATGCTCATTAACAAACTGTACTTCACAGTCCATTAATAAACTGTAGTCTGCATTTAAAAATAGACTTCAACTGCTCATATGTTTTCTGCAAATATCTTCTAAGTGTACTGAAAGTGCAAAATCTGAGCTAGTGTGTGCTTTGTGAACCAGTCAGTGCTCGAACCTCTGAATTCAGAAGTTTTTTCTCGGGTTTAGATGCTTAAAAACAATGCAATGTTTGCTCTGACTCCAAACCCACAGGAACAGAACAGGAGGCTTCAACCTGGGTGGAGGCAACCCAGGCAGTCTCTCAGAAGAGAAGATTAGATTTGTACAAATGTGTCAAATCAAAACTCGCCTAGTGGATGAGCTCTGATGATAATTAAAGTAGATCTACCGGCAGTTCTAGTTTAAATTGTATTAATTGTAAGATCACTTTATTGGCCATATACAATTTCTTGTATTAGGATTTTTTTCTTTTTGCTTAACCCAGCTTGCTCTCCATGAGACACACAGGCAGGGAGAGAGAAAGTGGGGAGAGAGCAGAGTCAGCCATTTATACAGCACCCCTTGAGCAGTTGGGATTGGGGCCTTGTTCAGGAGCCCAACAGAGTAGGATTCCTCTGCCGCACATGGGATTTGAACTGGGAAGCTTCCAGCCACAGGCACAGATCCTTAGCCGCAGTGCCACCACTCTGCCCCAATACTAGACTACAGGTGGAATGGTAGCGCAGTGGGTAGCATTGCTGTCTTACAACTCTAAGGGTTCAGATCTGGACCTGTGGTGTGATCTGTGTGGAGTGTGTATGTTCTCCCTGTTTTTGTGTGGGTTTTCTCAGTGAGCCTTGATTTCTTTACACAGTCCAGAAATAGAGCTGGTATGTTCATTGAATTCTGGAGAAATTGGCCCTGGTGTGACTGTGTGCGTGTCTGTGTCTGAGATGGGCTGGTGTCCCGTTCATGGTGTATACTGTCCTTGCTTGCTGGGATAGGCTCCAGCACCCCCGCAACCCTGTATTGAATAAAGCAGTTCTAAAATGGATGGATTACTTACAGTATATGAATTGCTGATTTTAACTTGATTCATGTTTAAAGTATCAGTCCTTGTTTGAGAGGAATCTACTAAAAGGTGTCATCTACACAAAAGAGGTTTAAAATGCTTGGAATAGAGTACTTAGGCTTTTGTGCACATGGAAGTTGCTACTGTTAAATGAGATTCTAGTGTACTGCTGAGGTGACTCACTTATGGAGTTGCTCTGTTGAGGACACTCACTTAGTTAAGGGACAAAAAAGCTCTGAAGGGAGAGGGCTTTGATGTCAACAGCTGATACACAATCAGTGAGCACTTCCCCGCTTCACTTAAAGCCCAGTGTGCTTTTGAGAACCCTGCGAGTTACATTTTTCCTAAAGCTAAACCAAGTGCCATTTTCTTTACCGTCTTCAGCACTGTATTGAGTTCGTAGTCCTTAAATATGTGCAAGTAAATGGTGTCAAATTCTATTTTTATAGCTTTTATTATTATTCCCTGACCTTTTTTTATTGTTTCCGAGGCTGTAATTTTACAGTAAATCAATGCACACACCCTCTTTTTAGTTGAGCTACAAAAGAATTAAAAAAGACACGGCTGTCCATTTCTCTCCTTACACAAAACAAATGTTATTCTTTCTTGAGAGAAAGGTGTGGTTTTTCTTGGAAAACTGGGATTTATAATCTACGCAGACCTTGTACTCTGTTTTCCACAAAACTTTATTAAAATGGCTAATCACACTGCTTGGTTGATTTATATGATCTTATCACATCGTAAAGACCATATCATGAGTAGAAACCCATAAACACATTATAGAAAACTAGCAGTTTCAGTGGGTATGTCACTAAGGGTAGCAGTGACTCTAGACCTCAGCACAGAGAATAGGCAGAGGAAAACTAAAGAAAGTAATACACAACAGGTGATTGAACTGATATGACCACTTCTGCACTAGCAATAACTCCATGCAGAAGAGCCCTCATTTACATACCTACTGAAGTGGAAGGCAAAAAGCGGTGCCTTTAAGCCAGAACCAGAAGCCAAAACTCTCACATGCCGATACAATGCCTTTATGTCCTTAAAGTCGCAACTCCCCACCATCTGGAAGAGATCGGCTCTTTTATATGACAGGCCTGGCTCCAGCGTCTCTATGTGTCCCAAACATCCAGGCTTGGGGTGGACGGCCATGACCGTATGTAACTGAATTCTGAGAAAACCAGAGATCAAGAGAGCCTCCATGTCGTCGATTACCTACTCATAGCTGTATTCACAGATACCTACACTGTATTAACATTAGGTGAATATGTAATCAAAATGGGACAGGTCAAATGTTTATTCCATGCTGAATGCAAAAGAAAAGAGACAACTTTTCGGCTATGGACCCTTCTTCAGGTGTTTCACCTGTGGAGCCTTCATGTGACGTCTCTTCTCCTTTCAGCATGGAATCAACCTTTACCTGTTCCTTTGCAGCCTATGCATGCTGACGCAGCAACCTGCGATTTCTTATTTTCTGTTCATTCAGAGTAGGTAGTTCTTTTTTTTTTTTTAAAAAGGGTAGGAAAGTTATACAAATGTTAAAATATTCTGTAAGCCACTTGTTGCACAACCGGTGTTGTTCTGAAACAGTAAGCAATGTGTTTTCCGTTCCTTTCACAGAAGTGTGCGAGAAACCACTTCTTAATGAATCATGCACCTCCTACATGCCTCTATCATTTTCTCAATAGGTGACAAACATCCTGTATCCAATATGGACTTACTCGTACCTGGCTCTGCTCTTACCCGTATTCCTGCTTACAGACTATTTGCGCTACAAGCCCATCATTGTGGTCCAGGGAGTGTGCCTGGTGATAAACTGGACCCTGCTGTGTTTCGCCCAGGGCATGCCAGCCATGAAGTACCTGCACTTCAACAACGGGATAGCCACAGCCACAGACGTGGCCTACTTCTCTTACATCTACTGTGTGATACCTTCAGACCGCTACCAGAAGGTCACAAGCTACTTGAGGACGGCAACGTTGGTAGGCTACACCGTGGGGTCCACACTAGGCCAGCTTTTGGTTTCAGTGGCCGGGCTGCCTTATTTTTACCTCAACGCCATCAACCTGGGCTCAGCATTGATGGCTTGCCTCTCTTCATTCCTTCTACCCATGCCCCGGGCGGGGGGCATGTTCTTTAACAAAGAAACTGCAGCTCCACCTGGAGAGCAGTGCCAAGACTCCAGAAGCCACGATAGGGAGGAGGACAGACCGTCTACCCCCCCAGGGGATATCAAACCGCCCAGAAAGAAAGGACAGGCCGCCGGGAAGCTCCGCAGGAAAAATCTGGGTTGTGCCGTCCATCTCCTGTGGACCAGCTTCATTGACTGCTACTCCTCCAGGAAGCTGATCTACTGGTCACTGTGGTGGGCGTTTGCGACTTGTGGGTACTACCAGATCTTCAACTATATCCAGCTAATGTGGAATCACATTGAGCCTTCAGGGAGCTCCCCGGTGTTCAATGGTGGGGTAGAGGCAGTGACAACACTTGTAGGTAAGCAAACTGTAACACAAAAACCCTGGGACCTGTTACCAGAAAGTACATTTGGATTTAAGAGCATAGTTAGCATTCACTTGCAGAAAGACAAAAAAAATACTGTTCTTCCGTCAACCCAAATTATTTTAAACCAAAACATTACTATGACAAAAACCTTCCAATTATTTTTAAAAAAGGAACAGATAGATATTTAGCAGACTGTCCTCTTAGAGCAAAATTTAATAATTTTGAGGAGCTGGCGAATATGAACTACAGTTGGATATGATTTGAATCCTGTTTTACTGGGAAAATGGAGGGCACGCTATTTAAGTCTGTGCATCTTCAAAAATGTCATGTTATACAAAATCACAGACATTTTCACATAAATTGAATGTTGTGCAGCATAGCTAATGTAACAAAAATCATTTGAGCAGCATTTGAAATGATGTCTTTTCTGCAAAGGTCACTCATTAAAAATATGACTCCAGAATTTTTGCCGCTGTTGGTTGTCAAAAGGTTTGGCCCTGCAGAAATGGTCTACAGTAAGACAGCCAGCCTTTGATGTTCACCTGATGGCCCCGTACTGGAGTACTACAGTGCTGAAGTGCATTATCCTCCTCCCAGCTCTTTCCTTCCTGTATTTCTAGAACTCTGACTCATGTTTAATACATGTCCAGGTTCTTCTGCCCTGAAAGGGTCATGAAAGCTCTGACATTTTCCTTGTCTGTCTTTTAGAGAAATCTACAAATGAGAATGGATGTTGCTGAACTAAAAAACATTTTTCACGATGGGGAATATGATGTATTAGTTTAATTGAAAAGAGTCATTACATTAATACGTCTTGAATACTGCATACATTTAATGAGTCATTCTACATGACCAGGTCCATCGATTCACTTAATGACAAGTAATTTGAAAAGAAAATGTTCAACAAGTACTATCATATTAAAACAATATGTTTCCAAGACGTTAATGGATGTAAAAATGACATTTTATATCAAGTCAGTGCCAGAGCCATTTTGACTTTCAAGGGATTGTCGAGTATGTCAAGGAACAGAAGCTCTATTGCCAGTTTTTGATTGTCATGAAAAATGGCTGTTAAGCTCAGCTGCATTAACTCATTTATAAAAGATATCTGGGTGGGTGGCACATTCCAACTCTATAATTCATTCAAACAGCTGAATAAAGGACATTTCATAAAGCCACATTGGAAATCAATGTAACATTAATGACCGAAATTAATTTTTCATTTTTTCAAAATATGTTGTGGCCATGTCCTACATTTTTTGGAATATGTTTACAATGATCTTAAAGTTCTCAATTGACAAGCACTTGTTTGGCTAATTTATCAAGTTTCAGCACTGCACCTCTCAGATTCAGATTTGGAAAGTGCGTTTCTGCTTATGTCAGAAGTCTAGGGTGCATACCTTATCTGTTTTTTTATTTATTTTTCTTAATAACTGTGCTTTTCTCCATATGACAGAAAGCATTTATCAGAACTGAGCATTGATGCAGACTGAAAACTAAAAAGCCTTCATACAGCCATCAACAAATTATAAAAAGCAGTGCTCTTCAGAGCCTGCAGTAGCATCATAGAGACCAATTAAGAAACTGAAACTCATACAAGGATGGGCCTATTTTTATACTGAAGAGAAAAAACATCAAGCAGTTTGATCTGAACAAAGTATGAATCCTTAAAGCACACTCAATCAGTAGACAAGCCTCTTGTGCTGGGCTGTTAGTTTCCGAGAGAGTACATTGGAATGACAAATACATTAGCAAAAACAGGATTTATTATTTAGCTTTCCAGCCCAGGCGGTAATTCACAGAGTGCGAAAGACAAACACTCCCATTCAGATTGGGTCTAAGTGCTCCCTAGCCTGCAAGCAGGCTGCAAAAAAAAAATGTCAGGGCCACTTTGCAGAGGGGAAAATCACAGAATGCACACATTTACTCCTAGTTCTAATGAACCTCAGATAAATTGAAGTTGATCTGTAAAAGCCAGTTCCAAGCCTTTTCGTGCAGTGGCTACTACTAAGGACATTTCATAAAGCCACATCGGAAATCAATGTTACATTAATAAATAAAATGAATTTCTAACTTTAAACCCACTAAGGCCACGCTCCCTTGGTTTCGGTTATGGATTTGAGGTTCCTAGCACTCTTCTGAGGGTCCTCTTGTGTACTAGTGGTGTCTCTGGTTTCTGTTCCAGGTGCCATTGCCGCCTTTTCTGTGGGGTTCATGAAGCTGGACTGGGATATCTGGGGGGAACTGGCCTTGGGGCTGTTTTCTGCAATCAGTTCGGGTGCTGTTTATGCGACTGTGCTCACAGACAGCATCTGGGTCTCTTATGCTGGTTACGTGACCTTCAAAGCATCTTACATGCTGCTGATTACCATAACCACGTAAGTCCAGTTGCTCTGGATTGTGATTACAGCACGAGGCCACCTGTATTAGAAATCCATCACAATGCTCTGCGCAACACAAAGATCTGCCTGGTGTCACGGTCTTGTGATAACTCGGCATGTAAAAGATGCTCTACTTCAGAATGATTTACAGAGACTAAGGGCCAAGAAACAAAGGAATGCTGTTAGATTTTTGAGGGTTTGATATTTTTCCCTGGTTTTAAATACACCTCTGGATTTATGAAACCACAGGCCTTTAATATAGAAGATTGTTTTTAGCATTATCCTGTGTTTATATTTAGATGACATAGAAAAAAGAATTGTTACTGGTTTCCATTCTCCTGCTTGTTCCTCCCCCCAAAACCTGAGTTTATGATGTAATTACAAAAGAGCTTCACTATTTCTTTTTCTTAGAATACTGTACATACTGGGGACAGTTTCACTGCTATAGGGAGAGAGATTGTCATTTTCAGAGACAATGGTGGATGAATAAACACAATCCTCCAATGAATCCTGAAGAGTCCCTCAAAAACATCTTGCTGACAATAATCAAACAAAGTATTCATCCCATCTGTCCAGACCCCATGTCACCCTAAATGACTCAATGGTTGGTTATTGTTGAAGCCAGAACATACAAATGCTACAAAAGTATTACCCAGCAATAAGTAAAACGATATGTTTTTATTATGCTAGTACATACTGTACAAGCCTATATGTTATCTTGTAATAAACTAGAGAACAAACAAGGTTTAGCTTAGTGATGACCCAAAGCAAATATACCTTTTATGGGCAAGAATGTCACTTATCACTGCCCTGGCAAGTTCTGAGCTGCCATTTTAAATTGTCAGCACCAGTGCTGGCTCTCAAGAGTGGGCTAAAAGGAACAGAAAAGTCCGCCATTTTACAGCACTGCTACATTATAGTCTCATGGGTTATTTTTGGCAGGTTTCAGATTGCTGCTAACCTGTCTCTGGAGTGTTACGCCCTGGTATTTGGGATAAACACCTTCGTCGCCCTTCTTCTCCAGACAATACTGACCGCCATAGTGGTTGATGAGAGCGGACTGGGACTGAGCATCGTCAAGCAGGTAAAGAAGCAGCCCCCCCACACACACACACAGTGACAGCGTGAGCACTGAGAGCAGGAGGTTTGAGGGGTTACCCCAGCCGGTCTCTGTGTTAAACGTGTAGGAGCCTGCTTTTTCTTCCACAAGGACTGGTCCCAACCTCGCTGTAAAGTAAGGAAAGAGTGACACGCAGTGGCACCAGCTTGAACTCTCCCACAATCCCTGTTGACACACACAGTAAAACTGCACCGTGAAGAGGTCTGGATATTTTCTTAGGAAGATGCGTGCATGATTGAAACATTTCTTTATCTCTAGGCCAACTACTTTACTCTGTATTTGAATATAGGATACATTCTATTATTTTATATCTACACTTTGATCATTTCAAACTGATATTACTTTATTATACTATAAGAATGTATTTTCCAACCTATTTACACTTAGAATAGCTTCTAAGCACACAGTATCTTAATGTATTTTAACTAATACCTAAGCGCAGCGCGATAATTCTTTGGGTGTTTTTTTCCCCTTGGTGGCAGCAATGCGCTTCCGTACACTGAGAATCAGTATTTCACTGTGCACATTTAAACCCATCATATATTCCTCTTTATATTATCTGGCTCTGTTACTGTACCATTAAATGTATTACTTCATACTTGAAGTCAAATAATGAAGAATGTTTTCCGCGCTGTTGAAAAATTCTTTATTATCGATTATTTACAACGTACAGTAACGTTCAAGATAATTCATTCGCTCTTTCGAATACAAGCGTGGGTTCAAAGTTTGGAGTACAGCGGCCCTGAAATGTACAACCGCAGCAAATTAGAAAAAACGGTTGTTGTGCGTTTTAATTTGTTTTTGCGTTTTGCATTTCTTGACACTGCAACGGAGTATTTAGTAAAATAATTGAACGTACCGTTTAATTAGAAAACAAATGGAAAACGTGTTTCCGCCCGGTTTCGAACCGAGGACCTTTCGCGTGTTAGGCGAACGTGATAACCACTACACTACGGAAACTGACCGGCGAAGGACGTTCGCGAATGACATCCCATGACTTGCATAATTCCTGTTGCTATTTCTAAAACATTTCTTCCCTCTTTTTTTCAGTTCATTGTCTACGGGACTTACTACGTCGTCATTTCTCTTCTGTTTCTTGGTCGGGGACTGTACACGATGAGCCGTTACAAATGCAGATCAAAAAATGATTCATCTCAGGATGTGCCAGGAGACAGTGTAGTTATCTCTTCTTATAAATTTTAATAAGGAGCATACTAGACTCAGTTCTGATTTGTTTCAATTCTTTTGTACGTGAAGAGCTGTAGAAACAGATCATTCATTACCGGATTTGTGGAAGCTGAATTTTTAGTCTGTGGAAAATGTTTTTTCTTATCGTGTTATTTAGAACAGTTTTTTAAACGGATCTCTTCCTAATGCAAAAATAATGTAGGGGTATTGTAGCGCCCTTGTTGGGTGACGAGGAGGAGGCATGTAAATAGTCCCGTTCGCATTTGTGTAAACAGCAGTTTAGTGTTTACCTGTGTTATTGTCCCTTAATGTGTAACCACCCTGAAACTGCGTACGTGTCCCGTTTACCTCCCTGTACGTGTCACCCCGCCTTTTTGTTTGTTGCTCATAGCTGACAGGCTTGATAAAGAGTGCCAAACTAGAGCGTTCTCTGGTTCTTTGTTTTGTGTGAACCCGAATTCTCTATATTCTCCATTGTTTTGAAGATACGATTTCATGACTTCGCACAACGTTAACATCAAAATGTTTTGCAAGAAATTATCTCTGTAAAGAAATAGTTATTAAATGTTTACATAAAAGCATTTTTTTTCAAACAGTTTGAGAAGGCTCCCCAACCGAAACGTTGTCTCTTTTCTCCTTTTAGCATGGAATAAATCATTTCCTGTTTCAATTGAAGCAATTTACATGTTAAAAGCAAATGGCAACGATACAGGCCAAGTACTTAAAGACAAACGCACTAGTCTTCATGATATGGAGAATACGAGATTTAAACTATAGGAGTACTGCACTATATCTGGTATGGTAGTATTGAGATAGTGAATCATGAATTTAGAAAAGGTAGATTTTGCTCGATTAACTTGTTAGACTTCGATTTTGCATGTAACAGCAGTAAAGTATTCACATATAATATTGTAACGCATACGGCCGACATTACACGTTGTGAGAGCCTGCTTACCAGCACGGTGACGTTACCACCCTTCCCTATGAATGGCAGGGACCTCAGCCGCCGGGCTGAGGAGAGATTTCCGTTTAGCTCAACTGGCTGGGTCCCTGTTGAGTTCCTTACCAGCAGGTCCATTACCTGTCTGTGACGAGGTAACTCGCTCCTCTTGAAGAGCTGGAGATCGGGACTTTAGCCTTGCAATCGGGGAACTGCAATCCAGTTAGCGTCATGAGTCACCTCCTTCTAGAGATCGGAGAAGACCTGTGAGTTTTTGATCAATTAAGCAAGTAATGTATCCAAATGAGGAAACCCTGATCACTGTGAGCTGAAACATACTAGGACTGATTCCAAATGGTTTCTAAATTATGTTTCAACAAATGGCCTGATTATTCCATGTCTTCTGAAATTAGAGATTTAATGATGACCTACAGTATATAAAACCTTCTCTCTTGAAGTGGCCTTGGACTAAGGTAGAGCAGTGTTGACCAATTCTGGTCCTGGAGTAATTGTATACTTTTGGTTTTTCATTCAAATTTAGTTGCAGTTTTTCTGGGTCTCTTTATAGTGGCAGCACCTGAAAAGCTGGGATAAGCTGCTAAATTTGGTCAATTAGGCAATAATGGGCTGATTTAGTTAATTTAGTGCTGAGCTGGAATGAAACCCTGCAGACTTATTGACCCCCTAAAACTAGGGTTAGGAAACATTCTCCTAGATCTTGTGTCAGTATAAACCGATTATACTGTAACATTAAACTGTACTGTAACTACGATTGTGTTGTGTGAATTTGTTGTAATGAGTTATGCATGTGCAAGACGTGATGTGTAATGTATTCTGATGTACAGAAATGCTGTGTGTCCTAAAGAAATCCCCTAGGGAGACAATAAAGTTTGTCTATTCTCATCATCTATTTAGTAACCTGTTTATGCAATACAGATGTGTGGGAGCCAGAGCGTATTCCAGCAAGAAATAGTTTCAAGGTGGGGTACACCCTGGACAAGACGCCAGCCCATCAGAGGGCACACTCAGACAGAGACATATACACACACACAGCAAGGCCAGTTTTCCCGGAAGACAATTAATCTACTAGTATGTTTTTGGACTGTGAAAGGAAAGCGGAGCACCCAGAGCAAATCCACGCTAACACAAGGAGAACATGCAACACAGGACATGAGGAGAACACAGATGGGCCCCCAGGTCCAGACCTGACCCCCGGACCCCAGCAATGCTAACCACAGCATCTACTGTGCTGCCAGAGTTTTTATTATGATGCCTTGTGCTCATAATTGCACGAAACAAAACCCAGGCATTAAGTCATTGTTGTGACCCGACTAGTCAATTAAACCATTAGCCCGATATACAGTTGATTACTCAATACATTCAATTCATTAAAAGCATTAATTAGAACAATTACAGTTGTGCAGTTAATAGAATATCTAAGCCAGTCTGTGTACCCAAGAGGCCAGGTGTAACAAGAACCTCTTAATTCATAGGAAAACTTTATAATCCTTCAGGTGTTAAACACCTGCTAATCTCCAGTGCTCCTTGTAAGTACCCTTTGGTACCCTAAGTCACACAGATCCTCCCCATATAAAATAGCACAGACAAGGGGTGAATGCTCAAACTGGGGTGATGTAAGTAGAGGGGTAGTAATATCTGTATTAGGACCACTGTTCTTTTTACTTTAAGCCAACCAACAATTTATACATATTTCTATAGTTAGTAAATTAGTTTAGTTTGTACATGGTCCTCAAAGAGGTTTGGTAAAACAACATAGAAGCAGCAAAAGATATTCAGAGTAGAAATGTTATTAGTTTTCAATAAAGAAGTGTATGAGATGAAGTGATACACGTATTACAATCCCCAAAGTAACCGGGATAGCTTCAAGATCTGCAGTGAAGCCAGAGGCAGGTGTATTTAAGGCTAAAACCAAGGCAGTTTTAAACAAAGGGTTGTACAACTCTTAAAAGAATACGCAGCCACATAATTGAAGCAGATACATCTACCTCCTTTAATGATCCAAACCAGTCCTACAGTTTGGAAAGTTTGTTTTACAAGATGCTTTAAATTTCCTGCGTTGGGCTTCGATTCGCTGTTTGTATGCAAGAGGCTTCCGTAGGTCGAACTCTATTTCAAGTACAATAATAATCTTTGCTTGGGTTTGCTGGCAGGTCACCTTGTGTTTAATGCATGTTAAAGTGCTGTCTTTCGCATAGTCGATGTTAATCTAGTCGCATTTCGCAATGAGTTGATGACGTACGATTCTTACGGTTTCTTAAGGACAGATTTATTTTTCTCCGAAATTTGTGTTGAAGCGTTATATAGGAGTGTACATATTGTTAAAGAAAGTGTTATTTCTTTCTGTATCCCAACTATATGTATATATTAGGCTATTTACTCATTTTGTACTTCTGTCTTTGTGCTTGAAGATGCCATAGATGCATGAAATACTGTGTAGCCTAATCTGCCGGTGTCACCGGTCTTTGATTCTGTTGTTCTTTCGCAATTACGGTGGAAAGGGGCTGAAATTTCTAAATACATTACGACCCGACTTCATTAAACTCGCCGAGACAAAGGACATTATTCTCATCTCTGTGAAATGTAAAAAAAAAAAACGAAACACTAATTTGCTATAACGATTTTTTTGTCGGGTCACTGTGAACGGACATGTAATTTCATATTTTTTCAGGACCTAGGTTAGCCATTGTGTTGAGGCTCTCGGCATATGCACAGCAGAACTGTGGTGTTTCTGACAGGTCTTCATTCACACACGGCATATCCCTGGAGAGGAAGACAGTCACTCTTTGCCTGTGCTTCAAGTGACCGGGCTGTCTCTTTGGAGCAGGTTAAGAGGCTGTGTCGGTCCCAGACGGCGCAATGGCGGACTCCATAGCAGCTTTCCAAACCCGGCTCGCCTCTGTTATGGAGGTTTTACTTAATGCAGCTGTGAGTGAAATAACGGACCTTGTCGAGGGCAGTTTTTCTGCTTTCCGGGTTGAAATAGCCCACTACAAGAAAGAAAACCAGGCTCTGAAGCTGAGGCTGCTTTTCTCGGGATGCGAGTCCGGAGCGGACCGAGGGGACCGGGTGAGCCCTGCCGGACATGCAGCGCGATCTGCGAGCCGGGGTCGTGTCGGAGTCCGGGTGTGCGAAGACAGCGCACTGGGAGAGACAGGTGCCGGTCAGTTAACCGTTTACATCTTACGGCTACAGCTCTCCCCATCCATTAATTAACTGAATAAAAATCATTAGGATTATATTAATTTATGTTTGCCATTCATGTAGTTTAATAGGTAGCTGCGTCAGCATGCGTAGGCTGCAAAGGAACAAGTAAAAGTTTATCCCATGCTGAAAAGAGAAGAAAAACGTTTCAGCTGTGTAGCCACTCACACCTGAAGAAGGCTCCACAGACGAAACGTTTTACTTGTTCCCTTGCCATTTATGTAGTCATCCGTACTAATAAAAGGTGGTTAATGCCATTACGCAATATACTCAAATAAACGTTTCCCTCCCCTAACTTTAACAGAAAAAAATAAATACTGAGCATTGCTCGACCTGTTAATATGCATGAATTGACATTAATAACCTGAGAAGATGTAAAAAAAGATTGCCTATTTTTCACTAATAGCAGACTTATTTAAGGGAAAAGGTTGCTATACAAAATATTTATCAAGGAAGAAATTGAAACATGCCTCAGGCTGAAGGAAACAAAGCTCTTCATGAAATGTTATTGGCACAGAATTGTCAACAGCATTACAGGTATTAAGACAAACCTTCAGTGCCAGATGGTGGCCTACCAATTGTAGGTAAAGAAACAAGATTTTATTTTCTGTCCTGGGGCATACCCACATACTGTAGGTAACATCTAAAAACAGATACCACACAGCCATCAGGAAAAAATAATTGCTCCTACATATAATATGAGAGGGAAATAAACCAGAACCTAACAAATACCTAGCTAAATCCTTCCCAGTTTCCCCTAAACCCTTCTCTATAAAATCTGGGCAGCTAAGCTAAAAACAGTTAATTTTAAAAATCTGACTTTTTCCAAAACTCAGAACCCCCTGCCCCCTCCAAATAAACATCACAACAAACTGTCCAGGAAGCCATCTGTTGGTCACTTTCTCATTGCTCCCACTCCCAGAACAACCCTGGAAGATTTCAATTCCTGGTTTTAATATCAGCTGACCAGTGGGGCAGGGGATGGAGGATGGATGGTCATAGCTTTCTGAAATGTAGTTCAGATTAGAACAGCCATCTTGACTAAACCTACTGTACTTCCCTCTAACAAGGCCATTAATGAAACTCTCGCAACAGTCGCTCAAGACAGGGTTAATACCCACTGAATGGAAAATTGCTAATGTAGCTCCTGTCTGTAACATAGTATGACAAAACAAATCCAAGACTTTTTTTAACCAAAAAGTATTTTTCTTTCTTTCTCAACGTCTTTTACTGTTGAAAAAATAAATTAAAGGATCATTTATATGGAAACTGGATTTTAGGGGATAGTCATTGGTTTAGAAAACATAGGCCTTGTCTGACTAACATGTTAGTTCTTTAAATAAGTGGCAGCAGTTATGAAAAAAGTTATGCAAACAGAGCATATGATGTCATATTTAGACTTTTATATGTTCTCATCTTTATCAAATATCTTTATCAAAGTTCGTCATAGAAATAATTCTGACATTTCATGTCTTAGGCATTAAGGAACATGTATATATTTGGATTGAGAACTGCCTATTGGATAGATAACAGAGGGTGCATTTAACTGAATGCTCCAATTAGGGTGATATTAATAGAGGTGTACAACAGGGGCCTATAGTAGGACCTCTGCTCTTTTTAATCTATTATAACGATGTACAGTAGATTCCAATGTAGTTGGTAAACCAGTTAAGTCCCCACAGTACTTGACTCTAACATAGTTCTTTTCTTTCCCTCCTGCAGGTCGGCAGGCACAGCACTGCAGACCAAGGGACGCTGAGGAGCAGGCACCCGAGGAGTCTGCAGACCTTACAGAACTGCCTCCTGACAGCGTTCCGGAGGAGATGCTTGACCTGGAAGCAGTGATCATTAAAGAGGAGGTCAGCCGCATCCTAGGATCCTGCCGAGACTCTATTCCTGATCCACCTGACCCGGCAGTGGGGTTTGTCCGTGACAGAGGAGACTGGACAGAGCTGCAGCCTGCTCACAGTCCTGGGTTTTAGTTTGCAGTGCAGTGGGCAGTCAGAAAGGGAAACCGTCTGGAGGTAGAATCTGCAAAGGCCTCGAATAATTGTTTAGGGAAAGTCGTAGTCATACACGTGACAGTAAAAGATGTATGCAGTGATCCTGCCTGTGTCGTGGTGGTTTGGTAAATGTTAGGCCGTGATGCTCTGCTTCTTCATGGTAACTCCGTGTTTCTGTTTGGGGTGATAGGCCCCCAACACATTAGGGAGGCTTTGGAATTTTGTGTTCATCGGAGATCCATTCCCATGTTTGGCCTTTTGACTAATTATTTTATGGCTTCTGTGCAGCAATTGAATCGAATCTCTCATAATCTGTCATGAGCTGTGTTCTATAGCCCTCAAACACTGCAGGCTGAGGCTCACACTGCCACTGTGCCAGCTGTAGGGCACAGGTCATTACAAAGTCAGGCTGTCAGAAGGTAATAAAGTAATATGCACTTCTTGTTCCATGTCTGTCTTCCTTGTACCTCAGCATTTTAATATCTTATCTCAGTGTTAAAATCAGAAACAAATGCAAAGACTGAAATAATGTAGTGTAATTTCTACTCAGCTCTCTGCCCTGGTCAGGACCTTTCCCTACTAAACACCACTGTATCAATAAATCTTCTGTTTTATTGTTTTGTTGTGCCAGCAGATATAAAAAAGGCAACCAGAACTACTGGTTCCAATACTTGTTTGCTGTTTTTTTTAGTGTCTCTGAGTATATATTGTATCTATTTAAATTTGTTTTCTGCTACTGAATTTTTTTCTCCACTGAGCTTTTACTTGTAACTTGCACTTTACTTTTGCTTGTAAATATCATTTCAGAATTGCTCATCCTTCACCTGAAACTTTCAGAGGTGGATCATTTTTGAGGGGGATGTATGTCAGCATGCATGTTTGTCCATGCAAATTCTACAAGCATGTTCTGAAAGGAGGGTAGAGAAATTCTGCTGTAGATAAGTGATAAGTGATCTAGACTCTAGCCAGAAACCTAAGCTGTAAAGGGATTGGTAACAGCTCTCCATCGGCAATGTCAAAACACCTGGTGTGTCTACCGATGACTGAACTAATGGTGACTAGACAGAAGGGATATCCTTTCAGAGTAAACCCTTACTCTTCTCTTACAGTCTACAGCCACGGAGGAGCCCAGGCCTGATTCACTGCTCGTCAAAGAGGAGAGACCGGAGGAGGACTCAGCCCACAGTGACCTGTGGGCAGCACCGGGGAGAAGTAAGTGTAGGGAACACAACCCTTTCCAGAATCTGCTTGAAAAGTGACTTAAAGATGCACAGCAGTGCATCAAGCTGCAGATGTCCTCATGCACAGCTGGTAGTATCTTCATAAGGAAGCAGTTTGGCTTAACTCACAGAGCAGTGATCAATCCGAGCTGCTTTACCATCCTGTTTTGTGTAACTGGACTAACTGTTACCATTGCTTTTGATATGTTTTGGGGGTATTACAAATTTTTATGATTTTGTTTTAGTAGTTGAAGCAGTAGAAAATTAAACGAAATGCATTTTAAAAACGGTCCTACTTCTATGTTCTTTGGGAGTTTTGATTTTATTCTGTTCAAGGTATTATTTCAGTTGATGTTTTTAAAGCATCACCTGAAATGAGGTGAAATCTTCTGAATAGAATTTGGATAAATAAAACATTTGTGTTTTTAAAAATAGAACACTAAAAGAAGGCATTTTCAGATGCTACCCAAATGTCCCATTGACACTTAGATTTTGCCACTGTGAAATTTTCTATTTGTATATGAAAAGCAAAACTGATTTTGTTTTAAGGTTTTTAACCAGTAAAAAAAAATTGAGACTATTACTCTTAGTTAAAGCACAAGATCCTAACCGATAGAAGAAAAGAAAAAAGCTGTATCGCCTCCAAATTGACACTATGCTTGTGTTGATACTATTTTAGACTGCTACAAGATACATTGGTCAAACATTCTTTGTATGTTTTAAACTGTTACAAAGTTAAAGTAATTGTCTGAATCTTGTCTCTGAATGCTTCATGTATGAGTCATGGGCATATAGTGTTCAGAATTAGCCTGAATGAATAGATACGGGGAAGACCACAGCACAGCTCATCAGCACGGCTAATTGAAACCATGTTTGATTATTAAAAGGTGACAAACAGTGCTGTATATTGTAAGTTTATTGCCTCATTCTGAGTAGATCTGCACAGAAACATGTGGAGATTTGCAACAATATTAAATATCATTTGCCACCAGCCATATCGCCCTGCAACTCACAACTGGCAACCCACTGAAGCTCAGCAGGTGTGAGCCTGGTCAGTACCTGGATGAGAGACCTCCTGGGAAAAACTAAGGTTGCTGCTAGAAGAGGTGTTAGTGGGGCCAGCAGGGGGTGCTCACCCTGCAGACCATGTGGGTCCTACTGCCCCAGTATAGTGATGGGAACACTATACTGTAAATAGGCGCCGTCCTTCGGTTGAGACGTAAAACCGAGGTCCTGACTCTCTGTGGTCATTAAAAATCCCATGGCGTTTCTCGAAAAGAGTAGGGGTGTAACCCCGGCGTCATGGCCCTTACCAACCATGGCCTCGTAATTAATCCTCATCTATGAATTGGCTACATTACTCTGCTCTCCTCCCCACTGATAGCTGGTATGTGGTGAGCGTTCTGGTGCACTATGGCTGCCGTCGCATCATCCAGGTGGGGCTGCACATTGGTGGTAGTGGAGGGGAGTCCCCATTACCTGTAAAGCGCTTTGAGTGGAGTGTCCAGAAAAGCGCTATATAAGTGTAAGCAATTATAATTAATTATTATAAATAATGCCCCAGTATAGTGACGGGGACACTATACTGTAAAAAGACACCTTCCTTCGAGATGTAAAACCGAAGTCCTGACTCTCTGTGGTCATTAAAAATCCCAGGGTGTTTCTCAAAAAGAGCAGGGGAGTTATCTTGGCCATTACCCATCATGGCCTCCTAATAATCCCCCATCTATAAATTGGCTTCATCACTCTGTTCTCCTCCCCACTGAGAGTGGATGTGTGGTGAGCATGGTGGAGCACTATTATTATTAATATGTTGTGTCTGTGCTTCATCAGTAATATTTGTAACAAGACATCCTGGAGCCAAGCATTACCATTGAACTGCATATACATTCGACATGTCCCTGGTCCGAAAATGCTGTGAGGTTAAAACTAAGGAAAGCTAATATAAATATTATTTAATAAGCATTTAACATGTAAGTAAATGTAGAACACAGAATGGTTCCAAGTTATCTAAGGAAATACTGAACATGTCTTTGTCATGATAGTTTGGGGTTCATTTATTCCTGTTGTTGAATACAATTATGATAACCTCTGAATACAATATATTAAAACATCCGTTATCAAGGTTATTGTAATTGTATTGGGTACTGGGTTATTCATTATTCTTTTGTTGTAGTTTTATAATGGTCCCTATATTGTATACGGCACAATGACACTTCATTATTGTCTTCCTAACGGTCTGTTATTTCGCCCTCTCGTCTTTCCCCAGGAGTCGTCGAGGCCTGCGCTCCCGTCGCCCCTGGGGAAAGGGCTCCCATCGCCCAGCCTCCCTGTGAGTGGGAGCGGGGCTCTCAGCCCACAGCGCCAGACAGGGAAGAGCAGCACCGGAGCAGGCGGTGTGCAGAAGGGCTCGGAGGAGCAGAGTCTGAATCTGTGGCACAGGAGCTCAGGCCATTAGGGTCTAACCTCCGGCCAGATGGGCTTCATACTCCCGAGAAGAGCACAGGACGCTCCAGTGAAATGGGGTTTATCAGTATGCAGGGTCACAGTACAGAGGGGAGAAATGAACTGGATTCCTGTGACATTGTGGAACAGGACACTGATTTCCAGTCAGTGTACACCATAGAGAATGAAACCCAGACACAGTTTGTGCAGATTAAAGAGGAGAGCAGCAATAGAAACCGGCCTGCATCCTGTCTATGCTCGGACTACACTAATCCAGGGATTTGCATGTTGGATTCCATTCACATTAAAGATGAGACTGAGCCACAGTCCGCGCACAGTGTAGCAGAGAGATCTGAGCTGGATCACAATGAGTGGAAACGACAGAGAGGGGACTCGGAAAGCAGAGAGGAGCAGCCCGTGTACGTGATCAAGAAGAATCTGTCTCAGGACTTGGAAATGATTTTGAGGCCTCTCTCGGGCACAGTGGGGAGCCCATCCTTACAGTGTGGGGGACCCTCCAGCGCACTGACACCAGTACCTGTGAGGGAGGACTCGGCAGAGACCAGCAGCCACACTCAGGGACACAATCTCTGTGTGCTGTGCGGAAGGACATTCAGAACACCGCACTCTCTTAAAGGACACCAGCGGATTCACACGGGAGAGAGACCTTACCCCTGCACCATGTGCGGGAAGACGTTCAGTTATATACAAAATCTTAAAGTACATCAGAGAATTCACACTGGAGAGAGGCCTTACTGCTGCACCTATTGTGGGAAGACCTTCAGGCAGTTTGCAAACCATAAAAAACATGTGCACATTCACACGGGAGAGAGACCGTATCCCTGCGCCCAGTGTGCAAAGTGCTTTAAGCACTTGGCCGACCTTAAAGTTCACCAGCGGACCCACAGTGGAGAGAGACCTTACGGCTGCGCCCAGTGTGGGAAGACTTTTACTCATCCGCACAGCCTAAAACTTCACTGGGAAGTTCACAGTCGAGAGAGACAGTACAGCTGCACCTAGTGTGCCAGTGCTTTCAGAGTCCCGGCGCGGAGAAAGTTTTTAACTGCACGCTGTGCTGCGTCTTCAGGACCAAAGCAGCCTAGATGATTGTACAGGTACAAAGAGAGGAAAGCCAGGTTGTTTACGCAGTTAACAGTCATGAAGAAATATTTTATAAAATAACTTTTCCTCAGTACTTGTGGAGACCTGGGTACCGCAAACCATTGATAGTGTGCGTTAAGACGTGTAGAGTTGAAAGCTTAACTTTTCATTCAGGTTGATACATTTGTTTTAGTGTTACACAAGGAGCACAAGGTATTAAAACACTAGGTGGAAATCTAAAGGATTTGTGTCATTTGCAGTCCCTTTTTGAGTTTTCCATTGTATGATCTGGTTTTCACTTGGTAAAGGCTGCCAGGACAGGTTAAGTGAGACTGTAGGGGAAAGTGCTGGATAGCGCATGGAAAACAGGAAGTGTTGTGGGCTTTGACAGGAAGTCATCCATACCAGCTCAGAAAACCGTCAGGATCTCTTAACAGAGAAAAGCAGGAGGCCCCATGTTCTGTGAAGAGCTCCAAAGGTTAACATTGTCAGATACAAGGACATAGTCCCTCAAGACCACATATTGGCAGACCACCAGACTCAGGCAGAGCGGCTCCTATAAACTCTCTTGTGCAGCACGGACCCTGGCAGCACACAAATTCAAGGAATAGGATTTCCCAGCTGCACTGATGGGGGAGTCAGGGTCTCTTTCCCTGGAATAGTATCAGGCCACCAGCCAGTGCAGTGCTGGAGTCCTCCTGCAAGTCTGCAAGAACTTTAAGGTTCCTCAAAGACCCAGAAGCCCAGGATGCTCAATAAGGGTATCCCAGACACCCCCAGCTTTGACGACATGAGGACCACGGGCAGGTGATTGTTCAGACACACACGGACACAATCACCAGAGCCCTCCTCAGTAAAAGTGACAATTTAATTACATATTGATTTTTTTTGTGCAGATGTAACAGCCTATCTAAAAGCAGGTGGGCTAAGATTTGTCTCTTTCTTGATTTGACTAAATAAGTGAAAGGTTGGCATAGGATGCAGGGTAAGTCTAGACCTGTGCCCTTAGCAAAAGGCTCTGTCGCCTTTTAGGGTAGAAAGTAGCTGGGCATGTTTTATGTATCTAGACATATATAATTATCTTTATCTGACTGTTTCCAGTTAAAATAGATAAATGCATTCCAAATTCCAATAGAAATACTATAATAAACATCAATTACTCAAATTGAGATGTCACACCCCTGAGCTATGTAATAAAGTCCTGTTCTTTGTGAAAAATCATACTTTTCAGTTTTGTTTGGTTTTTCTTTTGTACTACTTACTATATGAAAAACACTAAAAGCACTATAAAAAGTCAGAAATAAACACAAAATAGTTGTATTTGCCGAAAAAGAGACTCAGAACAGGTGTCAGAATCTTTTTTCATCTGAACTATCTGGTTCATCTGAACAACAACCTTGGGGTACAGGTGTCTTATTACTTGACCTGCACTTGTACCCCAGGGTTTGTTGTTTTGTAGTACTTGCCCTAAACAACAACCTTGGGCTATAAATGCTGGTCAAGTACTGCTATACAATAGCATTCAATCCCCAAAATATGCATTTCAGTTTCCCTATTCAAGGCCTGTGAGGACAAAGGTCTTCTAGATAATATCCCCTCATTTTTTTCTGAAACCCAGGATCCCACTGTGGCTATGTACTCTGGCAGCTCACCACAGTCCAACACCCGAGAGCAAGGCGTAAGAACATTATCGAGGTTGAAAACATGTACTGGCCATTCGTCCTCATCCAACCTGAATACTTACTGGGTCACACGATGCGGAGTCCTGGACTGGCCTTCCTTATGGAATCAGGATATTCCTTGCGATATGGTACTTTCCACAGAGCTCTCCACTTCTCCAAACTCAGCCAAAGCCAGCCTTCACGCGCAGTGTCCTCAGACATGCAGCAGTTCGTGCCCAGGTGCATCCCCACAAACGCACGCCCAACATGAGCTCCAGAGCAGGGAGGAGAAGGGTGACATTCTGAACTGCTGTCCCATCCCCCATTTCACACCAGCAGACCGGCCTGTGGCTGTGTCCTGAAAAACAGATCTTCCAGTCCTGTTCATGTTCATGTTACTATTTAACTTGACTTCTGTTTTCGTAAAAAAAAAACATTTGCATTATAAATCTCAAGTTTTTTAATAGATATTGACTTTATTATTTAAATGTATTTTAGTGTTTACATCCAACTTGCAATGTGACTGCCTGTTTGCTAACTCTTATTGATTGTTAATGTGCACAACTGATAATGAATCTCCTTTTTGTCTTGTCCACCATTACACCAGAGCCCACACACTCATACCTGGGCTCTGGCGTAATGGTGGACGATACCAATATGAATTTGTGTATTAGTATGGATTTAAGCAAGGTAGAAATTAATTTCATTTCATATTGAAGTATTTGCACATCAAGAAGCAAAAAGTTCACTTTCACATTCTTTGTGGTTTTTCTTATTGGAACCAACCAAATACTTGAATCTGCAACCTCAATTCTAGATACATTTTTCAAACAGTATGTAAAATATTTAATAATAGTTATACAGGAAACTTAAAACATCAAAAAAAGGAATCGGCATAAGCAATATATAATAGTCTCTGTGGCATTATTTCACATATAGAGAATGTTGTAAGTACTTGTGAAATTTTGTTCACTAAAATCTCACTCTAAAATTATATATGATATTTTTAAATGTATAACATGAAGTATCCAAAATAACGTGCACATACTTTTTCTTCTCTGGTGAATCCAGTATAGTAGCTTCAAAGTTATCTCAGAAATTCACACAGTACAGTACATTGACAATATCAGTATTAATAGCCACAGCAAACACCTCTCAAAAGTTTACAAGCTACAGACAGGCAGGCAAAACATCCCCAGGGTGCTGACGGGCTTCTGTACATCACCTGTATGCCTGCCTTAATTAATAGCATTTCCTGCAGTCTTATTCTAGCAGCTGCTGGGTTCTTCACAATATTCACAAAATGCCAGACAGGGTTTCCACCTGTCCAGTGTTTGGCTCAGATTGGCTAGGTTTTGATCCCATGTGTCCAGCCAAGATGTTCCAGGAATTGAGAATGGAGTACGGTTTCAAAGAAAGCAGACATGTAGCAGAAATACTGTGAGAAGAGAAATACAGTAACTGCAAATGGGAGCCCCTGCAGAGAATAACTAAAGACTGCACCACAACCCCATGCACTACAACCAGCCCTACCCCCCCTCAAAACAAGTCCCACATTTTTTATTTTATTTTGTAAGGTGGCAAAAATACTTGCAGGACACATTGATTCTGGAGACCATGGATCCCCACTGAGTCCCAAGCACCACAAGTGAACTTTACAGAAAAGCTCCCACCCACTTGCAACATATTGAGGGCTTAGTGCTACCTAGCTGCACCCTGTTCCTGTTAGCAACACTGTCACACACAGCACACACACGGGGGAGGTATGCGAGACAGCGGCTGATAACTATGAATCAAATCTGGGTCTGCTGCTCACCACTGCTCCTGACTCAGCTACTAACGGACTTGGTTTGGGTACAACATCTTGTCTGCTAACATAAAAGAAAAGGAACAGGGACCAGGGAAAAAGGCTGGCCGCCCCTCGTCACACCTGCGGGAGGAACACCTTCAGCGGCTCGTTGGTGATGGCCTTGTCCAGGAAGCCCAGGTTGAAGTAGGGGAAGAGCTTCTCTGTGAAATTATCCTTGAAGGTGTAGACGTGGCTCATATCATCCGCATTGTAGAACGACACCAGCCCCCTCTTACAGTCCAAGAAGACTCCGATCTTGCTGGGCTTGACTTCCAGAGACAGTATGGTTGGTGGTGCTGTTCCTGCCATGTACTGAATCCCATATGACAATGAGAGAGTCCAGAAGCCATTTGCAGGCAAAGCTTTGATCACCCCCTTCCTGGCCACAGACTCGCAAGCCACACCTACTGTCCACACTGTGATGCTGTCCACCTCCACCTCCCAGTAATGCGTCCCATAGGTGAACCCCTGAGAGCCGAGCAGGGACAAGGCAGGGTTGAACCTCTCTGGGTTGTCCGGCAATGAATTGTAATGGTTTTCATACTTGACACAGCTGCGAGAGGGAGACAGACTGAGCCAGGGGTTGGCGGTGTCTGGATCCAGAGTAATGGGAGCAGGAGCTTGAAGAGAGAAAAGAAAGTCAGTGTGGGATGCTGACCTTTGGACCATGTGTTTTAAAGGTCCACACCTGTCATGGAACCAGTGACCTTCTGTGACACTATAACAAGTCCTAAAACAGGCTTGGTGGCATTCGAATTCTATTTATTGCTAATAGACTTTTAAGGCTTTTTGACGAATGACTGGCTAGAGTTACAGCTCAGTATTGTCTGCACATGTTTGTCTGGTTCTGGAGAGTCCTACACGTCAGAGCATATGCCAGTGGGAGTTGTTCAGTTGCACCCAGTCATTTTTGCATAAACTGCACCATGGCAGGAGCTCTGACCGACACACAGCGGCACATCCATATTTTCCCAGAACGCCGCTGAGCAGCAGCAGAGAGCTGAGACATTGTCAAAGGAGCACGCTGTTTGTCTGTGGTGCAAGAAAGAGGACTCGCATGGTGGAGTAGCACTGTCTACCATGCGTCAATGCAAAAAAGTAAATGAATGCAACACAATGCACATTTTAATCTAGCCTTAAAATGACATGGTCTGAACTAGCCTTCCATTTCTAGTAACCACTTGGTGCAACGCTGGGTCAAGATGGGCTGGATCACAACCTCGTAGACTACGGGCACTGGGAAGGGCATACCACAAAGGGGACAGCCCTCCAGCTCAGGGCACACAATCATGTGCCCTCACACGGACATATGGGGACAATTTAGAGATGCCAATTTACCCAGACAGTATAGTCTTAGGACCATGGGAGGAAACTGGAGTCTATGGAGAAAACCCACATGGCCATAGGGAAAACAAGCAAATCCCGCACAGAATAACAAGTCCAAACAGGAGACACCCCATAGTGCAATCGAACCCAGGACCCAAGACCAGTGGGGTCACTAGAAGCTTTACTAATAGATATCATTTGGAATAGTGTGGTCAATTTTTTTTTTTGCCACAGAAAGAGCTTAAAGAAGAGGAATATGAATGATCCCCAGTATTTGGGGATTATGATATTTATCACTGTTTCTCACTTACATTTCAGCCTTCTTTATTTTCATACCTTCTGATCTGCCAGTTATTAACATTGCACGATACAGGACAAGCCTGTGCTTTTTAATGTTGGCATGCTGCAGACAAGCTGTACCCTGAAAGGCAGCAAGTACTGAATAGTTTTCATACTCCCTGCTTACTGGATGACTACTTAATGACCGATTTTTTTTTTCTTCAGATCCCTTCCCGTAGGCTTGATTTACAATCTGAGATGTCGGCCTGGGTGATGTGAACGTATCCTGGTACACAGACACCATGCGCTGCCCCTGCCTTTGCTGTACCTGGGTGAATGACAGCTGTCATGCTCTTCCACACTCTGTACTGCAGAGGCCCTGCGAACCTCCCCTCGCTTACGCCAACCCTGACCGGCTCCGGTTTCTCAAACTTCACCTGCGGCCTGCAGAACAAGACAGAACCCTTCAGCAGAGACGCCAAGGAAACAAGGCTATTCTGCTTAAGAGACCTGGACAGAGAAAAATATTTTTTTTTTTTACAAATGAACAGGATCCAGTAAATAAATGGACAACACGAAGTAGAGACGTATCTCTGGAGTGACACTATAGTCCAGCCAAGAGTAATCTAAATTCCTCGCACCTGGCAGATGTAAAACAAAACCTTAAAATCACAGATTTTAAGCTCAAGTCTTCAGGTTTTTGGATTTCAGATATTTTATTTTCTTTCACTGCTGTTATATTATTCATTGCACATATATAATAAAGGATATACGATATGAGTGGTGAATAATTGTTCCTAGAGTTCTCATAAACTCCACTAAGATATTAAAGAGATATTAAAATATTCAACAGATTCTTGTTCCCATGGGCAGTACAGGGCTTTCAACACTGAGCCGAGTTCATGAAAAATTTAACAATTTAGAACAGATTTTATCACAGGAAATTACTGCGGATTCCAAAAAAAGGAAAGAGCCAACACACAGCACAGTTCCCTGTCACTGACGCTGCCAGCTCTCAGTAGGAATGGCAATGGCAAGAAACACTCACCTGTTGAGAAGGTGCTTTACATTCTGCAAGAGAACACAGGAGAACTTAGAACTGAACGGAGTATAACACTTTTAAAAATTAAATCTTAGCAAGTTTATCCCCATTTTACTTAGAACAAATACAATTTTCTATAATCCAACAATAACAAAAGTTTTGCATTACAGTTCAATGACATCTTGACTTCTTGAAGTCCAGTTTTTGACTTACGCTTTTTTGAAAAATAAACAAGCTATGACCTGTTTTTGGTCTGAGAAATTTAAAACCTCTGACTTCAGACATTCACTGGATGAAATTCATAGTAAAGTGAAACTACTTTTCACCCTCATTTTAAAATGCCTTTTTTGTGTATAAAAAGTGTATGTTTTTTGTGAAATGAGCACACATTTTCATATTTCCAGAAAAAGGAAAGAATGATTTAATCCCCTTCATAGGCGGTTTTTGTCTACACAGCTGCGAAGCCGGTCCAGGGCCGTTACTGCGGTTACCGTGAGCAGCACATGAGCGTCCTGCTGCCGGAGCCTCTCCTCGACATCCCCCAGGGCCCTCTGCAGCCGGGAGACCTCCAGGCTCAGCACGGCCTTCCTCTCGTCCAGCTGAATGAGAGCCCTCCTCTCCTCCGTCTTCAGCTGCACCTGCAGCATCCTCTCCTCCTGGTCGAGGAACTGGTGCAGCTCGCCGAACTGCGCCTCAATGCGACCCTTCATGTCCGTCGTTTGCTCCTGTTCCCCACCCCCCCAACAGGGGGAAGAAAATGGATTTTATCACTGGCTAGCAGCCATATCACTCTGCAACTCACAACTGGCAACCCACTGAAGCTAAGCAGGTGTGAGCCTGGTCAGTACCTGGATGAAAAACTCCTGGGAAAAACTAAGGTTACTGCTGGAAGGGGTGTTAGTGGGGCCAGCAGGGGTCCACGTGGGTCCGAATGCCCCAGTATAGTGATGGGGACATTATGTAACTCCGGGCGTCCTGGCCAAATTTCCCATGGCCTCCTAATAATCCCCCTCTCTGATTTGGCTTCATCACTCTGCTCTCCTCCCCACTGATAGCTGATGTGTGGTGAGTGTACTGGCGCACTATGGCTGCCGTTGCATCATCCAGCTGGATGCTGCACATTGGTGGTGGTGGAGGGGATCCCCATTACCTGTAAAGCGCTTAGAGTGGAGTGTCCAGAAAAGTGCTACTGTATATAAGTGTAAGCAATTATTATTATTATTATTATTATTATAAAACACACACACGCTGGGTGCTAGCAACTTGCAGCTGCTTTCCCTCCCTGAACCCCCTTTACTTCTGCAGTCAGCAGAACAGTCCCATTCTATTTGGTTTGGGGGGGCTCTGTTGTTGTTGACGTAATAACAAAACGTACCTTTTTAAAGCTGTGGCCTGCACATCCCCCTGTGTAAACATTTAACCCGATGCACCAGAGAGACGTGGCAGCTGCATCTCTTAAATCTGACTCTTGGTGTCACTGTTGGGTTTGCTGGGTGCTTGTGTCCTGCCCAAGGACTGCAGATGTAAATTAGTTTGTTAGCTAACACTGATGGAGCTTAATGGCTGTGCGCTGTCCCTGTCCAATAAAATAATGTAAAACAAAATGCTGAGACTGGCACGCCTAGCTGTTTTCAAAGTCTTTGTCTCTGTTGCCCGGTCTCCAATACTTTCCCCAGCTATTAATACAGGTCATACATTGGGCATGGAGACTGCACAATTCCCCCAAGCAAATTACCAGGTGCACACAATGCAGAGACTTTTCCCCCTTCACTTCAGTAACTTGTGACATGCAGAGATTTAGTAAGTGTTCAAACCCACACACTTGTCTCCGCCCTTGTTCTGGTGTAGGAAAGATGTGCGCTATTTGGTGAACATCCTATAACACTTGCACGGCCCTTGTCCACATCTGTCTGTACTACTAGCCCCCTGTGGCAGCAGTAGAGGGAAGTGTTCAGCAGCAGCCTGCTGCAGATCTCACTGACCACGCGCACCCAGGCAGTCCAGGCCAACTTCACAGCCACTGACCACTGCGAGCGTGAGGAAGGTTGGAGCTTACTTTGGACATGCCTTAGCATGCAAACCAAGCCTAAAGCACACATGTAGCAATGAGTAAAAGAGCTCATCTGGCTAGGCGAAACTGAATCTAGCATGGAATAACATCCGTGAAAGACGGTTCCAAAAAGCTGAACTGGTCACAAGCTGTGTGACAGGGAAACCCCTTATGTCACAGGAAGATGACAGAAAGAGCTTAAAAAAGAGAAATGGAGATTTCTAGCACCTTAGCATGAGTGAAGGAGGAAGTTAGATTATACATATGAAGAGAGATAGTAAACTATACAGAGGGAGAAATGGATCCTTGCGTCCGAGGCTCTCGGTTCAAGATGGGTCACTTTAGTCATAAGCAACTTAAGACCAGACAAAAAGGGACAAACAATACAGTCCAGTTACACCTCCAAACCAGACTCATGCTTTTCCTGTAAGTGACTTACAAAGACATAGAAAGCATGCTTGACCGTTGTCAGATGTGTTGCTACACATTCTCCAGTGTGGACAAAGTGCCAGCTGGCACACTGATGGGACAAGTGAAAGAAAACCTGCCTCTCACCTTCAGCTTCTTCACCTCTGCCTCCGTCTCCTGCTCACACTGAAGAGCTGCCTGCACCTCCTGCCGCAGGGCAGCCAGACAGCCCTCCAGCACTGCCTAGCGGGAGAGCAGACAGCAGCGCTTAGCTCAGCACGCCGGGTTACGCCGGGGGTCACCGAGCCCCTCCACTCGGCGGCTGGGTTACACTGGGGGTCACCGAGCCCCTCAGCTCGGCAGCCGGGTTACAGTGGGGGTCACCGAGCCCCTCAGCTTGGCGGCCATGTTACACTGGGGGTCACTGAGCCCCTCGGCTCAGCAATCAGGTTACACTGTGGGTCACTGAGCCCCTCGGCTCAGCGGCCGGGTTACAAAAATAGAAATAGAATCAATAAAACAAATAACACACAAAAGGATATACTTTTTCATTCATTTATTGATCAAAATGTCGGAAAAAGTACGTGAACCTCTAGAATTATCAGTTCAGTTAAGGGGATCAGGAGTGTCAATCAATGTGACGACAATCAGGTGTGAGTTTGGGTGGCTCTGCCCTATTTAAAAAACATAAACCTGAGTCTTCACTACCAAAGTCTGGTCTTCACCCCACAGGCTTGTTAACGCAATGCCTGCCATGCCTCGATCAAAGGAGACTTTGGGCTTCACCAATCCAATGTCAGGCAGATAGCATACAAACGGGGAAAATTCAACACCATTGTTACTCTCCCCAGGAGTGGTAGTCTAACAAAAATCACTCCAAGAGCAAGGCGTATAATATTCCGGGAGATCACAAAGAACCCCAGGGTAATGTCTAAGGATCTGTAGGTCTCTCTTACACTGGCTAACAAGTCCACCGTCAGGCAAACACTGAACAAGAATAGTCTGCATGGGAGGACAGCAAGGAGGAAGCCACTACTCTCCAAGAAGAACATTGCTGCCCGTTTAAAGTTTGCTAAAGACCACCTGGATAAGCCAGAAGACTACTGGAAGAATGTTCTGTGGACGGATGAGTTGAAAATATAACTTTTTGGCATAAATAAGAAACGTTATGTTTGGCAAAAACCAAACACTGCATTCCAACATAAGAACCTCACCCCATCTGTGAAACACGGTGGTGGCAGTATCATGGTTTGGGGCTGTTTCGCAGCCACGGGACCAGGAAGGCTTGCCATCATCGACGGAACTATGAATTCTGGATTGTACCAGCAAATTCTAGAGGACAATGTCAGTGCATCCATCCGTGAACTGAAGCTCAACAGAAGTTGGGTCTTGCAGCAAGACAACGACCCTTAACACACAAGTCAGGCTACCAAAGAATGGTTGAAGCAGAGGACATTTTGCGTTTTGGAATGGCCGAGTCAAAGTCCAGACCTTAATCCAATAGAAATATTGTGGCAGGACCTGAAGCAGGGAGTTCATGCAAGATAGCCCATCAACATCACCGAGTCGAAGCAGCTCTGTAAGGAGGAATGGGCCAAAATTCCTCCAAGCCGATGTGCAGGACTGATCAACAGTTACCGGAAATGTTTGGTTGAAGTCATTGCTGCTCAAGGGGGTCACACCAGTTATTGTAAGCATAGGCTTTTTTCGACAAAGACATTTAATGTTGGATCATTTTGATCAATCAATCAATGAAAAAGTATATCCTTTTGTGTGTTATTTGTTTTATTGGGATCTATTTTATGACTAAGATGAAGATCTGATCACATTTTAGGTTAAATGTATGCAGAAATTTAGAAAATTCTACAGGGTTCACAAACTTTTGTATCACCTCTGTAAACAATACCATACTCTGACATTTCCTTTTCATTTGATTTGGAGAGTTATGTTAACATAATCCAAGTTCACGAAGCATGCTTGGAGGACTTTAGGGCTCAAACACAGGTGTCTTGGTACATTGATGTTATGTTTAAAAAGCACAGCAAATTTATGGAAATGCAGTGTACATGATATAGAAGGTTGGTGCCAAGCTTGTTTTTAATGAGGGCCAATCTCACGCTCTTGTCTTTCCAGATCATGCCTTAAACTTGGCAAACATTCGTCGGGGAGGTGCCTGCAATCAGATTACTGCTGATCCTCAAAAGCACTGCAAAGCACTCAGCACTCGCACCTGATCCAGCCTGTTCATCACCACGTGTCTCTGATGTCCTTTAAATGTTATTATTATTATAGAGCACATTCTCCACAGCAAGAGGTGTTCAGAAGCAGAAAAAACAGTTTCTCTGTTGTGAGATGTTTATGAAAGATGTGAGATCTGTGAACGTGAATCGGGCTATTAAAGAAAATGGTATGTAATTTGCGGCAACATAGTGGCACAGTGGTTAACATTGCTGCCTCGCAGCTCTGAGGCCTTGGGTTCCTCTAGGTTTTCTCCTATTCAGTAGGTTTGATGGGTCTCTGAGAAAACTGGCCCTGGTGTGAGTGTTTGTTCTGCCCTGCCATGGACTGGCGTCCTGTCCAGGGCGTACCCTGCCTTGCGCTCAGAGCTCACCGGGATACTCCCTGACCCAACCCTGAATTGGATGAAGCTGTCAGAAAATGGACGCATGGTATACAATTTGAATTATGGCATCTGATTTTTTTTTCAGAGTGATCACAGAACCTATAAGGACCAAGTGTCTGTATTTGCCTGTATTCATTGGAAACCCAAGCAAACTGAACCCAGGACCCAAGTGCTGTGAGGCAGCAATGCTAATCGCTGCATCACTAGCCACCTTAAACTAGAGTACATGCCATTTTCTTTAAAAGAAAATTATCTTCAAATTCTGCCCTCCTTACTGTCCCCCAAGCCCGTCTACATTGTATGGGTGACAGGGCCTTCTCCTGCTATACCCCCAAGCTCTGGAACTCTTTGGCCAAGGATATTAGAGAGTCACCTTCTCTAAACTCCTTCAAATCCAGACTCAAAACCTTCTTCTTCAGAAAAGCCTTTACTTAACTGGTTCCATTCTTCACCCCTCTGCTCTTCTTAATACCACCTTCCACAGTCTCCTCTATTATTATTGTTGTATTGTTGTAATTATAATTGTGTCCTATCTTGTGAAATCTTCTTATTTATTGTTGTAGTCTTCTTATTTATTGTTATTGTCATCCTGTAAAGCGCTTTGAGAAGCGCTATATAAAATAAAGTTCATTATTATTATTATTATTATTATTATTATTAAAAGCCCTGTAAAGAAATGAATAAAAATCCTGACTAACGGGGCACTTTCTAGTTTTCATCATCCGTCATCAGGGTAGTTGTACAAGCGAGACCTGACCCCACTCCTGCAAGTAGCTCGACTGTGGAAATAGAAATAAACAACTAAGGGCCACCCTTCTCACCCCCCCAGCCTGCAAGGCTGGACATTTCCAATCATGAAAGTCAGATCTTTAGTGATTTTCGGAAACCCGGCAGATGCAAGCTAGACCAGAGGCGCACTCACCCGCTGTCTCCGGACGGCCTCGCCGATGCACACCAGCGTGTGGCTCCTGTGCTCCTGGGACAGCCCACACACCAGGCACACCAGCTCCTGGTCCTCCTCGCAGAACATCTTGAGCTCCTCCTGGTGTCGCCAGCACAGCGGCTGCGGCCCAGCCGGAGAGGGGGGGGCGCGGCCCGCCTGCCCCGTCTCCTGGCTGTAGGCCTCCACGATGTTGGCTGCCAGCCGGTTGGGCCGGTAGCTGCGCTCCGGGAACACTGCCCTGCACTGGGGACAGGAGGCGCGGGCGGGGGAATCCTCCCAGTACGCCGAGATGCAGGCCTGGCAGAAAGTGTGGTCACAGGGCAGAGAGACGGGCTGCTTGAACAGATCCAGGCAGATGGTGCAGCTCAGGTCTCGACTCAGCCTGGAAGAGGGGCTCTGTGGGGGACCGGCCATCACACCGCTCTTTTCTTTCCCTGCGCTTCCTCTTTTCCTCGCTGGATCGCTCTCTCTTTCCTCCCTCCGGTCGCTCTCTCCGGCCGACTGGGCAGACCACTCCCTCCGCTGGAGCCCTTCCTGTTTACTGGGAGACGGGAAGGGGTGGGCCGCGGGGTCCTCCGAGCCCGCAGTCAGATCCTGTTCCCACACGGCAGCAGGCAGGCTTCCCTGATCATGTGCCGACACCTGTTGCCTGACTGGACGCACACGTCACCTGCTGCGCCTGCAGCTGGGTCTCTGCCCGAAGAGCCGAGCTCCTTATCCACTCGCATATACCCCCCCCTCCCTGGCAACGGCTCTTCCTGTAATAAACTGCACCACAGATATCCAAATACTACAGTATGAAATCATGCAGTACAGTATAGCACACTGCAGTAAAGTACAGTACATTTCAGCACAGCGTGTCCAGTGGTGAACACAGAGCAACTCAGAGTACAGAATGACACACTGCAATACAGTTTCTGTGCTGTGCTGCATAATAAAGCAAGATTTGAGATCACCATTTTTTATTTTAGAACATTCTACCCCCCCATTAAAATCACTACCGTCTACTCCAAACAACACTTAGGATTGTGGCACTTTGCGGTACTGCTGGAATTTTAAATACATCAATTTTAGTTTTTAAATCAAATAGGCCAACTGTTAAAATAAAAAAGCTGGATCATAAGCAGAGATGCAGAGTATACTGTAGCAGGCTTTTTATACAGGACTGTTATTGGGAGAACACAAACAGAGTTTGTCCTTTTTTTATGGTGAATAAAAGTGCAGAATTCAGCTCTGCACTTTCCCAGCCATTCCTGGCATTCTGTTCCAGAAAACACCCCAATGCGAGTGAAAGAAGCTCTCTCCCTGCCTGGAGTCAAGCAACGGCCAAGATTCCCACTGCAATCTGTCACAGGCCTCTGCAGTTCCCAGGAACAGATCAGACAGTGCAACTCTGATCTGCAGTGCCGATAACAGGATAGGCAGGAAGATCACAAGAGAGCAAAAATCAGACAAACACGCTAACAAGCTAAAGCTAACAGGGCATTTCCGGTGTCAGGTAACTGTAGTTTTTAACATAATGCATCAACAAAGGGCTCTTGACTAGACTTTCTTGACTTGACAGAACTAGGATGACAGGGGTCTCCATGTGACTTGCAACAGCCAGAAAACCGCAGACCTAATTTTCAGGAATCATCGCCTGGAAACATGCATGAAAATGCAGGAAAAAAACATACAACTGAAAAATCTAAACTACCATGGTTTCACTGAACCGTCTGCTAGAGGTTCTCGCAGACATCAGCCGAGACGAGCTGTAAAAGATAAGGGAGGAGCTGTCTCAGACAGCACTGGACACTGGACTGCTTTGGAGTCACGCAGAACACACCTGGCTCTTCTACCGCCACATGTTTTTCTGATACTGTGCTCCTAAGGTATAAATTCATCATTTTTTTCCTCCCCTATTTAGAATCAATAATTAGGGTGGATTGGGTTCGGTGTCGGGCTACATTTCACGTTTTTTACGCTTAAATTCGCGTGATGTCTACAGTCTACTAAAAACTACATTTGGGACTATGGTACTTTGCCGTAGTGCTGGATTTTTAAATACCTCCATTTCAGATTTTACATGTCAAATAAGTCGAACATTAAAATAAGAAAAACAATATAAATAATTAGATCTTCAAAAGATGTTACTATTCATATTAAACTAACTTCGGCGCTGATCATAAAACGCCATCTGAGAGATACAAGCTGTTGTAATTTTGTACAGACACGTAACGAAAGTATCACGAGATTCCTGTTTTTCTGTTTTGTTCCTAGGTAACAGTGAAGGCCGTATCCGGACTCATAAGAGACGGTTTTACAAACATGCCCGGGACATGTCTCACCGTCAGCACCTCGCCCACTTTAGCTTCCTACAGAATGGAAACAGAAAGTCCCTATGTAGCCGAACTTGCTGTGATCACGTGTTTCCCCGGGCGCAGAGAAGATGACTCACTTGCTCCGTTTAAATACAGTCGCTTCCCGTCCCAGAGCAGCAAACTTCTAGTGTCGCACTAACTGCTGCTGAAGCGAGCGTATACTTTCACCTCGGACTGCACTTACTCAGGTACGGAGCCTCCTTCAACTACCTGGCATTTTTCTTTAATTCTAACAAGACGGGCGTGAATTGCATTTCAGTTCCTTGTCTTTCTCTCTCTCTGGTGTGTGTGTGAGGTTGCATTCTGTTCACGAATATGAATGCCTGTTTTTTCTTTTTGCGTTTTCGATTAAATGTGTATGATTTGATTCTCTTGAACACTTCCCTGAGGGCGAATACCAACAAGTGCCCTACTGTCTGCGTTAGCCGCCTGATTCTAATTGCTGTTGCACCAGTCAAAGCCTGGCACGGCCTGCGGAAAGGAAAATGAGCCTGTCCATAATACTGTTGTAAATGTTTTGCTAATTGTTATTGCTTGGGGAGCACTAGTTAGTGTTTCGATTCAGTAAAGCTCATCGAATCTGTTGCTACAGCGAGTCTTTTATAAAATTCCATGATTCGCAATGTAAGCTTTACAGGACAAAGTATAGGCTTCAAATCGATTAAGTGTCAAGGGTCAGTTCCAACACCAGTAAAACTAAGTATTGATGATTATTCAGCAAAATCTGATAGCACTTGATAACCTGTTTTTTTTTTCATTTTGGGTACAAAACTCAGGGATATTATCATCAGTTGCTAGTGAAGGAAAAATTCATATTTATTTTGCCTTCACCTTCATTTCAAAGCAAATGACAAGAACAAAAGTTGTGAAAAGAAAAATATGGTGCAGCCTGTACAGGTGGAAACATGTTAAATCACGTGCTGGTGATGAGGATAGAAATCACTGCCTCAGCACACCTAGAAAGTTTTGCCAAATATGAGGTCATGTTATCTGCAAAAATGAAGTTACAGCTGGGTGTGGTGTTCAGGGAGTTGCCTGATTGCCTGTCCGCTCAGAGCCTGGGTGTGCCTGGTGGGGTGGTCTTTCACACCGAGTGAGAGTCTGTAGCTGGGCCGGTTGACTCTCATCCTTGGCGTCTAGAGCTGCAATATTTTGTTAATTTGTTATTTACTGTACCGATACAAAAAAAAACATGTCCCTTTAAATTAAGGGGGATTTAAATTACAAAGAGGTTAACCATGCTCATCACACATCACTTTATTAGCCCCTATACAATTTCGTGCATTAGGAATTCATCTTTTCGCATACCCCAGCTTGCTCTCCATGAGACACAGACAGGGAGAGAGAAGCTTGGGGTCAGAGCGCAGGGTCAGCCATTGTACAGCACCCCTGGGGCAGTTGGGGTTAAAGGGCCTTGCTCAGGGGCCCAACAGACTAGAATTCCTCCGCCTGCTGCAGGATTTGAACCAGCAACCTTCCAGCCACAGGCACAGATCCTTAGCCACAGAGCCACCGCATGTTAGTTTTAAATTATGTGCTATAAATGGCCTTCAAAATCCCCTGAATTTTAGTTGTCAGCAACTAGATGGATTAAGTTGACACACAGCTAAGGTCCTACAGAAAACTAGAGTTTGCAGGGCTGGTGCTGTGTGATTTCACACAAAATCCCCAGGTAGGCCCAACTGAGGAACCAAGGAAATACAGGCTCTTTACTCCCTCTATATCAGAATTACCTACCTATCACAACCCTCTCCTCACACCGAGGGGGCACCTGTCAGCTGTGTCTTGATGCAAAACTCAGTTTGGATGCTCCCCATCCAGTGCACTTCAGAGCTCCTTAGGGCTCCAGGGTCTTGTGGTCTCCTGCCCACTCTGAGCTCAAGAGGAGAGCAGGACCAGGACTCATCGATGTTGCTTGGGATGGCTAATCCCTCGATCTTTGCAGCTACTGGGGCATTGGGAGTGTCTCATTCTTGCAAAGCAACAGAGGTATCTAGGGGGGTCCCAACATCTCTGAAGCTCTTCTGGATACTGCTCGGGTGGATGTGTTGTGCCAGGAGCATTTTAAATTTTCTGTTCAAACCAATTGTGTATTTCCAAGTACTAGGTTTCACAACTGCTGGGCCAAACAATAGATTACTTAAGAAATAAAAAGGCATTGTTAAACTATCATGAAAATAGATCTGAGTGGAATGGTCAATTCTGCTTCATGAGTACTTTGATCCCTTTTATCTCCAGGTAAAGTGTTCCTGTACCAAGAGTTGCTGAAACATGGCAGCTCCCAAGGTACAACTTAGCAGCTCTACCCCTGCGAGCGACAAGCGTGCCACTCAGAAGAGCACAACTACAGCAAAGATGGGCATCCCGGGCTCTGCTACCTCCAGAGGGACGACAGATGCCGCAAGACCTGCGGACAGGTCCTCCTCAGCCAGGACCTCCCAGGCACAAAGGGGTGCCCGTGGCCCTGCCAGAGGGCAAGTAGCCAGGAGCACTGAAACAAGAGGGTCTGGGAAAGGTCCACTGGGCAAAGATGCTGGAGAATCACCCAAGAAATCTGCCTCAAAGACCGCTGTCCCCACCAGCAATGGAGCCCGCAGTGCAGCAGCCCAGGGTGACAGTACTGAGCAAGTCCCTAGGAAGAGCGCAAACCCAAAGACACCCCCCATCCCCACGCACACCGGAAGCTCTTCCAGCCCGCCGTCAGGACCCCCACCTGATCAGGCACTGGCTGACAAGATGGGCCAACTCAAAGTGGCATGTGTAGAAGAAGAGACGCGGGGCCAGAGGGAGAATCCACTCTGGTTTCAGTGGCGTCAGAACCGCATCACGGCGTCCGTCACCCACCGTATTGCCAACTGCCGCTTTGTGAATGGGCGCAGCAGCGAACCGCCACGTTCCTACCTCCAAATGGTGACGGGCTCTGGCTCGGGGGTCCGAACACGCGCCATGAGCTGGGGCATCGAAAAGGAGCGCATTGCCGTGGAGACTTACCGAAAGAAGAAGAGCAGGGCACTAGGCCGGGAGGTCAGTGTGCGCGACTGTGGCCTCTTTATCGATCCCTACCGCACCTGGCTGGCTGCGAGTCCCGACGGAATTGTATTGGATTCAGAAACCGGGGAGGAGCTGGCCTGCCTGGAGGTCAAGTGCCCGTACAAACACCGGGACCACACGGCGAGCCAAGCCTGCCAAGACCCCGACTTCTGTCTGAGACAGGATGGCGAAGGTTATCGCCTGAAAACAAACCACAGCTATTACACACAGGTTCAGTGCCAAATGGCTGTGGTGGGGCTGCACACCGCCGATTTTGTGGTGTACACTCCCCGTGAGACGGTCATCGTTCCCGTGGAATTCGATCCCGTTTTCTGGAGAGAGACTGTGGCCAAGCTGGAGATGTTCTACACTGACGCAGTGATTCCACAACTGCAGAAGAATGAACTTCTTGTGGCAGTCCGAGAGGAGTAACTGGGGGACCCATCCTTTGGCAGCAGCTAGCTTAGCATTGCGGAGGAGTGGGTGCTTAAATACGTTTCTCAAATTACTTCTGTGTTCAGGCTCGTCACCCCAACAACACCGATAGCAAATCGGCACTGGAGCAGAAACCGTGCCAGGAGCAGGAGCCTCCTGCACAAACCTGGGTACAGGTGACGGAGTGGAGCAGGGAAAAATGCTGCACTAGGCATTTAGACAATCTAATCTAACAGGGATAAATTCAAATATTAACTGGGTAAAACTGCATGTGAAAAGAACTCACTTTGCAAAGACGAGTCACCATTGTGTTCTAATGGTGCCTGCATCTTGTGGGACAAGTCTTAAGAATGAAATGACTAGCCAAACAAGACCAAATCTTCTCCATTTCCCAAGGGCATGTTACAATCACAAGGTTGATGTACAAGTGATCTGCTATCTGAAAACCAATAGAGTTACATCTGACATTCTCTGATAGGACAGCTCTAATGCAAGTGGGCCCAACAAAGTCAAGGACATTTGCAAGAAAAAAGTGGCCAGGATCACTGCAGGTGAGCGTCTCCAACTTGACATATGTCTGCAGTGAAGCAGCTACCCCTGGCAAGCAGCAGACGTAGAGAATCTCGAACCCGGGCAGACCCATGACACTTCAAGGCTGTAGTTTGTGTTTGCCTGGGAGTGCCTTCTGCGGTCATTCAGCCTAAATATGACCATAATGTCTATGTCATCTTTCAAAGAAATGTGCTCAAGAAATAAAAATGTATGAATTCTACTGTACTTGTTGTGGGTCATTTGTGCCACAGAGGTCAACTGACCCTGGACCATTGCTTTATGGTGCTGGGGCCCTACCAGGAACCCAACTACTAAACTCACCTCTTTTTACCTCACTAACCTGAAAGTCAACTTAAGACTGACTGGAAGCAAAGAATTGATCAGTAAAAAAACAGGGTTAAAAAAAAATCAACTGATATGGGCTTTGTGCTGGGATAATACACATCAAAACTAATGTAGACTTCCGCCTTACAGCTAGAAGACTGTCCTTGAATGTACAAGCTGTATGTCTTTATTTGAGACCAATGAGAACAGAAGACTATAATGATCTGTGCAGTGATACATTTCACCAGAAAAAAGGACAGCTAAATCAGGGTTGGGCTGGCTGTTCTCTTGGTGAACTCACCTCACATTTTTTCAGCTCAGAACCTGACAGCCTTCAGGGCTGCTGAAGAGACTCCAACCACATCCTAGCTCTGGTTCCTCTGCACACAGAAGTTCTGCTGAAGGAACAGCATGCACATACAATCGACAAAACCATAAAAACTGTTTTTTTTTTTTACACAGAGGCAGGTCTCCTCTGGCGATTGGTCACCCATTACATAGTCCTCCCAACTATGTAGGAATGCCCCAGACATTCAGTAAGCACCTTCTCCTCACAGTACAAATGTGAGACTCGTACTCAAGTGCCAGAGAGCAGACAGCTTGACTCCTGATCCACGCACTCACACTCCAGTACCGCAGAGACTGGTTCCCCTGACTCCTGCTCCACACACTCGTACACCAGTGCCGGAGAGAGCAGTCAGCGTGACTCCTGATCCACAAACTCACACTCCAGTGCTGCAGACTGGACCGCCGACTCCCGATCCACACACTCACACTCCAGTACTGCAGAGACTGGTTCCCCTGACTCCCGATCCACACACTCGTACTCCAGTGCTGGAGAGAGCAGACAGCGTGACTCCTGATCCACACACTCACACTCCAGTGCTGTAGACTGGACCGCCGACTCCTGATCCACACACTCGTACTCCAGTGCTGGAGAGAGCAGACAGCGTGACTCCTGATCCACACACTCACACTCCAGTGCTGGAGAGAGCAGACAGCTTAACTCCTGATCCATCCACACACACATTCCAGTACCGCAGAGATTGGTTCCACCGACTCCTGATCCATACACTTGTACTCCAGTGCCGGAGAGACTGGACCATCGACTCCCGATTGTGTTCCAGTGGCACGGACACCAGACAGCCTGACTAACTCTTCATACCACATTTCTGCACTCATAGGGATTCCCCAGTCCTATTCTCAGTGTCGTTCTTCCTTGGGACTCAAGAATATTTCAAAAGCAGCTACTGCACTTTTGAAAGATTATCGTCAATATACTTTAGTTCGTCTGGGGTTGCACTACTAGTCAGAGTTTTTCCAACTCCAAAGTTACTACAGCCTTTAATATAACCATGGCAAACCCCTGGACAGAAGAACTAAGAAGGTGAGAGGCACTCTCAGTAATACCTGGAACCCTGGGCTATGAATGCATACTCTCTGCAATGTATAGTTCACTAATCTGTGTATAAAAAAAATGTACCTCTTCTACATCCATCTATATGTACTGAAATAATATGGTGGGAGCTGCACATTGGTGGTGGTGAAGGGAAGTCTCCATTACCTGTAAGGCTCTTTGAGTGGAGTGTCCAGGAAAGTGCTATATAAGTGCAAGCAATTATTATTATTATTATTATTATTATTATTATGAAAGCTACAACCTTGCTTTCTATCCAGTGCTGCTGATATAGAGAGTAATTGCTAAAAATTAATAACTAATACGGTTCTTCAATCTCACTGCCACTTGAGAGATGCAGATGACCCAGACTCGAGTCATGGTTAACTGGGAGCTCCAGAGTTCTAGTGCCAAGATTCTACCAATCCATTATTACAAAACGTGCTGCTTGTTCCTGGCCAGGCCTCCATATCAAAACACAATGTTCTTCAAGATGATTCCCGTGATGCATTAGTACCAATTCTTCAAACCTATACACAAACTCTACCACAGTGCACAATGATGCACAGAACACACTGACACTCGGGTCTAATGCTTTTAATCTAAGATCTTAAACAGCAATGTCAAATAATAGAGCAGAAAACGTGTACAAACTTCTGGATGGAGGAGTGATGTGTTTTCATTATGAAACGCCAGCCACTGTCGGAATGATGACATTGTGATCAGGTATGATCTCCTTGAGCATTAACGCAATTCTGAAATGCTGATGCACAGCCTCAGTCCTGATCAGCCCTGCTGTCCTGCCACTATTCCCGCAGAGCTGTAGCCCTCTGGCGAAAGCGAGCTGGTCCTGGGCGACTCGGGTTAGGAGAAAAAGCTGGCCATGAAGATCTCATTCTCTCTCAGCCACGCTGCCTTCAATCCTCCCATTGCCATGACCGTGCCCTTCGCAGACAGTGCGTTTGTTAAACTCGCGTCATTTGTCAAGAATGTTTCAAAATCAACACTGGCAGTCTTTACTCTGGTACTGAACACTGAGCCACCTGGTGCTTTTATGAAATTGTTTGAATCCGTCTTTTGTTAGCCTAAGGAATGCCACCGTTCAATCAATTAACTAGTCAGTGAATAAAATAATTTAAATCTGTTGGGGACACGAAACTCCGGCGTCTTCGTTGTGTCTTTCTACCTCAGTGCTGCCTGAGCTGTGCTTGGCTGTGCGAGTAGTTGAGAGCTGGGCGTGATCTGATTGGCAAAGGTGTAGTCCGAGCTCCAGCTGAGCCGCACCACTCTCAGATACAGAGTTCTGCTCCTTCTCTCGCTGGTTTGGAAGATCGCGCCTCTTTTCAAGGCAGTATTTTTACCTGCCGTCTCCTCCCCCGCAGCCGTATGTGAATGTGGGAGGGGAGGGGTTTGTGCAGGCTATCCTCCCCCCTACTCGCTGAAGCGCTTCCGCGGGCCGGTCCTGGCCCGACTGGAGCGGCGGATCTCGTGCTTGGAGTCGCGGCAGCGCTGGCAGGTGAAGACGTCGGGCACGTTGCTCCTGCGGATCTTGGCGCAGGACAGGTGCAGCCAGGTGCCGCACTCGCTGCACTCGATCATGGGCCGTCCCGCGAACGGCTTCAGGCAGAAGCAGGTGATCAGATCCCAGGAGTCCTCCTCTGCAGGGCGAGAGACGAACGAAAGACACACACACACAAAAATGAGGATCAGGAAACATGAGGAAAAAAAAAGAGAGCCGCGCGTTTGGAAACAGAGGGGAGACTCCTGGATGATCTTGAAATCTCTGTATTTATCATGTATCTTATGACCCAAAGAACGTTTTTAAGAGTTAAGAAAAAAACACAAGAGAACATTAGAGGAAACTAAAAGAAAATGCATTTGAAACAAAGAAAGAGAGACGTTTTCTCCACAAAGGGTTGTGGGGGTCTGGAACTAGTTAACCAGCCAGCCTGTTGAATACCCTGGGTGAACAAGGTCCTTGGATCAATCAACTACAAGTCATCAAAGGAGCTAGAAAAGCCAGATGGCCTAATTTCTTATTAGGCAGTCCAGCCTCACGATGAAATCCTAAAGAGAGGTGAAGACAGAGAAGGATGAGGCAAGGGGGACACGAGGACAGAGGGACGGTCAGTTACCAGAGCCGACAGTGGTGCTGCAGTCCCCAGGCCGCGTGTCCTGGTCTGTGTCACTGGCGCCCTGGTCCTGGGTGCTGCCGTCCCAGTCCGTGTGGTATCCAGTTTCCTGGTCCTCGGGCACGGTCCCCCTAGGCGTCCCGTCCATCACCAGCCTCAGGATGTCCGAGTTGCCCCCGGCAACACTCTCCCAGCTCGGCTCCTCATTCCCGGGCAGCTCTCCGCCCTTTTCAGTCTCCACCCTTCCCCTGCGTGCCTGTCCTTCCCGCCCGGCCTCCGTCGGCCTCTCTCCTTCTCTCTGCTCCTCGCTCAGCCTGAGGCACACCCCGCTTCCTGGCTCTTTCCTGTCTTCCCTCTGCTGTCCGGACACATCGTCTTTCTCCTCCTCCTGCCATTCGGTGTCCACGCTTGGCAAGGGTTTGGGCTGGCACACGACACTGAGATTCATAGGCTCCTCGATCTCCTTCCCGTCTGCTCTCTCCTGCACTGTACCGCTCCTGCTGGACCAGTCGCTGGAATCCTTAGAACACTGGACACTATTATGCGGGCTTATCTGGTGGACAGCACTGCAGCTTTTGTGGAAATGGTCTACACTCTGCGTACTGGGCCAGTGTGGATTAACCAAACTATGATCCTGCTCAGCTCTGCACTCCTGCTTACAGATGGGTGGTGCAGAGCTCATAGAGACTCCACACTGAAAGCCTGCAGGAAGGCGAAGGCACAGAGGGGTTGGCATGGGGAGAGGTTTACAGTCTGCACTGTTTACAGAGTGCGACACGCAAGTTATCCCCCCAGAACACAACTCGCTGCTGAGAAAGGTTCCACGATCCAGCTCTGCTTCCTCAAGCGTCTCCCCCCTCTCCGAGCTGACTGTCCCTAGTTTGACACGCTCTTGGGTGCTTGTATTTTTGGGGGGTCCCTGTTCCATTCTGGGTGGCTTGCGACCACCCACACCGTTAGTCCTGTGGCACACCTTCCTCTTCCCCACTGCACCGGTGTGGTCCGTCAGTCTCCTCCTCTTCCCCTTTCTCTCGCCTTCTGTGCCATTTGCTGTAGGGTACGCCACCACCCTGGCGGGCAGCGGTGGCAGAGCAGAACCCCCTCTCCGGCGTCTAGGCCCCCCCTGGCGAGCCCGGGGCCCCTTGGCAGGCCAGGTACCACTGTGCAGGTCGCAGGCGGGCGAGGATGGAAAGCCGTCACTGACACCGTTGTTCTGTGGGCTCACGCTGCTCGGACCCCATGGATCCTGCAGGGGGAGACCAAGAGAAAGGTGGAAAACAGGTGACGCTCCCATTAAAACCAGGACTGCTCCCTCCCTGAAGAGTCAGCCCCACCAAGACACAATTACTCAGACTGCAGCATAAATTACATGATCTAGCTTGCCTCCTTCCCATCTGCAAACTTATCACCTGCACCGCAGTGCTACATTTCCTGCTATAACAGAACAGAACAAGTTTTACTGCAAGCCTGATGTTCCAGTTAGAATGACTGGAGTTTTATTTAACTGGAACGAGAGATCAAGATTTTTTTTTTGCATGAGACCTAATTGTTGAAGCAGCAATTACAGTCTCACACTCTACTTCCCAACAACAAAGCAACTTGAATAACAAATTTCTTCAAAAAGGGAACAATTATTTAAGGATAAAAAAGCATTGAGCACAAGTACAATCAACAACAATAAAATCACTTGCCACAGCTTTAAAGCCTTCAAGTACTGTTAATTAGGCAACATGAAACATGAAAATAGAAGGCACTTTTAGGGCAAGAGAGCAAAATAAAGCCTTTTTACCAAGTACCGAATCTTTGAAATTGTAAACCGTAATGAGGTCATATTTGATAAGAACTTGGCTGGACTCTACAATTTTCCCCACCTCCAGGTTTACAGAAGGAGATGGGCTGGAAATTCAGAGAAGTGGTCTGATCCTTTAGAAGGTTTACCAGTTACATGCTAATGTATACTGTACATGTCACCTCCAGGGGTGGATAATTCCAAGATGCTTTGAGAAGGCTCATACAGAGGTCTGAAATCAGCATCACAGTGGCATGTTTCCCTGCCTGCTTCTTTAGCACAAACGTCACAAAAGCCTGGAGCAGGCAACTCCTGAGAGGACCCCACAGCAACACAGGCAAAGCACTGAGAAGCTGGGAAGAGCATTTAAGGCTGCCCCGGCTGCCATCAGTTTGCCCTGCGAAGGCTCCTTCTCTCGTACCTCAGCAGGGCGAGGGATGTACCCGGCGTAGGCCAGCACAAAGCTGCAGAACTGCCTGAAGTCTTCCACTGTGCGTCGCCTCTTCACCGGGGCCTGCGAGGCGACAGCAGGAACAGTCACTGGGAGAGCCAGGTACACACAACAAGACACACACAGCGACACAGGTATTCATATCACTCTGTCCCTCACGTCAGCACACACCTGCCCAAAATCGGGGAAGATGGCATGAAGCACACAGCGCCCGCGTTTTTCATCCGGGGTTACAAGGAGTCTCATCTTTTTACTCTTTTACTAAAAGCCTGGACAATTCCTCAGTCAAGACTGCGTGTCATTAAGGGTCTGCGGGCCTGAACAGTAGTTCAGCAGTGTGGTGCAATCCCAGCAGTACTTGCCAATGCGAGTGTCTGTGTCTATGAACATCTGTTCTTAACAGGAGTGAGCACCCATTTCCTCAAGAGGACCAGAACCACCAGGCTACAAGGAAAAATGGACCTATTATTCCCAACTCACGTTCAGGAATATACAGGCACTTGGAGACGGGGTCAATTTTACTAAAACATAATAAACACAAAGGATGACCATAAAAATGGCACCGCCTACATAACATGTTGATTGGAACTCATGGTCCAGGAGGAAGAGCACCCCAGCCCCAGTCTCACTCCTACCGCCCCACCCCAGTACTGAGTGGGTCCAGTCTCACTTCTTCCCCCCCACCCCAGTACTGAGTGGGCCCAGTCTCACTCCTACCCTCCTGAGAGTTAAACACAATAGTACAGTACAGCATAAGGGTTTCTGAAGGATGTGCCTGAGAGATCACCGGTGCTTTCAGAACAGATCAGCCCTGAACTGGGGCTGAAAGGTGGCTGGAGACCAAGCAGATCTGATTGGTGTGGGTAGTTCAGCCCTCCACTGTTTGCAGGAGTGGAGAGCACACACGCTGTGGAAGGAGGAGATCGGAGACGGAGAGAGGAGGTGGAGGGAGAGATGACAGTCCGAAGCAGAGTGGTTGAGATGCTGGTAGTCGGGGACTAGGGTTTTTCAGTCAGATGTGTCCAGCGATTGGGAGACAATGGGAGTACTGGAGCAGTGGAGAACCATGGGAGCAGTGGAGAGAAAAGAAGGCAAGATGAAGACTGTGGATGGTGTTGGCAGGGAGAGAGAGATTAAGAGGGAGCCACAGTAATCCAGGCAGGAGAGTACCTGCACCTGGACAAGGAGTTCTGTAGTTGGCAATGTAGAGAAGGGTTGCGACTGTTTTTGCAGTGACTTTGCTGAAACTCTTACAGAAGTTAATCAGTTTCATTAAAATAAAATGTTCATTTTTCCTCTTTACATGATCTCAGTATGATTGCTCAGAGAATATCTCAGACCACTAGTGTATGTAGTGGTATGCCATTTGGCAAAACTAAAGATCTGAAAAAGCTCATTTGCAGATATGCCACGAGTGGTCACTGGCGATGTGAGTAATCTAGTGGCTGGTGCCGTCATTGTTCTTCAACGTGTTTCCTCTGTAACACCGTCTACAGGGAGAACTCTGCCTTCCATTATCCCCAAGAACATTTCAGATGGCAAACGATTTAACCAGAAAGACCAAGCTGTTGTGAGCGAACAACACGGTGTGTCTGAAGAGTGAATTAAAAGGTCACTGAAATATTTAGCAAGTTGTGATCAAGTAAATAGCTAAATCCTGAAATGTATTTAGAAGAGTACAATAAAGAATCACAACTGCAAAGTTGTTTTTTTCCTCATCTTTAAACACTGGACATGAACTAACTTTACAGTAAGATTTACACTCACTGTTGGCTTACTGTTGCTATTATTGTGGGTCGATCGTTGAATCTTTAACCACAGAAACCTCAAGAGCATATACCCTATGCTTACATCACATACCTCTGAATTTGGAATTACACGGCAAAATGCAGGAAGCGAGTCATTTGAAGGGGGAAGAAACAGTATTTCTATGTCGGTTTGCACGGACACGGAAGTAAAGAGAGATACAGGAATGCCAAACAAAACGCAATGAACAATAATTCCAGGACCGCACACCCGCTGTAGCCAACCGAGTGATGCATTTATGAAGAGAGTCCTTTTGCTGGCGATGTTTTAGCATCACTATCTCATTTAACGCAAAAAAAAAATGTCCGAGCCGCTAATACGATTCGGAAGGGGGCCAAAGCATTACAGAACAAAAGGGTATACGTTGTCTTTTGCGGAAACTCCGTCCATGATCGATACGTCACTCGACACAATTCGCCCGACCACAGGTCCGAGTGCGCTGGGACAGAGCGTCCACACCGCGCAACCCAGCCAGGTCCCACGCATGACTGACACCCTCGCAGTTTCACAGAAACAGCGTCGCGAAATTCACAAAACCCCTTTGTGTGAATTTAAGGGGGGGGGCGCACTCGCAGTATCTTCATTTAAGTAAGCTTTGGCTCGTCGACCGAAGATTAACCAGTGATAAAAGTAAACTCGTTAAATAAACAGTGCTTAATCCGATTTCTAAAATGCACGTCTAAAAAGGACCCATGATCCAGGAGAAGGGGGACTTTTTAAAGCAAAATGGTTTTTATTATTGTTTTGAAATGTCTGTGCTTGTTGACCTGTGATCGCTACCTTTCCCCCATGCTAGTGCGAGTCCGGAACATCCCGCCGCAACTCGCGGGTCCGGCCATTTCAGTAACACAATTCAATCTTTAAACAATTGTATCAACGCCGTACCTCTTTAAAAAAAAAAAAGAGCAAATGCAGGATGAGGGCTACCAGTGGAATGGGGGGTGAGACAAGTGTCTGCGAGCTTGCAAACAGTCGTAAAACAGGTCCTTCGACAGACTTCTGAAACGAAACTGAACTTCCTCTTTCGCCCTCCACAGCTCATTGTTCATCACCCGGGCCAAGAGGCCGCGTCCACACCGCACGACTCCGCTGGACACACGGTGATATAAATACAATAGCGCGGACGCGCACACACCTCTCGGACATCTCCCGTATCTAATTATTCTTTCTGCAAAGATGGCGACGGTCGCGCTTACAACCTGTAGTGGCCGGAGTGACCAACCGAAGAATGCGAAAGGAGTACAGACGTCTCGTTTGCACAAACGACCCATCTCACCTGGGTTCCGCAGGGAAGCGAGCCCCTTTACCACAGTACGCCAGCTAAACCGCCGTAACAAGCTCGCCTGCGTATCCCGTATAAAGTACCGTCAAACTTTATTTTTGCAATGCAACGCGAATACAAAGAACAACATCCGAGCGAGTACGAGCTGGGGAAATAGTGCCCCTTTTTTTAAAACCCACAAACCTCACAACCTGAAAGGGGGAGAAAACACACACACACAACCACACTCCTCACCACCAGAAAAGGAGAAGTCGGCTCAATCTCGTATAACAGCACCGTAAAAGCGACATCATCGCCGGCATCTGCCACTGATGGTGTAATTAACATTAAACCACAGGTTCTTACCTCGGCTATCGTCTTCGGCTCCGGGACGGGACCTTGAAAAACAATCGGAGAAGAAAAAAAAACACTAGACTTGAGCAAACACCACTGAAAGCTGTGCCTCTAGCAGTCGGGCAAGCCGGGGTACGTCTACTTCCCACAACGATTACCGACAGAGAAAACGTCCATCTTAAATAACCGTCCGCTTCTGCAAAAGTATATTTTACAGTCTCCGAGGACAACAGAAAGTGAAAGGACGCGGCGCCAGAAACTTTTATTTTAGCTGGGGTTTACAGGTTAAATCCCGCATGGATCTCGGTCGTCCGCTGCGGAGAGCCGGCCAGAATGACTTTAAACTCCCGGAGGCGCTTGGAGACGACCCGGGAAAACGGCATTGAACTCACCGGTGCGGACCCCTGCTCCGGTGTGCGCTGACATCTCGCCTGAGTCGTGTTCCTCTGCCTCGGCGAGGGATCCTCTTGCCCAGACATACACACGCACCGACCCCCTTCTGATCCACACAAAACAGGATCACTAGTAACAATGCATTCCAGAAACCCAGTGTGCGGTGCTGCGCCTCCTCTGTTATTTGAGTCCCATCCTTCTCTGTTTTGTCTTTTCGTTTTTTTTTTCCTACTTTAACACCGTCTTTGGAAGATAAAAACTACACCCCAGGCGAGTGAAATAACTCCACTTTTGTGAGAGGTCGTAGCATTCTACCAGTGACATCACTCCGCCGAGCCGAACGAGGGGGGAGGGGGGATCATTGTTATAATCATATCATCTTTTAAAGAAAAACACTCACACACGATAACAAATAATCCCTACTGATAAAGCCTGAACATATTTCTGTTCCAGTCATTCGCATCATCTGCCACAGGATTGCTCCCAACGGCAATCCTAAAAAATAATAAATCCCGTTGACACACGACCCCCCCCCCATTCTTCGCATCCAGTGTCCCGTCAGCTGGCGGAGTGCCACAACCCTGGGAGATTCCTTGACGCTGTCGCGACGGTACTGACTGCGCTTTGGGGAGGTGTGATGCGCACCTGGGTGGGTATTTAAAAAACAAACACGCGAAACAAAGTTACTCTGTGATCAGCTGTGATCAGCTCCGTATCAAAACACGTTACGCGTTGTAAGGCCGAGCGCTGAGCTTAGCTTGGGATGTGTAAGAAACTGAAACTGGATCGTTTCATCGTAATGGTCAAAAAATGTGTGCGGCTGCAGAAGCTGTGGTCTGTACGGCTCTACGGTTTTTATTTGTGACCTACGTTAGTTCTGGAGCGCTGGCCTTGCAGTTCAAGTCGAAACTGCCCTGCTTGGTATCGTATTGCCCACGCACCGAGCCGAGTGCGTATTTCTAGTCTTTGTTTTGGTTTGGAAGTAAAAGTTTTTTTTAGCAGGCATTCGCTTTACGAAATAACTGCGCGGCACTGCTTGAATTAATAAATACCCGTTAAAGTGTTGTTCTAATTGTGTACCTTTTATTACGTATTGCAAATTACGGAAATTATTTCTGTTTTTAGCAATGTATGCCGTTTAGAGACCTTGACATTTATTTCATTTTTCCGCCTCATCCTGCCTCGGGGCTCAAAGACTTCCCTTACGTTTCTCGGCCTCCGTAAACTCTGAATTAACGCAGAGATGAACATCTGATAGATGTCATATGAAAAATGCTTTAAAAATGAATTACGTCCTTGAAAGTCGAGAGATCATTGGGTATCGTGGCCAACTGATCCCGCCAGAGAAGTCTGATCCGGGCAGCTGGGGGGCGACCCACGCTTGATCCCACGATCACGGAGCTCCACCGGTGTTCGAGTGCGCGCTTTTACCGTGATCTACTCTGCTTCTCTAAACGGTCAGCTTAAGAAATAATTTCATTTCACTTACAGCTGTTCTTAAAACACCCTATTAAAGTATTACTCATCACAACTGAATTATAATTTTTGGGGTGTTGCTGTAGATCAAAGAGTGCAGGTAGTTAAATCCCAGGGTCTGGACCTGGTGTCTTCTGGAGGAAAAATAAGCCTGCATTTCTGAGCGGATCACAGGGGATCCAGTAACTCATCAGTTCCCAGTGCTGATCCTAGAGACCCACACCCATTCCATTCAACTTCCAAAGCATGTAGGAGGTTGTCTTTTCACCTTTCTGTTCCATAGACGACTTTTAAGACTCCAGCCTTTGAGTAGAAAAAAAAAACTTCCAAATAAGTTCCAAACTTGGAACATGAACTTGGCGTTCCAAAAGCTCCAGACAAGAAGCAACATGTTGGTTCAATTCAGGATTCATTTAAGTAAAGGGCCGGTGTGGGGATCCTCAGGACTGGGAGCCCCGTTATAATGAATGTGATCATCGGCAGAACCAGCACGTGCAGTGGAGCTCTGCGCCTTCACTGGAGATCAGATCCATGTTGGCAGTACGCCTCGACCTGTCTGTTGTAGCAGGAGCTGCTCAGTATTCGTGTTGACAAGAGTGTAGTGAAAAATCACATCTTTTATTCCTGCAGCCAGAAATCCACTGCTCACCCGGGGCCATCGGACAAAGAATGACATACGCTGGCCCTCAAGGGACTCTGCCCAGCAGGTTTTATACGGTTTTTTAAACCTCCTTTCTAAGCTGCTAACGAACAAGGAAAGGCTTCAGCCTCCAATTCAACAAGTAATGAGTTCATTTGGGTAATTAAGGACACGGGGAGAGATACAACTAGTAGCCTTCTGGCTCTCCCAACATTTAGCCATAAGGCCAAGCTTTGAGGAACCCGGGCAATGGAGGTACACCAGACAAATGAGACTGTGCTTGCTTTGTGTGTTCATTTATTAGCACATTATGAATATTTAAAACATATTTATAAGTTAAGTACAGCATCAAAACACCAGAAACCCATTTCATTTTGTCCATCTATCCCCCCCCCCACCCACTCACCCCCACCCTCCCACAGCTGGGCTGAATCTGGTTCAGGACGTGGTGACCCCCCCTCTGTTCAACTTGGCAACAGAAAGGACCGGGACTCTCACAGGAGCAGAGTGGCGTGGTCTGTCTCTGACTGCAGACCTACCTGTGAGCACGAGCAAGACTGCGAGAGAGTGCAAAGACACGCACACACTGAGCGGGGAAAAAACAGAAAGCAAGCCCTCCCTCCCCATAAACACAGACAGACCGACATTTCTGGGGCCTGTGCCCAGAAACACACCCGTTCATGAACTTGCTCATAAGGCAATGGAGCAGTCAGTTAGCGATCGGCCACAGAGCCCTCCCTCTCCACTCCACTCCACTCAGTGCTGGCCCTGCAGAGCCACGGCCCTCTTGAGTCTCACTCCTCCTCAGTTCCCAACGACTCAGCTGGATCACTTACTGATTTAACTCGTCTTGTTTGCAACTGTTTTCCAGCCTGCAGTCTGTGATTTTCTATAAAACCCACAGGGCTGTGAACTCTGCAGGACCTCCTAACTTTCTCTCACACTGCCTGAGCATTATTCATCACAAGTACACTGGGCTGAGTCTGAAGAGTTCAGGGGCCGAAACTGAGAGGACTGGCAGGACCATTAAGCAGACACAAAGTCTTGGGCATGCCAGTCCAGGCCAATGGAGGAAGCGCTTCAGTCCCAGCAGAGACACATTTGTTTAACCAGCCCTGCTGCTAAAGATCACTTCATGAATTAGGGACTAGCTGGAGAAAAGGAAAGACGAGCCATCAGTGAAGGCTGGGACCCCTCTGCGGGCAGCAGGTTCCAAGGTGTCAAGTGGAATCAACCACAGGTCCAGCCCGGCCCACTGCTCAGCTGTTGGTTTAGTTAAGGATTCGAGTAAAGGGCTCAGCCGCAGAGAGAACTAGCAGGCACTGGTGGACAGCTGTACGGACCACAGCTGGGAAGTGCACATTCGAGACAGAATCACGGGGATACTTCTCCAGGGGTCCACCTATTAAAGCCAGAGCAGTCGCTGCCATTGGCCGGATAGCTTTGGGCACAGAGCTACAGGGCACAATGCTCAGTAACAAAATGATTTTTTTTAAGAAGTAAAAGGAAATGACTTATTTGAACATGACAACTGTTTAGCATTATTGAAGAGCAGTGGAAGCAATGTCCTAAAAACAAATTTAGCTGTACCGGATAAGGGCAACATCCACCTTCCAGCTGGGAAATGTGCAATTCCACTACAACAGCTGCAGCAAGAAACACTGTCCTCTGTTCAAATGTACAAACAGTGGGGCCACAGAGTCTTGCGGTTTTCAAGTACTTAATCCGATTTTACACTCCACCTTGGCACGTACAGAACCTGGAAATTCGCTGGGGTTCTCCTAATAACTCTTTTGCACTTCATTTAACCCAGGGTATTTCAGTTTGTCCCTTCCTTTCCACAGACACTGTACCCGACTGCAGGCCGCCCACCGAGCTGCACAGGGCACCGAAGGAGAAGTGAAGATTCACGCTCTTCACACAGTGAAGCACAAAGGACAAATCACACAGCCTGTCAGGGAAGTATCCCTGCTTCCCAGGAATCCAGAGTATTCCTGTATTCCTTCCAGCTATGCTCTCAAGAGTTAACTGAACTCTTAAACAGCAGAAATGCCCAAACGGAAATGTATTTTCGGATCTGAATTAATGACCTAAGACATGTTAAATGTCCCGTTTGTAATGTCCCTCTGAGGATGCAGAAGCCACTTGAAACGTGCAGAAGTTAGAAGTCAGTTGAAGGCCTCGGTCAGTTGAAGCGCCGAGCCCCCGGCCAGAACAAGCAGAGGAAACGGGGTGTGTGGGAGAACAGGGCTGCGGCTGGCGTGGGTGCTGTCCTCTCACAGCGGGGAGACAGAGCTACGGCACGGGACAGAGACCCTCTCTCCACAGGCAACGCCAGCAGCCGAGCCGAGCCGGAGTCCTCAAGATTCCCAGTCCCCGGGGGCAGGGGTCTGTGCTGAGGCCACACACTCACTCCTGCCTCTGAGCTGGAGTGCAGAGCCCCCCCAACCAGGGCTCCAGTGCATGCCTGAAACCTGGCCGTCAGGTATCACACCAAACAGGGAGGAAGCGGCTCAACACTCACTGCGGAGAACAGTCGGCATAAAGCCCAGCTGAAGAAAAGAGCAACAGCCATGCGATAACGTCCTCATTCTCCCAGCGCGGGCAGCAACTGGCAAAAAAACAGACTGGGAATTCCTTATCTAAAAGAGGAGCATGACTGATACAGGTGTTCAACTGCTGATGATTGCGATTTAAATATATTACTTTGTGAAATACCAGAAATGCAGGCAGCTTTATGAGAACACTGTCATTTTTGTGTTTTTCATATGTTTTTCATTTATTCATGTGCATTATTAAATAATCCATTAGCAAAGAGATAAGAGATGGCTGCACTGTCTATCTGATCCTGATTTAATAGTGGCTTGAACCAGTAGCTCAGCCCCAGACTGGACACAGAGCAGAGCTCCAGCAGGAGGACCAGAGGCTTATCTGAAGGTCCTGCACCACTGCCCTGGGCCCAGGACACAGGGGAGACTAGAGACACGCTTTAGCTCTGTCTGGGCTGAGGGGACTGGAGAGAAAACGTGTGTGTAAAGTGTGAAGCCGCAGACTCTTTGATCCTTTTTTTCCATTCCGTCTCTCGGCTAGAATAAAGGACAGGGAAAGGCAGCAGGCTTTCCGAAGGGGGGGTCCCAGACAGACAGCTTCCACGCACAGTCCTGCTGTCCAGCCCGGCTGATCCACATCTAAACCACAGAGGGGGAGTGGCCGAGAGTCCTTTGTGTGAGTGCGGATGAGAAAGAAGAAAGAGGGAATGGGGGTACAAGTTCTGCCTCCTGTCCCTACAGGAGAGCAAAAGTGTGTGGGTGTATTGGGAATATTCAGTGAGCGTCCACCTTGCTTGACTGTTGTCCTGGGTCTTTCCTTCTGCTGGCCCGCTGGCCTGTGTCTATAAGAAGCCCTCCCTGCGGAACTGCTCCTGCAGGATGTCTCGGTACTCGTCGAAGCCGCCATCGATGCGCTGCACGCCCCCATTCTCGCACACCCACAGCTCCTTGCACACCATCCGGATCAGGCGCTCGTCGTGCGACACCAGCACCACCCCGCCCTGTGGCACAGACACCGGGAATCAGTCATTACACCTGGCTTCCTGCAGTGAGGTCACCTGAGCAGCACTCCTGCTGGTGCTGTGCACAGCCTAGTGCTTCATCCTTCATCACTAACAGAGAGCTGGGCTGGCCTGCATGACTCCCTCCCTCTGAGATGGAGAGCCAGGAGCAGTGACGAAGTCATCAGGGGTGAAAGAGTGAGATACGGGGTTGAGATGGACAGTGGGCAGTACTGGTGAGGTCACCAGGGGTGAGAGAGTGAGATACAGGGGTGAGAATGAGAGTGGGGAGCAGTGTTGAGGTCATCAGGGGTGAGAGTGTGAGATACAGGGGTGAGATGGACAGTGGGGAGCGGTGTTGAGGTCATCACGGGTGAGAGTGTGAGATACAGGGGTGAGGTGGAGAGTGAGGAGAAGTACAGAGGTCATATCCGGTGAGAGACAGTGTGGAGTAGGGGTAAGGTCACTGAGGGTGACCCAAGGACGAGTCTGCAGTGCAGCAGGTACCTTGAATTTGTTGAGGGCCTTAGCCAGTGCCTCTATAGTCTCCATGTCCAGGTGGTTAGTTGGCTCATCCAGGATGTAGAAGTTGGGACTGAAAAAGATCAGAGAAACATTCCCATGACCAGAGGAACAGACAGATCAGGACACAGGCAGACAGAGAGACACAAAGATGGAGACAGAAACACACAGCGGGGCTACCTCGCCATGGTCATCTGAGCGAAGGCCACTCTGCTCTTCTGCCCTCCCGACAGGCTGGCCACGGGCCGCACTGCGAGCTCTCCTGAGATCCCATAGCCCCCCAGCTGGTGTCGGTACTCCTCCTCTGTCCGGCCTGGGAGAGATTGGAGAGAGGGACAGTGGAGGATGGCAGGAGAGTTCAGGAGCAACAAGGCAGAAGGACAGTGGATGGGAGAGGGAGAAAAAGAGGCAGAAGAAGAGGGGGAAAAGAAGGTAGAGTGTGACTTTAAAACCCTGTCAAAGCACACATCATGAGGATTATGAAGGCACGGTTTTAATCTGCAAGTCACACCCTGGTCACACTACTTCAGAAGAGGAGCACAGGGAGTTCAGTATTACAACGGTCACCTCCTCTTTATTCCACTGATCCACTGGGAGCATAAGCCTGCCACCAAGCCCAGCCCAGTCCATTCTGGCCCAGTCCAGCTCAGTCCAACTGAACCCAGTCTGTTCTAGCCCAGTCCAGCCCAGCTCAGCTCAGTCTAACTGATCCCAATCCGTTCTGGCCCAGCCCAGGGCATACCTGGGAATTTCTTCATCAGCAGTTCCACAGAAGAGACATTGAGGTCCAGCTGGTCCACATGGTGCTGGCTGAAGTATCCAATCTTCAGGTTGCTGGCAGAGAAAGAGAGACAGGCATTCACGTCACACCACGTCCAAGAGCCAAACAGACGCACAGCGACACACTCTCTCACACACAGTTTCAGTGAGGCGCACACATGGCTAACGCGAGAGTGGAGTGTAAGAGTGAGACAGGAGTGACATCAGGGAGATGGCTGAAACTAGACTAACACTCAAGAGACACGAAGGTCCAGAGAGGGGCTGTCAGAGGGCCAATAACACACACCTGGACAGAAACAGTTACACACACACAGCGACCTCTCACCGGTGAGCTTGCCGGATCCCACTGACCGGCCCCAGCTCCCCCATCAGCAGCTTCAGCATGGTGGACTTGCCTGCACCGTTCTCCCCCACCTGAGACACACAGGGAGAAAGCCACTCAGTGTGCACACACTGCCACAGGTTTCATGTGCAGAGGCGCTGTTAACTATTACTGTGATAAAAAGACATGTATGGGACAAGAAGAAAGGCTGCAGACGAGAGTCCATCCTGTCAATTAATTAGTTTAGCAGCAAAGTCAATCTAAAATTTCATCCTGCCTTTTCTTGAAAAATCCCAGGATGTGGGTCTTACATACTCAGCTGTGAAACCTCTTCCAGACACCCACAAGGCACTGAGTAAAGAACTTCCAAATTCTAACTTAATTCCCTTTTAGTTTCCAGCTGAGATCCATGGGCTTTGTGTTTCACTATGGAGTGCCAAGCAGCCTCCTGGGTTGATCTTGCTTAAGGCCCTCCGGGATTCTATATACTTGGGTCAAATGTCCTCTCGATCCCTTCTGCTTCAGACCGAGGAGATTTAAATGCAGCGAGGCAAGCTGACACAGGGAGGGCAAGAACAGGGCCCGCGGGAGGAGAGAGGGATCCCGGTGCTCTTACGATGCAGATGCGGGACTCCAGGTCTGCGGACACGCTCAGCTTGGAGAAGAGGGGCTGCTCGGAGCTGTAGAAGAACTCCACCTCATCCAACTGCAGCACCGGCGGGGACAGCTTCTCGAAGTTATCAGGGAACCTGCAGGGCAGAGGCAGCGCAGGGTCAGCACTGCACACAGAAACACGGGACAGGATCCACGGCATTTCTATCCGGAGGCCCCGGACTCTTGACCCTGCTCCCAGAGGACCCCTGTCTCTGCTGCTTTGTGTTCCCGTTGGGCCCTCACCCTCCAGTCCTGACTGGCGCCTGTAACTCATTTGTTTGCTGGTTCAGAGTTTTTTCTGCACTAACTGAACAGCTCTTAACAGGTGATCAGTTGATGGTGATCTGAGACACTGCGTCAGTCAGTGTAATCCCTCCTGTGTTCTTAAAATGCTTGAGGCCAGTCACCCAGTCACTCAAGCCAATTACAAATCCCACGCAGCTGTTTAAAAACTGAAAGCACATTTTAAAAAAAGGGCCTTAAAGAGACAATTAAAATGACTTGGTCTGTGATTAAGACTTTGACGCCATCCAAGTTCATAACACATGCTGGACCCAGGACCAGGATTGAAAAATCACTGTGTTTAGATATTTTGGAAATTCAGGCACCCAAGTGCAGAAAAAAACCTAAACAAGCCAACCAATCAATTACTGGCAGCAATTAGCACTGGTGATGAATGGCCCAGTGGGAACACAAACCAGTACCTGCAGAAACGCATGTGCTGCAGTACTGGGAGAAAGAAGCATGATCTTCTCCATCCTGGTCCTGGTAGTTTTCATTCCATCTCGCCTGAATTAGATCACTGAAGCCTTACTGGGTCGAAAAAAGTTGCTTCAACCTAATATTTGCATTTTGGTTCTAGTCAGAAGTTTGGGATTTTATTTCACTTACAAAATATGACTGTGAAAGCTCCAACATGTTTAAGAACTGGGAACAAACAGGTCAGATTAATTCATCTTATTATTAAGTAAATGAAGGATTCGATTGTGTAGCTGAGGGACCAGCTGGAACCAAAACCAGCAGGTTAGCGAGTCACCAGGAGTAGGACTGGGAAACACTGATCTAGACTATGTGAGGAAGAAATAAAAGAGGCAAACAATGTTAGGATATAGAGTTATACGTGCAGAATTTAAATCAAGGGATATAATAGTGAAAGTGTACAAATCAGTAGTAAGACGTTTTGTGTACACAAGTGTACATTTTGGTCATCTTGTTTCAAAAATGATTTTGCACCTTTAGAATTGGTCAGAGAGGAGCAACTAGATACATTCCTGGGGTTGAAGAAATGCCTTATACTAAAATTCTAAAAAGCTTAAAGTCCCAAAGATTACAAGACAACCCAAATCCTTCCACCTCTCCATTTTCCAAACATTGTAATCAGTACAGGGTCATGGGGGAGCCCAGAGCCTGTCCCAGGAAGCAAAGGCAGTAAGGTCAGATACACCCTGGACAGGCTGCCAGCCCATCGCAGGACACACACAGACACTGTCCCCCTCACACCCACACCAGGGCCAATTTTCCCCAGAGCCAATTAATAATAATAATAATAATAATAATAATAATAATAATTGCTTACACTTATATAGTGCTTTTCTGGACACTCCACTCAAAGCGCTTTACAGGTAATGGGGACTCCCCTCCACCACCACCACCAATGTGCAGCCCCACCTGGATGATGCGATGGCAGCCATAGTGCGCCAGAACACTCCCCACACATCAGCTATCAGTGTGGAGGAGAGCAGAGTAATGAAGCCAATTCAGAGATGGGGATTATTAGGAGGCCATGATTTATAAGGGCCAATGGGAAATTTGGGGTTATACCCCTAGTCTTTTCGAGAAGCGCCCTGGGATTTTTAATGACCACAGAGAGTCAGGACCTTGGTTTTACGTCTCATCCGAAGAACAGCACCTTTTTACAGTATAGTGTCCCCGTCACTATACTGGGGCATTAGGACCCACATGGACCGCAGGGTGAGCGCCCCCTGCTGGCCCCACTAACACCTCTTCCAGCAGCAACCTTAGTTTTTCCCAGGAAGTCTCCCATCCAGGTACTGACCAGGCTCACACCTGCTGAGCTTCAGTGGGCTGCCAGTTGTGAGTTGCAGAGTGATATGGCTGCTAGTGGCTGCTAATTAACCTACCAGTATGACTGTGGGAGGAAACCAGAGCACCCGGAGGAACCACAAACACGGGGAGGACATACAAACTCCACACAGCTAGCACCCCAGGCCTGGCTAGGGCACCGGCACTGTTGAGGCAGCAATACTAACCATTGTGTCATCTGGGGAACCAAATGAGGTATTTAAAATCCTCACAGGCCAACAGTTAAGGTACTTTCCTGAATCGAAAGTGAAACCCAAGCCAGATGACTCAAAAGGGGAACTTAGTCCATCTAAAACAGAGAACAGGAGGCACTTTTTTACACAAGGGTTGTGTGAACCTGACCCGGCTTTCCCAGAAATGATAACAGCCGGTACCGTGGTTTCCTTCATGAAACGGCAAGAAGACAGCCTCAGATTGATCAGCTGCTAGCAATCACATGAGCTAGATGGGACTACATGGCCTCCTCTCACTTCTCACCTTTTTCACGTGCAGTGCATGAACAGTGTGGTACAACATGTTACTCTTACAGAGGACAGAGTCATGTTACAGGACAGTGTGCAATGCAATGCGTTTACAGCATTGTATTTATAAGACAGATCTCCGGCCTCACCGTAGCGTCACCTCCGATTCCTTCTCTATGGGCTTCAGTTCTGGCCTGAAACACACGTGCATAGGAAAAGAGTCAGAGGACAGGTAACTGTGGAAGTCCTCAAAGCAGGGAGACTGCATGCAGAGAAACACTGTGTGTACACAAGTCCCACACAGTGGAAATGGCAAATTCTCAACAAAGGAAGAGGTGTGAAACGGGGAAAATGCTTATTTCAGCATTAAGCCACTTAAAATGTAAACTTGTAACTTATTAGGTAACTGGTTTATTGATCAATTAGCGGACGGAGAGGACAACGATGGCTTGACTTAAACAGATTCTCTATTACTTATTTGAATATTTATTTTTTCATCCCTGCCACTAAATAGACAAAGAAAGGAGAAATGGGACTCACAGTTTTTCCAGCAGCTTCAGTTTGCTCTGCACCTGCGAGGCCCTGTTGGCATTGTACCGGAATCTGTCTATGAACACCTAAGACAGCGAGAGAGAAAGAACTCAACCACCAAGTCTGTAGCAGAATGTCCTTTCTAAAAAAAAATGTAGGTGTTTAGTTGTGCAGATAATTAATCCTAGAATCTAATTCAGCCTTCATGAAAGCTTGCATTACTATCACAGCCAACTCCTTTCAACCATGTATCCACTAGTTCCTAACACTGCTGGTATCTGCATTAGCTAGCAATTTAACATCCCCATCACTGCTGTGTGCTACCTGAAACATGTGAAGCATGTGCTTCTGTGCACGTGTGTGGCAGTATCAGTTCCTGGACGTGCTCCTGTGCTCTGAAACTGCGCACGTGTGTGGCAGTGTCTGTACCTGGACGTGCTCCTGTGCTCTGAAACTGCGCACGTGTGTGGCAGTGTCTGTACCTTGATGTGCTCCTGTGCTCTGAAACTGCGCATGTGTGTGGCAGTGTCTGTACCTGGACGTGCTCCTGTGCTCTGAAACTGTGCACATGTGTGGCAGAGTCAGTCCCTGGATGTGCTCCTGTGCTCTGAAACTGCGCACGTGTGTGGCAGTGTCTGTACCTGGACGTGCTCCTGTGCTCTGAAACTGTGCACGTGTGTGGCAGTATCAGTTCCTGGACGTGCTCCTGTGCTCTGAAACTGCGCACGTGTGTGGCAGTGTCTGTACCTGGACGTGCTCCTGTGCTCTGAAACTGCGCACGTGTGTGGCAGTGTCAGTACCTGGACGTCCTCCTGTGCTCTGAAACTGCGCACGTGTGTGGCAGTGTCTGTACCTGGACGTGCTCCTGTGCTCTGAAACTGTGCACTTGTGTGGCAGAGTCAGTCCCTGGATGTGCTCCTGTGCTCTGAAACTGCGCACGTGTGTGGCAGTGTCTGTACCTGGATGTGCTCTCTGTACTGTTGCTGCGCCTCGTACTCCCTCTGCTGGTTGCGCAGCCGGTCCTCCTTGGTCTTGATGAAGTTCTCGTAGTCGCCACGGTACGTCTCCAGTCGCTGGGAGTGCAGGTGGATGATGTCTGTCGCCACGGCATTCAGGAAGTTCCGGTCGTGGGACACCACCAAGATTGTGGACTGCCACGTCTGTGCAGACACATCCACACAGAAGCACAGGGAGAGGAACAGAGAGTCAGGCACAAACGGACAGAAAGTTAGAGAGGGTGAGCATTTTAACAAGAAACTGGAAGGAATTTCAGCATCATTGTTATTTTAGGAGAAACCCGAAGACATCTCTATATTTAGAGTCACAGCTACCCAGCTGGTCCCCCTCCACCAACAGGTCCCTGCCCCAATCCACAACCCCTCTCACTGCACACTCTACCTGCAGGTAGTTCTCCAGCCACAGGATGGCCCGGACATCCAACATGTTGGTGGGCTCTGTGAGGGAAGGAGAGAGAGAGAAAGGCCTGGATTTCACAAGGTTGATATGGTGCTATAATGGTCAGTTCCTTCATCAGTTTGGCCTCACTGCTACAACTCGCTTGCCAGACATACAGACAGTACATACATGAGTCTGCCTTTCAGGCAGTCCACTTTTTCTCACTCTGCAGCCCCATACAGCCTGTGGCAGAGATCAGCCATCCCTGCAAGTCGGATTTCAGAGGGTGGGGTCAGTGCTACACAGCAAGGCAAGCATATCATTGACCGGCCTCTACTCACCATCAAGAAGGAGCAGGTCAGGCCTAGAAAACAAAATCAGATCAGATTAATGTAAGTGAGATCATCAGTTTGCACTGTTCGATATTAACACATACTTCTGAACACTGGACCGGGCCAATCAGAGACAGTCGCCTCTGAACACTGGGCCGCTGTCTACAACAAACATCACATCCTCATCCTCCGGAAGGACAACATCATCAAGTGATGGGGATGAACATCAAGCCCAACTTCTCCGATACTGTCATGGATGACAGGTTGCAGTGTGGCCACATCTAAACTTTCCTGCCCCAATTTTCAATACCAGCAAACACACCATAACTGTTTTAATGACACCCCCTTCTTTTCCAAGGCCACATCAGCTGTCAACTTCAAAACACATCTTAACCTTTAAAAAAAACCTCAAGAACATGACTGGGCAGGTTGTTCTACACACCCACCACTCTTTGTGCAGAAATGTCTCCTGTTCTCAGTCACACATGAACTACCTTCTAAACCAGGGTACTGAGTGTGTGTTTTGAGCTCTGTGGAGTGTCATGAATCTCCACCTAGACAGGAATCTGAGGGGAGTTGATCGATACTCTGAGAGTGTATCACTTCGAGGAAGGGAATTAAGATCTGATGGGGCTTAGAGACCACTGAGCTCCTGGAAGACCGGAACAGCACATCTCCCACATAAATCGTCTGATGCTACTCACTTGGCGAAGAGCGCTCTGGCCAGCGCAAGTCTCATCCTCCAGCCTCCAGAGAATTCCCTGTGCAAACCCAGACACAAAGGATTATCCCACTGTCACTCAGATATCGTAGATCTGACTCCCCCCAGCTCTACAACACTGACTCCTCCCTGCAGAGGAATTAGTCACAGCTTCTATTACTGCCACAGTCTGCTGATCCCCAACATATTATTCACCTTTTTGACATAAACGAAGCATGTTAAATATTGTATAGAAAAAAGTATTAAAAGGCGTGGGGCATGAATACTTTTCAAATGAACATGGGAAGGGTTATAAGCCTTCCACATACGAATCCATTCGGCCTATCCAGTTAAATGGAGAGGCTATTATATCACCGGATCATTGTCATCGGTAAATTTAGTGCCTGCTGCACTGTGGCTGTCAGGGAGTGACAGGCAATGGGCAGGTCACCAGCGCAGAGCAGCCAGTGCTGCAGCCACACCATCACACAATCGACTCTGCCATAATCACACTTCTGCAATTTCCCTCACGTGATCAATAAAGTATCTATCTAAAAAGGAGTGAGGACAGAGTTTCCACTGGGTTCATCAACTATATTATTTGTCTTCGGACGGGACATCCTCACAATGCCTGATGATAAGAGTTGCTATCGTCGTGAGGAGGTTTTCTCAAAGTTGGACTTCACTATCATTGTAATTCCTGCGCGCACACGCCAGCCCATGGCCAGACACACACACCAGGCGGGGAAGCCTGTTCCTGCGGCGCGCTCTGCACCTGTGCTCAACTTGCACAATGAGATCTCCGCAGCTGTTTTTCACTCGTACACAAATAAAGAGCTCGGCTTCTACAGGAAACCTGAAGCTGTCGATCTTTCAACAAGCTCAAACCAATAATAAAGGTCTAATTAAGGCAACATCTCATTCAACAAGAGGATGACTTAGTAAATGAAAGCTCAGTTGTAAGCTGTAGTTGTAGGTAAAGATGCTGGGCTCCAACAACATCTGTAAATCTAATATAAAATACACACACTATAGCAAATAAAGAATATGCATTAAATACAGCAGGACACATGCCAGCTGGTCAGTAGCTGCTAGCCTGGGAACTGCAGCTGACCCTCCCTGTAGCCAAGGCCTGCCAGGCCTGTGTCACGGCAATACTTACTTGGTGGTTTGCTGCTGCATCTTGGGCGAGAAGCCAAGTCCAGCCAGGATGACAGAGGCTCTGCGACAAGGACCAGAGGAACGAGATTAAACTGGACCCGTCTCTTTAATTGCACTGGGTCCCTGTTGTAACATGACTGTTCTACTGTACTGTGACCGTAGCCCCTGTAGTAATGAGACTGGTCTCCTGTACTGGGACTGTAGCTCCTATTGTAACAGGACTGATCTCCTGTACTGGGACTGTAGCTCCTACTGTAACGAGACTGGTCTCCTGTACTGGGACTGTAGCCCCTTCTGTAACGAGACTGGTCTCCTGTACTGGGAGTGTAGCCCCTACTGTAACGAGACTGGTCTCCTGTACTGGGACCATAGCTCCTATTGTAACAGGACTGGTCTCCTGTACTGGGACCATAGCTCCTATTGTAACGAGACTGGTCTCCTGTACTGAGACTGTAGCCCCTTCTGTAACACGACTGGTCTCCTGTACTGGGACTGTAGCTCCTATTGTAACGAGACTGGTCTCCTGTACTGAGACTGTAGCCCCTTCTGTAACACGACTGGTCTCCTGTACTGGGACTGTAGCTCCTACTGTAATGGGACTGGTCTCCTGTACTGAGACTGTAGCCCCTTCTGTAACACGACTGGTCTCCTGTACTGGGACTGTAGCTCCTACTGTAATGGGACTGTTCTGCTGTACTGGGACTGTAGCCCATGTTTTAACACAACTATTAATAAAGTGAACATTCTTTAATTACCTAGCAGGTGCTTTGTCCGCTTCTATTTCCTCCAGTTTGGCGTAGATCTCAGACAGTCGCACGCTGTCCATCGCCTCCCCACTAAAAAAGCAGAAGGAAAATGAAGGTGTCTCAGGGACTCAGGCCAGACAGGTTAGAAACCCCTGGATGTCGCCCTGCGGCGCGAGTCGGTCAGCGTGCCGCACTCACTGTCCGCTGGCGATCCTGGCGTTGATCTCCCTCTCCTGCTGCAGCAGCCCCTCTCGCTCCGTGTCGCTCTCCAGCACGCTCTGCAGGGCGGGCGTGTCGTCGCCGGCCACCTCCTGCTCCACGTGCAGGATGGAGATGTGCGGCGGCACGCGCAGGCTGCGGCTCGCCAGCATCTTCAGCAGCGTGGTCTTGCCCAGGCCGTTCCGCCCCACCAGGCCGTAGCGCCGCCCGTAGGCCAGCGACAGCTCCGCGCCCTGGAGCAAAGACCTGGAAGGGAGGCGGGCAGGGAGCAGGGGAGGGAGGGAAAGAGAGAGAGCCCTCCGTCAGCCATAACACACACTAACCGCCCCAGTGCGCAGAACTGACCTTTCCCCTGCTCAAAACGGTTTGTTTGTCTTTATTTTGAAGCTCACCAGGCACCCAGACGCAAACGGAACCTCTCCCACCGACACAAGCTGCCGCCCTCACTCACCGCTCTCCAAAGGAGACGTCGAAGTTCTCGATTCGGATGTCGTAGGACTTGTTCTTGCCCGAGTTGTCCACGCGGCTGTCCTTCTTACTGGAGGCCTGGCTTGCGGACGCCTCCTCCAGCACCCTGAGACAGAGGCGGGGAGCGGGGAGGGAAGACAGGGACACAGGGGGAGAGTCAGCGAGAGACGAGCTGCAGGAATACCGAGCGAGGAAGGGGGGGAAGACAGGGGTGGGCCGTGGCCTCGGCCAGCCAGCGAAACCTCAACCAGCACAAGCGGCGCTGGGGACAGGGACGGGGACGGGGAGGCACTTACAGAGGGCTGGCCACTTTCTGCGAGTCCTTCTCAGTCCTCTTCTCATTTTTCGCCTTCAGCTTGGCTTCTGCTTTCTCCAGCTTCTTAGCGTCAACAGTCTGGAGGCAACGGAGAGCACACACGGACTGAGAGAACGAAAAAAGGCCCGCCAGCTGTACCCCTGACACCCACGGCCTGTCCTCCGAGACAGCTCTCAGAAGTAAGAACTCAACTACCCAGAAAACAAGGCCAGACTAAGGGAGTAAGTGTTGCCGCATGCTCTGAAGCCCACATGTTCAAGCCTGTGCAACTGTGAAAGCCTTCCCCAATGCTGTTCCTTCATGATTAAACTTGGGAAACCTACGCGCAAGGTTACATTTAGTGGAAAAGTTCTTTACAGTGCTAAACCCACACTCTATATAAGCAACCTGATCTAATATCTATTATTGACTCCTACAGGAGTTGCAGGGGGCACTTTATAAAAGACCGATCAAGCAAGCTACTAACACAAAATCACACAATAAAATCTTCGAATACAAGGATGAATCGAACCTCTCCAAAAAACTTGCAATCAACGATATTGTCATTCTCCAGCGAATAAGGTCTTGTGCATGTATCGGAAGCCCTATTCCAAAGTGATCGGTAACAGTTTCACTAAAGCTTGCTGATAAGGCCAAAATGTAGTGAGAACTTACAGTGTTTTGGCCTCTCTTGATCATCCAGATACCCTGCAGGTCATTCGTGGCAGTGACTGCGAGAGAGAGAGAGACACAGATAGCGATATATATATATACACACAGCAAATAGAGAGAAGAGGATCTGGATACCAGCAAAGTGAGGAGGGAAGGGAGTGAGAAAGAATAAACAAGATATCAATGCAAAGATATCATGCAGACACAGAGAGGGACTAATGACAGAGTAAGTGAGTGCCAGGTGTATTTTCGTGTGCAGGTGCAAAATGTTTTGCTTGCAGTTAGTTAAGCTCAATGCCCAGTCCGGGGACCAGTCCCTGTATTAAACTGTATTTTTGCTACAGGCTGTTTCTAGTGTGATCTGTCCTCAAGAGAGGAGGGACCTTAGGGACTCTGATCCCTGGTAGAACAAAATGCTGAGAAAAACTGCAGTAGGACACCACTATCTGCCTGGCTTTTGGCCTCTGATAATTCATCTGGTTTCTCTGATTCAGGTTTTCTGCCCTCTTCTTAATGAGCTTCTCCTGGATTAAGGCATGAATGAAAATCTACAGTCACGCAAATCACTGCAGTGGATGGCACTCCAGTGATTCTAAAATTCATCACAGCTGATGGCATGCATGTATCTCAGCAGACAGAGAGAAAGAGCAACAGTGGCGCTGTGGTGAGGTGTCCAGTCTTACCACAGTCCCCGGCCATCTGGGACAGCTGCACTGGGGCGTCCAGCAGGACCTGCTTCTGACCAGAGTCACAGTCATTGCTGAGGACAGAGACAGGAACAAGAGGGGCTCAGATGAAAAGTACAAAGTGCATCAGCCACATCAACGCGCCAGATATAAGAGAATGTGTGGCAGAGAGAGTGAGAGAGCATCTGACTGTAAGCATGAACACAAGGTAGAGTGAGAGTGCACGAAAGACTGTATAGACACGACAGCATCAGTGTGCGAGTCTGTGAGCGCGAGGGCATCAGGGTCCGCGCACCAGTCTGTGAGCCCGAGGGCATCAGGGTCCGCGCACCAGTCTGTGAGCCCGAGGGCATCAGGGTCCGCGCGCCAGTCTGTGAGCGCGAGGGCATGAGGGTCCGCGCGCCTGTCTGTGAGCGCGAGGGCATGAGGGTCCGCGCGCCTGTCTGTGAGCGCGAGGGCATCAGGGTCCGCGCGCCAGTCTGTGAGCCCGAGGGCATCAGGGTCCGCGCGCCAGTCTGTGAGCCCGAGGGCATCAGGGTCCGCGCGCCTGTCTGTGAGCGCGAGGGCATCAGGGTCCGCGGGCCAGTCTGTGAGCCCGAGGGCATCAGGGTCCGCGGGCCAGTCTGTGAGCCCGAGGGCATCAGGGTCCGCGGGCCAGTCTGTGAGCGCGAGGGCATCAGGGTCCGCGCGCCAGTCTGTGAGCCCGAGGGCATCAGGGTCCGCGCGCCAGTCTGTGAGCCCGAGGGCATCAGGGTCCGCGGGCCAGTCTGTGAGCGCGAGGGCATCAGGGTCCGCGCGCCTGTCTGTGAGCGCGAGGGCATCAGGGTCCGCGCGCCAGTCTGTGAGCCCGAGGGCATCAGGGTCCGCGCGCCTGTCTGTGAGCGCGAGGGCATCAGGGTCCGCGGGCCAGTCCGTGAGCCCGAGGGCATCAGGGTCCGCGGGCCAGTCTGTGAGCGCGAGGGCATCAGGGTCCGCGCGCCAGTCTGTGAGCCCGAGGGCATCAGGGTCCGCGCGCCAGTCTGTGAGCCCGAGGGCATCAGGGTCCGCGCGCCAGTCTGTGAGCCCGAGGGCATCAGGGTCCGCGCGCCAGTCTGTGCGCCCGAAGGTATCAGGGTCCGCGCGCCAGTCTGTGAGCCCGAAGGTATCAGGGTCCACACAAGTCTGTGAGCGCAAGGGTATCAGTGCTGGCACGCAAGAGTATCAGGGTCGGCGTGCGAGAACGTAAGCACAAGGGTGACAGCGATGGCGTGCGAGAGCATAAGCACGAGGGTGACGCGTCAGTGTGCGGGAGCGTAAGCGCAGTGTGATGGCATCGGAGAATGAGAAAGTGCATGTGGGGTTTCAGTGTGGACACTCACAGCTTCAACGTGTTGAACATCTGTAGGCAGATCTCTCGGATGTCCTCCTCGTTCTTGCAATCAGCTGACACCTCCTGCAGGACGCCCCCAATTGCCTCAAACACCTCATCGCCATCCTCGAAATCAGCTCCTCCACACTCCAACACCCCTGCCACATACAAAGCAATATACTGACTCCCTGACACACACAGAGGATCAAGAGCAACACACTGACACCCCTGACACTCACACACACACAGACGATCAAGAGCAACACACTAACACCCCTGACACTCACACACACAGAGGATCAAGAGCAACACAATGACACCCCTGACGCTCACACACACACACACAGAGGATCAAGAGCAACACACTGACACCCCTGACACTCACACACACACAGAGGATCAAGAGCAACACACTGACACCCCTGACACTCACACACACACAGAGGATCAAGAGCAACACCCCTGACACACAGAATCAAGACCCTTAGACATAAATATCAGCCTTCCCCGTGACACAGTGCACATAAACAAGATGTGTTTGTGTGCTTTGTGTCGTGTTGCAGTTAAACGTTCTGTTTCATCTTCCTTGCTGCGCTGGAAAAGGCTCGGGAGGTCTCAACATGCAGTACTAGTCTTCTCATCTGTCAGCGCAAGCCTCTCCAAACAGGGTAACCGGCTGGAGGCAGAACTCCACTGCAGGACAGGCTAATCGATACAGTTGCGGGTTCACAGTTGTGTCACACACCGGGTTTGTCAGCTCTACCCAGATCTGTGTGAGCAACGGCCCCCGGTCGGAGGGCTCTGGGTTTGCGGCGGATCGGCAGTGAAGCCGGGTGAGTGACTGGCTGAGAATGGGCACATCAGTCAATCGTATCCGCGCTCTGACCGCTACACATCACTTCAGCCCTTCAGTCAAGAGAATCAGCTACCACAGTCTTAAAATGAATATGCCACCCTCCCCACCAACCCCCATTACTGCGGTCTCACAGTATTATCTGTTTCACAATTCAAACTGTTTCGGTCCTGCGATTTTCCCTAGGTCTTCCACAGTGACACATGCCCAGATAGTTCGCGCGTTTGGCGGATTCTCACTAATTGAAAACAAGCGAATTCCCATAATTTTACAGCCCATATAGCGGGCACCCCTTCCACTCTGATTGTGACTGGGTCATACCTGTGATGTAGTCGAAGACCTCGGTGTCTATTTCGGGAAACTCGCTTCTGAGAATATCCACGTATGTCGCCATGATACACCGGCCCTGTCCGCAAGGAAAGCGCATGCGAAAAGCTGCGACAAAACAGAACCCCTTTCGCAGAGCGCTCTGGGAATCGTAGTTTTATGCCTTAAAAAGCAGTTTAAATACAATTTAATTGTAACGTATTTCGGCTTTGGATAATGTTAATCACTAGCATATTTAAAAATGAATTCAAAATTATCTTAATATATAATACAATTCTCTGATTGCTTTCTAAACATGGATCAAATTTATAAACTACAACTACAACTCCCACTGATGCCTCTGCCTGTGACGTTGCTACTAAATGCACAGCTGACCAGCTTGCTAGGACTTGTAGTCTTCAACTTGAAACTCTGGACTACAACTCCCAAAAACTAAGCTATTTAAAGACACGCCGTTTTCTTGGCCAGAGCACATATGAACAACTTTAATGAATTAGAATTCAGGTTTCGACCTACTGGAGGAAGTTTATAGTGTCCTGATTTGAATCTCGCCGCAACTCTCACAGTCTTTATCTATTCTAATTGTTTATCTGAAAAAATCTCCTCTCTCCGCAGGGGCTGAGGTACATGTAGCTCCTCACTGCTCTTCCTCTTTACAGTGTGGGGACCTCTGGAACTGTAGTAACAACCCTACAGGAGTTACAGGTGTCTTCAATCAGCAGTGAAAGATCACATTAATCTGAAAGTACAGTAGTAATAATAATAATAATAAGAAGAAGAAGAATAATTTTTTACACTTATATAGCGCTTTTCTGGACACTCCACTCAAAGCGCTTTACAGGTAATGCACCCCTACTCTTTTCGAGAAACGCCCTGGGATTTTTAATGACCACAGAGAGTCAGGACCTCGGTTTTACGTCTTATCCGAAGGACAGCGCCTGTTTACAGTGTAGTGTCCCCGTCACTATACTGGGGCATTAGGACCCACATGGACCGCAGGGTGAGCGCCCCCTGCTGGCCCTGATTCATTGTGTTACAGATTGTAGAATGAAAAGCAGAAAATCCTGAGGCTGCAGTCTGCCAATGTACAGCAATAGACAGAGACACTACATGGAAACAGTGCAGGTATATTTTATTCAGAATGCATGGACCCTGTCCTCTACAAGTTGTTGTTCATTTGACCACCAGATGGTGGTATAAGTCGTAACAAGCTATAACCTATGACCTGGGGCGTAATTATAAACTGACCAACAGAGGAAAGCCAGAATCATGTTGTGTTATCGCTGGTGCAGAGGCCCTAAGGCTAAGCAGACCCAGGAGGCTTGTGCGAGGTTCTCCTGTCTCTTTTCATCTCATTGTGTCCTGGGTGCTGCCAAAGTCCTTTGCCAACCCACCAAGATGCATTTGTGACAAAAGTTCAGCTGAGTCCAGGTGTGTCCAGTGTTTGGACTGCAGCCTCTCTGCGCACCGCCTCTGTGGAAAGGCTGTTGCTGTGCAGCCTCTCTCTCTCTCAGCTGCTAAGATCTTCTGGCTTCAGTCGGATTATCCAGGAGTTCGCTGTGATAATGGTACCCTGGCGCAGGATACGGCAGGTGTACTGGCCCTCGTTAAACTCGTTAGCAACAATACGCAGTTCGTGGTTCTTCATGGAGATGTAGCCCGGGACAGAGGAAGACAGCAGCTCCCCATCCTTATACCAGCTAGAGAGAGAAATCCAGAAATTGATCAGATTCCTGCAGCACAGCAAAGGAGTTTGAGCTGTTTCATGTTTTCCCAGCTGTAAGCTGTTGTACACAAGCCATTTCAAGCACTCAGAATGCAACTAAGTGTAGTGTGATGTGTGTATCACATGTGGGGTGTTATGCCCATACCTGACTTTAGGGGGCACTCTGCTTGCCCTGTTGCCACAGCGGAAGTTTACAATCTTGCCCCGGGGCACCAGCTTGGTCTTGATTTTGGAGGCAGGGGATGCCGTTGTGGTGTCCACTGGTGGGGGCTCTGTAACAGGCAGATAAATCAAGTAGCCAGAAAGAGCAGGGAGGGGAAGAGGGGAGGAGGACTGAGAAAATATGATGCTACTGTAGAATTTCAGGATATCCACTGGAGCAAAGAGCCCACTGGAGCACAGTGACCACTGGAGCACAGAGCCACTGGTTAGAGCAGAGTGTCCACTGGAGCAGTGTCCACTGCAGCACAGAGCCACTGGTTAGAGCACAGTGACCACTGGAGCACAGAGCCACTGGTTAGAGCACAGTGACCACTGGAGCACAGAGCCACTGGTTAGAGCACAGTGACCACTGGAGCACAGAGCCACTGGTTAGAGCACAGTGACCACTGGAGCACAGAGCAAGTGGTTAGTGCAGAGTGTCCACTGGAGCAAAGAGCCACTGGTTAGAGCACAGTGACCACTGGAGCACAGAGCCACTGGTTAGAGCACAGAGACCACTGGAGCACAGAGCCACTGGTTAGAGCAGAGTGTCCACTGGAGCACAGTAATGCTGGGCCCCTCACCATGACAGAGGTCGCAGCGCTGGGGGCAGTACTTCTGCATGAAGCCCCTCCTCCTCTCACAGAAACCCACCCGGGCCCAGGGGTCACACAGTCGCCTCTTGTCCACGCAGCCTGGAGGGAGGGAGACGCCCACGCCCAGTGAGAGCCAGCTCAGGAAACCCCCCCCCCCACCAGTCCCCCCGAGCCCCAGAAGGCCCCGGCTCACCGTAAAGCCGCTGGATGCCCCAGACGTCGTCGCGGGAGATGGTGCGCTGGCCGGTGTACGTGGCGTTGGGGTGCATGAGCGCCTGCGGCTGGCGGGAGTGCCAGAGCCCCAGGGCGTGGCCGATCTCATGGGCGGCCACCTGCACCAGGTCGTTCAGCCACACCCCTGCGCAGCACAAGCAGGAGTCGGGTCATCCGCCACATTTCTGATGCAGTACGTGAGTATTTCACAGCTCATGAGTTTGATGACAGCTTATTATTATTAATGCCTGCTCAGACAGCGACAGATCACTTCGACTGTTATGGTATTTATGTTGTTGGTATTTAGGGACAGAGAACAGGCATTGTGCTGCCAGCTGTCTGTTAAGTGCAGTCTGTGAGCTCAGTCTGTGAGCTCAGGGACTGTTTGAAAGTGGAAAGCTCTTTGTGAGCCGAAAAGACATCTGTGTCACATTTCCAGTTCTAATAAGCACGACTTTGCTTCGTTCCTGTACAATCCAGCCGGCTGTGCTGAGCAATAGAGTTTCATCTAACCAGTCTGGGGCTCATAAATGGTAGTTTTAGAACTGAGCAGAGTGCATCTAAATCAGTGTATGATTTAAAAGGACTTCATGACAAGTGCTGATATTGAGATATTGAGTATATTGTTGTCTATTTGTCCATTATCAGAAAGTCACTTTTCCCACTGAGGGTCAGAGCATCCATGAGCCCTTCCCAAAATCAGAGGGTGTGAGTAAGAACTGCATCCTGAATGGAGAGCCAGTCCAGTGCAGCACAAGCAGGTCAATTCTGAGACACAATGAGCCTAGCCAGTGCTCAGTGGCCACAAAACTGAACACAGACTGACCTGGCCAGCCAGAATGGACAGCCTAGGTGACAACGGCCTGGACCATAGAAACTGGAGACAGGCTGACCTGACTGTCCAGAGAGGACAAGCTCTGTGATCACTCCCTGGTCACAGTAATTGGACATTGGCAAACCTGGCTGTCCAGAGAGCACAAGCTATGCTCCCATTGTCATGTTTTTGTTGTAAATGTGTGTAAATGTTTTGCTAACTGGTATTGCTTTGGCAACACTGTAACTCACTGGTCAGGACAACAAAGTGCTTTGAGTCTAAATTTGACAGACAGAGGGAGAGTGGAGAGAGATACGGAGACAGGCAGGGAGGGGAGACAAGGAAAGAGAGGGAGCGAGTCAGGCAGTGTGGGGCTGCAGGGTACCCTGTTTCCAGCTGAAGCGAGACCTGCCCAGCACCCAGAACTCGTGGTTGTCGAAGTGGATCTCCCCACGGGGCGGCAGGAAGGCATGTGCCAACTCCCCGTTCAGCCCGTCAAAACAGGGGTGCAGAGGTGAGGTCCAGCAGTCTGTGTGGTTGAATGTGTAGAAGCCTGCCACACAGGAAACACATGGTCACACACACATATACACATTAACTAACACAAGGCCAGCAGCTATATCACCCTGCAGCTCTCAACTGGCTACCCACTGAAGCTAAGCAGGGTTGAGCCTGGCCAGTACCTGGTTGTGAGACCTCCAGTTTCCCGCAAGACCGTATGGTATAAAGAGGTTTGGTGAATGACATGACATGACAAGGGGTCACACACACATAAACACTACTAACACACAGGGGTCACACACACATAAATACTAACACACAGAGGTCACACACACTGGTCACACACACATAAACACTAACACAAAGGAGTCACACACACATAAATACTAACACGCAGAGGTCACACACACTGGTCACACACACATAAACACTAACACACATGAGTCACACACACATAAATACTAACACACACTGGTCACACACACATGAACACTAACACACATGAGTCACACACACATAAACACTAACACACAGGGGTCACACACACATAAACACTAACACACAGAGGTCACACACAGGGGTCACACACACATAAATACTAACACACACTGGTCACACACACATGAACACTAACACACGAGTCACACACACATAAACACTAACACACAGGGGTCACACACACATAAACACTAACACACAGGGGTCACACACACATAAACACTAACACACACGAGTCACACACATAAACACTAACACACATGAGTCACACACACATAAACACTAACACACACGAGTCACACACACATAAACACTAACACACACGAGTCACACACATAAACACTAACACACACGAGTCACACATCCCCCTTTCCGTGTCCTGTGTCCTTCTCCTCGTCCTCCCCCTGCAGGCCGGGAGCTCAGGGAGCTGGATGTGCAGTCGGGGCTCACCGATGCGGATGTCCGCAGGGCTGTCCGCGGGGACCTCCGTGAAGCTGAGGGGGGACACGGCGCTCCACATGTTGAAAGCGATGCTGATGGCACGCCGCGTGTCCTCTCGGTACAGCGTGCTGGGGAACTGGGTGATCCTGACTCCCGGACACAGGGAAACAGCGTTAGGAGTCTCCCTGCCCTCTGTCCCAGTCCCACCCTCTTCCCTGCCACCTGCCGCCTCTCCAGGCGGGCGTCACAGGACTCTCAGAGACTGCCAACCCCTCTGGGATTAACATCAACACAGATTTCACCCTGTATTTTATCCTGCACTGCTTGTACTGCACTGGACCTGCTCATCCCAGTGCTTTGGCAAAACTGCGTAAACGTGCCATGCAAACTGGGGCTTGTTTTGGAGAAAAGAAGAAATCTGGGGCTGGCAGTCTGTGCCAAGTGACTACTGTGCCAATTCCCACATCCTACCCGCCCCTCACTCCCGTCTGGAAGACCTCCCTCTGTTCACGGGCTCTCACTTGTAAGTGATGTTGAAGTGCTCCCACTTGTGGCCCATGGGGTTGATGGCGTAGCGTCTGGATCGCGCCCCCAGGACCTCAGCCAGCTGGCCCTGGGTTCCAGGAATGACATAGGACTGCCGGAGGGCTGACAGGCCCGATTCCTGCTCACGCAGCGTGGGAGGGAGGGAGGAGAAGCCGAGGATGAGAGGGTGGCAGGAAAGGGGCATGAGGGGGAGGGCGAGTCACGGAGGACGACAGGGGAAGTGGAGAGGAAGAGTGTGAGTCTTTTCCCGGGCGAAGAAGATGAGAAGATGCTACTCTGGCCGGGCTGTGGCACCTTCCAGGGTGAGGAGGCTCTAGAAGACGCTCTTACAGCCCAGAGAGGGTCAATACTCTGGAAACAGAGGGCAGATGTCCAACCATTGGCTGCCAGCTACGGCCTGCTCCGATTTGAGTTCCAACTTGTGCTGCAAGGAGGTGTCTCTATGTCATAGCTGCTGAGCTCACATGACAGAGCTCTGCAAATCTGCAGGAAAAGGATGTGCACTGGCAATGCAGTACAAAAAAGAAGGTAGCTGTGTCAGCATGCGTAGGCTGCAAAGAAACAAGTAAAGGTTTATTCAATGCTGAAAAGAGAAGAAAAGAAACACAAAATTCCGGCTGTGGAGCCTTCTTCGGTTGTCAGGAACCTTCAAGCTAACACCTGAAAAAGGGTCCACAGCCAAAACGTTGTGTTTTTTTGCATGGAATAAACCTTTACAGTACTGAGTAGCACATAGAGTAAAACAGCAGTTTACTGCAGTACTGTAGAACACAGTGCTCTGTAACAGTGTAATTCAACACAGGACAGTGTAACAAGGTACAGTACAGTGTGCACTGCAATACAACGTCTTACAGCGCAGAACACAATACCATACAGTACCATACAATACATACATACAGTACATACAGTACCATACAATACAATACCATACAGTGCATTACAGTGCATTATCAGCACAATGAGCTGTGGATTGTGCCAGACTGGCACCAGCAGGGAGAGGCCCATCTCTTCCCAGCTCTTTATCTGCAGCCTGGGCCCTGCACTCCGCTTCACAACCCTGCACAAGTATCTGTCACCCAGCTGTGAGGAGAGCAGGGCTCCCCTCTCCCGCCCCTCGCTCTCTGAAGATCTCACCTCTCCTTGTCCCGTCTGTTCTCCTGCCCCCCCACCCCTCGCTCTGAAGGGCTGCACACACCCGCCGCGGCAGAGAGGAGTGCCACACTCTTTATTACTGATTTAGCTGCGGTCGTGGAGAGTGAGAGGATGTTCTGTATTTTCTGCACAATGACTTTAATGGCGGTAGAGTATTCCTTTGGCTATTATTAGCGTGCTGGGGTGGAGGGTGAAAACTGCAGTTTTGCACTGGGGCAAAGGTCATGTGGGTTGAGGCTGCCCGAGAAAACCGCCCTGAGCACATTAGACCCCACCGTGGACCTGAGACTTCATTCAGCAAAAAATCTTTTCCGTTATGAACCAGGCTTTCCCTTCCAACAGCTACTAACACCACTGAAGGGTTTCAGGAAGGTAGAGCAGTCAGAGGGCTAAACTGAACAGTGTGGTCAAAATGAATCACTGGAAAATGAATAATGGAGGATGGTTCTTGGGTATCAAATCACTCGTCAGAGAACCAAGCTCAAATAAGATGGAAAGTTGCTGGATACGTGCCTTATCCCCTTATCTGTGCAGAGAAATGTAACTTATTTCCTTGTACATAAGCTGCTAAAAACTTGAATCCTGTGTCTGTCTCCTGCAGTGGCTCCAACATGCTTTAAAAGTTGAAGTTGCAGCTTTGAAGACAATTTTGAAAGCCAGCTGAGCTGTCTTTGAAACAGCTGCAGTTAATGAATCCAGACACAATCCCTATTCCTGTTGTCCTGATGTATCCTTTTTATCCCCACACCATGCTAGTAGTCCAAGCAAATGTAATTCTACTTACTTAGTTTTCCTAACTCTTCACCATTTTGACTACTCCACCTCAAGTATGACTATTTACCAATATACACAATCTAGCGGCCTCTAGTGGATGGCGGCTGTAACCACAGGTGGCAGACCACACTGACCTTGTGCTCTGTCTCATTCTACTGAGGCACAGCTCCCCAGGTCTGGCTGTCTGCTCAGAAACCATCACTGCTCAGAAGCTGTGAAGCCTGCGTCTGAGTGACTGCTGAGGAGTACTGGGTGACTGCTCCATGCTGTTTTTATTTATAATATCATTAAGAATAATAACATTGAGAGATAATTAAGGATTAAAGTTATTTACCAAACGCCATTTGATGTAAAGGAACAAGTAATAGGTTTATTCCATGCTGAAAAAAAGAAGAAAGAGAACACAACGTTTCTGCTGTGGAGCCTTCTTCAGGTGTGGATGTAGATGTAGACATTTGATGTAGACATTTGCAGAGTGTTACGTGCAAGCAGCTAAAATACAAACTGTTGTAATATAAAATGGGAAACTCAGCCTGAAACTGCTGCGTTTGTAAAAGGCCGAGGTGTTTATTTCAATTAATTACTTGTATTATTTAATGCACGAGTACGGAAGACCTCAGTTTGATAATCGTACATTATTGCTCAGGAATCAGTCCAGGAAAGAGTGACCAGACACATTCCCGAGCTCAAAGGAGTGCCCCACACTGAACTGAATCTTCTTCGTCTTGAACAAGCGGGACTCGGAGGGAACAAATTCAAGTACTCAATACCCTCCAAGGCACAGACCAGACCGCTTCTTCAGAATTAACAGCGACACACGCACAGCAGTTCACGTGGAGACCAAGGGAAAGTGCATTTAAAGCCGTAAAACAGGAGGCAGCTTGTTACACAAAGGGTTGTGGGGGTCTGGAACAGGCTGCTCGAAACCGATGACCTCCCCTATCCAAGGTGAATTGACTTTAGGAGCACTGATCCAGTGTTATGTTGAACTAAAGTGTTTGGACAAGTGTGCTGTGTCCAGTCTGAAGCCAGTCATGCCCAATCACTCACCATCTCTGCCCTCCAGCTGGGGTACCCTGCTGCCCCGCCGAGCGCCGTCATCAGCAGCCCTGCCACCAGCACCCCAAGACCCGCTGGTCCAGACAGCCCGGCCCGTCTCCGGCCCGTCCTCACACACCGCGGCATCGCTGTGACAGGACCAGCCCGGCTAGGCCCACCGGAGAGCCACTGCTGCGCGGCCCCAGCAGCACTACAACTGCAAAATTACATGAGACAATCAGAATGAAATGGAATAACCATCAACAAGCAAGTCCATAATTACACCCACACTGTTTTTATCGCCACCAGTCCTACAATTACAACACAATCAGCAGACTCGGAGCTACCATACCTGTGTGTGTAGGAATGTGTCTCCTGCGAGCTCGGCTCACTGTGGAAAGCGCTGGGACACCCGAGCTGCCTGAAGTGTCAGAGCCAGGCAGCGGTGTCCTCAGAACAGCAGCGCTGAACAACCGGACACCAACATCTGCGGGGGAGAGCAGCGAAAGTCCCCCCCCTCTCCACACCTCCCTCAGCGGCTCGTGTTTCTCTCTCCGCCTCTACATTCCTCCCTCCCGCTCGCCTCTCCGCCCGCCGCCACCGGGCCTCCTCGCTGGCGGCGTCTCAAGCTCGCGTCCACGGGCGGCCGAGTCTGTCGCCCTGGTAACGGCGGAGCGCCCTCCCGCCCTGCTCCCGGGAGCGGTCCTCGTTAAAGACACTCACGCGCAAGCACACGCGCCTCTGCGTTTCTGTCTCTGGGGCAACTTCCCGTTACGCTTCAGCTGTTGTCTGCCAGACGTGGGGAAAAAAAAACCGTTTGGGGCACTTTTTACGTTTGAAAAGAGAATGGATAATGGATGTCCTAACCCTTTTTGTCAATTAGGAGCTGTGTTTTGTGGGGACGTCTTCTCAAGTATTGTTTATTTCAGATAGTAACATGTGTCCAGAGAAACGTAAACTCTCTCCCCCACACCTTCCTAGAAGCACAAACACACTTGTGTATACATACAGGAGGTGATAAAGTACACTAGGTAGTCCACAAAAGTTCAACTTGACAAACTACAATGTGAAGGATGAGAGGAAGCAATTTTTGCTCATCTGTCTTTACATGAGCTATTTTTCGACAGGTTTCCCAGGCAGTAAAGGCCAGCCCCTGCAGGACGTGGGAAAGTCCACTTTCTCCTATAGGTGAGTCCAATTCTGCCAAGTTCACCGCTTGCTGCTTTGAAGAAGGCAGTCGTCTGCTGAACCCTCCCCGCAATGTGATGGTATAGCCCCCAGCACACTCAGCATGTGGGATCTAGGTTTGATACTGTACATCTGGATTCCACAGAACAGGACTCCAGATGTTCTTATTTTCCTTGGAAAAGGAAGCTATTCCTAACATATGTTGAAACTGCTCACTTGTTCTCTTGAGCTGTTCAATTCTCACCCCATCTCCTCACCCATGTCAAAAGCGACACTCCCTTTGCTGCTAAAAATGGTGCTAATTTTTCATAGAAATTTAACAGTCTGCATGCCACTTAAGTCATTATCCTGCATTTTAGGATTAAACAGAGAGCACAGTGGAGTCTTGATGGTAGGAGGTATTGTCAGTGTTCCTGTACAACACTTGTAGGGATATTTTTGGCTGTCTTGATTTTGTCAAGGTATGTGATGTCTGCACTGAGTTCACTCAGTGATTAAAAATAGCGATGTTAATCTAGTAAAAACCTAGAATTTCATCTGAATGCAAAACACCATAGTACAACACTGACTTTCCAGCTAAAGGGGTGTGTAAGTCTGCTTATTTTAACCTGCTGGCCATCCATAAACACTTGCAGTTTATAACACATTCTTTCACAAGTACATGAAGAAGTGGAAATATTCTTCAGTTAAGGCAAGGTGGATGGTTTCCATTTTCATCTCAAATTTGTCGTTTTGGGCTGTGATTTTCTACCCCTTGGACAGACAGGCAGGATACTTTCTTACTCTCTATTAGAGTCACTCTCTCCCAGCATTCCCTACGTGCCTTCTCTTCCCTGTTCATCATCAGCTGAGTGACGGTAACAGGCTCCAGCTGTGTGGCTGCTCACCCAGGGCACCAGGGCAGGGGGCTCTGTTACTGAGGTGTGAGCTCATGTTCAGTGAGTTCACTGGCACGACCAGCCCAGCCTGCAACACCGAAGACGCGTGAGCCTGCTGTTCGAACAAGTGGACTCTGCAGGTCAGCCTTTTCAGACTGTTCACCGTCAGACCTGCGGCTAGACCTGTCTCGCACTGCTCTTGATGAGCTGAAAGATACGGAGGCTTTCCTTCTTTTGTAAGTTGCTGTAAGAGCAAACCTATCAAGAGGCCCCGCAGGTGTAACCGAACATACAGAGCCCGCTACTTTCTTCCCACAAGCTGTAAGATTAACTCTACCCTTACCACCGGTGCACACTGATGTTTTTCTCAAACTGCTTGTCCGACTTTTTATTTTAAAGCTGTATGTTGACTTCTTGTCGTTGCTGCTGTTCTGTGTTTGTGTTTTTGGTGATTCCTTTTATGTCTTTTATTGGAGCATACATGCAAATAAGCATTTCATTGCATGTGACCAATAAACTGAACTGAATAAGTTCTCTTTCCCTTTTGAATGTGGAACAAGAGCACCACACCTTCGCCTCAGTGCCCACCCCTCTGTCAGGGAGATTACCCAACTGCCCTCCCCCCACTGTGGAGGACTGTATTTGGATTGGGGGGCCCTGAATGTCCCGTGACTGGGGCTCCCTGCCAGATCACACTTCCCTGGCTACCAGGTCACTCCTCCGGTTCTCCCAGCATGTGAGCGGAGACCAGGTGCCCTCAGCCCAGCGAGACGCAGAGAAGAGCCGCCCGGAGCCGACAGCTGCCTGCGGAAACCGAGACGCCCTTCGCAGTCCGGAACTCCAGCTTCACAGCTCAGCCTCAACAGAACGAGCCATTCGATTAAACAGACCTTTCTCATCTCAGGTTTCAGACTCAAGAAACTTTGCGACCAGGAATGAAGCTGGAACAGGAAATGGGCCTGCATATCCCTAGTTTAGGTCTGTGCTCAGAAAGCCCTGAGGAGCAGGAGGAATGTGCACGACCTGTTAGTGCATGTGTGCTTCAAACTTCAGGTAATAAAATGTATTGCCAATGATATATTCAACTTGTTTTAATCACATTAAAAATGCAGTGTAAAAAATTGCCTAGATGGTGAACTAATCATGAGAAGACTTCATTTCTACATACATTTACAATTTATACTGTACATGTATATACATGGTACAATGTACATTGTATATACATACATGGCAAATGTTTATGGAAGTTTCATGGAAAACATAAATCACTTCCATACAAAAGCAACAAACCTGTATGTCACAACCAAAGCTAAAAGGAACCTGTGCAGTTTGAGAAGAGTCAAAGGAGGCTGAGGCTCAGCATTAGTAGCTGTGGGTCTAGAGAAACCATCATTCAGAATTGACCAGCAAACCCCACCTCATGTTAATCTGTACTAAGAGCACATGATTGAGTTTAGTTATTTAGAGCTATGATGGAAGAGCCTGTGGATTTCCAGGACCAGGGCTGGACAGGTTTGGTGCAGAGTACTGATGGCACATTCACACCAGTCTTCACCCTTTCAAACCTAGTGCACGAAACAGAGGCCAAATAGAAAATCCATAATGGATGTGAACCATCACTGGCCGGCACCCCCATTTCAGATAGGTCCAAAATACATCAATTCCGAGACTCGCGCAACGACAGACACACAGACAAAACTATATTTTCCCATCACCTGCATCAAAGGAAAAACAAAGGAAATAAAATACAAAGGAAAGCACACTAGAGTGGTTCTATAATGTTTTATTAGGATTAACTGGACGATCACAAAGTTACCAAATGGAGATCAAACACGGAAGCAAAGGGCGCTGGTGCAGGCAGCACACTGACAATCTCTCACAGAGGGATGGTGCGTAGCATGACCGCAGGGCAAAGAGCTGCAGTAGGAGAGTGGGCAACCGAGACCCAATCTTGGGTCGAGAGAGTGTGTGTACTTGCAAGCGTAGGTGGAGTAAGGACTGTTGTGAGCAAGAGGCATGTAGTGTTAAACCATGTGAAACAAGAATGGAGTTTTGCTACCACTCTCACACAGGACAGTATAGTCAGACTGGGTGGCAAATAAGCTACTTGGATCAATAGTTAAATCCTCTGAATATTTCCAGGGTAGTAACCCCTTAGCAGCACTCTGTGAATGCTGTTAAAAGGCTGTGAAATGACTGGCTGGGAAAACTGTGATAGTGACTCCACCACTCACTTGACTCACTGTTTCTGCAGTGGCTGCAATTCCTGCCCTGGCAAGTGGAAGGAAAGATCCAGTGCACTGCCAGGCGGATTGCTGGGTGGAGCACCACAGGGAGGTGAACAACCTGGTCAGCTGTGACTGAAACACAGGCTAGTGCCTCTTGGCACGCAAACCCCACAACACTCAACAGACTAAGCCTACATACACAGCAAGAAGTGGGAGAGGACCTAAGGGATTTAGGTGAATGATAACCAGGGGGGCTGGGGTAGTGTTCTGCAGTGATCAAGATTTTAGAACAGTCCTTTTGGTCGGGCAGGCAGTGTGGGGGGAGACCCTGTCCACAGCTCAGATGAGAGATGGCCAGAGAGCTGCCACAGCTGATGCCTGCACACACGTACATACCAGGCCAACTGGAACTGTCACACGGAAACGAGAAAACTCCCACCATAGCGCTGCTGCTCAGCTTTTTAAAAAAAAAAACATACAGATTTTTATTTCTTTTTCCTTAACATTCTGAGAATTTGGTCACGAGAGTGAAACACTGTAGCACTGAAAACTGAAAACCACAGTATATAAGTACTAGACAATCATAATATTGAGAGAAATAGGCTAAAGATAGGGGGAGAAGGAAAAAAACACGGAATGAGGGATTCCGAGAAGGGGGAATTACCCTTCTCTGCGCAGAATGTGCTACTTTGCCATCACATTGCGACTATCCCTAAATGTCACGCTTGTAGAGGGAAGAGAATAAAAAAAAATCCAGAACAACTACTTAAAAAAAATATAACTCCATACTGATGCGTCCAGTTGCTGACTAAACACTAGATCTACGATACGGTTACACAGAGATGGGGAGAGCAGGTTGGCAGGGGGAGACAGGAAGAGAGAAAGTTATACTTCAATAAGACACAGATGGAGAGAGAGGACAGGCTGGGGGAGGGAGAGGGATGACTGCATCCTATAACAGCAGCAGGCCAGGGGCAGGGTAACTGTTCGCTGGGAAAGAGGGAATTAGGGCATTAAAAAATTAAAATGAACAAAATCAGGATTAACGCAGAGAGATGATGAGGGCAGGGTGGGCATGTGTCTGTGAAGCCCCTTTCTCTGGTTTACAGATTGGAAGGTGGGGGATGGGAAGGGGGGTTTGCATCTCTCCTGGTACACACCCCCTGGCATAGAGAGAGTCCTGATCTGTCATTCAGAATTCTTCAGTGATGGAACATTTTCCACAGGACCAGTTTTGCATTTATATATCATTTCTCTGTAAAACTTGTTGCCAGCACTCAAGGACAGAGGGTAAAGGTGTGAGGGAGGAAGGGATCTGGAGAGCAGAGGACATGATGTGATGCGAACAGGGAACCCTGCTGCCTTCCCCTCCCTCCCCCAGATCTCTCCTTCTCCCTCACTCCTTCCCTCTCTCTCCCTCTCGAGCTGTTAGCAGCGTGTCTCATAGATGCCGCTGCGCCCAATGTAGCGCACCCATTTGATGACGTCATGGTCGCTGTAGTTAAGCTTTGGCTCGAACACCTTCAGGTAGCGCACCTTGAGCCCTGAGGGAGCGAAGGGGACCTGTGTGAAAGACCAGGGGAGGAAACCATTAATAAATGCAGGAAATACCTAACTGGCCTGACCCACAGAGTGACAGATGCAACTCTGACTGACAGCATGAGACAAAAAAGGCACACACACCTCAAAGTTCATAGAGATGGGGGGACGAGCCCACTTCTTCTTGTCGTTGGTAGGCAGCAGCTCGATCTCTGCACTGATCTGGGATTCCTTCATGCCTGCCATCCGCTTAATCCTGGAGTGGGAGAGGAAAAGTGGGGGGGGGGTGGGGGAAATCACTATTCCACATAGATCAACACAGTGTGAACACAAACTCTACAGTTGCCTCCTGAAATAGGCTCTCGTACACTGAACCCACACAGCCAAGAAAATTAACCACAGCCCTGGAGAAAGTCTTAGTGAGGACACTGAGGCCACAGGGCCAGGCAAAACTCCAAAGGCCCTTGGTTGGTTTTTGTGCTACCAGTTTGGGAATCAGTGATTGGAGTATCCCTTTATAAGCCTAAGGAATTATTATTATTATTATTATTACTAATAATTAATATTGGTCCTACTCTAAGCTATTTTGTTAGTTCATCAACCTTGTTTTGTTAGTTTTGAAGGCCACTTCAGATATCTTGCCGTGTACAAGTACTGAACTAGTACTAGGTGTTCAGAGCACTCACTTCCAGACGATGGCATTCTCACTGGCCTTGTACTTGGCTTTGCCCTTCATGCAGATCACTTGCACTCCACTGGTGTTGAGAGGGGTGGGGATGCGGACCTGGAGGTAAACAAAAAAAAAACAAGTTGGGGGGCAGAGAGGGAGAGATAAGTTTCAGGATTTAACAGGGGTCTCAAAGACCTGCCATTCACTAGACTGACTTCTTGCCTTTAAAATTCCTGGTTTATAAGCTGCATAGCTTTGGGAATGGAATATGTCTATTACAAAGTTACTATAGCCTGCTACTGTAACAGAACTGTTCTACATAATTAAGACAGGCCTCCATGGTAAAGGGACTATTTTATTGCACTGTTACTCTAGCACATATAGTAGAACATTCAGCATTGTGAAGCAATTTAATAAGCTAGGCACACACCTCAATCTTCTGGGCCAGCAAGGAGGGCTTAAAGTTTGACTTGATGACGACCTTGACCTCCAGCTTGGTGCGGCCAACCTCTCTGACTAATGGGATGACCCGGAAGGGCAGGATAATGTCCTTGGTAGTGCGATACCTGTAGCCCACATACACACACAGGTAAGATTTAGACTTTTGTCTAAGCGAAAAGCTGTTGGTAACACTGTTAATTTAAACCAATATGCGTAGACAGACATGAAAATTCTAAACAGCTGCAATTCTGCTTTGGCAATGTTACATTTGGCAGACCTTGTGCAAGAAGGCAAGCAAGAAATGTAGTAAAGTAGGGAGCGATAGCAAGTAGATCCCTGCTCCCCACCTCCAGCTATATATATTTCAGGCCTGGTCAACAGAAATCGGTTCATAGAAATGCACTAAAACTGGGCAGGCTGAGGCCGAACATTATGCCAGCAAAGGCAAATGACATCAAAAGAGGAGACAAACCTCATGAGCTCAAACTCGCCATCAGGGGGAATGAAGCTGATGCTCCTCTCAGAGTCAAACTTACTGAGACGAACACACTGGTGGAACGTGCAGTCGTCGATTGCAATAGACTGCTTCCCGCTGCAGGGAGAGGGAAGGAGAGAAAGAAACGTAGCATGAGAGAGAAAATGGAAGGGGGGGGGGGGGGGAGAATGTTACAAACCTTCAGATCATAATTCTCTGTACCCTATGTCTCTGCAGTAGAAGACAAAACAGCTCAGAGATACGGGAGGAAAAGGAAATTACAGTCACAACACCAGACACCCTCACATCACACAGCAGGACCACTGTGTGATGGGACAAGGCTCCTGATAAATGCTGCACACAAAGTTAATGGGTCTTGTCTGTTTCAGCCTAAGAGGAAATACAAAGACTGAAACACAGCCCTGATTACGGAAAGCACCCGAGTCAGTGAGCAGCAGAGCGTGATTTTTTTCAACATGCTCTGGGGTCTTCACAGTTAATGAGGACTGTCTTGGGAACAGGATACCCACTCTACCGCCAAATAAATCATCAGTGTTTATCTCAACATATGTGAAAGTGCAGCCTTTGCTCAGAGGAAAAATGTGCTAAAAAATCAACACACAGGATCATTTACAGGAGATGCATCAAGACACCGATGTGGCATCAAGGTTGCCTGTGGAAAAACTTTTGAAATCGGTCTGAAGATGGACACACCAACATTAGAAACCTTTCTCAAGCAAATACCATGTGAATCGAGGCCACAATCATCCAATATGAGCTCTTCTGGACCAATCACATTGCCAAGACATCCAGCTCAAGACTCTCAAAGCAAGTTATGTTCTCCCAGATCATACAAGGGAAAGGAGCAAAAGAAGGGCAGAGAACAAGCTAAAGGTTTTCAAGGCTAACGTGAGGAAATGAAACACCAATTTATGGGAGATCGTTGGGCATGTCCCCCCAGAAGGGGAAAGTGTACAAGGACCTCAGCAATTGGAAAACCTACATATAAAAAAAGCAGAAAAGTGGGGGCAGCAGACACCACATATGACAGACCAAACCAACAACCCAGGGCTGCCTACAATATCCAAAAACACACCAAAGCCAAGCCTGACAATCCCAGATTAGCCTCATCAGCCATCTACAGGGCCAGTGATTAAACAGCCATGGAAGTCAACCTCCCTTGATTGAGATTCATTCTGCCCCCAGCTACTTGTGTGTGGCCCCAAGTCAGTGAAATAGTTAAGCTCCATCTCTCAAACCTGCTGTCAAGCCGATATCCTGTCAGTGTCAGAAGCCGTTGTTGATCCCATGGTTTGTTACTTTGCAAGTGGCTTTAGATAATGTATCTGCTAAATATCATATAAAAGCTACACTACATTATTAATTGGTTTTTATTCCTTTCATCCTAATACAAGTACAATAAAGGTATCTTGCCTAGTGCAGCTCTTACAAAGTGAGGATGATCTATTATTGAAAAATGTTTGATGGAATCAAATCTGAATCTTGAGCACAAACCTTGAGGACATAGCAGGCTGACAAAGGACTAAAGACCGGGAAAGTCCCAAAACTGAGCACAAATAAATCACCACATATTGTAGCTCAGCTTTGTGAATCAATGGAGGTCTGAAACCTGTTTATGTACTAAACACATGTCAAATGTGGAAGGGTGATGGGAAAGTGTTTTGGCTGAGATCAGTTTGTCTGAGCTAAGCTCTTTTTATAGACAAGGGATACCTTGCACCAACCTCTGTCCTGCTCTAAAAGCAACCTACAGGTGTGTCCATTCAGGTTAAGCTTAAGGGACAAGCATAATGAAGCCAAGGGGTGAAGGGGAGGCAATCAAGCAGACCAACACTGATCACAGCTGCAGGGCAATAAAAATGGTTTACTCTAAAATATACAGAAGGAACTCAAATGTGAGATGTGAGCTGAGGTGGGTTTGTGCACATGCACAAAAACAGCACAATAAGAATTAATGCATGCATGCGCACACACCCAACACACACACACACCCTGACACGCGTACACCCACACACAGAGAGGTACGCTACCTGCCCCCCAACTCACTGCGGTCCAGCACACAGAGAGGGGAGAAAACAAAATAAACAATAACAGAAAAATCAAAAGAACCTGAATTTGCCACACAATAAAATGCACCCAGCATTGCTGAAAATAAAACAGCTTTACAACTCTACACAGCAAACTACAGCATGGCATATTCCACAGGGTGAGAACGTTAGCAGAAATAAAAATTAGAACAGCCTGCCAAAGAGAGGGTGAATGGAAACCAACGTTTAGAACAGCAGAGGGGCTGGCATTGCAGTCAGATGTGCTGCTGAAATAAACTTCACATGCTGCACCAGACAAGGAGTACCTGAAACAGGGCTATTCACAAATTCAGCAACTGCAACTGTTCCTGTTAAAGTGCTCCAACTGGTCAGTGATGACACAAGATAAATAGTAAATCATTCATCCTGCTAACATTTAAAAAAAAACCTTAAAGGTAATAAAAGACGGGACTTTAAAACTTGAACAGTACAACTTAAACTGGAAACAATAACAGAAATGCAAAGAGAATCGTGTCAGAACTGACACTGGACACTGAGATACTTTGAGAGGCAGGGTTAAGTGAGTCTTTCAACTGCACAGAAAGAAACATGTGTAAATGAAGCCATAAGCCTAAATAAACCTTTCCCGTAATTACTGAGGCTTAGTTCCACGTAACAGAGTATCACGCCTGTTCTCTATGACAGGTGTTGGCACAAAGTGAAAATCGACGCTGTGCCCTGCTGACCACAGTGCTGCGAGTGTGCTGATCCAGCAGAGACATGAGACTACATGTGCTCCGAGTGATGTGTCTGCATTCACGGTGTAATCATGGTGTCAGCAGTCCTAAGGCCACCGTATGCGTGCCCTCTCACCTCTTGCCAGTCTCATCTGCGGTGCCCTTGCCCTGTTTGTCGATGACAATCTTGTCGTTCATCCCGAACTTACACTCCGGCATGCCGCTCAGGTAGCTCTTCATCACCACCCGGCCGGACACATGGGCACTCAGGACTTGACCTGGGGAGGGGCGACACGGAAGAGAAGACAGGGCAGGACAGGAGGGGGAAGTCAAGGGGACGAGAGAAAAGAGGGGAACAGGGAAAGGGGCGTTAACGTACAGGTCAAGCTATGACACTTGGCTTCTGCAGTTCTGCTACTGAAGAATAGGGAAAAACCGGATGTGATGACTGGAACAGCAGCAAAGAGAACAGTGATGGGGCACAGGGCATGTAACACTGTATGGAAGGCAACAGGAGGCACAGGACGTTAAACACCCTGTGGGGGGCGACGGGGGAGCACTGAGTTTTACCTTGTGGTGACATGAGCAGATTAACACTCTCCAACACATCCAGGAAGAGCTCGTTGCGGCGGTACTTGATTCCCTCACGGCGCCAACCAATCTGCCCAGTCACCTGACTGGTGATCTGAGACTGCTCCTCCTTTGTCTGAAAGAGGGAACAGGAGGAAAGGAGGAAATTAGTTGACCCACTATGCTGCTGTGTGGTATTAGTCTTAGTGTACCTTAAATTAGTAATGCTGTTCTGGCCAAAAGCCACAGTGACATCATGTGAAGGCTAGATAGCATGAACCAACAATATCAGATCAATCAAAATCCAAACAAATCCAACATGCCATTTTATGGGCAATAACTATGAATGAATTGTTCAGGTTGTTTTAGTGCAGCATTACAGCAAATAGATCAAACAGCACCACCTACTGGGTATATATTGAAATACATAACCAGCAAAGCCAACTGAAAAACCTCAGTAACAAGCATGCACTATTCTGAACCTTCGAGCAAATTCTTAACTGTGGTGAGCTGGAACAGGTGGAATACCTCCAGCTCTGGAGAACATGCCCCACCAAATAGCTATTCTCCAAGCCAGTTAAAGCAAATGAGTCACTCCACTGGAGAAAAGGGGTTCAGTACCAGAGTCTGAAGTGTAGCTCCTCAGAACACTCATGTGGTTTTTCACTTAAAGCCACACACACTGGTTATGGTTTGCTCAGCTCTACTCTTTGCAAAACATGTTCACTAGGAATGTGTCATCAGAAAGGCCTTCAGTTTGAACTAATAATGTGCTGTCGTTGCGGTGAAAAATCAAATTTCTCTGCTTGAGACAAATGTGAAAAGATGGAACAATATAAAGCAAAGCACAGATAATACAACTGACTACTGCTCTATTGTTAGAGGATATAAGCGTTATTCTTAGGCAAGCTGGTATTGGAATTAGTGATTGCCAGGTTAGGTGTACATACAGCAAGGAGGCTGATCTTACCTGGTGCTGGAGTCCATGTCATTCCCAACAGGCAGGAAGGATCCACGGAGCATGGAGAAGTACAGAAAGGAGACAAAAGAGGGAAGTGGTTTAAAACCTTCAAGAAGCACAAATGTCAGTTGTTTGTTGGTCCCCAGGGAGGATGGGTGTACCAATAGTTCACTGAAACTCAACCCTACATTTACAGGTTAAACAACTATTACTGAGTGTGATACTACAGTGCCCTCCAGAATTATTAGCACTCTTGGTGAAGATGAGCAAAAAAGGCTATGAAAAAATGTCTTTATCAGCTTGATCTTACACTGAAAATGAGAGAAATCTAACCTTTCAGTGAGGTAAAATTAAATGAAAAAAAATCATCATAAAATCTTTCACAAAAACACATCACAATTATTGGCTCCCCTGCATTTAGTACATGGTGCACCCTCCCTTTGCCAAGACAACAGCACTGAGTCTTCTCTAATAATGCTGGATGAGGCAGGAGAACATGTATAAAGCAATCTGAGACCATTCCTCCATACAAAATGTCTCCAGATCTGTCTCCCCTTCAGCTCACCCCACGGGTTTTCAATGGGGTTCAGGTCAGGGGACTGGGATGGCCACTGCAACAGCTTGATTCTGTGGTCAGTGAACCCTTTTTGTGTGGATTTGGATCATTGTCCTGCTGGAAGATCCAACCATGACCCAGTCTTAGCCTCCTGGCAGAGGCAGCCAGTTTTTGATATAAAATCTCCTGGTATTTGGAGTCCATGATTCCATGTATCCTAACAAGATTCCCAGGGCCTTTGGAAGAAAAACAGCCCCACAACATCACAGATCCACCACCATACTTCACAGTGAGGATTAGGTTCTTTTCTGCATGACCTTGACTCTTTTTAAGCCAAACCCACCTCTGGCGTTTGTTGCCAAAAAGCTCTCCGTCTCATCTGACCATAGAACCCGGTGTGTCACCTCATATTTATACCCCAGTGTAACAGGAAGTTGTGGATGACCACTTAAGAGTTCCTGAAGACTCAGGTGTGCTTAAAAAAGGTCAAATATGAAGGGAATATATGTCAATTAGACTTTGTTCATAGAAATTCCCAATAATTGTGACGTGTTTTTGAGAAAAGGTTTTTTTTTATAAGGATTTTTTTCTTTGAACAATTTTACCTCACTGAAAGGTTAGATTTCTGTCAAATTTTCAGCGTAAGATCAAGCTGATAGACATAGCCTTTTTTGGTTATCTGTACTGAGGGTGCCAATAATTCTGAAGGGCACAGTAGGTTTTACCTCTATCTTTTAATTTTTTACCTTTTTATTGTGGACAGCATTGATGTAATAAACATGCATGTGGTAAACCCATATTTGGTTATTTCTCCTTGTATTCACAGACATTCTGTGTTTGCAATCTTTCAGTAATTTCTCAAGCTCTTAGAAATCATCGGAAGATCCCAAACTGAACTGCATTGCCACCGATTACATCAACAAAGACAATTCTTAAAAGCAACACCCATGATAACAAAAGTGTCCTGTTCGTTGTGTAGAAGGGGGAATGAGAGGTCAATCGGCAGGAAAGGAAACCAAAATAAACAAGATGGAGGAGAAGACAAAGCAGGCACTGAAAGAACTGAACGAGGACCAGAAAGTAAGGAGGGGGGACTGTGCTGAGAGAAGTAACACAACAGAGGCTAAAGCTACTTGTCTTTTGTATTGAATATCACTAACTGCTCCTTTGCCCCTCCCAGCTCTTACCTGGCTCTTGATTCCCTGCTGTGTGATGAACGTCTTCAGGGCTCCAGTCTCGGAGTTCTGGGGGTATCCAAAATCCAAGATTTCTGAGGACAAAGAGAAAAAAAGCAGTTACACTGAAGCTGTCTGAAGCAAGCAAGCCCCTACCATAAAGCCAGAGCTTAAACAGGCTCTTCCAAGTCTCTCCAATTGAGCCTGACACCCTATTCCCTGTACACCACCCCACCATTCTCCCTGTTGTATAAAACAGACGGCACTGATGAAGGACTACTTCTGAGATACCAGTTCAATGTGAAGTAATTTTCATCATGACGAATGTTCAAGACACTCAGTGAGCCCGCTCCTCTTGAGAGGTATCAAACCCTCACAATAGGATAGGGTACAAGCAGACATTTCTGCAGCATGGCTGATGGCAGGGTGAAAGGTTAGGATACACAGGGGTGGAATCTGTCACACATATACACATATTCCTCATTGGCACACCAATACTAATCCCTCACTCCACACACTACACCTCTAGGGCACTTATGAGCACAGACATCCAACCCTCACAAACTTTACACCCATTAAAACACCAACCATCAGACTTTCAAACGCAGGATAGCACACAAACTAGAAAGGCACACAATACAAACACCAGCACAGCCAACGCAGATGCAGATGTCCACACATTTGTATTCATATAAAGGCGAGGACTTCACAATTCCTTTATTTACGATTCTGAACTCAACTCAAAAAAAGCACTGCATGAAAACAAACCAAGAGCAAACACTTCTTGCACATTCAGATTCAAAACACGGCTTGTTTTATTAAATACAAGTTATGTCCATTTTGAGGGATGTCCCCCCCGCTCAGCAGGAGCTTCCATACAGATAGCAACACAGTAGACTCACACACAGACCGGAGATCCATCGGACAGAAGAACACACTCACTGAAGATTGGAATTTCAGAGTGACTCAGAGCTGCAGGATCAATTTGCACCACCTTTCACAGCAAAATAAGCACAGAACTATAAGGTCAAATTAAAAGGGTTCCTTTCCTACAAATGTGTAATGTGACTGGAAAACACAAAGGCTGAAAGCAGAGGACAGGATGCCTGTTCAAAGCCCCCTAATTCCCCACTCCCTCTCACTCTTGGCCCTACATTGAACAAACCCACTTGACTGAAATCCTTCAAAAAGCACCTTGACGAGGTCTTCAGAGCAACAAGCTCCTAGCTGACTGAACGAGCTAGATAAGCCAAAAGGAGATCTTTCATGTGGGACCAATCTTGGGTTCTGTCAATACCTCCCAGAAACTCCACTTTAACAACACAGTAACAAACAATGCCAAAAAAAGAAATCTGAAATCCCTTTCTACCAGAACCTAATGGGCCATCCATGTAACACAACAATGCTGGCCGGTGGAAGAGCCCTCCTTGTTCAATGAGAAACCTACAGCAATTAACAAAAACGACTTGTAGCGAGGAGTATGACAAGAAAAAAATACAGGAAGTGGGGGAGGGAATGGGTGGTGATTTGAGAGAGAGTCTAAGAGTAATAAAGGGTACAAATTAATAAAAACCAATAAAAAGTATAATAATCTCCTTCAGATGGCCACTGATGGACAGTCTGGCTGTGCAATATTTTCTTTAGGTTTTGGTTTTCTCATCTGAATTCAATAAAAATCAAAACCTAAAAAAACTACAGCAAAGCAGAAACACTTGATGCATCATATAATAATGCCTTTAAAAAGTGTACAAAAAAGCAGGCCTCTCCTCACCCCCTGGGAATGAGCAGGCTATCCAACCACAGAGAACAGGCACCACAATACCAGCATCTCTCTCACTGCAGCTGAACTACCACTACGGACAAGCCACAGAAGCTTGGCAACTTAAAGGCAAAACAGAGACAGTGAGATGACCCAAGAGACCCTCAGAACGGCATACTTACAGAGACAAGAGTGCCCACATAGACTGACCTACAAACCACAGGGTATAGTCCATAGAGACCCTATACAGAGATAAGGGCCCAAAGACACACCTATAAAGAGGGGTATCTCCACTAAGACAAAGCCACGTACACAGGGACAGTGGCAAACCCCCAGAGACATGTAAAAAAGAGCGCGAGACCTACAAAGAGACCCAGAAAGAGAAAAAAGGAGCACTGCGTTACCATCCAGCAGCTCATAGATGAGGACGAAATTGTTCTTGATGTTCTCCTCACTGATCTTTCCAAAATAGGCAGTCATGACGTCGCACATCTTGTAGAGGAACTCGAACACCATGGCGGCATTGACATTCTGCTTGGTGACGGCCGCCAGCCAGATGTTGGAGCGCTTGACATGGAAGAAGCTGGTGCGCGCAATGTTGGTGACGGGGGAGCGGACCTGCTGCCGGGCGTGGATGACGTTGACGCGGAACGCATCCACAGCATTCCGTCTGGGAAAGAGGGGGGGGGGGGGGGAGGGAAAACAAGGACAAGGAAAGAAGGATGAAGAAAGAAAAGGTGAGAGAAAAAAAGACCAAGTCAAAACCCCAGCGGTCACTCACATCCATAATCAAACCACAGCTTGCATTTCCTGATATGGACTGGGGAGCTGGAGGGCTGAGTCATGCACATCCCCCACTAGAAAATGAGGATAGATCAATGCAAAAAGTAAAAGGTGATTAAATTCAGAATTTTGAGAACCGGAGTGTGAAGTACCAGTATGTTAGATCTCACACATATTCTTACAGCAGTCTTGCTCTCACCCCTCTTATTCACACAGGGTCTTCAAACCAGAATCTGCTGACTTGTAAGCATCTGATTGGATATGACCGAGAGCTGAACTGTAACAAATGGCTGTCCAGTAAATACTGAAAAAGAGGAAGTGCTTCCCCCTGCCTCTGTTATGCTCCGAACCCAAGGAGCAGTCTGCACCGTGAACAGCTGTCATTACTGCCGAGTACAGCAGTAGTGTGAGTCAATCCACGAACACTGCCAGCCCCTTGCTCAACAATTCCAGTTAACATGCTGTGCAGACAGACGAGACCCAGCTCCAAAACTAGGTGGAAAGATGTCAATGTAAACGCATAAATCTTTTTATGCGTGTATCGTCTTCAAACTCAGTTTCCCAATTCATAATTATTGTTTATGTTTCTGCTACCTACATGAAACACAGGTGCCAGGTGCTTTCCCCAGTCCCAAATTTTATTGATCTTTTTAAATTTCCTTTGTAGCTTCTACAGTGTTTGCAAATCCTATTATAGTATTGTCTGTAAACCTGACTAGCTTCCAACATCAGAATCTAGATCAGGGGTGGTCAACCCTGGTTCTGGAAAGCCATAATGCAGCAGGTTTTATAGGTCACCCTCACCCCCAACATCACTTGTTAGTACTTATCAAGTTGACTCGATTGGTTAGGTCAATTTAGTAAATGAAGTGATCCAATTAAGACCACATTTGGCCAGTCTCTGTCCTTAAGAGCTATAGGATATGGATATTCTAATTTAGTCTTGATACAATGCTTACACAAACCACCTAACTTAGGAAAAAAAGTTTTGCATGTTTAGAAATTGATTTAAGAGTGGTAAATGAAACCAATCGAACCCTGGCTCTCTGGGACAAGGATTGGTCAACCCAATCTAGATGAATTATATAAATTAAGAGCAGCATTGGTCCTAGAGGTGCTCCAATAATATTGCCACAATCTGAGCCCTTAACTGTACTGTTTTCCATCCATTAACTATCATTATTAAGTGGAAACTTTTTTTAGTTTTGTGCTACAATTGATGTTTATTACTCGAAGCAATTTCCCAAATCAGGTCTCCACTCACACACCATTGAGAAGGCTTGGTTTAGAGATCTAGTAAAACCGCCCTCTCTGCCTGCAGCCTTTCAGGAGCGGAGCTGGATACTCCTGACAGAACTGAATGCATGAGCCAACTGAGCTGGATCAAGGATGGTGAACCAGAATACTGATACACAAGTCCTCACACACAGCCTTCTGTTGTCACTTTACAGACAAAAAGGAAAAAAAATAATTATAGTTCAATAGCAGCAGGAGAGAGTCATCAAAAACAGAAATAGTTCTGGGAGGGGGTCACCCTGCCCCTTATAGTGCCTAGGGAGCACAATAGTGTGACCAATCCAAAGCTGCAACGGTGTTACAATGAACAGTTACCAGGGGAGGAAATAATGACCCTCTGCACATCAGCCAGATCCATTCCAGTCCAGATTCACCAGCCACTGACTACACAGGCTGTCAAAACTAAAAGAAACTGCCCAACAAGTACCATGTTGAGCATCTGCAAACAGTAAGCGGAGTTTGAAGGGGGAGTACTGAGTTGCTTCCACAAGGTTTCAGTGTACCCGAGCTGAATACCATCCCATGATGGCATTCAGGGAGTGCTGTGATGAGGGTAACTGGGTGTGGCACGGACATTTCAATTCAACAGAAGTTCCCAAACATTCTGAACACATATGCAAGGGCGCTTGTGGTTAAACAAAAATGAATACCTGCATGTGTTCAAATCAGGACAAAAGGCTATGCTGGTGAGAATCCCAAAATGGACGAGGCTGCTGTGCTATGGGGGTCTCTCTTCGTTTTCCGTGTGACCATTTGTAAAACGCTGAAAACAAGTGTCAGTCATTCCGTGGCACCATGCCATGACACAGGGAGGGGGAACGCACTGCCTTCCTAAAGCTGTGCCCAGGAGGTGGGGGGGGAGAGGGGCACTGCAGTGGGCATGCTTTAGGCAATCATCAGATGCCATGTGGCTCTTACCTATTCCTACAGCAGCCAATGGAGAGATGGAGATGGACAGAAATGGCACCAGCGAAGGGAAGGAAGGAGGGAGAGGAGTAACAGATCAAGAGAGAGGGTTAGAGAAAACCACAAGCACGCACACATGTATGCAAGGCTATCACACACACCCACGTAGGCTCACAAAAAGCACAGCGACATCACCCTTAAAAAAATAAAAGAAAGACCGCCATCTTCATGACAGAAGACGGCAACAGCTCACTACAAGACAGCACAAAAACGAACAGATCCAGGGGTTGAACACGGTGAGGATCGGGGACAGAAAAGGAAGTGTGCGGCACTGCACTGCAGCACAGATCAGTGTCAAAGCACAGGGCAACAGAAAAAGCTTACTACAGAAAACAGCTTCAGTTCATTTTTTTGTGGGGGAGAAGCTCACAGTGCCGATTAACATACAATGTGTGTTCTATACTAACAGATCCACATTTAAGACTGAAGGAGGCCCATGCAGCCAGCACCTGACTTGCAGAGTATACTCCAGGTTTTAATGTCTGAAGCCTGCTTATATAGGCACTGATGAAACATGAGTAAATATACTGATCGTGTTTTAAGATGAAATCTTTGTAAGCCTATTTTTTTAAGCTAAAGAAACAAAAAGGATTCACCCAGCACCTAGTGGCACCTCACATACAGAAGCCTGCAGCTGGAAAAAGCTGGAGTAGATCGGATTGCTGTGCAATATGAGTCCTATCAGTTTATCCACAGCTGTTAGTGCAGGACTGCTCAGTGCAGAGCACCAGTCTTCAGGCACAAAAGAGTGAGATATGTCCACACATACTGAAACTGATATGGCTAGTCTACTGTATACTATGTAGCTGGAGAGGAGCTTCAATTTTAATTTCTAACGACTATCTTTTTTGCAGAGAACCAGATGCAAAGAGATGAGCCCACCCATGTTGATAAGAACTGTACATTATCCAACAGTAACAACCACAGATAATGAGCCAGAAAAACAGAGGGAAGCAGTACTCGGTCATAGTTCCATGGGGAGTCATGACTACTTCCCTGAGTTTCTAACGTTCCTTTTTGCCACCAAAAAGAAAACTTTAAATTTGAATGCTCAAGCAAGTTTCCATTTTACATCTTGTCACTTCAAGGTTGTAGTTTTGAAGAATTAATACAGAAGGAACTACAATCCAGCCCCTGGCCCACTGGCCCAAAACAGTAAATAGAGAAAGATGTCAGCACAGTTCACAGAGTCACCCCTGTTCCAGTCTGCAGTGCCAGACCCTAGGACTGCTGCTGAAGCTCCAAAACAACACTGTTACCAGAGCCCTGCAGACATTGCTCGGGGATGATATGGACTACAGCTCTCTAGACCCATTACATAATTAGAAATCTTTCAGAACATGCAAGGAATAACAGATTTTGCACTGGGAAGTCATTTGATTTTTAACACAGATTCTTGCCTCCCCATGCACTCTAACAGTGACAACTGTGATTAATCAAATGTCACAATGGATCACAGTCTTGACACTTTTAGACAGACTTCATGAATGCATCTGTAATTGTCAAATTACAAGTGTCAATCAAAATGCATGGAAAGCTTAGGTCTGTCACAAAATAGAAAAAACAAAAAAGGCTTTGTCAAAACAAACTCTGGAATTTACTAGCTCCTTCAGGACCTTACAATTATCTGGCCCCAGACAAAACATCTGATTGGCTCTTCTGCTAAAGATATTCTGATTACCCACTCACTGCTCCTATACTGCACTACATCCTCTGCATCCTTTATAAATCCTTATTGAAAAGTCCTTTTTAAATGTCTTTTTAAGCAGATATACAAATGAGAGTAAGTTTGTTTGAAATGTGAATTTTTAACATGTTCTTACTGTTTCAGAGTTACTTTTCTACATTATTTCCATATTGAAATATTTTTTAAAAATCCATCATGTGACCACTGTATATGTTGTAAAGAATGCAAGGTAGAATAGCTTAGGGCACTGCTGCACAGAGGGGAAACAATACAAAGAGGCTGGAGCAAGAGGGGTGGAGAAGCTCTTAACAGGGAAAAGCCAGGCCCCCACAGCCAGACAGTCTTCCTAGCCTGCGTGCCCCGACCTGCACACGACTGCTTCACTCCATAAACACAGGTTGCTAATACGACATGAGAAAGGTCAGAAAAGCGGAGCATGCCATTCTGTCCATCATGATTTTTGGGTTACTAGCAACTAACTGATGTGAGAAACTCATCCAGGTATTTCTTGAAAGCAGCCAAGTACAAGCTTTGACAATGTGGCTGGGAAGCTTGTACAAGTTTCCCCACATCTTTGAGTAAATAAAAACTGCTTCAAGTTCTTTTCAATGCACTGTTTCCTCTACTTTATTCAAATATCGGTAGAGGAAACGGATAAGACACTGCACTGCAAAGGGCACTGATCCTGATCGAGTTACGTGCTGTAGAACTCTTATGCTGACTGTGCCAATGAAGCAGAAAAAGGAAACATTTTAAACAGTGAACTTGTAGTAAGGTTAACAACTATAACCTTACTGTAACCGCTTCTAAATCTGTTACTAATACTCCAGAGCTGTACAAACATACATAGAAGATCCCTTGCAGCTGATAATAGGTGGATTCAATCAAACTGATGCAAAATAAAAGTGTTTCTGCCATTAACACCACACCTTGCTTGAGAAAGAGAGAGCCTCTCCATTTATGGCTGGAAGAGGTCTTTTACAAATGCAACTGCTGGAGTTTTACAGGAGTGAAGGACAAAGTATAGTTAGCAGAAGGCTCACAGTTCAGATACTACCCCAGTAACTGCTGATAAACAGTTCTAGCAGCTTTGGATAAACGTCTATGCCTACAACCTGACTGACCAGAAGCAGGGGCTGGAGGAAGTCTGTACGAGATGGACATCCACATACTGCAGAACTAAACACTATACAGAACACCAGAAATGGGTCATCTGGTTCTGCCAGACTACAGAGATCAAAACAGATGTTACACCCATGTCAAATATTTCTCAAAATATGCTCTGTTAATATTACTAGAGAATATTATTTTCATTTCAGAACAGGACAAATTCTACAACAGGTCTTAACAATGAAGGCCCTCTGCATCACAGCGCCCCCCACCTCACAGGCCTCCCACTCACCCGATGTCATCGCGGTACACCCGGGAGATCAGTACCTCCCCCTTGTGGTTGTAGATGAACAGTCCTCCGATCATGGTGAGACTGCCTCAGTCATCAAGGCCCATGATTATCACAGCAGCCTGAAGACAGGAAATGGAGGAACAATATGCCAGAACATGGAGAGTGCAATTTATGAGGGGGGGGGGGGAGGAGAGAAGTGAAAAGAGACAAAAGGAAAAAAACAAGTTAATTGCATTGTTTAAAAGGAAGCTTCTGGCCAGAGTGACATACAGTACACCAATGTAATAAGACCCCAAGAACAACAGACCACTTAAATCGATAACATTTTTATGGACACATAGCACTCCTGTACACTTAAATAGAATGCAAACAAAAAAAAAAAAGAAGAAAACCACTGAACAGGATATAAACAGCTACAAGCATAAGAAGGCCAATAGGCACATTCTGCTCATTTGGCTGGCAACTGCAAAGTGCAATCGTCTACACTAACACTGTCACAGGAAAGATCAGTAAGGTGGGAGAGTACCTTTAATTGGTTTAATTCAATTTTCCAGAACCTCGTTCTAAAGCAACACGTGAAGTTCTACCCCTCCCTATCAAGGATTACGCCTTGTCTGATCCCATAATCCAGCTCCCGGAAAAAACAGAAGACAGGCCACATATACGCATTGATTTGATTACAACACCTACGCTGCAGATAAAGAAGGCGAAAGTGTGACAAATGCAAGAAAGAGGGGCTACACATGGGAAGAAAATACCGGGTAAAGGAGAGAAGAACCAGACAATGGTGTGTAATGGCAGGAGACAGGCATGAGCTGTGAAAGAGAACAGGAGACTGCATGCAAAGGGAAAAAGAACACGAGGCAGGAGAACTGCAGGGCAGTGGCTGGAGAGAGGAAGGGAGCCACCCTCTCCACTGTCAGTTCTTAGAAAAAGGAAGATCAACTGTTGTCTCCGATTACTCAGCAGACACACCAGTCAGGACACACCTCACAGACACTGGCAGGAGAGGGAAAGCTGCACACGACACATACACACCACTGGTGTTCATGTGAAATGCAACATTTTGTTATTAATTTTTTTGAAAGAAATCACTGGATTGGTAATATTACCAATAGACTATTTTCATTAACAACCTTATGTTACCTGTATTTTGACAATGGTCAAAGCTTTGGCAATACTCACTGAGGTTATGCCGATGCAATTGAGCCTTATGCTTGGCAGCACTGCGCTGAACAGTCAGCGACACCCCGTTTTGTGATTAATCAAACAACGACAGTGACGGGGAGAGAAAGGGAAACAGTTCAGACCGTCACAGTTCAGAGCAATGATCCATTTCAGGTCTTACTATCTGTTGGCTCCTACTGCTAATGCAGAATAACAACAGATCTTATGTTGGGTTAACCTCACAGATCCAAACGTGAAAATTCACCCAGAATAAGGTCATGTACTTGAAGCAGGCAGTCTGGAGAAAGCCTGAAATAGAACAAACTAACCAAGATGTTTGGTTCCAGTGTTAATCCTCACATCAGCCACAAATGTATCTTTTTGAACCCATTCAATCTGGGTTCAGATAGTGACACAGCACTTGAACATTGCAAATGGGTCAGGTGCACTACTAATCAATCCTCTTAGATGTCAGCATTATATTCGATATTTTAAATCATGACATCCCATTCTCCTGGCATCTATGGGCAGAGCCATTAAATGGCTTAAGTCCTACCTTGTCGAGAGTCAATACTACTTGTCAATGGTCTTAGTTTCAATGTTGAACTGTATGCTGCGGGGTTCAAAAATGGATCCTCTGCTACTTAGGATCTGAACAAGAGGAAACAAGGTTACATGGTCTGAATGATCACTTCACACCATGTAAATCTATGTCTGCACGAAAGCCGATACATATGCAGTTTTAATGCACACTGGTTGCATTCCTGACATAAAAGGTTGGATGACAATTTTGTTAATCTTCTCATAACAATGAGGTTATAAGGTTCCCGCCATCAGTTAGGTATTGATGCCCAATTTTCTGGCATGTTTCCAGTATGCTTGCTCCTACATGAGGAATCTGTACTGAAAGGTTTCAAAGGATAGCTATTTATACATTAATTCATTAACAGTCTTTATTTTGTGCCATTAATCCTAACCACCTCAAAGCTCTAAAAAACACTGGAGAGATAGGCCCTTTTGCATGAACAGTATCATCCTCACAAACATCTTAAGGATAGCAGGGCAGTAAGGGACTGTGGATGACAGCCCAACTCACTCAAAAAGGTTCTTTTAGTTTACCAACTCCTGCTTTAACAATGTTTAATAGCTCAGCAACGGGCCCAATGTCTGTTTCTGAATAGACCTGTTCACATATTCGGGATATACCTCTATGGAGAAAGCGTAACAGATTCACTCCATGTTTCACTAGCAGCAGGTTCTTGTACAAACTATACTGGTGGAGCAGAAAAGGCAAACATTAAATTTTTACTCCCCATCTACCGAATATTAAGAAAAACAAAAACATCCGGGTCTCCTGTACTGCTTCCCAGACCTGTAAGACAACTGACAGAATTTGCCCAGGGTCTTTGTGATTAAGGACAAACAAATGGAAGAGAAAGACTTTTACAAGAATGAAAACAATTCAGAAACTTTCCTGCGGAGAAGCTCACAGAGAGCCTGTATCCGGGATCACAGATCTCAGCATGCAACTGGGACCAGTGCTGATCCCAGACTAGGTCCATGCCAGGAAGGTGCAGGGCTCTGAACTGAGAGAGCTGCACAGGTCTTCTATACCACTAACCCCCGAGTGTCACACCCATGTAGCACTGTCTATGAGGCATCTACATAGAACATTTCATGAGGCCAGCAGCAGTCAAATTAAACATCCTAGAGAGAGACTGCCAGGAAACATCAATACCGGCATGTCTGCTGCCTCAGCAGAATTAATATCCTGTGTTGCTGGGGCCTCTCTCACATTCAGAAGCTCAATTTCAGATGATTTAAGAATACGAAAACGTGTGTATCCCAGGGGTGTTTGATAAACAAATCGTTTGCTGCACAAGAGCCAAATGACAGCATTGTGTGTCCTTTATACAGATAATATCAGAGCTGGGAAAACATCCAAATTAACACTATGACATGTTGTAAGACAACACTAGGGTGTTCGAGATGATTAGAATTATCAGTGAACAGAAACGACGCATGATAAGGGGACAGATCATTGCATCGTAGCACTTTGCCAGGAACAGCTGAGGCTGAAGAAAGGTGGACTGTTCATGTGATGATATACTCCCCTGCTTGCAGGAGCTACTGCAGAGCACAGACAATTCCAGTGAAACAATGAATATCCTGAATGTTCTAAAATCTTGAAGACCACTTCTGAAACAAATACTGTGCATTTTGTCTGGTGCCAAGATGGACAACTCAACACGAACCACTCAGCTGAGGGTCCCCATCCTCTGCGCCTCACACACCTGATAGGGGCCCAGCCAGCCCACACAGGATCAAGCTCAGGCTTGCATATAGCTCCAAACCACAAGGAGAGAGACTCGAGGAGCAGGAAGAGGGCAAATCGGCTTCATCACAGAAAGGAGAGGGATGGGCAGCAGAACACCACGGGGTACAGTGCCCAAGGTTTCATCTTAGTTTCTTCTGGATTTGAATCTACCTCCACTCTTAATTACGTAATTGAACAAACATGTACATGCTATGCTTTCCTGGCATGCAGTACCAAACAGAACTTGAGGATGCACAGCTATAGGGGTGAAAAGGATTCTCCTGTTTTTGAACAAGTGAACAAGTCAGAGACAGCTGTTCATGCAACCATTCACCGCGGACTGCAATCGCCAATCTCCAGTTGGTTAATTCCATATAAAACCTACATACCCACTGGTTAGATGAAGGCATGGAGCGTCTGAAGTTCAAATACGCACAGCCTGTATAGTGCTGACAGCAGGGGAGGAGCTTGCCCTGGCACTGAAGGCACAGTTACTCACTCTTACCTCCACAGAGAAGCAGCAGAAGAATTACACAACCTCTTCACTCCCTGACCCCCACACAGGGTGATACAGGAAATTGAGGACCAGGCTGGAAATACAGGATATCCAAATCCACACACACAGAGCTGTGCACCAGTACAAATCCATCTCATAGACTACCGCTCCAGACCAACGGAGACACTGTCACACTCCTCAACAATTCTGTTCGGAGCACGAATCTCCTTGTAAATTACAGATTTGAGACGAAGTCAAAGTACATCACCTCTGCTTCCTGTGCAGCCACTGCACCGACTGCGGCGCAACGTGCCTCGCAGACATCACAATTCAAGTCAGTGCTACGAGGAGGATAATGCGCAAAGAGCCTCACTGTACTAAATATATAAATATCCCGCGATAGACACTTCCAAAATGTCTGCTCCCGCTACCTCTGCCTTCGATTTCAAAGCACGATCCGAAGGTTGAGTTTTACTGCTGATTACGTCCATGATTATCCTACTGACACACACATAGGCAGGTCGTGATACACATGTACAGCAAAAGGCCTCGTCCGGAGCTGCACAGACAGGGGCTTTAAATACAGACTGTGTGCGCGTTATTGGGGGCGGACGGGAGGGCAGGGGCTTTGGGGAGACATCGCCGAATGGCGGGGGAATCGGCATCACATTTAGACCAGCGCAGTACGCCACACAGCCTCGGATGGCCACCTGCAACATTAAATCGTTAGGGTGCCGTGGCTAGGGAAGACCATTTGTGATCAGGATCCTCGCGTGAAAACCACCCCCCGAGAGATACGAGTCACCCCGAATCCGTTACTAACATGTCCGCTACAGAGCCCGAGAGCCGCCGCCGCCGGCTCCCCTCTCCTCCCCACCACCCGCCGCACAGGGCTGCACCCGGACACCCCGACAGCACCGCAGCCCCAGCATCGCCCTGGCTCGGCGCTGACAATCTCACCTCAACGCCTTTTTTTGTATCAGGGCGAAGCTGCTCTAAGCACTACAGCGGCGAGAATGACAGACCAAGATGTCTGCCTCGCCGGAAAACACCCTCCTACCGACGCCGTGGTCTGTGCGCTTTCACTGTACTCATCTTTCAGTTCCTCATCTGCCTTCCCCGGCTCAGGGAAGAAAAAACAATCCATTCAAATACAATCCCACTCCCTCTTGAGATTACCGCTTTTTCCCTCTGACCGTTACATCAACTAAAATAATGTCCCGGCTCGCCCGATACTGTTGGTCTTTCTACCGTATGGCAAACACCGCTCTTACCTTTCTCTCTCTCTATTTGCCTTCCTCGGCACAGAGCCGTTGCTCTTTCACCCAAGGTGCAAGGTACGACTTCCCTTTCGCCGCCGGGGCTCCTCAGCTCTCTGCCTCTCCCTTTCTCCAATCCAAGATGTCCGCCGCTCCTTCCTCCTTCAGAGAGCCGCTCCGTCAGCTGACCGGCGTCACGACGTCGTGACGTCACAGGCTGACGTAAAGGGGGAGGGAGCTGGAGGTGTCAGTAACGCCCCGCCTCGAAGACGCGACCAACTTGATCTGAATTGAACATTAAAAGGGTAAATACATTTTCTTCGTTCCTTAATGAAATGTGGTAGGGCCCTTGGGGCGTGAACTGCGAAATAGAGAAGTGAAAAAACTAGAGATTGCACAAAGTGTAAATCAAATACATGTCCTTAAAACCCAAAAAAACGTTTAACATGAAAAATAACAAAATAAGTTACCTGACCCGTGCTAGAGCCTTCGCGGCTCCAAACAATTTGTATGCAGTGAACTTCCTAACAGGATATCGAATGCCTAAAGATAACACTAAAAGCAGGAAGGGGGCCACCAGCCATTTGGAAGGTGCAAAAGGCGTTTCTGCAGAAATTTGTACCTGAACATTAGTGAGCTCCAATTCTTGAAGTTTAAATAATATTTGTATATTATTTTTTATACTGGCAGTTTGAGGCCGATTCTCCGCTTCCTACTGGCCTTAACAGTGCGGAAAAGATCTCTGGCCTACCGCTCGCTCCTGAATTAGGGCAGCCCAGATTCCTGGCAAGACAGCAGGTGTTGTTTCTGGCGGGTACCCCATTAGCCCGTGGGCATGATCAGGGTGACCTGAGCCTCACCAAATTCCCTCCAGAGCAGAGCAGGTCTGCCGAGCACTGAAGTCCTGTTACACTCATCAGCGGGCAGGTCATATAAAACTGCTCCTGAGCACGGTTTAGTAACATTAGTTTGGAAGTCAGTGGAAATCCCCCAACACCACCTACAGTGACAGCTTTTGGCGTTTTTCATTCAGCATTCATGCCTGTATAAGCTCTGTATGAGATTAGTACCCTAACCCTAACCCTCTGTGCCTGTAGACCTGCACAATCCTGCCAAATGAAGTTCACTTGATTTGACCCTTGTTCAGTTCACACACCACAGGTGAGCCTCTCTCAGGGGAGATTCAGAGTTCGAAGCCGTCGGTCCTGATCCCGCAGACAGCAACTCCACTCTCGTGGCTCCTCATGCCAAGCAAAGACACTGTGTCTGGACCTGCCATTTCTCTCACACCGAGCGGGAGTACCGGTGCAAGAACTCGTCTCATGAAGGTCTAAACCAAGTTCACGTTCCCTGTGAGTGGGCGAACGATCCAAACTTCGAGGAATTCTTCTTCACCATGACGTTGAAAGGCAGCTGTGTCAGCACAGTCGTCGAAGCTGTGCTGTAAAGTCATTGGTGGGCCTTTGAGACCCCTGGCACAGCTTTATGTGCAGGAAGGCCTGTGCTGTCACTGAAGACCCACGTCATAGCCTTCACTCTGAACTTGTGCCTCCAGGAAGGTTTCGCTGAGCACAGTACTAGACAAATCAAATGAGATTGAGCTTTGTTCCAGAGCACGAACAGCGACTGTAATGGTTTATCAATACAACGTCTATTAGAGTCCCCTCTACAAATAAGCATTTACATTAATACCTTCTTAAATGTTACTTTCAATCATTATAGTCTGTTGCTGTTTTTGTGTATATTTTTTAGTCATGTTTTATTTGTTATTAGATGTTGCGCCACTTGCTTTTTAAATTGCCCCCCCCAGGGATGAATAAGAGGCATGAGATGATCAGACAGAATGTGCCTCTCCCTCGGACCAGCCAGCGCACACCGCAAGCCAAGCCGATGGCCGGTGGCAGGGCTGTCCTCTCCGCAGGCCTCCAGTTCTGTGTGCTCAGCAGGAAGGCCGGCAGCGCTGCTCCCCGATAACCCCGCCGTCTTCCTGCGTCCTTCCTGGCCGAGCTCTGCTGACTCCGCACAGCCGCCTGCCGCAGACGCCCATCGCCCTGCTCCTGGTGTCGGAGTCCCGCCGGCCTGTCTGCACGGCCTCTCTCGTGTCCCATGGATCAGGGGGGTATGGAGCTGGGGTCTCCATCTTGTTAGATCAGCGCCGGTCGGCGGGTAGGCACAGCTGACGTCACCTCAACCAGCCGAGGGGTGGCACGCATTTCTAACCCCTGGACGGCCCAACAGGACTAAAACCTGCACGTGGATTGGTGAATAGATTGAGGCATGATTTAATCCAGACTTTCCCGATTACTAATCTTGAAATCCTTCATTTCTACAACGGGCTCTGTATAAGAAAAAAAAGGAATGCAGTCTGTCCTGGTTTTCCCAGCTGTTTTACAAGTTTTTGGGGATTTAGAAGCAAGTCATGCGGAGAGGACAGTCACAGCAGGACAGCATGGAGACATTTAAAAAGCTGGGGTATCTACCCAAGACCTTTCCAAACTCCCATAAATAATATCCCAGGCTAGAATCGAACCCACGAGTTTAATACTCTACATTTTTTTTTAATAAAACCCCTACGATGGGCACCTCCCTCCAAACGTTAACGTGGTAGAAGCGGAGTAGAATGGTGGATCTGTGGCTCAGGATCTGTGCCTGTCGCTGGAAGGTTGCTGGTTCAAATCCCGTGGCCGGCAGAGGAATTCACCCCATTGGGCCCCAGAGCAAGGCCCTTAACCCCAGCTGCTCCAGGGGCACTGTATAAAACGGCTGACCCTTCTCTCTCCCCGTCTGTGTGCCTGTGTAGGGTATGCAAAAACACAAATTCCTAATGCCAGAAATTGTATATGGCCAATAAAGTGATCTCTCTTAGAAGCATTTGTCCCACCGCTTCAATTTGTTGAAGCTGCTAAAGAAAAGTAGGTTTCGGTGAGATGTGTGGACTTATTAGCTGCTACCATTATAGGCTCAATGCACTGGTTTGTGACCCTTTTTAAGTTCTCAGGACACGAGAAAACAGACACTTTAGGCAATAAAACTATGTTTATAAATAAAAACAATTTTTCATAAAACCGCGTACAGTACAGCGTGTATGAAACTGAACCGTTCATCACTATACATTATCAGTTGCTAATTAAAAACTGTAGGTATAAAGGTACTCGGAGGAAAAAAAAATTAAAAATGAAAATAAGTTTACAAAGTTACAATGAAACATTAAGCCTTGTAAAGTATACAGGGTGTTAACGTTAGAAAAGAGAAAAATAAAAAAACGCTGAAATGTAAAGGAGAGAAAGAGACCCTCAGACAGGGTCTTTTTTCCCCCCAGCATCGGACCTCAAGCACAGACGCCGCTTAACAAGGATCCTGGATCCCAGCCGTGAGGAAACGATTTGGACACACTGCGCTGCCTTCCGCAGGGAAGAGGTTGTAGGAACGTCTCCTATTATTTAAGAAAGGGACAATCCGATTCAAATGGAGAGGCAGCCCGCCCTGGGCGAAACCAGGAGTCCAGCTGGCGCAGGGACCAGCGCTCAGCGTCGCCCGTCCGCTCCGAGCCGAAATGGCGAATAAGGCTGAACGGCATCAGCAGCTCAAGGAGGGTACAGAGAGGCGGCTAGGTTCGTCGCAGATTCTTGTGCTTACAGCTCAGAAACCATACCACCGGGTCGAAGCAGGCGCGAAGGGAACGCGGCACAATCGAAAGCGAGAATCAATCGCCGGCGAACCGCTGCGAGGCGCTGAGGGCGTGTGCTCCCGACGGGAGCTCCAGCCGCCCCCACGCTGACCTGCAGGCCGCCGCGGTCACCCCGGAACATCCATCACCTGCTCGACTGATGACGCCCGGAACCCGTGCACCGCCGTTCCCATGGCAGCCGCCGCAATGGGGTGTCTCTGCTGGTGCCGGGCAGCAAGAGAACACCTGGGACTGAGATTCAGCGATCCAGGGGAAAAATACAAATCGGAGAGCGAGAGGACTGGAAAGAGCACCTGACCACCAATTTTTTTGAAATTGTACCTGGATACAGAAAACTGAACTCGATACCACTATTTTCAGACTACCCCAAACCAGAAATCGTCGTCCAGGGGCCAAAAGCTCATACTAATTCTGTCCACTTAACGCAACAGGTTAATGAGAGTAACAGATCTGGGGTGAAAAAAAACAAAGCCCTAGAGTTTTCAAGGAGTAACAGCAGAGACCCTGGCTCTTCAGTAACCCAATCAGGGCAAATCGTTCAGGTGAAAACGCTGCACCCCCTTTCATGGAAAAAACACAAACTCTCCGCTTGCCAGGTGGTTAGCCTGTCAGAAAAAAATTCTGGGATCCCCCGCACCCCATCTTAAGACCCATGTCCATCTATGACTCTCTCTTTCTCCCCTTCAATAATGAAAACCAAAGTAAAAACACCTTCTCTCAGTCTCTGCGTTAGTGTACTTTGTTTTTGTTTGTTACGCAGTTAGTTCATCCAGACAGTACGAGACCATGAGGGAAGCAGTGGGGGGGGACAGTTCTCCTCCTCCTCAGGGTCCTGCAGCTACTGGTTCAGTTCATTCTGAAAGAGAAGGGAAATCCGGACCGGAGAGGAGCCCAGAGCTGCAGGAAGTGATGATTCGAGCGCCACGAAGAGTCGGGCCATTGATCAGCTGCTGGGTTCTTACAATCCAACAAATCAAGTGAACATTACCATCTTAATTCAAACCGGTTTTTCATTTAATGAGGAACAACAAGGGCAGTTTAAAACACAGTCCTCCTCTGTCTTGACCAGGCAAATCAGTTTCACTACAGAGGCGGGCAACTGCTCCTCCAGGGTGTCAGAGTTATTCCTACCCCCTCCCAAAAACACTATCCCAACAACGGAATAACGGAATGATCAGTTCCTGCAGCCCCCGGAAACGTGGGACCTATAAGCAGAGCAATGGTGTTGTTGGAGCCCTGTCTCCAACAACAGAAAACAGCAAGCAAGCGGTTTCAGGTTCGAGTTCCTTCCTCTCCCCCTTCCCATGAGCACTTGAGGCCTCAGTTAATGCGTTAAGGCAGAACCGACCGGCAGGCGTCAAGAAAGCCAGCGCCTACCTTCTTCACTGAAGAAACGAGCTGGCGCCGGCGTGCCTGGAGGGGAGGAGGAAGAGGAAGGAGAGAAAACCTTTCCTCGTCTCGTTAACTAATTAACAACCCCCCACACTCTCCCCTAGCGCAGCAGTCCGCTGCTGTTTGGACTGTTTGGACGGCGTGCGGTCACATGACGTCGACGAAGAACTCGCTGGGGTTGCCCATGGCCATGCGGAAGGACTGGCGGCTGGCGGTCAGCTCGGGCGGCACGGAGCCCAGGTCGCGGCTGGGTGGGGCGCCAGGGGGAGCGGCGGAAGATCCCATCAGGCCCATGGGGGGCTGGGGGAAGGGCGGGGGCGGCAGGCCAGGGGGGCCGTAGGCATGGCTGTGCGAACTGCGCAGGCTGTGGCCGCTGCGCACGCTGTGCTCACTGGGGGGCGCCGCCGAGCGCTCGCTGGGCGCCCTCTCCCGCCGGACTGTCGTGCTGCGCGTGGTGTGATCTGACTCGCTCCCGCTGCCTCCCGACTTGGGCTCGCTGGCCCCGCCTGCCTTCGCCGGCCCCGCCCCCTCCTTCTCCTTGCGGCGCTGCTCACTGCCACTGCGGTTAGAGCCGCTGCTGCGACTCCCTGCGGACAACAGCACAGGACAGGCAAGACGTGAGCGGCGGCACGTGACAGAGCTGCGGTGCGCACGGCCTGCAGAGAACATGAGGGTGTGCAGTGTGCACAGAGCATGAGGGTGTATGTGTGTGTGTGCATGCGTGCACGTGAGAGTGCGTGAGCACGAGGGTGTATGTGTGCATGCGTGCACGTGAGAGTGCGTGAGCACGAGGGTGTATGTGTGTGCGTGCATGCATGCACAGAGCACGAGGGTGTGCAGTGTGCACGTATGTGTGAGTGTGTGCAGTGTGCACATAGCAAAAGGGTGTGTGCCCTGAAAAATGTCTCCAGCCCAGCTAGTGACCTTTGGTCTGCACAATAACTGCACACTTAGTGTCTCAGTGCACCCGCATGTCTGTGGCTCCGTCTATCCAGCAGCATCCGTGTGCCTGCGGAGCACTCACCTTCGCTGTGCTGGGAGCCGGCGCTACCCCCTCCGCCCCCATAGCTGAAGGCTGGGTCATGCAGGGGGTGAGGGTTGTAGGGATGGGGGACGGGGTACTGGTAAGGGAAGGCCAGGGGCCACGGGGCTGCCCCGGGATGGGGCAGGGGGGCCAGGGTGTCCTGGTCCGACGCCCCACTGGAACCATCGTGGTCGTGGAGAGAGAGATTGGCCATGTCTGTGAAAGAGGAAGGGGCGGGGGGGAGACGGAGAAGACAGCGAGAGGGAGAGGAGGGCGTTACTCACTGGCTCACTGAAAACCAACAGAATTAAGAGTGGCCTCTTCGAGAGGAGTGCAGGCACAAGTAGGGAGAGGGAAGACGAGGACAGAGAGAGGGAGGGGGAGACTCACTGCCACACAGATCCCCGAAGATGTAGTAGCACTGCTCGGAGAAGGTGATCTTGTTGACGGTGTGCCGGATGTAGCCGGCCTTCAGCAGGTTGCTGGCGTATTTCCTCGCCTCCCGTCGGTCTGTGAAACCCTCCACATGGTGATAGAGCCAGTCTACCACATCGGAGCCTGGAAAGAGAGACGGGACGAATGACTTAGGGGGTATCTAACCTAGGGGGCCTTCTTTGTTTATCTCAGCACCAGGACTCAAGAGAAATACTTCCTCGGACGTCTGAAAAGTGGACAGATATTGCGAATGACACTTATATAATGGAAAGGGTAACATTCTCTTAATTTACACTCAGGAAGGTTAAGCAAGTACTGGTTAACCTGAATAAAATGTCCCATTACACAAGTCCACCCCTCTACCATCACATAATGTACTATGGTGTATAGTATGCATGGTTAAAAGACACAAGTACCCTTCCCTTATAAGATAAAGTATTAATGCATCGGCTTTAAGTTAATTTAAGTAACGCTGATCAGGTAAAAGCAGGAGTAAATCGCAAAACTTGCGGAAATCAGCTAAAATTAACAACGTGAATCCCTCCTCTGCCTCCAGCCCACACTTCTCTCTCTGCCTGTGTGATCAACACGCCCCGCTGTAATTAAAAGGGCACTAAAACGATCAGGAAGCCTGTAAAGTCATCTCCCCAGACTGCAGACACAGAACCTGGAACGTTCGTTACCATATAAAATCAAGACCCTGTTAAGAAAGGATGCTGGATAGTGGGAACTGGGGAAGACGGCAGAGAGATGCTCACACACTAGCGAGATTCATCTTGCTAGTCTACTGCGCCGCCCATTGTTTAGTTGAGCTTAACAGCCTTCAGCTCGGTTTCACCCCTCTCTGCTCTTCTTCGATAGCAGACCCCGTCGGCCAGAACGAATCAGCAGTTATCAAATTCACCATGTTAAATTTGCAAGACTTCAAGACCCTGCTCTAGTTCTGAAGTGTTACTGTAAATTAAACCGAAATGATGGCGGAGGAAAAAAACCCAAGAAACCCCGTATGCACATCTTACACGGAGAAGTTAAAAAGAAGAGCTCGTCAGACGTGGCTCCACCCTGGGCCGGGCCAGTCGTCCTCTCTGGCCGGGGCTCTCCGAGCGGTGCTCCCATGAGGGAACCCGTGAGTGTAGCTCCTTCAGCACTCATGGGGAGAACCGAAGCACTGCCCACTGGCGATGCCGGCTGAGGGGGGCGCTATTGTGCCACAAGGGAGGATACCGTGGGCTGACCCCACCGACCTGGCAGCACTCCCAGGGAAGGGAGAGTCACAGAGACGGAGGGGAAGCAAAGCGAAAGAGAGACGACAAGTACCTATGAAGGCGTTGGGGATGGTGATCTTCAGCCACATCCTGTCTCGCACCTCCAGGCCGGACTCGGGAGAGGCCATCGCCTTGGCAACAGTGGCCATGTCGCTGTGGATGGACAGGTGGAAATCGTCGAAGCCTGCGGGACGGGGGACAGGGGTCAGACGGGCTCGTGGGTACCGTGAGACTGGAGCACTGTCCCCCAGCACCGCACTGTGCTGCAGCTTCCAGTCAGTTGTACATCTTATAGGGATGTTCAGTAAGGGCTCCAACACAAAGAACACTGCCAGGATGGTCAGTAGCAAGTTGTAGCAAGCAGTTGTGGATGAGTAGAAACAATGTTATAATGTGAATGACTAACCACACTCAGCCCCAGTGCAGCATGAAGCTCTTCTTGATGAAGGATTCAACCCTTGTGGCCAAGCATGCAGAGTTGGGGGGGGGAGGGTTGTCAAACCTTCTACTGTTGTCTTGACTACAGGGATAACCGGACACCCTTTCTCAAAAGCAGCATCACTCAGATAAATATAGGACTTCCCAAGATGAATCAGGGCAACTTTAATCCTTAGCTGACATTTACTAGTGAAAGACATAAGTCTTGGTGATCTCACATTTCCGCAACATTTTACGGTGGCCAAGCATGGTACAAAACGCCTTGGCCAGACAGCGCTGAGAAGAGGCAGGCCGACGTGCTGGACAGCACCCCAGCCAGACTGGCCAGGTCAGCTGGCCAACTGAAAAACTGCCCCAGAAATGAGGCATCAGCCACTAGAATGGCCGGGATCTGTGAAAATGACCAGAGATCACTTGTGGGGGCTGGGGGGCAGAGGTGTTTGAGACAAATCAGGAGGCCTGTTTTTGCACAGCATTGCAGGCAGCAGGAACAGACTGACCTGAAACTGTTGAAATCCGATTCATCCATCCATTATTCAAATGATCTCGGTGATTTTCTGTGATCAGTAACCTGGCTGTTATCAGGCCAGTGCGCTCAATGAGCTAGATGGGCAGACGGCCCCCTGTCCACAGAAACCCTTCTCATGCTGCGAAGGGGGATGGAGGGTATGAGGGGCACAGCAGGTCACGGTGACAGCAGGGCAACAGGAAGCAGCACAGAAACCCGGCACGGACAGGAGAGCGGGTCTACGTGTCAGCGGGCGCAATTAACAGAGTTGTCAAGTGTAGCTGGGCGAATGTGTGTTAATGTATCAGTGTCCGCAATTAATGGTGCGATCGAGTGTTTTAACAGGGAGAAGGAGTGTTAATGAATCACTACCTGCAATTAACGGAGTGTACAATTGTTACCAGGTGTGCTAAAGGGAAACTGCAGTCCCAGTTTCTCAGCGATATGTAATGCGATATGCGAGTGATTAAGTACAGGTTGTGCAGCAGACATTTCACCGCAGAAATGTTAACTCTGCATGCAGATCGCGCTGGAACAAGTAAGTTGTACTTGTCTCAAAATCGAGAGTGATATTTCTATTGGATTAGAAGAGACAGCTTCACAAGCCTGCTTGTTTACGATGTCACTGGGCCACATCATGTCACTGCAGGTTTAGTTGTCCCATTCTGAATTGCAGAACATGGCACTGCGCAGACCTGGAAATCATGCCTGTTTTGGGATATAAATTGGAGGTCTGTACAAGTTACTATACAGATTATACTTCTACTGTGGTTTGAAATGCATTCAATGCCGATTCCTTCTAACCCTGGAATAGAAAACCAGTGTTGCAGTTCCCTGCTCCTGAGTTAGTCAGCCAGTGGCGGAGTGTATGAAGGTGTGTTTTTGAATCAGGGTTGGCGGGTGAACGAGTGTGTTAACAAGTCTTACCAGGTCTGCTGGTAAGTGAACAAGAGGGTGTCGGAGTGGAAGTGTGAGGGGCGAGCGAGCCCCTCGATGGGGGACAGAAGCGCGGCGCTCTCTCGGCCGCGGGGAGCCAGGCAGCGCAGGGACGCCACGACACTTACGCTCGGTCTCTGGGATGGAGCTGGTGATGGAGGAGCTGGTGGAGGTGATGGTGCTCATGGAAGGGCTCATACCGTACACCGGGTAACCCCCCGTCATCGCCGCCGTGTGGGACACCCAGGCTGCGGGGTCTATGGGCCGGATCGGCTCGCCTGAGGAGAGGGTGAGGGAGACCCGTTGGAGGGACGCAGAGGCCGGTAGAGGCAGACAGAAGGTCAAGGGAGACGGATACTGATTTCACTGGGGCACACAGAGCCAGTGATCTGACATTTCTTGGGCTGGGGAAGGAGCAAGGTGCACTGCACACCCACCACACAAGCAGGTGCCTAAAGACCTCCACAGTCTACCTGCACAGATACAGAAGCTTGTGTCTTCCTGAAAACGCATGCAGATGCATGGCCAAACACAAACTGGCAGCCTTGGTCAGATTTTCTGACTACCCAAGCAGCACCACAATCACATCAACACAACACTATTACACGAGTAGTGAGCAAAAACGCGTCAGCTCAGCCACTCCCGACCTAGAAACCAAACGGGTCGATCTGTATTGCTCAGAAGATCCTGAGAGCACCAAGTATAGCAGCTCGGTCAGACTAGATCTCAGTTGATTAATATCACTAGATTCCAGACTAGATCCCTGTGGTGCAGCCAAGCAGTGCAGGAAGCACAGGAGGCAGCGGGGTACCTGTGTGGGGGGAGCAGTACACCACATAGCCGACCACTGTGGGGGGGGAAAGATCCGTCAGCACTGCCCAGTGAGGGCCTCCCACAGTCCCCAACACACACACACTCATCACAATCATCCCAGCTCCAGCCACAATCACACACCACATGAGCGTGTGTTCACGTGTGGGCGTTGTGTGTGCCATACGTGTTAAAGGCGAGGGTGTCTTGCACTCACTCCTGGGCAGGGTGAAGCAGCCTCTTGGATTGGGGTCCCAGCACTTGGCCACAGTCAGAGTGATGGGTCTGTGAACAGACAGCACGGAAAGTGACAGAGGGCCAGAACCGAGGCCTGACACCTCCTTCACTCACACATAGACCGGGGCCATTCGAACCGTCACTCGCCACAGAACAAACCACAGAATAATCAAGACTCCTGGCTGTGCCAGCCTCACCCCGAGTGTGCATGTCTGGGTGTGGGTGTCAGTGTGGTGATCTCACCCTGGTTTGTGCACGATCTCCCGCAGCACTCTCACTGCATCATCGTTACTCATGTTCTCGAAGTTGATATCGTTCACCTGGAAGGCACAAAGATAAATACATATATCATCACCAAATGACCTTCACTCGACTCTCAGCTCCCCCGCCTGACCTGTCTCTCGCACGCATCCAGTCTCACTTGCATTTAGGCCACACCCACTCCCTCAAAGCCCCTCCTCTACCCTTACAGTACAGTCGTAGAAACCCCACCCCTCCCTTTAAGACACACCCACCTTGGAGCCCCACCCACACTCTCTCACCCGCCATGGAGTCCTGCCCACACTCCAGCTCTATATCCCAGCCCCTGGCCCTCACCTGCAACAGCATGTCTCCTGGCTCTATCCTCCCATCCGCCGCCACAGCGCCCCCCTTCATGATGGAGCCGATGTAGATGCCCCCATCTCCACGCTCGTTACTCTGGCCCACAATGCTGATGCCCAGGAAATTGTATTTCTCTGCAGACAGAGAGAGAGCTCAGACAGGTCCGCCTGGTAAGCAAAATACGAAATACCAACCAGCAGACGGATGTGTGTAATGTACTCACCCATGTTTAAAGTGACAGTGATGATGTTGAGAGACATGGTGGAGTCCGTGATACTGCTGAACGAGGAGGACTGGAGGGGGGGAGAGAGAGGGCGAGAGGAAATCAAATTTCATTTTTGAGTTTCTCACCCAGAATGTGTCTGAATATCTGACCACCTGACAACAGACACACCCTCCATCACAGCATCTGAACACATGTCTGAGTCTCTGTTCGTCAGTTCATCAAAGCATTTTCCCCCAAGTCCTTGCCCATGTATCCGGCTTTCCTACCCTCTCCATGCGTGGTGCCTTGGGTTTCCGGCGCCGGCGGCGGTGTCGTCTCATGAGCCGTGAGGAGCTACTCTGCTCTGTGGAGCTGCTGAACCTGGGGAGGCAGTCAAAGGTGACATCAATGGCATGACGTCACTCAACGCTATGACATCACTAATTGTGCAAATGAGAACTCAGCATGTGAGCGTTTTAGGTTAATCAGGAGGGAACTACACCAAAAATTGAATTACAGTAAATTAGCAGCGAACTGCTATAAGACTTCGCACCACAGTAACAATGCAGCCAGGGGGACAATTGAAAAGCCACAGGAATCCAAAGTAATGCAGATGCATGGATGGAGAGCTGGTCAACAAACAGGAAACAGCACAGCACCACGAGGGGTACCGCAAGGCTCCCCTTTGGTCCCTTTGTCCTCAAACCAATCCCAGTTGCGAGAATATTCTTCACAACCAGCATTGCACAGAATGCACGCGTGCAGGTTTAAATCTACTCAAAGAAAAGGAATGATCCGCCTGTGAACCAGCTTCGGGACCCTTGTGCCCGGCGCAGGAGAGAGGAAGACGCTGCACCTGACTCCGGGAGACACGCGCTCAAGCGATCTCCTCCAGCTCCTACCGCCAGCCCCAGAGCAAGGGCACACTCGAGCTCTCCCCGATAACACCGACCGTCACAGCAAACCCACTCGCCTACAGCAAGAATAACTGACCCACGCCCCCGGGGAACCCCACTCCCCGGCCAGCAGCGATGGAAGGCCCTGCACTCCCAGCCCTGGGCTGTGTCACCAGGGCAGAGCAGCAGGGGGCACCGGGCGCGCGGACGCCTTACCGGCTGGCCGAGTCGTCTTCCTCAGAGTCGAAGAAGCTGGTGGTCTCCAGTTCACTGCTCATCAGCGTGGAGGAGCTCTCGTACCCGCCCAGCTCCTGCCGCCTCTCCGGCCGCGTGTGCCCGTTCACCCGTGGCCCTGCAGGGGGCGACAGACAATGCAAAGCTCATACTACTGAGTGATCTACAGTCCCAGTAGAGGAGACCAGTCCCGTTACAGAAGGGGCTACAGTCCCAGTAGAGGAGACCAGTCCCGTTACAGAAGGGGCTACAGTCCCAGTACAGGAGACCAGTCCCGTTACAGAAGGGGCTACAGTCCCAGTACAGGCCAGCAGTAACAGGTGTGTGAATCTGGTATGTTGTTATGTACAGTGCTGGATAATGCAGTGAACTGGCTGGACGCTGGCGATCGTGGGCTGGAGGGCGGAACAGAGCACTTCGGTTACCGTGATCGTGCCCATCTCTCCGCCGGGGCCTCTCCTTCCGCAGGGACACCACCGACTCGGTCTCCGTCTCATTGTCCAGATTGTCCTGACTGCCCACAGCATTCGCACTGAGAGAGAGCAAAAGAGCAGCAGGACAGGGATCAGGGCCACAGCTGCGCACGTACTGTATCCATACCAACACGGGAACACCAGCCTGCTGGATACCTCCCTGCAGACCTTCCGGACAACAGAAATAAAGAGACGTGCGGAAAAGAAACCAAGGTTACGGCCTTCAGCTCAGAAGCCTCAAGAGGGAGGATAATAAACCACTTTCCTCAGAAACTACAACTACAATTCTACATGAACATACAAAAACATAAAAAGTAACAAATATCATCATCTTTACTGCATATGCACGGGAAAGCATGTACAGGATTTGTTCTGCAGCGGGAGATATTTGTGGGTGTTTTCTAGGTTTTCCCCAACTCTGAGCCTCTGCTATCAGGGGCTGTATTCTCCCCGATGGTCTTTGCAGATGTGCAGCCGTGGAAACGCAGCTCTGCTGCAGCAGCGTGGAAGGAGATGTTTCTGCAGCAGCTGCACACAATGAAAGCCACAGAGCAGCAGAGTTCATAGATGTTTTGTATTGTCCTGACATCGTGCCCTGTTTTGAGTGAAGAGCCCTAGACAGGGTGTCCCAGGAGTGTGTGTAGGGAGGGGCTGTTTGTCCCCAGGACACTCGTAACTACAGCCTCCAGGGGGTCTGAGTGTCATTGCTGTACAGTGACACAGCCTGCCACTAGAGGGAGACAAACACCACACGCGTAGCCGCGCACAGAGGCCAGGAGGGCACAGCTGCCACCTCAGCGGCTCAGGTGGCTCACAAATCTGTCTAACCCACAGCCAACCAGGCAGCGACCAGCTGCCAGGCAGAAATCCAGCAACACAGATAGCCACAGAAGAGCAGACAGGGAAAACGGCGCTTGTGACAGCATTCTCACCACTGAGGCTCCTGACTACAGGTTGAAACACTCCAGGTCAGCTTCCAGACACTGCCTCATGTAGGGCTCAGCAGAGCACAGAATATGAGCCTGAGGAATAGAGCTGGCAATCCTCATTTTTCCCCCCAAGACCTATCCAGATCAGGCAATCTGAACCTCGTAATCTAAGCAAGGGCCACCAGCACTGGGATGTTGCAACCCCTGATAAAAACCAGATCGCTTCTGTAAGTGTGTTAGTGAACCAGTAGGTGGTGCTCTTCCCTCCAGACTAGAACTCCCTAGCATGGTGAATGGGGACCGCTGTGCTGTGGGACAGCATCCTTCAGATGAGTAGTGAAACCACAGTCATTAGAGATCAGATGGTATTGATCGTAAGAGCAGGTCTATCCCCAGTGTGCTAACCCAGAGTTTAGTGAAACCAGTCTGGCTTTGCCAAGTTTTCTCCTGAACTCCACTGGAGAAGCCATTTGCCACCCCTCCACCAGTGGGGCTGCAGGTGCAGAAAGGCAGGGAACCCAGGCTGCTGCAGACACACACGCAGGTAAGCGGAGCACGTACACGGACAGAGGGACAGACGACTACTCACTGGAAAGACGGGGGTCTGGAGTCTCCGATGCCCCCAGTCCTCTCGATCGGAGGGGGAAGGTCCGATTGGCTGTCGGCACAGACCGAGCCCCCATCCGAGTGTGACCCATCAGCCGACACCAGCTGCGGACAGAAAGACAGGAAGACCATCAGACTAACTCATCCAGAAAATGGGGGACAGGAAGCCCCAGAGCTTCGACTGCACCTGGCTTGTCCCGTCCTTCCTAACGGCTCGTTCAGCCCAGCGCTGCGGCCTGCTCACCAGTAGACACCCTGGGGGACACCAGCGGCCCACGGAGAGGAGCTGCGCAGAGCAGACACACAGCTCCCCGCCTCCCTGACCCAGGAATGTGCCATTTGCCTGTTTGTTTTCCTGCACAGATTCAATGTTCTCATTAGCCTGCGATATTCTGGGAGCGGCATCGGCATCCTGTGACTCCAGTTAGCTAACTCAATCAGGCGGCTCTGCTGGGGGGTTCCCCCCCCCCTGTTCTGACCACTCTGCAGACAGGCTAGTTAAAAAGTTCTCTGGTTGGCAGACAGACCGATGCAATTTCACATTGTGGCCACCAGGGGTCTCCTTCTCCCTGGTTGCTCGTCGCCCTGGTCAGGCGGCATGTTCAGCAGTTTTGAAACCCCCCAGTAGTGCTCTAGTATGCGTGTTTGAGAGTGTCCCAGTGGGTAAGGTAGTGCTGTCAGGCTTGTGCTGGGGCTTGTGGGTTTTAGCAGTGCTGTCCTGAGGGAGGCTGGTGGCACTGTGGCTCAGGGCTGAGAGCTTCAAGACAGCCAGCTGTTGGAGCTCTTCTCTAGGCTCAGCAGGGCTGTACAGTGGTGGGAGTAACCACTAGTTCACTTTTCTCTTCTGTATGTTTAACCAGTGGGTATTGGCCTAATTCAGCCCTTCACAATGGTTCAGAAAGGAAATGGAAGGAGAGAAACTACTTCTGTCTTCCTGCCCCGGGTCCTGCAAGAACTAGCCGGAAAAGATCCTTGGAACAACAAGGCAGGAGCTCCCCGACTGGTCTAATGGCCTTCTGTGGTTCACACGCCACGGCCTGCACTCTCCTTCAAGGTGCACCCAGTCCCCCCAGTGCTCTCACACGCATACAACAGTCTGCCACAGCCCCTGCCTGGCCCTCTGTCCAGTGTGCGAGAGAGAGACATGCGGACCAGCTGCACTGTAATTGACAAACACTCGCAGGCAATTAACCCAGAAACGCTAAGCTCAGGACAAACAGAGACCGTGCCATGACACTGGGGGAGAAGTAAAGAGAGAGAAAGGGGACATTAGACTCACCATGTAACCCATCTAGCTCGTTTGCTTTTTCAGTAACTCGTTAATCTGAAGCTCCTACTTATCTGCTTCTTAAAATAATATAGGGTGCGCATGTCAACAACAGGGCTGGACAACACCCCCACAACCCTTTACTAAAAAGTACTAAATTCAAAGTGAGCGTGGATGTTCTGTACCTCATCCAGGAAATTGCTGGCTCAGTCTGATCCTCCACATTTTATACAACCCTGTTAGACGTTCTATGTCCTGCTGAGCTTCATGCAGCAGAGAATGTGCACCCTGTTTCATTGTCTCTGACACCCTCAGCCAACCTGTAGTTAACCTGTAACAAAGGAATTCTGGGAGGGGTCGCTCCCTGCTCTGGGGCAACTCCATGACCAAGGGTCAGAGTCCTGCAGGGTCTACAAGCAGTTTTCAATTAGCAACTGATTAAAAGCTAAAAAAAGAGTGTCTGACTTCCCATCCAGATAATTAGTTTGATTAAGTAAGATCAGAGGGCCCCTCGAGGTCTGGAGCTGCCTGTCTCTAGACTAATGACCGACCTATCAGACAGGCAGCTATTAAACACGGGGGAGGCATCACGATGCACCCATCGCCGGCCTTCACACGTGCTGAGAAGCAGCTGTGAAAGCATCAGGATAGTTTAGACAGGATTAAACAAACATGGTGTCCAGTTCAGCTGGGCCGGACAGGTGGGTTTTTCAAAACGTCAACCTCCCCACCCCCCACCCCCAAAGTGGCAGCGGAAGAGGGTCTGCAGGGTCACCCCGCTGCGAGCGGACGGGACCCCAGAGAGGAGGGGGTGGGGCACGCCACTCACCCAGGACACAACCCGGCCGTTGAAACAGGGCAGCTTGGCGTTGTCATCCGAGATCTCCTCCTTCACCACCCTGAAAGAGAGAGAGAGCGAGAGCACAGGTCAGGTCAGCCACCACAGCCACCCGCACGGAGTGGGGAGAGCCAAAATGTTTTCACGCAGAGAGAGGAGGCTCGAGCATCACTTGCGGTCTGGCAGGAGGGACGCGGCTGACTGATGGCGAGCCGGGGCCGGGCTCGACGCAGTTGACAGAACACAAGCCGAGTGGGTCCGCAAGAACTCCACATCGCCGCGCGCCAGGCGGACACCAGAAGGACTTGCTAGGTGGCTCTATCTTGTCACGTGACGGAAGGGGTTCGCAAAAGGTTCTGCACCAGGATCCACAACAAGCAGGCGTTTGCCAGGATCAAAGAGACTCGATCACCGTCCAGGAGGCAAGAGCTTCTTGCTTCCATTGCCTCATCTTTACAGCACTGTCAGCTCTTCCCAAACACGCCAACCCGGCAAAAACGATCAAGAGGCACCCAGCTTTCCTTGTTAATTTTGTTACCAAAAACGGTTTGAAAAGGATTCCTTGTTTTTATTTATGTGGGATCTTTTGCCAATTCATTTACAAGAAATCCCCCCCCCCACCCCAATCATCCAAGGAAAATTTCGTTTTTTCTCATGGAGGGCCTGCGGAGAAATGCAAAATCCACCGAGCACCCACTGTGTTACTGGAAATGACTCTGGTTAAATTAACGACCCGCGTCGGCACACGCACGTTACCGCTGCACACGCACGCCGCAGCGCAGGGGAACAATACAGCACAGCCCCAAGCGCACAGGCCCCGCCACTTGAAAGCGGGACCAGCGGAGCAGTATTTGACAGCAAACAGTGAGGCGCACACCGAGAACCCCCCCCCGCCACCCCCACCCCTCTTAACGACCCTCACAGCTGCTTCGTGAAAAGGTGGTGACCCCACGTGACCCCCCGTTCCCATGGAAACCCGCTGCAGCCCGTCAGCCGGGCCTACAGGGACAGCTGTGCAGCACAGAGCAGTCAGGGGAGGAACAATAAAAACACAACGCACGACACGCTCTCTGTGGGGAAGCAGAGTGGAGCAGGGTGCGCACACCAGTCCGAGGTCAGCCTCTGCGCGGTGACCCCCCCACCCTTGGGCTGGGAGTGGTTCCTGTGTCCCGGTCCCAGTTCCTTTCCCGTTTAAATCCGACTCCCAGGTCAGTGGTACAGACAGAAGGCTCTGGACTCTTTAGAAGTCCAAATGGGCCTACATACAGCCAGAACAACCCGGAAAACTCGACTTCTGCTCACTGACTTCCCTTGAATGTGTGGAGCTCACCAAGAGCTAGACACAGGCCTGTCTTCAGATCAAGAACTTCAGCTGCAGGGCTTCTGGGACTTTTATCAATATTGCTTTGAGACAACAAAAGCCATTGCAGAACAATCCCATTACAATAGGAGCTACAGTCCCAGTACAGTCCTTTTAGAATAAGAAATGATATCGAAAGCCCAGAGGAAGATTCAGGAAGCAATGAACAAAAACTACAAGGCTATCACACCAGTGATAAAGGCTCAATTCAAAATAAGTCCTTGGAGTATTTCCTCCACAGGGTCATGTTTATAGAAGCCAGCAGCAAGATGGCGTCAGTGCGAGTGCGTCAACACAGCGCCCTGCGCCACTGCGGACTGAGCAAACACTGAGAGACCAGCGGGCCACACAGACGCAGCTCAACACTCGCGTCAGTTACACACACCTGAACACCGAAGCCAACTCAGAAACTGAACACACTGCCAATTCAAACCAGAGGGAAGTGGAGGGTAGCGGCCCGGGTTCACGTTGAAGCCCCTTCTCCTGGCGAAGGGCGACACCTGCCCGAGCTCTCGGACCCGGGACTCCGGGGGCGCTGCTGTATCAACACACCGAGACGTGCGAACTCACTCGCACGTCAGCGGCCTGAGAAACAGACTTTTCCAAGCCGTTACATGTGTAAATAAACAATATGAAGAAAGCACTTAGAAGTAACTGTCATCAGCCAAACTAAACACTACAACTGGCTCCATTTCCAGGCAATTTACCAAACACCCAGCCCCACCCTCCCCACCAGCACACACACTGCAGGGAGGGGTAAGGGAGAGACAGACAGGACTCCAGCGGGAGGGGGGGAGGTTAGAGAGATAGACAGGGCCCCAGCAGGGGTGGGGGGCGAGAGAGAGAGACAGAACCCCGCCAGGAGGGGGGAGTGGGGGGGTAAGAGAGACAGAGTCCAAGGAAACAAGGTGACAGGACAATGGTCTACTCCAGCTTCTACCAGCTGTGCTCCTTTATTTTTTCATCTTTCCACCCAAACCCCCCCACCCCACAACCAGGGGGCTGCCAAACCTCACGCAAGCAAGCAGGTGCCGCTCTCCCAAACAGGGGCTCCACAGAGCAGCACACTCGTACCCACAGTACTGCCCCCAGACCCCCTCCTGGACTCACTTCAAAGACGGTGCGAAAGCCCACAGGAGCCTGTGCTGCAGCCGGTAAAACCTGGACTGGACTGCTGCACGGCGGGAGTCTCAACCACCGGCTTTGTGGCTTCGCGGCTTAGGGAAATCTTCACATTTCGGGCGGAGATTAACAAACAAAACTATTTATAAAGTCATCAATAATGCACCTTCCGCAGAGAAGCACGCTGTTAGCATCTGGCACTCTGGTGGAAGGAGGCAGGAGAGAGAGGCTGAATCTGAGCGCAGGCGTGTTAAAAGAACCGGTTTCACCACCGTGGAGGAGACAGGAGAGGTGTGGATCACATCAGGGGGATGAACCTGACCCCGTCAATACCAGGGTAGGTTATATAACATTACTAGATCTCCACTGGTCTCTAAGCAATGCAGTTAAGCTGTGACCTCGGGCACACAGGCACGTCGAGACCCTCCATCTGATCTGGACTCAGACCGGACAGTTCCCGACCGAGCAGGACACGCTGGTATACCTACACACGTGCCTGCGGACCCTCACATGCCTCACCTCATCACGCCTAACTGAAACGCCAAGCTGCCTGGAAACAGATCTGGCAATTTAGATGATTAAAGATTCGATTTTCTCCCTCCCCCCCCCAAAAAAAAACAGTCTTCCCCAGTGCTTACAGAGCCCCTTTCTCAAATATAGTAGCTCTGGAGGGGACACCTTCTCCAGTCCGGTCATAGCAAATATAGGCATACCTGCACGCGCACAGCCCCGAGCGCAGGCAGCTGCCGCCTGATGCGTTTTCCACGTGTGGCTGGAATGCGCGTGAGGGGTGGAGGAGGAGGAGGGAGGGGATTCCAGACACGTCTTGGTCCCAGCATCTCCGATCTCAGTTCATTCGCAAAAACAAACTCCAGGATGGACTCGCAGTAACACTGCGTCCTGCTTCCTAGATGAACGAACCGCAAGGGTATTCCGGACAGGAAGCGCCCGGCTGAAGGCTTTGGGGAGGCAGGTTCCACAGAGCCGGGAGGGACGAGGGCTCGACGTCCAGGACTCGCGAGGAGCGGGAAAGCTGAGCTCTGCTCCCCCTGTGCTGGCGGCACCCGAGACGAGCTCTATTAACCGAGACAGAGGGCAAAAGTGCCCAGCTGACCACAGGGGAGCGCCCGCACCCACCCCTGCCCCCAACGGGTACTGATGACCTGCGGGTACACAGGACGCCCCCCTGTGCTCCAAAGAGAGGGCTGGTCAACCCCGTTGACTGAAACTGGCCGACAGCGCACGCCTGGAATTCCACTCGGCGCCCAGTTCTTTCAAGCAGCCTTGCAGGACATAAGTTATTATTCCTTTTCCTGGCCGGTTCTACCTCGTGAAACTGGATCTGTATCCTGGTCACGCCGCTGGGTGTGTGCCCGGGCTGTCCGAGCCCCACCGCGGAGGAACAGCTGCCTCAGCACCCCGGCACGCCGACGCCACCGGCTAGCTGAAGGGCCTGGGCCGGGGCTCGGCTCAGGCGATGCGTGATCCCTCTGCCTCGGGCGCGCTGCCGCGGCACAGCGTGGCTCCGCGCCACGGGCTGATTCAGCTGCAGGGCAGAGGAGGGCTGGTTGCACGAGACCTGGCCCGACTGAAGGAAGAGAGAGGGGGTCTACCCCCATCCCGCTGGAAACCCAACGAGAGAAACAGCTGGCGGAGAAGGGGCTCGGCCCACACGCTGGAAGGAAACGGCCCAGAGCAGGCTCGCTGCATGGAAACACACCAGACTCCTGCTGTGCAGCAGTCTGAGCCGCTCCAAGCTTTAGCAGCTGCAGAGCTCTTGTAAACAAGCTAATGCCAGGTGCAGATTTGGAGCTTGGAAGCCAATTTTGAATAAATCTGCACAGATGCACAAAAGAAAAAATAAACTAAATAGACTTCCTTTTTACTTGATCCATACAGGTTGCAGATTGGCCCAGAGTAAAACCTGGAGTGGATCAGACTGATGTGCAATGGGAGTCTGACCTTCCTGTGCCTAAATATCACAAAGAGGACCTGCTGTTATAAGCAGGTCACCAGGGCACCAGTTTTTTTCTTCAGTCCCTCTACAGGGCCAGGTAGACACGTTTTTCTTACATATAGAGCAGCCAAATGCCTTGATAACTCTTTCCCTGAGAGGGGGACGACCCCCTCTCGTCTGCCCTCCCTCTTGGCATGGAGACAACCACTTCTCTCGGCTGCCCCTCCACGCAAAGACTACTGCCCCATTGCCTACCCTCTCCCAGACAACTACCCCCTCAGTACGCCACAGTGCTAGGAGAGCGAGTGTACTGGAGCTCCTTCTGGTTCTTGTTCTGCGCAAGCGTGTTAATTAGGGGCTCACCATCATCTCCGTCTCCATCACCCTCTCGCTGGGGAATCAAGTTACCCCCCCCCACCCCCAAGACAGCTCGTTAACACTGCCACCTTCAGACTAGCACCGCACTGCAGCCACTCAGATCGTCACATTACAGAAACGGTTCTGCTGCAAGGGTCCAGTACTGACAACACCTTTCGTTTTTTTTTTTACCACTTTTCTACTCGATCCTGCTGCTGCTGGGGTTCAGAAGAAGGTGTTCCACTGCTCTGCGCCACACGGTTTTCACAACACCCCGGCTGACTTCACAAGCAGCCCATACCGACATCCTCAGGGCTAGCGCAGGCAGACATTTTACACCCCCCCCGGTGTCTAGACACAAGGCACTACCCAAGTGCCTCCCCTTCAGGGCTGCCCTGTCTGCGCACTCCTCAGGCTAGGGCAGGTGGCTACACTCAGGATTGCTTCCACCACCCCCCCCTTATACACTGCTCTAGATGCCCTTATAAGCCTACCCTTTGCCCCTTCTGGGCAGGTATAGTGCTGTGCTAACCTCCCCTGCTCCGTTAGCGCCACCACCAGGCACTGCTGTGCCAGTATCCCAGCACTCCCCCTGGACCCCTCTCTTCTTCATCAGCACTTCCCCTCTCACCATCCACTTCCGGGGCACGCTGTCAGGGTGACACCTGAAGGACTGGCAAGGCAGCTCCTACCACCAGGGGGGCGATTTACAAAGGAGGACAGACAACAGCCGTGGGTCTGTCCTGCCCCCGGGAGAGGTGGGAATCTTGGGGCTGACCCGCTGAACTGAAGGGCAATGGGAACAAACGCCCCCTGGACCCCCACACAGGGCCCAGCAAGGCTGACCTTCGGAGAAGAGGCAGGCTCCCCCAGTCCTCTCTCTCTCTCTCAGCAGAGGTTCTGCTTGACCAGTGAGCCCAAACACTCCCTGTCGACTTCCAACACAGAACCGTCACAACAAAGAGGGTCAGGCGTGCTCACAGGCACCGGAGAATTGATCGCCAACACTTCACTCAGAGCAGGACTGGATAAGAGGCGCAGCACAGAGAACCCAACATGGCCGCCGAAAGAGGGACGGGGCGCGCCGGCCCTCGGGACAGACGAGCGAGGACGCAGGGATGGAGGTGTGGGTGCAGCTCGTCACAGGAGCAGCCCGCAGGTCTCTCACTAACACGCTGGCTCGCGTCAGGCAGATGAAAGCGGAGAAGAGAAGGAGCAGAAAGTAGGTCAGCCTCTTTTTTTTTTACATCCCTGATTCAGAGGCCGAAAGCAAAACCACATTTTAGTGCGGATCCTCCAGTACCTCAACTCCACCGGTGACCAGCTCCGGTTACACAGCCCCTCACACTCCTGCATCGCCGCACTCATCGCCTTCCACCAGCTCCCTACCGTTATTCACTGCTTTCTCTGCCAGCCAAATAACAATACAAGCAAACTCGAAGCAGTCTGGGCGTTTTTCAGATTTTAAATATGCCGCCAAGGTGCCAATAGCACCCTGAAGCCTGATCTCAGCAGAGGTTCATCAGGGTTCTCTGGCTCAGTAGAACGCCAAGTTAACGCAGTGAGTGGTGTTGGTGGACCAGCAGTCAGTGCTCTTGCCTCTGAACCAGAGCTCCCCACCCCAATGCCCCAGAAAGTCACTGGGGACACTGGGCTGTAGGAGGTGCAGTCCTCCAGATGAGACAGACATCTGAGATGGACCAAACTGAGGTCCAGACTACATGGTCACGAAAGGATCCCTTGGCACTGTTCACAGACAGAGGGGTGTAGGTGTGGACACCCCAATGTCCTGACTTAAGTCCCTGCTGGGCCTGAACAACCTGACCTACCGCCAGCTCCCACACTCAAACTGGAGAAGACCCCGGGGGCCGCAGTATTTAAGAGTGGGAAGATGTAAAACACTTGGGGTTCCTCTGCCATGAGAAGCGCTACACAACGGCAATTCATTTTCCCTGCGAGGGCTTCCTGCTCGTCTCCCAGGAGTTCCCGTCTTCCCCTGCAAGCCTGCTGCGGGAAGAGTGTCGAACACGGCACAGGCCTGCCTCACTACCCCCTCGGCCCCAGGACGCCGGAGAAAAGAGCCGCAGCTGAGGTGGGACCTGCCGGCGGTCAAATTCCAGAACGCTCCCCCCTGTCCCGTCAGCAGCGGAGGCTGGAAATCCACCAAGGCTGGAATATTCACTAGTGTGAACCTGCCGAGGAGGTGTCGCCAAACAACCGGAGAAAATTCCGAGCCGCCCCCACACAGGGCACGGATGCCAACCAGCACAGGTACCGCAGTTCCCATAATTCCCTTCCGCTCCGAGAGGGAGAGCGTGAGGAAGCAGGGCGAGAAGGCCGGGCGGACGCAGGCAGTCCTGCCGGGAGCACACGGGGGAGGTTGTGGGCGCTCAGGTTGCCTTGAGCTTCCTGCCACAGCGAGTCTCTCCCAGCTGTTTCCTAGACGATGGCAGCAACACCACGACCAGCTGACAGGCCAGACCTCACCGCTCCAACAGCCACAGGCACCAGGAGAGGAAAGAGAGGGGAAAAGATCTGAAAGGGAACCCGTCACAGAAGAAGCAAAGCCAGACCTTTTCGTTCCAGTCCCTGGCATCTCATCCCATAATCCCCCCCCGTACCCTCCTCCCTCTGCCGGGTGATTAAGAGGAGGTGTCGGATTACAGGCTAACAAGATCAGGGAGTTGCAGACGCGGGGGTTCACTTTGCAGGTTCACCGGGAGGCAAAGGGAGATTGACCCCAGGAGGGGTCAGCAGCAGAACTCAAGGACTCGGACTCATTAAAAGCCAATTTCCTCCTCGACCCGGAGAATTTTCCACCTCCGAGTCGGCTGCCAGGCCACCGCACAGAGGAAGAGGGACTGGGATCTCTCCCGGCTCTGCCAGGATGGTACACGAGCCACGAGCTCTCGTTGGCTAAAGAGCCGTTTAACTTCTGTGTTACTACGTTCAAGGACACACTAAAAGCAAGTCAGTTGAGCAAACAGTCCTTCTAAAAAAAAAAGCTCAGTTTTAGTTGAAATTCCCCCGAACGCGTCAATGACAAAACACTTGAGCAGTGCTTGACGCTGGCAGCAGCGTGGAGCAGTTAGACTGGCAGTCCTCACTACTCTGAGCTCTGGCACTGTCCCTCTGCGTTCCTCCAGCTCCCGATCTGCCACAGAGCAGCTCAGCACATGGAAGTTGAAAGCCTGATTAAAGGAAAAGGATCCTTCCTAATTATTTCTATATTATTTAATTGGGGCCTGGTGCAGAGTAGCCTGAGGCTCTTTGGTTTTCCGAGCTCTTAATTACTTAATTGGATGAATTACCGACTTCAGTGGCTTAATCCACCCCTGCATCCAAGCCTGCAGCCCAGCTGGGAAATTTCACTTCGAGAAGCCAGAGTTCACAGGGGCCACAGAGTTCGGTATTCTAGAGCCACAGCATCTGGCTCCTGACCACACCTGGTCTCAGGGACATCACTGGTCATTATTCTAATTACATAAAAAAATATTTCTCCTCCTCCTGCATTGACCAACATATGTAAATTCACTTACATTTGCTTTATGCCAAAGGAGAATTGAGAAGCTGTTTAGACGGTTCAGCTCAGCATTGTGAACAGCCTCAATTAATATTAATTCCCATAATCTGTTGCGAATGCAAGCTCTTCGAAGATAACAACCCAGAGATGCTTCCTTTTCAGCGAAGCAGCGCTGTGTCCAGGGACAGGCCAGCGGACTGCGACAGCTCTGCTGTCCGTTGATGTCCAGAGTGTGACAGCACACTGCTCCGATGGATGCGTGTAGCAGCGTTGCATGATGGGCCTGTGGTCAGCGCTGTGCCCAGGAGCCAAGGCTAAAGAACTGTACACGTACACACATTTTGTGAACGACACTCACACCAGGATATTTCGTTCTGGAAAGCCTGAATTCTTTTAGCATTTAGTGCTTCTTTTACATCGTGAAGCTTGTTATTTGGACACCGATCTTCATTAAGCAAGCAAAGAATCTGACCCCTCATTAAACCCTTCAGGGCACACCCTGCCCACAGGCATGACCATTTCACAGGCCTGACTGAGCCCAGTGCAGGACCCGAGAGTCAACATGCTGAACACCACTTCTGGGAAGGTTTACCTGCTTCTGTAAGGGAGCATAAACAGAAGTAAATACTGCAGTGCATAAAAGTCTTATTGGAGTTTACTTATGTGGTGGAAGAGTAGGTCCCTTTGTTAAATATGTAAATGGATTTGGGATCTTAAATGCCACAGAAATGCAAGAAATGACTTCTTTGCCTGCCATTGTATTCAAGGCTGAAGCGGTCCTCCAGCATGTTGCTTTCCTCTGCTGCTCTGAGCTGTGGGACATTAAGAATAAGAAAAACATCAGGGGAAATATTCTAGGTGCTGACTGCCAAGTGTTCGCTTTCCTCCCACACACCCCTCAGTAAGGGCTGGGCGGTCAGAAATAGCGTCACTCCTACAGCGGCAGCACTGTGTCAATCAGTGTGGCATGCATGGCTTGGCACATGCTGGGTTACAGGTACTATCCACTCACCTCTAGTCTGGCAGAGCTTGAAATGACCAAGCAGCCTTCACAGTGGCAGTGTGGTTAGTGAGGCATCTTTAAAGATTCTGGGCTTGAGTCCATATGTGTGGAGTCTGCATACTCGGCCCTGCTCAATTATATACTGTACGATATAGTCAATTTGTAAAGACACTGACAAAGGACACCATCTGTATCCATAACGGAACAGAGGACATGTGAATGAAGAGCATTTATTTTGAAGTCTGAACAAGAGGTATTTCTGGAACATGCGATCCAGAAGTAAAATAGATTGCCCTATGTCTTCTCGACAGAAGTCTGGATAAGATCTTCAGGTCAGACAGGCATGACTTTGAAAAACTCTTCATGACAGTCCAATTCCAGATCAGACATGACCAACGCTTCTCCATTGCTGTAAAGGCAGTTGTTGAAAACATACTTACCCTAAAAGAAAAAAAAACACACAGCTGCCCCAGACCACAACTGAGAAAGGATGTGGTTTAGCACCAGACCTGGGTTGCCCAAGCCAGACTGTCAGCCGGGGCTGGAGAAGGACAGTCTGAGAAAGTGATGTGCGTGACCGGAGTTTGAAATCTGACCAGGGCAGCACAGACTGCCTAAGCCTCTTAAAGAGAGAAAGAGGGGGAGAGAGACTTCACAGATCCTCCTGAAATCACGGGAGCCCCAGACCATCGCAGGACTGCGACTTGGAGAGACTCTTCTCTGCCCTACCATGGTCATCTGGCAGCCCTTCAATACCAACATCTCAGCAGGCTGCTTCTTGATGACCTCCCAGTACAAATAAAATACACAGAGAACCAGCAGTCTTAGTCATTTCATTACGTGCTGCAGTCCAAGCAAACTCTGTACAGATTTCCGAGCTTATCGCCATGATATGAGCACATTTGGACGGTGAAACAAATGTTTTCAGCTCAAGCGGTTGGCAAGACCTGCTGTAGGTCAGCCCCCCCCCAACAGGCTCAAAATCCGAATGAGTTGTAGAAACAGGCCTGTCTGAAAACCCAACTGACAAATTGCTCTGTTCTCTCATTTGGATCAGAAAATCGTCACAGCTTTCAGACAGGCCTGCTTTGAAGACGTCTTTTTACGAGCTTTTCATGTACAGTACACTCCTAAGCCTTTGGGCTCCCAGCAGGCTCTCCGGAGGAAAGGACTCTTTCCACCCAACCCGGCTGCTGCTCCGGCTTCTCTTCAGTGTGACTGTTAGCTCCATTTACTCATCGTTTAAAACAAAAACAGTGTGTACGACCAATGGCGTGGGTCTGCTGGAACAGGCCATGAACAACACTCTATAGACAAGAGCACAAGTTCACTGTGGAAACACACTGGATAGGAGCTTTTCAGACTACCGATTCTCAACAGCCTCCCAGATAGCACCTACCAGACCACGGTAAATGAACAGCTCTTGAAAGAGACAGCCCTGCAGGGTTACAGGCAACATTGGCTCCACACAGAGCCTCTTGCCAGACCCCAGAAAAATCACAAACCCACAGCCTGGTGTTGAGCAGGTCAGATCCACCCAGAAACGGGGGCATTTTGGACCAATTAGGCCAATTATAGAGTCATTAAGCTACAAAGATCTAAGGTTTAATATAAACCAGTGTCTCTTGAGGAAAGTGCTGGTTTGCCTCCTGTTTAGCTCAAGTAAGACACAAAGCAGGTCCACTTCCCTGACCTCCTCCTCCACAGCCCCTGACACCAACCAGCCTTATTAAACACCCTCTTAACCAACTGGGCAGGACAGTCAACAACAAAAACACAAAGGCTGCTCTTCACTGGCTGGACTACCGGTCACCTAACTCAGAATCCTATCCGAGTTGGCCTGCTTTTTCCCCCCACCAAACTTCTGCGTCTTGATACTAACACTCTCTTTCTCCCTGCGATTATGCAGGAGGCCTGCTAACAGCGGTGTGCGGGAAAAGGCCTGGTCAGCCAGGTAGCGAGAGCTGTGTGCACAGGCCAGCCTGAGCGGTCAGACAATGGAACTGAGACAACGTCACCTAAACAACTCTGAGTCGGCCGCCCGGCCTGCCCTGCATGTGTCAAACAGCTGATGTTCGGCGTTCAGTGCCTGCTGCGCTGCGTTTGGAAGACATCCGAAGATGCCAGGCACCTCTTTGTTTCAGTCTGAGCCCGGCCTCATATGTGTGCAGATCAAGGACAGAGAGGGTGAGCGGAGCGGAGCTGACAGCGAGCTGCGGCTCCTCCGGGTTCACAGTTTTCCCAAAACCCACATTCCAGGCCGGCGAGGCAGCCCGACCTCGCCGGGCAGAGAAGCTGCGCCGCGCACCAAACGCAGGCCAAGGCCCCCGAGAGAGGGAGGAGAGAGCGGCTCCGTGTGTGAGAAACTAATGGGGGACAAAAGATTTTTTTTTCCTCGTTCTTTTCTTTTCACAACAAAAGAGTCCCGTCCGTCAAAAGCAGTACCAGCCACCCCCACCTCTCCACACTCGTATCCGCCATTTTCACTCCCGAGTGCAGAGAGACGCCGCACAAAACGCACGGCAAGCGGCAAGCGGCAAGCGCTTGGGGTAGTAAAATTCCCCTCCTTTTTAACATGTTAGGGTGCAAGAGCAAGAAATGGAATCGATAATCGCGCATAATGCTGAAACAAAAACCTTCCTGCACTCAAATTAAAAAGGTACTCGGGCTGTAGTTATGTGAAAGGACTGTTGTTGCATTTAAAACAAATCCTTCCCGTCTGCTTTCTGATTTAAGATTGAAGGTGATGTCACCGGCCCCCTACTGAACTTGTGGCGAGATTGTTGGGATTTCTTTCGTGTAGGACCTTCCCACCATCTCTCTCTTTCGCTCACTCCCCCGATTCTTGTTGGACTTTATTTTCCACCAAAAATGCACCACCAGCTCCGTCTGACCTCGGTCCTGCAACCCCCCACCCCCGCCAGAACCAAACCCCCTTCCAGAGCCTGTAACTGAATCCCAGGCTCCGGCCACACAGAGAGCTGCTCACTCCCCCTATCCAGGCGCTCTCCTGCGTTCACCCCCCCGCCAGCGCAGGCAATAACCTTATATAGGACTCCTCCATTTCCAAAATGGACGCTGTCGATATGGAAAAAAAAAAATCTGGCTTCCGCGACATTTTTTAAAATCCTTTCTGCAAACCGCACCAAGCACCGAGTGTCCAAGCGCTCCCATCTTCCCTTCCCTCCCTCCCCAGCTCCAGCTCCGGGACCGGGGGTCACTCTCTCCCCGCACACCGGAGAGGGGAGCCGGGAGCGGCAGCAGGCGGCGGAGGGGGTTGGAAGAGGAGGGGGTGAGGGGACGGGCAAGAGCAGAAGTAGTTGGCTTGCAAAGAAAAATAAAGGAGGAAAAAAAAACAATAACACGGACAATTGTCACCCAGAACTGAAACAATTAACAACAACAAAACAAACCGTGCAGGTGTCCTGCCGCCTTACCCAAAATCGTCGTCCATAGATTTGAAGAAAAACTTGTAGCTGGGTTTATTGAGGACATTTTTGAAGTCTGCCAAAGTGACCCTGTCGGCGGGGATGGGCAGCTTGACCAGGTACGGGGTCTCCTGGTCGTCGATGTGGTAGATGATCTTGGTCTCCCCCATAGCGAGCCGCTGGGGAGGGGCAGGCCAGGCGCATCCAGCCCGGGGGCCGCCGGCTCTCCGCTGCGCTTCCCCGGGTCCCCCCCGAACACCGACCGGCGAGCTCTAATCCTCTGGCTCGGCAAGCCGGAGAGACCGCGGCGGCGTCTTGCCCCCACACACAAACCCAGAAAACAAACGCAACAGCTCCGGTGCGAGAATAAACCAATCCCTTCTGGTTCAATCCCCTCTTCTTTTCTCCGAATTAAAAAAAAATACAGAAAAAGTTTTCCTTCTTTCCAAACCTCCTGTTTATACGGGATCTCCAGATCCGTGCTCTCCGATCCCTTTCTCTCTCACTCGTCCCCCCCCCCCTTTTCTCTCCCAGTAGCAGCTGTCCGTCTTTCTCTCGTTATTCCAGGATACTCCCTCTGCAGGAGGAGGGGAAAAAGAATGGAGAAAAAATCAATGGAAATGCACACTGGTCGATCAGCGCCCCCCAGCGTCGCTAGGCGGACTAATCCGCGGAACAATACAATTTCCCATCCTTCCTCAATTCAAGCTTCTGCATGAGCGTCTGCGTCGGACCTGCATCGGGGTCAGGCTGGATCAGATACGGAGGGCGCTCCGTTCAGTGCGCGTGTCGGCTAGTGTCCAGGCCACGGCTTATTCTGATGACAGAATAGACGAGGAGGAGTTGAGCGCGATTGATCCCATCAACTGATCGATGTTGCTCGATTATGAGATGTATTAATACAATTTGCGGAACTGCGTGGAATTAGTTGGTTAATTATGTGTCACCGATAGTAAGCATGTCTTTGGACTGAGGGAAGAAACCAGAAGGAAGGGAGGAAACCCACATAATCATGGGGAGAACATACAACCTCCACGTAGATAGCACCCCAGGAATTGAAGCCAGAACCCCAGCACTACGAGGCAGCAAGACTAAGTACCGCACCACCAAGCTGCTCTATACCTTAACCCTGAAAATACATTCCTCCCCTGGTTCCACTAAGCCTGTGTGATTACACACTTCCCCCTGATTGCATTTGCTTATAGCTCATTTATAGTGAACTCATTGATTGATTCAGTATGGCTCGATTGAATGTAGGACTGCTGCAGTTATTTCTTGAAAAAAAAACTGGGTTTCTGAATGCTATAATCTGGTCCTCTTGAAGTCTTCTCTGCTGGAGAGTATAATATTCAGTTCCTTCAGCCTGTCAGTGCCCAGGAATGTCTGGTTACTCTAATCTGGAGTGATTTCTGAGCAGATATTCCTGATTTGCATGTGGAGTCAAGTTGTACACACTATTCTAATGGAGGTCTAACTAGTGCATTGCACAGTTTTAACAACTTCTCCAGATATTTTTTATATTAAACTCACTTGTTTGCCCAGCTCTTGCTTTGTCTACATTGTCAGGAAGAAGAAAATGATGTGTCAGCATAACCTTTTGTTACCTACACCTACAATTGCTGAAAACTATAAAAGCAATTTGTGAATTAGCATGCGCTGCTGAGGGGCAGCTCTAAAGGGGCAGCTGTGCAGGTCAGTGAAAAACAGACTTCACCTGGCAGGGGTCAGTACTGTCCAATACACACACAACCAGAGAGAGAGAGAGATTTCCTTTCTGTCCCATAAGAGAATGTAACTCCTTTTTCCTCATGAAAATAAGACCTTACAAACCAGTCATACCATTCTGGAACCTTTAAAGAACTTATCTGGGATGCAGGAGAAGGGCCCCTTGCAATTAACTGTAACCCCATTTAAAGCAGGCACTTATTTTCTTTTATGCTGAAAAGCTTGTAGTGGCTGCTGACTCACCTGCTACCCTGCTGAAGACCAGACAGGGATGTGTGGGAACCTGGATTGTTAGAAAGTGAGGAGCCCTTCCGCAATGAAAGATGCAGCCGACTCAATTCAGTTTAAAAGTGCCCATACTGACCCGTTAATGTGCCACTCATCTCTTGGTGGACCAATCTCACCCTCTAGTGGACAGAGCTGGTTACTGCAGCTTTGCCTAGGAGTATCTCTGGTTCCCTGACTGCAGAGAGCTGCCAGACCTGGTTTTCTCCAGAGCTCACCCTGCGGGCCGGCGCGTCTCTGTGCCGGGTCACACAGCTCCAGAGCTCACCCTGCGGGCCACTGTGTTTCTGTGCCAGTGTCACACAGCTCCAGAGCTCACCCTGCGGGCCGCTGTGTCTCCGTGCCAGTGTCACACAGCTCCAGAGCTCACCCTGTAGTTCACCGTGTCTCTGTGCCAGTGTCACACAGCTCCAGAGCTCTCCCTGTAGTTCACCGTGTCTCTGTGCTGGTGTCACACAGCTCCAGAGCTCTCCCTGTAGTTCACCGTGTCTCTGTGCCAGTGTCACACAGCTCCAGAGCTCACCCTGTAGTTCACCGTGTCTCTGTGCTGGTGTCACACAGCTCCAGAGCTCTCCCTGTAATTCGCCGTGTCACACAGCTCCAGAGCTCAACCTGCGGGCCGCTGTGTCTCCGTGCCGGTGTCATACAGCTCCAGAGCTCACCCTGTAGTTCACCGTGTCTCTGTGCCAGTGTCACACAGCTCCAGAGCTCTCCCTGTAGTTCACCGTGTCTCTGTGCTGGTGTCATACAGCTCCAGAGCTCACCCTGTAGTTCACCGTGTCTCTGTGCTGGTGTCACACAGCTCCAGAGCTCTCCCTGTAGTTCACCGTGTCTCTGTGCTGGTGTCACACAGCTCCAGAGCTCAACCTGTACTTCGCTGTGTCTCTGTGCTGGTGTCACACAGCTCCAGACCACTCTCTACTGGTATTGCACAGGTGTGCTGTGCTGGTTTTTTAACCCCTGCCTCAGCTATTTCCGGGTATTGGCTTAACTGCATCAGTAGAGCACAGCTGAGGTTTAAGCTAGTGCTTCACAGAGACCAGCTGGATCTGATGGACTTTGGGCCTCCATGACAGGGCTTGCCCAGCTGGGGACCCGGTCAATCTAGCTTGACTCTTGACTTCTCTGAAATAACGACTAATTCTTAAAAGTCTTGGACATAAATTAATTTGTGAAATTATATACTGTATTTGACTTAAACTTTAAGAGATAAGGCACGCAAAAGCAAAACCTGGAGGCCTTAGGCCAATTCCGATCTTAATTAAGGGCATCAACGCATTGAAGTAAGAGTTTGGCAGGGATGGCGACTTCCAGACATTGGGGTCACAGGTCTTGGGGCTGGGAAAGCTGGACGGCATCACTCTCTCTACTTGGCCGATTCTTCCGGTCACTCCAAGTGGTTGCTTCAGTATTGAGTCGCTGGCTTTAAAGCACTGCAGTGGGGTGGAATGGGAGAGTGTGTGTCTGTGGACAGACAGACGTTTGTGCTGGTGGCAGGGTGCAATATCTGCAAGTCATTCACACCTGCAGGGTGTACAGGGTGGCTTTCTGTGTACAGACACCGAGAGACTGAGTGTGCCAGACAGAGAAGGCGAAAAGAGACGACAGCTATACATTCCCCAAGGAGTGTGTAAAAAATTCAAACCATCCCAGACAGCTTTCTTCAGAGCAGGACACTACCTGCGTTTATTTCAAATATAAAGAATTAAAATACACTAGTGTTTCATTTTGTGCAAAATCAGTAAGGCTTCTGACAAGGCCTCATATTGGTAAATTACACCACGCCAACCCCCCCCCCACACACATCCCCTGCTACCTCGACAATACAGCCTGTTAAAACACAAACATTGTATATCTTTTTCTAAACTTCCATCAGAATCGTTAAGGCAGGCTGTGAGGTCAATTATCATCCATGAACTCAGTGATGATAAACAAATTTCACAAAATTAACGTAAATCACCATATTCTGAAATTCTCCCATTAATTAGGTTGCTTGCTTTTTTTTTTTTTAAAAAAAGTTTCTTTCTCCAATCAGGGAAACGCAGGCAGACAGGTGGAGCCAATCAGGAAGAGTGTCTGTCCAGACCGGGGGGGCGGGCTCATTTCATAAATGGGTGTGGCTGAAGCAGCAATTGGCCAGTCACGCTCCAAATTAGTAGCTGAAGGGCTGCATGGCACCAATGTGGCTCAGCCCCCTCCTGCTGAGAGGCAGGCTGGAGAATAAGGTGGGAGGAGCTACTTTAGCACCAGGAATTAAGGCAGGACCATCCAGTCCAAATGCTACGAAAGTTGCACTGTCCTCTATTTATAGATCCATCCCCAAGCACTTCATGAACTCAATTTTTTATTACAAAACATTAGAAAGAATAGCCCATGAGGGGCTCTCAACCCACAAAGGTCTGCTTAGGACACCCCCACAAGGAGCTATGTCATCAGCCAGCTGTGGTTAGGATTCCCCAAGCAGAGCGACACAGCTGACTGGGGGCTTTTAAAACAAGCAGGCTGTGTGGTCTGGACCCCTGTGACCTCGCGAGTCACCCGGGAGAGCTGCCCAGGCCCCCTGTCCCATGCTAACTCTGACTAGCTGCAACATGTCCTTTCTGCCGGGAGCTGAGCTCATTCGCAAGAGACCATCCCACAAGCCAACAGAGCTCTGCTGGCATCCACCTGGGCAAGGCGCAGCTCCTGTCCTTTGAATCGCACACGCCCACACCAACCCACTCTCCAGGAGACCTTGACCAAGGCACATGCCCACGAGGGCTGGGCACTAAGACCCAGCGGACGCTGTCGGGTCTGTGGGAGCTCAGCCCAGACCCCCAGCAGTCTGCTGGTCTCCCATTCCTGTTCCCTGAGTCTCTGAGGAAAATCGCTGTCAAATCCATTCTGTTAGCATTCCACAGCAGTGATTAATGACCGGCAGCGACTGTGCATAAAAAGTACCAGGAGCTGTGTGATCGTGCCAGACGCAACGTTTCGGAAGCATTTCTGGCACAGCGCAGTGGAGGAGGACATGGCGAGGACAGGCAGGGTCTACGGCTGTAGCACCAGGGAACTTGTGTCTGAAGGACTGGTCAGCCTGGAGCTGCCCAGGGACTGGTCAGCTGGTCTGTGTGCTGGGGGGTTCACACACACCACAAACTCTCACACACTAGTATTTCTAGACTTGACTCTTTATCTTCTTATTCACTGCTACACTCAAATCAATCTCCACAGGTGGAGAAAAGAGACCCCAAATAAATATGTTCGGCACTTTTAGACTTAAAAATAAAATACTGTATTATGATTTTTCTTTAAAAAAAAAGTCATTTATATTGTGTGGACATCCTTATGTTGTAACTATCAAAGGGGACACATTTTCTCAAACTTTGTCCCCACCTTGTTAGTAATGCGTACAGCAAAAAGTGCCACTGCACTGCAGGCTCCCGTCTCTCACTCACACCTATCCCTGTCTGGAGAGCCAGGGTCGCAGAGTGCGAACGGAGAGCCCCTTTACAGCCAGGTGCCTTTACAAAAGAAGACAGGTGGCACACAAGCCTCCACACTGCAGAAATTCACAACTCGAGACCTTGAAGCCCACCGTCTCTTCAGGTTTTTATTTATTACATAACTGAATGAAGTTTTGACTTAACTGCATCACTGCAGCCCTTTTCCCAGGTTCTAAGCTGTTGAGATTTAAAGAGGCCTATCAGCCTCCCAGGCCCCGAGCTGTGCATCCCTGTTGTACAGAGCAGTCAGTGGAGGAAAAAAATAAATCAAACATTATGACACATTTCAATAAATAATGGGCTTTGTGCGGGTTCTGTTAATGCTCCATCAAGCGGTTCTCTGTCTACAAAGCTCCTGTGCAGTTTAGGCTTGTCCAGCACAGGCACGTCCTGTGCACTCAGTCAGCGGCTCGTCCTGCCAGCCTCGCGCGCTGTTGTTACCTTCCACCTGGTTCTCTACACCGCTTTCTTCAGACGCTCTTCTCCTACGCTGTGGTGGGCCGGTCAGCCCCTCCGTGGTTCCGGCTCTGCCCGTTTCCGCGCCCTCTCCCGGACGTCAGGCCGACACGTTGACGTCTCGCAGCGCGATGGTGCTGCCGGGAGGGGCGTCGGCGGGGCGGTCGGGCGCCGGGGGGGGCGGGGCCAGCAGTGGGGGTGCGCTGCTCTGGGACAGGATCTGCTGCAGCGTGCGCCGCAGGTTGGGGTGCAGGCGGCCCTGGGTCTGGTAGAACACCTCCACCGCGAAGGACTTCATCACGCCGGAGCACAGGTCCTCGTACAGCGGCACCGTGTACATCCGAGAGGTCTGGGAGAGGGCCAGCGGGATGGAGCAGGAGACGTTTAGAGAGGGAGAGAGAAAAAGATCGGCATTGTCATTTCCTTACCCCAATAACTGTCCTCCTCCTCCCCCATCCCTCCTTTCCTTTTACCTCATTTCAATTCAAGATGCTTTACTGGCATAACCAATGAGTAAAATCAGTGTTGCCAAAGCAATACAAACACAATTAGCATTAAATTTACAGACACATCATAATATATTTACAAACATATGGAGCATTATTGGGAGACCATTGAACTGGCAGCCCAGTACGTGATCTCATGTCACAGCGTGAGGGACAGCTTTCTGTCCCCCTTCTGTCCCCACGCTCCCTCTCCAGTGTCCCACCCTCTTACTCCCCCCTGCTCACATGTGTGTGTAGAAAGCTCCGCACTTGGGACAGGTCCGGATAGAAGCCATTCCGCACCACGATCTGCAGCCAGCGGATCCGCACCTCCGCGTTCATCCCGTCCAGCAGCGCGGAGTAACAGCGGGACAGGCGGGACATCACCTCTGGGAGACGCACAGATCACTCCGTCACGGAGAGTTCGATTTCTCCCCCCCAACACGCCGCAAGGTCACCGGGGCGTCTCAGAGAAATACACTACCTTCACGGAGGCGATTTACAACGCCTGCCGCCAAGAAAAATGTAAAGAAGAAATCCTTTGTCCCCTGTGCGATGGGTATAGCACAGCTAAGCGACTGTTCCCTGTACGCAGCTGTCGGGTTAGTGTGACAGGAGTCTTAATATGGGCAGGGCAAGATGTGTATATATGTACTGTTGCATCTCTGAGAACAACATCTGTTTTTAATATGTATTTATCTTACTTTGAGTGTTGCTTTTTGTAGTTTTCTATGGTGATTCCAAAGACAAATTTCCACCCTTCTGGGCGGACAATAAAGTTCGATCTTAACGAACAGCTCCTCTGCCCGCGTCGCCTTCGCAGTGTATCTAAAGACGGACCCTGACAGGTGGGGGTCTCAGGGGAGCACGCGTGTCTTTCCTGAGCATGTGATGGAGTCGCTGCCGGAGAGCCACTCTCTTGTTCAAAACAATCGGTAATCCCCAGATGGGAGTGCGTGTGCAGTAACTAAAAAAGAGAATATTCCCTGAAGGCTGTCAGGAAGTAGAATTCACAGGTCACTAGTCTGGTGCGAAAACTGTACCCAGTTGGCTACCCCACCATTCACCCCTTGCTTGCTCACTCAATATCTGTGGAAAACACACTGAAATGTTATGGGCTATTGAGTCTGTGAACCAGCCGTAAGCCCACCTGTTCAGACAGCAGTGTGGAAGCACAGGGTCAGGATCTAGCTAGGGCCAGGACAGAGTACGCCAGAGCAAAAAAGAACAAGAATGGTGAAAGCAGGCTGCATCCGCCTTAGTGTAATTTAGTGTACTCAATAAGGCTCTCTAGATGACCGACAAGCCAAAGCATCGATTGCAAAGAGGTGATGGAGTCATAAGTGCTCTGTGGCCAGCAAATCAAAGGTCACAATCTGCTGTTAAGACTGTTCATAAGAGTTAGAGAGACTGCGGGGAGCAATTAAAAACATTTTTTTCCCCTAGATGGTGCACCTTCTAGGCACAAAGTTGGAGATTTTGTTTTTTAAAAAGAACTGGCAGTGAGCATTCTTGTTGTATTAAACAATGCACCCCTTTAAATCACTTCAGCACACTTATGTCTCTCACCTGCTTATCAACAGCGACACGTTATTTGGTTTCAAGTGTTTTTCATGCCAAGAGACTGGATCTCCATGTCACTGTGACTATCAGTTACTTATCGAATGCAATGGCAGCAGACTCGAGCTCTGTTAATGTTGTGCCTGTGATGCTGCAGTAGCAGCGCAGACACACACAGCCCACTGCTGCTTGCAAACTGGCAGGCTTCGGCGACAGCCGGAGACACTATTCATTTTTGACAGCAGGTTGCGGATGTACTCTTCTTGCTTTACCTGCTGCACGAGCCCCAGCTTCAACCCTTACCTATGACCCTGCCCCCCCACTGTACGGTGCCCCCAGTTTGCCCCCCCCGCAGGTACCGTGTGGCAGGGGTGAGCGGTCCAGCAGTCGGTCCAGGAACAGCACGATTTGGAAGGTGCTCCAGGTTGAGAGGTCGAAAGTCGCAATCGTCAGGAGGTCGAGAGGGTCCACGCTCCACAGCTCACAGAGCTGCTTGACCGGACCGGTCAGGACCGACCCGGCGGACAGATCCGGCTCGGACAGGGGGGGGCCACAGCCGTTCAGCCAGCGCTCAAACTCCAGACCTGAGAGATGGGGGGGGGAGAGAGAGGGGAAGGTGATCTTCTTTGACATCCATCACTCAGGGCACCTATTCTGGCTACTGGTGCAAGTGGGATATATTGTACAGATCGGACATGTCACAGCTTCACAATCTATTTGAGTAAGCTGTGCCAAGGGGATAAACTGGAGGACCCCCCCCGGCACAGCTTGCTCAATACCTCAATACCTGTGCAGATTCGCAACAGCTTCCTCTGTGAGACCTCGGATATATTTAAAGGGGAACTGAAGTCCCAATTTCTCAGACCGGTTATAAAAATCGCGGTGACAAAGTTAATTTGTTAACGTTATAGAAAAAAAAGATAAATTTCGTATTAAGCACAACATTTTGAACTTTTTGAAAGTACTGTAAGTTCCCATGTTGTCGCAAACTCGCAGTCCAGTTCCCACGAACTGCGACATGATTAGGCCCTTCCTGCTCACTAGTCTCCATTAAGACTACTGTAATGTGATGTACGAGAGTATAAATACAGGTTGTGCAGCAGACATATGACCGCAGAAATGTTCCAGCGTGATCTGCATGCAGAGTTAACAAGTAGTATTTGTCAACAGAACTGTATCGAAATCAAAAGCAATATTTCTATCGGATTGAAAGAGATGTATTCACAAGCCTGCTTCTGTGCAATGGCTTAAGGCTGCATACATCACCGGAAGTTTTGTTACCACGTTCAGAATCGAAGAACATTGCGCTGCGCATACCTGCAAATTGTGGTTTGAAACGCACTCATCGATGTCGATTCTTTCTCACCCCGAAATATAAAAAAAGATTTGCATTTCCCCTTTACATAGGAAAACATGAACTTACCAAGTGCCTTGTGCTCTTTCAGGAGACTCCTCTTACGCTGCTGAAACACACTCCCACCATTCACCCCTTCCCCGCCCTTACTCGTTCTCCTCTCCCACTTCTTTCACCCCCGCCTCTCACCCTCTCTCTGGGCCACAGAGCTCTCCTTCAGCTCCGGGAAGAATCCCAGGAAGAACTCCAGGAGGTCGTGCGCCACCACGCTGGTGAACTTGAACTTCTCGGTGTAGGCCTGGGGAGAGGAGGAGGAGGAGGAGGCTCGGTGAGGCGGACCGGAAGACCGACAGGAGCCAGAGAGAGGGGGTGGGCGAGCCCAGAGAGTCAGAGCTGAACCAGGAGTCCAGCGCCCAGCTGAAGGGCGAGATGACAAACGAGTCGTAGAGCTATCTGGACCTTGAGGGCAGGTCAGATCCCACCCGAAGCCCAATCTGCCTTCGGTTGTTTTCTCCTCAATTAAGATACGACATATTAAACTGCACTACCTTCGGCTGAACTAGCCAACATTAAAAGCATCCCAAGATGACAGCTAGGCATAATTAAAGAAACTAAACCTAAAACTGAATTGCTATAACCAACCAAGCAGTCGGCCAAACTGTGGTTATTACTGCAGAGGCAATAGAAAATCTGTAATTGATTAATGGGCCTGATAGGGAAATCATTAACAAGCCTAGGAATATTTCATCAATGATGCTGAGTAATAAATGATCAAGATGCTTCAAAAAATAATTGATTAAGGAACCTCACTGTTATTGGCTTAATAAAGTTTCAGATAACAGAATAATGAATATGTGGGTTGCAGAGATCAGTGCATGTCTATCTCACCCGCAGGAAGGCATCAAAGCGCTGGGTGTCCCCACACAACTGCGACAGGTAGGAGACAAAGCAGTAGCCCTTCTCATAGGTGAAGAGGTTCATCAGGCTGCTGGGATTTACACCTGGACAGGACACACACAGAGTCAGGCACAGCCGGACAGCACACGCAGAGCGTCCAGGCACGGCCGGACAGCACACGCAGAGCGCCCAGGCACGGCCGGACAGCACACGCAGAGCGCCCAGGCACGGCCGGACAGCACACGCAGAGCGTCCAGGCACGGCCGGACAGCACACGCAGAGCGTCCAGGCACGGCCGGACAGGACAGGCACAGCGTCCAGGCACGGCCGGACACCACACGCAGAGCGTCCAGGCACGGCCGGACAGCACACGCAGAGCGTCCAGGCACGGCCGGACAGGACAGGCACAGTGTCCTGGCACAGCGTCCACGCACAGCCGGTGCCTGCTGGACAACATACACAAAGGTTTTCTGGGTTTTCTATTGAGTCCTATTCTAATATATTTTACAACTCTCTACTCAGCTGAAATTAAACCACACACTCAACCATCAGACAAGCAGAACAGAACCAAATGTTTAGATACTTTTGGATTTAAAATGAAATGCCATTTGGGTGGTAAAAACGTAATCTCCTTTGTGCAGATCTCCACGCTGTCAGAAGTTACTGTGTTTTTGTGGACATCTTCATAATCTTGAGCTGCTTCACACTGAACAGCAGCTTGACCAATTTGTTGCACACCCCTGAACGTATTATACAGAAAAGAAGACACAAATGAAAATGGTAACATTGTTCTTGAACTGAGAGGCCTGTGCAAATCTAAAAGTCAGAAGCAAAGTCTGAAATGAGCAACAGCTAGCTAACTAGCCAAGAGCCAGACAGTTTGAAATGCACACTGTCATCACACATTGACAAAGCACAGGCAGGGCAGGTGTGCTCAGTGTACCTGGCTCGAATTTGACCTGCAGTTTGCTGACAGGATTGTTGTCTCCCAGCAGCCTCATCTGCCTGTGAAGAGCATCCAGGCGGAACACCGTCTCAAGACAGGTGAATGCAGCACCTGAGGGGAAGAGAAAGGGAATTGAAGAGAGAGCTAGTCTGTAAGATAGCAGATGAGGAACATGGTGTCAGTGACTGAGTATGACATTCACATTAGGCCTCAGCTGTGTGTCTCTGTTACAGATCAACATGTCTGTGATTGTGAGCCAGTGCCCTGCCAGTGTGCACAGCTCAGCATGCCTGTGATTGTGCGCCAGTGCCCTGCCTCTGTGCACATTTCGGCATGCCTGTGATTGTGAGCCAGTGCCCTGTCTCTGTGCACAGCTCAGCATGCCTGTGATTGTGCGTCAGTGCCCTGCCTCTTTGCACATTTCAGCATGCCTGTGATTGTGCGCCAGTGCCCTGCCTCTGTGCACATTTCAGCATGCCTGTGATTGTGCGCCAGTGCCCTGCCTCTGTGCACATTTCAGCATGCCTGTGATTGTGCGCCAGTGCCCTGCCTCTGTGCACATTTCAGCATGCCTGTGATTGTGCGCCAGTGCCCTGTCTCTATACACAGCTCTTAATGTCTGTGATTGTGAGTCAGTGCCCTGTCTCTATGCACAGCTCAACATGCCTGTGATCATGAGTCAGTGCCCTGCCTCTATACACAACTCTGAATACCAGTGATTGTGTCAGTGCCCTGTCTCTATAAACAGCTCTGAATGCCTTTGATTGTGTGAGTGCCCTGTCTCTATGCACAACTCAGCATGCCTGTAATTGTGTGTGTCAGTGTCCTGCCTCTGTGCACAGCTCAGCATGCCTGTGATTGTGTGAGTGTGTCAGTGTCCTGCCTCTTTGCTCAGCTCAGCGTGCCTCAGTGTTCTCACCATAGGCCTCAGTAGTGATACGTCTCTGTGCGTATGTGGCCAGCCCCTCGCTCAGCCACATCTCCTCCCAGGTGGCATTAGTAACAGCGTTGCCGAACCAGCCGTGCGCAATCTCGTGAATCACGTCAATCACCAGGAACTCTCGGCTCTCGAGGATCGAGGAGATGATGAATGTCAGACACGGGTTTTCCATGGCAACGATGGGGAAGGAGGGGGGAAGGAATACTATGTCGTACCTGCAGGGGAAGCCAACACAGCAGGGCGGTGAAGTACCACGGTCTAGTACAGTAGTGCTGTATTAGTGCTGCAGTGTCTTAAACTAGTCTAACAAAGGAAAGAAGTACAGTACTATAAGCCCTAAAATGTATAGTAGAGTGCAGTAAAATACAATGTAGTGCCGTGGTATGCAGAACAATGAAGAGCCAAATTGTACAATATGGTTCAACGGTGAGCAGTGTATTACGTGCACCATTGACCCATATATAGTACAGCAACTATATTAAATGTGCAGATATTTAACAGAGATGGGTTGGTCTCTCACCTGCCCCAGACATACGGTCCAAACAGCCCCTCCGCCACTGCCAGCCAGCGCTCCACACTGCCCCCCAGCTTATTGACAGCAGAACTCAGCACACAGGGCTCTGCCCACACTCGGCTCCTGACGGAGAGCAACAGGGGTCAACGCACTGCCCGGCGGAGAGGCAGAGGGGTTGACACGCGCAGCGCACCAAGAGAAAACCCCGCCCTCGGACGCAAGGCTTCACAGGCTGGACAGCAAGCTCCAGTGGAATTCAAATACATACATGAAACTGCGATGACAAAATCAACTTCCCTCCCTGCAAACTCACCGGGGGCCAATGTCGGCGGGCTGCAGGTCTCCTGCCACCAGAGCCACCAGGTAGGCTGGCACAGGGAACTCCATGGAGAACTGATAGGCCTGCTCCTGCTGACTGAACACACTGTGCGTGGCGCTCATCAGCACGGTCACTCCCTCGGGCACCTGGGCACAGCACACACCGTCAATACACACGGCGACCAACACGGAAACACCGTCGTCAGCGCACAGACACAGCTCACCCACTACCTGCACACGCCTTCGCTCACCGTACACGATGATACACTCAGCATACACACGGTCAATACACACTTCACCACTCTGTCAACACCACACGCGCGCCGTCAGTGCCGTGCTCCTGTGAAAGTACCGACAGTCACCGTGAAATGGTATCGACAGTGAGCCTGTCAATATGTGAAGTAATAGTGACCTGAAGTGTGCGAGTGATTCTGTGTTTATGCGTGAGGCACTGCTGTCAGTGGGAGCGAGGGAGAGTGAGAAACACGAGTGTTCGCTCACTTCGTCCCCAAGTTGTTTACACTGAGTGGTCAAGGGGCTGTTCAGCCAGAACCCACTGCCCTGAAACTACTGACACGTGCAGCCACTGTCCAAACAGCCTGTGTCTACACAGGGGGGAGAGAGGGAGTCCTACACATGGAGGAGACAGACCTGGCCAGGGAATGGAGAGTGAGAGTGACACTGTGGGAAAAGAACTCTCACACATACAAGAAACCGACGAGGTCAGAAGGTGGAGAGCATGAGACATTGAGGGACATGGAGTCTCATACTTAAAGAGACAGAGCAGAACAGGGAATGGACAGAAAGAGACACTGAGGGACATGGACGCGTACACATACAGGAGGCAGACCAGTTTAGACAACAGACAGTAAGAGACACTGAGGGACATGGACGCGTACACATACAGGAGGCAGACCAGTTTAGACAACTGACAGTAAGAGACACTGAGGGAGGTGGAGTCTTACACAGACCGGGACAGGGGATGGGGAGTGAGAGACAGTGAGGGAGGGAGAGACTCACGCGGATAGTGGCGGAATAGGTGCTCTTGACAGCGGGCGTGTCGAAGCAGGGGAAGAAGGACCGGTTGCACACGGAGTGACCCTGAGTGAAGACCAGCGGCCGCGTCTGGCCACACGTCAGCTCCGAGTCCAGCCACCAGATCTGCGGGACAGACAGAGACGAGGTAAGCAGAGAGTAGGAGAGAAGGCCAGAAGAGAAAGACGGGGAAAATTGGTATGATCGCAGCACTGAGACACTCCCATCGACACACAGCTGGCATCCTGGACTACTGTGGTAAGAAGACAATCTCCTGCCACTGCAGTGTGGGTGCAGCACGGACCAGAGCTGACGCAGAGTCCATAATATTCAACTTCACAAGAGCCGTCCAGCACTGAGCAGGGCAGAGGTATGGTGTGGCAGTTCGCAGCCGAGAGAGAGACGCCACCTGCACCAGCCCAACACATGGACTGCCTGTGCCTCTAACCAGCCAGGGGAAAAACAGAGGGGTACCGAAATAAACCGTAGATGAATCCAAGTGCACAAATAAAATGTTCCTTGAAAATGACAGCTGTCAGAAACATAAAGCTCATGTCGCAGCGAGGACATCAGAGATACACCACCTGGACTGATTTATCGAAGCAGGAAGAATGATGGGTTGTGTGGAAACAGCCCCAGTCCCCCAGAGACCAGCCCCCTGCAGCAGGGGAGACTGCGAGAGAGGCGCCCCCAGACAGCAACCTGCTTTCACAACTTTTGGCAAACCGATGACTAACCGGAAGGAAAAGGATTTCCCTGAACGAACAAGTGGAACACCTGCATCTCCCGAGCCCCGGCTGGTCCAAAACCTTGGTTCTCCAGCGCAGGTCCGCCGTGTCCCGGGCGAGATCAGAGCCCACAGCGCCAGCCACCGGCCTGGACCACCCCGCCAGCCCTGAGGGCATGTCCCTTCCCCCCTGCCAGTGCCCCAACAGGCCCCTGGCATCACAGCACAACCCGGCCTCTGCTTTGAGAGACAAATGTATGGAAATCAGGCTGAGAGACAGAAGAAACCCTGTCGCTGAAAAGAGAGGTTATGCCGAGAGAGACGCCGGTCCAGGACGGCCCTTCCCAGATGCTAGAGCTCTACGCAGCACAAACGGATCCTTCATGGGCACCTGGGGGGGAGAGAGACACTGCGGCACTGTTAGCGTCTGTGCTCCCCCTCTCCGTGAAGACGGCTGGTGCTGAGCTTGATCAAACGTCTTCTGTTTCCAGCCCAGGCTGCAGGAAACGGGCCCAGAACAGGCCCATCAGTAGGCCGTCCAGACCGCAGACAACATCGAGGAAGAGAGCAGAGACCAGCGTCGCCGTTCCGCAGGCCCGGCGCATGAGCCAAGCACAGGACCCACTGCCCTGACACTACTGGGCGCCCTGAGCTGATGCCTCCTCCTCACCCAGACGCCCTCCACCTCTGGAACAGCGGTTAGCCCCCACCGTGGGCGGACTGACATATCAGGGAAGACCAGCTGAGCCCTGAAACACGCCACGGGCCCCAGAGTCAACACCCCAGAAACCTGCAGCCCCTGCACAGAAAACAAACTGCAGCTCATTCGCACCTCTGCCTAAAGCTTCATAACTGGCAGACAGTGGAACCCAGGGACAAAAAGACAGCGTCTGGGGCCCCTTCTTTGAGAAGCAAGTCAGAACACTGACAGAAGCAAACCTCTTCCTAACCCCCTAATAATGGCTACAGACATGAATCTCCAAGGACCCGACACACTGCGCCAGGGTTTCGTCCATCTCAAGTCGCTTCTGAAAAAAGTTATTTCTTAAGATGCAGCTCAGGCACAAACAGCAATCGAGCACGTCGCCACCGTGACCAATGAAACCGACTTTCTCGCCCCCGATGTTAAAGGCGTGGGGAGACAGAAAGCCAAGGGGGGTGAGAAAGCCTGGAGCGGACTGGCGTCACTGGCCCGGTCAGCGCTGGGAGTGACCCCTGATGCCCACAGCTGGGTTTCAGGTCCTTAACTGGACTGATCACTGGGTCAGCGGCCTGCATGTAGTAACGACAGACGCATTTAAGATCTGCACAGCTGCTGATTATCACAGCTCTGGCTGCAGGGACTTAACTGAACAGATTGCTTCATCACCTGGCTACGTCTGACTCTAGGTCTTCAGCAACAAAGGAATTAAGAGTAATGAGGAAGCTTAATGCCCAGGACTGAACGCGGGCGGACTCCTCAGCACAGCCCCTCCTGCCCCAGGCTACAGTTTCTCCTGACTCCCCTGTCCTGACCTGAGGCAAGGCCCCTGTTAATAAAGTTTTCGGTGGCTGACCCCCCCTCCAGGAGTGCATAGTGGTAACAGCCCTGTGACAGGACCCTTCCCATGCTGGGCTGTTCAGCGCACCGCCTGCACAGAAAGAGTTCAGACAGCCAGGGCTTCCAAAGTAATTCAGAAATACTGCCTCTGGCAAACAAGGCAGACACTTAGAAAAACACGCGGCTGTTGTTGTCCTTAACCATATTAGTGGAAGAGACTGCTTATCACTCTAACAAAAAGGAACAAAAAATATTGATGTGACCTTTTTAGGACTTGATGAGGACACTAAGAAGATCATAAATGGGTATCACTTACTGTATATACCTATACCTGACGTCCCGGAGGGGGACAAAAGAAACTCCAGGGTAGAAATAACTGGAGTGTAAAACAGACCGGCAAACCAACCCGTTGAACAGCGTTGTTCCGGGCAGATGTGCACACCATCATCATCCTCATGCCCACACAGCTGTCATCACTGCTACTGGGATTGCTCGTCTCCGTTGCTAACATTACTACACATGCAGGGAGGTGCATATTAATAAACTATGACTAAAGACTATGAGCAGCTGTGAGGCAGATGAAGATACTTCCCTAAAGTTGCACAGTGCGCTGGGAGTTTTTTCCTGACATTCCAACCATCCAGATGAGCGCAAAAACTGTACACAAGCACTACAACAACACCGTTCACATACGCTCCGTGTACTCACAGGCTACTTCGACCAGAGTTACTGCTGCCGGTACGGGCGGCTGTCTTACCGCCGGGCCGTCGGTCGTGGTGTAGCGCACGGTGATCTGGAAGGCTTGGTGCGGCCGGAGCGCGGCGGCCGGCAGGCAGATGTTGAGCGAGGAGCCGTAGTCGGTGAACGGGTCGACCCGGTAGGTGAGAGAGGTGCTGGTGTCCGGGGCGCCGCCGGTACCGAACACCTTGCAGTCAATGGAATGGATGAGCAGAGACGGGTGGGTGTCCAGAACCAGGGTCTGGATCCCGGGCTGGACCGACACCAGCTCCAAGACCTGCCAGCCCGTCATCTCCTTGTCGACGAAGCTGAGGCGCAGGTCGAGGTGGAAGTGGCGGAGCTTGAAGCTGTGGAAGTTGGACGCCGAGGCGATGTCGACCCGCTGGCAGTGACCCGGCGCCGGGCCGCCGTCACAGGACTTGCTGGGCACCGTCAGAACTTTCCGGCAACAGCACAGCGTCGGCCGCTGGAAGTCAGACATGGCTCCGGAGTTGTAAAATAAATTAAAAGACTAATAAAAGTTATTTAAACACAGGGAAATAAAAAAAAAGATCAATAATAAAACACGATGGCAGCCGACGAGACCAGAGGTAGCTGTGGGGGGCGATGAAGACGCAAAGCTGCTGAAAACTGAGGTTGAAAAAAAAGAGAAAATATTCAGGGGAAGAGTGAATAAAAGTGATCCTGGCTACGTGAAATCCATCAGGGCCGGAGAGAAAAGCGAGTCCAGCATTTTCCACTGCCCACCGAAACAGACGGAGGGAGAGCAAAGAAGTTGTTTTGTTTTAGAGTTTAGTTAAAACAAACGGAAAATAAAGTCCAATAAAACAAAAGGGAAACAGGACGCGCAGAGGAGAATTAAAAGTTAAAATGAAAGAGGCTGAGCTGTGACTCCCTTTGAAAACAGGAAGTAAAACGGGAGGAAATCGGTTTCGGAGGAAAGTTTGGGAGCCACAGGGGGGCGCTGGAGAGCCGGGAGCAGGCCGAGGAGATAGCGGCTCCCCCACGCTGTCCGTCCTTGGGGCGGGGGCACTGTTTCACAGTCGATAGCTGGCGTTGTGTTGGAGCAGCATCATCTGAAGTAAATTTAATCTGATTCCAGCTCATACTGAAGTTTTCACTTCGTCGACATGACTCCAGCTGTGCCCAAACCATTGTAGACGCAGGACGCAAAGGGTTCCCCCATACAAAAATATGTTTACAAACCCGAAGCACGAAATTCCATGTTACTCCATCTATTCCGCTGCATGTGAAGAGAAAATGGACCTAACACAGTAACAGAAAACCTAAAAATCTGCAGTAGTTTCCAGTTTACAGGTGTTGGCCAAGCGCAAGTCCAGAGGACTGAGAATCGTGTCCCTTGCAGGACAATTGCTCAGCCACGTCCCAAAGTAACAGCCTGTTACCCGGCTCCGTGCAGTAACGGGAGCGCTGGCTGTAACCCCGGGCTGCTCACGACGGGGTAGTTTATAAAGTCACCTACCGGAGAACGAGCCCCCCGAGCAGTCGGTCTACACTGGGGACCCGACCAGAGAGGAAGAGCAGGCGGATCGCATGAGTGTTACTGCTACACTTCAGTAGCACCTTCCTTTTAATCTTATGCCATGATTCCCGTGTAGAAGATTGAGAATCATTACGAAATCTGGCGTATAAAAAGACCTCACATATTCCAAAGCCTGGATGCTAACAACACAGCCCTCCGGAGTAAGTGTGACACAAGGACTTGAAGATACCAGCAGAAATTAATTTGATTTACATTTAAAACATGTGGAGCAGTTGTTTGGAACAAGTTGCAAATCCACAATGCTAAATGATTCCCTGGCATCCTTTAAGAAAAGGCTAGATGAGATCTCCAAGACACCAACAGCTGCTAGCTCTGGTCAGCAGGTTTAGAACAAGAGTTTTTAACAAGCACAATTCCCCACCTTTGCTCCAACAGCATAGGAGAGCTGCGCTCCTCTACCTTACCCTCATGACCATCCTGTATCCAGGTCAGATGAGCTCCTGGTAACTTTAAATGAACCCAGGAAGAGCACTGAATCCTAAATTTACAGTAGCTTTAACATCAGACTCCATTTACCCTGGTATTAAATGCACAGTTATTGTTGGTTTTGTCTTTTGCAATTCTGACCTCTCTTTGTAACTTTTAAGAAATAGAAAATTGACCACCAGTTGAGACCATGTTCATGTTGATAAGATCAGCCTGTTGATGTCGGCACCAGGACACATGGAGCTGTTTAACCCCACTACCACCCCTAGCACACAGAGCTTACAGGGTAAGTGCTTATTACATCAGGGAAGAACACAGGAATGTTGGTAATGGGCAGTAAATAACATTGGTTTGTTGTTCTGATCATCATTCTTATAATCTTGAATATAGAGGACAATGTTTTTGAGAGCTGGTGACACCGCTACACAGGATGCTACCCTTGAGCTACTTTGGTATTTCCTTGACCTCTTAAGCCATTTTCATATTCCTCCACCATTAGAAATAAACACCCAGAGTGCAATGCAGTAAGCAAATGGCATCACTGCTCTATGTAAAAATGCAAGACCTTCACATTCAGATTTTAGGTTTTAGGACATAGGGCTATGAAGACCCTTAATTGGCCTGATAACTTGTCAAGAGTGGTTCCCCAAAAATCATATGATAATAAATTGCAGATTTAAAATTGTAAAGGTTTGTAGGTAGCAAGGTTCCAAGGAGCAGACTTGGCTGTATCCCGGGTTCAGTTGGTCACAGAGCACCCCTGGAACAGAAGGCCCTGTACAAGAAGAAGGGCACTCCTGCACCCACAGTGGGCAGAGAGACCCTGGCTGTTCTGGGTGGCACCAGGGAGGGGTCCCAGGAAGATTATCTGAGCTGATTTCAAGTGCCTGTATTATCCAAGACAAGTACAGGCAAAAAGCATGGAAATAAAATGAACACAAGGGTCCATGAAAAGCAGCATGGGCTCTTGGTTAACCTTGCTTCAAAATATTTACACACCCAAGTGTTAAGAAATTGCTTTGCCCATACGAACGGTACATGTCAAACACCAGCTTTAATTGCTGAACATTCTTTTGATTTCCCTCAACTCAGCCTTCCCACGTTTTAGCATCTCCATTTCTGTACAATATTTTTTTACATTAAGTACGCACCTTAAGTTGAAAACATTAAGGTTCTGGAAACATGGATTAAAGTGGATTACGTTTTTCTCAGTTATGTCGTTTTGCTTTGTAGAACTCTGAAAATCATTTTGACAAACAATTTAAGGCGTTTTATACAAAAGAGCACATGAACATTTACATTTCATCACTATACTGTTCTGTACGGAAGGTAATTTCTTGTAAGGATAGTTCTTGACTGCATGCCCTTTTTAACTTTTTGTTGGCTATAGTTTTATAGGTGTTGATGTGGAAGATGACATCCACTACAGCCTTAATCAAGAGTGAAAACCGAGATAATTGGACTGAATTGGCCTTTGCACCTGGGTGAATGCAAATGCAAAAGAAGTCTCAGTATTTTCTTATCTTATTACCCTCCATTTGGCTTCTAAGTCACTGAAAGAATGTAGTTCCTGCACAAGTCCAGATGCCACAGTTTTCACATCACAGAACTCAAACAATTGTCTCATCCAACAACTATGTGCATAATCTTAAACACACGCAAATATTAAAAAGATGCAGTTTTGTATAGTTTAAACTTATAAACAAGTAGCCCCCAAAGCTTGCTCTCAAGGGCTACAATCCAAAAATTTCCAGCCATCTCATTGAGAGTATTAGCTTGAGTGTGGATCAAAGGTTTAACTTGACCCAGTCAGGCCCCATTAGTATAGAGCCTCAGATGTTAAAAAGAGACCTAGGAAACTTGGTGAATTAATGAACAGAAGGACATACTGCATTGAGGGCTCTTGTGGCACAAGTGGCCAGAAACTGAATCAGATTAACAATCTAGTTACTAACACCAGTCATGATAATTAAGACTTCCAACACACAGAATAAACTCCCAAAATAATTTTAATATTTTGTTCTCATCTCTCCTCTTTCTCTCACAAGGCAATAATGTAGTCATGCTAAGGCTATAAAAAGTCAAAAAAAAAAAACAAACAACACACAGACATTCAGCCGGGCCTCCTGGGAAGCCACTACAGTTACAGTACGAACCCATGAACGGGTACAGAATCTTAAGACAACTTCCATGGGAACAGCACACACCTGACTCTCTGATGTTACAGCACAGCTGTGGTTACGCTATACAGCAAATCTGCCCCCAGCAGGCAGAAGAGTGTTACTACAGTCTAGGAAGGGCTCTGGGATGTGAACAATCCCGCTAGCGAGCCTGGATTGGATCCTGCGGGCACACCGCATGAGTGACGGACAGCTGGGATCCCACACTCCTCGACAGGGAGGAGACAATTACGACACTGTAATCAACGGGTCAAGAAGACACTCGACAAGAAAGGACGATTTCCTGAAGACTAAACACAGAAGGGTAAAACAATCGGTCCGCAGACAAGGCCTCTCGTAGAGGTCACACCTCAACAGGACTTGAGTCATTGGCCCTGAAACAGCACAGACCTGCAGTGCTGAAAGCCTGGTGCAGACTGGCTCCCAGTCTAACAGTGCAATGACAAGTCACATACCTTCTCAAAAAAATAAAAAATCAAGACCACCTCAGAGCCTGGGGCAGAGACAGGTTGGAGAGAGCAGCTCTACCCAGCAGTAGAAGTGGGTGGAAAAGCATTTCATCAGGTGCTGGATACCAGATGACAAGCACATAATTATACATTTCATAAGATGTTAAAATACTAAATACAAATATCAGACTACAAGGCTGGAACATAAAAATATGAAATCAAGAACATGTTACATCCAGTGAATATGTACATATAAAGTCAGTACAAAATAAACTTAGCTTACATTTACATTTCACTGTAAATATATATATTCTATAAAACAGACCTGTGTAAATATAGCTACACATGTAAAGCTTTGTTTTGATAGAAACTCAAACATTACAGTATCGCTGGTTCCCTGACTGGATCAGTTCAGAGTGCGTTTCAGATCAACAGCAGAGGAGGCAGTTCAGTCAGGACCGTGTCCAGCGGCAACATTTCTGTGCCACTCGGGTCCCTGTACTGGCGGAGCACAGCGCCCCCTGCAGTGTGTGGTGTGAACATCGGGCAGGATGCTCTTCTCCCCTCGTGGGCGTGGGCGCTCGACCTTCAGCCTCTCACGGTGATCTTGTTTTCCACAGCAGCCAGCATGGCACCGAAGCGCGAGTTCTCATTCAGCAGGAGCTTGGATGGCTCGTCAAACTCCACCACCTGAAGAGACCAGATTCAGGCTCAGGTCAGGCGAAGGGACGAATGGACTTGTGAAAGCAGGAGGGGGGAGTCTGTGAGGTGGGGGCGTGTGGCAGGAGTGATGCAAGGCGAGGAAGGTGCGAGTACCTGTCCCTGGTTGAGCACCATGATGCGATCACAGTTCAGCACAGTGTGCAGCCGGTGCGCAATGGTGAGCATGGTGCAGTCCTCAAACGCCTCGCGGATCGTCTCCTGGATCAGAGAATCCGTCTCCGTGTCCATTGCTGCCGTGGCCTCATCCAGGATCAGGATCTAGGGAACAGCCGACACCGAATTACACCGACGCTGTGCTAAGGGTCAGATGCCCACAACTGGGTGAGGTTCGATTCTCTTGGTGGTTAACCTGGAGGCATTTTTACACAGATTTTACTTGTATCCATTTCTTTTGTCAAGTTAAAAAATAATAAGAGTAGGCATAGCTCTACCTCTAAAACAAGAAATTCTTAGCATCTTGCAAGTGGTGGCTTAAGAATAGCTTTCTGAACTCATCTTTAATGAGATGGCTGCTTTGTGGCAGATGAAACAACGTGATTAAAGGTAATTATTTTGCTCTGCTGGAGGAGTGCTTCCGTGCAAGAGTTTCAGAAGAACAGAAACACGTACACAATTAAGATTGTAACCGATCACTTCTATAACACAAGAATATTTTTTTTGGGGGGGGGGGAAACAGTTCAGAATTTAACTTTTTGTTATATTATCAGCCTCTTTCCGATACTCAGCGAATCTTCCAATAAACTGATTTTCACAAACCCTTTTTTCAGGCATTCAGACTGGTATAACCAATATCCAGTCTTTATAACAATGGTATAATATTCATCTAATAGTGACCAACAATTTTCACCTTGGTTCCCAGCGTTCAACCCAGCGTTGCCCTGTGTGTGAGCACTGTGCAGAGCGGTTTGGAAAAGCGCTTACTTTGCAGCGGCGCAGGAGGGCCCGGGCCACACACAGCAGCTGTCGCTCCCCCACGGAGAAGTTCTCTCCGTTCTCCACCACCTCCGACTCCAGCTTCAGGGGCAGCTGAGTGATCTGGAAGGAAAACTACGCGTCGGCAAGCTGCTTCAACACGTCTGGCTTGAAAGCGAACACCTGAGCCAGAGCGCGGCCCGCTCTCGCCAACACCAGACACTCACACACTCCTTCATGTGCGTCCTCTCCAGCGCGTCCCAGATCTGCTGCTCCTCGTACTGATTGAAGGGGTCCAGGTTTGACCTGCGGGGGGGGGGTGGGAGAGTTGAGCAAACTCCACAAGGAGATAAAACACCTCTGCGATCAGACACCTTGAAATGAACTACAGGCAAAAAACAATTAAAAATGACCATCTAGCAACAAACTGTAACCAAAGCGTATTTCCGAACACCACGGATTAAAGCCAACCTGTCTCAGACAGCAGGGGCTCATCCACACAGCAGTGAGAACATGCGAACACGCAGCACTGCTGGACTGGAGCTTCGGAGTCCCTCAACGGCTGCTTTTAAAAAGTGGTTACTCAGTTTTTGGGCTTGGGTTTTAATAATGTGTGACTTGCAGAATGAAGTAGATACCCCTCTGCACTGTAAAGTTCTCTGTAATGCTTGACGAAGGAGCCACAGCTGAGGTTTAAGAAGCTGCTGTGACGCCGTGCTGCAATGGCAGTGCCCCACGGCGCCCCCACCTGACAGTGCCGCTGAACAGCACGGGCTCCTGGGGCATGATGGACAGCTTGCTGCGCAGGTCCGCCAGGCCGATGTCGCAGATATTCACACCATCGATCTTGATGGAGCCGCCACAGGGTTCCACTAACCGGAACAGCACCATGCCGAGAGAGGACTTCCCTGCAAACACACACAGGAACAATGACACCGCTACCTGCCTGAATCACAGGCCTTTTTCACCCTCTTTGCTACACTATTGAAAAATATCCAAATGAGCCCACACAAAAAAGGGGGCTTTCAGAGTAACAGAGGCAGATCTCCATGTTATCAATGAAATGTTCGTCAGAGTTCACCAATTCCAAATATTTAGATGGCATTCCTCTTTCACAAGCAGGGAGAAGTTGGACCCTGAGATTTAATACAGACCTGAACCAGTCCTGCCCACAATGCCAATCTTCTCCTTAGGCCGGATAGTGCAGCAGATCTTCTTTAGCACCAGGGGCAGGTTCTCTCGGTACCTCATCTCTGTGTTGTCAAACACAATCTCGCCCTCCTGCGGCCATTCCTTTGGAGGGGCCTTGTTTTTAATGCGGGCAGGAGCTTCAAGGTCCAGAGACTGCAGAGAGATAAACAATGAAGGCAAAAGTTCAGAGGTTAGGGGACTGGTCTATACCTTATGCAGGACTGGGCTGATCTATTTGAAGAAAGATGTCGGCTCTGTACCTTGATGTAATGGTTTATTCTCTGCACGGAGGTGAAGCGAGCTTCGGTCTCAGAGGCCAGACGCACAGTGAACTGGAAAAGCCCTGTGAGCTGAGATAAACAGAAAGACAAAGGAAGGAGAGTTTTTAGATGTCTTACATTGTCAGTCAACTAAAGTACAGGGCCATAGTTGTTCTGGAGATTCACTGGAGATCTAAGGTTAACAGCAGAAAAATGTTACATTACACAAAGCTATATAGCACCCAATGTTTAGAATTTACCCTGGTTTTAATTCACCCAGAAAACACATTAAAACAGTTTGTCGATATTTAGGCTTTTGTTTGAAATCACACCACAATCCCTTCTGGATGAAACAATGGTGGGTGCTCTTAACAAGGGGGATCGCAATAGAGTGAGCAAAATAAACCGCTACTGGGGCTCAGAGCTCAAGAGATACCCCTGACACAAAACCAGGACACACCTGCACAGCATAGGAGATGGCCAGACCAGCGTAGGCAGGGGGAATCTGGCCATGCATGAGAACAATCATGAGGCCGGTGATGCTGATGAGAGCCACACTGATGACGTCCAGACGCACAGCCAGCCAGCGCATCGCGCAGTTGAATAGGTAGACGGGTGCCTGGTTCTCATCCAGCAGCTCCTGGTACCTGAAAATACACGTTACAGTCGGAGTGCTGGGACTGTCACATTCCTGAAGGAGGCTACACCATATTCTGGTCACAAAACAGACCACGGATGTACAGCTGCTCAATACACCTAACGAGACTGAGCCTACACAGCACTTTAAGGAGCTGGCACAAACTAAGTATCCAGTAACCTTTTATAAAAAAAATGCAGTACCTTTTATCAAAGTATACAGTGGGCAGACCTTGCTGGGCTGTGGGTGTCTGTTTTGTTACCTTCTCTAGCCAAAAGCTAGAGATTTGCCAAAAGCCGAAGTGCAGCACTCACCTGTACAGGAACTCCTCGCCCTTGTTGTAGGCGTGCACCGTGGTCAGCCCCTGGATGCTGGAGGTGATGTGGGAGAGGAAGGGAGACTGGGTGATGTTGTCCAGGCGCTTCAGCTCTCTGATGAACACCCTGTGAGGAGCCAGACATCACACCTCATCAGTACCGACACACAACCTTGGTCTTGGTTTCCCCGGGAACAGGTCTGCATCGCTCAAGCAGAACCTGACAGCGCTAATGGCACCATCTGGATACAGTAACCAGTCAGCCAAACAGCAGAATCCCAGGACCAGTTTAAAACACTGCATTAAATGAGTAATAAACACATTGTGAATCTGAATGTTGGGTAGAGGTTTAATAAGAAAAGCATCACACAACTGCAGAAATTTATTAATTCTTCTTATTTCATCCAATGAAAAACAGCAAAAACATTTTAGAAAACAGATAATGGAGTTTAATGAGCATTCTATATTCAAAACAGAATGAGATGCACAGTTCAAATCTCAAAGCTGTGTACCTGGAAACCATGTGCAGGACAGTGAAAAGGATGACCAGAGGACCCACTGCAACCAGGAACCACGGGAACACACAGGAAATCACCCCGAGGCAGAAGAACACCAGGATCACGTTCTGAATAAACATCTCTGCCTGGAAGGGCAGCCGGGTGTCCACTGTGGAGAGAGAAAGAGGGCAGGAGTGAGACTTCATACAGGTAGTAAGCATGACCTGCACTAAACCAAACATCCACTCTTATTAAGAAACGACACTCCAGAACTGTGATAGCAACCAGAGTTTTAGATGTCAGCAGAACATCCACTTTGTGTGGCACCTCATAAAAAAAAAAAAAAAGGATTTTTTCTTAAAATCATAGTTGCAATTTAAGGCCACAATAACAAATAGGTTAAGTGCTTTAAGACATATCCCCCTTTATTAAGTCTGCTGCAGCATTCCTGTACAATGCTTTTTCAAGCTGCGTGCTGTGTAAGCTCAGGTACATTTGTGCAACATAATGTTTCCCAGTGGTCATGGAGCACTTCTGTTTAGGCAATGGCAGGGTAGTGCCAGCCAGCTGAATGCAGCTCTAGAGCAGAGAGGGGCGGAGGTCTTCACCTTCATCCATGTCCTTGGAGAAGCGGTTGAGAATGCGCCCAGTGGGGGTCGTGTCGAAGAACTTCATGGGGCTGCGCAGGATCTTGCGGAAGAGTTCGTCGTGCAGCCTGGAGGAGGCACGCAGGGTACCCTGTCCAGAAAATGGGAGACGGGATTCAGACCAGATGCTTCAATTTGGTCAGAATCACCAAATCACCCTCCCACAACACAAATACATTAAGACACACTTGTAGTGTGTTTGAGGTATCAAGACAATCGAAAAGATCAATAGGAAAGTCTTGCCCTTCCCCTTGAGTCAAGTCGGGACTATGATGGGAGAAGCCATCTTAGGCAAGAAGGAGATCAGCATCAAAGTTTACTACTAAACTGTAGCTGTAGCCTTTCAGGAATAAGAAGTTAGAGATCCCAAAGGAAGATACCTCTAGACCAAAGAATTTTACCAAGTGTTCGATGTTTATACGGCAGTAATTGGGGACAATAATCATTGATCAGTTAGACCTAGAGAATTTGTTTTAATACAGAAGTAAGAGCATGGGTTAAGGGACATCATCCAGCAATGACAGCTGAGACCTATCAGTAGACAGATTCTTTCCTGGTCACCCAGGAAAGTGAAGGGTGGCAATTCCAAAGTTATCATTTCTCTACAACAGACCATTGCCCAGTAAGACTCCTGGCTATTGGAAGGGGTTGGGTCAGCCAATCTTGAGCCATCACTAAATATCCTAGGAGAGGTAGTCAGATGTAGACTGATCAGATGTTAATGGTCTTATCACTGGCACAACTCAGCCTGTGTTGAGATATCCAGTTGTTGAAGTCCCTTAACCCAACAAATTGAACAGGGCAGCAGACAGTACTGCTGTTCTGAATCTGAAGGGGTTTCGAGGACTTTACCTTCACAAACGCTATCCCACGCACAAACTTGAAAATGAGTATGATGGCCATAGAGAGAGCGTAGATGCCGGCATAGTATTGCATCAGAGGGTTATCCTTCATGCTGTCACTCACCACTGTGTCATTACCCAGAAACACAGAGGTGTTCTACCAGAGAATAAGAAACATACACTGGGTTAGGAAACAGCAACTCTTCTATCATGTATTTTGAAGTTAATCTAAACGGAACTTCAAAAAGCAATGGTTTACATGCAGCACCATGTCATTTCCGAGTGTTCTTTGTCTGAGACGTGACTTACCCCACTGCCTTGCTTGATCCAGTAGCTGAGCCACCAGTTGCTGAAGGCTGTACTGCCCACATTGAGCACGAAGAGAGACAGGAGGATAAAGAAGACCAGGGGGCCACCAGCAGCCTGAATATAAATGCCATACACTGACCAGGGCACAGAACCCTTCCCCTTTTCCTCCACCTGCATCAGCTGGCCTGGGGAGACAGGGTAGGAACAATTAACAGCAGCAAAGACAGACTCCTGCAGTGCAACATGCGTGTGCAGTTACAAGCTTGTAAAAGATGACTGAAAACAAAACATGTTAAATAAAACACCTGTAACAATCATAAACACCATCATGAATAACTTCGGCAATGTAGATCTCTTGTGCTCGTTGTCAGGTATCTAATTAACCTCACTTTAATGCTGTTGTAGATTGTAAATGATCTACAGAGGCAAACAAAATGCCCTGTCTACACACAAAAACACAAAAAGACATGTTCCTCCGAGAATCGAGTCCCAAGATGAACGCACAAGGTGCTGATGCTTTTATAGCTAATTGTAACCGTGCTAGCTAGCAACAAGCTTGCAGGGGGAAATACCTTTTTAAACAAAACATTTAAAATCAGAGCATTAAGTTTCTCTATAACAGTTTTGTTTTAAACTTGGCTTCAGATGATGTAAAGATATAACTTAAGCTAAAAATAAGCACATTATAGAAACGTTTTGTGATTTTTCAAAAATTAAAAGCGTAGAAAAGTAAAATCTCTTTTGTTCTATACCTGGTTTCAGCACATAGCCCTGACCATGATCTTTTCTAATAATCTATTCAAATATATTCCACACCTCGGACCTCAAACTCAATACATGACTTCCATGTCCACTGGCTTTTAACAGCCGAGCTCTCCATTTTTGGGCTCCAGCCCTCAAAGTCCATACACATATTTTAAGTCATTTTTAAATATCTTCATTCTACTTCCCAGCTGAGTAAAAACTCAGTGACCAAGACCTACAGCTGGCACAACTCCCGGAAGAGAGTGCATTTCCTGAGGACTGGAGTTCAAGAACCCTACACAAAATGATCCGAGTGCAGAGACAACAGGCACAGATGAACAAAGGGTTTATTTCAAGCTTTGGACAAAAGAAGTAAGTGAATCCAGAAAACATAATAGTTCAGCTCTCCCACAACCTGAAGAACTTACCGTCATCCTTGCTGACAGGCTTGTCTTTCTTCACAGAGCTAGCCTTGGCTGCTTTCTCAGAAGGCTTCTTCAAGGAGTTGCTCGTGTTCTTGTTACTCATCTGCTCACAGACAAAGCATTTACACACAACTGCAATGGAGATTTTCCTTTAAAGGAAAGGTTGTAAGATAGCAATAAAATGCAGCATTTTTAATGTGAGATTCACGTCAAACATTATGGATGCCCTTCAAAATAGAGTGAACAAGAATGATCAACTTCATGGCAAAACATCCAGCACCCATCTTCACTCTACCCACACAGGATGTGCAGATGAAGAGGTGGAACTGACCTCAATGCAGGGGGCGTCCCCCAGCTGCAGGTTGTTGAACATGGCAGCGTAGTCTCCATTGAGCTGCATCAGGTCCTCATGGCTGCCCTTCTCTGTGATACTACCATCCTTCATGAAGAGCACATCGTCACAGTCCACCAGGTACTGCACACAGACAGGACACATAGAGGGAAAAAAAGAGTGGTTACTCTGCTTATTACCCTTTCTTCTCCATTTCAACATTTTAACCCCTTGTTATACTGGATCTCATTATGTCACAGTATCAAGGTTTATACCAGATCCTCACATAAAGGGGAGGCTTATTGAAATTAAAAGGTTCCAAGTCATACGGTTTATATTTATATATTAATATTGTTTGTAAACATGGAGGCTGGCTCTGCAGACCCATTGCCTCTCCCCACAGTCAACTCCACAGATTGTCTGATAACACTGTGTGGCACTCTAGCAAACTGGACCGAACAGGAAAGTCTGTACAGTGCCATGCTTATGAATACAAAGATGTCTTGCTATTTCAATCTCCATTTGTCTATAGACACGGCCGAGGAGGGTTTTAGAGTTTTAACTGTGATCCGTGCCTTGGGGAATGAGGTTCGAGTTGCAGGGAGAAAAGGAGGAGCTGTGGAGTGGGTACCTGCAGTTGATGGGTGACGAACAAGATGGTCTTCTGCTTGAGCTGTTTCTTGATGGCATGGTTGAAGATATGGTTACCCACATGTGCGTCCAGAGCACTGAGGGGGTCATCCAGGATGTAGATGGCCCTGTTGCTGTACAAGGCCCGTGCCAGGCTGATTCTCTGACGCTGACCCCCACTCAGGTTAGCACCGCGCTCCCCAATCTACAAGGGAGATGAAAGCAGAACCTGGCATCGGTCTCCATGCTCCTTCGTGCGTATAGTTTATTTTCCTCTCCCATTCCAAATTTTTTGATACAATAATCCATTTTGACCAATTAGATTTTTAACTGGGCAAGAAAAGGAAGCCACTGTGTGATGCACGTTTGTATGTGCTCAAATTGGAGTTCCAAGATGGGTGTATAGGAACATCATACATAACGTGCATGTCAATGTGCACTTTTAGCAGGAAAATTGTGCAACCAAGCAACAGCGTTAACGGACGTTCTGGGCATTATTTCTTAACCAGCCTTAGTAAAGCTTACTAACCTCTGTCATGTCACCATTGGGGAGAATAGCCAGGTCAGGCCTCAGGCAGCACGCATTCAGCACAGCATTGTACCTGAAAAACAGTGCTGATATTAGTTACTGCTGCGGAAATAGAGATACCAATGAGTTACTGCAGTTATACTGTTTACTATACCTCTCCTCCTCGTATTCTTTCCCAAAGAGGATGTTGTCTCTCAAGGTGGCATTCAGTATCCAGGCCTGTTGTGCCACATAGGCAAAGTCCCCATTCACTGCAATACTGCCCTCCTGCAGTGTCATCTGGGGAGGGAAAGACAGCCCAAGAGGGGAGTCATGCCTTTACAAGCCCCAATTCTTCACACGTAATACATAGTAAAGAACCATTCCAAAAGAAAACTGCTTTTTCTCTTCATTTGGATACAGCAGAAATCACTACCAAAGGCAGGACAATTAATCCAAGCGGGTTTGTGGTCCTGGTATTTGAACAAGTGTAACCTAGTTCATTTTCAAAGAACAGAATTTTCTCTCTAGTAAATTGGGACAACTAGCTACTGTTTTTCCAGTCATTCTGACCTCACTGCCAATAGATTTTTTTCCTCTTCAAAACAGCTGCAGTGTCCTTCCTTATTATACTGGATTGCAGTAAAACCCATGATTGTAAACATAGGTTTTTTATCGCCTTAGAATCTATGACTTGTGACCCTTGGTGGGCATGAAGATCAACAGATTACTAACCAGACTCTTACCTGTCCCAGAATAGCAGAGATCAGGGAGGTCTTTCCACTCCCCACACTTCCACAGATTCCAACCAGTTTGCCCTGATCAGAAACACAAAGGATAACACACATCATCACAAGTGCAAAGACAGGGGCAGAGTCTATCAAACCTACTGCTTCAGACTTCGCTGCTGCTTACATTTTGCACTGCAACTACATCTTTAAGACAAAGAACCAAAATTAGTGCCATTGAGACAAACATACGTACTTTAAAAAAGCTTCCCCTACCCTCTCTACCCCAAACTCACATGGCAAAATTACACTGATCACAAACACTTGACACTCACCCCTAGCCTGGTCTGAAACACACATCCCTCTGGACCCACAGACAAACACATACAACTCTCACCCCATTACCCCATGACAGGACCCACAGACACGCATACAACTCTCACCCCATTACCCCATGACAGGACCCACAGACACGCATACAACTCTCACCCCATTACCCCATGACAGGACCCACAGACACGCATACAACTCTCACCCCATTACCCCATGACAGGACCCAAAGACACACATCCAACTCTCACCCCATTACCCCATGACAGGACCCACAGACACACATCCAACTCTCACCCCATTACCCCATGACAGGACCCACAGACACACAGCACCCCTCACCCCAGTGCCCCCAAGTCTGGCTCTGACAGTCTCAGTTCACCTGCTGCACTGTGAGGTCGATGCAGTGCAGAATCCTATGCAGTCGCAGGCTGATGGTCGGGATAGCTCGGCCCTCATCCTCAGGACTGGACGGCTCCTCGTTTTCCGTGAGTAACTGGCCTCTCTGCTCCGCCAGCGCCGCCTGCTCCACCTTCTCCTCCTCCCTGTGCGGCCTCTTGCGCTTGCCTGTGCTAACCTTGGGGGTGCCCCGCGGCGTGGGTTGGACACTGGAGCTGGCCGAGTCCCACGCGCAGCTTGCGCCTATCAGCTCGATGACATTGTGGGGGCTCGCTGGTTTAGCCCTAATCATTTGAACCTCCTCCATTAGAAATAAACTCTAAAGAGAGTGGTGAAAAAGGTGTAAACATGAGAGCTAGTCAAGAGAGGGCACAAGCCATAGACAGCAACAACAACACTGGGCCTGAGGTGTGAGCTGAAGACTTCCTGCAGTTCTGAGGCCCCAAGCCCCTGTGGCCTGCCCTCACACAGCTCTGTGGCAGTGCTTCTCCTGCAACTACACAACTGATTGTTCCCGTTAAGTTGTTCCAGTCCAGAGTCATTTTTAGTAACCTTACAATCACAGCCCCTCAACCTAACAGGCATCAATATTGTAAAACATGGTCATGTATAAAGTCTGCATGTCCTGCTCCTCGTAGTACATGATGCTTCTCATTTTAACTAAACACCATGTTTTTTTCAACAAACAGCTGAGGAGTTAAAAAAAAGATAAAAGTTTTTAATTAATTAAGGGCTGAAAGTGTCAGAACTTAGCTGGAAAAAAACAGATGGCGGGGTCTAAATGACAACGATTGGGACGAACCAGAATGTTTTGAAACATTAGCAAAACCTATTTGGTTTGAAAACATTTTGCCTTAATCCATATTTGCATGCAATGCACTTTATTAATTGCATTTCCCCCTTTTTTTCTGAGCAGTTGTTTAGTTCCTTAAAGTGTGATGAATCTTCAGTACTTAAAGAGACTAGAAACAACAACTCATCATATGAAGCAATGCTGGCAGTGTGACTCTCTGGCTGACCAGTCAACCCCAGTGAAAATAAGACCAGCGTGGTCTTACACTACAACAAGGAGTAGCATGATGACTCCGCACTGTACTGGAGACATTCCAAGCATTCCCTGTGTTAAGGGTTCCTTGAATAGTGCATATACTCTGCTCAGTATCCTTCTTAGTGATAAAAGTCCTTAAACAATGAAGCACTTGTAAGGAATAGTACACATCAGCAGTTCTGTAAGTTACAGAAGTTTATAGTCATGACAAAGACTGTGCATACTGTAAATAAATCCCGAAGGCTCACCTTACCCGGCGCAGAAAAGCTGAAAAGAAGAACTGCCAGGCACAGCGTGTATTTTAGAGCACTAGAATAGAAGGCTGCATCTCAGCTATGCAGCAGTTGAGTGATCTCTCACCTTAAACCGCTCCATAGCCACAGAGGCCTCAGAGAGGGACTTCACTGAGAATGGGGTGACTTTGAGAGCGAAGGTCATGGCGTTGAAGACTGTGACCACTGTGAAGGCCTGAAGGCAAGAAAAATTATCTTTAATTAAAACATGCTGAGCACCACCACTCTGTTAAAATAATCACAAAACCAGCACATCATACCCGAGTGGGTTCATCCCCACAATTTAAGCAACATTCGAAACTTGGGAGTCTTTTGAGGGATATCCACGGACTGGGGAATTGTTAAAGCAGTTCCCAACCTTAAAAATCAAGCAATTACAGAGCTAAGACAATATGGTGTATTATAAATGATAGAAATGACACTTTTAGTTTGTTTGTTTGTATCGCAATAGGAGACAGTCAACATGGATTAAAAAAAGCTCAATCTTGTTTTGACTTGGAACCAACCACAGTCATAATGGATACATATAGAGCATAAGGTTTCTGACAAAGGTAGTAGACATTAAGAAAACTGGCCAAATTACAGGGAACAAAAGACATAAATAACAAGTGAATGCTCAATTTGGCATTATGTCATTACTGGGGTACCACAGGGATCTATATTATAACCACTAATTTAGATTGTAGACAACTCCACAGACCATACCGTAATGGTAGGTTTAACAAATACTACAGTAGCTGAAAAAAATTACAATGACCAAAAAGACTGGGAAAACTGCTGTATATTACATATTCGACTCTTTTAATTATGTCATCCTAAAATTGTTCAATACATTAATAAAGCATCGTTTAGAATATAGTGTGAAATGTTCTAAAACAAGATATTGCTGATATAGAATCAGTCCAGATAACATCTGCCAGAAATTACTGGTCTCAAAGAAACATCCTCAACTGGTAGGAGAAAAAAAGGAATGTTTTGTGTTGAATGGAGATGACCAATGGGGAGGCAATTTCAAGTATTCAGAATACTTAAAGGCACTAATAAAGCCAACACTGTGCACTGACAAACTACAGGAGACGCTCACGAACGGACACAGAGCAAACTACCAAGGTGTTCTGGAAGCCTCTACCACGGCTTGTTTTCTGGAGGAGATCCTTGTACTCATTAGCTAGGTGGTCTGAATGGGCTCCTCCCTTAGTGATTTTCCTTCCGTTTACAAATATTGAATAGCCAAAAACTGAATGAGGGTTGACAGAAAGTCCCCACAAAGAGCAATACAAGCTGGCGTGTGCTGTACCTGAGCAGCAGTTAGGTCGTAGCCCAGCAGCATGTGTATGGAGAAGGTGGCCACACTGGCGATGACCACTACAATAGGCGCTACACCCACAGTGATGCTCTGGAAGTAACCAGCACGCTCCAAGATCCTCCGCTCCTCCTCACGAATTCCTGTATCGCACAGCATAGTCAGATATTACACTGTGCACAAGAACCCGAACAGCACCGACAGTCAGCTTGGGGACAGACATCACACAGATTCTAGCCTTGACGGGAATGGCCCCGTTTATGGTCTTGAAAGTGGCAGTGCCTGGTAATATGGAAATTAAGTACATTACATAAAGATGCAGCACGACTGTTCAGAACATTATTACGAGCTCCTGAAGAGACGACCTATGTAGTTCTAATTGTTCCAAAAAAACGGAAGCAATTCACAGGGGCAGTGATTACTCAGACAGAGTAGTGCTCTGCAAAGCAGAGGAGGACCAGTAGCAAGCACTTACTCTGTACTCCATGAGAGAAGGCCTTCACCCAGGCATACATCTTAATAAACTTGATGTAGTTGAGAATTTCGTTCATCTTCTGAACCCGTTTATCAGTCACAGACACTCCCTTCCTTCTGAAATAAGCTGTAAGCCTACAGACAAACATCTGAAGAGCAGGCAGGACAGGTTACATGAGCCAGGAACGTTTAGCTGTAAAGTCTTACATGTGCCACACTGAAACCTGTTTACATTTTTGAAGACTACAGAATTCCGGATTAAGTGGTTTGCTGCAAAATAAATATGGATTTTCTGGATCACATTCTTCAGTTAACCAAAGACATTAAATAAGATCTTTACAAATAATTTTTAAATTCAGATTTAAACTTGCATCGAAACAGAGGGAGAACTGGTTTTGTTCTCTTGAAACATGCAGGAAGCCCACTACTGGCATTACAGTCCTAAACACACCAGTATCTTATTTAAAGATGCAAAAATCTATCTGTTCTAACACAATTAATTTAATCAAAGACAAGAAGAATATATCAAACAGCAGAAGAAATGTCATACTTTGGCCTTGTATGCCATCACATTTTTTTTTTCTGAATTAAAATTTCACAAGAAACATCTTGTATGTTTTCATAGGAAGAAGGCAGTAAAAAATATCCAAATATGTGCTTAACGCAGAAAGAATCACTGATTCATTAAATAGCCTGGAAAGTGGATAATAATGTGTTCAACATAACATTAAGTGCTTAACCTGCACTTTTAAAGTGGTCTCTATGCAAGAGAAAAGACGACAGGCCGTGGCCTCTCACCATAGCAGGGTAGAAGAGAATGAAGACTGCAGAGCCCAGCAGTGAGGTGGGTCCCAGGATGATCATGTTGTACACCATGCCCAGGATGGCAATAAGAGGGCCACCAGCCAGCAGACTGCCAACTGCTGCCGCCTCGAACATCCTCTGCCCGTCGCTCGAGCACATGTTGATCAGCTGTTGGCGATAACCAGTTCAGTCCAGTTAGTAACGCTTTAGTCATGTCATGCAAACCTGGACTATTTCGGTTGTAAAACTCTTTGAAGGGGGGAGAAACCGTCAGGCCTGGTACCCACACAGGTACCAGAGAGGCTTTTGTTTTCCTCTCCCTTGCTGTTGCTGCTATACAGTCCTGTCAAATGCTCTGCGGCAATCTATTGCTAAGGCAATGTAGCAAACAAAAAAACCCATCCCAGCTGTCATTAGGCATGCACTGGTTTTACTTGGTTATTTCAGCTGGCCAGGTTTTTGTGAACAATGTTGTTTTCTTTAATCGCACAAAATGCAATATACTTTGGATTTTCCTGTGTGAAGGTCTTTAATGATTTTGCAGTTTTGCGAATGAGATTTGTCCCCTTCTGAACAGCTGATAGACCAGCTTCACATCTAGACAACTCCCAAGTCTTCCCATAATCAAAGACTTAAACTGCATTCTGCAGATCTACTTCCTCATTATCTGAGGATCAGAAGGTGCTGTGTTCATGGTTTGGGCAGCCTGACCACTTCACAAAAACAAGCTCCAGAAAGGAGAAGTGGGGGTTTCGAGTGTGACTATGACATAGTGAACTGCAGCTGTGCTGACAAGGCCCTGAAATCTCACATGGAGCTGACTGGGTAGAAAAATGTTTTTGCCGCATTTCTGAAGACATGCTTCTTTGGGGTATCTGGCAGAGTCCCGTGTCTGGGACTGAGAAGTCCCAGGACAGCGTCACTGCCACCAGCGCGTGCCTCACCTCGCCCATGGACTTGTCCCTGATGTTCTTGAGCCGCAGGATCTTGTGGAAGGCCATGGTGAGGATGGCACCTCGCAGCCGGGTGGCGGTGCGGTAGTTGAGAGCCCAGGTGAGCGCCAGGGACCAGGAGCGCACGACCTCGGTGGCGAGCAGGCCCAGGACCAGGAGCAAGCCGTAGGGCAGGTCGGGCTGGCTCTGCTGCGTGTACTCCAGCAGGCGCTTCACCACAAAGGCCTGTGGGAAGGGGGGAGACAACACGCAGGGCGTGAGCAGCCATCCCCAGATGCCAATCACTGCAACACCAGCTTGTACGTTTCAAATGAGTAAAGAAATGAATAAACAAAGAATGGAACCCTATTCAACAACAGCAGTACTGAGTACTGGTTATAGTCTACACACTACCCTTTTTTGAGGTAAAAAAAAACGGAAAAAAATAAGAAAATACAACCTCTTTGGAAATATACAGTGAAGAGTTACCTTTGGGTAAATTGCTTCTCTATTAAGATCTTTAAAGAGAACAAAGAAACAATGAAAATACTGACATGACTATTTGTAACAAAGGCAAGACAAGGCACATTCCACTACGTGACTGAGTACAGTTTTTCTGTTCTGTTTGTGCGGATATAAAGACATTGTACCTACAGTCAGACTGGGGAAGAGGGAGAGGGCGCAGTTTTTTTATGCCTGAAAATAAACATCAGCAGTTTAATGATACAGAGACAATACGAGCAGAAAGAAAGAGAAAACGACAGCTCAGCAACAGTCAAGAATCTCACGGAAAAGGCTCTCTTTTCAATATGCTTCTCACCTCTAAGTGCAGAGGACCTGAGGAATCTGGGGAAACAGCCTCCCCTTTCACGCCTGCGAAACAGTTCTGTATTTCTAGAATACAATTACCGAGATGCACACAGACAGGCATCGCCACCAGCTCACAAACAGGCATTACCCAAGGAAGGGAAGTGCCATCAAACCATACATACACAGTTCAGGACAACAGCATGCTTTTATTGCTTTCAGATTTTTTAAAAAAAAAAAGCAAAATAAAGAGTGCATCAAAACCATCTCTACCATTTGTGAAAAAATGTGCATTGAGTACAAACACTTGGTACACGGTTATATAAAAAAAAAGCAGAAAAGACAAAACAAATGCTGAGGACACAGCTTATAGACACAAACGCTGTCCCTCCAAGTGTGACATTAGCAATGCCATGAAGTGAAGACAGGACTCTGCTGAAAATATGACTTCAGTCTCCCGACATTCATTTCTATACTATTCTGGTGTTTCTGGACAGCAACAGCACTATATAAGTTGTTCAAGTCCAGCTTCATTGCTTCCAGAAGAGCGTGACGAATTTAACCCCAGGGTGCCGATGTCGAATAACTGTTCTTTCAGCCTCCCAGAAGTGCCGAACCTCAAAACTAAACAAAGGAGGAGCCACAGAGAGAACTGGCTTGCAGAAACAGCCAAGGCATGCCACCCAGCACAGGGGTGGCAACATGATGGCACAGCACTGGTACTGTACAGGTCCTGAGCCTGGTAGAGCAGGGTGGCTCCTCATCACTCCCAGCTTGTCCCTCTTCCCTTATGCCTCAGGCTTGTCTTACAACCAAGCAAGCTGCTGCATGAGTCCCACGATCCCTCAGTTACTTTGCTAAAGAGAGGAAGCCCTTTCCCAGAAGTCTGTTGGAGGACAGGAGCTGATGCGTTTTTAGTCTTTTGCAGTTGTCCTTTGGCAGTTAAGTGTCCAGTATCCATAAGAAAATGTATCGCACCCCCCCCCCCCCCCAAATTAAAAACCAAGACCACGAGCATCTCTCATAAAGTAACAAACATCTTCATTTTTAAAATGGAAACTGACCAGCAGTGCTTTACAAAGAAATGAAACAGGCTAGAAAAAAAGTAGGATTAGTGGATAAAACATCTGTCATGGCTTTTCAGCTAGGAATTATTTCTATGCAGAGAAAAACATACATTAAAAAAAAAAGACCCTGTTAGCTGTAGGCATTCCTGGGTAATAAATATGCCCTTACCTCTCAGGCTTTTGGCAGTGGTTTCTGCGCGGTTCGCCCTCTATTTCTCTCCACAGTATAGGGACAGCCTGTGAATTCTAAAGAACAGCTTCTGTCACTTGCTCCACTGTTGGGACAGTAGTGAATCTCTCCTCCTGTGCCTTTCCACCCCCAGCCTGTTCAGCCGGCACGGAGACTGGACCCCATGCAGGCCTCAGACAAACCTGGAACAATGAAGGCCGTCGCCATGGCCAAGGCACTGAGTCAGCCATCAGGCCTTAATTCAGGGGGTAGCTGTTCCTCTCCACACTAGCTCCAGCCATCTACCCGGACTTTGGACTACTGTACACAGCCGACTCTCGCAGAAAGAGCTCAAAAACGTATCCTTGTTGCTTGGGAGATGGGCCTACAGAAACCCAATTCAGAGTTTCAAGTAACCGTGTTGGCCAAGAGACCGTCTTCGTGGGCACTTCTACAAGAAACTTCTGAATGTCGCTACCTAACCTCTGCGATACAGCATCCTTGTGGACTTCTTTGCATCCTGAAACTCAGTTTGTAATGATTTTCATATGCAAATACACAAACAAAGGCACTTAAGACTTACGGGGTAACTCGAAATGGTATAGAACACCTGTGAGCTTTTAAAATGATAATAAACATAACTGGGTTGTACATCCTCCACTCTTAATGTCTTATGAAGGGATCAGTCCGGGTCAGATTTGTTTCTCATTTGCCTGAAAAACTCCAAAATGAAGTGACAAGCCTATAAACAGACACTGGTAGCGTGTTAATCTACACATCAGAGGCTCTAAAGAAGAAACAGGGATTAACATTTAGGACACATGGCTAGTCTCCTACCCCTTACCTCTAAACTGAGGACAGCTCCTTCTTATGCTTGATTTTAAAAGTTTCCTTGAACACATTCTGCTCGCCTTACGTATGCCAAAAGGCAATAAATGAAGTACCCATAGAATAAAGGACAATGCCTTCTTGAGCACATAAGCTAATACACAGGCCGACGTACCTTCATTTTTCCAGATTTTTTCACAGCCCTACTGCAGACTTAACAGGGCTTCCTGAGGTGAAATCTAAAGAGCGGGCTCAGCTCCAATGCCTTTCAAAGTCATTCACACACCCGAGAGGGCTTGGCTGTGGGACTGATGCACCCATGGGTGTTAATTGTGTAGTTTTTCCATAGCAGGAGGGACTGGGTCAGGAGGAGGTGGGGCGCATTAGTAGGATTGCTCCTGGCAGAAAGATTAACACAAGAAGCCATGTCTGGAAACCACACTATAGTTAATGCTAACCAGAGAGCAACTCCTATTTTCTACACCCTGACAGCCTGCTGACACAGGGGAGGGAAACACTGGTGTAGGGCTATGATCTTGGACTCCTGATACTTTAAGGCTCTGGCCCTGCACCAAGGTGTTAATAAAGACAATGAAGGAAATAAACTCACTACGTACCCCGCAGTGGAGCAGTGACAGAAGCTCTTCTTGGCAAAGATGGTGTGTTAACCCTGACACCCGCAGAGAGAACTCTAGATCTGAAAAAAGTCTTGCACTTTTGCAGTTTTCACAGTATCAAGAAGAAGAAGAACAACAACAAATACCTATTCAATACATATGTACAAAAATAAACGTATTATGTGCAATTAAATAAAAGGGGATAGACTTCCATCAGTGGAAGGGAATTAAAGGAAATAGGGTGCTGAAAACAAATGAAAGAAGCAAAAGGTGTGGCTTTATTTTAAAAAGGTTACTATTTGTCAAAATACAGTGGCTTCTAAGGTTCTACCTGATCCCAGATAAAACAGACGTTAACGAGAATTACCCTAGCTTCTTGACTAGTCTAAATTACAAGAATTAGTTCAAAATACTTTAAGATGAAATGTTACCTATAGACAACCTTGATCTACCAAGCTCAATTTACTTACCCAGGACCAGAACCCTTGAGATAATTTACAAGGGGTTTCCTGGCAGAATGTAAAGTTACAGGAATAGTGGTTACAAGTCACATTCAAGCAGGTGCTTTTGCTAAGAAGGCCAATATCACTCTGCAATTAAACATGCTGAGAACCGTAAAGTTAAGGCCAGGTCTTAAAACAGTCAGCATGGTTGTGAACACCCGGAGGAATTCAACAAAATGGGTTTATTTCAGACTGAAGCTCTAGTTAACCTGGTCAGCCTCTAATCCAGACTGACCCCACCTCGTTGTCAAACAAGTCAGAGTTCAAGTGATTTCTTCATAAGGAAGTAGATCTCCCACTACTCTAACATAAGGAGCACTTCAATATTATCCAGCCCAAGTCCAAAATCACTCAAGGAGAAACGCTATGAATTTAACGATCGCTGTTCTGCTTTAGTTCAGATCTGAAAATAAAATAAAAAAGTCAAGCTGACTACAGCATGGGATCGTCTTCCATTACCCTTACCAAAAATACATGCATCCAATTGTAGTCATGCAACCATTTATCCAGTTCATAGCCTCCCAGTAAGGTCAGATGCTTTGCTTTTGGCATATGGAGTGCAAAAGCCCAGCACGCACAGCCCAGGTGGTGCAGATGTGCGTTTTGGTAAAGGTAAGTGTAGTCGATGTCAGGCTCACCACTCACCTTTCACCTTTCACCCCTCACCTTGGCGCTCTTGCAAGGGTGAGCCGCCAGGGGGCAGTGTGAGTACAGTTAGGGGAGAGATGGGGATGGTATTACTTACTGGTCCACTGAAGCCCGCGAGCTGCGTGATCATGAGGCACACTATAGACAGGAGCAGCCTGGTGCGGCAGAAACTCCAGGCCACGGCGTGCAGGGAGGCCTCGTCCCCGCGGCTCTTCAGCTCCACCTGCCACAGTGCCGCCAGCCTGCGCACACAAGAGCACTGGGAACTCAGGACGACCACTGAAATTGTTTGGGGGGGAGGCTTCTATTTTGTGGGCTGCTGACGGGAAGTATTTTCAGCCTGTGTTTAGGGCTGGGCGATATGGCCAAAAGCATTATCCCGATAAACATTTTCATATCAGTCGATATCGATAATTATCACGATAAATGTCAAATCGTTATTTCTTTCAAGATTAAAGGCAGATTTTTTTCTCCTGAGTGAAAGTTGAAGAAACCGGACAGTTAATTAAGAAATTAAACAACTCTTTATTTTAAGAACACAGCAAACACTTGCCAAACAGCAGAAACATTAAACAAATCTGGTAGCTGCCCGGTCTACAACACGTACGCGCGCTCGCGCAGTATTTTGTGCGCATGCGCATATCGTGCGCAAAGCATAAACATATATAATCGGACATTTATCGAACTTTTGTTAAAATTATATAGAGGAAAACTATCGTGATAATTCTCGTTATCGAATTATCGCCCAGCTCTACCTGTGTTCAGCAAATTACTTTGTTTCAAATGCAATACATACCATCTGACTTAGCAAACCCACCCTCAAAATGATAATTAGCCAAGATTTGAAAACGGGGCCCAGAGGAGAGAGACCCCAAAGGTCTGCCACTCATGACCAGGGAAGGGGAACCCAGCTAGACCTTTACTAAATTAAAGGTTACACCAAACTGATTTTATGACATTATAAGTTGGTACGGGGCTTCCCGCAGGAAAATCTTCCACACAACAGGCTCTAGTCGGGTAATGGGAAAAGTCAGTGTTGGATCCTTGAGAAAGTCCACGTTCCAAGAGAGTGAAATTGTAACGGGGACACGTCCACCCATTTTCTATCTGCTTCATCCAATTCAGGGTCACGGGGGAGCCGAAGCCCATCTCGGCAAGCAAAGAACACAAGGCAGGCTACACCTTGGATTGGACGCCAGTCCACGGCAGGGCAGATCGGGACAGACAGGCATACACTCACAACAGGGCCAATTTTTCAAGAACCTCATCAATCTACCAGCATCTCTTTGGACTCCTGTGGGAGGAGACCAGAACATCCAGAGGAAACCAACACAAATGCAGGGAGGACATATAAACTCCACACAGATAGCACCCTGGGTGCTGGAATTGAACCAGGGCCCCAGCGTTGCAAGGCAGCAGTGCTAACCACAGAGCCCCCATGCCTCTCTGCAACAGAGAGGGTAGTCTAGAACTCGAGCCTGATCTCACCAGATCTCAGGAGCTCAACAAGGCTGCAAGCCCTCCAGGAAAACCCACATTGCTACCGTAAGTGCAAGTGTAGAAGCAGTGTGCTTTCCCCTAGATCACAATTTTTAAAAAACAATGCTTCAGTACAGTTAGCAGGGACAGTGCTGTACCATCTTTGTTTAATGTTTTTAAGCCAAAAGACCCTGACTACTTGTTTCATAAAAAGCCAAAGGTACCATCCCTAATAATTGAGGCTAAAATCCTGGCGTTTAACCACCTTTCCCCTTAACTAGTTAATACAACAATTTGTCACTTCTCCACTTTTATCAGCTGTGTAGTGGCACAGATACCTTAAGTGGATGCAGCACAGCAGTGAAGAAAGTGGATCCCTCACTTAAGGAAAGCATCATATAAATACAATTGTAATAGGTTAATGGCTGACTTAACTGAAGTACAGCAGTTTCCATGAGAAAGTTAGCATTAGAGACTTTTCTGGTATGTTGCTGCTTGTGTGCTTGTAAACATAGTGTAAAGAATGATCAATGGGTCAAATCCACAGTCCGCCCTGACTACTGACCTCCTGCTGTTGAGCTCTGAACTCTCCCACTTGGACAATGCCCAGATGTCATCCATGAAGAGCTGCCCTTTCTTATGAGCTTTGAAGGCCAGAGGAGTGAGCCAGTTGAAGGTCATAAAAGAAAATAGACCAGCATTGTCTACAGGATGTTGGTGTCTAGAAAACAAAGAAGAGAATATCGTGCTCAAGGCAGGGAGAGGAGCAAGAACATTACTGGGATACGGTGAAGGACCGGGCATGCTCTTAACTGCTGCAGCGCTGGCTTACTTGTTAGTGGAGCGGATGGGCTTGAGGAGGCTGAGGCTGTGGTGGTACTTGCTCCTGTGCCTGTCTTCCTCCAGCTCTTTCAGGTGAGGAAGGGTCATGGTATCCAGAGGCAGACCCTCAGCCCGTGCTGCTGTCTCCAAGGCATCCTGGCACAAAGGGCGCTGCAGAAGACACACACTCATTCAGGAAAGCATTCATTCACTTAATACACAAAGGAAGTAGTGGGTATAAAGCAATGCACTTTGCTAAACAAATAAACCTAAACATGAAATGTCCCAGGTTCATAGAAGCAGTCAGAATCTCCTTTTACATTCAAACTTTCGCTCAGTTTTATTTAAAAGTAAATGTTGCAAATCCATACCACAGCTGTCTTTTTGGCAATAGGAGCAGAGCTTAAAAAATAAATGCGGGTTATTTCTCCAGGGCTAAAAGTGATTTTAGGATGAGGTTAGCTTACTCATTGCTGGGATCACGTGCAGGTCCCTTACTAACAGGGAGAACTTGGGAGAACAGGGAGAACCAAACCATAACAACCAGATTGGGCCCTTCTGTCGTGCCACCTAAGGAACATTCTTGCCTGCAGCTCAAAAGACACTCGATCAGACATTTCTGATGACTGGAGGAAAGATGAGTGTTGTGCATTGAAAACGAAGGCAGCTAAATAGCTTCCTCACCAAAAGCACCCATTCTTGTAAAACAGCTCAGTGACATTTCACTTTATTTCGTTTAAAACCTAATATGCTGCATCAAAAAAGCTCATTGAAAAAACTCCTCATTGCTCAAGCACCAATTTCCCTTCAGTTAAATGCAACATGGTTTGTGAACCCCTGAGGATTTTCACAGAATTGAAAGCTAAAATATTACACCTTCATTTGTGTTCTAACAATAGATGAAGTTAACCAGATAAAACAAATGTTCTTTCAACATTAATTGACTCTGAAATAATATGATTCTCAATTTCAAAGTGTGACAAAGAATGTGAATCTCTAGATTCAGTAACTGGTGGTTTCTCCTTGAGCAGCAATAACTGCAACTAAATGTTTCCTGGAACCACTGTTCCAAACAGGTTTTAAACAACTTTAGCCCATTACTCCATACAGATCATTTTCAGCTGGGTGACATCTGGGGGCTGCCCTGCTTGGACAGTGTGCTTCAGGCCCTGCCATAACTTGGCATCAGCAATATATCCCCCCCAACCCACAACTAGCAGCTCACTGAAGCTAGGCAAGTGTGAGCCTGGCCTGTACCTGGATGGAAGACCTCCTGGGAAAGCTAAGGTTGCTGCTGGAAGAATAATTATAAAGTATAGCTGTATAATAATGCCTCAGTATAGATGCAGTATACCGTAAAAAGGCGCCATCTTTTGGATGTGCTGTAAAACAGAGGTCCTGATTCTCTGTGGTCATTAAAAATCCTAAGATGTTTCTTGAAAAGAGCAGAGGTGTTATCCTAATGTCCTGGCCACGTTTCCCATTGGCCTTTACCAATCATGGCTTCCTAATAAACCCCATCTCTTCATTACTCTGGTATACTCCCAACTAGCAGCTGATGTGTGATCAGCATAGTGGTGCACTTTGTCTGTCATCACATCATCCAGGTAGGTACTGCACATCGGTGGTGGTGGTGGTGGTGGTGGTGAAGAGGAGTCCCCATTATGGTGATATGTAAGTGTAAGGATGATATTATGTAAGTGGGGGTTTTAGTCCAGCCTTTGCCTAGGCCATTGTAAAACAGAATTCCTCTTTTGCAGCCATCCATTTATAGAGCTGCTGAGGATAATGTTGAGGATTATGGTCGTGCTGCAAAACCCACTTTCGCTTCAGCTTCAGGCCCCAGACAGACAGTCTCATTTTCTACAATCTCCTGCTGCAATGCAGAATTCATGGTTGTGTGGGCAAGTTATCCAGATCCTTAGGTGACAAAGCAGCCCCAAATCATCACACTCCCACCACCATGTCTGGGGCAGAGCAGTGGGTCTGTGGCTAAGGCTCTGCGCCTGTGACTGGAAGGTTACCAGTTCAAATCTCACAGCCAGCAGAGGAATCCTACTCAGTTGGGCCCCTGAGCAAGGCCCTTAACTCCAACTGCTCCAGGGGTGCTATACAATGGCTGACCTTAAGCTTCTCTCTCCACCTGGCTGTGTGTGTCTGTGTCTCATGGAGAGCAAGCTGGGGTATGCGAAAAGACTAATTTGTAATGCAAGAAATTGTATAGGGGCTAATAAAGTGATGTTATGTTAGACAGCTGGAAAGTGGCTCTTCTGTTGAAAAGCACCATTTCATTTGACCTTTGACCCGTCTGTCCTGAGAAAACCGTCTAGTAAGCCTTGTGGATCTTTTACATGCTCTCTGGAAAAGCTTCAGAGGGGCAGTAATGTTCTTTCTCCTTGCGACCTGTCGATGAGCATCATTCTTGTTCAGTCATTTTGCCACATGAACCAAGGTGAGAGGGGCCTGTAGTTCTTTGGATGTAACTTTCTTTCTGAGACTGGATTGTAGAGGCCCAAAACATTTTTCCAAGGTCCTCAGCCATTAAAGATCATGACATTTTTTACAGTGAAGACTAAACGCACTTGGCATCTGATTTTAATATTTTTCGAACTCAGCCTCCAACATCTACCCAATTATTTAAATACCTGATTGTGGTTAGGAGTTTAGTTACTTTTTCACATGTCCTGTACCTTACTCAATTTAATTTTTTACATCATTTTGTTTCAAAAGACATGGAATTGGTTACTCTAAACCCTATTGGATATTAACAAAGATGAGTTTAGATTCAAGAAGGCTATCGTGGTAAAACTATAGCATTTCCACACTTTCTTTGGGTGTTTACAAACTTTTTCTTGGCACTTGTAGACCTCTTTAGATAGATTAGGCAGGATATTTTCAGCTTATGATCGTTTGAATATTGTTTGCGTGCGGCCTAGAAAATAGCTAATTAAGACTAGTTTCCCCCGCCCCCATGCCTTATACTACACAAATAGTCTAGTGGACCAGTGAAACACATTGCTCTACATTAAAAACATCCCTTCCAAGAGAAGAATTGTAACATGATAGTATATGGGTCAACACCAATTTTTGAACTCTCAAAAATGTTCTTTTATACATGAATGGAACTGGAATTCACTCCACCCTGTAAGCTAGGGCTGTAAAAGGTATTCATTATATTATTCGTTATTGGCAATTTGGGCATGTAGCTTACAAATATTTATAGGGGCTTTAATCAGCCAAGTGACTGAGGGTACACAAGGAGTTAATCCAAATGTTGCAAAAACTAAATCATTCAGTACATCTCATTTCTTCACAAACAATGCATTATACTATACACATTTACATATAAACATTAGCTGTATTTAAATATACACAATTTGAGCATATATGCATGCATATCTACCATGACAGCAGAGGGATACATGTGCCTGAAAGCTTTTGCTGTAATAGATCTTTCGAGTATCTTCCAGACAAAGAAAATGGTTTCTCAGAGAGACCGAGATAATCCATAGACTTCTTCCTGGACTTGGGACATCCTGGTAGTCAGTTCAGCAGGCAGTGCAGCACGAGACAAATTAGAGACCACTGCTCAATATGGAAATATGGTGCTGGAAAATAAAACACTGCGTGTGACTTGCCGATTTGATGCCACTGCACAGCAAGTTCTGAAGAAAATGGATTCCTAGTTTGATCAGATCCTAACGGTTTGGATGAGAGCCCATGTCCTCTCTGCACATTTCAACCAGCGCTGCCAAAAAGCAGGTTGGATCATCAGTGCCCTCTGCACATGCTGCAGTGCGAAACAGTTCTTTCAGAGCGAAATCAGCTTCTCAAGGATAAATTTCCAATCCTTCCTCAAGATCTAAAGCAAAAGGCATAGGTTTGCTTTCTTCCTGTGGATCATTAGATCCGTATGTCTGCCAGAACAATGCCTCAGTCAAGAAATGCAAACCTTGAGAATTACCCTTGAAGAAGCTGATTTTGGTGGAGAGGTTAAAAAAAACCCTCCGAACTAGATAGCACTTAAAAGGAACAATTTCTAGAATGCCATAGCAACAAGCTGTAACAGAACAAAGGAAGTGCTGAAAGGAGGGTCTAGCAGAGCCAGCCTTGAGTGGGGAGGGGGCCCCGATAAAGCCCATGTGCAAACAAAATAAAAACAGGGAGGACAAGTCCATGTTGAAGTCTCGCCTCTAACAAAGGGATGGTGCAATGCTGTAAAGCACCTTTGAAAATCCCGATTCAAGCAGGACTTTCATCCTGCTTCGCAGCAGCACAGTGAACAGTGGCACTGCACAGCACGTGCAGGGCTGGCAGCCCACAGTCACGTTTTGCTAATGCTCTCACGTTGCACATACAGACAGCAAGACCGAACCCCGAAGTGCCAGACAGCCAATTGGGCCGTCAGCAAGACGCTCCATGTCGTCTACCTGCAGCGCCACTGGCTGCGCTGACGGGCTGAGAGCCAATGGGAAGGCAGCTGTTATGTAAATAATTCAACCCAGGCGGGGCAGGCAGCAATTGGTGGGCTGGCTGCTGGTCTGGTAGCCAATGGGCACACAGCAGTGTGGAGAGGACCTCCAGGGAAGAGGCAGCAGAGCAGCGCAGTCCCAGCCCCGTCCTGCTGACTCAATGCAACAACACAGACCGGGGGGAAAGGCCTCCCAGCACTCCCACTCCAGATGCAACTCTGAACAGGCATTAGCTGAGGGCCTGCTGGAACCGTTTAAGTGGAGGTTTCTGTGCCGCAGCACGAGACTGGATAATACTTAAACTCAGTTTAGACATTGCTTCAGTCCCCTTCTTCCACGACTTTCCTCATCCTGCCTTCAGCATATTCAGCGCTCTCTACTTCTGTAGCAGGCTGTGAAGTCGAGGAAAAGCACGTCCTGTGTTGCCCCCGGACACAAGCAGCCGGAAATACCGCAGTAAGCCGGCACTGCACTTAGATACTCAACGCACTGCAATACAGCCCCCCCCGGTACAAACGCCTAGACAATATTTTTCCCTCCCAACATCATACCTCCAGCTAAGAGAGAAGGCTTCAAGGCCTGGCTTTGTGAGACTTTCTAGGTCTTCTTAAATTCTGGCAAGGATTAAAGACTGTTATAGGACTGAACCAGGCATTCCCCCTCCTATGAGGAAACTCATTTAGAGCTCCCATGGTTGGCTTGTTTAATTCCGAGTTTGGGTGCCTGACAATCAAAAACGTTCAGTACACTGGTCAAATCACAGCTGCCCGCCCCCCTCATCTCACTTTCCTCCCATAGCCCAGTGACCACTCATCCCACATCCCCGTCCCGACAGATTCCCAGACAGGGGGAGGGCCACAAAGAGCAGAAGGACTCAAGGGAAAACCCCAGCAGCTACGCTCAATAAGAAACAGACCCGATTCTAAGAGAAGAACTAAGCACGAAGGCCCGCACGGACCTGTCGGTTTCCAGCGAGTCAGCACCAGAACCTCAACCAGCCAGATCTGCTGCTCAGGCTGAACAGCAGCTACGGGCACACTCACCTGCACCTTGGGTAAGTGGTATTTGCTGCTGTCCTTGGGCTGCTGTGCGTCCCTGCAGGAAACTCCCCTGTACCCAGGGCTCGGGAGCACATAGTCCTTTCCCAGCTCAAGGTCCTTCATGGTCTCTTGCAAACAGCTGCACGGAAAAACAGAAGCCACAGCACATAATCATTAAGCACTTTTCCTTCTCTATAAAAGATGCCTTTCAACTTCCCACGGGACACTCTCGACAGTTCTCAGGGTCAAGGCCTGATAAAGATAAATTAGTCAGAATCCCGTGACCCATCACGGAAAAAAAAAAACAAGTTAACTGTAAGAGGGATACCAGAAGGTAAAGCCTTTAACTAGAGACTAGTTTCGCCCCAGCAAAACATATTGAATTAGCTCGTCTCTACGAATAGCTGACCGAAAGAGGATGGATGCTTTCGAGTTATGGTGCTGGAGAAGACTGTTACGGATACCATGGACAGCAAGGGTCACCAATAAAGAGGTTTTGGAGCTCACCAAGCCAGAAATTTCGCTTAAGGGAAAGATCACCAGACTCTGGCTCACTTATTTTGGTCACGTGATGCGATCAGCTTCAATGGAGAAAGCAATGATGCTTGGAAGGGTCAGTGGAACGAGAAGACGAGGCCGCCAAAGAACGCGGTGGCTCGACGCCATCAAAACGGACACTGGCTTAGGCATAGAACAGCTGAAAGGGAAAGTCCAAGACCGGAAAGCGTGGCGAGAGATGGCCTATAGAATCGCCGAGAGTCGGATCCGAATGACCGGATAACATCATCACAAATAAGAATCTCAGACGACCGCCTTTTACAATGGTCCCAATGCTGCAGTCTTGAGCGTTTCTTCCCCAAATAAGTCCAGGCAGACAGTTTCTGCGAAATGGCGAGAGGCAGCCGTGAGACACCGCTGTCCCGGGACGGTGTCCTCTTCCGCACCCCGGCTGTCTCAGTCCTAACAGAGACTCCCCACGGTCTCTTCCAACATCCTTCACTGGACGGGAAGCGTGCCGTTTTAAGGCAGTTAGGTACTGGAGACGAGAGACCCGGATGAGCCATTAGTTAGCCAGTACAAGTTACCCAACTTCCCTTGATCCTTTCAGCTCACCGCTATCGAGAACGGGGCTAGCCCCACACTGACAACAGGGGTGTACAGAGCTCCCCAGCATCACCGAGACCTGCTTCCTTTCCACGACGGGTACACGGAGAACAGGTCCGTTCCCTCAGGGAAGAAACGAGCAGAAGGTGCCGCCCCACAACGAGTAATGAATAATAACCCCAGCCCCCACACCCTCTCTTCCGAGAACCGGAGATATTCAGTCCCCCGGCTTTCATCTGAAACCAACAGGTCCGCGGTATGAAACCTGCACATCGACGTCTTCGTGCGGATTCCAGTTCTCAGTTATTTCATTGTCATCCGTGGTAACGGCTACTTTTAATATTTAATTTCGGTTCTAGTAGTGAACCTTGATGCATGACGTTAAAAGCCTATAAAACGATATAAGTGGGCAAACTAACGGCGTTAAGTTAAAATTAAGCGTCAGTTTCATAATGATCATATTGATACGATGAAAATCAGGTCGTCATACTCCTGCTCATTAAAAATCAAGATATCCACCATGACGAAGCCAAAACAGGAAACATAAGCACACATACGTAAGTGTAGTTTAAAAAAAAGTAGTTATATAACGGTGTACAGTGAACTACATGTAATGTTAGCAATTGCTTTGTTAAAAAGTACAATAAAGCTTACGATAAATTCATATCAATAAAGAAGATGACTGAAGCATCCGGGGGCTTTATATTTCCGATGTACCGCAAATCGCTTCCCAGTCGGATTTTTATCCAAAACAGTTTTTCTTTATATATATATAAAATATATTTTTTAAATTTTGACCTTTAATAACCTTCGTTCAATGAGCCAGAAGACTTTCAACGCAAACATAAATTCCAGCTTATCAATTTTTATCCCCACCCGCCGCAGCCTAGCAACAGATACCTGCTCTTCTGCCTTCCAACGCAGATCCCAGATCATCTACCACGGCCAAAACAAACGCCTTATAAAGGAGCTGCCGAGAGCTATTGAGCCGATAAGACTCTTCGGGAAATGTAGTTCACTAAAAACCCCGCTCACAACGAATCTGTGGAGCAAGACCTAAAAGAAAAACTACAACTCCCGCAAAACCCTTCGATGAAGACAAGGGTGTGGTTAAGTGTAAACGTCATCAGTGTTACGGGCACGCGAGGTCCGAGTCGTGCTCGCTCCTTCAGCTAGAAAAGTCTTCAGAATAAAGACCGCGTGCACGCGAATGCGGGGTCGAGCGGTATTTTTTTTTACCTTTTGCGTGAATGAATACAGCATTTTATTTATATAAAATAAATGTACATTTCTAAAGGTACTCGTCTGAAAAACATATAATCATATTACAACAATTACGCAGAATTATATTTTCCTGTGCAATTTTCTGTGTTGTCGGTTACGTACTTTTCAACATTTATATTTTTTAAATAGACTTAATAACGTAAATAAATCATTAGCCTTGTAGTATATGAGGTTGTGTTAATTTGCTTCACATCTTGATTAACAGTCCCGAAGATGTCAGCGCTTGGTAAATAAATGTCGTTAGTCCACCTTTGACGAGGCAATCTAATTTCGCGATTACTCTCCACATAAAAACAGCATTAAGAGCTCGTTTAATTGTCCGTACCCTAAAACAGAGAAGCCTCTGCTAACAATCAGCTAACATTGTTAAAGGTGTTTTATTTCGGTGTTTGTGTAAATGTTTCATAGGGGCTATTTTTGTGCTTGTAATGAGGTAGCAAAATGCATAGTAAAATTAATTCTGAAGACGAATCTATCTAAAGCGTCATTCGCTATTGTGTTATTTTAGATAACTTTTTATTAGCAATTAGAACAAAATTGCGTGTCCGTTACAATTGTTTCTTTGCAATGATCCCAGTTACACTTCTCGTCACACGTCATGTATGATCAAATTTACCATCTTCTGAACAGTCTTTGCAGCGGAATCACTGAAACAGGCGATTGAATTCGCTTCCTTCGGGCACAGAGACAGCACAGGTTTAACGACACGCTGGCGGGACGGCTTGAACGCTGTTATTTGCGGTGAAAATGACCTATGAATTGAAACAGAGTGAAGAGGCCTGCGGCCTGCCTTCCGCCGAGGTGCCGTAAAGGTAGTCGCAGCGCTGTTGCTGCAGCTGCGCTTCAGATCGCAGATGGGCGGCCTGCGCGCGCCGGCCCGGCTGCGCATTGTCGTGCACGGAGCTGGGAGCCGGGGGCCGCAGTCTCGCCGCCGCAGAGACTCGGTACTTTTCCACTCACTGCGGCGCCTCCTGCTCTTCCACAGGCGGAGCAGAGCGGTGGAGGACTAGGCCGCCGAGCTGCTGCACGCCTATAAATCTATACTTGCAAAATATGTTTCTAACAGAACCAATGACACAGCTTTTTGTTTAATATCAGTTAACGATGCTATATATATTAAATAGTATTGTATAGTGATTTAGAAAGGAAAAAAAGTTCGTCTGTAGTTCAATTGAGTTGAACCGAACTGCAGATGAATATTTTTCATGTTAGCACTTGCTAACATGATGCTCCACAACTTGCCAACTTTCATGTTAGCAGTTACTAGGTGTGCCACAGTATGAAGACCTACAGCAGCAAGAATGCCTATCTTGTGTGTTCTTATGATTAGAAAAATATTTAAAACCCTTAAGTGTGTATTTGATTTGATGTAATTACAGAATAGGAACAGCTGTTGTGCAGAAAAATTACTGCAAAAAAAATGGTTAAGGCCAATGTTAGACTATAACTGGATGTGGAATACAGTAGATACGACTATTGATCCCAAAGGGAAATTGAGGTGTTACAGCAGCCCAGCCCAAGACAAGTGAAAACAGACATCAGAGTAGACTAAAAATTAAAAATACATACAGTAATACAAAATAAATATAAAATAGGCGTGCAAAATATGCTCCTAGTCACTGTAAAAAAAAATAAAATGTGCAAAATGTGCATAGGTATATATAGACTGAGTGTCCAAAAAGTACATTAGTGCAACATGCTGTCCATAGATGAGCCGATGAAGGGATAGCAGTCCTAGCCTAGGGCAGTGTTAAACACCCCGACAGCCACCCTGACAGTAACGCCTTTATATAACTTTGCTTATTAATTTTAAGCCCCCAGTTACAATCCTCAATTTCACAAGGATTGCAACATAATGTGTGCAATGTGTGAAACTATGCAATAATGTAATTCTCCCCCAATATAACTGGGTTATCTGCCCACAGTAGCTGAAGAGAGCCCCCTAGTGGACAACGACTTCACTGCAGTTCTGAAACTACAAGCCAAGGCCTGCCAATTTGAGTTAAGCATAAAATACACGGGAAGTCCATTCTTCTCCAGTCTGAAGGCTGGAATCCATTAGTTCCTTAAAACCAGAAATAGCTTCAGATTTCTGGGTAAGCAACGACCTGGTGAAATCTGAACCTTTGCCACAGGCCTTGGGGTTGTACATCATTTTCAAAGGCCTGCTGGTTTTGTTGTCCTTCCAGGACCAAGACAGGGGAGTGGCTGTGACAGACTGATTAAAAAACTGGAGCTGCTGAGTTCCTGGGTCACTGTAAGATTTTAGTCATCTGAAGTACTCCAAATTAGCATGAAAATGGTTCTTACAAAAAACAGAATAACCTCCATGTCCTACTCCTAAACAAGTCCTTCTCAACCAAGACACTCTCCGAGTCATGCAAGGAGAAATCTGAAAAGATCTTTCGGTTGTTGCTGTTAAATCCTTCATAATGCTGCTGGCATCTCCCTGCAACAAAAGTCAAATGTAACAGAAATGCCTGCGCATACCAAACCTGGTGAAAACATCCAATGCTCACTTCCGACAGTGAACACCTTTTTTCAGTTATATCAGACAACCCCCTCTTGTTCAAGCATCTGAAAACTTTCCACTCCTTTTCAGTGTTATGGGAGAAAACTGCACCAAATGTGCTTTTTTATAAATGCTTATAGTGGTCAACAAATAAAAATGCTCTCTAATAAACATGGGCAAATTGGATAAATCAGGATTTTATGTTCCAAAGCTCTAGTCCCACTGGGAGCTGTGGATTTCATGTGACCTCATTGATTCAGTGATTTAAACAAGTGTTTAATCGAGTTTCCCAGCTTTCAGATAGGTGGTGATTTAAAGACCCTGTGAAGCTGGCAAGACCCCAGCCCCACCAGAACCTGGAATTCCATTCTCTTAGCAAGACGTCCAGTGGTCACACGTCGAAGAACCTGCCTCCGCACCCTGGAAAGTTCATGATCAATGTCCAACAGACCCAGAAGGGCAGAATGTAAAGAATCACTCACTTTTCCAGGATAACGATTACTTCCCTGGTAAACTACTGATTCCCAGAAACATCCATTCAGGACACTAATGGCACATTTGCAGTACTGCTTAACCTCCCAAGTCACTCTAATGTACAATCATGCCATACATGGCTCATCTATTCAATAGTTTATTGACAGTATCCAGGTTCTGGCTGTCAACCCTGCACCACACAGGTGCCAAGTCTTCTGCACCTCATCAGAGATACCACAGCAGAGCTAACCCGTGGTCTATCTCAGAGAATTACAAAGAACTAGAGGCAAAATCAGGAAAAAAAAACAAGAATCAAACATCAGACACTCTGTCCAAAACAGAAATAAGGCCAAGCCAGTGCCATCTTAACCAAGATACAAGATGTGAGCCCAGTTTGTAACAGATACTGTATCTTGAGAAACCCAGTAAAATGAAACTGCAGGTGTAAAAGGAAGCCATGGAAAATCAGCCCCACAATTGATAGTGAAACCCCTGCTTGTCTAAGACAGCCCAAGTTTACGGGCACACATACACACCCCTCGAGGAAGTGCTCTCTACTGCAGCTTCTCAGCACATCAGATCTGCGCAGCAGCAGACAGCTCCTTCAGAAAGAAACACTGCAGACACCGCTTGATTTGGACCAGTCCTTTTATTGTATGTACACAACCACAGCACATTACACCCGTGATGGATACAGCATCTGCAAGAGAAGGAAAGGGATTAACAGTGACAGTGCAGTGTGACGCCGCAGATCTTGGAGCTACATGGGGGAAGTATAGCTGTCAAGCAGGAAGAAGACGGCTGCCTGCGACAGGTGAGCTGCATGTTGGTCAAATGCTTTAGCAAACAAAGTGTCCGATTACTGTAAATTACAGCTGCTTAACCAACAGCCCATGCAATCCATTTTAATAACATACTCATCTCCAAAGACATCCCTAATTGATTATTTAAAAGATTAAGATAACAACAGTGGAGTTCGCCAGAAAGGCTGGAAAAAGTTAAAGCAAAAATCTACACTTCTTCCTCAATCATCCTGTGTTATAGTGGTATTACCGGGAAGAGGTGGGTGCATGGAAAAGGACAGGCAGAAAAGGGGAAAATCTGAGTCTGATGTCATTTCAGATGGGCAACAGAATGACAACACAAAGCTAAGGAGCGATGAAGGAGGCTGACCAGTTTATAAGTGACCACAGCTTTGGAAGGAGGGATGAAGAGGGTGTCGTTCACCCTCCCTCCAGTAGCTCACCCAGTGGTAGTAATGATGAAGAGGCGAGAGACAGACGCGAGGAAGAGCAGAGCAAAGGCTGGACACTCACCACTCTGATCCTGTGCCCAATGGCCTTGGCGGGCAGGTTGCTGCTGAACTTGGCGCGGATCATGCCGCTGTTCCCGTGAGCGCGCATCACCTTGCCCCAGATCACGCGCGTCTTGCTGGGCTTGCCGCCAGGAGTCACTGTGTTCCTTGAGACAGAGGGAGAGCGAGAGAGGCCTCAGTCAAACAGCAATTATTCAGGCAGCTCCAAAACTGCAGATATCTTCTAACACGGAATGAAAACGAGCACAGACATAATCGAGCAAACGTGACCCCCGCAAACACAAAACTAAATAAACAGCAACTCTTTAATTTGAATGAGCGACGGAGGGTGTATGATGGGATCTGAAGACAGAGACAGGAAAGAGAGAAGAGCTGTGAGGGACAGCAAGAAGGCTAATGTCAATCTTGATAAAAATGGCATCTGTTTCTAAGCAAAGGATAATCTGATAAGGGAACAAAAGCCAACCCACCACTAAATGCGGCCACACATCCCCTAACTAACGGCCTTTGACAGAAATGATTTTATTCTTTATTTGAAAGCTGCTCTTCCTTCAGTGCTGCCTGTAATACAGTCATATTCAAAACATCACAATTCTGTATGACACAGGGCTATAAACAAGAACAAGAACCATATTTTAAGCACAAGAGGAAAAACGCAGTTTGCAAGGGAAACTGCCCTGACACACAAACACATTCAATGAAAAATTTAGTATTGGCCCTGTCTATGAAACAATGGTAAGTACCTCATTAAATGTTAAGTGCATAATTATACATCCCTTATATGTCAAGAACACCTATTCTTTTAATATTTAATACGTTTTTTGGAATAACAAGTGGCAGGCGAAATGATGAAGTGCCTGCAGGTACAGAGACAAGACAGTTCTACATGCAGATGTGTATTACCGAGCTGCTAGCAGTGTGCCACATGTGTAAATAAGTTTAACCTTCTCCAATTATTAAACACATCATACAGATAAAAAAAAAATCTTAACACTGTTCCAGCTGTGCCTTGTTTGAACCATGCCAGCTCAATCCTCCTGAAACAGACACCAGACACAAAATCTGTGTTTGCTGCTGCACTTAGAGGGCCAGCAGAACTTGGCAGCACATCCACTTCAAGTCCAGCAGCAAAAGAACAAATATGGACAATGCCATAAAACTATACAGCACAGCAGCACCATAAATGTGCTCGGTTTTTCAGAACAGATCTCTAAACAAAGAAGCACGTTTCCTGTTACCAAATCCCTAAACCTTACCGTCCACTAACTGGATTCAATAACTGAAACTGGAAATCTGCCTGCTTAAAGAAAATGAGATAGAGCACTAAAGCAGCTGGGCGAGGTCTTCTATATACAACATATATACACACATGAGGACTTCCCACTACCCACTAGTAAATGTGGACCCAGGTTGGGGAACCGGCTTAAGAGAACTTGTCAGCTTCTCTCTGCAACACTTAAGTGGCATACCAAGAAGAACCTTCACAGGCACACCCAGTTTAACACTGGTGCGCCGGCAGCATTGGACTCACTTCTTGGCCTTGTAGACGTAGGCGCAGCGCTTGCCCAGGTAGAACTCGGTCTCCTCGCGCGTGTACACACCCTCGATCTTCAGCAGCGCCGTGTGCTCGCGCTGGTTCCGGAGGCCTCGCTTGTACCCTGTGAAGATCGCCTTGCACCACAGTCTGGGGGGGAAAGAGACCAAGAGCCCTTGTCAGAAGACAATCACAGCCCCAACAAGAGACTGTCCACCCTGCAGCACGATCCACACTCTTCATTGCCCCTTGCAGACACTGCAAATGTTTGTAATTTTATTAGATAGGATCACGGTTTTGATACAAACTAGGTATCTTAAGTGAAGAGCCAACTGGCAGAGATCATTACTGACTGCATGTAAAAAAGACAGCACTCTGATCCATGTCAGGTTTTTAACTGAAGGCTCCTATACAAGTGGGAAAGCGATGCTTATCGCACAGCACTGCTGAAGGATAAGCAATCTAGGAACTGAAGACTGAACCTGAAATCACTGCACTGCATTGCAGTGGCCAAGCTCGGGACACCAGAATCACTTACCGAAGGAGTAATTAGCAGCCAAAGGCTCCCACTTGGATATTAAACTTCACATCTACTTTCTTCAAATACTTGAATCTGTACTGCACTTTTCATCCTAATTTGCATATAGCAGGGGATCTATTTCATCCATCAACTGAGAGACAGCTGCAACTTTCTGCAACCCCACCTCACTGTAGATCAGGTGGAGAAGTGAGAAGAGCATATGGAAGTTAAAAATCACTGAAATGCATCACACCGGGTAATACAGGCAATCACTCAATTCAGAACTGAGCTCTGCTTGTGTGTAAAATAGCCTGCTGTTTTAAAGGGTATATCCTGTGGAATAAAGCACATTGGAGAAGTGTTAGTTTAAACCAGAGATAACCCACCAGTTTGCCACAGCACAGTACCGATCAAACACAAACCCTTCTGCTTCCAAAAAGAACAGATTCTGTTCCTGTTACACTCCCACTGCAGGAAGGTCGATTTTTAAAATTTATTATTCAGCAATGCTCACCAATACAAAGGCAGCTCCAAGAATACCTGATTAGTGAGAAACAAAGGACTCACCTTCCTGGCATTGTGAAGCTTGAGTATTCAGTCACAGCCAAGCCTGGAGATGGACAGGGAGCACATAATCAGCACACAATAAAATCATGTTAGTCTAAAACACAAGGAGCTATACACAGATGACCACTTCTAGGTACGAAAGTTACTTTGGGGGAAAAAAACAACACAACCCAGCTAAGAGAGATGGACCACGGCTGAGGATTTTAGCTCTACATCACGGTAACGCACACTGTATCAATAGTGACAGCTCCTGTGGGAAATAGCAAAGGACATCCGTTTTCTTTGAACACGTACACATTTGCACGAGGAACTACTATCTACACGAAACACATGTAATTCATTTTAAAAGACACTATTGCTGAAGGTTCATGGTCCGGGCAACACTGTGCACTTTCACGATTCTACCTATCTGAGCTGTGAGGGACATGTAACTGCTGGGAAAAACTGCAACAAGTTCAGCCACGATATTACATTAAAAGGGCCTGACCGCCACAGTTCCGGTTAGACACAATCGGAAGCAAATAAGGTGTCGGACTCGGCAGTCGAGAAACGAGAATTCATACATACACCCAAAACGGCAGCAACCGGGGACGTATATGATTTCGGGGTACAAACACCGTGTATATGACTACACACTGCATAATAGCTCCCACCATTAACACTCACTGACCATACAGCAAAACTTCAGTCAGTAAGGCAGAAATGAATAAAACCATCATTTTATAAGAAAGATAAATGGTTTCCAATTTTAAAAATCACACCAGGGTTTTGACAGTTACAGGGCTCGGAGACATTCTTGTATTTTTAAATGGGAATCTAATGAATAAAATTGAGTTTGAACGGCCGAGGCTCAGCTCCTGCGAAGCCGGGGCATTTTACATTTCACCCGAGGGATTCCAAGCTAAATCCACTGAGTATCTCGGCCATCTTCAGCTCAAAGGCTACAGCACTGGTAAAACAAGCCGTATAAGACTCACGGCTGTTTAAGATAAGTAATATTATAGTTACTATACTTTTAAAAACTATTTAAAAACCGGTTGATTCTAAACGCTGTTTATCTCTCTCACCTGTACTGATATCCAAGATGGAGGAAAAAGGGGGGTCCTTAGGGCATGCTGGGAAATCAACACCATCGTCGCACGAGTCGTGACTGAAACAGCGCCTGACTAGAAATGTGCTTTTAAAAGAAGTACACTAGTTTCTTAAAAACATTTTTTAGTTTTAAAAAATCTCAGAAAATATTTAAGTTCCATATGTCCAAAACTAATCATTCGCTTTGCGTTTACAATTTGTTGTAACAGGCAATTTTATAGACTAGCCTTTTTACTTCGCTTACTTGCATTTGTTCCTCAGAAACTAAATAAAGTTTCTTGTCCACTAAAATAAACTAAACATTAAGCTTCAAGTATATACTTCAATATATATATTGTATTTACTAATTTAACATGAACAAAAAAAAGTACATGCAACTGTTAAGCTTGCTCACCACGGTTGTGCGGTTGCCATGGTGATCGGTGTCAACATCGAGCAATTTTCACGAGTTGGAAAAGTAACCTGACTGAAACGGTGGTTAATCTTTGCGACAGTATTATTATTTTGTCTTTGAAGTTTTAGGAAAGTTATTGATCAGCAGTTACAGACATCTATTTTAACATATTGGATCGATTCATTTCATTTTTCTTGCAGCAGAATTTTGATTTTGAGATTGGTAGAAATTGGTAACCTATTTGAAAGTGTTAAAAGACTATTTGAAGTCGCTAATGGGGAATGGGAAGTATCTATTGGACCTGCAATGCTTACTGACCTTTCCAGCGTGCACACTGTTAATATTAAAACTTTGATTAGATTCCGGTTTTTAGTGCCGAGTGGGCTTTAGAAGGGACGCCCTGAGACAAACTGTACTGTCAGTTACATTGATATTGACTTTGTCAGTCACACCGACTATACAGTATTAACGTACAATATCATTCAATCTGAGTTTACAGTATCTGCGTAAGTGACATTATTGAAGCAACCTGCATAATTGTACAATCTGCACACAGATCATTTGTACTAAGTTCTCATTTGCATTTGCAGTGCACACGATGTCTCTCCAGTCGTATGTGGAGCAAATCCGGCTGTGCACGGTTCTAGAAGACGGCGCAGATCAACTGGCCGTGCTGGGTCACATCATGCCTGCCACGTACGAGGGGCGGCCTGACGCTGACTCGGTACTCTCTCACCCACAAGTTTGTATCTGTCTCAATGTGTCATGTCTGTCAATGTGTCTCTCGATGTGTTTTCCTTTCTGACATGTTGTCTTCGTGTACTAATATATGTCTCAGAACCCGTAACACTGTCCGTTGTGTGAGTCTCTCAGATTATGCTGGGTCAGGTGTCTCAGTTTCTCTCTCTAGCTGTATGTTGTTCACGTCTGTGGCGAAGAAGACATGCTATTCTAAATTCTAGTTTATACTTATACCAGCCATAGCTAAATAAATACAATTATATTTTATTCAGGAAATCCCCAGAGGGGAAGATTTTAAAAGGCCTTGTTGAATTTTGCAGTGGACGTGAAGGGTTTAGGAGTGTTTTATGCCCCTTTATGCAAACTGAAAGTTCAGTTTTTGAATAAAAGTTGAGAATCAGTCATTTTCAATATAGACATATTTAGATCTATCTGAATTTGGAGGGCAGCCAGGGTTGAGGACAGGAGGTGCAGGTCAAGAGGTGTGTGGGACAGAGGGAATCATGGGTTGAAATGATGGAGGAGGAGGAAGTGGATGCTACATTGTCTACAGACCAGAGTGAGACCCGTCTTTTCATGGTTTAATCTGTCAGATTATGTGTGTGTGTTCAAGTGTCTTTGTGTCTAGGTGTCTCAGTGTGTTTGTCTATCGGATTGTGTCTGCTCACTTTGGGCAGGTGTTGCAGCAGCAGGGGCAGAGATGTATTTCACGGAGATGATGTAATTGCAGTTGCAGGAGAGGGCAAAGCTGGCACAGGTCACGGGGGCGCTGCAGAGGACCCAGGTGGAGCTGAGCCGCATGCTTGAGCACAACCCCCTGACCCCCGAGCACCTGGTCAAGGTGCAAAGAGACAGGTCAGTTTTGCAGTGAATGGGCTCTCTCTCTCTCCTGCTGTCTTACTATCTCTCTACTTCCTCTCAATTTCTGGCTCTCTAGCTCTGCAAAAATCTTGCATGCGTTACGGAATTGCATATAACCTAAGTCCACTGACCTACTCCTCTGTGGAGCATTCCTATAGGTCAAAAGTCTGAAAGATACAAATAAAAAATACATATGATACAATGTTGAAATGGCAATTTATTTTTGACCCTTCCCAATCTGTTACTGACAGTTGTTGATCAATGTGGCACACACCATTTGATATGCTCTCTATCCCATCTAGATGTGCTGTTTGCAAGCTCTCTAGTGCCTTACAGGAGCATTGGCACTGATTGAACGAACATTATGACTCTCATTGATGGTGCTGTAGGGTCTCCTGCTCGGCCAGCTCAAACCACCGAATGCTACTGGCATCTAGCATGCTGGGAATCCAGGCATCGAAGAAGATCATGATCCTAGCCCGAATTGTATTGGATACACGACTTAATCTATGATTCAGAATGGTGTTTTTACAATTAAACCACCTGTGAGATGAAATTAAAGTTAAATTTAAACATTGGACAATCAAATCTCTTTGCTTCTCTTTCCCTTTTCTTTCCTTACTCTAATTGTCTGTCCTTCTCCATCTCACTCCTCTCTCTGCCTTTTGCTCTGTGTCCCTCTTTCTCCTCTCTCTGTCTTTCTGTTCCTGTCTCAGGCAGTTTGCAGCACAGGTGATCTCCGACGTCCTGGCTGAGCTGCAGGAAAAGGGCACATTCCAGAGCTTGCTTTTGGCTGTCCAAGCGGAAAAAGAGAGGAAGGCACACCTCCACGACATCATAGTCAGGTCAGCCTCTCAGTTCTAGTCTTCAGAAAGTTTTGGTCTCAGTACCAGGCAAAGTGGACATCGGACATTGGCAATGACTTTGTGTGGGCGTGTCTGCATGCGCTTTTTGGCAGGGAAGAGGAGGGGAGACGCAGAACCAGAGCTCTGCAGAGACAGCTTTTGGATATCCGCAAAGAGAAAGAGCTTGAGCTGCAGGTATAAAAACACATTCCAATGAGTGACACACACTATTGCAGTATAATAACTCAAACATGCCCTTGCAAGGATGTACCATATTATAGTGTAATAACATGGGCATGCCATCATTACATACAGTAATAGCTATGCTTTATAACTTATCTGCTCTGTGTCTGACATGTCTCTCTCTCCTCACCCCTCACCCCCAGAAGCGGGAGGAGATGATCGCCCACATGAAGGACCAGCTGCAGGAGATGAAGGCCAAAACTGGGCTGGAGGGGAAGTATGTGAAGAGCAGCGCGGAGCTGCAGGTGTACCAGGGCCAGAAGCTCAATGGACACGCTGAGCAGCAACTGCAGGAGCAGATCCAGGTCTGCGCACAGTGCGTGTGGGTCTTGGTGTGTGTGCATGTGTCAGTCTGTCTGGGAATGTATTTGTCAGTGCGTCGGTCAGTAGATTGATACAGTCACTGCCCCAACAGATCCGGTAGCAGCCAATCACAATGTGTTCTTATCCGAACACAGTGAAGGAGTCATAAAAAAGACCAACACAGTGCTGAAATACAAAGTCATTGTCAAACAGACAGTAACCCCCTTTGTTCTGGTGTTAGCGGCTGCAGGATAAGATTGACCAGGAGACCCGCGTTCACATCGAGATGGAGAGCTTCCTGAAGGAACACCAGAACGTGAGTGTCCTGTGTCTTTATACAGTGCCTTCCACACTCACTCACACCGACTACTGCATTAGTCCCTGTCTCCTAGCTGATCTTTTCCACGTTCTTGAAGTCCTTTCCTCCAGAGCTAACCCCCAGTCTCACAGAGGAGCTTGCATACCCAGACACTGCAGTCCTTCTTAGGGAATGAAACTACAACCTCACAAGACATATGTGATGACATAAAGAAACAACAGTTTTTGCTGTAACCTTGATACCTTTTCACGCTAAAAACAAGTGTTTTTGACACTTGGAACGTCCTGATTGGACTATACAGGATGAATGAGTCCCGAGTCGCCGCACGGATTGTCTGTGAATTTGAAGATGAGTGCTGGACAGATCTTTGGTTTGAAAGCTTATTGATGAAACAGTCAAGAGTTGGGTGCTGACAAGCTGAAATGGATTTTCTGTGAACGTGCCAGTGCAGCTGAATGGCAGGTTAAAGTACGATGTGAGGCTGGACTGGGCGTATTCTGGTGTGCCTTGCAGAGACTGGAGGAGAAGCTAGAGGTGTGGATGGAGCGGTACGAGAGAGACATAGAGGCCAAACAGCAGGAGCTCAACCTGCTGAAAAGCAACAAGACCAGCAACCTGACCCGCCTGCAGGAGCTCGCCAAGCAGGTATACACTACATACATACTACACACTGTAGATGTAGACGCTACATACAGCACTGTACATAATGTAGATGTAGACTGGATACCCTATAGAAACACTACACAGTAGAAAAACACTACATACTTCACATTAAACATACAGTCTTCACCACAAACTGTCTATATACAAATTACACAAAAATACAGCAAAAGAGAAACACAGCACACTATTCACACCACTATGAACTGCAGATACACATGACACGCTGTAAATATACACACTAATATCTACACAATATATTCACAAAACCTGAGGCAGGAGTTCAGCAAATCCTATAACTCTCCTGCAGAGTTCTCTGAGTTTGAAGAGTTTGAAGGAGTCCTACAGGGCTACTGCAGTAAACCATGAAGATGTCAAGCCCTGAACACCACTTCTGGGTTGTTTTGAAAGGAGTTCACACTGGAAGCACCTTGACTATACAGTGTAGACACTGTGCACACTGACCTGGCTGTGTGTGTGTCAGTACAGGGAGTGTGAGCAAGTGGTGATCGAGGACCGTGTGGAGAAAGAGAAAGCTCGGAAACAGAGGGAGCAAGAGGAGACGGAGCACAGGGCTGCAGTCAAGGTTGGTGCACATTTCACACCCCCTTTCACCTTAATACCACACAAGGTAACAGCACTCTCTGAAAACAGTAATACCACTGTGATTAAATTAATACTTCACTGATCACATTAATAGCACTGTGATTAAACTGATCTCACTCTGTATTCTTACCCAATACTTTTATTACTGTCTCCCTAGGTATCCGTATCTGTCTTTCGAATACCTCTCTCTCTAGGTATTAACATGCTTCCTTCTCTATATGAATGCCACTCTGCAGATCCAGTCGTGGTGGCGTGGCACGCTGGTGCGGCGGGGTCTGGGCCCCTTCCAGAAGGGCAAAAAGGGGAAGGGCAAGGAGAAGGGTGGAGGCAAGAAGAAGAGAAAGAAGAAGTGAGGAGGACAACGAGGACAAGGACTAAGGAGACGCCAGGCATGCCCACTCTGGTTTATCTCACTCCTGGGGAGGATGTGTGTGTGGGGGGGGGGGGGCATAAAGCACTGCTGTTCACTGAGAGTCAAAATTAAAACTGCACTAATACATCTTCATTTCCTGGTCTGTGTGTGTGGGCAGATGCTCACTGATTGCAGTGCACAATGTGTCGTATTAAGCCCTGAATTGCCTGGATAAGAAAAAAAACAGTGCAAATAGGTGAATTCCCAGATTTACTGGATGTTTGTTACTGCTGCTGGCACACACCTGTATTATAATTGGGAAGCCAGGTACATCAGCAGAATTCACAGGATATGTAATTCAAGAAGTACAAGAAGAACTGCAAGCAAAGTTCACAAAATATTAAGACCAAGAAAAAGGCTGGAGGCATTCATCACATTGGGGGCTAAAATAGTTTTTTCAGCACTATAACAGCAAGAAACAATGAAGAAAGAAGTGATTTGGGATACTTTATGGAAAGCAAATTGTAAAGAACAACATTCCTGGAAAATGTTTTAAATTATATGTACTTTTAATATTCATGATCTGTATTCTGGCATTATGAGTAAAGTACTTCTTTTGGTGAAAAAGATGACAAATGATACCAAATTGGAAGAGATTAGTAAACACTGCTGAAGATGCAAATGCAATTTAAAATGACTTGACAAAATCCGGATCTTGGCAAACACCTGGCATATGACATTTAATGTAGATGAGTGCAGTGTCACAAGCAATTAATGAAGGAAATTAAAAATAAAAGCTCCTTTCATTTACATAGTGCTTTTCATGCCAAAGGAACTTGTAATACGCTAATAAGATACGCTTTACAGAAAGGCTTAAGAAGCAATAGAATGTTAGCATGGTGAAAGTGCCCTTTTTTAACTGGGGATATTGCATTGCAATTGTAAAGTGCACTAGTAATACAGAATTTTAGAATATTTTTGTAGAATTTAGTCACCATTACACTTAAAAGATTGTGCTGCTCCTGAATCAGAGAAGAATGATCAAATACATACCCAGGCTCAATGGAATGTTCCAGAGAACTCATTTTTTTAATAATGAAAATAGAAGACCATAAGGAGTGATTCATGCATTAAATACTCTCCATGGCATTACCCACGATACCCAGCCGTGGTGTCAATATAGCTAATCCAGGTCTTTACTTTGATATGTTCTAATGATGTAAACATTAGTTCTTATGATAACTGTGTGATTAGGTGTGAATGTGACAGACAGACTGACACTGTCAGTGCACCTAGTGAGAGGAAGATCAGCTTCAGAGGTCACAGTCTGATGTGGGCTTGTAACACAGCAGGATGCTGGAGGGTCAGATCTCCAGAACCTGAAAGAAAGCATCACAGGACAAACCTCTACATAGGCTTGGAAAACTTATTTTATTTCTTTTTAAATTACACTGAATATTAATTTCAAAAGTCATAAAAATGTTTTCGACTGGTTATATACTTATGTTTTTTTTTCTCTAAATTCTAAAAAAACTCAAAATGACCAAAGGGGATTTTAAAATAACATAATATATATAATAAGCAGTGCATACTTGTAAACGTATGGAATGTATTTATTTACTGTACAGAGTCACGCAGGGGACGAGCCCTGCACCAGGGACATCGCATGATCACCAACCTCACACCCAGATTAGCTAAAACAGCTGAAAATACCTATACAGGAAAAAAATAACATTTAGAACAATAATAGGAAGAGATGACAGCTGTAACATCCCCTTTTAAAAACCCTGCCAATTAAAAAGGTAATAGAAATGGTTAAAAACCATAATTCTTGCAAAATTTAAACACTTGAAAAGCCTTGCTCTGCCTGGACAGCGGTGTTCCCATTAACACAGAAGAACCTGGGTGGGGTGGGGTGGAGCACACATGATCTGTGAGTTACACATGCATGATTCCCAACATGTATGTGGTTGAGCCACAAACACAAAAAAGCCCATTTGTGTAACTGGCCATTCCTCCCAGGTCATTCACAAGTCCTGCCTGTCTTGTGCACAGCGAACAAACTTAGACTAGAAAGTAAACACCGTTTCAATGATAAGAATTGCCAACAATTTGCTGTAAACTTTTGGTTGCAGCCTTGACATGGCAACAACGTGAGAAAGTCAGCCTGTTGCAGTAATGTCTGTGGAGACAAGTCAGCATATGGGTCAGTAACAAGTTTCATCTGAGCAGCCAGCACATGCACATACTGTACGCTGATCTCATCTTCATGCTGTCACGTGTCAGATCTATAACAGCTCTGTAAACATTCATTCATTTTTTTTAAATGAAGAAAGTTTCTATACATTGCATATTAATAATTGAAAACCAGAGTTCTCTTTAAAGACAGAACTCTGTCTTTAACTTTAAAGACAAGTCTCGCTTATCTGGTTTCCACTAGTCAGAACAAAGTGAGTCTGGTTCGGACTTTGGGACACCTCAGGCAGCCCTGAGGTCCTACAGGGTTCCCCACATGCAAACATGCAACCACCCTGAGACCCCCCACCTGAGAGTGGGTGGTGACAGTCACTAGGTATCCTAAAGGACTCCCTTTAGAAAGTCTTGAATCAACACATCTTAGAGCTGGGGAGAAGATGGCTGCCCTGTGCTCTTGCAACAACAGCAGGCTAGAAGTGCACCTACTGACACTGGTTCAGGATTTCAAATGAATATAAAATCCAGTTTAAGTGCTCCCTGTATTTTTCCCTTCATCTCCAGGGATTGTCTGATCCTGATTTCACTCCCTGGAGCTGGGGGACAACCTAATGCCAAGATCAGGAAGGAAAAATGAAAGCTTGATCTTAAAAAAATAACAGTGCTGGATTTGCTTTGTGTTTCAAACAGTGAGCTCTGTGCAAAAGTCTATATCCCCCTCTCACCCCAGGGTTACCTAGCTGGGTAAGGGGGGGAAAACCCAGCAGGTACAAACCTTTGCAAAGCAAGGGAGCATGGTCATTAGGAAAGGCTGGCTTCCTTTTTAAATGCAGCCACCATTAGTATCATGAGCTGCAGCAGTAACTGTTCAATGCAGTGGTCACTCCATAGTGCTGCCGTTATTGCAAAGTACTAACCTTCCCCTGTGGTCCTGCACCTCTGTAGCTCCTAAAGAAGCTAGGGTCTGTGCAGTGATGTAACCCCATCGTTGTGTCAGTCCTGCAATAGTGTCTTTAGTTCTATGTGAAGGGTTACTTGCTGGCTGAGCGTGAGAACTGCAGCTCATCTCAAAAGCTAGCGAGCTCACAGCTAGCAGCAGAGGGAACTACATGAATGAAATAGAATACAAAAACCCTAGAATATAAAGAATACCCACCAACCCATATCCCCTACAACACACAGGGCACTGATCACTAGAAAATACTTTAAAATAATGTTAATCTTAATATAATACAAAAAACAACAGTGCCAAAAGTCATCCTTGGGAGAGAGAGTGGGGGAGGGAGCAGAGAGATGTGGTGTAAATATAAAGATAAAACCGTATTGTAAAGGGACTAACTGGGCCTCCCTCCCTTCTGTTCTCTCACCCTCTCTCTCCTTATACAGTTCCATCTCCGTTAGCATCTGTCAGTCCACCCTGGCGCAGGTCACACAGGCAAGAGTGGAGCCTCCACATCCCCTCTGTCACTCAGCGGGAGGTGTCAGGCAATCCCCCCCATCTGCTGTACCTCTCTGGCTGTGTAGCTGCAGGACCAGAGACTCTGCAGGGTAGTGGGGCAGCAAGGGTGTGCCGTAAGGGGAATTTGGTGCCTCTCTGTTCCAGTCTTGGGGGTGTCAGTGTGAGCCCGGCGGAAGTGAGGGGGGGGGGTGTGTTGCGTCAGTCTCTCTAGGTTCATGAGTTGGGCTGATCGGGGTCGGCAGGGAGGAAGTCCTAGATGGGAGAGGTGGGGGGATGTTTCGGGGGGGCCAGCTCCAACAATGCTTGGACTGTTCCAGCCACCTGGGCCAGACCTCGCTCCTCCAGGATGTGCAGTGGCAGACACAGCTGGGCCTACAGACAGACACAGGAGGGACAGACCCACACAAAACAGGCAGAGAAACAGGGGCACACATGGGAAACACAACACAGGAGCACGGGCACACGCAGAGAAGGACAGACACAGACAGATGCACAGGGTGATGGGATGGGGGTAGGGAACAAAAATTAAACAGAAAAAACAAAACAAAATGCCAGGTCAATGGATAAATAAAAGTTAAAACAACAATAACAAAAGTTGCAAAAAGTGAATCAACTAATGGAAATGAAAGAAATTATATGGAAAAAGAGGAAGGAGTAGGGGTGAAGCCAGCTGCTCAGCCCTGATCCACTTCAGGGTGCTCATGTCAGATGAGGCCAGGCCATCACTCAGCCCATATAATACTGGTTGTGATTTCTAACTGGAGCCCCAACTCATCACTACGTGCATCATATTCAAATACAGGCCTACAATCCTATTACAGGGGGCTGAAGTAGAGGGAACAATTGGAAACAAATAAACAGCACAGTAATTCTGTTTTGGTAGATTTCCTAACTGCTCAATAGGATAGGTCTGAGTTTAAGTCTGTGCCCAGAGCTTAGGGTGGCAGTCCAGGGTTAGCATGAAGAAAGAAGAATGCAGGAAGAGGGATGGAAAAAACAGCAGGAGTGAAGAGAAATCAAGTCAGTGTCACAAACCAGAATTCAGCCAGGCAGAGTTTGAGAGGTCAGAGAGCCTGTAGGCATTGTGTTTATGAACTGCATCAGTGCTGGACCCCTAACAGTATGTGAAAAACAGATGCTGCGAGAATCAGATTTGATTTGATTTTTTTATTTTTATTTTTTTAGGAAAAAGGGCAGAGCCCTGGGAAGAGAGACTGTTAGGTAAACCTTACACAGGAGAAGAGGCACATAGTAGAGAACCAGAGGCACACAGACAGATGGACAGGTCAAGATTATGACAAGCATAAATAGAACAAGCAGTCAGTGACACAGAGGGAAAGGGTATGTAAGCCTATTTAATCCATTTACCTCCCTCTGTTTTTCACACACACACTGCAACACTGTTTCACTGGACCTGTCTGACACACTCTCGCTTGCAGCGCAATCAAACTCATTCCCTGATTTCTTCATTTAGTTAAAAAAAACGCTGCACATCATAACTGTGAAGATACGTTGCACATTCTATAGCAGGCATACTGTGAGCACACCAGTGTGTTAGTGGAATCAACGTGTGCACAGAGTCAAAGCTTGGGAGTCATATGAGCAGTGTGTAGTGGTCAAGGGGCATTGGGGACTGTCAGCTCTCTGCTGGTCAGGGTCTGACCCCCTGTATCACTGTGGAGAGGAAGGGCAGAAGAGAGCTGGTTGGTGGTCAGGTTTGAGGCAGCTAGCAGGGCCTCTTCTCTGAACAACTTTCTGAACGCCCAAAAGGAGAAGTACCAGTCCAACATGCACCTGCAGGACTTTTCACTCACAGAGACTCACAAGAAGAAATAAAGAAATAAAACTGAACAGGTCTTCGCAGAAGAATCCACACTGGTATTTGCTCCCGCATAAAAAATCTGTTTGAGAGCAGCTGACCTTCTTTGAGAAAACACTGCCAGTCCTCTGTGCACAGCAGTTGTCCTGAACTGACCGGCACCCCAGCTGCATTTACACACGATAAGGCACAGGGGGCAGCAGGGAGCGGGTGAGAGGGGCCACAGGGAGAACACTACTTGTGAAAAGTCTCCACACACCAAAGCCAGGGACTGGGGCCTGGGAAATATTACTATTTCCATCATCCTTCTTAGGGAAAATAGTGATAACAGTCAACGAGAAGATCTGCCACTTCAAAACAAACATTCCTAAAATTAGTGCAATTCTCTTATTTTCGAGAACACTTCCAAAACTGCTTTTTTGTAAAATACCAGCCTTCCTCTTTGAATGTCTGTCAGGCACAAGATGCACAAGGCTGAGTTTCCAGACACTTGTGTGTGCAGCGGAGCAGTCTGCCCAGAGGTCTGGAAGAGGGTTTGTGACTAGATGCTGCTCTTTGCATCACAGTGCTCTTTCCAGCTCGCAAAACATCACCCAGTCTAGTCCCACAGATGGAGTCTCCAAAGAGCTAGAGGCTAGCAAAAGATTCAGCAAGTGCAGGCAGGTCAAATAATTCACACCACATGTCAATGGCATCAGTGCCCTTCTATAAATCTTTCTGAAACCTTGTCTTGAACAAGAATGGGAAAGCGTGATCCATCAGTGCAAAGGAATAAAGATACAAAACATTATAGCTGAGTAACAAGGGACCAGAAGAGTTTTGGTGTCCTGTTTCAGTTAGGAGTGTTGTAAATACTGTCACCCTGACGGTGCTGGTTGCTGCGACTGCTGGGGGTCAGGGTTCACCATAATAGTGACAAGAAGAGAGACAGCAGAGGTCCCGTCAAAGCACAGTCCAACTTGTGGTGGGGGCTACAGGGTTTCCTTTTCAGGATGGGACAGGCTGTAGTGTAGGCCAGTCAGAGTTCACGGGAGACTGCAGATGTGCACAGGGGTTGAATGGGGGCGTTTTCAGTATGGTATATGTATGATGTGTCTTTGTGTGGTGGCTTGAAAGACATAATCTAATACAGTATATCTAAGGTGCATAAAACTGGAATGGGAGCACAGCTGTTTTTGCAAATAGAGGTGTCTGCATTAGGCGCAGTGCTATACAAATATGTTTATCTCTCCCCACAAGTCTAATTTGTTGTGCTTGTATCAGATCCTGTCTGAAGACATGATACTAGGATGCCGTGTGCTCAGTGCACAGGGAAACAGTCTCATGGAAGGAGTCTTGGGGACACATTTTCATGTTTGCCTGTATCGGCACTCTGTAACTGAATGAGGGTCAGGAGGTCCACACACTACTTGTGAAAGTCCAAGAAGACATTAGGATGGAACCGTGTTTTTTTTTAAAAGTGCACATAAAACAAGTGAGAGTGAATGCTATATGCCCATGAATGCCCTCTGCTTTAAAACTTCAAGCTGTGATGGGTCATACACAAGCTATGTGTTATGCTTGAGAAAAATCCCTTACTTTCCAGCCTGTGTCTGTGTGTCCACCTGCTGGGCAGGAATGATGCATGATTGGCTTTTGTGCTTTGTGCTTGCCTGATTTCTAGACAAGTAAGAATGTGTGTGTGCGCAACCGTGCATATCGTGCACATATACCGTGTGACAGAGCACAGTGCGTGCCAGTTCAGAAGCGTGGCACCAGGTGGCAGTAGAGGGCACACAGCAGCGACATGACGGAGAGGTAGAAGAGGGCAAAGCAGGCCAGCTGGCCAGGGGGGGCTGCTGAGGGGGGTGTGCTGAGAGATAGAAGAGCCTCTAGTGTATGATACACGTAGCCCCCCTCACCTCCCAACACTGCACCCACCGAGCACAGTTGTTCCTGGGCCACGGAGGAAGGAGAGAGAGTGGGTGTGAGAGAACAGGAATGGAAGGGAGAAATGGGATGAGAGATGGAATATTCACACGCGTCGGTAGGGATGATGAAGAATGACAATTTGGAAAAGATGGGAGAGGATGAAGAAGAGGAGAGATAAGAGTGGCAGAATCAGACAAAATCAGGGCAGCAGAGAAAACACAGGGACGGGTAAAAGGGGAAAAAAGTGAGAGAGGGTTCAGGACAGACAGCAGAGCAGAGAGGGAGGAACGGAGAAAGACAGAGCAGGAGAGATGGAGAATGAAGTAAAAAGGAGGAGGAAGAAAAGGGGTTAGAGAAGGGGAGAGAGAAAGAGAGAAAGCCTGTTAGTAGCATACAGCAGGCCACGGTTAATACAAGAAATCTCTATATTCACTACAACTACAAGAGTCAAACAGTGTTGGTATACAGACCTGTCACATATACGTACACACACAATCAACATATTTCATTTCAGAGCTTCGCAAGTCTGGATGTGTACTACAGAATCAACAACTGCCTGACAACAGGACCTGACCTGTAATGTCTGTGTTCATCAGTCTCAGTGCCTGTCAGTCAGGCAGTGTGTTCGCCAGTTTCAGTGTCTGTCAGTCAGATCAAGCGTGAATCTGTCAGTCAGCTATCAGTCAGGAGGTGAGTCTGTTTCGTCAGCCAGGGAGAGCACCTGTTCCTCTTTGCCCTTACCTGTGGCACTCCAATCCTCCGACACGCTTCTAAGAAGTTTTCGACGTTCCGCCGACATTTCGCCATTGTCAGTTTGGGCTGCAGAGTCAGAGACAGGCATTTTGACAAGGTTACACAGAGGCTGGCAAAGACAAAGCAGGTCGAGAGACAGGGCAAGATGTGTAGAGGTAGAGAGCAGGAGATGGTCACAGGGAAGAGCCAGAAAAACTGATGATGAGATGACAGAAAGAGAGGTCAGCTGACAGAGGAAACTGACCACATACTTCCAGAATGACAGACTTGCACAGATGTTACTGGTGGACAAAGGCATGAACAGGTAGAAATGGAGACAAACAGATGTATGAGCAAATGACACTTGCTGGCAAGAAAGACAGAACTGATAGATACTTTATTGATCCCGTGAGGGAAATTGCAGAATACACAGCCTATTAGAAGGGCTGAAATGGACAGAAAGACTCTTAAGGCGACAGAAGTACTGACCACAGCAGGCGAGGGCACGTGGATACTGGGCACAGAACGTGGCCGGACATGGTTGGCCAGGTGGCAGAGCACCACGCCGTCCGTCAATGCTGCCCCCAGGTCGCTGGGCAGTGACACCTTCAGCCGGGACTCGATGCTCTGGGGGACACAACACAGCTGTGAGAGGGTATCTCTACAGTTCTGTGCACAACTGTGGGATTGGCCATCAGGCACGTACTTGAGCTGCATCACCCACCACACCAGAGCCGCCCAGGCCAATTCTGCAGCAGGCTTGCAGATGGCAAAGCTGAGGCTAATGTGTGAAGTGATGACGTAGTGGGAGCAACAGCACCATTTTTAATTTAAAACAAAAATTTAAGGTCTCTTACAACCAATGTTAACATGGTCAAGGTATTAAATATGCATTATTTTAACCTACTAGTTTAGTTGGAGTACTTTAACGAATGAACAGTTCAGAGGGGATGCTTTCTTGGACTTACAGAAGAGCAGTGATTGAGCTGTTTCTAAGATCAAAACCGTAAATACCCAATTTAATTTCATCTACAGCAACTACTATTTCTACGGTGACCAAATTATCTTTACATGAAAGGTCATGCTGAGGACTGTTACTTTTATTTTCTCACTCATACAAACCTCACCTATTATCATCCCATCACTGCAGCTTTCACGGGTGATCACAAGCAGACGAAAAACAAACGTTTAAATCTTAAGAGGACAGAGTCATGATCAGAACAGTCTGAGCGGAACGGAGAAACACACCTTGCGCAGCTGCTCCACGAGCTCAGCCTCCTCCCCCTGCGCAGCACTGCTGGGAGGACTCACGCCGCCTGACTCTGGCCTGATGGCCGCGGACCCTGCCGCTGGGAGCGAGACAGAGAGAGACGCTCAGACTTGGAGCCTCCGAGAGACCCTACACGACACACAAATTCAATTCCTGCTCTACACAGACATCCAGGTCCCGCTGTCACCCACACAGTGAAGCCGAGACAGAGACAACATTTAAAAACCAACAAAGGTCATGGTCTTCCAGAAAAAAAAGGCTAGGAGCTAGGAAAACCAGTACCAGTATCCTAGGTAACACCACCTTAGAGCACAACTTGACCTGATGATGATGTCAGGGAACTTTGGCTTAGCAGAAAATTACTGAAAGAAAAAAAGGCTGCAGTGTCTTATGCCATCAGAAAATGGTACAAAATAAATATACATTTTTAGATTTGGTCAGAAATCTTTAGTGTTATCCTGCCTATTGAGGTTTGAGGTGCATTCAGTCAGCAGGACTACACACAAAGGACAAGCGCTCAGCACAGACGCTGTTTACAGAAGTCTACCAAATCACTGTAAGCAAAAAGTGAAGCAAAAAAACCACTTAATGCACGCAGAGCTGAATTAGGCCAACACCCACATAAAAGTAACCCAAATGACTCCTGTTTAAAACCAAGAACTCAATCTCAAGAGTCCTCTCAGATAGCAGGCCCTGAAGCTTACTGCAGCCTGTCACAGCCTGAGGGACACAGTGAGACCCTCTACACAGACAAATCCCAGGGGTTAAACATGTCACATCTGAGAGACAATGAGAAACTCCACGCAGAGACACCCCTGGGGTTCAAAGTGTCATAGTCTGAATGACACAGTGAGGGCTCTGCAAACATGACACAGAGACACCTCTGTGGTTCATACTCAATGTTAAAGGTTACTCCTGGTAACACATTTTTATTTTACATATTACTACAGAATATTGTTGATTCTTCTGTCATTGCTATTATATCCTTACTTTGTATTTGCCTATTTGCTCTGGCATGTAATTTTGTATTTTATTGTCTGCTTTATTGTTATAATGAACAAATCTCTTTAACACTTTTATGTATGTTATGCTTGTAAGGCATTTCTGAATCTGAGAATTTAAAAACTCAGAAGAGACTGAGAAAAGCACGCAGACAAAGCACAGTTTATACTGCTATGTACTGGTTTGTAAAAAGTCATTTGCATTTAAAATGAAGTCTTCGCATCATATGTTTATCAGGAGTTCTGATCTTTGTGGGGATATCTGCTGCAATTTTATCTCCACATTGACAGTTACACTGTATATACACACAATGAGGCTACACGCACTGGCTATTCAGATAAACAGTTTGAATAACTATGTTCAACTCCATTTTGCAGTGCTGATGTTCCATGTAGGCAGATTGTTCTCATGGTGTGAATTTTTTGTCCAGTGTACAATCCTAACAATAACCACTTTGTTGCTCTACTCCTATGTTTGGTGACTTTGAAACAAATGCAGCCCTGGCACCAACCTTTGTTTAAGTTCACCAGCATAAAGTTCATTTACAGCTCATAAAAATGGGAATACAAAGGATGGCACCTGGTTGGACTGCATCGCAAGTTCTGGTACTGGAGGCAAATGCAGGGTTACACATAATACCTCCCATACAAAAGCTTGCATGCAGAGGTCAGAGGTCATGACCTCCAGACCTACCTCTCCTACTCTCCTCTCTCTTGCTGAGGCGAAACAGGAAACTGTCAGGTCGGAGGGCGGGACCTCGGAAAGGGGGTGGGGCAGCAGAGCCAGGGTAGGAAGGCGATTGGAGGGCTGCAGGAAGACAGGAAGCAGATGCACAGGAAAGGGGCAGGGCAACAGCAGGGTGATCAACACAAGAAGGTTAGGGAGAAAATGCTAGAGCAGCTGGGCAGCGCAACTGGGGAACAAATTAAAACATACAGGCTCACAAACACACACAATCCCCCTACAGGCCCCTCACTGTATCTGCAGACAGTGCTTTATCCACATAGAACATGCTGCAACATCCTACTCTTAATCAGTACTGTGACCATTACATAAACCAAAACTAAAGAACAGATTACAGTAAATCTTAAAAAAAAACAACAAAGATTGTGAATAAATCCAAAAAGGACAATTATAAAGTACATAGTAATAGACATGTGTGCAGCAGAGGGTCCTGGTTCAGAGATGTGGTGTCTGTGTCCACACAATCCTCTTCCTCTCTGGGGCTGCGGTGTCTGGCACTCTTACCTGAGGGTGGAAGAGACGAGCTGGGAGACAGGGTAGAGCGGTCTTCACTCTGCAGGGAGAGGTAGAGAACAGCAGACAGTTATTCAACCAGGACTGAATGACGGTGTAAGAGTTTCAAAACCCAAGCAGATGAGAAAGAGATAGAGAGACAATAACAGAAAATGAATGTCTGAATAAAGATCAGATTCAAAAAAGCACACAAAGTTTGTAAAGACTGTGTACGAAGTGTAAAAATGTCTGCATGGTGTCCATTGAATGTGTAATGCGTTGTATGTATAGTGTTGTGCCATGGATTTATTTTGGTATGCTGTGTGTGAAAAATGTGCTTTGTGTATGGTGTGCAGTGTGGTTTTGCTGTGCTGTGTGTCTGTGATGTGGTGTGCGTACACTGAGTGCAGTATGTTTGTCCTGTAACAAGTATGCCATGATTGACACTAGGTGCAATACCTGCAACGAACAGGAGAGGGCAACCTGTGGAAGCTTAGCAGCAGAAACATCAGGAGGAGAATGCGGAGTACAGCCGTCATGGGATGTCCCAGAGAGAGACTGAAGAACAGAAGGTAGCAAAGATCAAAGTGAGAAACAAAATGACAGAATTTGAATGGGAGGAAAAGAGTAGAAGAGAAGAACAAAAGAAGAAGGAAGAAAAAGGGCCAGCCACAACCAAAGAGTAGGCAGGTACAGAACAAGGGTGTAACAGTAACAGCAAGAATAACACTGTATGAGCACAGTGCGGGCAACCGTGGCACAGTATATTACTTTATACACAAGCAGTGTGTATTGTGTAAAAACACAGGCAGAAGTGTACATGTGTCACAGTGTACAGACGCAAGCAACGTGTATGTCACTGGCACTGTACAGACACAGGCAGTGTGTGTTACTGTACAGACACAGGCAGTAAGTGTGAGCACATCACTATGTACAGATGCAAGCAGTGTGTGTCACTAAGTATAGGCACAGGCAGTGTGAATGGAACTGTACAGACATGCAGCACATCACTATGTACAGACGCAAAAAGTGTGTGTCACTGAGTACAGACAGTGGTAGTATGAGTGTAACTGTACAGATGCAGAGAGTGTGTGTAACTATGTACAGACAGGCAGTAAGTGTGAGCACGTCACTGTGTACAGATACAGGCAGTGTGTGTGCCACTGTGTAAAGTTGCTGGCAGTGTGTGTGTTACTGTACAGACACAAGCAGTAGTGTGCTTATGTCACTGTGTACAGTCACAGGAAGTGTGTAACTGTGTAGAGACGAGGGCAGTAAGTGTGAGCACATCACTGTCTAGAGACGCAGGCAGTGTGTGTGTCACTACATACAGATGCAGGCAGTGAGTAACTCAAGTCACCTGCTTGTGGGTGCCCGGTCTCCTCTTTATGGTGTTGGTGTTATTGTCTATCTCAAACACCATGAGGGGCTGATAGCCGTTCTGCGCAGTCAAGGTCAGAGGAACAACAGACAGAAACAGAAAAACAGAGAGGCTCTGAAAGGCAGTACAGACCGAAAAGCAGATGTACAGAGCAGAGAGGACAGGGCAGCTGTCATTCAAGTCAGTCAGGCGATGGGTGAAGGCCCAGCACAGAGCCAGCACAGCTGTGGGGAGCTGCGCTGCAGAGACACTGACGATATAACAGGACATTTATATTTTTCCCCCAAGTCATGCAAGCTGCATTCTCTTAGATCAGGACATCTGTAACAGAGAGAGATGGGTTTGTCTGGTCGGACTAGAAACACAGCTGTGGCAAGATTTATTGGAGTGCTGTCAATCATAAAAAAAAGGTTGAGTGCTTTTGTGTTAAACAGATACTTCCACAATTCTGCACACACTCCACAACTCAAGCAGAGCAGTTTGTGAACCAAGCACACAAGCACCTGTGAGTCAGAGTGGGTTAGCCCTCAGAGACACATGCTTATGTTTCACAGTGGGCTAACTGTCCACTCCAGAGAACCTGAATCAGATGACTCATTTGCCAAATGGGAACCTCTCAGTGCCTCACTTACCCACTAACACACTGGGCAGTGGGGTTTAGGCTGGTTCAAGCTACTGCCTTGGGCTTTTAAAATCCAGATATGCCATCCTGGGGCAATAAGTACACACAACACGAAGAAGAGGGAGGGAAAAATGGAGGGTGACGGAGGGAGATGTTGAAAGAATGAAAGGGGAAGGGCTGTGGCTCTGTGGTGCTCAGGTTTCAAGACAAAAGAGAGGGGAGAGTTGCTGCATGCAGAGTCAGGGCTGGACATGCAACGAAAGCCAGAGTCTCCAGGAAAGTCACGTGGGCAGAGGGATAAGCAACGAGCCAATCAGATACAGGGGCTACAGCTGCAGCCCCCTTCTCTGCGCACAAGCTGGACAGTCAATGAGAGCTCCTCGGCACTACACTGGAGACCAGAGTGACTGTTAGCCAGACAGAGAGACCAACATACAGATACAAAGACTCTCTGATCAATTTATTGATTGCTCCATCGATATGCATGCAAATTTTAATCACTATGTTGGTGGCAGAGTAAACTACAAGCTAAAGACTGTGAGAGAGATGGATTGGCATCACTCTGTGGAGGCATGCTCTTACCATGAAGAGGGCGGAGTCGTCCGTATGTGTGGAGCGCCTGGAGGGGAATGAGCTCTGGGGGGGAGGGGAGACAGGGAGTGAGGTCACATAGAGGGAGGGACAGTCAGGTGGGCAGAAGAGGTAACGCAGGGGAGCCTGGGACATGTACAGTCATATTCACAGAATAAGTCCTGCTACTACAGGATCTCTTTTTCCCTTCACCAGTGTGAAAAGCCTCTGCCCCACAGTAGGCACTCCCCCCCACCCATCAGATGGATGCACTACGAGCTCTGCAAGCGCAGCAAGAGTAGCACGTCTCTCAACAACCTCACTGCACGCCTGCAGGCGCCCACCAAGAATTTGCACTGTTTATTGGAAAACCGAGAGAGCCCAGCATGAGTAATTCCAACCCAACAGAAATATTACCACTTTCTCACAGCTGTGTTACCACCTTAGAGCCAAACTCAGTGTTACTCCTGGTCAGCACTGGGCAGGGAGACTTCAAAGGAAAACCCAGCTGCTGCTGTAATCAGTGGACCTTCTGGAGAAATTCTAAACCATTATGCATACCATGGGTCGACAGTACAGGTGTTGTCAGAGATACTGTCCTTTGGCTGACACATTAAACCGTGGGTCTGTCTACTTGGCTATTAAAGATCCCATGGCACTGTTCATAAAAGCAGGGGTGTTAATCACCATGCCCTGGCCAAATTCCACTCTGAGCTTGTAAAAGTCTGGCCTCCCAAAAAGTTCTGAGGTCCCCAGGAGTGAATTCCCTCCCTCAGGCACTCTTGGAAAGAAGCATTTAAAAAAGAAGTATGAAAAAGGGAAATGGTATGAGAGTGTGGGAGATGGAAAGAGTGAATATGAATACGAGACAGCAAGACAGCAGTCCAGAGCAACTCACCTCGCTATCTGTGGGACTCTGCTTTGAGGGACTCTGAACTGCTTTGTGCTGAAGAGTAGAAAAACAAAACCATTATATCACAGTGGAGTGCGACCAGCGCCCTGTAATGTGTCAGAGGGGATAGGGCCCCCTTTAAATCACTGGCATAAGCTGGGGGCCAGTTTAAACCAGTGTTGCACAGACCTGATGTGTAACTTGTAATGATTTGTAATGCTCAGATAGTTGAGAAAATGGTATTTGATCAATATCTGCTTCTAATCAAGTGACCTACTTGTTACACACTGTGACCCCTCCCTTCTGCTTCAGCTCATACACACAGATTGCTCTGGTGTGCTTGAGTAGTACATCCCCATATTCTTCGTACTGAGAATCCAGGTCATAACTGTAACACCTAATCAAATGGACATTTTTCAGATACATGCAAATGAACTTGCTCAAATATCAGAATATGTTTCTCGGCGCTAGTTTAGACTCTTCTCCACGGGTGTCTTGTGTTTTAGTGCTAGTGGTACAGCACATCTGTGTTTCTTGGTGTCAGTGCCTCTCTGACCTTGACGTAGCTGAGCATGGCGTCTCTCTGCAGGTGCCGCGTTCGTTGCCTTTCCTCCTCGTACTGCAGCGCTGCGATCTGGGCCTCACGCCGCACCCTCTCCACCCCTCCTGACATCCGCTGAGACGGGGGGACAGGGAAGAGCAAAGGGGTGGGCATGGAATTCACTGATCCACGGGAACCCAATTATTGTCACACATGTAAACACACCAAGAATTTGCAGTACCTGGCTCTGAGCAATAGAGGGCGATGTACTCCCACTGTCCACTAGGCTTCTGGGAAAGACCGAAAGAGGATGAGAGAAGTTAGGCAAGAGCCCACGGCACTCAGCTTTATGAGACGTGCTCTTTGTGTTCAGTACTGGCACAGTATACTGTCTGCACAGGTGTAGGGTGTTCTCTGTGTGAATAGTATCAGTGTAGTGTGTGGTGTGCTTTATACTGTGCAGTATGAGAGGAGCTCTTAGAACAGTGTTAGTACAGTGTGAACGGTATGGTTTCTGCACCTGCTGTGGAGTATGGGGTGTCTCCGGGGGTCATCTGTCCGCAATGGGTCTCTGGTGGGACTGGACTTTACTGGAGAGCCCTGGAACCACATAAGAGGGTCAGCTCAATGTTTCACTACCCCATCCTGTTCTTACACTCTCCATCTCACTTAAACACCACAGACCTCTAAGGTTTTTTTAAGTGCTAGCCACTCACAACTAAACAAAAGTTAAGGTTGCCATTTCAAATCTTTATGGTCCAATAAAAAAATACGAGCTTCAAGTTTTCTTCTCTGTAATAATGTAACCAGCTGCATTCTTTCAGCCAGGGTGGCTAGGATTAACACTATGGTTCTGGTGTAGGTGCAGTAGTTCTACTGCTTACAGCAGCTGTTGCCTTGTGTATATATGATAACTGTGCATGCTTTTAGCTCAGAATGTATGGAACTCAGCTGCTTAGAAAGTCAATTAAGATGCAACCTTCCAATGAGTCAGAAGATATTGCACTTCAGTTCCCAGGACAATCTGATATGAGATGTTTAAGATGCACTTCCTGCACAGATACTTATTCTCACAGCATATACAATCAAAACAAAATCCTCCCACAATATAACTTTGGTTCTCTGGAATTTACTTAAATATTTCCATTGGCCTTTTGATGTAGGTTACATTTGTAAACTGCTGATTATTTTTACTAGCCAAGATGAGAGATTTGTTTGTAGGGCTTCATCACCTCTCACTCACTCCCAGTCATCTTCAAACTTTCTCTCCACTAACACCTCTCACCTACACACCTCGCCAACTTACTTAGCTTACTACGTACTAATTTATTTGGATGACCTTTATATCCCAGATGATTTACGCTTGCACCTCTTAATACAGCTTAAGTATATTAGTGGAACAGTTCAGGTTTCAGTAATTCCTTGCTCTCACCTGGGATTTGAACCCACCACCTTCCAGTTACAATTCAGGAATCCTAACCCTATACCCTCTTCAGTGCAGAGCAGTCTCTCTCCCCTGCAGTGCCTCCTGTACTGCCGTTCTCTGCACCACACTCACTGTATCATTCATTTCATGTGCTTGTTCTCCTAGCTTTCAAGTTCACAAACATCCGCTTAACGCATCCTTTCTTTCCATCTCTCCCGCTACCTTCTCCAAACCCCTCCCTTGTTTTTCCCGTCCTCCTCCCCCCTCCCCCCACCCCCTTCCACCTGCGGCTCTCTCTCTTACTTCATCTCACACACATCCTCTCATGTCTCCACTCCCCCTTCTCTCTACCTCTCTGGTAATCCTCCTCTCTATGTAAGCCATGAACTGTGAGCTGAGGCTTGCTGGCTCCGCCCCTCTGTGCCGAGACTCCTCCTCCTCGTCCTCCCCTGCGCAGCTGTCAATGAAGTCTATCTGTTCCAGCTCCGCCTCCACTGGGACACATGGACAAACCAACACAGTGAGACATTCTGACACAAAGACTGAGAGACGGACCCAGAGAACCGATGGTAAGACAGAGAACGTGAAACTGATTATAAAATGAGACAAGCAGATATACATGGGGTGGAAAGATGCAGTGAGACAAAACACAATCAGCTGATGAACAGATAAATGATGAGACAGTTACACTGAAGCACAGACAATGGTATAGTTGGACACTGAGACAGTCAATCACAGAGACAGAAGGGGTAATCAGCCCAAACACATACAGATAATTCGAGATAGAGATGCAGAGAGTTAGGTGCAAATTCCCCCAATCACTTTTTCTCACCTGTACCATTGGATACCAGTGCCCCAGTCCTACTTTCCTCTCTTTCCCTCTCTCTCCGCTGTCTCTGCTCTTTTGTGATCTCCGCCACTCGCAAGGGAAGGTCCGTCAACTCATCCGTGGGCTGGGGAGACGAGGAGAGGGAAACGGAGGAATGATGGAAAGAGTGAACGAGATGACTACGAATGGAAAAGCAGAGCGAAAACAGGGCAGATCTCATATAAGAGTTAAGAGAAAGAGGAGACAGAGGCTGACACCTCACCAGTGGGACACACATACAGTGCTGTGAAAAAGTAAGTATACCCCATGAAAAGGTGTGTTTTTCAACATATTTGCATGTATGGATATTTGATCTTCATTTCAACAATACTGATAGATAAAGGTGATGTAATTTAACAAATAACATTCTTTGCAATCATTTATTCAACAAAAAAAGTCAGACATGCAATTGTATGCTGTGGAAAAAATAAGTACACCCCCTAGCTTCAATAGCTGGTGTTGGCCCCTTTGGCAGAAATCACTTCTTATAGGTGTTTCTTGTAATTGTCTATCAGTCACCTACATCGACTTGGATAATTTTTTGCCCACTCCTCCTAACAGAACTCCTTCAACTGTGTGGTGTTTGAGGGCTTTCATGCACGTACTGCCCCCTTCAAGTCCCCCCACAGCATTTCTATGGGGTTAAGATCTGGGCTTTGACTTGGCCATTCCATAACCCTCCATTTCTTCTTTTTGAGCCATTCTGTGGATTTGGTTGAGTGTTTTGGGTCATTGTCTTGTTGCAAGGTCCACTTATGGTTCAGCTTCAGCTTTTTGACAGATGGACTTGCCTGTAAATCCCTCGATGTTATCCTGGGGTTCTTGGAGACTTCCTGCAGCATCTTTCGGTCAGCTCCTGGGCTGAATTTGGTGGGACGACCTGGCCTGAACAGATTGCCATTGAAATTGTCTCCATTTGTAGATGATCTTTTGGACAGTGGAGTGATTGACTACAAATTGCTTGGAAATGGCTTTAAAACCCTTCCCAGACTCATAGGCATCAATAATATTTCTTGTGAGGGCCTTAGAGAGCTCTTTTGATCTTGACATGATGTAGCCACACACCTCAATTGCTAAGACCAAAGCAGACCACAGGTTTCGGATGTTTATATAAGGCAGTGCCCTCCAACTTACTCTCTATTGATTTTCTATTAATTTTCACCTGTTTTGGTGCACCTGATCCTAACTGTAGGCATTTGATGCAATGATAAAGGTAGGGGTGTACTAAATTTTTCCACACAAGGAAATTTAATTTCTGTTAATTTAAATAGTACAAATGAGTGCAAAATGTGATTTTTCAATGTTATTTTTTAATACTAAATCACCTTTATCTATCAGTATTGTTGAAATGATAAACAAAAAATCCTTTTGTCTAAAAATGTAAAAAAAGACAAACCTTTTCATGGGGTGTACTTACTTTTTCACACCACTGTACATAAACATAACACAAACTGGAATTCTACAAGGACCTAAAATGAACATACATACTGGCTGAGCATCTGACCAAGATGAGAGACAACAAGGAGAACAAGACCTAGACAAAGTACAAGCTAAGTAACTACAACCTGGACACAGAAACTGAGTGGCACAAGCAGATCTGTCTGCGCAGAGAAGGGCAGGCTGTGCCAGCAGAGGAAAGCAGAGAGAGAGCTGCACTTTCTGCTACACAGCAAGAAATATCATGGGATTACACAATGTTTTCTCAAAATAACCACCCATCCCAGAATTTCCAGACATGCCACAATCAGAAGATTTTCCACTCCTATTGGGGGAGGGAGGAGGAAACTCAATACAGCTGGCAGTAAAGCATGTGATCTCCTGTCACCACCAGAGGAACAGACAGTGAGCCTCTTAATAATTATTATTACGGGGGACAAGGTAATGGGAGAGGAAAAGGGGAGGGAGTTACACACAGAAGACAAAAACAGGCCAGTAAAGGCAGATAGTAAATGAGGACAGTGTGGGGGATATGACCAACTGCTTTAGGCATTCCAACTGTTAATAAGTGTAGCTCAGAACATCATTTTTACTCCTCAGTTTGTGTTTGCATTATGGAGTGTACTCCCAGCCTGCAGATGTTTTAGAGGCTGTATCCTCAGACAGTATATGCGCTTGTGGTCCTCTCACCTCGTTCCCTGACCACCGCTTGTCCCCACTGTCCACACTGTTGAACCCAGAGTCCAATGCTCCATATAGCCGGCCAGGATATAGATCCTCCATGCTGAAAGAGAGAGGGGAGCATAAATGTAAACTTCACTGGTTATCAGGAGGTTCCTACAACTGTGAACATTCACTATGTCATGCAATGCAAATATAAAGCAATGTTTGTCAGAACAGCATTTAAAGTGGTACACTAGTGTACTGAACAACATGTATATTCTTATAATTGATTTGTGATAGGATGGTGTTTAAACTGGGGGAAAATATTTTTTAGATTTTAATTTGATTTCAAAATTAAATTTTGTTATGCTAGTTTTATACTAATATTTGAACCCTGTTTGTGCAGTATATGTGCATTTTCAATACATAAATCAGTAATTATGACATTATTCTCACACACATATACCCGTTTAAGGACATGGGACCAGCATTGAACAACTTAAGTAAAAATCACCCTTACTGTTTACTGTGATTCTCTCAAAACAGAAAAAAACAGACCAGGCAGTTCCAGACAGGTAAGTAATGATGGTCAGCCCTGCAATCTAATTAGCAGCAGAATCAGCTTGTTTTAATCTTAAGACACACTAAATTGTACAATTCTGTGTTCCCCTAAGCTAAAGCATTTTGTTTAAAGATTGCTGTACTTCCAAGTATTTTAAGTCCTCCATCAATTAAAAGAAACAAATTAAAGGGTAACCCAGTGGCATTTATGTCAAGAATTACGATAAGGCAGTTTTTGTCTTCATGGAATTCTTACAGTGTAGTGCCCTAGGGTTCCTGTACTGCTGGCCCGCCTTGTGCCAGACCGACTCAATCTGGCTTTACTCTGTAGTTTTGAGAATCAAGCCTTTGTTCAGCCCTGAGTGTAAACTCTATGAAATCACTCACATGCTCCTCTGGAGACACTGCCTGTCTGTGAGGCAGCATGCTGATGCCCTCCCCGCAGAAGTGCAGCTGCACTGTGCTGACTGCAGACTTTCATTTCATTGCTTAACACTTTCTGTGGACCCAAGATATTTTAAGCTGGGCCTGTGTGACTTAGAGAACCTGTTTCTTTGAAACATTTGCATAAAATACCTGAAGATACTGTCCCCTCAGCTCTTGGAGCTGTTAGGTGTTACACAGGGCAGCTGAACACACTAACAACGTAGTGAAGAAAAGACCCAGGTATTTTTATAAATTTGAGACCACCTTTATTTTCCTTTTTACTCCCAACCATTTTGGAATGGCCTGGGTCTGGACTCCTGACCTGAGAAAGGTGCTGTACCCTTCGGTAGGGTGCTTTGCCCAATACTGTTCCAGCCACTTTGGAGAAAAGCAGCAGATAACTCTGCAAAATATTCATCATGTGACTTGACATTACAGCTGCTCCTCCCGCTGTGCTCGGGCAAGATTCAGCCATGCGGGTGTGCTCCGCCAATATGCCCACCTGTCAGAGTCATTCCTGCCATGACACACTGCAGCTCTCTGGAGCCTGACAGGAAAAGTCCGTTCTTAGTGGAGGAAAGGCACATCTTTTATTGATTTTCCTGCGGTCATCACAAGCTCGCAGGAGCCTGGAGAGTCCCAGGAGACCTGGCCCAAACAACTATTTTGGCTTATTGGGCACTGCTGCCTGGGGAAAGGCCGTCACAGACTGCTAGTGACACGGCCCAGGTGGGAACCAGAGCTGTCAGGACCAAGTAATGCCGAAGTCAACGCCGTGGTGGGGTGGAAATGATCCATATTCAATACCAGGGGTGATTTAAACAACCAGGCCTAGTTAAGTATTCCCCTTACGTAGACACTGGGCTGGACTGAATGTAACTAGGCTCAGGTGGGTGTGACCAGAGTGCTATAAGGTTCCCACTTGTCAACACCTTCCCAAATGTCTCTCCATCTATCTGGATTCTCCTTACTTGTTTCTCTCTCTCTCCTCAGGACCCTTCCTCTTACAACTGTTTTTGTTATTTTCTCTATCCACCTCTCCATATTTCCTGCCCCATCCCTGCCCAGCCGTCTCTGTCTGTTTCTGTTCCTGTCTCTCACTCTCTCCGACATCCTGTGAATTTCCAGCTGGGAGACCCTGTTATTACCCCCTCCCCCAGCCCAGCTGTCTCTCAGAGTGGCACAGCTGTTTCCTGGGCTGCCTCTCTCTCCCGCGCCCTCTGTTCCTTATCCCCGCTCTTTCATTCTTATCCTGTCTCCCTCCCTCCTGCACTCCTTCCCTCTCTCATTGTCTCTCTCTTCCTCATTATTAAGCTGTGGGCAGAGGGGTGGGTGTGAAGAGAGCATTTAAAATTAGTATATACAGAGTGAATGCAATAAGTCAATTCAGTATGCACTTACAGTGTTCTTCACGGGTGCTATGCAGTAGTATCAATGGAAAGTTTATTAAAAAAACCTTAGCCAATTGATCCTAACCCACCCAACTTGAAATGTTTTTCATTTTGACTTTAACAGTTAATGAACTATACATATATACAAAGATACCAGAACTGTATACAAATGCCTGTGTGTGTAGTATTATTAAAGCACATGTCTGTGTTTGTACATCATTAGTATTTGTGTGTACAGTGTGAAAGAGTCTAGTGTGTGTGAAGGTACCTGTAGCCTGCGTCTGCTTTGTTAAAATCTATTTGTACAGCATGAGCCTGTGCGAGTATTTTATCCAGACAAAACAAAGTGCTTCAGTGTGTTAGCATGCCTGTGTGAAAAGTACATTAAGAATGTATGTGTCCAGTATTAGAGAGCTCGTCATGTGTGTACAGCATGTCAGAGCCTGCCTGTGAAGTGTGTCAGTGTTTACAGCATCTGTCCTTTAGTCTGTTCGTGTATACAGTGTTATAACATGTCTGTGCACAGCATAAAAAGTAAGAAGACAAAAAAAAACATTTCAGCAGTAAAGTCTCTTATGTTATGTTTGATCTCCACAGCTGAAACACTGATTTTGTTTTTGCAGAACCTTTATGCAGAATGTGTAAGGTGTATGTAGCAGTGTGTATACTGGGAGAAAAGTGTGTGATGTACAGTATGTATAGTGATGTAGCAGTAAACAGTGTGTGAATCTGAGTAATAGTCTGTGTGTGACTGATCATGTACTGCCACCAATATGATACTGCAGGGACAACCCCATAATTAAGTTTTTTTATAACCCAGCTGTACCTTGTGTAAGTTACCAAGTGTCAACATCATGTGTTTTGGGTCTACTTTCACTCCAGTGGTGCTTTTGAGTGCAGTTAAGTAGTAAATAACAGAATGTGAGACAAAGGGAAGTCCCTACTGAAGCAGGAATACAAACAGGTGTGTGTGTGTGCAGTGTGAGCAGCAAAGTTACCAGGAGCCGAAGCCTAGAGGTCGGCGGTCGAAGTCGGGCAGGTCGGCCACATTCTTACACGCCTCCATGTTCAGGTACTTGAATATATGGATCTTCCCCTTGATGCAGATCTGGAAGACAGGCAAAAATGCTACAGTGCACAGAATTTCAACAACTCAGTGGATAAAGGGGTTTGTCTGCGCAGTCGGTGTGTGTGTTACCTGTGCGGGGGGGCTCTGTAAGGGGTTGTTGTCTAGGACAATGCTCTGAAGGTGCCGTAGATTGCGGTAACACACTGGGATCGTTGTCACTTTGTTACAGGAGAAGTCTAGCCGCACCAGGGGAAGTTCAGCCAGCTCTGCACATACAACATCGGTAGATTACATCCAATGACACACTGCTGCACAACACATAACACTATTTTTCAGCATTCTACAGTGGTAAGTGGCAGCCTCCTGCACAGTGCAGGCATCCACAGTGGACAGTGGCAGCCTCCTGCGCAGTGCAGGCATCCACAGTGGACAGTGGCAGCCTCCTGCGCACTGCAGGCATCCACAGTGGACAGTGGCAGCCTCCTGCGCAGTGCAGGCATCCACAGTGCACTGGGAAAGCCTACGGTACAGTGCAATGGTCCACAATGCAGCTTTGAGATCTGACCTGGGGGTAGTCGTGCTAGGTGGTTCCTGCGAATGTTGAGGTCTCGTAATGACTCCAACTGTCCCATCTGAGAAGGCAGCATTTGGATCTCATTGCAGCTAACATCCTGAGAAAAAGACAAGGAAGAAAAGAGGAAGATCTGTAAATGACAGTGTGTATACAGGGCAGAATATACCATAGTGCAGTATTGCTAAGCCCACCAAACACTGATTCTTCATCTGCTGATTCACAAACATGTCACCACTATTCTCATACACAGATTGAGTTTCCATTCAAAGTTACTTACAATCATGTCTAAAGGAAGCAGTCAATGCAGATGAAAAACTCATAGACCTGCTTTACTTTGTGTTGAAAACACTATTTCAATCATCAAATGTGCTATGCCTATATATTAATGTATTCATAAACATGCAATATACAGTACATAAAAAGCGCAAACATTTATAGTCCGATGCCTTTAATAGTGCATTAAATATTTTCTGTCAGCAGAAAACTACAAGAAAACAATAAAAACAACTACACACCAGACCTCAAGAAACAGTAAGATTAAATTAGTATGTGCATTATTTATTTTCTTATACTGCATGAATATATTTCCCAAGAACTATTTTCTTTTTGTGCACTGTTACAGCACTAGGGAGAAGAATACCAAAATACCAAAATATTTCCTGTTTGAGTGTTTAACTTGTATTTCTGAGTCCCAGAACCTAACCCCCACTTTTATATTAATCTTTATAAACAAAAGAGATTTGTTATCCTTTGATTTGCTATATACTGCACTTGCATAGAATGCACCTCTTACCTTTATTACCTACCTTCATTTGGTCCTCACCAAGTTAAAACAGTAGATAAATCTAAGCTCAAGTGACCACAGAGGGTGTACTTTTTCACATCACTATATACTGTATACTTGGATACGACTTGGGTATGTGTACCAGTGTACAATGTAATACGGTATATACATCATAGTATAAGGTATAGTAGACAATGGCATAGTAAACAATAAATATAGGGTGTAATGCATTGAGTATACAGTGCAGTGTAGAAAGTAGCATACTGAAAACACAGTACAGTGAATAGCGAGCATACAGTCGAATGTGGAATCCTAAGTCTATAGTGCAGTGTAGAATAAATAAGTAGTGTGTTAAACAGCACATTGAAGACTCACTAGCTCTGTGAGCTGCCGCAGCTGCCCAATTTCCTCTGGCAGAGAGACTAGTTTGTTGTTACAGGCGATGAGGACCTTGAGGGGCAGACCGCACACCAGGGCTGGTAGTGTGGACAGCTGGTTACGACTGGGAGAAAGAGAGAGAGAGATAGAACAGGAGAGATAGTGGCTGATCCCACCTAACTCTGACATGACAGTGGTATCCTACCTGGTGCTGAGATGTGACTGGTATGTTACCAGATGCTGAGGAGTGATTAGTAACTCACAGGATGCTGAAATGTGATTGGCATCTTTGCTAATGCTGACATGTGATTGGTATGTTACCCTTATACTGAGGTGTGACTGGAGTGTTATCTTACACTCAAATGTGGCTGGTATGTTACCTAACTTTGAGGTGTAGTGTTACCTTACGAGGTGTGTTATCTGAAGCTGAGTGTGACTGGTATATTGCCTAAAGGGGAACTGCAGTCCCAATTTCTCAGATTGGTGATTAGATCTCTGTAACAAAATAAATAGAATATATATATAATTTATATAGAAAAACTTTATAAATTTAGAATTAAGCACAAAATCATGAACTTTGTGAAAGTATTGTAAATTGTCGTGTTGTTGCAAACCCCTGGTCTCACCACAGGCAAGAGCAAGAGATCCCTCAAATTGTGACATGATGCAGCCCTTCCTGGTCACTAGTCACTGTAATGACCAATGTAATGTGTTGTATGAGCGAATAAGTATAGGTTGTGCAGCAGAGGTGTCACTACACTGCAGAAATGTTCCAGTGTGATCTGCATGCAGAGTTAACAAGTAGTATTTGTCAGCAAAACAGTCTGGAAATCGAGAACAATATTTCTATTGGATTAAAAGAAATGTATTCATAAGCCTGTTTATTTACAGTGTTATTGGGCTTCATCACATCACCGGACGTTTTGTTGCCTTGTTTTGAATCACAAAACTTGATGTTGTGCAGGCCTGGAAATTTAGTCTATTTTGTGATTGAAATTGGAGTTTTTTACATGTTACTGTGTATTTTTTACCTATGGTTTGAAATGCACTCACCAATGCCGATTCTTTCTAACCCTGAAATATAAAAATAGCATTGCAATTCCCCTCTAAAGCTGATGGGCTGTAACAGTTATGTGAAGCTGGGGTGTGGCTGGAATATAACCCGAAGCTGGGGTGTGGCTGGCATATTATCTGCAGCTGAGTGTGGCTGGTATATTACCTGAAGCTGGGGTGTGGCTAAAGTGCTATCTGACACTGAGTGTGGCTGGCATGCTAACTGAAGCCGGAGTGTGGCTGGTATGCTAACTGAAGCCGGAGTGTGGCCTAAAAGTTCACCTGATGTTGAGGTAGGTGAGAGCCTGCAGGTTGAGCATGGTCTCAGGGAGGGTGCGGATGCAGTTTTGGTATAGGTTCAGGCTCTCCAATGAGACGAACAGGCACACCTCCACAGGAAGTTCTGACAGGCGGTTCCGCGACAGGTCTGCAAACAGGGACAGCGGTGAAATACACATTGCACATGCATTTCACATACTAACTAAATACAGCGGATAGTCGCGACTATCCGACATTCCGTTTTATCCGACACAGCCAATCACACAGTCGATCACCACAGTGTACAGTATATCAGTATACACTGTACACTATGCGTGCGCATGCATAATATTTTGCCCAACCTGATGCTGCTCTGTCTCTCCGTGCGTCACGTACTGCGGTTGACGTAACTTCGCGTGTTGATTTCGTGCTTGTGATTACCGTTTTTCCTATTGTATTTTCCTTTAATATAACTTTATGAAACTGAAGATGTGTCCCAGCGTGCACTGAGGGCTACTACCCTGGGGAAGCTGTAGGTCTGCCTCAGCAGATCTGTCGCAAATGTGAAGAGAATTGCTTGATTTGCCATGGTGCAGGACGAAACTGTACAAAATGTAGACATGGATATAGCCTCATCGGTGGCACATGTATAAACATGCATCATAACAAAGTTGAAGTCATGACAATGAAGTTGATGAAGATGACGATGCTGGGTCTGCACTTGGACTAGACAGATCTGAAAGAATCAGGCACAGCGAAGGGGTCAACGCTCTCTAAGTGGGACTAGCTTACATTGAGCAACAAGAGGAGGCAACTGCTACTGATGTCATGTTACTAACACGCTGGCGAGACCTTGCTGCAAGGAAGAGAAGCACATCTGAAACAGATCCCAATCGCTCATTTTTTAAATAATAACTAACAACAGCTCTGTACTCTGATATTTTAGTATTACAGTAGATTAATAAACCAAATTTCATACTTATACTGCGCTTCCATTAATCTATGATTTGTCTATTCAGTTTCCGCATTATCCAACATTTTCAATTAACCGCCATACTATTGGTCCTGTTTAGGTTGGATAATTGCGACTCCACTGTAATGTGAAATGCCTCGTACATACTAAATATAGATACCACTCATGAGAGTGCAATAACCCTACTGTATGTACGATAAACACACATTGTACTTCAATCTATCAAGGTTGTGTGTTAAAGACACTCCCCTAGTGGCTTTAAAATATAAACATCAGAAGCTTATGAACTGCAACAGAAGATCAAAATACCGATTTCATTGTAGTTCTTACACTGCTGTATTCAAAATCAAGCTTATAACTAGAGACATATTATTTATGAAACCCCTATTATTTGCATTTTTCTTTCTAAAACTAAAAACAAACTGATAATGTCCTAAACACATGTAAAACACCATAATTCAGAACAAACATACCTATACTGGCTGGCACTATGGCCAAGCACCATGACAAGCCAAAGAAGAAACTCAATAGTGTAACCAGCTAAGACACAACCTACGCATTTTTGTAGTGGGACAAACACAGAATGAAACATTTGCAGGCAGACTCAATTCTGTCAACACATGCACACACTCCCCCATGAGAACACTGTGGGCGTCTGTGCAACTGAATGCAGAACTAGAGAGACTGTGCTAACAGTGACTGCCGTGGGCTGCTGAGTGCCCAAGCACAGCCAGGCAACGCCCGCTATGGATTTCGGTGGATGTCTGTGTGCGTTTGAGTCAGTCTTGATGTTGGGTGAACACACCTGTACCCGTGTCTGTGTGTGTCACCCGGGGCTGCAAGAATGGCTGAGAGTGTGAATGTATGGTCTTGACATCTCATAAAAGTGAGACAGGATGCATCTAAAGGGCTTTTGCAGGAGGTGTTGTGTGAACAATACAATGCAGCATAATTGTGCACAATATTGTTGAACTATACACACATTAGCACTGCTGTGCTTGCTGATGGGTTTCCCTGCCTAGGTCTATATTTAACTGTGCAGCTGTGAGAGGGAAACAGGAAGAGTTGCTCTCAGCATAGGCTGCTTCCTCCTGCGAGTCATACAAGGACCAGAATCTTACTTCATTAGTAGACTGAGGACAGACTGCACTGAGACCAAGACACTGGGGATATGCAGCACTGAGACAGAGAGATGTCCACAGATTAGACAATGAAACTGACTTCATGTTTCATATCTCTCTGTCTGTCATTTATTAACTCCAATAACCCTACCCTGTCTTAATCAGGCAGGCACCTGAGATGGCCACCCTCCCTTCATCTATCTAACTTTAACCCTGCATTTTACAATCCCATCTCAGCCTCTTTATTTTTGCCTTGCTCAAGTGGGTAGTGTCTGTCATCCTATGCCATTTGCTCTTCTGTTCACAGCGAGAAGCGCTTACTATCAGAATCCTTCGATATCTGCCAATAAGATAACAGACCTATTACTGTGTATCCTTCAATGTTTCCGGGACAAAGTTAATCCACACAACACTATTGAGGGTAATACTCTGTGTCCATGATCAACTGTCTTACAGCTCTACACTTGCTGTCTGATGTGGTCCCTGTTGTACATCCCAGATTTTAAGGAATTATACCTCTCAGAAATATATATTGGCTGAGAACAAAATACCATAACAATGTAGTGACATTTTAATTTATGACTTTAAGGTTCAATTGTTTAAGCCTGTAAATATACCTGGGTGTCAGAAAAAGCTGAAGGCTGGTTTTCACCTGTACAGCCGATAGCATAGCCCAGATGTGTTAGGACTTGTAGCTGAAATATTCAGAAAATGTAGAAGTTTATGATTCTGCCCTTTTCATTCTTACAATGGAGCATACTAGAAGGGTACAAAGATTCGGATGAAAATTTCCAATACAGTGACTTGATACAATGACAGCACAATAATAATACGTAATATAAAAAATAGCTGATAAAAATGTAATGTTATAATCAAATAAGCTCTCCACCCTGCAGTCAGACTGGGAATATCACTAACAGAAGCCAAGGTCAGCTACAATTGACAACTATCTTTAGAGGGTGAGGGCTTATTACAGTATTTTGTGGTGTAGCCTGAATTACAAATGTTTTAAACATAGGAAGGCCTCTGCGCTTTATCTACACTGCAATGTATCTGCACTGTGTAAACACCTGCCCTGCGCTTCTTGGAAATCCTAATTGCGGACTCCATCCTTTTGTGGAGCCTGTCTCAATAAACGACAACCCTGCAAAATTCCAGGACCATCTAGTTCTCCTGCAACACTCCCGGGCCTGTGGTACAAACACCAGTCTTCAGCCTGATCCTCAGAATCAGACCCTGTCTGCTGTGCAAGACTGGGCTGGATCATATACAGAGGTGTCTGAGAGTTTCGTTCTTGGTGCCCTCACAGTTATTTGTCTCTGTATAAAGGCATCTATTTTAAAAAGGCTAGTTTCTACAACCGCGTGTGCACGTGTTTATATATATACACACATTGTGGGCTACGCGTACAAAAAATTTGTAACAAGATTTCAGCTCGCACCTGCTATTTTTAAGTACTGCATCAACTGTTAATATAAATGTTTTTCAAGTAGACTAGGACTAAGAAGCTGTTTCTACTTGAACAGTACTGCACACAGTAAATCCATAGACAAGTTTACCTTTCTAAACCTTTCCATTTTATAAAATAAAACATTTATTGATAAGCTAAATGTTATGAGCATTTCACATATCTCACTTGTAATTAGTCTTGAAGTACAACTATACTAGAGAGCCCTTGTAACACATGAAAAGTACACAATTCAGAATTAAGACGTTCAAAGATATTTTTTATAAGTTGAGACTTGAAATACGTTTATGGTAAATTGCATGATGCTGTCTAATCAGCTAACTTTAGGGAAGAAAATCAAGATACCAGCTAGACCTCAACAAATTATCCAAATGTACACACATTTGGATAATTTGCTGAGAAAGCACTGCAAAGAAAAGAAGTATCCCCATATGACCGATGGGTCAGTTTCTGTTACTCACAAAGTCAGCAACACTCCTCTGCCAGTTCACAATGTGCTTTGCTTTCTCTTCAGGAGATAAACCAAGCTACTGCACGTAGCACAGCCAGGAAGCTGCATGTTTCAAATGTGCTGCAAACGAGGGCAAAAAAATGAGATGAAACTGCTTACTCTATAAATCTTAATGTTGTGAGGGTGAATGAGCACTGCTGTTTGTTTTTACACAAGGATCCTAAATACCAGCACCTACCATTACATTTAGCTAGTACTTTTTAGGCAGCTGCTTTTCTGCTGTGAACTGAACACTATTTGAGCACTAAATCCAGCTAAAGACGATATTTAAAGTCTAAATCCATTTGAACACTAAATCCAGCTAAAGACGATATTTAAAGTCTGGTTTAAATGCTACCCGACTCTTGGGACTCCTAAATAAAAAAATGTTGTTCCCCAAAGTTCTTTCCTGGGCACTACTGGCTCTTTCATTACATGTTCCCTAGGCCCTCAAATGTACGTTCAACACCTTTTTATGCGAATATTATTTGGATGAACCTTAATTTGTCCTCTGTTTTCCATCTACCAGGACTCCTGTATCCGCCTCTAACTCTGCCTGTGTCACAGTCATCCCCTCCTGGATACACTCTTATCATCATAAAATCATCCTCACGAAGTCTCATCTTCTTTTCTTCCCTTGCTCTTCTTCCCCATGAAAAACTCTCCAAATCTCTGCTGGACTACACCACTGTCTCGTCCCCCTCATTCCCTGTCAAGAGCCCCAGTGTTAACTCTTGACCTCTGCCTCCCTTCACCCAACACACATCCTCTCTGGCACACTCCTGCCACTCCTTCGTGAGCACCACCCTCAGATCCTGCTTTCCTCCCCAACTACAGAACTCCTTGTCCAGGTGCAGGTACTCTCCTGCCTGGATTACTGTGGCTCCCTCTTAATCTCTCTCTCCCTGCCAACACCATCCACAGTCTTCATCTTGCCTTCTTTTCTCTCCACTGCTCCCATGGTTCTCCACTGCTCCAGTACTCCCATTGTCTCCCAATCGCTGGACACATCTGACTGAAAAACCCTAGTCCCCGACTACCAGCATCTCAACCACTCTGCTTCGGACTGTCATCTCTCCCTCCACCTCCTCTCTCCGTCTCCGATCTCCTCCTTCCACAGCGTGTGTGCTCTCCACTCCTGCAAACAGTGGAGGGCTGAACTACCCACACCAATCAGATCTGCTTGGTCTCCAGCCACCTTTCAGCCCCAGTTCAGGGCTGATCTGTTCTGAAAGCACCGGTGATCTCTCAGGCACATCCTTCAGAAACCCTTATGCTGTACTGTACTATTGTGTTTAACTCTCAGACTGGTAATGTAACTGTTTAATTACACTTATTTACTGTAAACAAGGGAGACATATCTGCAGGGTGTCCACACTATCTGTACAATGTTTCCATTCTGATTAAACACTTTTGTGTGGCACTTGTGTTGATCTTCCAGCTTGTTCTAATATCACTGCCATTATTAATTCAATTTACGTTTTTTATTATAGCTTATTGTACCTGCAAATCATTTGCTTCTACTTATAGGAAGTATTTTGTCTACATTCATGTCATCCTGGATAAGAGAACAACAATAACAGATTGTGAGGCTCCGCATTCTCTCCTGGTTTTAACACTTGAAGTCTAATTTCAATATTTTTTTCAATTGCGAACACAAGTTAGATTCATTGTGACACAAGGAGGTGCTGGTGTTGTGCTAAGTAGTCCTGGAGAGCAGACGGTCTAAAACCGAGCAATGCCGAAGCACAGCTAAGCAGAAATTAAGCACAGGAAATACTGCACCTATCCATATACAGAGTAACAGTCTGGGCTCCTAAACACCTTTGGCTGGGCTTTACCAGCTTTAACCTCAAGTACAGAAGAACCTCAAGTTGTTTTTTTTTTACACAGGTGGAAATTCAAGTAATCCTTTATTTACAAAGCATAATGTTTGTTTCACAAAGATCTCCACAGTCTTTATAATCTACAGTATAATCACAAACAAAACAAAGATAAATGTATACCTATTTGTTTAGCCCTAACTTGATTGCAAAACACAGTCCTACATAAAGGGATAGCAGGTCACCTCCACCATCTGAGCAAACATTAATGACATTTTCTACAGGTTTATATACATATGATACAGCAGTTCCTTTAACCTTTATCCAACTCTTTGACAATTCAAGCAGAAGTCCAGTGTTTCCACTTCTGCTCCTGGAACAAACAAGGAACTGTTTGCCTAGTTCTATACAAAGGCCTACTCTAATAAGAATATAGGTACAGTTCCAAATGAGAGAGGTTATTCATCCTTTCTAGCCTGCTAGAAAGCTTGCAGCTAACTGATCAGAAGATCTGATCTAGTTGTTTCCTGAAAAAAGCCAGCTTGAACAACATGGCTTAGCAGCTTGTTCCAGACCCCCACACCAGAATACTACGTTTGTTTTGTAGCACAGGCCACCAAAAGGTTTCACGTTCTTCTGGGACTTCTGGGACTTTCAGCTCTCCATGCCAACCCTGGGGAAGTACACTTTTTGGCAGACAAGGTAACAAAAGTTATGCACTTGCAACTTTGGCCCAGTGTACACCTCTTTTATAAACTTGTACCTATTTGGTTTATGACTAAAGGGCAAGTACAGATTTACAGACATATTGATAAAAAGGTAATATGCAAGAGAATGCATAATGACAACCATGCCTGAAGCGATAATTCCGTTAGTTCTGTTTACTAGGAGCAGATACAAATGAGTTTGTAGTTTATATGCAGATGTTCCTGTTTTTCCTGTCATGTTGTTCCAGTTAAGTAATCAGAGGCAAACTGCCATTTGAAACATAGTTTTGAATTTGAATAAAACGAACAAAGAAAGCTTCAGAGAAAGTATAACAGATAAGAATCCCTCAGTTCTCTTTCCCCAGGTGAAACGGATGTTTTAGTTTCTCCCCACTGAGACCTGATTTATCAACAGTCTCACATCTGTCCTGTTAACTTCTGAAGTCAGGATAGACCTATACCCTACCATATAGCACCCCCTCAACAATCCAACAACAATTTCAAGCAATTCCGTATCTCATCAAGTCCTAATGATTCCCAACACAATGTGCTCAATCCAGACCAACCAAACCCTCCGCCCACTCACACTCCGTCTGTGTGACAGTGGGCCTGTTGTTGCAGTGTGGCAGTCACAGCGAGCACACACAGAGGGCAGCACGCTATAACTGCCCTGAGACCAGCGCATAGAGACGGGGGCCTGAGGGACGCCGAACAATCAGAATCAGTCATTTCACATAAATTGCACTCAAAACGTGACTGACAGAGACTTGAGGGTGAAGGCTGTCCCAACAACAGTTGCTGCAGAGTCTCTTAACAGGATCTCAGTCTTACATCTCAGCAGAAGGATGGAGCACATGAGGGTTCTAGAACTGGACACGCGGTGACTCAGGAGTACAGATAGGGAACATGAACAAGATAGCCAGTAAACAAGGCCTTTAACCTGACTGCCTAGAACAACTCTCCTGCTGATAACCTAGAATTACACCGCTTTCTTCACACCCTCATCCTCCTGCTTTACTCCAGGTTAATGCAGACAATGTTTTCATTTAAATAAATACAATTGTCTCTTTCAAAACCAATATTCATTTGCAGCTAATATGCAAGATAGACATTTTTGCACAAAAAAAAGGCTGGATCTTACAAAAGCTTTGACTGTACAAAGACAGAATCTGCCACAAGGATAAAGGCCAGAGGTGCTTGCGAGGGCTACTGTACAGCTTTATTTCATTGCCTGTCAGTAAAATGACAACGAAGCACCGAGAGCCCGTGCCTTGGCTGAGTAGATTACACATCTGCAGGACGTGTCCACAGACCAGCCTCTCCGCTGTGGGTTGGCAGTGTGGCAGCGGGTGCTCTTCTACAGCCTGCCTCCGAGCGCTGCCTGTGTTCGAGTGCCACAGTGCAGGGGGCAGCAAAGAGTATCCTGAGCACAGGCTCCCTGTCTACTGCCTCGGATGGCACGCAAGGAAACACAGCTAAATGCAGACCTGAACTTCACTAAACAGAAAAGCATTTCAATCCTTAACCCAAGTTGCAAAGTTAACATGCTGACCCAGACCCGTCAGGCTTTTTAGCAAACCTGTGTTACACAGCCCTTCTAGATAGTTTTTTTTGCATAGCTTAGCTCTGAGGTACCTAAGCGAACACTTAATTGTACGGACCGCAAGCAAAAATATTTTTACTAGTCCTCAGCTGTTAAACAGCTGCAGATTTCCAATGTTATTACAGGTACCCTGCAAGCTCCAACTGTTTGAGGCCTAAGAGGCATGGAAGAGGGAAAGAGCTCAGCTGGACCGAGCAGGCAGCTGACTCTGGGATCCCAGGGAGCAAGACCGGAGACCCACTGGCCGCCAGCTGATGTCTAACCCTGAGTCACTTAAAGCAGCTTCTCCTTGTACGCCCCCAGAGAGATTTTCAGAATCTTATCTGTATTGCTAGGTAAAACAGCCTAATGAATATTTTTTCCACAACACAAAATCAACTTTCCATGACAGGTGTGTGTAAGACTAAGAGCCTGATGTGTCTGCATAGCAGCCAAAGACGGAGAGTGTACGGCTGGGGAGAGGAGCTGAGGTTATGACTTTCTGCTAAAGAAATTCTGCTAAAGAATATAACAACTACCAACATCTCAGCTGAGCAGTAAATGCCGAAACACCATGGACAGCTTCGCTTTTTGGAAGTGTGGAGGGTTCAACCCACAAACTAGCCACAGTGCCGTTTATGGCAGCGATCAATATCACTAGGCCATTGCTGCGGATTTAAATAAGCCCCATTACCAAGTCACTGTCCGAGGCTGTATCTTTACTCCAGCCCCGTGCCGTACACAGACTTGTCGCTTCCCCTTTTCGTAAGGGGACGAGCCGGTGTGCGTGCAGACTCTCAGCCCCCGCACTGCGGGCAGCTCACCCTGGGGCACGCGCACCAGGAAATTTCGTGCCTTTCCCCTCTCATTACAGTCCAGACACCTTCGCCTTCCCTGGCATCACCGACCTCTACGTGAGGCCTCTTTCCTTTTTTGAGTCAACGCCAGCAGGTGAGATCTGGCTCAAGCTAGCAGCCTGTAGCAAGGGAGATGAAATCACAGTTGTTTCTTCAATCCCACACTGTCAGTTCCTTACTTGCGGTAAACGTGCCACTGTACAAACTGAGAACATCACATGACTTGTGATAAACCCTTTATCACCCTTGCAGGGACCGCCTCCCTGTTCCCGACATGCAGCACTGCATGTTATTATTATAACAATTTATTGCAGCAGGGATTTGAGTGAAATGTCTACCACACTTTAGAAATGTTAATCCATTTCTTCCCCCCCCCCTCAAATATCACCTTGTCTCTCTCTTCCCAAAAAAAGAAACAATACACACAAGCAAATGAAACACTGAGCACACTCCCCCCTGTCAGATGAGGTGCCAGTTTACACAGATAAGGGCTGTTCATGAGAATAACTGTGCAGTCCCTCTGATCAATACCACGCTAGACACACAGAACTGACCTACATACACTGACAGATCATCACACGCACACATTCAATAATCTCCAATCTCTGTTATATATTGTACCGGCGTCCTAGCCAAATTTCCCATTGGCCCTTACCAATCATGGTCTCCTAATAATCCCCCTCTATAAATTGGCTTCATTACTCTGCTCTCCTCCCCACTGATAGCTGATGTGTGGTGAGCGTTCTGGCGTACTATGGCTGCCGTCGCATCATCCAGGTGGATGCTGCAGATTGGTGGTGGTGGAGGGGATCCCCATTACCTGTAAAGAGCTTTGAGTGGAGTGTCCAGAAAAGCGCTATATAAGTGTAAGCAATTATAATTAATTACTTTAACACTACTGATATGAATTGCCGATCGAGTGGGGGACTGTGGATCAAGCTATCCGTCCTCAGATCTCAGCGCAAATCCCTTCTGTCTCCAGAAAGTTCAGAGGAAGAAACGAACGAGCACCTCACTAGATTCTATGCTGCAAGGCACAGCCTAATAATTGAAAGATCTCTAATCCCGATATATCAAGTGAAAAAGAGCCAGCTCCTTTGTCGGTTTTCCAGTGCCCCCCAAAACACACCATAACCGTGTGCCAGGACAGCTCTGCCTCAGCCTTTCCCATCATTTAATACGTTCTGACTCACTACTAAGCACAAAGAAACATCCCACAGCGCTGCCAACAGCAAAGTGCTTCTGTCTCACTCAGCCTGACTGTCCCTCTGAACAGTGTGACAGGTGGATTCCTGGGCTAGGCCGGCAGTCTGCACACTGTGTGGGTGTGTGTACACAGCCAGTGTCATTCTGCGTGAAAGCATACAAGCCTGTTTTACACAAAGTCAGTGTGCGCCTTTTGTGTGTCATCTCCCCACCCCATCCGCGAACATCCACACCCAGGACTGCCCAAACTCTCCACAGGGGTGTCCACAACGGGACTGCCAGAAACTGATCAAAATAAAGTTATCCCTGTCACATACACAAACAAATTAGCAATGGAGCAAGACATCCAGAGAGGCTTATCTATGCATATCAGTCCGCTAGGTGTTACGACCCTCCACACCTCCCGGCTCCCATAGGGCTGTGGGTAGTGTTTACATCACGAGGGCTATTTCCACAGCGGACTCACGGCTGCCGAGTGGGGTGGAGGGGTGTCTTATACTCCACAAGGCAAGGACAAAATCGTGATTGTTCTCCAGTCATTCCGCTACTCTATGCGTGGGGGAGACAGGGATCTCCCACGAACTGGCGCTGTCCTGCGTGGATCATCACGGCAACGAACACATTGCTCCGCCACAGCCCAACTCCGACAAACTTCACAACAGCTACAACAGCTCTCAAGGAACCGTAATGCTCTCCCAGCCACGACTACACACCTCTTCTTAATAATTCATGATAATATGATCAGCCACGAATTGCAATGTAACTAATAACACGCGTGAGCCGAGCTGTTTTTCCATTCCACCATCCCTCAAAACAGCTGTCTGACGGAGCGGCTACTGAACATGTCAAGCAACTGCAGACGCTCAGTAACGCGCACAGACCCCGTCTCTCCCCGCCTGCAAACCGCTCGCAGAGCCGCACATTCTCGGTCTATAATTTAGGGAGTGCCCGGACTGTTTTCCCGGCCCCCCGGTCTCTTCCAGCATCCCTCAGCGGCCCTCGGGCGCTGCCTACCGGCCTGGGTTGTGTCCGTGAGGTCGTGGTTGGCGGCACTCCTCGGAAACTCCTTTAGCTTTCTGCCGCTGAGGTTGAGGAACCCCGTTACTGCAGCCTCTTCCAGGGCTCGGTCGAGTGAGCGGTTCCAGGAGGCGGGTCCCGCTACTCCTGGTCCGCTACCGGGGACTCCTGGCACACCGGGACCGGGGCCCTCAGCCGACAGCAAGACCGCAGCCGCCATTATAGAGCTAACTCCCACCGTCTCTCAGTCGGTGGGACTGAACATACTTTGCGTCTGCGCAGCAACTGAGGGCGTTCTGAAGCCACCGGCAGGGGAGATTCTAGTGTGGGCAAGGAGCATGCGTATAAAAGCCCGGCTTTAGGGCATAGAGCATGCGTGGTGCCTGAACATGAAAGCGAGTAGGGAATTGACGGAGTGTGGGCAAGGCGCATAGTCTTAATAGTATGAATTTATTTGCGCAGGAAAAAACAGACTACAGAAAATAATTCATTGAAATGGTTAAACATTTTAACATTTATTTTGGTTTTTTTTTAGAAAATACCCTGCACGTTTATGTCTATGTGAACATCTTCCATAAAGACCAATAACAGAGCAAAAATGTCATGAAAAAAAAAAACATCCACACACAAACAACAAAAGTAGAATTAAAAACAACACTGAAGCCCATGTCAGAGCTGGGCGAGGTGTAGCAAAGTCACAAAACCATAACCAAAATAAAATACACTCCTATAAAACCAAAGTACATTAGTGTTGCCATGCAAAAACCAGGCCAACCTGCTTGACTCCGAGTCTGGCATTTCGGAAAACGGCACTACTTAGCCGGCAGGGGTCGAACAACAGCCGTGTTACTCTGCCCCAGGGACAGGCAGCTCTGGAGTCCTGCAGGGCTTCCAGGTATGTTCCAATTGGCAACATCATAAAGTATAAAATAGGTGAACTCGTTTTGCAAATAATCAGTTCTTCATGATTGGAGGCGGAATGAAATCCTGAGGACCAGAACTGCCCATCACTGCTCTAAAGCCAAGACACTCCATGTGCAGCCCTTCCAGTGTACCCTTCCTTCACAGTCACCAATCCAATACTGCTGACATTCCTCATGGAGTCGAAGCCGAAGGAGCTGGTGGTGATGGCAGTGTGAGATCTGGAGTGTACTGGAAGGGCCTCAGGTTATGTAGGTAATTCCATGCTGTAAAGAAACACAGACTCTTCAAAATAAAAGCAGCCCTTTTCTGAATTGTCTTTGATAAAGAAAATCTAGATAACTCAAAATGATAAAGTCTAAAAAAAACCCAACACAATTTCAATGCCCCCACCTGCTGGAAGACCACCACCCCCCACTCCCTCCCCCTCCCAGAACACAAACCGAGTGTGCGTCAGAGCATCGTCCTCAGCCAACTTCCCTTTGCTATTCAGAACACCGAAAACATTCCTGAACGTACACAGTAACAAATATCAAATATGAGAATAACAGGATCAATGCAAAAAAAAAAACAACAAGTAAGAATAACTATATCCAACAGGAACGCCAAAACTCTTTCAGCGATGGGAGGGAGAGCTGCAGCATCTTCTGTTTTTACAACTTTTTCTCTCTCGTTTCCTCATTTCCAGATCCCCTCCCTCCTCTGCCCCTGCCCCCACGAGTCAACCAAAAGCACACAGGAGGGTCTGTGTCTGGTGCCCGACCTCAGAGGGGGCCTGTGCTTCCCTGCCGGGGCAGGACTGTCCACCCCCTCCTCGCCTCTCCCCCTGGGTCCGGCGCATCTGAGAGTGAGAGTGTTGGCTGGGGGGATGGGAGGGGTCTATGAGTAGCATCTCTCTCTGACTGGCTGCCTCGGCATACTGTTATCCCACGGTGACAAATCGGCTGCTCTTGCTGCTCTGCGCCACCTCCGAGCGCTGGTCCTTCAGGATGCGGAATCGCTCATTCAGGGTCATGGCCGTCTGCCCGGGGAAAGCAGGGTTAGCACAGTGCCCACAGCCATGAACAGCACACTGGCACCAGCGTATCCAAGGGCATGCAGTGATGAACTGCACGGTCACAGATACAACACAGTCCCACCCAAACACACACACACACACACAGTGACAGATTACACACGAGGGCACGCAGAGATGAACTGCACGGTCACAGACACAGATACAACACAGTCCCACCCAAACGCACGCACACAGTGACGAATCACACACGAGGGCACGCAGTGATGAACTCCACAGTCACAGACACAGATACAACACAGTTCCACCCAAACGCACACACACAGTGACGAATCACACACGAGGGCACGCAGTGATGAACTCCACGGTCACAGACACAGATACAATACAGTTCCACCCAAACGCACGTACACAGTGACGAATCACACACGAGGGCACGCAGTGATGAACTCCACAGTCACAGACACAGATACAACACAGTTCCACCCAAACGCACGCACAAAGTGACGAATTACACACGAGGGCACGCAGTGGTGAACTGCACGGTCACAGACACAGATACAACACGGTCCCACCCAAACGCACACACACAACCTCCCAGATCAACAGAAAATCAGAGCTTCTGAAATGATGATTAGAAAGACTGACACCTGGTGGTGAAAAAATAAACCATGAGACAGCTGCATACAATGGGCTGCAGGGCAGGGAGGTTTGTCTCTGCTCAGGGTCTCCTGGGCTTCCCCATGAGCTGCCATGAACACAGTGTCAACAGGGATAAAAGGCCACGGAGGAGGGCGTAATTACCTGCTTGCCCACACTGTTAATGTCAAACTGCAGTGCCACACCCTTGGGGGTCTTCCGCAGCTCTGGCTCCTCCTGCTTGAGAGGGGTGGGGGGCAGGGGGGGGCGCAGCACACGAGTTCGGGGGGGGCTGTGGAGAGAGAGAAAGCTGGATGGTAACATGAGGGGGAAGGTGTATGTGACAATAAGGATCAGATCAGATCACTTTATTAGCCACATACAATTTCTTGCATTAGGAATTTGTCTTTTCGCAAACACACAGACAGGGAGAGAAGCTTGGGGTCAGAGCGCAGGGTCAGACATTGTACGGTGCTCCTGGAGCAGTTGGGGTTAAGGTCTTTGCTCAGGGGCCCAACGGAGTAGGATTGCTCTGCCAGCCACGGGATTTGAACCGCCAGCCACAGGCGCCCCAAGGAGGGACAAAAATCAAAATTCTTAAACAATGCTCTAGACAAAATGTTTTATCCAAGGAGACACTTGTTTTCAAATCAGATCAAACTGGCATTAGATCCAGTTGCTGTGTGCCAAATATGTCAGTCAGGGGAGCCAGGTACACTGTGGTTTAAAGGAGGAGTTCCCTTTGCTCGTTTTCTTCAGTGTAGTGAGGAGAGAACACTTTTCACTTTCAGCGTGGGATAAAGACCGTTCATACCCGCGACGCATGAGGAAGAGCTGCTTGTTGGTACTCCTGAGTTTATTTTAAAGGCAAAGACACCATTAGCTCCAGATGACAATGTTAACAAGTCTTAAAATCCAGGCAATGAGCACATCAATTAGCCACAGTTGTGACCACTTAAGTTTCAGTCTGGGGCCTTGCCATACAATGCTTTTGTTCATTACCCTTATGTTTGGACAGTATTCTACTGTGTCGTTACCAAACACCTAGTAAACCCACCCGGGAGTTACAACAAGTGCAAAAAGGGGATTGGAACTAAAAAAGTGGAGCTTATCACATGGCCCATTGTATATGGTCTGCTGTCTTCCCAGAGGAAGAAAACCAGGATTTTAAACCACACTATATTTGTACCAGGACAGGTATTAACACAGCCTCCAATGTAAAAAAAACAAACTTTATCGATCACTATTGCAACATCCATAATGGAGTGTTGTGACTCACTCTGACGGTATTCTGGCAGTGGGGTTGTCAATGGATATGGTCAGGATTCCTCCGCTAGTGGTTGATGTGCGCCACCTAGAGCACAGGGCAATACAGCAAATTGTACAGAACTGGAAAGAACAGCATACGCAATCAGGATCCACACATTCACAAGACATTCACAAGACTGGAATGAGACCTGGCTATGGCTTACAAATCTGAGCTGCATTACATTGGTTCATATTATTTTATGACTGAATCAGAACTGAGAAGCAGTGGGAGGACTCACAGCCTTTCCACTTAATGCACGTGTGCTCAAGTGTCTGCTGTTAAATCCAGCAATGAGACGAAGAGGCAGACTTACGGCCGTGTCCTCTGGGTTGCTGGGGACAAGACAGGGTTCTGAACTTGGGCCTGAACCTGAGAGAGAAAGAAACAGAAAGGCACAAAGTAATTACAACTATATCGGGGAATTCAACGCAATTTTTGCAGTGGTGTTTCATTCTGGAGCCTTCCGACACTGACATGAGAAAGTCCTGCAGAGGAGGAGGGGAGGGGGGGAGAAGGGGTTTTAAGGATGAGTGTAAGGGAGAGAAGGAGGAAAAAGAGGGGAGAGGGCAGGAGAAAAAGAGTTGCGTACCTTTAGGCCACGGCGGAATAGAAAGGTGGCCTGACGAGCCTCTCTCTGGGCATGGTGAGAGGCGGGCGGCCATGTGGGGAGTATGTTCCTGCAGAGAGAGAGAGTAGGTGATCAGAGAGAGAACACAGTGACAAAGCACAAAATTGAGCAGCTGAGCCAGAGAGACAGGGTGAGAGGAAGACAGAGTTTCTGAGAAGACGGTGAACACACAACTGTGCTTAATGGCTGTTTAACACGGTTCTCTGCTCACCGTCGGCGGAGCTGTATGGGTCTGTGCAGGGGCTGGCCCTGGCTCCTCTGTGTGTCCACCTGTCCATACGGCTGTCGCTGGGAATCCACCTGCCGGTATGTTCGCCACTGGGCATCCGTCTGTCTGTATGGGACTGCCCTGCGCTGAAGAAGAGGCCGTGGTCTCTGGCAGAGGCAGGGACAGAGAAAAAGAGAGGAGGTGTGAAAGAATCATAGAGGCCATGAACGTGATATAGCGAAAGGATAATATTTCTGCTGAGCAGTGTAGCTTCTAACGTACACATAAACAAAAATAATCCTACTCACACACAGACCAGACACTCAATTCACTGCCCTTTTCTTCCAAAGGCAAATATACAGAGGAATTCCATTTCATCTAAAATTTTGGATTCACTTTTCTTGTTAGAAACCTTAATAAGGAATTGCCAATTATCATTATTAACTCATCCATGCAGAAGGACTCTCTTATGCACAGGACAGAGATGGTGACTGCATGCACCTTCTGAAACATTCAAGGTAAAGATCAGCAGGCTGTGTCTCATGCCACCTACAGCACAGCTGTCGCCTTGGAGAGGGCCGATGCAGGCAAACACATCTCCAAGCTCACTGTCGTCAGGCAGGATTCAGCTGAAGCACACCCTGAGCAACTCAAACCTGTCCAGCCTTGACAATGGTCCAAGTCCCTATCGCACCCGACACAGCTTTATATTGACATCATACACTTGTCCACAGACACGCTGACATGCACGTGCACTTAAACGGCCTCCCAGCTCTAAGACATGATCGCTCTGCCCTCTTTCCATTTCTCTCTGCACACACACCCTCTCACTCCGTACCTGTGTGAGCGGCGGTCGGTTCAAGGGGCTGATCCCCTTGAGCAGCACAGCATTCCTGCGGGCGGCCAACCCGGTAACAACACCTTGACCCCTCCGGCGGAGAACGGGGGCCACCCCCCTCCGGCCTCGAGCCCCCAGGTATCCCACACCTCCCGGGAGGAAGAGGACAAGAGAGGAAACAGACGAGAAGGAGCGAGAGAGAGAGGAAAAAGAGATGGGGGTGACAGATGTGGCAGAGACAGGAAATAAGGAAGGGAGACAGAAAAATGTTGAGACAACACACGCCAAAGGCATCTTCGACAATCTTCAACAAGGGTATACTGTTTAATGCAACACTGCTAATAGACTTTATTTTATACAGCACCATTAAAAGTGGCTTCTCAAAGTGCTTTGGAGGCATCTCAACAATTACAATGCTTCCCTGCTTATCAGTGCATCAGTACCAGTATGTTCCCTGCGAGTCTATTAACATGTGTGACACGACAGGGTATCAGCATGTAGCTACCTCTCTGCTGCTGACCCCCTGCCCAGGCCGGCCCTCGCCAGCCCTGGGTGAGCCGGCCATTGACACGGGGCCTCCGGGGCCCAGCGCCAGCCCACTGGGTCCTCTGCTCCTTCCTGTTCAGTCGGATGATATCATCTGCGGGGGGTGGGAGGGGAGGATGACAAGGAGAGGAGGAGTGCGAGGTTATAAAGAGTGCCTGAGAGAGGATGGGAAAGAGACATGCATTGCACGCACAGACTGACTGCCCACGCTGCAGACAGACTTTCTAACATCATGGACAAGGTAAATTGACATGTACAGTGAACGTACTATGTGTAGGTATACTGTTCACTATATTCAGACTATGAGAAACGCTGTACTCTGTATAGACCATCACTGTACACTGAAGAAGGAGACTATGCATATATAAACTGCACTCTGTAGAAGACCAGAAAGCTGTACCCAGACAACTCGCACAGACTTTACTATGCAGAAAACTAGACTGAAATGCACGCTGTATGCACACCGCTTAGGGAAACGTGTTGTATGTAGACCCCTCTATAACTATAAGGGCTGGTGAAGGGGTCCCCTACAGATAGGACGTTTTTTCAGACCCTTAGGGTATTAGGCGCTATACAAATGAGGTTTGAATAAATACATAATTGGCCATTTCTGAGTTAATAGAGCCAACATCCTGAGCTTCTCGGTATTGAGCGTTGTTGTTTCTTTCTGTCGTGATCTCTGAACTATTGACTAGAACTCTGAACTGTTCAACAACCCACTTAAAAGTGGTTGAACCGAAACTGGTCGAAGCCCCTGCCAACTGGTGATTTAAGGGTGACCCGTGAAACCTGTCCTATTGGACTGCCACACTACACAACTCACACAAACCGGACAGCCACACACACACCGCTGTTACTGCAAGCTCTTTAACGACAAGCCTCTCGGTGGCTGGAGCTTTCCGTACAGTCCCGAAAGTAGTACCGTTATCCCCATCCCCCCGGTGTTTACCGCAGCGCTGCTGTCTGAGAGCTCTAAACCGGGCTGCCTCCCCACCTGGACTCCCCGGCTCCGTGCGGCCTTACCTAGCGACATGTCAATCTTATCCAGGCCGTCAGAGCCGCCGCTGGTCCCCGGGCCATTCCTCAAGGCAGGGACACCGCCAGACTTGAACCCGATACCGCTCATGTCAGGGCTGTGCCAGGCCTTTGTGTATACGTCTGTATTTTGGACTGGATGGCACAGTGCAGCCTAACCCCCACCTCCTTCTTCTCCCCGTGTCCATTCAGACACGAAACCTGCTCTGCGCAGGCGCGCAGCACACGTCACAGCCAATGACAGGAGACGACAGCTTTCTGAGAGGACAGGCTGTGCTCCCACTGCCAGCGGGGAGAGACAGAGATGCTCCACTGTGATAGATATTCTGGGATTCGACAAACACTCTTCCCTAAATTTATAAATCTAATCCCAGAATTCCCTCACCTGCCAGAATCACAACAACTCCCAATCCTACTGGGAGAGGGAGGAGGGAACTCAGCTGAACTGGCAGCCCAGGACGTGACCTCCTGTCACAGCCTGAGGAACAGTGAGCCTGTCTCCCAGTAATGTTCCATATGTCATGTCATCCACCAAACCTCTTTATACCATGCGGTGTTGGGGGAAGCCAGAGCCTACCCAGCAAGCAACTTGCGCAAGGCAGGGTACACCCTGGACAGGACAGGGCGCCAGTCCATCGCAGGGCGATCATACATGGGGACAATTTGGAGCCACGGTAAAGGCCGAGGGGGGAAATTTGGCCCCCTGGACACCGGGATAACTCCCTACTCTTTCTGAGAAATGCCTGGGGAGTCTTTAATGACCAATGAGAGTCAGGACCTCGGTTTAACGTCTGATCTGAAAGACAGCGCCATTACAGTACAGTGTCCCCGCCACTATACTGCATTAGGACCCCCGCTGGCCCCACTAACACCACTTCCAGCAGCAACCATAGCTTCCCAGGAGGTCTCCCATGCAGGTACTGGCCAGGCTCAACCCTGCTTAGCTTCAGTGGGTAGCCCGTTGAGAGCTGCAGGGTGATATGGCTGCTGGCGACATGTTCCATGTGTTTATATGTAAATAATTTATGATTGTGTGTTCATCCCCTTGTAATGGATAAAAAGGCGTATTGCACGATAGCCTGCGGTGTATGCACATACAACTGCGAAAGGATCCTCGCGTAAAAGGACGTTTCATCAAGCTTTTTTTTTAAATTAAGCCTTTGGTGCGTTAAACATTGCCAACAATGCATTTTTTCTGGTGCGTGTATCTTTTTTTTTTTAAAAAGAGGGTAACAAAATAGTAAATACATTTTGTTAGAATTCCACTATGTTACCAACACCGATGCCTTGTAGGATCTTTGGCCTTTACTGTTTCAGAGTTCATATAGAATTATTTGTGTGAATTGTTGGCCTAATGGGTCTCTATCACTCCTGTTGTCACATCCTTAGCCAGTTTTTTGTACTCACCCATTATGTAATTTGTAAGAAAAGGGGTGCCCTCCTGAAACTACCTTTTTAATTCAATTTAATCCTCTTTTATAAGGGGACTGCACTTCAGTTGTTAATGCTGGCTGAAGAGGTCCCCTATATATAAAATCTTTTGAGATCCTTAAGGACAATAGGCGTTATACCAATACAATGAAGAAGTATTTATAAAATGTATAACCTACAGACAGGAGTCCAAACCACAAATGAAGGGAATATCACTAGCCGTGTTGGTGCTGATAGCTTTTCTCAAAACAAATTAAATTAAGCCGTCCATGTCGCTGAGACCTCTGGGTTTTGTAGTTCTACTTTCCTCCCGCCCCAACCGGAAGAAGGAAGTCGGCGGTGAGATAGAGGAGGGGTTGGAGCTAGTCTTGTCGTTTTGCGTTACATTCTTGACCCTGAAGTCCGGGGCTGATTGGATTGCGGCTGAAGGCGAAGGCACCGCGCAGTCCGAGAAGCCAGGTAGAGGGGTACTCTGGCTCGGTTTCCCCAGTCCCAGCGCTTCGTGCCGCAGCACCGGTACATCAGCATGGAGATCCAGGAGGCGGAGGCCGGGGACCGCAGGTGAGTGACCATCCACAGCCGGACCTGCGGTTCTGCGGGGTTCTAGAACAGTCTTCGGAATAAACGCGGGTTTGAGACAGGGGACTGTGAGGGTGCGGTCCGGGTGTTTGTTTTTTTGCCCCAGCCGTGTGTGTTGAGTGTGGGCTGGCGTTCACTGAGCTATTAATAGGCTCGGGGAAAGCGGGCTTGTGTGGGCTGCAGATGCCCTTTGAACACGCACCGGCACAGATGATCGTGCCATTAAAGCCGGGTGCGCAGCTGTCGGGAGGAGTAATTGCATTACCGGGGAGAAATCTGGGAAGAGAACCGAGGCGCTGGGGGAGATGGACTGCTGACAGCCGTTTCCCCTGGACGATGTGGACCAACGCAGGCTGGAACTGTCTTTTGCTCTGCCGACACTAGCGGGAAGCTGTAACATCATCGGCTGGCCGTGTGTCGCTGTGCTGTCCGTCAGCTCTGTGCGTTACTTGGCCAAGGCAGGAGGAGGTCACCAGTGTGTCCCAGTCGCCCTTACTGGGCAGTATCCTGTACTGCATTGACGCCCCAGGTGGTTGTGAAGGAAGAGTACTCGCCTAGCATCCCCACAAGCCGTATGGTTAGTCACCCTGTAAGACTGCAGTGCCACTAAATGCCTTAGAATGTGTCAAAGCTCCGGCATCTTCCTTACTGCTGATCGGTTTATTGACCGAACTGGTATTTCCTGACCCACAGTTGTGCTGTCACCCTGACAAAACCAGCACCTCCTTTATCGCTGTGACTGTGGACCTGTTAAGTGATTCAGGATGCAGACTGGAGCCAGGCTTTGCAGCCTACTGGTCTTTGCTATAGATGTTATGAAGTGGAATGAATTTGGCCCCTATTCTTCTTCCCAGTCTTCTAAGGAAACAGGATCTGCCAAATCTGGGGGCGGGGGGCTTGCTTGATCCAGATTGCAGCAGTGAGCCCCGGAGGTTTGTTACGTCTTATGTGGGGGGAAGTCTGTCTCGCGGGGTGAGCCGGGAGTGTGTGCCGGTACTGGGAGGGGTTTTCTCTGCTGGTACTCTCGCTGCGCGGGACTTCCTTGTTCCTCCTGTGCTGAAAAGTCCAGTGGTGGTGGGGGAGTTTCCTAGGGGCTGGCCCGGCGTATTTACCCCCTGTGCTGTGGTCAGGCCGAGGGAGGGAGGGGAAGTTGGTGAAGAGCTGTACCGTGTCACTGCGGGCGACGCTGACACTCCGACTCCCGCTGCACAGCAGTTGAATCCTTTCTTGCTCTTGCTTTCCGCCAGCATTTGCTTATCCACCCATGATGCCATCTTTTCTACTTACGGTATTGGCATACTTCTGAAACTGGCCTTGGAGTTTCATACTTTTTTTTATGGTTAACTGCATGTAATTAAGGCAATTTAGTTTTATGACAGTTATTGTAGTTTTCAGCGACTTCTCGGCTTAGTTGACTGGACTCCGCAGAGTTTGATCAAGAAAGTCTTCTGTGTTGTCACAGTATCAACAGTCAGGTACAGCACAACAGGTTACAGGGGAAAGTCCAGTCCTCATATACTGTATATCTGTAGTCTGTACAGGCTGTCGGGGTGTGTTTGTTTGAGCAGTGTGTGCATGCCCGCTCTCAGGGTGTGTGCCTGCTGCCAGGGTGTGTGTGTGGCCACCGTCAGTATGTCAGTGTGCCTGTAAAGGGCCTGTGTTGTGTGATATTTGCAAAGCGATTTGGGATCTCTGATTGGGATCTAATGAGAGTGATTTGGCGTCTCTCTCTGCCAACTGAGCAGGACGTGCTATTGGACCGCTCCTCTCTCAGCAGCTTCCTCAGGTCCTTTGACATTCTGCGTGCAGCTGCTGAATGTGTCACCACCCTGGCAGAGCCTGGCGGACTGAGGCCTCCCCTGACCTCATCTCGGGGACTTGTGATTGCTTGTGTCTTTTTCAAAAAGCGGATGCCCACTTAGCATCTCCCACTCCCGCCTCTTGCCTCTCACTGATCTCACTCTCACTGATCTCTAGCCAGTGTCGGAGTGAATCAGGAGAGAAGGCTGCAACCCTTGTTGCCTTCCCAGTTCCATGCAGAAGTGACCTCTGCAGCAGCAGCTGATATCGCCTGAACTTCCCTCTCGGCTAATCTGACACCCTTTCCTGCTCAGTGCTGTTAGTTCTAGACTACCGTGTCAGCAAGCAACCAAAAAACGGAAACCATTGTGCTTGTGCAAGAGCCCCCTCTCACAGCGAAGGAGTGTGATTGAGGGTGAAAGCCGAGTGCTTTCCGCTTCGCCTGCAGGTTTCAGACCCCTGCACGACGCCCAGGCCCCCCGGGAGCTCGCAGTGCGGCAGGCGCGGGGTCAACCTGAACCGCACTGCTCTCCTCCCGTCTTTCCAGCGTGCCGTCCTCTTCGTCTCTCCACAGTGGCGGCTCAGCCTCAGCCTCCCCTCGGCTCGGCTCTGGACAAAGAGAGTCTGTCTGCCCCCTTTTAGTTTTAGGTTTATTTGTGGTTGTTGACAAACTTCGAGGCCACAGCGTTCAGGAGCTCACGCTGCTTTCCATACCTGCAGATCCTGTCGGGTCCCTCTGCTTCTCTCTGCCAGCAGTGCCGCGTTCAGGTCCTTTAACCGGAGCTTGTGTCTGACGTGGCAGTGGCAGCAGACCTCGCTTTCTGTCAGCTGCTGCAGCGCCGCCCCCCCATCCCAGCGAGTTATAATTCCCACGATCAGCTGAGCGAGCTGAATCAAGGCACAGGGCCCAAGCCACCTGGCGAGCTGCTGCCTGTGACTGCAGCTCCGGGCCCGTGCTCGCGAGGGCTGGAGTCGCAACAACAGCTACGCAGAGGAGACGTTTGAGTCCTTGCAAAACAAATGAAATGGCATCCTATGAAATCCCTGCAGGCGCCCAGTTTATGTCTCGGAGGTCTGCTTTCAGTCCTTATCAGGTTTTGTGTCGGTGGAGTGTTGACGAGTAAATAAAAACAGAAGGAGTCAATGAGAAGTCCCCACGAAGGTGTAACTAGAGTGCGTGTGTGTAGCTTTATGCTGTGTGTGAGTGTGCACCTCCATGAAGACGGCCGTACTCCTCCGTCTGTGTATGCGCTATACTTAGCCAGATTGCTGACTCAGGGGAAGCTCCTGGAAATCCAGGAAGCGAGTCGGCAGGAATCGCTGCACACTGCTTTTATTTTCCTCTTTTTATCTTGGTTTTTCTGGTCCTTGTGGAAGAGGTGCTGTAAGCAGCTTTTGTTGACACTTATGACCTCTCATGTCTCCCTGTCTCTCCCCCTGCTCTCACTGCTCCTCTGTCCTTCGGTATCCGCTGTCCTCAGCCTGTGATCCTGAGCTGTCTTGTTATCGCTCTCCCTGGTCTCACTGCTCCTCTGTCCCTCTGTATCTGCTGTGCTCAGCCTCTGACCCTGAGCTATCTTGTCTCTCCCCCCTCACCTCACTGTGCCTCTGTCCCTCTGTATCTGCTCTGTTCAGCCTCAGACCTTGAGCTATCTTGTCTCTCCCCCTCCTCCACAGGCGAGAGCACTGGAAGCTGCTGTACAGCCTGAAGACAACAGTGGAGGGGCTGCTGTCCACGAACAACCCCAATGTGTGGTCTCGCTATGGCGGCCTGCAGCGGCTGCACAAGGACATGAACAACATCCTGAGTCACGGGCTGAAGCACGACCAGGTACAGTGGGGTCAGAGCAGGACTGCCTGGCTGGGCTGAGAGCGCAGTGCACACAAGTACTGCCCATGTGTCTGTGCTAGGGTGCTATTAATAGGAGCACTTGTCTACAGTAACTGCTGGCAGAAGAGTATTACTAACACTCCTCCCTGTGTACACTCATCATTTTTATTGCTGACTGCATTCCTGTGCAAACTATAAACAGCAAAATTAAAATTAGTTCAGCGGACTTGCCTCCTGGAAACAGCAGACATTCTGTTGAATTCTGGCCATGATTTTTTGTGCAGCGTGTGACACTGCCATGTGCGCGCGCACTGCAGCGGTGTTCAGCGTGTGACAGTGCCGTGTGCGCGCGCACTGCAGCGGTGTGCCGCGTGTGACAGTGCCGTGTGCGCGCGCACTGCAGCGGTGTGCAGCGTGTGACACTGCCGTGTGCGCGCGCGCACTGCAGCGGTGTGCAGCGTGTGACAGTGCCGTGTGCGCGCGCACTGCAGCGGTGTGCAGCGTGTGACACTGCCGTGTGCGCGCGCGCACTGCAGCGGTGTGCAGCGTGTGACACTGCCGTGTGCGCGCGCGCACTGCAGCGGTGTGCAGCGTGTGACACTGCCGTGTGCGCGCGCGCACTGCAGCGGTGTGCAGCGTGTGACACTGCCGTGTGCGCGCGCGCACTGCAGCGGTGTGCAGCGTGTGACACTGCCGTGTGCGCGCGCGCACTGCAGCGGTGTGCAGCGTGTGACACTGCCGTGTGCGCGCGCGCACTGCAGTGATGTGTCGTGTGTATCTGTGCGCCATGCAGCCGTGTGATGGTACCACGTGTGATGTTGTGTGTTTTGCAGGTGTACTGTAAGCAGAAGGATTACTGGCGCTTTGTGTGGTGTGTGCGCAGGATCAGCCCCCACCTGGCGGAGCATGTAGAGAAGGTACAGTACTGCGTATTCTTTTGTCAGAGTGCGTTTCCAGCCATGCTGTCATTGAGCAGAACACTCACTGTGCCGTCCACCGAGGGGTCACTCAGCCGTTCCCCACATCACGTCACTGTTTCCCCTCCTGCAGTTCAGTCGTCTGGAGCCGGTGCTGGGGCTCTCTTCCGGAGGGGAGGGGCACAAGGCAGAGCGCTGGCTGCTGCACAGCCTGCAGGTGCACTGCCTGTCTGCTCAGCTGCGCCCCCTGCTGTGCCACGCTCATCATACCCGAAAGTACTACAACGGTAAGACGCTGTGCCTGCCGCTGCATGGGAGTGTGGGTGGGGTGGGTACAGCCCCTGTTTGTTAGTACCAGAAGAAAGTCTAGATGACTGGAAGATGGCTGGAGCAGGGTTGCTCAATCCCACACTTACTGGATTCCATTGCAGCTGAGCACTTGGTTTAAATGAATCCTTAACTGAGTCAACAAGTTGCTGGGTTGCAACCTTTTGCCGGTTTGTTTTTCTACTCTGAAGTTGAAGATAAGATACGAAAGAAACACAGCAGTAAGAAGTCAACATCCTACATGTTTAGTAACTAAAAACAATCAGAGTTCAAATATCAAATGTATTATTTGGTCTACAAAGACGTCAGTTATTTGAGTGCCCAGGTGGAACAAAAACCACCATCAAGGACTGGGAGACTCTTTTTTATAGGGATAGCAGAGAAATGCATCAGATACCCTTTGCACAGGAGCTTGAGCCACTTACATACTTTAAAAGCTCCAGGATGAAAAACCGTGCTGAAATGGAGCAATAGTTTTTAATATAAGTGCAACTTGCTTTTGTTCAACAGATCTATCCAAAAGTTCACAGGCATTACATATTTTGTATCCTCCTTCTAGTGACAGGTTTTCTAAAAGCCCTTAGCTTGTAAAACCTACAATGGCTGCTATGCACTGAGAGTCTGATCTGCTCCCAGGGACATTCAGTTTGAGTTTTAAAGAAGACAGATCTTGTCTAACTATTTTGAGCAATTCCAGTACTAGTTATGAGCTGAGCGATGTCCACGTCACTGATGATTAAACTTGTTGTAAAAGATTGTTCCTTAAATAGTAATCTCAAGAAACTTGCAGCTTGCCTGTGGGTTGGGATCTGGTGCAGCACATAGTTCCTTGGTGATCTGTTAATATGATAGTGCAGTTCGTGAAGTCATCCCATTTGCTGTAGTAGCAACAGCAGGAAAGCAAATACAAATGTCTGGCAAACACTGTCTTAAAGTGAAAACTCCTGTTAGCACGTTGCAAGAATGGGCTCCGGTAATGTCAGGTCAGTGGAAATTGAAAGATGGGGCCAATTTAATCGAGTTAATGTTGATTCATTATGGCTGTCATTTAGACAATGTGCGGAAGTGGTGTGATAAGGTCTGCCGCTGAGATACAGGCAGTTTAGAGTAAATAGCTATTCAACAGAAGCCATGTGAGGTCTTTAAAGTGCCCTGAGAACTGTTCTACAAAACCCGTATTCAACGCTGGTCTTCACTGTTCAAAGAGGGTGTTGCTGCCCTGGACGTAGGTCAGAGAAGACTAACCAAGCAAGCAGAAGGCTGTATGGACTCCTCTCGGATAAAAACAAATCCTCTGTCACAGCCCTTCCCCTCAAGCAGGGTAGTCCCTAGGGCCAAGAGCTGTCAAGTCCTCAGGTCTGTACTGCAGATCTTTTCCGCACGGCAACAAAAGGAAAGCAATCAAAAATCCCAACCTCCACTAGCACCATGCATGTCCCTTAAATACCAAGCAAAAATCCTAATTAACCCCATGTGAGTGAAGTGCGTAGAAACACCCTTCACTGCTAATCTAGCCACTTATCACCCTGTGTGAGGCTATTTACAAAGATTTAAAGGGTGTGTAGTGGCCCCGAGTGGCAGGTCAGCTGTAATTACAGCTCTTTAGCCGGTAAGCTACACTAAGGCTCTGATTCTCACAGTAGTGTTTTGGTGTCAGTATGCAGTATATACCGTATACAGGTCTGTCTTCATGCTATGTTTAACTTTATTGGCATAAAGAACCGTAAATAAATGCTAAATGTGAGAGGCAGTGGGAGGTCCTCACCAGTACATGCATGCAAACGTCTGCGTGTCGCACATGGTAGTTTCAGTGTCACCTGTCTCTCCTCCCCTCCCTGTCCCAGAGGGTGCCTTCCTGCTCAGTGAGCCACACGTCTCGGCCATGTTTCAGTGCTTGGAGGCGGTGGAGCAGAACGACCCCCGACTGCTGGCCCTGATTGACACTGGCAGGGTAAGCAGTGCTGCCACCTCTCTTTCTGTCTCTCCTGGTGTCTCACTGTCTCGATCGCCGAAGAAAATTAGAAAGTTTCGCTTTTCTTCTTAAGTTGTTTGGTTTAGTTTTGCAGGATGAAAAAATGCATTCTTTTTCTGAGCTTCCTCAAGGTCCATGATTCCCATTTCATATTTCTAGTCTGTTTTTACTACCTGCGTGTACCGTTATGTGCTTGACTGCATTTAAAGAGACATTTTCCCAGTCTTGAATTTCCACTGACTTCCTCTAACTTTCCTGGTTTCTCTCTTACTGTCTCTGTCACCCTGACGCCACCAGTCATGTTGTTACTGTCTCCCTCTCTGCAGTTATCTCACCTGCAGCAGACACCACTGTGTCTGTTGAAGACTCAGGGTCTGTGTGCACTGCCAGGCTTAAGGGACAGAGAGATGTCCTGCCCCCCACACATCAAAGTACCCCAACGCCATAATGCCACAAACTCCACCCTAATGGAGAAGGAGAAAGGTATCATGTGTACTCAACTTCAGGCGTTGTGTGAGTGGGAGAGGGGGGTTGTGGGTCTGTCGGGCGCCGTGCGGGCCGGAGGAGGGGGGTTGTGGGTCTGTCGGGCGCCGTGCGGGCCGGAGGAGGAGTGAGACTGTCGGGCGCCGTGCGGGCCGGAGGAGGAGTGAGACTGTCGGGCGCCGTGCGGGCCGGAGGAGGAGTGAGACTGTCAGGCGCCGTGCGGGCCGGAGGAGGGGGGTTGTGGGTCTGTCGGGCGCCGTGCGGGCCGGAGGAGGAGTGAGACTGTCGGGCGCCGTGCGGGCCGGAGGAGGAGTGAGACTGTCGGGCGCCGTGCGGGCCGGAGGAGGAGTGAGTCTGTCTGGCGCCGTGCGGGCCGGAGGAGGAGTGAGACTGTCAGGCGCCGTGCGGGCCGGAGGAGGGGGGTTGTGGGTCTGTCAGGCGCCGTGCGGGCCGGAGGAGGGGGGTTGTGGGTCTGTCTGGCGCCGTGCGGGCCGGAGCAGGGGGGTTGTGGGTCTGTCTGGTGCCGTGCGGGCCGGAGGAGGGAGGTTGTGGGTCTGTCAGGCGCCGTGCGGGCCGGAGGAGGGGGGTTGTGGGTCTGTCCGTGCAGGCCGGAGGAGGAGGTTGTGGGTCTGTCGGGCGCCGTGCGGGCCGGAGGAGGGGGGTTGTGGGTCTGTCAGGCGCCGTGCGGGCCGGAGGAGGGGGGTTGTGGGTCTGTCCGTGCAGGCCGGAGGAGGAGGTTGTGGGTCTGTCGGGCGCCGTGTGGGCCGGAGGAGGGGGGTTGTGGGTCTGTCAGGCGCCGTGCGGGCCGGAGGAGGAGTGAGACTGTTGAGTGCTGTGCGGGCCGGAGGAGGAGGTGGTTGGGTGCTTGTAGTGCCTGCATGCTAAAGGGGGAGGCAAATGTATGCTAACATGTTAACTGTCTCGCTTGACCACCCCCACTCTCTCCAGGTGTCTCCTTCTGTCACAGTGTGTCTGGTGCCCCCTGGATGTGTGGGGTTGGGCAGCAGGATAGTGCCTCAACTCCCTTGGGGCCCCCCATGGTCCCCCACATCTCCCTGACGGAGCCCAGCTCCCCTGCCTGGATTGGCGAGGGGGGTGAAGGGGTCGAGGCGGGGGAAGCTGACTTTGATGACGGACCAGAGTACCTGGCCATCGGTAACCTGGGCCAGTGCCGGCGCCGAGGCTCCGCCAACAACTCCACCACTAGCGACCAGGTGGAGGGCTCTGTTGCCAGGCGTTGCCCCCTAGCCACGTCCCCCCGACGCTCCTCGTTCTCAGAAGGCCAGGGGCCCGACCGGTGTGGAGGGGCCAAGCAGGGGCACGTCCGCTCCCTGTCCGACACCGGGGTCATGCAGAAACGCAGCAACGGTGAGGAGGGTTTTGGGGGTCACTCTGTGGACTGGTGTGGGGGTGGGCGTGTCTGGGTGGGTGTGTGTGTAAGATATCTGTGTAGCTAGGGGTGTGTCTGCCTGCTGAGCTCTGTCTGTGGCTGCATGTATCTCTCACAGTTTAATTTTTAACTGAAGATTGTCTGTTTATCTCGGCTTTCTTTTTCTCTCTAACCTCTGTGTTCCACTCTCCCTCCCCCCTGCTCTCTCCTCTAACCCCTCTCTCTTTGTACTCTGTGAAGCAGGGGGACACAGGAGCATCACCATTATAATAGAGGACCCTGTGGCAGGTTGGCGGTGCTCGCGCTGCGCTTTCCATCTCCCTTTGTCCATCTCCCCTCTCTCGCTGCATGCCTCACCTTCACCGCACTCTCCCGGCTTCTCACAGTGGTGTTTTCACACAGCCCTGGTGCATTAAAAGGAACTGCCTTGGTTTACTCACATACGGTACTGAGAGCAGTTTCTCCAAATGAAAAGCACTGAATAACTGCAAGAACTTATGAGCATTAGAAGAATCATCATGGCATTAATATCAGGTTATTCAGGAGACAGCCTTATCCAAAGAGCTGCTCTCAGACTAGCAGGGCACTGTGGGAATCACATTTTCTGCTGCAGAGCCTCCATCTATACTGTGCTTGCTTTGAAGTCTCATCCTAGGGGGTAGGACTCGCTGAAGGAGCACGGGCAGTCTTGAGCGTCCTTACCAATGGGCCACAAGGCCTCCTTTGCTGCCCCTTTGGTAGACGGCAAGCAGAGAGGAGGGCAGGCACGTGCACATCTGTGTCTTGTAAGGGGTGCAGGGCCTGACACAGACGCTTCCGAAGAGGGTGACATTGAGAGCCCTTTCCTGGAAGTGCTGTGAGACAACGGGACCGTCCGGCTCGGCTGGAGGTGGCGTGAGTTTTGATACAGCAGGGCTGTGGGGTCATGATTTTACCCCTTTTGTCGTGGCCTGGGGGCAGGGGGCAGAGGAAGTGGAAAGAGGAGGGAAGTTTGGAGGAGGAGTGAAAAAGTGCCTCTCAGCCCAGGCCATGGTTCAGAGCCAAGCTAATTCATCGTATTGACGGAAGTGTTTTGTTTCTTCATTACTGAACCTCTTTTGTTTTTTTCCCCTTTGAGGAATAATCTCGTTTGCCGGGTGCAACGATTAATTGTGTTTTAAGACCACCTCATTCTGGTGTTTCTGTGTTGTACAGTGGTGATAGCATGCGTACCCACAAAACACCCATGAGTGGCTATCAAGGCCGTACAGCTGCACCTTCACGTCCATGCAGAGATCTTTCCCGCTGAGTTACTACCCCGTATAGCATCTTCCCTGTGTGTGCACTGACCTGTGTGTGTATGTGTGCCAGAGTCGAGGGCCGAGGTGTGTGGAGCGAAAGAGTACAGCGCCTTCTCCCCCCAGAGCAGCGAGGACAGCAGCCCCAGCTCTCTGTATATGGAGTCGGGTAGGTGCGGCACTTGGACCAAATCAAACTTCTGGGCAGTTTTGCACGCGCATGCATGTCAGTCTGTATGTATGTGGGGCTTGACGCGTCTCCTGCGTCTTGTAGATGGGTCTCAGAACAGCAGCGTTTCTGACGGCATGTTCCGCCGGCCCTCCGAGGGACAGAGCCTCATCAGCTACCTCTCCGAGCAAGACTTCGGCAGCTGTGCCGACCTGGAGAAGGTGAGGCGTGGCTGCAGCTGGAGGTGACTCAGGCAGGAGGGGTGGGCTGGGGGCTGAACCTGAGGAACCGGGAGAATCTGGAGAGGGGAAGGGAGGCTGTGGGAGCAGAGGGTCTGGGGAGAACTGGGAGAGGGGGGTGGGGAGGCTGTGGGAGCAGAGGAACTGGGAGAGAGAATGTGATGGTAATAGCGCCCCCCCCTGTCTGCCTGCAGGAGAATGCACACTTCAGTATTTCAGAGTCCCTTATCGCGGCCATTGAGCTGATGAAGTGTAACCTGCGACTGCGTGCTGAGGCAGAGGAGGAGGAAGAGAGTGACTCCGAGATCCAGCAGCTGAAACAGAAGATTCGTCTGCGCAGGCAGCAGATCAGGAAGAGCCGGCAGCAGCCAGCAGTGCAGTCACAGCACAGTGCGTTACTGCCTGTTACGCCTTCTCAGCACCATCCTACGTCTTCACTCGCCTCTCTGTCCCACTCCTTGCCCCTGTCCCTGAATAACTGTGTATTCTACGTTGTAGGAGAAAAGGAAGATCTCTCATATTTGTCTCTTTACCCCCATCCCAGCATTTCCAACTTCTGACAGTGGTGACTCCCGGCATAGCTCCCAGGATTCCCTGCACCTCTCTGACTCTGGCTCTGCTGAGGAGGTGGAGGAGTGCGAACTGAGAGGTATGGAGAGGGGAAAGAAATTGGGATTGATTGAGCATCACGGAGAGGAGTAATGAGGAAGAGGCAGCGAGGCTAAGAGGAGTGGTGTTTATTACTTCCAGAGATCTTTGCGTGTAGTGTTACTGTGGTGCTGCCCAAAAACCTTACCCGAGCGTGATTCCTGGTTTTTCACTCCCCTGCTCATTTCTTTAAGGAAGAGAGCAGACCTGAGTTTGTCCCTTGTGTAAAGATTTAAAGTTTATGGAATTTCTTCGAACACTTTATGGGGATATTTTGTTAAAACGTTCATTAATGCAAAATGGTGAGAGACATCACCTTATCAAAGAAAAATGGAAAGTGTGCCTGTCTGCAGTCTGGACACCAACTCAATCATCTGACTTGCACTTGTCTTAAGTCATTTAAGATCTGTTAAGTCTGTTACTCTTGTCTTTAGGCTGTGTGTATATGTGCTCAGCAGTGGACTGGTATCAAGTTCATGGTTTAGTCCTGCCTTGTGCCCTACACTTCTAGGATAGGTTCCAGGCTCGTTTACCACCATACATATGTGTGGTTGAAACAAAATCATAGAAATGTAGATAATTCCTTTCCTCTGTTTTTCCAAGCAGATCAGCCAGCAGATGGATCAGTGGGGAGTCTGAAAGCTGTTTTAGAGTCTCTGTGTCACTCTAACAGGCCTCCCTGTAATAGAATAAAAGTCTTGTGGTCCAGAATAGCTCCAGGGCAGGGCTGTGTCTCTGGGAGGATGTGCAGTTTTGCCAGGGTTTACAGAATGGGGATGAGTTGAGTGGGTTTGGGGGTGCTGTTTCCGAGTGAGAGTGTGTATGGGGAGGTTATGGGGGGCACTGCCATGGAAATGGTGCCCAGTGAAGTCTTGTTGTCCCTCAGATGGCAGCGAGGGGGGGTCCCTACTGGCGGTGTCGAGGAGTGGACTTTCACTGTCCCTCGCCTCCCTGTTCTCAGGTACCTGCTACTGCCCCTGCCCCTGCACTGCAGAGTGACTGAATGTGTGAGAGGCTGAGAGACTGTAGACTGTATGACTGTATAAACAGCAACCTCACAGAAGAAAATGACAAACAGAGACTGCACATGGTTTGGACTGTGGGGTCACAGTCACAGGAAACACTGGTGGGGTGTAGACCAGCTACTGTGACATATGAGACCACGACGGGGTGTAGACCAGCTACTGTGACTCAGGAGACCTGGAGGGGTGTAGACCAGCTGCTGTGACACAGGAGACCTGGAGGGGTGTAGACCAGCTGCTGTGACTCAGGAGACCTGGAGGGGTGTAGACCAGCTACTGTGACTCAGGAGACCTGGAGGGGTGTAGACTGCCTACTGTGACACAGGAGACCTGGAGGGGTGTAGACCAGCTGCTGTGACACAGGAGACCTGGAGGGGTGTAGACCAGCTGCTGTGACTCAGGAGACCTGGAGGGGTGTAGACTGCCTACTGTGACACAGGAGACCTGGAGGGGTGTAGACCAGCTACTGTGACTCAGGAGACCTGGAGGGGTGTAGACTGCCTTCTGTGACTCAGGAGACCTGGAGGGGTGTAGACTGCCTACTGTGACTCAGGAGACCTGGAGGGGTGTAGACTGCCTACTGTGACACAGGAGACCTGGAGGGGTATAGACCAGCTGCTGTGACACAGGAGACCTGGAGGGGTGTAGACCAGCTACTGTGACTCAGGAGACCTGGAGCGGTGTAGACTGCCTACTGTGACACAGGAGACCTGGAGGGGTGTAGACTGCCTACTGTGACACAGGAGACCTGGAGGGGTGTAGACTGCCTACTGTGACTCAGGATACCTGGAGGGGTGTAGACCAGCTGCTGTGACTCAGGAGACCTGGAGGGGTGTAGACTGCCTACTGTGACTCAGGAGACCTGGAGGGGTGTAGACCAGCTGCTGTGACACAGGAGACCTGGAGGGGTGTAGACCAGCTACTGTGACTCAGGAGACCTGGAGCGGTGTAGACTGCCTACTGTGACACAGGAGACCTGGAGGGGTGTAGACTGCCTACTGTGACACAGGAGACCTGGAGCGGTGTAGACTGCCTACTGTGACTCAGGAGACCTGGAGGGGTGTAGACTGCCTACTGTGACACAGGAGACCTGGAGGGGTGTAGACCAGCTGCTGTGACACAGGAGACCTGGAGGGCTGTAGACTGCCTACTGTGACTCAGGAGACCTGGAGCGGTGTAGACTGCCTACTGTGACACAGGAGACCTGGAGGGGTGTAGACTGCCTACTGTGACACAGGAGACCTGGAGCGGTGTAGACTGCCTACTGTGACTCAGGAGACCTGGAGGGGTGTAGACCAGCTACTGTGACTCAGGAGACCTGGAGGGGTGTAGACTGCCTACTGTGACACAGGAGACCTGGAGGGGTGTAGACCAGCTGCTGTGACTCAGGAGACCTGGAGGGGTGTAGACCAGCTGCTGTGACTCAGGAGACCTGGCGGGGTGTAGACCAGCTGCTGTGACTCAGGAGACCAGGTGGCAGGCATTAGACCTACAGTGACGGTGTACTGTGAGTGTGTCTGTGTGTAAGTTAGTGTGAGAGGCCTTTGCTGTGGGGCTGCAGTAGACTATAGTTGCTTTGGGGTGTGCTGCTGTTTTGGATAGAGCTAGCTAGCTTACTAACAATTATTCTTTAACTCCCTTTCTGGCTGTGTCTTGGATCGTCCTTCCTCTCCAGCTGACCCTAACACTGTGGTTGGGAGTGCACTGGTTAGCTTCCTGAGTCCCGACCATTCTAGGTGGTGAAGGGATTTGATGCCTGATGGTTCAGGGGTGCCTCCAATAGGAATAGGTTTTTTTCTGTGCAGCTGTGCACTTCATGTAGCAGTGAGGACAGTGGAGAAGGGGATAAAAAGTTGCAGGGTTCGATCACAGACACAGATGCTCACCCACCACTTACTTTATCTATCCTGCTCTGTCTCTCGCTTGTTGGAGAATGGAGCCACTCAAGGTAGCAGTGGAGTCCTTGTGGAGCCTAGCTTCCTGCCCTTGCTGCTCTTGGTATTGCTCGTGGCCACCTGACTGTCCGTCTGCCTGATTTTCTGTTGCCTTACCAGCCAAACTGTACACTCATCGTTTCTCCCTTCTTGCATGGTGCCCCTTTGACATCTTTCCCCCTCGTAACATAATTAAATAGTTCATCCTAACATATTTAAGCCAGGTATTATAATAAATGCATCTCAAATGCATCTTGTAACCCCAGTTTGTGGCTGCTGTATGCTATTAATTGACAGCACAGGGGTACTTTATGAGACTGTGGATTATTTTGCAGGTTGATGTTTTAGAAGAGATTAGACTTGGAGGATCTAAGCAGGGTGTCACATTGTATTGCTACTTCCCCCATTGTTGTTTATAGGTGTCCTGGGTCCATCCTGTATCACAAACTGGCACCAACGCGTTTTAGATGTGGCTGTCTCCGTCTGGCTTGTGCGCGCTCCTATGCGTATCCCAGTGTCCCACCTGCTGAATTGTTTTCACCTTCTTCCTCTCGCTCTCCGCAGCCGCTGACATCAAGCGCAATGTGGCCGGTAGCACCAACAGCCGATCGTTCCTCAGCTCAGACTCTCCGTAAGTCCTCTCTCGCCCTGCTCCTCTGCTCTCCTCCTCTCCCCTGCCCCCCTTTCTCTCGGCTCCTCGTCTCCCTGACCGGCACGAGCGCTCCTGTCTCTCCGTTGGCCCTGCTCCGAGTCTTGTGCACGCTGTGTCTTCCAGTCCCTGTGTTCCTCTCTCTGCAGCTCCCACTCGTTCCTGCAGTCCAACTCCGCGGAGTCCGTCGCGATGGGGCTTCTGCGGCAGTTCGAGGGGATGCAGCTGCCTGCCGCCTCCGAGCTGGAGTGGCTGGTCCCCGAGCACGATGCCCCTCAGAAGGTAGGGGGCGCTGTGGCTACGAACCCGCCACTCTGCAGCACAGCATGGGGTAGAAACCCACACAAGTACAGTATAAGACTACAGTACAGCAGTGCCGTATAGAAGAGCACAGGTCCCTGGTTCTGTTCACTACAGGAGTTCAAGGTACAATAAGCAAACAAAAACTGTAGTGAAAAATCATCGACTATTATGTTGCCATGCTGGCTCCTTAAAACATATCTTTAAACTTTAGCTAGTTTCGGTTTGTCTGGCTTTCTTTCCAAAATCATTTGGTTGATTTTAAAACAAAGTCTTGTCCTTGCCAGTTGCTCATTTCGCACCCTGCTCGTGTTCACCACAATATGGTACAGTGAATTGGATCATGGTACGTGCGGGATCTACAAAAGAGAATACACTGCAGGACATTACTGTAGAACAGACTGCATTACGGTCAAGTGTATTGCATTACAAATCAAAAGCCGTGGATAAATGGCGAAGTACGAGCTAAACTCAGAGATAGAGCATCCACCTTCAACTCTGGAGACAAGGACACGTACAGAAAATCCAGATCCCATCTCAGAAAAGCCATTAAAAAAATCCAAATATAACTACAAGGTAAAACTGGAATCACACTATCACGATGACCGGGACACTCGGAATATGTGGAACAGAATCCGCACCATCTCGGATTACAAAGTGAAACCCATAAAGCGGAATTACATGGAATGACATTACACTGTGCTTCCCCAGCTCCTGCCCATCCCTGACTCACTGCCCATCTCTCCTGATGACGGCGAACACGCTGACATCTACAAGCTCCGCATCCGAGTCCGGGGAAACCTGGAGTGGGCTCCCCCTCGCCCCCAGATCATCTTCAACATCCACCCTGCGCCCAAGTAAGTTTGTACCATCTGTGTCTGGAGGCAAGGGCAGGCGACAGCTGGAGGCTACAGCAGGGGGGGTCACAGCTGGAGGGGGGTCCTGGGGGAGGGTCACAGCTGGAGGGGGGTCCTGGGGGAGGGTCACAGCTGGAGGGGGGTCCTGGAGGGGGGTCCTGGGGGGGGTCACACCTGGAGGGGGGTCCTGGGGAAGGGTCACAGCTGGAGGGGGGTCCTGGGGGGGGGTCACAGCTGGAGGGGGGTCCTGGGGGAGGGGTGCAGGTCGGCGGGGAGGGTCACAGCTGGAGCTGAAGGGGGTCAGTAGGTGGGGCCGTGAGGGAGTGGCAGAGACAGCTGTCCTCCAAATGGTTCAGGCAGCACAGGCCTGAAGGAAAACCTGATTTGACTATAGGATGGAGAGATGTTGCCAGTGTTATCAGTGCAGAGAGTCTTCAACAAGGAGCAGAGAAGATACTGCAGGATGAATGCATTGCCAGTCTAACAGCTCTCTCTTTGTCCCTCCACCCGCTCTCAGGAGAAAGGTAGTGGTTGCCAAACAGAACTACAGGTGTGCAGGCTGTGGGACCCGTGTTGATCCAGGTGAGCAGACTGTCTAAGATCAGGCAGGCAGAGAGAGACTAAACAACATCAGAGATATTGACAGGAAATATATGGCCATTCAGTCCATCCTGCTGGTTTGATTGTCTCCTACTTAGCCCTACAGACAGCCTACTGTCCAAAGGGTCAGTGCCTGGGAAATAATTCTAAGTATAAGTGACTTGCTTCCTTTTGCCTATCTTTTTGTGATATGGCTTTGAAAGCAGGAATTGTACCAGATGTTGCCCCATTGAACTAACCAGCCATTAAAGAGCAATGTCCCTTCTGTAGCACAGATCCCAAATCTGATGCTGTGTGCTAAATGATACTGTGTCCTTCTAATGCACTAATTTTAAACTAGCCCAGCCTAGTTTTCAGTGCACTGCTAGAGTGTATGTGTGAGACAGTGCATGGGGTTTGAGTGTCTATCTTCCATGTCTTTAATCCTCCTGTTTGTCACACTCTTGCCTGTCTCCTTCTCAGACTACATCAAGCGACTGCGGTACTGCGAGTACCTGGGCAGGTATTTCTGCCAGTGTTGCCATGAGAACTCCCAGGCTGTGGTTCCGGGTCGTGTACTGCGCCGCTGGGACTTCAGCAAACAACCTGTCAGCAATTTTGCCCGTGACCTGCTGGGCAAGATTGCTGGAGATCCCCTCTTCAACTTGCAGGACATCAACAGCGCCCTCTACAGGAAGGTCAAGGCACTGGAGCAAGTCCGGGTAGGCAGGAAGGCATATCTTTTGAGACATGCACAAAAAAATAATGATAATAATTGCTTACACATATATAGCTTTTTCCTGGACACTCCACTCAAAGCACTTCACAGGTAATGGGGACTCCCCTCCACCACCACGTTTTACGTCTCATCTGAAGGACAGTGCCTTTTTACAGTATAATGTCCCCATCGCTATACTGGGGCATTAGGACCTACATAGACTGCAGGGTGTGCGCCCCCTGCTGGGCCAACTAACATCTCTTTCAGCAGCAGCCTTCATTTTTCCCAGGAGGTCTCCCATCCAGGCACGCCTGCTTAGTTTCAGTGGGTGGCCAACTGTGAGTTGCAGCGTGATGTGGTTGCTAGCAAAAGTCCACACTCTTACACTCAAACATGCTGATCCATGCATGATTAAACACTGATGTGCAACAATACACTCAAGGTACATATTGAACACAATATTAGTAGTGTTGTCTGCTTCATGTTTGTGAAAATTAATGAAGTAGTAAACCACTCTGAGTCAAACGGACTCACTGGTAGTGCAGACTGGTTTACACATTCACACCATTTATTAAATGTGAATTCCATTTTCACTATTATCGAATTTCCATGTACAAGAAATCTAATAGTAATGCCCTGATAACTCTTCTATCTCCCTCAGCTCCTGAGGCTCCAGCTGTTCCACATGAAGAACATGTTTAAGACCTGCCGTCTGGCCAAAGAGTAAGTGTTCAGGGGTCTAACACTGGGGAGTGTATGGTATACTGGGGTAAAACCCTTCCTTACTGTGTGTCCTCCCTCTCCTATCCCAAGGGTGCTGAATCAGTTCGACTTGGTCCCAGGGCACCTGACAGAGGACCTGCACCTCTTCTCTCTAAATGATCTCAGCGCGGTGCGCAGCGGAGACCTGCCCCCCCGGCTACGAGAGCTGCTGCGCCTGGGTTCCACACATGTCTCGGGCTGCATGGTGAGTAGCACTCTGGCATGTCTGCGCTCTGAGGTACACAGTCGTTTATAAATTCTCCTTCGCACATGTGCCCAACCGTGCGCGCACAACAGAACGACACATCCACAAAGTGCTACAAAACTGTGATGGTCCCTGTGAGTGCGATAGCCATGTAATGCCAAACTGAGCATGTGCAGGTGTGATGTCTGTTGTTCACCAGCCTCATTCTCTCCCTCGGTCTCCTTCCATCCCTTGATTTCCCCTCTGTCCTCCTCCCTCTCCAGCTGTGCCAGGCGAAGGGCTTTGTCTGCGAGTTCTGTGGGAACGACAAGGACATCATCTTCCCCTTCGAGCTGAACAAGTGCCGGCGCTGCGAAGGTGAGGTGATGGAGACGCGGCTCTCCTTGCTTAACTGTGTCCAGACAGCTGGCGGGCACAGCTCTGCCCCTCCTGGTGAACCTGGGAATTATATCCACCCAGGCAGCCTGCCAAGGGCCTACCAGGGGGCAGGAGAGAAGGGAGGAAGGCAAGACAGGTGCAAGATGAGAGTAGAGAGAACTGACTTCCCTCTGACTTGGGGGTGGAAAGGGGGCGCTGTGCTCAGTGTTGAGGGGAGGCAGAGGATAGGCCGGAAAGGATAAGCTGGTAGCACTGCTGGTGCCGGGACTGTATTTGCAGGACGGTAGTTTGTTAAAATATTCAGTTGTGGAGGGGGTGGCCAATATCGACAATTGGAAAAGGAATACCTTCACACCCAGAGCCATCCGATTAGGTGGCATCTTGGCACGAAAAGACGGATAGATAGTTTGTCCACTGCTGTGGAAGTTTGTCTTTGGCTTTTCACATAAAGTAAAAAACACACAAGCCAAAAGAGTCACATGAAATCACAACAGTATGTGATGGATAAATAAATAGGTAGAGGAGGGAATACATTTACATCCATTCATTGATTTGTCTTATTGCAGAGGGGACAAAAAAACTTCTTATAAATGTTTTGATTTGAATTTGGCACCCTATACCCTCTTCCTGGTGGGAGTAGGGATTGAGAATGGAAATCGCCTGCCTTGGTCAAGGCGGAGGGAGGTATGTAATGCTGCAGTCTTTCAGATGAGAATTAGTCGCGGGGCCACGATGCGGCAGTGCGTTTCGGAGGTTCCGCCGACGCCGCTGCCACGGTCTCTCTCTGTCCCAGATTGCAAGGCCTGCTATCACCGCGCCTGCTTCCGGGGGGAGCGCCCGTGCCCCAAGTGCCAGCGCCTGGCGGAGCGGCGAGAGAGGCTGGCACGCCGCAACATGGAGGAGCTGCAGGACGAGGGGGAGGACGAGGGAGGGGGGAAGTAGGCCACCCCTCCGGAGAGAGGTTAGCGGGCTGGTGGGGGGGGGAGAGAGGGGCAGACCGCACAAAGCTCAACTGCAGAGACAGTTGGGTGTGCCCCCCACCCCTCCCCTTGACCCCTTCTGCTAGATTGCACACACTGGAATGCAGAGCTGCACTAGAGACTTGAAACTGCGCCCCCTGGCTGCAGCACTGGGGTCCTGCAGTTTTTTTTTTAGCCCCATCCAAACTCTGCTCTTTTTCCGGACTACAGAGGAAAAAGGATTCAGGGAGGGGGCAGCTCATTCCTCCTGGGATTTTTTTGGGGGGAGGGTGTCCCAACCCCCTGTTGCACACTGTCGCTTGTATTCGCTTCTGGACCGTACTGGGAATGTATTTATGTTGTCAGGTTGTGCTGCTAGCGTCCACGTGTGGGCTATGACTGGGCACTGTGCTCCGAGCTCCGCCGAGTGAGGGCAGGGTGGGGCGTCGGGGGTGACAGAGGCACAATTACTCAGAGTCCGGAGCCGCGGAGCCCTTCCGGAAGAAGAGGCCTCAGTCGGCGGTCGCTCCGGACGAGGATAGAGACCGCGTCTGTCTCCCTGTCTCATCTCCGTTCAACTCCGCCGCCAAAGTCGCACTGTAGCAGAGTCTCATGAAAAGTCGTTTTATTTTTTAATTCATTTTATTGCTGGTATTTTTTTTTTAAGTGAAGCGATTTTGGAATTTGGCTTTGTCTGTCACTAAGTCGTGCTGCAGGGCTGCTGAGGTTCCTCTGAGGAGGCGCCAGTGAAGCTGCCGGGAGCGTCCCCCCTGGGCACCTCTGTGCGCTGGCCTGGGGTGTCCCCCAGGTTATGAGGGTGATACCAAAGCTTCTCGACAAAGTCGAGTCCAGTTCCACGGCGAACAAAATTCCATCTCCCCTGCAGACAGTGACCTGATTTTGGGTGTGAGAATTGTCCATGCGTCACTGCCTCTGAAACACCGTCTTTAGTATTTATTAGGTCTTTTACACTGTCAGCGAGCTGTGCTCTCCCTCTGCGCCCTCCTGCCTTGGTGCTACTTTGTGGGGCGATTGTGTCTGGAGACAGCCCTCGGCCTGTAAGGAGTGCGAACAGGAAAGGGGAGGGGGAGGGAAGGGCCGTTTGAGCTGAAGTGTGGAGGACGACCTGCCTGCACTATCAGAAAACCGTCCTGTATGACAATTGAAATTATTAAAAGATGTGGTAACTGAAAAAAATCTTTCTGTGTTTGAATTGTTTTTTAAAGTACCTCCTAGCGTGCGTTTGCAAGAGACTGGTGGATTGTGCTGGAGAAGTGGGAGTGTTTGTGCTTTCGGTGCTCAGAGGATATAGTGTGGAGCTGAGGTCAGGCTTGTAACATGAAAAAACATGGTCTGGGTTCATCTGGATGAGTATCAGTCCCCCTGAGGTTGTGGGTATGATGATGTATAATTGATAAGGAGCTCAACCTCCCCTCAGGAAGGATTTTCAACGTCTTCAGGTGCTGTGCTGTGTGAAAGATTGGTGATAAGTGATAAAATGCTCAGACTCGCTTGGAAGTGAGGGCCAGCACATCAGTCAGGATGTCTGTGACTTCTGCACCTTCTGTATTGAACTCCTTTACTAACTGAACCTCACGCCCAGTTGACTGCAGAAAATTTGTTTCCAGAAGAAGCGTGCAGCTCCAACTGGGAGTGAAGAAGGATGTGGGAGACGGGCTCCCCTCCCCTATCCGAATTGCAAGTTTGATTTTCCTGCTTGAAAGAGAGTGGAAGGGGGGAAGCTGGTTGTTTTGGAAAGCTGCACTAGTGATGCCAGGGCACTGAGAAGGTGCTAATGAGGCACCTGGTGAATAAGCACATGGGAAAACCCCGGCTGAGGTCCGTTATACTACACAACACAGAGCTGCATTTGTTCTTGCGTTTATTTAGGTACACATGGAAAGATCTGGAAATCCCTCTCTCCTTCAGGTGTTTTGGATCACAAACTGAATCCTCTTCAGCATGGAACAGCATGAGCAGAGACTGGGAAATAGCGTGGAGATCAGGGGGTAACCTAGCGTTACCCTGAAGACTGCAGGAGGGTTCTAGAAATAGCCTACAGGGAATTAGGGCAGCTTGCTGGGGAGAGGGTAATTGGCTATATTTGGGATTGCACAGGGGTCAGGGGTCACAGGTTGTACCAGACGCACCACATGCAGATGATGACCAGGGCATACAGGGTGATGAGCAGCAGGTAGATGCGGAACAGCAGGTAGTCCAGCACGTATCCCACGTGTCCCCACTGATCCCGCAGGGCGCTCTCCTTCTGCAGGGATGTCAGGTGGGCGCGCATGGTCCCCAAGTCCTGTGAGATCTGCTGCAGTTCCGGTATCACGGGCATTGCTGGGAGGGCACGGTCACCTTGCAGCCCCTCCCTGTGGTCTGACAGCACTGAGGAGGAACAGGGCAGAGAACAGAATGATGCACCAACCTTCTCAAGCATGTGGAATAACTGGGAATGCAGGGAGTTCTGCAAATGTAAGTAAATTAGGTGTGCATTACGAACAAATAATGTTAGAAACGCATGCAAACTCAAGTCACATGGGTGTGCATCTCTTAATCCTTTGCTGTGTGATTCAGTATGTCTGCATTTGATGTGGCTCCCTGAACACTACAGCGTGCACAACCGTGTTTGCATGAGGGAGACATGGTGCACAGGACTCCGTGGGCTCTCACCGATCCTGTGATTTGCAGTTTGGCTGTTCCTGGCCAGCATTGCGGGGGTGGAGGGCTTTGTGATCCAGGGGTCTGGAGCTCTGAGGGTTTCTGTAGGTTGTTCAGGGGGGTCAGCGGGGGGGTCAATTGGCTGGCGGTAGCAGATGAGGCGGGCGATGTAGTGTAGTACGATCAGGCGGATCCAACGTGGCACAGAGCGGTATTTCATGGCACTGTGGTGGAGCACATTGGTGATGATGACTGTCTCCAGCAGGCTGATCACCATCAGGGCCAGGCACACTGAGAAATAAATACCTGAGACATGCAAACACAAACAGGTAAGTGCACATTTGCGAAACACAGACTGGTAAACACATTAGAGATACATTGCCAGGCCAATGCATGCACCTGAGACACACAAACAGATAAATACACCTGAGATATTCTGACAAAGACAATACTCACACCTGAGACACACAAACAGGTAAACACGCACTAGAGACTTGACTGTTCACGAAGATCTGTAGAGAGCACAGAAAGAATTTGCTCTTTCGGCAGTTTCTTACCGATGAGTGGTGTGCCGTTGGCCGTGCTAGGCAGCAGGTCATTCATGATCAGCAGGAAGACAGTGTAGCCCAGGATCAGAGTCATCTTGAAGGACGCACGGTCCACGCTGTGGGGGGGCAGGTAGAAACTCAGGATGTCGATCACCATGAGGAAGGAGCTGGGGATCAGCAGGTTCACGACGTACAGCACAGGCCGCCGCTTGATCACCACCTGCAGGGAGGAAACCGAAGTGCCGGGCATCCATTTTCACACAGGGTAGAGAGAGCATAATTCACAAACACTTCCACAGAGTGGAGACAGAGAGGAAGGCAGAATGTTTCCAAAAGAGGAAAGGAGAGTAGAGTTATACAGAACTGCTGAATAACCAGTTCTCCACAGGGAGAGTTCCCTTGGCCAGCTGGTACTGTGTTACATACCAAACGCTTACCACACCTCGAAGTGGACACTGGCTCTCTCCATATCCTCAGTCACTGAGGCTGGACAGTAGGGGAGAACAGCTCCTTCCATGCTCTGAGGGACATTGCATGGACATCATATCTCTTTAGAGTCACACTATAAGTGTGTGGGGAAGGAGAACTCTGTCCCTCTATCTGAAATGTTCCTTAACATTAGAGAGTGGTTACTGTGTACTGTATGTGACAGAGTATTGCTTTTGGAATTTTATTAGCTTCCTCACAGTAGCTGAGCTGTGAAATACTGCACTAGAACACAAGACAAGTGTCTGGGCAAGTCCCAGTTCCTCTGCTCGCCTCCTCTCTTTTTTCAGACTCTCATCCCTATCGCTCTCTCTTCCTCTCTTACCCAGAAGGTGATGATGTCCCACTCATCGATGCCGAACTTCAGGATGTCAGCTGAGCCCTCAATCACCACCAGCTCCCATTCCCCGCTGGTCTCTAGGTACTGCTTGGAGTTCCCGGAGATCTGATCGAAGGGCAGGGCAGGGCTCACTCGCACATCCCGGACAGAGGGGACAGAAAGTGGGAAACAGCAAAATGAGAACCACATTTGAAACAGATCTGGCTCATTTTCTCTTCCTTCTTCCTAGTTTGCTTTGTCTTTTGCTAACATCACTGCAGGATCAGCCCTGCAGTGACTGCCCCCTCAAGCTAATTCTGAGCTACCGTGTCTGGGTATGATAGCATACCGCTCATGGTACTTTCGGTGCCTTATTTCCCTGCCTGAAAGACAGAGATTACACAGGAGTGACGTTATAGTGCGTAGTCCCCCCCTCCGGAAGTTTAGTAGTATCCTAATTTTCACCATTATTTTATTTAGTCTGAACCAGATGAACAAGATCCTGAAACAAATCCAATACAAAACCAAAGACAATGTTTACTTGTGTTCTAGAATTATGTTCTAACATTAACTGCAAAGCAACAACAAACAGTTTAGAGAGAGATCTTTATCTAACATTATCTTAACCTATCAGAATTGACAGAAACTATAGACTGTGCACTATCATGTGAGCAAAAACTCCAAGACTAAGTTTTACCAGTCCTCTTTTGACATTTCACAGAATGCTCTTAAACATTCTAGCTATGTATACAAAAGTGTCTAGGCAATAGAATTACAGGTTACTGGTGTGTCCTGTAAAGAGAGATGGTAGAGGGAGAGACAGTTACTGGTGTGTGTCCTGTAGAGAGAGAGTTACTGGTCTGTGTCTGGTAGTGAGACAGTTCCTGGTGTGTGTCCCATAGAGAGAGATAGTTACTGGTGTGTGTCCTGTAGAGAGAGAGAGTTACTGGTCTGTGTGTGGTAGAGGGATAGTTACTGGTGTGTGTCTGGTAGAGAGAGACGGTGGAGGGAGAGAGACAGTTACTGGTGTGCATGTAAGATCCGAAGGTCAGGGAGCAGTTCTGCACATCGAAGGGGAAGTTGAAGATCTCCAGGTTACAAGAGCTCACAACCCGCAGCATTCTGTCGTAGCGGATGTGTCCCGTGTGATTGACATAGACGTAGGGACAGCGCTGGGACTTGTCTTCATCTATACTGGGAGAGGAAAGGAGAAAAGACGAGGAAGGGTGATTAAAAGAAAGAGGAGAAAGAAAAAGATGGAGAGGGAGAGATGGACTGTCAGAGACAGGTAAAGGGGTGAGGGAGAGAGGTCAGTATATACTGTACAAATACCCATTTGTGTGGTGCCTCAGTTTTCCAGCTGTACTGAGAAACTAGGCAGAGAGGCAGGAAGACAGACGGACAGAGAGGAAGAGTGAGACAGTGAAAGTGCAGAGTCAAAGAATGAGAGAGGTGCAGTGTGGCAGATCTGCAGAGCTGAAGTGACCATGAAAGGGTGGACAGCTCACAGGTGGCCAGAGGGAGTTAGACTGGACACTCACAACTCATAGACAATGATGTCAGGGGTCCACAGGTCCTCCACTGGCAGCGAGATCCTGGTGACACCCCCACACTCATGAGGATCCCACTGCAGGAACTCATGGAACCAGTACTGCAACACACACATGCTGGAATAACACCACAGGCCTCACAACAGCACCAATCCAAACCATAATCACAAGCCACCAAAGTGTAATTTATAAAAATGAATTGCATTTATATAGGAGTGTCTCATCCTTAAGGACTCTGGAGCACTTAACATACAGGAGGGGATCCACTTCACTCCAACACTGAAGGTACAGCTCCACCTGTTTGATGGACATCATCTGTTCTGCACTAGCAGCTCCACTACACAGCAGATCAGGAAGAGGAGCAAGAAACTTCTTCATCAGGTGAATTAAGTGGAAATTTCAGGCAGGTCATGTGCCAGCCCATGATGGAATTTAGCCCGTACACCAATAAATGTCGCTCAACTATACAGCAAGCTGTTTAGTGTGTGGCAGCACAGTTCTCTCTTACCAGCCGCAGCCACAGGAAAGTGGTGAGGATCTGAGTCTTTTCATTCTGAAATGAGATGAGACTGTTGTTGTTGAACAGCTATAATGGCTACATTGTACCAGTACACACTGATCTCCAGCAACACAGCTGAGACACTCCATCACACACACTGATCTCCAGCAACACAGCTGAGACACTCCATCACACACACTAATCTCCAGCAACACAGCTGAGACACTCCATCACACACACTGATCTCCAGCAACACAGCTGAGACACTCCATCACACACACTGATCTCCAGTAACACGGCTGAGACACTCCATCACACACACTGATCTCCAGCAACACAGCTGAAACACTCCATCACCCATATTCATTTTACAGCAACACAGCTGAAACAGCGTCACACACTGATCTACAGCTGAGACACTCCATCACACACACTGATCTACGGTATAGCAACACAGCTGAGACACTCTGTCACACATACTGATCTACAGCAACACAGCTGAGACACTCTGTCACACATACTGATCTACAGCAACACAGCCGGGACATTCCATTAAAACACAGTGATCTACAGCTACACTGCTGAGACATTGTGAGAACATGGTGGTTATCTCAATGATAATATCTCAGTGATCTCATGGTGGATATTTCAGTACATGATGCTGATGTAACCTGATTTCCCTGCCTATAAATTGTTTAAATTTACTGTTTTTCAGAGGCATTTCTTCCACTCAGAAAAAAACATTGTGAAGCTAAAGTACACGGGAATACAAATCTTCCTGGCGCTTTTTTGTGTGCTGTTGGAACACAAGAGCAGCGGCACTGACAGGAACATCTGCTCAGGCTACTCACCACCCCAAGTACAGCATACAGAGTGAAGGAGATGTTGGCCAGGGTGGGATTACTGAGATTGAAGGCTGGGCGGAAGGCCTTCCTGTCGAAGACTTGCTGCATGGACTCGTAGGTCGGTCCGCTGTGGCCTTCCAAGCAGGACAGCCTGCTGAGAGTGTGGGGGGCTTGGGGACAGGGAAGGGGGGAGAGTAAAAGAGACGAGGAGGCAGAGACTCTTCAGCAGGAAGTAAATATTCCTCCAAATATATAAACTGCAGCCCCACAAAGTCAACCGTGTGAAAATGAGCATCTTCATCTTCCAGAAAAACGCGAGGCTTAAAGATTCACATTTAACAGCACAAGCCTGTTAGTCCTTGAAGATGCACTGGGCAACACTTACCTAGGCTGGTTAATTAGCTCATCTGGGAATTTCTGTCTAGCAGTAAGAAACAGTGGCAGAAAGAGCACAAAGGAAATATTATAATACAAAAGAGAAGCTGTCCAAATCCTTTGACAGTGAGATCCTGAGCATCCTGCTGTACCGCCTCCTGACAACGAATTTTGGGTTCCTACTCCAAATATTTAACATGGAAGAATGGAAAATACACCCCACTGAAAATTGTCACTGGATTCCTCGAGCTTTCCACTGGTCACAGACAAAACCCTCAAATAGTGGCTGTTCCTGGACTGGGTTGACCGAGACACCTGCTGCTACAGAGCTCTGGAGCAGCAGGCGCTGTGCCCCTTAGCCAGCAGATAAAATATCTGAATTTCCAGAACTCAGTCTCGCCTGTCCACTGCACAGCAGCAGGAACAAATGCTGATCTTGCCGTGCTAACAGCAGAATCTGTTCTTGTCTTTGTAAGGACGTTGTGACCTGTGGTTAATTGCATCTTCGAGCTGATGGGACACACTGCACACTTCACACTTCTCATTCTACTTTCTGTAGAAGAAACTAGGAGAAAACTGTAGGAGAAACTAAGAAACATGAAGATTAAAGGCTTTTACTACGACTCGTGTTCCATTTGGTTAGCAACTATATTAGTGTCATATTTTGTTTTTCACCTGTTTTAATACCCTTTCAGTTCCCATTAGTGTCCTGCCTATAATGGCATTTACCAATCAATCAGATTTTAGAAAAACAAATGTATTTTGTTTTCAGTTTTGACATTTGGGAGAAGTTTAGTCCCGATATACTTGTTGAGTCCATTTGACATGTGGACCATAAGCTTTATTTGAGATAATTGATGTGCTTTGCCCTCTGAAGACTTCTCGATGGAGTTCAGTCCATTGAAGAGTGTGCTTTTAATGTCTCAGTTTGTAGAATGGCACAAGATTAGTGCCATAATGATAAAACCAATGACCAATGTTATCAGGTTAGCATTTTAGAGTTTAATTTAGCAAAAGCAAGTATTGTTTTACATTTATTGTCTGAGTATTTCAAGCAGGTTTTGTAAAAGTACACATTATAAAGACTCAACGAATATGAAACAGTAGTGTTCTGCCCACATATCAAAACACTTTTCATGAAGGTTTTATAGAACTAGCATTTTACAATATGTTTGTATTATGGAGGGCTATAGATAGGATTTAATCCCAATATAAAAGGCTTACCTGTGAGTAGAAAACAGCATACAGAGAGTAAGAGACCCAGCCGATTCCACATCGCAGTTACTGAGGGGGAAATTTTAGAGTGGAATTTAAAATGGCCCAGGTGCCTGCTGTACTAACTGCCCTGATCTCAGTACAAAAATGGGTGCCAGGCGCCTGCAGTCCTAAAGGTCAAGATCTCACCCTTACAATTGCTACAGTATATATACCCAGTGGCAATAGGTTCATGACCAACGTGATGCATTAGGCACCTGCAGTAATGACTTTGTGAAGCTGTTTTGTGTTAGATTCTGTTTACTCCTGGGGAGAAACCCTCATTCTGTTAACAGATAAAAAAAACATAATAAGACTGATTCAGCTGTTACCATTTTCCTATTAACACATTAACAGATTAACAAGCACACATGAACTCCAAATAGTGGCAGAACATTAATTGTGCACCTGTACAACAATGAAGAAAGTCATTCCAGGAAATAATAACAGGGTGACTAAGCAGCTGAACAGTTGTAACCATGTCTCCTTCAGTGCATGTTTATTAACCAGACTTTGCCTTAATCTGATTTTAATGCCCTTTCACTTTTTAAAACAGCCTTGTTCCCCATATTTCTGTATTTCATCAATCAACACATTACCAGAAAGGCAAAGAACACGCACATGACACACACATGAGTCCTACAGTTCTTGCATTGCTTATGATAAAATACCAACAACTTTATTTTAAAGTTAAGGAGAGTTTAGATTTTGAGATCATAATACATTCCAGTCTGGGGATGCTCAACCAGGTTTGTGGAACAAATTTGTGAAACACGTCCAGCTTAATTCCTCGTCGTGTGAGACAGAATTAGAAGTGAAAAAGCCCATAAAAACAGATCTCAGTGGTCCAAAGTTAAACTGTGTTAATGCCCTTTCCAGCTTCACCTATTCGCACGCAGCAGCGAGTATACTATGCAGACAGGCTGAGAGTAAGGAATTCTTATTTTTGAAGTGTAAGAATTTAAAGTAAGGGTTTTCTGAACATAAAGAGCTTGACAAGGTCCTGGCAGTGTGGTGAGTGGGCCGTGGACAGAGGTTGCCAGTCTTATGTCCTGAACCACCCCACCCAGATGGCCAGGATGACGATGAACGAGCCACAGATGAAGACGACGTAAATTGCAAAGAGCAGCCTGTCTAGGATGTGCCCGATCTGGCACCACTCCTCGGAGGAGTCGCTGCTCTTGAAGTGTTTTTCTGCGTGCTGCCTGATGGCCTGGAGGTCCCGGCTCAGCCTCTTCAGCAGCTCCACGGCAGCCCGGTCCAGCTGGCTCTCCGGCGTCTGGCATGGGACATTCCCGCCCCCTTCCAGACTCTTCACCACCTGCACATCTGGAACACAAGAGCAGCGGCGCGGTTAACAGCCTCTGGAGGAGCAAAAGGCATACATCAGCTCAAGAAGGACTCACATGGGCAATGGCTGCTTCTGGGTTCACTAAAGCTCACCTTTAAACTGCTTGGGTGGCTAATTATTATTAGCTAAGTATGTGCTTTCTAGGTCAAAGCAAACAGTGGAGTGTCCAATGGAAGATGCCTCTAAAGCCTACTGAAGTTTAGCCCCTGTAAGACTTGGTTGATCATCTTTGAAAAGGCTTTAACTGATTTATCCTTTCCAAGGTTAGTACTATATATCTGAATTTGATTTAATTGTTTTTCTAAAATCAAGCCAGAGGTCTCTCTCAGCTGTTCCCTGCTGAGCTCTTGTTACTGTTCCTGTTATGATGAGGACTGTACTCTCACTTAGATCAGGCTCTGTGATAGGAAGTGACTGGCTCATGTCTGGCAGAGTTACCCTGCACTCCGGGATTGAGGAAGACTGTGACTCTGTTGCTTTGGGACGTTTTCTGAGGCAGCAGGACAAGGCGGGAGAGGTACTGCAGGACGAGGATGCGGATCCAGCGTGGGACATTGGGATACTGGCCAGAGCTGTACAAGATGTTTGTGATGAGCACCGTCTCCAGCAGACTGGCCACCATCAGTGCCAGGCAGATGGAGAAGAACACATCTATGAAGAAGACACAAAGAGTGAGGTGGTAAGGGTGAGAGGGAAGTATCTGTGCTGTCAAGTGGAACACAGTCTTCATAGCCACCTTCCTATAACTGCTTTTCAAGGCATTTCCAGACAAGTTCCTGCTCTCTGAAGTCTACCACAATCTGAATGAGTCCAACACTAAACAGATGTGTTTGGAGAAACCTTTTCAGATTTTGGCAAGGACTGCAGGTCAGAAGAGAAGCCATGGAACTAGAGACATATACAGGACTTTAGCTGGGAGCTAAAAATACAATTGCATAAGACTTCTACTCTTCAAAGACAGAGATGTAGCTATTGGACCAAATACTACTTAAGGCTCTTAAATAAATGCATTTTTTAGTTGCACAGTACAGATTAATGCTCTTATCCTTAGATTAAAGAGGGTTTTTTAGGATATACATCTTTTTTCTTAGGTGATCAGAGCCAGCTCCTGACCCTTCCTTCCCACACATATACTAACTGATAAGAGGGGTTGTGCTGCCTGTGTCTGGCAGCAGGTCATTCATGATGAGCAGGAAGACGGTGTAGCCCAGGATCAGAGTCATCTTGAAGGCAGATCTGTCGACACTCTCTGGGGGCAGGAGGAAGCTGAAGAGGTCCACTGTGATGAGGAAACAGCTGGGGATCAGCAGGTTCACCACATACTGCATGGGCCTGCGCTTTATGGTCAGCTGCAGACGGAACGAGAGTGAGAGGGGGCGTGGTCAGAAAGTGAGGAAGACAACGGACTCATGTGGACCACAGCTGCAGTGCCTTGCAAAACTGTTCACCCCCTTCCAATGATGTCCTATTGGGTCGACTTATAAATGATTAACATACATATTTAAAATAAGTCTTCAGAACACGAGGGCACAAGCTGAACACTTTTGATGGGTGAAAGAAGCTCAATGTGAGTAAGAATTACAATGGAAACCCCCCCAAAAATCTAAAAAACATTTTGATTGAATATAAATTCACCTTCTTTGCAGAGACAAACCTAAAATAGTTATCTGGCACAAAATGACTTTGATAAGTCACACAGGTAGCTGATTGGCCTCTGCGTGGGTGCAGCTTTACAGAGCCATTTTGCAAAGAGGAATAGCTGAAAACTGCACCATCCAGGTGTGCAACAAGAGTGGACACTTTCCCAAAATGACTTAAAGGTGTAAATGCTGTCAAAGGTGCTTCCACCAATTATTATCTCAGTCAATATTAATGTTTTATTGATATTAACTAATGCTCATTTAAATAGTGTATATTTTCGGCCTGTCATTTGTATAGGATACAGAAAATGTCTTTGCAATTCATTTGATTAATATGATCATTATTGAAGATGTGAGTGCCACATGGAGCTGTACCATTGATGCACAGCTAAAAGAGGTCTCTCACTGAAAATCTAGACACAAATGCAAGAATACAAGTAAGACTGTTTCTCCTGGTCTTGGCTTGCCCAAGCACAAATGAATCTGCTTGTGATTTCAATATCCCTTCCCTGGAGAAAGCTGTATACAAGAAATCAATTCTACAGAGCCCTGATCAGCTATTCAAAACACCTTTCACATCTCTCCATCTTCCATAGAAAACAAAAGTGCTTCAGCTCTCCTAAGACCCACTTACGTTGTAGACCACCATGTCATAGGTGCTGTTGCTTGTCAAAAGTGTTTGATCCATGACGCTGATATTGACCAGCTCCCATTCCCCTGTATTCTGCATCACGTTCAGGGACTCCTCCAGGATGTACTCTACTGGCTGCCCCTGACTGATTGTCACATCTGAGGCTGTAAGGATAGACACAATCCAAAGGCTCACAAACCCATGTGTGAGGAATGAACTTCTCAAATCCTCATCAATTTTCATAATTTTATATGCCAATAAACCATCCATCCATTTTCTAACAGCTTTATCCAATTCAGGGTCGCGGAGTAGCCAGAGCCTATGAAGACAAGCAGTGGGCGTAAATCAGAATTCACCCTAGAGAGGACGCAAGTCCATGGCAGGGGACACAAACAGACAATTTAATTTTCACATAACCTTACACTATGTCTTTGAACTGTAGGAGGACACCGGAGCACCCAGAGGAAACACATGCGAAAATGAAGAGAATATGCAAACTCCACGCAGATAGTACCCCAGGAATTGAACCCTGGGCTCCAGCGCTGGGAGGCAACAATGCTAACCACATGCTGCTCCACATCACTATAACCTGCTATGCAAAGTTCTAAGACATTCATCATCTTTTCTTACTCTTTCCATTCTTCCATTCTTCATGCAGAAACACAATTTTATTGGCCACCTTCTACTTAGCTTCTTCTTACCAAACTAAGCTGTATTAAAAATAATTGTGGGATAATATGAGTATAAAACACCAGCAGAGATTATAAATTCATTATCAATGCTCATAACATACATAAATTGTAACTCCTGAGCAATGGATGTGCAGGAAATACATTGCATAGCATGCTAGTTTTGAGCATGCTTGTGCTGTAACTCCACTCTGCAGCTCTGCTCGAGTCTTTATTCCGAGTGCCAGGATCTAGATGCCTCACCATAATGCAGGTAGGACCCAAAGGAGAAGCTGCAGATCTGTACATCAAAGGGGAAGTTGTAGATATCGAGACTGCAGGAGCTGTCCACTCTCAAAGGCCTGTCATCGTACACGTGGCCTGTGTGGTCGATATACACGTATGGGGTCTGAGGTGATTTGTTGTCACTCATGCTGCGTGAAAAAGAAATAAGGTTGAATTAAACATCCAATAAGCACTGCTTGTAATTATTGTTCTGGGAGGCCCTACAATAAATAAGCACTCTAACAAGTTCCGAGATCATTTCAGTAAATTTCACACTCATGACATTTTAAAATGTCTGAGATATACAGTACTTTGCGTGCTTTACCTTCAAAACATGTTCAACAGATTGTGAACATAACAAAAGCAGTTCTTTTATCGCATCTGTTATCTGATCACGGTTTTCTTTAAGATGGCATGCCCTGAGACCAGGGTGTCTAACTATGGCAATGGTCTCACGTGTCCCCGAGGTGGAAATACTGTTTCTGTCCAGATTTATGCACGGCTCCATGCCAGCCTTGTGAGGTGCAGGTTCAGCCCTCTACCAGTTTCCAAGACTACAGACCTTCCTCGGCCGTGTTTTTCTAAGCAGGAATGAAACATTTCAAGTCAGACGAACCTGACCTGAAGAAGAGTTTGGCTTGCAAATTTATTTGCGTGCTTCGCCGCAGTCAGAAATGTGGTGGTGAGAGTGGAAGTTCCAGTGACGTTGTGGGACAGTTAGCCTCCAGAGGCTCAGGTGGACATGCAGAGTGACGCAGGCCGACATGGAAGTCTGATACAAGGGCCTGCATGGGGGACATAACTTTGTACAAATCCCTTCTGGGGTCACATGACGGGTGACGTCTGGTGGGAACTTGGAGAGACTGGAGAGACATGTGTCTTTATTTCTTGAAAGAAGCACTCAGCTCTGCCTCAGGTCCCAGACCACCCCTGAGTTAAGATCTCGGTGTTATAGGCAGAGTGCAGTTTAGGGCACGTAGGGGACATGTCCTTGCTCGTGTTTTTTGGGCTGGGCTTTTGGACAGGAAGTGAGAGTTTGTCACGCCTGTGACACGGTTCATATGCCTATGAAGGTGGCAGAGCTGGAAGAAGAGTGCTCTGACTGAAACCAGGCCTTGGCTGACAGGCCACAGCCTGTTTATTGACATATTTTAACTAAACACAGCATCACAGGAAATGAGAAGGCAAAGGCCAGTGATGCCAGTGCTTAATTTGTAAGTCAAGAGGCACTGGAGCTCGAAGAGGAGAGCGCGGATGTAGAGTAGAAGGGGCAATGGAGGTATCAGAGCACTTCACTGGAGCGAATGTTACATGCTACAGTTTCAAGTGTGCTTAGAGTTCCTGGATCACAGGTAGACTCAGATTGAGAGGTACTGGAAATGTGTTCCCATGTGCTCTGGCACAAATTAAACACTGCTAAATGGCACGTATTATTCGTCTTTTTTCATCACCCAGGCCATGCTGTACTTACAACTCATTGATCAGGATATCAGGCACCCAGATCATCACCCTGGGCAGGGAGACTCTCTCAGTTCCACACTGCTCTGGATCCCAGCTCAAATATTCAATATCCCACTCCTAGAAAACACATAGAGTAACACAATGAGAAACACACAACAGACTGATTATTCTGAAACTGGAATGAGGCTGTTTTCAAAGAGGCATTGCTAAACATTAAATATGAAGACAATCCTTTATACAGTGGGTGAGATGATAACTCTTTGGTAGCTGTAGGCAACATGTATTTCTGCAACCCCTACAGGAAAACAGAGTAAAGTAATTGCTGCAGAGTAAAGTAATTGCAGCATTGCTGTAGGGGTCCTGCAACCCCTACAGGAAAACAGAGTAAAGTAATTGCTAATTGCTGCATGGCTGGAGATATGATAAATATGAAGAAAAATAAATATTCAGAGAAATCCGTATAATACATTTTAAAACAAATTGCTCTTATATAGTGCTTTTCTCTTTTCAAGTGATCTGCACATAAACTTGAGTAATGTGAACCAGCTACACCACCACAGAGCAGGTAGAGAAGAGAGAACAGCTATAGCCAAATGAATGAAAAGGGGGGACTTTAGGAAGGTCAGATAGTAGAAGCCCAATGAAAAACTTAGCAAGGACACTGGAGTTAACACCAAAGATCTAACAAATAGTACCATGGGATCAAATGACCAAATACTCAGGACCTGGGTTTAATGCTTAACATGGAGGATGTCTCCTTGTACAGCACCATGTTCCCAGTCATCATGCTTGGGAGCATCTAATGAAACTATGGTTCAGAGGGAAGAGTTACCTACTGGACCACCAACACCACCCACCATATGAACCTGGTTTTCCTAGGAGGTCTCTCATCTCAGTACTGACAAGGTCCAGCCTTGCTTAGCTTCTGAGATCAGATGAGACCAGACTACAAGGTGGTAAAGTCTTTCCCTTGTAAGACACTCTATCAACAGTGGCAGAAACCTCATCAAAAATTAATATAAGTAATTTCTAATAGTACAATGAATAAAGCAAAGGGAATACAATAGTTCCCAGAAACCTACCAATACTTGCCAAATGAAGGTTGTTAATACCTGTTGTTTGTCATCCTACAAAAAAAAACATGTAGTTTCCTTTTAATCACAGCTTTTTAAATCCACATCAATTATTATATTTGATTAACAGAGGCAGGACTCACCACTCCCAAGATGCTATAGAGTGTGAAGGAGACATTAACGTTGGTGGGGGTCTTTAAGCTAATGACTGGGCGGAGGGCACTGTTGTTCAGGGCAGTATTAAGGACTGTGTAGAGAGAATACGTGTCTGGTCGGGAGCAATTCACTTTCACCGCAGCAACACAGCTCTGCTCTGTGGAGCACAAACAACACTTTTTTGGTCTTCACCTCTCATCTACAAACTGGTGGCAGGGACAAAAAGTGAATAGCTTTTTTCATGCTTACAGCTCTAAGTAGGCACACTTAAGCCATTAAGACAAAATGCTCACTGATAAAATGCTAAACTGCTGGATTACAGTGGGTTCTTTGTATATTTCATCTAAAAATCTGAACATTCCCATATCAGAATCATTCAATTTCTCATCTTCCCAAGATAACTTCAAGACAATGCCATTGAATAATACTGGAAGCCTCAACTATCTGTTTGGCACTATTTGAAACAGTCCATTCGGCTTAAAGTAATCTCGGCATTCCACAGCAAAAGGATCTGTCTGAGGTGACCATACTGCGTATGTGTCCTCATAAACCCTCTATAGACCAAGCACTACTGAAAAAAGCTTTCTTCCTCCTCCTGTTGGTGATGTGTACTGTACTCACATGAGATACTGAGCTGCGTGCCATCCGGGTTGTAGTCCTGCCTGGTGCCTTATGTTTCCAGGTTAGGCTCCTGACTTTCTGTGACCCTTACGTGGCTCAAGTGACTTTCTGATATTGGATGGATGTGTTTTAAAGTTGAGGAAGCCATTGTGACACAGACACAGGCACAGGCAGGGCAGAGATCTTACCTTGGAGAAGCAGACAGCAGCTGGCGAACAGCACCAGTTGGCAAGCAGCAAGCTTTTTTGGGCTGGACGGTCCTGGGAGAGGAGCCCCCCTTGGTCCTCCCCAGCTTCCCTGCCCCCATGAGCCATAGGAGGGTCTGATCGCCATGGGAATCCTCCTGAAGGAGCAGACCTGGGAGACGGGGGCTTCCAGCTTCGCCTCGCTCCGCAGCACAGCTGTGATCTCGGAGCTGTCCTGGATGGGACAGTGGGGCCCCGAGGGGCTCTTCAGTCTCCCTCTTTCCTTCACAGGCTGCGACGCGTGCCGGCCTTCCTCTCTACCTGCCTTGCTTGGAAGGGCAAACGAATCAGCCATGTCTCCACGGTCGCCGCACAAGTAGTTTTAACCAGTTTTCTTGGAAAAGAAAAGAACATGTGCGAGTGTTACTGCCCAGGTGTGCACAAGCAGTCAGAAGTGCTGCTGCAAAGTGGAATTTACATACATGCAAAGCCACTGCCATCAGGTACATGAAATGTAAACAAGAAGAAGACAGGGTTAATCACTCCCTGTGTCTTCAGGGCAGCAAGCCCACAGTCTCTCACTTTAAATTAACCAATTCAGCCTTCTGTGTGGAATTAGCAGTGCTGTCCTAAGACTAGCTTGTGTCAGTGTGTCAGTAAGCCTCAGGACCAGCTGACTCAGGGGGCTCTTTGTTGGGCTCAGCTCTTGGCTCAGCAAGGCTTTGTTTTGGCCCTGCACACATTGTTAGGTGGTTTTCTCTGCACATGGAGGTTATCGCTGTCAATGAGTGAGAAGGCTGCCAGAGCTGTGACATCACTGAAAAGTCCAACAGAATGAAGAAGTGGATTCAGAATGATGAAGGAAAAGCATTCTGTCCGCGGGACATGTCAGGTTTATTGAGGTTCAATCAAATCAAACCGACTGCCCATGTCTTTTGTCAGTCCGGTTTCCCAGCCCGGGTACTGTATGGCAATGAAGTGAAGTGTGGCAGATACCTCTGGTGCCTCACAGCTTCTGGGTGGTGGGTTCAATTCTAGTGTAGGGAGCTTGCATTTCTCCGCATGTTTGGGTGACTTATGCGAAGACATGATGCCCACAATGGCCTGGCATCTCATACCGGGTGCCGTCCTGTCCTATGCCCTGTGTTTCCTGGATGGGCAGTGGGTTGTTATGACTCCGTTCAGGTTCTTCCAATAATGAATGGATCTAGTGAATTGTGGAGGATGGCAATCAGGGTTGGTATCATTCTAATTAATTCAGTGTCATTCTAATCGACTGTATGAAACAGGAAAGCTATACAGTATGTTGGATGTACCACAGTCACGGTACTGCCTAGCCCCTTATTATTTTGGCATAAATGTTTTGTGTATGAATCTAACGTTCGTTTATACATTTTTTTGCTTGGTTATAACAGTGCAGATCTGTAAAAATGTATCACGCTTATTGAGCCATCACTCCGTTGTAATGTAAAAATAATTATTAAAAGGAAAAAAAAAGGTTTTCCGAGCCAGATGTGTGTGGATCGCAAAGCGGTAGAGCATCATTAACTAATACTTGAAATTAAGGCACAATTGTCTGCAACTAACCAAAGTTGGCGTCTTGTTTATTAATCTCGCCCACTTGAGCTATAATGGTCATAAATGCTAAATTTAAAACCTACAGAGGTGACGTACACACATATAATACTACACTTCTCACTAACAGTTAACAGCAACATTCTGAAAAAACACGCATCGAAAAGTCTGCAGGCGTCTTTTGATGACGCAATCTTAATCTTCTCTATACCGCAGAGTGGAGTTTGTGTAACCATCACTGATGAGCTCTTCGCAAACTAGGAAATAGGAACGCTTGTAATTTGAGCAATTGCATAACGTGCTGTTACAAAACGGGTAAATAGAGAAGCCTACGTAAGGCGATTTGTGGTAGGGTTAGCGGAGGAGGTATTGTTTATCAGTAGGATAGGCGATACACAAACTGAGCCAGAGTACTGGCTGTATGTTACACTGCAGGTAAGGAAGCAGGGTATGCTATCAGTTTATATAAAGCTAATAGAGGAGTTGTTCTCTTTTAACTAATTTGTTGTATAATGTTGCCTGCATACGCACAGCGCTGTTCTGTTGACCGAATGAAGAGCGCTTTCTGACTTGGTATTCTTGTCTGACCGTCCGATTTTGTCTGCCAGTAAACGTGTGCTTATATTTAGCTACACAACTTATCTGCAGATAAGAGCATTGCCTTCCTGTGTGTGAAAGTGCTAATCACTAATTTACTGACTATTTCTCTAAAAGTGTTGGTTTAGTCGGGTTAATCGAGCAGTAATTCATCCTGGCAAACTACAGTGTGCTGAACCAAGTACACTAGTTTAAATACATTTGCAGCCGTGAATATCGCACGTGTAAACGTGCTTTCTGTTTGCTTCATTTTCATATGATGCTTTGCTCGGGCGGTTATGCAAAGAGCCGTGTCTGGTATGTAAATGTGGTGAGTGGAGTCTCTTAGAGACCTGTTTTCTCACACTTGTCTTTGGACGTGGTGCTTAACGGGATTTACTACTTCCTGTTTCCTGTGCCTATGAAGCAGAAATCATTTTGAAGACCCAATCAATTACTCAGACCAAATCCTTTCACTATTTAAAAAAATATGCAGTTCTGGGAAGTCGAGTTGCACAGCAACAAGCTATGGATTGTCCTTCACCTAGTATGAACGAAGCAGAAAAGTGCCATATCAATGACTTAGTCAGCTGGCTGATGCTTTTCTCAAGAGCGACTTGCATTGGCACCCCCCATTCTTCCATCTGGTTGTCTATTTCACTGGAGCAATCTGAGTGAAGTCCCTAGGGTCCCACCGGAGTCCAGAGCCCCAGGCACTGCTCCACACTGCTGCTGGCCCATTTCATTCCAGTAGCCCCCTGGCACTGGCTCTTGTTTGCTGGAGAAGATTGGAGCTCTGCGCGGCAGAGGAGCCCGGCGGTGACCCCCGGTTCGCTTCTGTTTCCCAGGCTGCAGCTGCTGCTGTGCCAGTCGAGTGGAGCTGCTCTCGGTCGTGTCCCGTTGTTGTCTGCCAGGGAGTCCGGTATCGCCTCCTCCTCTTCCTCCTCCCCCCATTGGCCCCAGACGCAGGGCACCGGCATGTCGGGCAGGTCGCCACCCTCACCACAGGGGGGCGCTGCAGGCAAGGGAGCGGCCAAGCGAAAGCTGCAGGGCGGCGAGGGAACTGGCGAGAAGAAGGCGAAGAAGACGGCGCCCGAGCAGGGGGCCGGCTGGCTGGCGGAGGCTGTGGCGCAGTCGAGGCGCCAGGCTGGGCTCTCAGTGCAGGGCTTCGGGTTCGACAAGAAGCGGATGCGCGTGCTGTCCAAGGCCAGTGCTATGAAGGGGGGCTCCGAGGGGGTCCTGTACTGGATGTCCCGGGACCAGAGGGTCCAAGGTGAGTCACGCCGAGCAAGTTGTGGATTTCCAAAAGAGCAAAACGATGTTGTGCGTCATGGAGCGCCGCACCACCTCTGTGCGTAAGTTTTCTGTGATTTGTTTGCAGTTTCACAAATGCTTAAGCTGACGGGTTGACTGCAGTCTTTCAAGACGCCAGCTTTTCTCTGCTAGGTTTTTTTTAATCGTCTCAGTGGTCTCTCTCTCCCTCCCCTGGCTGTAGATAACTGGGCATTGCTGTATGCCCAGCAGCTGGCCCTGGAGGAACAGCTGCCCCTGCACGTGTGTTTCTGCCTGGTGCCATGCTTCCTGGACGCCACCATCCGCCAGTTCGGTTTCCTGCTGAGAGGCCTGGAGGAGGTCGCCAAGGTCAGGCCACTCACTGCTCTTCTGGAAAAACCCGAGACCCTCTGCCAACAGTGGCATCTGTAAAACCCTCACCAGCCCGCTGGCGTCTGTAAAACGCGTCCGACAAACCCACTTTGGCAAGCTGTGGCTCGCAAAGGGTTTCTGGAACAAGCTGCCTGGCCATGTTATTGAAGCTGTTCCCTTCAAAAAGCTGTTAGATGAGCTTTTCTGATGCAATATCGACCTGTAGTCAAATGAGCTCGATGGCGTCTTGCTGATTGTGCCCCTGAACTGCCTCCACAACTGTCCCTTGAATGGAAAAAAGTCAGAACAGCCTCCTGACAGCATCTGGTGCTCTGTACTGTCGATCAACTGTGATATATAACTCTGTTAAAATCTATTCATACTATGGTACTTGAATATTTGGTTTTTGTGAGGAGACTGCTGTAATCCGACAGCAGGACTGCCCTTATTTTCCTTTGTCTGTGTCAGTAAGAAGTGTCAGGATTTTGCTCTCTGTCTGTGGCAGGAGTGCTCTGCTCTGGGGCTGGAGTTCCACCTGCTGCGGGGCTCGGCCGGTGAGGTGCTGCCGCAGTTCGTGCAGAAGCAGGGCCTGGGCGCCGTGGTGACTGACTTCGCGCCCCTCAGGCTCCCGCTGCAGTGGGTGGAAGAGGTGAAGGAGCGGCTGCCTCAGGACATTCCTCTCATTCAGGTCCGGTCATCTCGGTGTGCGGCGCTGCCGTTCCCCCTTTTCACCACTGTGTGGCGCTGCTGTCTGTTCCCTGCACCACCTGCTGCGTGTCTGCTCATAGCTGCTATGGGGTGTGTGTGTGGCTGTGTGTACCCCTTGTGCTCTGACTCAGTCAGTCTGTAGTCAAACTGCTGTACTGCTGACGGAGACACTATGAAATATGGCAGCCTTTGCTGAGATCTCTTGCATTTCTTTGATGTATTTTATCAGTTCTTCTGGCCTAATCTTACAAAAATCAAAGTCAGCTGTACTGTGGCATTGCTGCTTGCTGTCTGACACTGTGTTGCCCTGCAACAAGTGCATTGTCTTGAAACTGTATCTTGAGTTTTATCTTTTCACACTTTGTCCTCCACATTAAGTTTGAATCATTAGTTTAAATTTTAATTGAATCTTTAGTTTTGAGAGAAAAATATTATTTTTTTCTTAGTGTAGCTGCAACTTTAATGTCATATTGTATTCTAACCTGTTTTAAACTCTGACAGGTGACATTCTGATGGGGTAGCTCAGTGTCTCACTGTACCATCGCATGTGCCCATCCTACTTTGTCCTCCACCTGTCACTCACTGTACTGAACACCCCTCAGGTGGATGCCCATAATGTAGTGCCCTGCTGGGTGGCATCTGATAAGCAGGAGTACTCAGCCAAGACAATTCGCAAGAAGATCACCAGCAAGCTTCCAGATTTCCTGAAAGAGTTCCCCCTGGTGGCCGAACATCCCCACCGTGCCTCCAAGCCTGCGAAGGTCAGTGTGCACGCAGCAGGACTGTAGTTTAACACCTAGCCTCCGCGTGTTGTTACTCTCGCGTTGTGCTTGTGAAATACAATATTGTAATAAGACTGTGTTTACTGCATCTATATTTGCAGATGAAAGAGGGCACTGCCTTGCTAAAATGAGAAAATCTAGCATGCTAACCTATCTGTGACATGGCCTCTGAGAAACAGTGGAGCAACAGGTCTGTCACCTGTGTGCAGAGGAGCTGCAGTTTTCAAAACCAATGGGAAGAGCTGTAGTAAATTGGCTCAAGACCCTGTGCCTGTGGGAAGTTATTTGCATGCCGGTGTCTCGGTTCTGTATCGGCCCCTGAGGCTGTCTTATCTGCCACCTGCAGCCCATCGACTGGGAGCAGGCTCGGTCCAGTCTGGCAGTGGACCGCAGCGTGAAGGAGGTGTCCTGGGCCCGTCCCGGTGCAGCAGCTGGGCTGGAGGTCCTGGAGTCCTTTATCGACCACCGGCTGAAGGATTTTGCAACCCAGCGCAACAACCCCAACGGGGAAGCCCTCAGCAACCTGTCCCCCTGGCTGCACTTCGGTCAGTGTACTGAGCATCTGTCACTCTGGAAACTCTCTGAAGGTCTGATCATTCATACAGCGCGTCTGTATGAATGAATAGAGCTCAGGTTTAAGAGACTCTGCCTCTCAGTTTAAAGACATCTGTGTTAGAGCTGGGCGATAATTCAATAACGATAATTATTGCGATATAATTTTCCTAGATATAATTTTAACAAAAGTTCGATAAATGTCTGATATATATGTTTATGCTTTGCGCGTGTGTGTTGCAGACCGGGCAGCTAACAGATTTGTTTAATGTTTCTGCTGTTTGGCAAGTGTTTGTTGTGTTCTTAAAATGAAGAGTTGTTTAATTTACCAATTAACTGTCTGGTTTCTTCAGCTTTCACTCAGGAGAAAAAATCTGCCTTTAAACTTGAAAGAAATAATGATTTGACATTTATCGTGATAATTATCGATATCGACTGATATGAACATTTTTATCGGGATAATGTTTTTGGCCATATCCCCCAGCCCTAATCTGTGTCCTCTGTCAGTCTGTTTCAGTCTTCATTGTGCTTTCTCTGTCACAACTTCAACACATGTTGTTCAGATCATGGACACCAGTAACCTCACCGTAACAGGGTAGCACTGTAGTCAGATTTGGTTTCGTCCTGTCCTGTATCGCGCGTGCTGCTCTGACCCCTGACTCTGTGATTGCCGCAGGCCAGGTGTCGGCCCAGCGCGTGGTTCTGGAGGTCCGGCGCCACGGCCGGCGGTGGCCGCAGTCCGTGGACGTGTTCGTGGAGGAGGTTGTGGTTCGCCGGGAACTGGCGGACAACTTCTGCTTCTACAACAAGAAGTACGACCGTGTGGACGGTGAGAGAGGCAGACGGACAGGGAGGGAAAGGGCTGGACTGCGGTAGGGCCGGTTTGTGAGGGGCGGTTCTGACTACCTAACCTGGCAGTAGCCTAGGACGGGTTTGCAGACACAGCCAGAGGGCAGCACGGTAACTGAGGAGGGAAAAAGGCTGAATTTCCTTTGGAAATAGATCCAAATATGGAGACTAATGAGAGGGACTCAGACTAGGAGCACTGTCCTTAGGGTTAGCAGTGTGTCCCTCCCCTTGCAGGAGCTTATGAGTGGGCACAGAAGACCCTGAGAGAGCACGCCAAAGACCGCCGACCTTATCTGTACTCCCGCGGCGAGCTGGAGGCCTCCAGGACTCATGACAAGCTCTGGAATGCAGCTCAGGTATTGAAAGCACTGTAGTCTAAAACAGCTCGTCCCCGGCCTCGCGCACTGAACGCCACTCCCTCCAGAGCATGGCAGCGTCCCTCCAGAACACTGCTCGCCCCCGGACTCGCACACTGGTCCCAGCTCTCTCCAGAGCGTGGCTGTGTTACCAAATGTCTCTTAAAGTGCTGCTTTTACAGAAGTACTTGTCATGCAGTGGGATTACTTAGTTTAACAATGACAGGTTTCGATCTCACATTGACATCAAATACATATTTGCTCTTGGCAAACAAATTCATGGACGTTACCACTCCATAGCAAAACATATGAAGCACACGCTATCCTCCCTGGGCTGTGTGTCCTGCAGGTTTCTGAGTTGCTGTAAACCTGTCTATTGCTCCATTATCTACTGCTACTGAAAGTTATCAGCATTGACTAGTACCAGATTAGAATGGAAAATGATTGCTCCTAAAACTTTGATATATTTGGCATTTTGTCTCCAATGAAATCTCCAGAAGTCTGGCATTGCACCAACACTGACATTTCTTACAGTTTAACAGCTTTCGTATTTCAATAAGTATTTAATGATTTGTGTGTCAATGCAAACAAATCGGTGTCTGTACATCGTCATAGCCCTAAAACCAAATAGATGCTATAGATAAATGTGAACACATTTCTGCAGCTTAGCTGTAAAGAGAAAAGATATTACCTGGTGTCTGAAGACAGCCTCTGGCACCACTAGCAGGATGAAGAAGAACTTCGAATATCTGCAGTGTTTGTCATGGAGGTCATTCAATTTCTTTTCAAAAGTCAAAATTCGGTAGTGAGACACTGGAGAAGGGAAGACATGGTGATTAGCTTAAGATGGGACAGTTTCAAGAGCTGTCTGTGGTGTATAGGAGCTATTTATTATAAGTGGCTATCTTATTTGCTTAAATAAACAAGGATGTTCTACTTGAGAGGCTGTTTCTAAAAGCAGAAAGTTTGCGTTAAGCACTGTGGTTTGACTCTTTAGAGGCAGAGAACGCAGCTGGCCTGCCAGTCACCACAGATCAGCCTTCTGCTGAGCAGCCCGGACTGTTGCCATAGCTACAGGACATCCAGCCCCTCTGGTGCTGATGACTTGTCCTGTATCTCATTGGCATCTAATTAACCTGCCCTCTGAGAAGGCACCTCATTAAACCAATGCTGAACTCTGGTTACACACAGCACACATGAGGAAGTCTGGGATCAATAGATCAGGTGGCACTCCAAGGATTGGTTTAGGCAACACTGCTGCTCTATTTGAACTCTCTCTCTCTGCCCTCTGGATGTATGTGGCCTGTAGTTCCAGATGGTGTCTGAGGGAAAGATGCATGGTTTCCTCCGGATGTACTGGGCCAAGAAGATCCTGGAGTGGACAGCGTCACCGGAAGAGGCTCTGGCCACTGCCATATACCTCAATGACCGCTACGAGCTGGACGGTCGCGACCCCAACGGATACGTAGGTCAGTGCAGGGGCAGGGCTAGGTCAGTGCTGTTCTGTGATGATCAACGCGGTCATTGGTCGTGCATACGCCATTCATATCTTGTATGGACTGAGCCTTAATGCAGATCAGCCTGCGCTCTTGTTGTGGTTAAAGTATGCGCACAGTTCAGTTCCCACCAGCTGCGATGGTCACACTGCTTTAACCTGCAAAAAGCAAGTCTCTCCCTCTCATTTCTCCCCTTTGATATTGTGCTTTTCCTCTTCCTCACTACCTCACGCTGTTTTTCTCTTTTTTTTTTTTAGTCTGAATATTTTTACCTTTGTTTTTTCCTGGCTGAAGAAATTTGAACAGCTTTAGAGTTGAAGGTCGGGAGAGTCAAGATGATCTTACCGCATTCAACTCTCTGGCGACGTGTGCGGTTGAAGTAGATAAACTCACCAATAGACAGTCCTGTGTTTAACCTGTGGTGTTATTTTCATTTGGTGTTTTGGGATTAGACTCTTCTCTTGCCTTTTTTAATATTGCTTGAAAATGTGAATGAGGGTGATGTCAATGGTAATAAAAAAACAAAACAAAATACAATGAAACAAAATTATATGCAGATTGAAGCTTTTCTTAAACTCTTTCTCCACAAAACACTACCGACCACTTCTTTCACCCTACAGTAAAGACAATGTTTAATCACAAAGCACCTCCCTGTTTAGATTCAACCAATTAGATTCACTGCTTGATATTTAAACCCCAGGCAAGAGCGTAAATAGCTAGATGTCACTGTAATGCTGAAAACAAAAATGACTCATGCGCAGTCCTGATTAGGATATCACAAGTAAGTCAAAACACGACTGTTTAAATATTTACAATGGATGGAGCTTATAGTTATGTACAAAAGTATGTGTCTGTTTTGTTTGTCTGTCTCTAATTGTGTCCCATCTGCTTTATCCACACCTCTTGTCTGTCGGCGGTGATACACGGGGAATGGTGATTCAGGTGAGCTTGTTTTTCGGTTTGTCTTGTTTTAACAGTTGCCACGTCTCTGCTGTCTCTGATCGATGGTTTACGGTCGTAGCTTAATGCCTCTGTCTCCACCCCCCTCGCTCTCAGGCTGTATGTGGTCCATCTGCGGGATCCATGACCAGGGCTGGAAAGAGAGGGAGATATTTGGGAAAGTGCGCTACATGAACTACGCCGGGTGCACCCGCAAGTTTAATGTTCCGAAGTTTGAGATCAAGTACAACCCCAAACGATGTGATGACGAAGATGGAAATAGGAAAAGGGGGGGTGATTGAGCACTCAATGCCAGACTTCTAACTCTGAACTCTGACCTCTCCACTATGAACTCGGAGCCTTGGCTTTTTCTCACATGGTCAGAGCACTCTTCTCTCTTCCACCAAGTGCACGGGCTGTGTTCACTCCCACTCTGAAGTGTGCAGCGATGGTTTTATCATCCATTGTTATGGCGCGGAGGAGCAATGAGACAGGGATTGCCGGTAAATTCCTTACACCTTTCATAAAGCATGAGCTGAGCAGCACCCTGTTCTGAGATACTCGGAGTCATTTTGCTGACTGTTAATAAGGATAGACCCTTGACTTTCTCTTGGTTGGTAATGCCATAATCTCCTTGGCACTGAGCTGTGATTTTTAAAATACACTGTCACTGTTGGGGCTGCAGTCTTCCTCATTTCCTGTAGTTTCACAGCTGTTCTTTCTGACAGTGCGAGTTACTTTAGTGTGGGTGGTGGCTCATCCCTTTTTGCTGGCCAGTGACACCTTTCTCTTGTGTGTCTCTATGGATCTCCAGCTTGAATAAATTGAGTATTTTCTTATTTCTGTCTCACCTATCATTCTCCCTAAGTTACTGAAGCTCTGTTTTTGTTAAAGCCAAAGGGCTTCCATGGCATCTTTTTTTTTATATACAGTATATACTGTACAGGACTATTTTGTATTGTGTCAAAGCACTCTAAAGTAAGAACTTTTCATACTGCTCTATGCCATTTCAGAGTCTATAGCTATTAGCTGATACTTCATGTAGATTAAATATGTTCATTTGGAAAAAATGCTTCCTGTCCTCATTTATCGCCTTTTTGGTGTGTTTATAACAGGTAGTGTTTTTTTTTATGAAGGGTGAATATCCTGAAATTCCAGGGATGTTCTGCAGTCGGTGCTGTACCTCCTGCTATAGTATTTCTGTGTGGAAAGGGGAGTGGCTTGTACAGTAGGTGGATGAGTGGGAGGAGCCTGTACGTCCTTATTCTCCCTTGTGTGCTGTTGCAGGGTTTGTATCTGTGAGCTGAAATGCAGTTGGCTATTCCAAACTGGGTGAGAATAACAAAAGTAATTGGCCATCCTTAATTTATTTAAAATAAACAATATAACTGGATCCTCTGAAATATTTATGGAGCCCTACACCAAAAGCTTCATTGTATCTTTATAAAATAAATTAATATAATTAATATAATTTACAGAACTGTACAGAGTTTTTGAAAGCATTAAAGTACAGGAAAAAACATATAGAACCTTAATTTTCACAGTATTCAGTAGAAACTACCTTGAGAACAAGCTGCCCCCTTTAGCTTATTGCTTAAAACATTGTCTACAAGGAAAAATGAGGATATTGCCCCTATATACAACCATTCACCCTGCAGGGAAACAGATCAGACTCACAAAACACAGCAGTCTGACCCAGCCATTTTTTTATTACTGGCTGCTGTTTTTACTGCCCGTAGGTTCTTGTATTGAAGCTATCACCAGGTGTTTGGTCTTTCTAGCTTGTTCTCACTATTTTCTGGAAATCTGCCTGTGCAGATTTGTGAAAAAGGTATACATATATTTGGCAACCATCATTGGCATTCATAAAATAAACGGGAGTGGATCAAACTGCTGTGGAACAGGAGTCTTTCCCTGATTCCGGCACAAGAGAATGCCATTTGCTTTCCATCCCAGGTGGCACTCAGGTGGTCCTTTGGCAGATGCCCTTGAAACACGCTTCACAGTGTGCCTTCTCGTGTGGCCCCTCCCGTTCCCCTTCGACGTAGAAGGATCTGTTTTTCTCTCCGGTGTTTTCATTGTAGCACTTGGAAAGGATCTTCTCCATCAGCTTGTCCAGCAGGACCTCGACATTGTCACGTTTGATCTGCGGCTCCTCGAAGTTGGCATTCTGACACTTTCGGCACTTCTGCTTGTACCAGCGCACCTTGACAGTCCCCTGGCCCTGGGCCTGGTTCAGCTGCATGTGGAAGACCACTGGCACCTGGGCTGAGGCCCATGTGTTCCTGCACATTGTGCAGGAGAACCTGAGGAGAGCAGAGAGGGCAGGAACTGCGGTTAGCAAAGACAGCTTCCACCGCAGGGCAGGATGTGGAGATAACCAGCTGTCTTGAAGTATTCAAGAACTGTACATATAAACCTTCTTCCACACCCTCCGCAGATTAATTAATGGAAATTATGTTTACTCAAAAACTATGTGCATGTTTTTCTTTTTTACTGTTTTATGTGCTTTTTGGTGGAACGTAGAGATACTGTATAATGCATGCACCCATGGTATTTTTTTTCCAATCAGAAATAATCAGCTAGAGATTTTACAGAAGTGAAAGTCACATTACAGATGCACAATGTGGCTGTGGTTTGAAATCATCATCTGTGTGAGTGTAGGGCTGGATAATGAGACTGCAGTTTACAGCTGTTGCCTAAAGAAAATGCTGTCTCTGCTGCTGCCCAGCTCTCTAACGCTGGGTTCCTGGACACACGGCAGCCCAGTGACCCTAGTTTCTCTCCGTGCGGTCTTACCATGCAAACGCTTTCCGGATGTACTGCTGCCAGCCTGCCGCCTGCTGATCCACCTCAATGCTGTTGTCAAACTCGATCCACCACCTGTGCCCTTTATTCAGATCGCAAATCTTGCTTTGGAAGATACTGATCCATTCCTGGTTTAGCATTTTTAAGTTTTGCACTTAATTTAGTTTAACCAGCCCTAATTTCTCATCCAGTATTGACAGCTCCTTTGTGTGTGTTTCTTCCCAGCTCAGCAGTGAATTCACTCTGAGCTGCTAACCAAGGTATTTAAGCCCTTATGTCGTGTGGGTGGCTGCCTATATTCCTCATTCTCTGCCAGTCAGCTGAGCTGTTTGGCAGCAGAGGAAGCAAAACTGAAACTGTTTTAATTAACTTTCGTTTCACCTGGGTGCTGTCCCCTGGCCTGAGCTTCTGCATGTCGGTATCAGGACTGCTGTCCATGTCGGTGTTGGTGGGGTGAGTGCTGTTCTCTCGAGCTGTGTCAGAGCTCCACTGCACCAGAGCCTATGTGTAGTAGAGCACCTCTCTTCTACATGACAGTTATTTACAGTTTTCACAATGGTATAAACTGTAACACCAGTGCTGGGATGTTTGCTCCAGGTCTTTGCCTGCAATGAAAAATAGAGAAAGTCTTTTTATAAATTGTACTTTTGAAAGTGCTCTTCAGGATTTTTACATTTATTCTGTTGCAATAATCCTTCACTGACAACCTTGACCCACCACTAATCCATGTCTTTACATGAAAATGTGTATATTCTGTGCTGTTTAAAAAATGATTGTTAGACTTGCTGTAATCTTCTATTATAGGTCTGAAGGGTGATGTTGGTTAATTCACCAAAAGCTGATTGTATATGACATAAGCCCATCTCAAAGTGAAAAACAGCTGGCAGGCATTGTGAATTTATAGTACAAAAATCCTGTTACAGAACAGTAAAACACTCCTGTTACAATAGGGGCTACATTCCCCGTACAGTAGTACAGTCCTGTTATTTTAGGGGCTATAGTAATAGTACAGTAGAACAGCCTGTTACTATTGGGGCTACAGTCCAGTACAGTAGTACAGTCCTGTTACTTTAGGAGCTATAGTAATAGTACAGTAGAACAGTCCTGTTACAACAGGGGCTACAGTTATTGTACAGTGGAACAGTCCTATTACAATAAGAGGCTACAGTAAAAGTACGGAAGAACAGTGTTTCAGAAACTACTACACAAACTGAGACTCTGTGTTACTATCTGGCTAGATTTTGACTGTTATTTTGTTTTTTGGACTGCCATTTAACAGGCAGAATGCCAGTTAAATATATAAAATGGCAAATTAAGTTATTTATATATTTGTGACACTTCAAGCACAGATTAGCAGGATAGATAAACTCTGTGTAGATAGATAGTAATCTTATTTGTTTGTCCTGAGAACTGCCTAGTTACAGTAAGTAACACCAGATGAAAACTATGCAGTGATTCAGAGGGGATTAAAATAGCAGGGGGGGTTAAGTCTCGTTTTCCTCTACTGTCTATATCCCTGTTTGCAATGAAAAGGAAAGCTACTAATAAAACAGAACTAAAATTATTAGGAAATTCATAAAAAATAAGGACCAGTATAAATTACTGTAAGTGTGACTTATACTGACCTAATGAGTAAATATTTTAAGGTTTTGTTTCATCTGGACACAAGAACAAATGCATGCACAAACAAAATCTTTCAAATAAGGTATTGTTTGAAGAGGGACTTTGAAGAGGGATGCAGTGAGGGGACACCCACATTGTTCTAGGGCACTTAAAACACCTGACCTGTGAGTATCCAGGTGGACCAGTTACTGTCTGTCACACAGCAACCAGAACGAGCTGACGTGGGGCCATGCACATTGAACCAATACAACAGGCAATAAAAACCAACATTCTCCTTTTCCCACGATCTTGACACCAGGAGTGCCATGAGGAATTTGCTTTTAATTTTACAAGTGGTAACTTGCGATATAAGCAGTTATGGACCTAATTTTCTACATTAACCTACATTAACAGTTCCCAGATAATTTAGCTTTCACATGTTTAAACTGTCCTATAAAATCATCACGGAGATCTCGAGTGAGAAACCCTTAAAGCTGTTAATGGCTAGCAGATGTTGTCTGTGATAAAAGGAACTGGAACAATGCCAAAATCAATGGCTTAGTATGAAATTTATAAAATTGTGTAGTTCTTGTGTTTGTGTGGGAATCATCCGAAGTATCTGCTTGGCCTTTTGTGCTATGTGGACATGCTGATTTATTGGACAATATGAGGACAGAATGAAAAGCAAAATGTTTTTATGGAACCAAAAGGGCCCGTACAGAAAACAATGGATTAGATCTAATTAAGAAAGCAGCTCTATGGACTCAGTCATTATCCGACGGGCGTGAGGTGTATTTAAGTTAGCAGGGGGTGCTCAGCTTTTCACCCATCACCCCAGGGGCGTAGCCACGGGTGGGCCTGATTGATCCTAGGCCTACCCAATCAGTCCAAAGTAATTTAAGATTTTTTTCCCTTGTTGCGTTACATGATTTGCTTTTTAATGTTATGTGTTTGATTTTTATTTCATCGTATGTGATTTGCTATTGTCTCGCTGTATCTTTTGTGACCAATAAGACAATTATGTAAATATAGCATACGTAGCCGTAGCCTAATTGGCTATAATTGTCGTCAGACTGTCTTAGAGCTATCTAGCGCTAGGTTTTTCGTTTATTAGCCAACATGGCAAAACAAATGCATATATCTACGTTTTTGAAAAGGCCTCGTGTAGATGACCAGACCAGGTAGGCATCTTGGGTTTTAAGGAGTACAGCCTGCCTTCCAGAAGTGTTTCTGGAACGCAAGCGGCAGTGGACGCATTTGCTTGTAGTTGTAGCAGCTCGATACATGCTCGACCTCTAGGAGTTAAGCACAAAGAGGTTTTAAAATGTATCCTGTAAACGAATTTCAAGTTTTGGAATGCATGAAAAACATTACGAAAATATTGACGGATAGATGCCTGTGTGCATTTGATCAGGTCGCCTCTAAATGCCCTGCAGCATTTTTAAGTGAACGGCGTTTACAGAGCTAAAATACATCCATCCAAAGTATGTATTTGACGCTTTTATTAGCAGACCATTCTTGCAATTAAAGGTGTGATTAAATGGTTAGCACTGTAATGCGACTATAACAATTCAGTGTTGTCTTGTGGAAAGTCACGAATTTCCAAATTAGGTGTCTTTTGGCATCGAAAATAGAATACTAATTTCGTGGGTTTCATACAAATGTAAAAGCATCATGAAGGATCAAACAAGATCTTCAGAACTTAACATTTTAATACCTTCGCAGTTTTTATTCTCATGGCGCCTCACTCAGTATTACCCTTGGGGCGATGCATTTACTCCAACCTCTGAAACCCATACGTGCGTGCATGTTTGGTATGTTATGCTTAAGTCCGCTGAATATTTAAAGGCAAGGTAAAAGCTCCGTGAAGTTGCCCCCCCTACAGACAGCACAAACGATTAAACCCACCTCTTTCGTTAATGCTACGTTTGTGCCGTTGAAAGTAGCGTTTGTGCTGCTTTCGTTTCTGAGATATAGTGGCTTGTTTTTTCGGGGCCGTGACGTCACTCATCCCCCTACAATGTCGTAGGGAAACCGAAACGGTCTCATTCGTTAGTGCTACAGTATGTTTGCTGCTTTCGTTCCCGAGATATATCGCCTTGTTTTTTTCCGGTGATCATATGACCATGCAGTGACCCCGTCTGCCGAGTTCAAGCGCTCTGTTACAGTTAAGCTCGTACTCTTAACATTTTAGAGACAATCAATATCCATAAACATATGAGCCTCCTTAGATGTGAATAATACTAAGACACGGTGCATGCCAACAAGTTAACCATCTATGACATAAACCTGTGGTTGTAATGTATGTAAAATCACTGTGATTGCAAGATCTACTACTGTTTTTATTTTCTAAGGCATGTTATCCTTTCTTTCCCTACCGTGACACGCTGTTGCCAAACGCGTAACTGTGGGATACCATTGCTACAAGACCTCCGCAGCATGTCATGATAGGGATCCCATCGCATATATCGCGGCCGTGTATATCACGACTGGCGCCTTGCTTCCATACCATGTCGCGACACAGGGATGGGGCATTTTGTCGGAGTATGTCATATCGCGATATATGGGCTTCATGTCGTGACATGGGGGTGGTGCATTTTTTCAGGGTATGTCATATCGCGATATATGGGCTACATGTCATGACATAGACATGAGGGGTTTTATCATATCGCGATATATGGACTCCATGTCGTGACATGGGGGGGTGGGTATTTTGGCTGGGGGTGTCATATCGCGATATGTGGCCTTTCATGTTGCGACATGGGGCGGGGTATTTTTGCCGGGGTATGTTATATCGCGATAAACAGGCTTCATATCGCGATACGTGGCCTTTCAGGTCGTGACATGGGCGGGGACATTTTTGATGGGTGTGTCATATCGCGACAGTGGCTCGCAACGGGTATCGCGATGTGATCTTGATGCGCGCACTCGTGACATGCTATTGGAGTCCTGAATGCGCTGTGGATGCCATGACATTCTTTGTGTGCTATTCAGTTTTGCCCTCAGTGCGACTTTGCTTAGATTGATTAGTAATTGGAAACCAATGGATGTGTTACTGTATATCCAGTGTGCTCATACAGCACACACGGTTAACCGGGGCTACAGTATTTGGACCAAGAAGAATATCCATCACCTAACCTGCTACATGTTCTCGGAACTTCCACTGTGGCGCTTTACCGAATCAGAGTGGCGATTCTCACTCCTCACCCAATCTCGGCCCGAACTGTTCAGGGGTTTAGCCTGAGAATGAGAATCTATTTTTAAAATGCTTTACTTATTTGCAAAATAACTATATCGGCTTATTTTTTTAACGTCTTTATTCATTCACAATTTCCCGTACTCTTCTAAATAAATATATTTTATTTGCAATGTACTTCAAAAATGAACAGAAATGTAAAGTCTATGATTATTATATTATTATGCTCGTGCTTTCAGTTTTGTTTTTATTGTTACATTATATCGATCTTGAAATCAATACCTAAAAATGTGAATATGGGCTCTCGTGTTGTACCAGCGGTAATTTGGAAACTGGTGTCTCTTCACCAAAGAAAGGAGTACACAAGCAATACATTTTCGAAAACATGGTTAAAAATGTAAAGAAAACACCTAACCCAATGAACTAACATAGTAAATCCTCCCTAAATGTAACTGTTTATTCGCGTAAAGGGTGCAAAGTCTGGGGTGAACTGATCAAAAGATCACAACTGAAAGATCTGGTGGTCGTGACTTTGCTGTTTTGTACTGTACGTCACAGCCAGGAAAAGAAGGCGCTTCATTTAAATATATTGAAACATCCACCCCACCCGACCAGACAGACTCCGAAAACAAACTGCCCCAATTTTTTTCATCACAGTCAGGAGCTCAAGTATCGAGTTTGTTGGTACATGTAAACATTCTTGTTGATAGTTCCGTGATTACCCGAAAAAACAAGGCGCTATATCTCGGAAACGAAAGCAGCACAAACGCTACTTACAGCGACACAAACGCAGCACTAAGGGTTACGGTGAGGTGCTCCTATGCTGGCAGAACGGTCAATTAGAGCCCAGCCTACCCACTTTTGCACATGCCCACCCAAAAATCAATTCCTGGCTACGCCCCTGCATCGCCCCCGTTATGGGACCGCAAAACAAAAGATAATTGGAAATGTCCTATATTACAAAGAGATCATTTCCTTAAATGGCTCAGCTTTCCTCGGTATTTAATTGCGTAATTGGCTCACAGCCCCTGCAGAGCATGGTGCCAAATATTTCGCATTAGGTTGCGTGTTTTTCTTTGACCAGGAGGTCAGAGCAGGGTGTGTTCCCAAATCCAGCCCTTTCTTTCTGTTTCTGTTTCCTCACCTGAGCCTCAGGCTTCGCAGGGATGACGTGACGGTTCGCCGATAGGATCCCCGTGCTTGGAGTTTGTCCATCACGTAGTCGTACGGGGTGTGTTCGGCGATTACACCCCTTACGACACGGCAGTACCGAGATATTGTACATCTGAAGCCAGATCTGCTTTATTTTGAGGTGCGCTAAGGTGCTCTGTGTGAACCGCGATGGGGATTCTTTCACCATTCACTGCACTCCTATACGGGCGCTCACAAGTCAATAAAAGATACAGTAGCAGAGACTCACCTCAAGAATGTCGGCTGATTCTGCGTAAGGGAAACAAAAGAAGGAGTTTTGTCGTCTTGTGATTACCATACTGCGTTATTTTCAGAATGAAATAATTTTATTTACAAAACTGTCCAAGCCAATTGGGTTTGAGAGTACATATTCTCGGTGATTATGAGAACCCTATAATAATATGACATATTAGTTATATTGTCTAATTTCATGTCATTTCTGTTTTTGGGCAAGAAAGTTGTCTATCATGGCCGCATTATAATAAAGTTCTGTACAATGACTGCAGTCAAGTAAACAAATATATTGTAATAATATATATATATTCCAAGCCCATTGTTTCTCATTTCACCTCTGACGGCCACGACCACTCTAATCTCTCCGTCTGTGTTCTCAAAGACGGTTTTCCGAACTCATACATCAGAAAGACCACCGAAACTAAAATTATTCTGCAGGTAGGATCACACATTCTCCCTTCCCTTAACGACAGATTACTGTTCTTTTATATTTTCTCCATTCATTGGAAGTTTCATTTCACACCTCTCTGCACCCATTCTGACTTCACACCTCTTGATTGGCCTCTCTTTCTGTCCCCTGCTCCCGCCTCTCACTCCTCCTCCCTCCCAACCTTTGTTCTCCCTACTTTACTTTTTACTTTACCTTTGCCTACTGCCCTGTCTCTCTCACACCTGAAGAAGGCTCCACGGCCGAAACGTTGTGTTCTCTTTCTTCTTTTTTTCAGCATGGAATAAACCTATTATATTGTAATAATGACAGGCTGCACGCCTTTTCCAGGCTGGTTCTAACCAGTCCTGATGCAGAGACACCTTGACGTTTCTGAAATGTCCCAGAAGTGCCGTCTGTTGAAGCTGCATGTACTGTATGTTACTTAAACAAGCGAGCTGGAACATGTGGGTCAGAGCAAGTCATGATTTTGAAGATTTAATTCTATTACCTGTACACCAATTCTAATCCTGGACAGTTCATCCCAGTTTCACCAGGCATCTGCTTGATTGGAGTGTTATCTGTTAATCCAGAAGTTCCGCTGACATGGACCAGAGCTGCCACCTGGTGGACAGAATATTGCTTGTGCAGAGCGGTTGCGCTGCTGTGTGACGGCTGTCACTCCAGATCAGCTGGGACTGTGCTGGTGAAGCCAGAAGGAATCTCGACAGCTGCACTGTATTGGCACCACTGCTACGAGTAGGGTAGCTGTCTCTGTTGGGGAAAAACCATATGCTACTGAAACTGAGAGTGTGTGCCTCTTTGATGGCTGGCCTCCTGTGGCCCTGGGATATTTATACTTGCTGCTTTCTCTTGGGTTCAGCTGTGAACCCCTTCCTTGCACAGCTCAGCAGCGACCGGCGAGTTCTTTGAAATCGGTGACAGAGACAGACCTCAATTGCAGAGTGCGGGGAATCGCGGCTGCCCACGCGCTGAGGCCAGGGGCGGGTCGTGTCTACTGGCGTTAAATTCTTATTGCCTTGTGAGAGAGTTCTCCCAGAGCCGCCTCTGTGGCAACACAGTATCTTGGCCTGCAGTGTGGAGACAGGTGAGGATGGCAGAAAGGAAAATGATGTATGGAAAATGTGGTAATCCGCATCAGGGATGGCTTGGATGTTCCAGTGTTGTCTTGGATGTTGGTCTGTAACATTGTTGTGAGATTGTAACTAAAAAAACATGGGAAAATTCAGTCCATCCTCCACCTGGGCACAGTGATGCACTGTGGGGGCATTTCTCTGGCTGTACCCTTGGGAAAAATTGATTGTAGTTACATGTCAAACCCAAGCCTGAACAATGTTCTTTCTTGTTATTATAAAGCTGTATGTGTTATTTATGCTCACTGCCCACACTTTCACAAATACACACACAGACGTACCCACAACAGTGTCTTGCTCTCCCTTGGTGGAAATGCTGAGACATGGAAAGACATTGTGCCCATTCAGCTTGCCAAGGTTCGCTCACTTAACCTTAGCTGGAAATTTGGTTGGGTTGTGCATTTCAAACGTGCCAGAGATAATCGCATCACTGCCAAGTAAAGTCATTATACTCACAGTATTGAATGTAAAGTCCAAAAACTCCCAGTACTGCCAAGTAAAGTCCAAGGACTCCCAGCATTACCAAGTAAAGTCCAAGGACTCACAGTATTACCAAGTAAAGACCTGTTTACCTGATCATAATTTTGAGCTACTTAAAAAATAATTAATTGTGCCTTTCTCAATTAACCAGTCTTCTTTAATATAGCATCTCCAAGGGGTTCAAGAACATAACAGTAATGTTAAAAACTGTAAAATAAATCACATTGCAGCTCATCTTAAACTTTTCCGCTATATTTGACTTAACATAACACGCTTGCTTAAAAGGCCTGCTTACCTGTGTAAATAATGAATAAATAGATACCATTTAATAGCAACTTGAAAAGAATTTCAAAAAGAGCTAAAATTGACGATATTCTATATAAATCTAGTCTAGAAGACTTGACTAAGTCTGGATTAAAAACAGATGTTTTAGTGTGAAATGTATCAGTGGAGCCTTCCCATAGCTCAGGAGCTCTGAATTTCAAAGCTCTGCCCCTTTAGCCTTCATAATCCTGAGAGTTTTAAGCTAGCCAGCCTGTAGTCCAAAACTATCTTCTGTCATGGAAAATGTATTTCTCATTGTTGTTCCTCTGAGCTTTATTCCTCTCGCGAATCCAGAAGAGCATCACGGGCAGCTTGTCCTGCTCTTGTTACTGCTTGGTCTCAGAAAATCAGTCCACTCACGAGAAAAGGTACACACACATATGAAAGATTTTAATGAATAGAAACACAAACTTTATTATGCGTAACATTTGTAAATAAATTAAGGAAAACGCTGCACAGTGAGTCACTGAGCTCTGCCAGAGGGAGTTCTAACAACACACGGTGTGATTGTATGTTCTCAGCAAGCAGCTGTGTGCACTGACAGTGCAGAAAAGTACTCTGGGCCTGTGGGACAGGGAAGAAAGCAATGACTGTAGTATCATGAGAAAATTACAAACATAATGCTCTACACAATGGTGTGCATCACTGTAGAGGCTGCAGATGAAACAGTCTTGCTAGTTTTGTCGCTTAGTCCTGTATGGTGACTCCACATTCTTGTTGGTTTTTCCCCTGCCTGCACAACCTGTGTGACACATGACACTTTAACATCACGCTCCACAAAACTAACATATAGAATATAAACTTTCATTTATTCATTTTCTATTTTTCCAAAATTCCAGGGCACACCTTGGAACCTGTAAAGAGAATGACAACTTTTCAACTAAATTAACATCAGAGAGTTCACGTGGAATAAAAATCAAAAGACCCTCCAGAGACTGAGCGCAAGACCCCTGTGCTACAGGCTGGTGAAAAGAAGTGAACCAGAAGGGTCCACGTTCCACAGCTCTGAGCATCGATTGCATGGCTCCAGGTATTTTTTTAAAAGCCAGTTGGATGTTAATCTTTGATCAGTAGTGTTGCTTTTGGCCAGGTCACCCCAGTCTGGTACTCGAGGGAAACAGCCCAACACGCTCTGTAGTTCTCCTAAATTCATCAGCTCTGCTAGACCTCTTATTGTGGGGTAAATTAGGCTCAATTAAGACTTTAATAGAACACTTGAACTCTCCTGCTCAGATGGCAAGCTGGTGCACAACTCCAATCTTGGAGGGCCAGACGATTTCTGGTTTTCTTTCCACCTGTGCCCCCAACTCATTAATTGCTTAATTGGACATGTTGAAGCCTTTCTTTGTTCTCAAGGAGCTGGAGTAGTAAAGAGACCTATCATCCATGCAGGACAGCAGCCCTTGAGGACTGGAGATTAGGAGTCCTGCTGATGTGCAAACAGGCTGCTCATCCTGAGATCTTCACACACATCCACCACAGACACTGATCACTCCCTCCACAGACAGTAGCAATGCTTGGAGACGTTACTGATTACAGATTCCCGATTCCCACACACATTCAAAAAGTGTGAAGTGTTCATATGCAAAAAGTAGTTTCATCTGTTACAGTACAAATTCAGGGCAGTTTAGTGAACTTGATGCAGCATGTACAGTATGTGCACAGTCCTCTTAAGAGACATGGAGATAAGGGCCATGTTTCCCTGCCCTTGTCATGAGCATTTGCGAGAGCTGCAGTCCCAGCATCTTCACTCAGGCACAGCACTATTAGCTCTGCGCAGTGTGCAGTCAACGTTCAGACCAGCTGGCCAAGTGTCGTCCCTCAGCTCCGCTCAGACACCTGTGTCCAGTCTCCCAGTGCTTGGTGCTGTGCATGACTTGCACAGCAATGTGCACAGTCTGAGTCTGCTGCTCTGTGATTGCGCTGCTATCGCACTCGACCACAGCAGAGCTGCGACTGCGCCCCACGACCGGCCCTGGGGTTCTGGCAGGGGGGGAAGGTGATGGTGGCGTACTCCACATTGTCCTGTACGACTGGCTGTCCCTCCCCCTCGACACGTCTCTCCGCGCCAGGGAACTCCAGTACGCCATACTCTATGGAATAGACCGGCAGCCCCCTGGACATCTCACTGTCCTGCAATGAGGAAATAAGTTCAGCGAACACTTGGAAACAACAGGTTTTCACAGCAGCACAGACCCAGAGGGAACACAGTCTCAGCCCGATGTTGAAAAACTGTTGTTACAGGAACGCTCACAGACATGCAAATTCACATAAATCTAGTAGCAATGAGGAAGTTGCTTATCGGGGTCAAACATGGAAAGTCAGACCTTCTTCAGAGCAGAATGGCTGTTGTATGAGGTTCAGAGGTTGGAAACTAAGATCAGAATAAAGACAGCAGGCAGACCTCACCTGGATCTTGGTCCTGGGTGTTGGGTTGGTCAGAGCAGCTGGTGGGCCTGGAAGGAGAGAACAATAGTTAGAGGTGAAGTGGTGCTTTTTAATCATACACCGCTTCCCTGGGTTAAATATTACTTGACGGAAGTTCAGCTTTGTGTAAAATCTCCCATAGTTCCCATGAAAAAGCCTTCAAGTTACGAAAAGTTCAACTCACAACTGACAACCCACTGAAGCTAAGTAGTTGTGAGCCTGGTCAGTACCTATATGAGAGACCACCTGGGAAAAACTAAGGTTGCTGCTGGAACCTGGTGTTAGTGGGGCCAGTTGGGGGCACTCACACTGCTGTCTGTGTGGGTCCTAATGCCCCCTACTGCATTCTTTGGATGAGACGTAAAACCAAAGTCTCAGGACTTTCATTAAAAATCTCAGGGCGTTTCCCGTAGGCCTCCTAATAATCTCCATCCATGAACTGGCTTCATCACTCTGTTCTCTTCCCCACTGATTAGCTGAAGTGTGGTGAGCGTTCAGGTGCACTATGGCTGCCGTCGCATCATCCAAGTGGGGGCTGCACATTGGTGGTTACTACAGTACAATACAGTACGCGCAAGTGATATTCTTTTAGTTAAGTTTTAGTGCAGTTACAGGTTATGTTGTTCCATTATTATTGAATAGTGAAGTTATTAATAATGTTTTTCATGATCTCTGATGTGAGAGCATATCTTGCTCAAATCTAATTGGTTGATACCAAGTAAACCATTTTACTCACCAGTTTTCCCTAAGTGCCTTAAAGTTCTAGACATGGCTATATTGTTGTATTTCTCCTACTGCTTTCGTTTGTGTGTGTTATTGTTTTGAAAAAAAAACAGTATTTTCCAATTTTATGAAAAGGGGTTTATGCTGACTCTCAATGTAGCGCCTCCCCGCCCTCGAGTTTCGGTCTTGAAAGTGTGCATGTTTTTCTCCGTGTCTGGTGCACCGCAGTTTTGCGGGGGCTTGTCGTTGTGGTGCTCAGGTGGAGACCAAGTGCTTGCAGCCCATGTTAGCCTGTCAGCCCTGAATGGGCCTTTTCTGCCAGCTGCCCAGCTCGCCCCCCTGCTGGAGCAAAGAACCACCTAGCCTTCACATCTCAGGAAAAGGAGACCAAACCGTTAAGTTACTTGTTCTCTTTGTAAATAGAAGATGGCTCAACTAATCTGCTTAAGTAGTTTTTAAATGCATATGAGTTACTTCCACCCACACATTTTGTTACTCAAATTAAAATGACAGGACAATAGCACAATTAGATAAGACAGTGATAAAACTGTGCACGACATGAGAAAAAAAATGAAACGGGCCACTGGCATATAAGCATTTTAGTGGACTGAATTTGAGTTTGAATATGTATTAAAGTTGCTGTCTTTAAATGTTTACAGCCTAGAGGATTGATTTTTTTTTTTGCATGAAATTTCCAGCCCTTGTCAGAAATACAGTTATTCCTGTTATTTCTAGCTGCTATTCATACTACCTTCTGGGACAAGAAGTCAGGTTTAGACTATGGGTGCCTTTCTAGTCCAATTAATTAATTGGCCCGTTTGCAGGAACTTTTTAAAATCATTTTATTAGCCGTTACCTTAATGAAGGAGTTTTCATCTGTATTAGGCTTTGAACAAGGCTAAATGAAATAGAGAATCATTTTCTTTAATTTTAACGAATTTATGACAGTCACTGAAAAATAGTCACTTGTCTGGCAACTTAAGCACTTTAATTTTGCTAACATAGCGTTTTTGCAAAGTTGCTTGTAGTGATGGAGAGCAGAGCGAGTCGGTATCTGGGTGCTTCTTGGGTACGAGGGTGCGTGCAGGTGGGCTGAAGAACCCTGCCATCCTCGTGTGTGAGTGTACAGTGTTTTTAGCTCTAGAAGTAATGAGGTTTGGGGAGGGAGGGGGTTTTAGATCAGTGCAGGCATGTGTAGGTGTTTATCTTCATTACCAAGTCATGCTGCCTACTACATCTCCCTCCTACCTCCTCTCACTGTCACTTTGTTCCACGGCTCGCTGTGTGCTGCTCTGCTCCTGTCCGCACTACATTGACAGCTCCCCCTTAGTTCACTGCTCCATAGCTGTGCTCCTAGATTACACCCCGGCCAGGCCAGGGTGAGGACTAGCCAGGTGGCCACACAGTAGCCTTTAGTATTGAGTCTGTCTGGGTCAGTGACAGGGAGGGTCGGTTTTCACTCAGCCTGAATGATGGAGAGAAGGAAGCTCAGGGGATAGTACATTAGTTCCAGCCCTTCAATGGCTGTACAAAGGAGTTATTTTCATTCAGGAAGCTCCACTATCACCATCCTCATTTTCAGATTCTAGTTAATTCCCATTGCACTTTTGTAACTCATATCTGTAGGAGTGGGAAGAGATGACAGCGATTGTCCATGAGTCATAAGAGATAACGTGTGAGAAATTCTTGCTGAACTGGGATTAATAAAGATCTTTTCTCATTCTCTAAACCACCTTACTGCAGCTCCTCTACGCTGCCTTCCTCAAATGGTGCTTTTAGACATTATAGTTTGTTTGTCTCACATGCCATGAACTGTACTTCTGCTCTGGTTCCAGTACTTTGCAAACTCCTGAACTTTACACAGGCAGACTCAGCTTTGTAACTGGTGCTCTTTGGCACATTTTCTAACTGTGAAGCATTGCTCCTCAGAAGAAGCCTTCAGCAGAATAAAGGAATGAAAGTAAAAGTCTAATGCCATGTCCCCCAGTAAGAGACTTGCAAAACTCTTGACGGGGCTTCCAAAGTCTCACCTGTGTTCTTGTGGGTGGCCAGGTACAGGCAATACCCCACGACAACAAGCAGTATCAGGACTGTGGCCCCTGAAGCTATGATGATGTAGGAGATCTGGTTTGGAATATCTTCTTGCGTCGGTGTTGTTGGAGCCTCTGGAAGGAACATGTCAGCAAGATGTTAATGTCCTGAACTCTAACCTAATCTCATCTTCATAAAGGCTCAATGCCTGCCCAGCTGAAAGAGTATAACATGAATTGTCACACATCTGCATGTGTGCTCTAATATATCATGTCAAATTACTGCATTTCAAAAGTGCAGTTTTGAAGTATTTCTAAAAATGCAAAGGCTTCTGTCTTGGACAGCTGCAATTGAACTGCAACAGTTTTTTTAATTTAACATCTCAATCACAGTCCTCAGTTAAAGGCTCAGCAGTTCATAAAAGACAATGATTCTCATACTCAGATATGATCAGTTTCTTGACTCAAGGCTTGAAAATGATGTTTCGGCTGTTGCACCTCAACTTGGCGTGAACACCTAAACCATATACAGTAAGTCATAACTTGAGCCCAGCAGCATTTTAAATTGTGTTTTTTTTCATCTGCAAGGCAAAAATGCAGTTTGCTTCCTAGTAGAATTGTTTCTCATTCCATGTGTCTGTTCCCTAATAGACTTGGCATCTCTGCTCCAATGCCATCTGAGGGCCATGTCTCTGGACTTGGAGCTGTGTGACCAGCGGGCAGCGTCGGCGAACACACCTACCTGTTCCATTTCCTCTCTCACTGACCGTCAGGTTGACTTTGCTGCTGAGCGTGAGCGGATCTGTTGTGATGCTGCGAGACAAGCCGATGTGATAAACTCCAGAGTCGCTGAGCTGCAGACTGTTAAACCTGACTGTGACGTTGTTGCCTTCCAGCTTGATTAGTATCCTGTGGTGTCCAATGGACTGGCCGCCTTTAATATACTCATTGATTTTTTTTCCATCTTTGTACAGACCAGCCCCTTTTATTGATGACGGAGCAATACTGGAATTGAAAACAAATCGCATGTTGAAGTGTTCGCCTTCTGTCCCACGGAAGGATTCCATCTTTTCTTCTTGTAGGTTCGCTAAAGAGGATAACGGAGAGAAAGAATTCAGGGTGTGAATGTATGAGCAGAGCTTGTAGCCATCCAAGGTTCACACTGGTCTGAGCCAAGCATGCCTGGTGCAGGAGAGTCAAGGGTTATAGTCAGTGTGTGTGCATGCATATAGGTATATACTCTGTATAGTTAATAATAACTGTCTCTTACACCTACTGTAAATAGCACTTTTCTGGATGCTCCACTCAAAGCACTTTACAGGTAATGGGGACTATTGGCATCCAGGGGCTGCCAGTTGTGTTGCAGGGTGATATACTGTAGCTGCTGGATATATGGTATATGGCATTCTCCCCCTTTCTCCCCATGTTATTCTAGACTCAAATACATTATGCGTGTCTGCTAGAGATAGTATCTGTGAGCAACAGTATGCAGGAGGCAGTAAGCTGTGTAAAGCTGTAGGGCTGTGTGTCTGTGTTGGGGAGTGAGTGAGGCAAAGGAGTTTGCGTGTTTATGTGTGTGTGTTCAGGATGCACCACGTCGCTGTGTGCCAAACCCCAGTCCGCTGTGTATCCTGTCTCAGCGCTCTCAGCACAGCACTGACATCACACCTGTGGTTAACCTGGTGAGGCTGCATGCATTTCCTCTGATTATTAATAAAACAGTTCAAACAGAAATAGGAACCTTCCACTGGTGATTCAGTGGTTCAGTTACCGTAAACTGACGGTTCCTGCACACATGGACGAGTGAAAGGTCTCCGCACTGAACAACACTTATAACTGTTCTGCACTTGTTACGGTAACACATGCAAGGTGGGAAAGCCAGCAGATCTGCAATGTAATGCATTTATATCCTTTTCTGTTCTACTGTACTGTTACAAATCTTCACTGCTTGTGCTGTAGCTTCACATACCCTGCTCTTTGAAATTTAATCATTTTTAATCAGGTGCTCACCCAAAATGAAATTGCCAGTTGGCTTTTTTATGACTTGGATCACAGCAGGAAGGATTATGACAGGTAATAACTGGCCAGCTGTTGAGCCATTCATCTTTTATAATAGACTCAACCCTGACCAGAAAAGAGCTATATACATTAGCGTGAAGAATTGAGCAGCTTAATGGTTTTTCGTGTAGTTCTCTAGTTTCTTTCCTGTCATCCCAGCAGGCACCAGTAGGTTAAGAATAAGCCAAATGAGTGACTGAATCCGTTAATCCTTTGTGCTGCGTTCTGTGCTGAAGAAAAAGTCACTAAGTGATACACAACTCTGCTTTCCGAAAGGCATTGTGGTTACGAATTGTGTGGCCTGTTCTCCCAAACCAGGCTCGTTGAGGTTAACACTCACGGTCATGTTTTTCATCGTGACAGATTTGTTCTTGAAAGTATCCTGACTTTATTGTATCTGTGCAAGCAGTAGACGACTGCAGTATTGACTGTGTCCCTTTCAAAGCTCTCCAGTAGATTTTGTTGGCAAAGTTAATCGATAAATGTTAAGAATTCACCCTGAAAAGCGTAATTTTGGTTCACATCCAATGTACCGCACAGAGAATTTTCACCTGTGTTTGATCTTTCTCTCACAGGGAGTGTGTAAAAGAGGACTAACACTTCAGGCATATTTCCACAGTGGCTGTAGACCCGGTAAACACTGAACTGAACTGAAAAGGGTTTTTGCAGACATTGCCTTGGAACCAATTTCTTATCACTGATAGTCCAATTGGGCCCACAAACCAATTTTTAAACTAGACGCACATTAAAAGGAGCAAAGCCACAACCTGTCCTAAAAGAAGAACATCCACAACTGCACTCCAGGAATTTTGAATGAAAGTTTAGCTTATTGCCAGTATTTCTGCCGAAAAGAACTTCACCACTGTGTCAAAACCTTGGTGTCCTGTAAATGAAAAATTGGCCCTGTGACTTTTTGTCCTGTCCACTCACAAAGTTTATGAAGGGGTGATGCTGTGGCAGGATGATTTACAGCCCTGAGCTAGATAGTCATTATAAGACGGAATGCATTCCTACACAGAACACAGACTCCCTGCATCTTCAAAGCTCAATAAAGCCCAATTTTAAAAAATTGTACTTGTACATTATTCATCCATCAGTTTTCAAACCACTTATCCAAAATACAGTAGGACTGGGGGTGAGCCAGAGCCTATCTCCAGAAAACAATGGACACTAGGCAGGATACACACTGAAGGGGACAATATAAGCTACACTAACTCAAAGACACTGAATATCAAGGAGTACGTCACACAGAAAACTGTTGACTTTGCAGAAAAGCCTGCTAAAAATAAAATGGGTATACATATTTGTAGCTGCATTACATGCAAGTAGCTGAAATTTGCCAGTCTGATATACAGAACTTTGAAGACAACGGGCCCAATGAAATTAGAGTTAACCACGTCCCAATATCAATATATACAAACATACACCATGAATGCAAAACTTAAAGTTCATCATCCACACAGGTTTAACATTTTAAAAATACTGCCCTGCAAAAAGGAAGTGCATGGAATATCACAGTGGGAAATTGCAGCAGTGTAGGATGCACAAAGTAACAAAGTCTCCAGTGGATGATTTTCTAAAGCAGGGTGAACAACTCAGTCTTCCACAGCACATAGTGGAAATGCAAATCCGTATCTTGTACTCCACCCTTGGCAGTGATGACTGTCAGGGCTCGGTGCCTCATGAGCCCTGATCATCTGTCTGGCACGGTCGCCACCTGAAGGAGTTCACAGGTTAACCCCTCTCCTGTGACTCCAAAAGAACCAGAATGGTTCAGGCTGAAGCACACAGGACCCATCCTACAGTTTTCTGTCATCGTTGATTCAAATAATTTTAAAAACATGAGACCATGTCATTTCCATGCTTACAGCTTGATCAATATCATCCCATCACTTCTTCTCAATCTCATAAATCATCCATATGATCTTGCTCCTAATATATATTAATGTACCTTTGTATTTACTGCATAGCAGTGTGAGCTCTGGTATGACCAAAACAACACTGACCAGTAAATGATGGGACTCATGCCCATCATAGAACCTCATAAGCACATCATGCTTATCATGACGACCTTGTCTGACACTGTAAAGGACAAGTGGGCTTTACTCAACACCCCAGAGAAGTGGTGCCTAGCCAAGTCTTAGCCATTGGACACTCTTTACAGCACAGACATAATTTAAACGCTCCCTGCATTGACAAGAGACAACCTTCTTTTGCTGCTTGCTGCAGCTCACTGGAGTCAAAGCTCATCAATCACTTTTCTGGTTTTAATATGAATGAATAATTATAGTGGCTGAACGTTTTCTAGCTGTGATGTAGACAGCGTGTTCAGTTGAGCTAGAAGTAGGCAGAGGCCAAATGCGCAAATGAGGCGATGGGGTGATACCTTTCACAGCCCCGAATATAGAAATGACATGGTTTAGTTTTGAAAAGATTTTTGTCAGTGATGGCAGAAAATTAAAGCAGGGGGGCCTATGTGTTTCGCTCTGAACCATTCTGGTTCTTTTGGAGAGCTGTGCTACGGTAATAGTTGAGTGGTTAAATTTGTGCAGTTCTGAGATGAGTAAGTGACTGACTTCTTGTTGACGGTCCTTCCTGTGCTCTCGTGATAGACGTGTGTCTGAGTGTGATCTGGTGTGGCAGCCCTGAGCTTTGCGTGACCTCCTCTCTCGGATCCGAGGCAGCACTGGCCAAGTTCTTCACCTGTGGCTTTTAGCACCTAGGCCATTTTTTCTTTTTTCTGAGTTCTCCTTATATAAAAATCACCCAGAAATGCTCCTGCTGACCCTGTCAGCTACTCTGCTCTGGTTTTGTGACATTTGTGTTTCCGTTACTGTCACAGACATTGCTCAAACCGTCCAGTGGAGGAAATCAAGGTCGGTATATCTTGCACACAAAGCAAATAACAAAGTTCACAGAAAATTTCCGATAGCCTGGATCCTTATACCAGCCACGCCTTTGATCCAAAATACTGTTTCGTCTTTACTTTTTAATTTTCCATCCATTGGCGGTAAGAGTGATGGAATCGCTGTGTCAGGCTAAGGTCAATTAACGTCAGACTGTAATGATCAAGAAAGAAGAGGAACAGTTTTTGAGTCAAAATAAGTATTCACCAGCGTCTTCGTGCAAACACAGACTGTTTTGTTTTTCCCTTACATCTCTGTGCCTGCTGTCCACTGCAAGTGTCCAAGCTGAGATCTCTGGACCCAAACCTCAGAATTTATTTTGTTTTACTTTGTTCTACTTTCCCTGAAATATCCTGAGATCCTGAGTGACACACAGGGCTGGGCTATACCTACAGAAGAATGCCACCAACTGCAAAATACAGGCAGTGCAGGACAGTGCATCGCAGTGCCTGATAATCAACTCAAAGTGGTCTGCTTTTCATGCCAGTGGCCTTGAGCTGAATCTTCCCTTGGGTTCCCCTTGAATGCTGTTGACTTTTCACCCTAGTAAAGTAGGAGCAAGTAGGAAAAAGGATCTGTTTTTAACACTAAAGGTAGTACATGGAATAAGTGCCAGCTGTCCTCAGTCCTGAAATCATTTAAGACCAAGACCATTTACCTGCAAGTATTAAATACTTTACCCCTTAACCAGGCTAATGCCTCCAGTGCATTCAGCTGCTCTGTGCCAGATGCTTGACTTTAATGAGCACTTAAGGGAAAAAACTAAGAGGAAATGTGACTCAAAGAGCTTCATCCAATTGTGCACTGGTGTCCTGTGTCCTCTGGTGGTCTTTCCAGCTGATCATTTAACTTCTTAACAGAACCTGTAACAGGACCCTGAGATCTGAAGACAACATTAAGTCGATAGCTCAATTACTTGGTCATTAATTAAGAAATGTCAGGATTTCATAACAAGTCCTTGTTTTTGAATGTCTTTGCACTTCTATTTCTCTGTGACTGAATGCAGGGACTTGAGGTAGATTTAATTAATCTACATATAAACAGATACAAAATAAAAAAAGACAGCTAACTAATTGAAAGATGGAAATGGAGAAGCTCCTGATCTCACTGAGACAGAAAGTAGCAGGTGTGAAAGTCATCTTAAACAAAACAGTTCATTTTAAAAGGTGAATGTTATATTTCACAAAAATACAGGCTTAATTATAAGTCAGAGTTGCTAAATGTTTAATGGTTATTATTGTGACTATGAAGTGTACTCCTGCTGAGCCACACAAATTGATATTGGCAATTGATATTCCTTGCCAACAGTAGCTGCCATCTTCAACGTACTGAAGGTCTGTTGCTTGGTCTGGCTCATGGGGAGGTTATCTCACCCCTTGGTATGTGGAGACCAGCATTAGGCCAGTGCCTGGGACTAATGCTATTGAATTACAGTGTCAGAGGAACCTGCTAATAACACAAATAGTACAATGCAGTTGTGTCACAGCCTGCCTGCTTCATTTTCACAGCTGTGATGCTTGAACCATTAACACTTAGACCTTGCCTATAATTGCCTCTTTTATATTTTATATATAATTGTGTTAATTGCCTATGGTGGAGATATAATGAGCAGCAAAAGAAAATTCTTACTAACATGTGCAAAACAATTTTTATAAAGTTATTGTCAGGAAATTGACAACATAAGTTTTGTAGCTTGTGCACCAACATTTTATCGAACAGACATGACACACGCACGCTGACTAAAATGTCTCATCAACAGAGCTGATCCTTGCCATCTACTCTGAAAGTCACAGGCTAGTAGTGTCTGGTCAGTGTCAAAAGCAACACAAGTTGTACATCTGCGACACATACTTTTCACCAGGTTACGGGTGCTGTCTTGTGAGATTCTGCCCCACACATTTTGAAGAGTCTTGACTCTTAACTTGCCTCTGATTTGTGAAGGTCGCACATCATTCCAGCTCATCCCACAGTTGTTCAACAGGACTCAGAATTCTCATCTTGTAAGAAATCAGTTTCAGAAGCAGCATGATCAGGAGGAGGTACTGATTTATCGTTTCACTGCAGGTGAGCCCTCCAACATACAGTACTGATGACACAAAAGCACGGTTCTCTTGATAAGCGCAGGAAATTAATTGTTTTCTGTGCTTTTTCTCGTTCTTTACAGGCTAGAAATGCAACAGGTAGAATTACCTCATCACCTGTGCCTGGTGAGCTCTTACAGCTGAAGTGATTTAGTGCTTATGCAAAAGTCAAAGTCAGTCAAGAACCTCATGGTCAGTCATGAGTGATCAATTATTAAAATTATGCCAAATCATTTAATCAACATCCACAATCTGTGAACATTGTTTTGAAAACCTGCAAGCCACAACGCTCTTCGTGATTCTGATTTAACTGTGGTAATTAAACACAAAAGCTATCAACATCTAGATCTTTCATGCTTTTAATATGTGACGAACTGAATATTTCTTCACCTCAGCACTACCTGCAATTCCCCAAAGAGTTGATTGGTTATTTCTAGCAATACCGTACAGAGACATTTTGAAATAATTACTAAAAATGGCAAATTTTGTGTGAAGGAACTATGCTTCGGTGCTGTCCCACAAAGGAAATAAAGTGTATTAGCTAACTAGTAAAAAGCAAGTTAGAAATGTTGTGATATCATACAAGCACTTTAGAGGAAACCAAAAGCTAGTTGAATCGGTGACTGAACATTGTGTTAGGTGTTTTTCCCCTTGCTGGCCATCTGCACGGCTCCTGGCCGGGCTTTTGAAATACTACGTGAACTCCTCCGGGACTTTATCTCCCGAAAGCATGATCAATACCGACACCTGCGGTGCCTTTTCCACTGAGAATGTCACGGCCGGAGGTTCCGAGCAGAGCTGCTCTTTCCCTTTCAAGTGGAAACAGAAGTGACAGAAGACTGGAACTGAAAGTGAGCTGGCGAGGTGTTTGTCTTCTGATGGAGCACATTCCCTACAGCAGTGGCAGCTTTTCAGGTGGTAGCTGTTGTTGTTGTTGTTGTTGTTTGGAAAGGACTGATATTGGTAGATTTCACTCTTTTTGTTTTTTGTTAAATCACAACGAAAGCTGCACCTCAATGGAAACGAGACTGACGGAGAAGAAACCCCCCCTACAAAATAACAGCCTAATAACGGTCGGCAAAAGAGAAAGACGCGGCAAAGAGCCAGGAAGGGGCAGGAAGCAGCTCAGTCTGCTCTGACCAGCTTGCTGCACCATCAGCTGCTGCTCCAAAGCTCGGAGTTTGATGCGACAGTGACTGTTCGAGGGGCTACACATCACAACTGACCGGAATCGTTCACTTGCATCACCTTATCTGCCACAGTAACAATAAGCCACACAAAACAAAGTCTAACTCCTCACTCGGAGCTGTAGTTCACTTCCCAACTCTCAGAACTGTCTTTGTCCTCTAAATGTACTTCCGCAGCAAACACAGGGATTCAAGTCTTCCCCAAAGAAAAAAGCCGAAGGTGCTGTGCTTGCCCTGCCCTTTTATAGATTGAGAAACAAGCTAATTGTCAATTTCTGAGACTCAAAAATGCAATATTCCACAGATTAATCATTGAAGAGTGATCTGCTCTACCACAATCAAGGTGAATTTTCTGTGATTCTTTTACTGTTCTTCTAATCCGACGCATAAACTCTGAAAGAAAGCTTTCAGGGAGCTGCTGCATTGCCAGAAACTTGTATCTTTATTAAAAACTAACAGACATGAAACATGCTTGTGAAACCACCTTCTTTACACCTGGTCTTGGAAGAGTGTCCCCAGTATACACCATACTCCACTCCACAGTGCATGGTCTTTGGCATGCCATACCCGATCTGTATTTGTAATGTTCATTGTCAGTAATTAGACCGAGGTTGTCAATGACGAATGGAATTCTTACCCGAAGCACCATGTGAGGACGTCTTGATGCAGAGGCCAGCTGACAGACACAGCAGAATGACCCTGAAACGGCCGAGCCCGGGCACGAGAACACCAGCCATGGTGGCGCCTACCCTACAGCGAGTTTGACGTTTCTCCCTCCCTGCTGGAACGTGATCCCCCCACAGTCTGAGAGGTCTTCCTGGCTGGGGTCCCACCTGCGGCTCAGGTTTGTTCCCCAGCGGTGCTCTGACACCGGCAGCTCCCTAGCTCCACGCTCCGCGCTCTCTGACTGACTCGGGGATCTCTCGGGACTGATACCGAGAACATCAGACAGAATCAACAACAACAAGACGCTCCAAAAAAGGAAAACGGAACTGTTAAAAACAGTAGCAGTTTCAGGAACAAAATAAAAAATGAAAAATCTGAGCTGGTTAAGAGAAAAAGTGCAATCAGAGAAAAACCCTGCAGTGGCGTTCTCCGTCAGACTTTCCACGAGCAGCGACCACGGAGTGAGGTGGAAGAGAAACCCGAGGGGTTGGGTTAGAACTCTGCCTCATGCTGTCTCTCTCTGCCCTCCTTGTGCTGGTGCTGTACAGCATGTGCACATGAGCCCCTGTCTATCATGAAGCGAAGAGGCTAAAGCCTAATCTTTAGAACGAGAACGAGTGTTTGAGGAAAGTCCGCACTGATCTTTCATATTGCCAGAGTTCCCGTCCCAGCCCTGTGACCTCAGTCATCCCGAAACCGTGTGCATAAACATTTCTTCAAGCCTTCCAATCCCTTACACAAAGACAAGCCTTTCCAAGATTGATTCAATTCTATATAATTTCCCTTTCACAGCAAGGACAGAGTGTGAAAATCCTCAAGGTTTTCAGTGATTAAGAACAATGTCCGATCTCTCACCTTAAACTGATGCATCCCAAGACTGGAGAGTTCCCACAGCAGCAACGAGAACACAGAATATTTTGTTCAGGAGAGCAGTTCTGCTGCCCTTTCTTAAATCTCCTGAAAGTAGTTTGAATGTTTAAACCTGCCTTGCACAGTCTGCCGGATTTCTGTATTTTCAAGTGGCAGTATATTCCACAGCTTGTATCGGAGTGTGAGACACCGGCAGATAAATCAGACTCAGGCTTCAGTGTGACAGCACCCCACTGCCCTTCGCGCATGGTCAAGATTAGAAGACTATTAGAAGACGTGGTTTTCTGTGGTTGTGGCGAGTTCTGATCACGTTCTTTTGCGGTTGTTTGGTGTGAGGGACAGCTCTCTGTGTCCAGGTGGGGGTAACAGAGACCAGACTTCCCAATTCTCTCAGCTGTGGGATTGCTGGTTTTTACTGCTTTTTAAATTGATAATTAAGACTTTAGATTAAAGAGATGGTTGAACCAGAGACCCACTCTGGCATGAATTGACAATTCCAGTACTTGGCTTATTTCTTTTCCAAAGACTTTTCTTACAAAGGAGCTTCAGATACTCAGCTCAGCGATTCTTGTAGTGCACCGCAATGGGAGCTAGCTTGTCTATCCAGAGCGCTCTGGACTGCCCTGCCTGGTGTTGGTGTGAGTCTGTGGTGCAGTGTGCAGCTCAGCGGGTGGTGTCTTACCGTTGGGTAGCAGCAGTAGCAGGGAAAGCATGGAGAGCCGGCTGGCTGGGTGGCTCATGGCCTCTCTGGACTGGGGCTTGGGGAGAGATGAAAGCCTGGATTTCTTCCGAGACACCCTCTCCCTCTGATACTCCGGTATCTCTCTCCCTTCCCTCTCTGTCTGTGTTCTTTCTTTCTCTTTCAGCCCTCCTCTGTCTCTCTCTCTCTGCCTTTCCTCTGAGGTTGCGAAGAAAAGAGGTTTTCAAGAGGGGGAGGCGCAAACAGGAACTCGGGCAAAACCTCGTCACAGCTCAAGTGCTCTGTGCCTTGATTTCAGAAAAACAAAACAAAGTCTTGTGTCTGAAAGGTGGCCAACATCTGTGCCACAGCTGCCACACAGCTAGGGATGCCTTGAGGAGGACAGAGCATCCCTGGGAGTCATGGCTGTGTCCCTGGGCCACTGTCAATGAGAGACACATGAGCTCTCTCTGAGCTTTCACACTATCTAGTGCAAAGCCTGAACAGATTAAATCACAGATGGAAGGCTTGTTGAAATACTTTGAAGCTTGTGGTTTTGTACTGAATTGATTATAATTAAAGCACTCTGCGATAAAAAACAATTCTGTGTAATGTCCCAATCAAGAGCCCTTTTGGAGCTTAACAATTCTGAAATGTATCTTAATGTTATTCCCTCTTAGGCCTTAATGACTTTTTTACTCCATATTACCTGACTGACCAGTTTCATTTTGCGATAAACTTGAAGAGGTTCAGCAGAAGTAAATGAACACGTGTGGTCACTGAGGGTTGCACTGGTTCAGAAATAAATGTTGTCCCGTTTGTGGTGTCCGTAACAGGGACATTCCCTATTTCATTAATGCTTATGAGTCTTGTTAGCTATTTATGCAGATTCACCTCATACAGTATTATCCCATTGAGCTGTAGCTGAACAAGGTCTTGTGGATGAACTAAATTATGGAGGAGGTTGACAATACCTGTGTTTATGTCTGTCTGTTCCTAAGATGCACTGGTGCTTCGATAAGGAGCGTGAAACACAGTCGTGTCCTCCAACATACTGATGATGGACAGTCGGTGTCTATGTCAGGAGACAGGACAGGAGACGACTAGCATGCTGGTGTGTGGTGTGTGTTTGTGATCATCAATTGGCGTACTTTCATGATCAAATTGAAATAATGAAATGGCCTTCTAGTGTGCTGCTGTGTTAATTTGATCCAGTTCTACTGAAGAGTAATAATGTTAATATGCATTTGCAGTGAATTGTGTTGCTGCCAGCATGCTTGGGTTGTTATCTCAGTGTGTTGGTGTCAATGTGTGTGCCTCTGTCGTCTTGTGCCTTTAGAGATGTATCTGAGAATCTGCTTTAGTCCTGCTATGTCAATCTGCGTGTCAGTGCGACAGTCTGGTGGCGGCTCTTGTGGTCTCAGTTTTAACCAGGGTGTGATTCCTCCTGCAGCCCCTTTCACCGCTGTTCTCACAGGCCCCCCCTCCCCGAACCACAGCCTGACCACAGACACCCATGCAGGGGGGCTCTCTGGCTCCTGGGCTGCTGTGCCTGCTCTCCCACCTTGCGCAGGACCCCGAGTGCAGTGGCAGACGGAGTGTGGGACTCGCTGCAGACAGACCGCAGGGGCCAGGAGTGCTCTCTCATGGTGCTGCAGGGGGAGCTGTCCGAAACACGAAAGCGCACGCCTGGGAAGAAGACAACAGAGACACACAGACACTGCTTCCATCATCAGTATGTGCACACAGACACTGCTTCCGTCGTCAGCATGGATACAGACACTGAATCTGGGACTGACGGGCTCCGGTTCATTAAATGCAATCCAAGCCTTTCATAATATGTAAGGAAGAAAAGGTGAACTTATGTTTAGCAGTGGTAACGTGGATTTTGCAGGCTTTGACAGAGCTCTTGCGAAAGCTAACACCGACTTCAGAAAACAACACAGTCCGTCTGCTGCAGAACAACACTGTATTTCTGAGAGAGTCAGTTTGTGATGGGTCAGTACTAAGGACCTAGACGAGAAGGGTTTACCTTTCTTCTGAGAACAGAGCAAAGACTCCATGAAAGAGGTGGCCTGATTCACATTCTGTAATAATTCAGCAACAGTTTATAAATCTGGTATGTCTGATGGTGTTCATCCCTGTGTGAGATAGGATCACCTGAAACCTTGGTTGCTTTCCCCAAAGACATCACTGCAATGGGGTAAGACCAAGCTATCCTGAGACATACTGTGCCTGCCCTGTTCACAGAGTAACCAGAGTCACATACTGTGGGAGCATGATGTGCTCTTATAATGGACTTTCCAGCGTAAATTTGTGTCACAGTGTGACTCAGAGTCAGTATCAGCGTCGCTGTCCTGGAAAAGAAAGTGTGACTGAAAGAGAGAGTAGCTTGGATGCGGGGGTGTTCCCCAAAACTCTCTGTATCTCTTTGAGGACGTGTGTTGCCCCACACATTATACCTGCTTTGGGGAAAGAAGTAAGTGGTATATATATATTTATGATAACCAGAAACCGGAACAGTTTCAAACCACAAGGAAGGAGAACCATCTAAAAAGAACTCAAATTCTGCCTCATCAATTAAATCAAAACAAGAAAACAGCAGAGGAATCATCAGTGTGGTTAAACTGTGTCCAGATCAGTGAAACAGATTTAATACTGTTCTTATAAGAAACATGGATCAGTTCTGATACTTTGAAGAGCAGATAAAGGTCTGTACAAATTAAGAACCTCTTATTGTGCTTCACATGATGTTAAGTCATAATAAACATTGGTAGAATAGGTTTTCAGATTAAAACATTTTAATATCTATTTTAAGAAATCCTTAAAGAGAAGCCAAATTCAAGTAATGTTTCATATACATACAATCAGACATACAGTATCAGACATTTTCGTAATTTAAAAAAAATAATGCTATTCAAATTTGTACAATTTCAAGAACACCGAGGCCTTTTTCAGTAAAACACTTTTGCTGGTTGGTTATGTCACACTGATGTCTCATATTTTCAAACCTTTAGGAAAGAAAAGACACTTTGAAGTGTGTTACCATTACCCCCACCCCCTGCCTACTGGCTCTCCAGGTGACACTAAGGATGTGTTTTCTTGTGTTTCTCTGTGGGCTGCATCTGCAGTGGAGCAGTGTGGCAGTGGGCTGTTAGCGCAGGTCGCAGGGTTGTTTTCACAGGGTGTCACGTCATCTAGAAAATGATGCGGCCTGGCTCCTCACTACTGACCAGTTTGACAGCCAAAACAACAACAACAACAATGGCAGCAGCAGAGGAGCGTCCCGGCAACAGTGCTTTGGACTTGTCGTAGTCATGGAACCCTCTGCACTCTAGTGGGTCTGATTTTCTCTCTGTCCCACTGCAGATCGTGGTTTTGCTTTCCTTAAATTACTGTATTTTTCTGTGCTCAAAGCATTTCAAACTTTCTAGTCTGGGCTGAAATCTCCTGAAGCCTGAGCTGTTTTCTCTCTCAGATATTCCTAGCTACCCTTGCAGCTGGAGCACTCTAAATTACTCTTAATTATCTCTCAGTAAAAGGGTGGTATCTGACTTCCCCAACTTTATGGACAAGTTCTTGTTCTCCTCAGTGGGGTGAGTCACCCCAATAAAGGTCACTGTTCAAATCATGTCTCTTCTTCACCTTAATCCTGGCTTTAATCAGGGTATCACCGAACTGCTGAATTCACTAACAAATATTAGACTGATTATATATATATTTTACAATTGAATGTTTTTGACTAATATATGATAAATAAGGATAATGAATATGTTATATAAAACTTACCTTGTCAGACGTGTTACTCGACCTGTTCCTCTAGGTTTGCTTATTCTAACAAATGATGGAATTAACTTCAGACATAGAGTGGCAGGACTTGTATGCTTCTGACACCCTGCCACATCAAAACTGGACTTCCTCCAGTCATCATCAAAAATTAAAATTTTGCTGATCAGGAATCAGTGCAAAGAAGAGCAACCATTTATGTTTCCAGGCTTAAAGGAATATTTTACGAAGAGCTGAATATTTTTAGCCTTGAACAGAGAAGATTATGGGCAGACCTGATTCAAGCATTCAAAATCCTCATAAGTACTGCCAACCCAGAAGACGTCTTTGGAATTAACAGGGAAACACAAACCAGATGGCACAAGAGGAAACTATCTTCCTCTTATAACTGGTCTCGTGTTCTTAGTGGAACACTCCTTGACCCATAACCAGAGTATAATTTTAGGCTTCTGAAACTGTCATACCCTGCATGATGTACGAGGGGAAATCTTAGCACCATACCAATACATTTCCTCTGTATTGTGCTTGGTGCTGAGTTACAGTTGTTTTATATTTCTGTCAAGACTGCTTGTTGTGAATACGACTTCTTAATATTAGGGCTTGGCATTTATTAGACATTACACCGCAACCAGACAGTAATCTGTGTAATACTATGTCACAGGTCAGGCATGAGGTAGCAAGGTTTTCCACTGCTGCAGTCTCATAGTGAAACACAACTGCACAGTGGCATTATTTCACAGAGTGGAGTGGCAGTGGGGCTCTTACAGTCTGTGTGCAGGCGTTTCTGTTAAGGCTGTGCTGTGTACGCTGTGCTAGCACCGCAGACTCCCTGACAGTTCCCTTGCTGCTGTGGGTTATTTCCATTCGATGAACTGTGTGCTCTTTTGTCTTCTTTCATTTGTTATTTGAATAAATTGCTGTAGCAGTCTGTGGTAATGGTGGAATGTTGAAATATTTCTTACACTGTGACTTGTACAAATCGGTCGCCAGTCAGGGAGGGCTATGAGAAGCTATAGTGGTGAGGAGGGGATCTGCTGACTTGATTAGCCAGTCCTGCACACCTCAGTAGAGTCATCTCTTGCCCCCCTCTGTTTCCCCTGGCTCTGCTGTCTTTCTCACGTTCTCTGGCTCTTCCTAACTCCTCTCTCTGTCCCCCTGTCTTTAGGAACCCTTCAACTTCTGCTGGTCACTCCCCTTCTTCTGCTCTCTAACCGTACTCTTTTCTCTATTATTCTTTTGCTATATACTAAGCTATCTCTGTTTCTCTGTGACCCTTGTTGTGCCAAACAAAATTACAGCAATTCGGGAGCCTGTGTAGCAGAAGTCTACACAGAGGCAATGGTTCTTTTAACTGGAAACACCTCAACCCACCGGGAAAACAGATCCACCATCACTAAGAGTCCAGTTTTCCCTTACATACTGGCAAGCTACAATAGTCAATTTGCCAGTGCATGAAAGTTTCCTCAGGGGCAGGTCATCTGAGAGGTGGCACCCGCATCTGAGCTGTAGTTGAGTCCCTTTTGCACGCATCACATAGAGATACCATCCACGTCAGTGGCTACTGCTGCAAACCTGGTTCCTGGTTGGGAAAACCAGCATACCATTGGACTGGTATGTCCGACGGAATGCATTTGTCGGCCAACAAAGGGCATTAAGCTGTGAGGGCATGCAGGGCACCCAGTCTGCTGGCAGCGCCACACCCCATCATCATGCAGCCCCACATTCTTTTGTAACCATGTCAATTTCTCTGTTTTGGAGGCCTCAGCCTGAACGTCCTGTAGCTGTCCTTTCTCCCCCAGCAGCGGTCTCAGAGAGGGCTCAGACTCCTGCTCCCCCAGGGCCGCTCGCCTGGCAGCCGCATCTGCGCAGTTGTTCCCTCGAGTTACTGGCAACACTACTTTATTGTGTTCCTTACACTTCACCACAGCTACTTCAATCGGCAGCTGCAAAACGTCTAACAACTCAGAGACCGATCCAGCATTCTTAACTGGAGTCCCTGCCGCGGCGAGGAAATCCCTATTCCTCCACAGCCATCCAGATACACCAAATGTATATATAGATTCTGTATAAATTGTTACAGTTGTCCATTTAGCATTTTTACAAGCTTCAGTTAAATCTTTTCATTCGGCCTGCTGTGTCAAGAACATGGACTGAAATCCGTGTCAGATCTTGTAGTAGACCCTATGCGATGCGGTAAGAGCTGGAGAAAACAGGAGGCGTGGTAAAAAGGAACACACAGGGGTTTAATAGTGCACAAAATAATGGTGACAGTCCGTGAGACAGTGTACGGGGAAGACAAAATGGCATCCAAATCCAAACGGGTCCAAGGGCAGGTCAAAACACAGACCAAGAGTCCATCAACAAGGAATCCATCCTGGGACGCGACAAAGTTAAAATCCCCGGGAGGGGGGCGCACACGGACAAACAAAACATGGAGGTCCAAGGGTGGCGGGGCGAGATCCTCCAGACCCCGGGCTCAGGAAGCGGGAGGTGTCGGGAATGAGGCCTATGCCCTCAGGAGACGGACGTAGGGTTTCCTGGTGCTAGGTGGGCCTCATGGCATCTTACCCTAATGATGAGCCCCGAGGACTGGAGGAGCTGGTCTTTAAGTAATAACGCTAAAAGGGTACACCTGGAGAGCTTAATCACACGGACAATAATGGGAGCAGTGAGGGGTCCTGAATGATAACCCACTGGGAGATGCCCACCTCCATGCTCCTGCGCCAGCACAGCAGCCCAAGACCCAATTCTTTCACTTACATACAGAAATAAAAACACTTGATCCGTCTGAGGGAATCCATCCCAGGGCCAGTGCCTGCAAAAGAGCTTGTTTCAAATCATTAAAAACCATTTCTGCTGCAGGAGTCAAGGCAATTTTGCCCTTAGACTGCACTACCCCCACTTAAACAAGTCCGTCACCAGTTGAGCCCGTCCTGAAAAGGAATCCACCCAGGCTCTGTTAAAATTACACAGACACAGAACTAATCGCAATTCCTTCACAATCTTTGGTACTAGAAACCCTCAGATAGCCTGAGATCTATCCTCAGTGAGTTCCCTTTTTCCTTTACTAATCTTTTGTCCAAGATAGATCACGGTTTCCGAACAGACTTGTGCTTTATCGTAACTAGCTTTATGCCCTTTCTTTGTCAGAAGATCTAATACTTGGAGCAGCTCGGCCTTATGGATTCCCTCTTCAGGGGAAAGAATCAGAATATCATCAACATATATTTAATGACCACAGTGTCCCACAATAGGGAAACTGGGACACCATTTACTGTACACTGCAAAATTGGCTCCCTTTTGTTTACATTCTGAGTTAGCGGGCTACAAGGGGGCTTCCTACTTTAAATCCAGTATCTCACACAAGGCTCTCTTTCCAGCTTTGTCCCCCTTTTCCCACAGGCCCACCCCCTGCACCCTCCATTTGGATATGGCCAATCAGAGTATTTATCCCAGTCCTCATTTTTTCCTTGAAGAAGGCCTTATATCTGGGTATAATTTTGGGGTTGCACTGCAATTGCGACACTTCTCAAATAAGGATTTTTTCTGCCTTTTCATTATTAGCGAATAAGGTCTCATTTCTTTCTGCCATCGCTTTAATTTTTTTCATCCCATTCTGTTTTCTCAATAGTATTTTTTGTCGTGCCCTCAAATGTTTCCCTAACACCAGTCCAGTTTTGGTCTGTTTATTCTTATTCCATTGTTCATGCACCTTTCTGCATTCTTGTTCGCTATATACCATCTGACAACCCGTATTTCTTTTTCAACTTGTCCTCACACTCACCAAGTTTCTTCTTTTCTGACGCCCAGTCAGACACTTTCACTAACTTTTCCTTAACCAACTCATTCTGTCTAACTTCCGCCTCCCACACTTGCCAGGCAAACTTTCAGGTGAGGCAACCCTTCTGGCGAGGCAACTGAAATCCCTGGCTTTACTGCAACAAGAACACCAAGTTACCCACCCTTGGGTCTATTGCATTCGCGCACCAGGTTATACTCCCCTGGTATTACCGCGTCGACAGGGTGGAACACAAACTTACAATTTACAGTTCCTCTATCTCTTCCCTGCCTCTTTGCATCCTGGGACCTATCATACATACGGTACCACAGTTCCAGACGTCAACTAACGCACACACCACAAACTCATTGTTCTTTTGTACCTGCTCTCCAGCGGCTCTCCCACTCTCCTCTTTACAAGCTTTTCCTCAGGCCACAGGTGGAGAGAGCGACAGACAAGGAGACAAACTGTACCGTTGAAAGTGTTTGTTCCACTTTCATCTGCGGTCAGTATTTTTTGAAAAAGAAAAGCCGTCCTGTGAAGGCAGGTGAATCTGAGTGAAAGAGAGAGAGAGAGACCGACGTGAGAAACAGAAAACATCGGTACTGTTAGTGCACAACCGCCCTCCGCCTCCTCGCTTTCTCCCTTGAGTGGGGGGGCAGGTGGGAACTCACCCCACAGTTACAGTAACCCCTGTGCACACCCCTCCCTCCTGCAGCGCTTTCATGCATCTGTACTGTGTTCTCCTGCTGTCGCTGCAGCACATTCACTCACACACCCGCAACTACATGCACACACAATCACATACTGTATACAGCTACATTTGCACACAACTACGCACACAGTCATACACATACTCACTTATGCACACACAAAAACAATTACCTATCTACACCAACATACACACACAGGCATACAAACACAGTACAAAAGCAATTGGACATTCACATCTGCAAACATCTAACATCTTCACACACAATCACAGAGGTACACACACAGATACAAATAAAATCACTCATCCACACCTACATACACACACATCTACACACATACAATAACATATGCAGTGCTGAGAAAATGTTTGTGAACCTCATAGTTCTACCATGAGAACCTTTTTGAATCAAAACCACTCATTATACACATGGAAATATCCAATAGAGTTTACAGTAACCAATTCCATGCCTCTTGAAACAAACTGATGTATGAATTTAAAAAAATCAATGAGCATAATACAGGGGATGTGAGAAAGTAGGTGAACCAGTAGTTTCATTAGCTCAATTAAGGTAATAATTAAAACCAGATGTTTAAATAATTAGGTAGATACTGGGGGCTGAGTTTGGAGGATACAAAGATCAGAAACATTGTGAATTTAGTCCCATGTGTGTGAAGACAAATTAAGACATGATCTTAGGAAATCTCTGAGGACATCAAAAAAAGTTATTGATACTCATCAAGATGGAAGGGACTATAAAACATTGCTAAGGATTTGGGATTCCACCTGTCAAACAAATAGTTTACAAATAGACCACAGTCTTGACATCTCTCCAGGAGGAATCATCCTATCAATATGTATCCAAGAACAAAATAGATCCAGTATCCAAATGTATCCAAGAACAAACTAGACAGTTGTCTGAGTGTTACAAAGAAGAACAGAATAACCTCCAGGGAACTGTAGCTCACTCTCACTATGGCTAATGTGACTCAACTATCAGAAAATGACCAGACAAGAATGATGTTCCTGGAAGGATAGCAATGAGAAAAGCACCAATCTCCGAAACATCACTGCTGCCCATCTGAAGATTCCCAAAGAGATAATACATGTTCTCTGGACAGATGAGTCAAAGGTAGAAAGAACTCTTTGGTCACAAAGAGACGTCTGGTGGAGACCAAACACTGCTTTTGAACAGCAGAACCTCATCCCAACTGTCAAGCATGGTGGTGGGAGTGTGATGATTTGGGACTGCTTTGTCGCTTAAGGACCTGGACAACTTGCCCACATTCACACGACCATGAATTCTGCATTGCAGCAGGAGATTGTAGAGAGTGAGACTGTCTGTTTGGGGCCTGAAGCTGAAGAGAAAGTGGATCCTCAACATATAAGAAGCTTTATAAATGGATGGCTGCAGAAGAGGAATTCTGTGTTTTACAATGGCCTATGCAAAGATTAAATGGACTAAAAACCCCACTGACAGAATATCATCCTTACACTTTAAATACCACTTTAAAGGTAATGGGGACTCCTCTCCACCACCATCACCAAAGTGCAGCACCTACCTGGATGATGTGATGATAGACAAAGTGCACCACTATGCTGACCGCACATCAGCTACTAGTGGGGAGTATTCCAGTGTAATGAAGAGATGGGGATTATTAGGAGGCCATGGTTGGTAAAGGCCAACCAGAATTTTGGCCAGGACACTAGAATAACACTGCTCTTTTCAAGAAACATCTTGAAAATTTTTGATGACCACAGAGAATCAGGACCTCAGTTTTATGACTATATAGCATAGTGTCCCCGTTACTATACTGGGGCATTATAATACCCTCTAACACCAATTCCAACAGTAACCTTAGATTTCCCAGGAGGTATCCCATCCAGGTACTGACGAGGCTCACACTTGCTTAGCTTCAGTGAGCTGCCAGTTGTGGGTTGGAGGGATATATTGCTGAAGGAAAGTTATAGCAGGACCTTACGTGCACTGTCCATGCAACACATTAGATGTCACCCAGCTGAAGACGTTCTGTATGGAGGAATAGGTCCGAATTCCTCAAAACAAAGTCTGTGCACTTCTCAACAAAAGACAACAGCACATGTGTGATACAAAACTAGTGTGATGACAGACATAATCTGGCATGGGTCCTAAGGAGCCAGTCTGTCAAATTTTCAGAACTGTGAATGATTAAGAAAATAGCAATTATTTTTTTCTGGTGTTTTTAAAACTATGAAGCTCTCCTGAAGCACTTAGGAATAACTGTACCATACAAGAGTCATGAAGATTAAAAACAGCATTCACAAACATAAGCAGGCTTCTTGTACATTCTTAAAAATAGTAAGTAATGCAACTAAACTTTACTTTCTTGGTTCCACACAGAAAAAAAAAGGAAAATAAAAGACATTTCCAGAAATTGCCCACAGCAGCAACGCAGAGAGAGATGTAGCTCTTATTCATTGCAACGTGAGCTCGCAGATTCCAGCTGAGGGCCCATTGAAGACCACCCTGCCAAAGCACAGCACGTGAGCTTTAATCCCATAGTTTCATAGTAGTAATAGTAAAGCTTTGCTGTGTAACCCTGAGGTACTAATGAGTCTTCTCTGCGCTCTACTATACCGGACAGACACCTACGTCTAGTTAGCTAAACGGGTTTCCGTATGTGACAGGCAAGGTGCTGGAGGCAGGCCAGGTGCTGGTGGGTCAAGGGACCCAGCTCCAGCTGCGACAACCTCCCACAACAGTATTTATATAAAGGCAGACAGACTGGAAAAAGGCTTTGTGTTTCTTCGTTAAGGCTTTTGGGCTGTTTTGGGTTTCTGAGCTATTCCTAACTGCTTTATTTTGTTTTCTTTTCCACAAATAAAATCATTACGTCGAAACCATGGGCTTGAGCCTGTCACAACGTTTTATACCTGAGGCCTGGTGACTGCCCACAGGCCTCACAACTGGTCCACCAGAGCATGATTTTACATGACGACTCAAGAGATGCTAAGAGAATGACCTGAAAATGCATTTAAAACCGAGAACCAGGGTTGTATGGGTTTGTAACAAGCTGCCCAGTCATGTAATTAAAGAAACAGGTGATCAATTAACTATAGCAATAACTCCTTTGATCAATTAACTATAGCAAACGGAATAGAGGGGCTGAATCTCGTCCTCCTGTTTGTAACCTGTAGAGAGCGGCCGAACGGGCTTCATAATTATGTACTGTGATATAGTATGGTGAAAGCATAAAAAAAGAGACTCCAGGCATAGTGGCTTCTTGCATTAAGTGCACCACAGTTCTGATACAAACTGCAAAGCCCCTTATGGTACAAGCAATGGTGACAGACTCGGACAGCTGCAGCAGAAATACCATGAAAACTGCCGTGCCTTTCTGAAGCTTGTGCCCCGCTCTGCTCCTGCGTCCCTGCAGCTTCTCTACTGCCGTGAAATCCAGAGACTCAGCGAGAGAGAGAGACAGAGAGCGCTGCTTACAGTCTATGTCAATATTTTATAATATGTCTTTGTTGTAAATGTCTGTAATAGGTAGATTTTATTTTACTTCTATTTTGTTTTGTTTTGTTTAATGTAAATATCATTACTTTAATTTGCTTTAGCAACACTGATTGTACCCATCGGTCATGCTAATAAAGCACCTTGAATTGAATTGAGAGAGACTCACACCCCAGGGACCCCTTCTGGCTCCGCAGCTGTGGGCGTTCTCAGCGGACTCGTGCTCAGAAGAGTTTTTTTTTCCGTTGCCGCCTGGGGTTTGTCGCAGCTCCCCCGGCCCCCGCGCCTCCACGCTGCGCTCTTTGAAATGCAAATGGTTTCAAAATAAACAGAAAGCGGTAAAAAAAAATGCAGCTCCACACAAGGTGCAGAAAGTCTTACACCCGGCACATACAGTAAGAGCTCCGTGTGTTCAGGGGCAGCATGACTATACATCTCCTAATTTTAAACTGGGGACAAAATTAGCTCAGTTCACTGCAAAGATCTGATAGACAACAAGTGGAAAGGTTTTAAAATGAATATTATCTAGTGGCGTTGTACTTTCACCTTTATATCCTGTTGCACTTGGAAAACACTGCAGTTGTTTTCCGCAGGCTGGAAAGATTTATAAATATGCAAATGCTTCCACTTGAAGAAATACAGTTAAGAAATGTAGAGAAGTCAGCGGAAAATATAATGTGATTTCAGCTCAGGCCATGTCTCACCGGGGCTATTGCTGACTGTGTAGGCCAGAGCAGAAACAACACTGGATTCTCTGCTAAATCGTGAAATTGGATTTCCAGACACTGGTGCATGTGTATAAATCTGTCAAAGTGACAATTCGCTGCACGGTAGTTTGCAAACTAGTATACAAGTATGAAAAATATACAAGTAGTGACGAAGGGAAGAGGAAATAAGTAAAGGGATCCACAAAGGTAGAAATCTGAGAGATGAATTCCAGGGGATCTGTGGTAGATGGAAATCTGTCATTTTAAAGATTTTTAGAAATAAATTAATAGATCATGCAGGGCTTGGGGCAGGCATGAACAAAGTTTAAGCACAATTTCTGGTGTTTTTCTGGAGTAAGAATGTATGAAAAGGGACATAGACTGAAAACGGATTGTAATCACAGTTGGGCGAAATAAAATGTGGATTAGTGGCTTGATGAGATCTCCGATCCTCACTAATGGTCTGACATGACAGGACCACTCCTTAAAACACATGGACTATTTTCCTCCTGTTTCACAAATGCAAATTACAAGGTCATTTCTGCAAGAAATGCTATAGGTTAGATTGTTGGACAAACATTATGCCCTCTGGAAGGTCTAATAAACACATAATCACGCCAAACACCAAATTAAAATAATCAGTTCTTATTATGAGTTTGGGAGTTAGAATTAACATTTTTTACTATAAGCAAATATTATCTGAAAGCAAATCTTTCCGTAAGCAAATATAATTTGAAAGCTTTTGAATATACGCTATCTGTGGAAAGATGGAAACATGCAAACACATTTAATATGATTACAATAGTAGAAACAAGATTGAACAATTTTATTAAAATATTAAATTTTTTCACCTATTTTCAAAGGTGACTTGAGAGCGGGGGTGTCCAACCTTTTTTACTGTAAGATCTACTTTTTCATTTGCCAGTCAGAATCTTCTAGTGTGAATTTGAAGCTCTGATGTAGGGAAAACAGACTGGGCACATCAGTAAGTACAACGATACCCATCACTAAATGACAGCAAATACAAGCAAGGGACTCATGCTACAGTGAACAAGTAATGTTCCCTATTTTAGAAAAACGAATATCCTACACTAATGTGAGCATTGGAACTGAGAAGCTTACTTGAGAACACTTCTAATTTTGTTTGAACGTGTTGACACTGCTGATCATGTCGATGACATTTTTATTGTGTCCCTGCAGCTCGACAGCAGTTCAGTCAAGTCTGTGAGGAATGTTAAATCCAGAAGCCGCTGGTCATCTTCTAATTGGCCATATTCAACATGTTTAGATGACTTGCGAAAACTCTGGTTTCAGGCAACAGCTGTCTGAACCTTGCCAAAATTTTTTGTTTTTGACATCTCCAAACAGCAAGTCAGCAGCCTCAGCAAACGCTTTTTAAAAATGACTTCTCTATTCCTGAATTACTTTTTGTGTTCAGCCAGGACTTGGCTCACACGGAACGATGCGATGATTGCTGCTTTCCCTCTTGTATTAGGCCTCGTGAAAACCCGACTGCGGCTAGTTGAGATTGAATTTTTTCCACTTTTCTTTTCCGTAACCCACTTGTAGCGGGAAAGTGCACACCATACGTTCTGTGTGTGCAGTTTTGAAATGTTGTTTCCCTTCTATGTTTCCCTTTTTTCGCTTAGATGCTAGCATTGCAGATTTGAATGCGAAAGTAAAAAAAAATCATGCTCCCTTTGCTTAATCATTAATAGTTTTCGGTCCCTTTGCTTAATCATTTTCGCTCAAACACTACAACTATCAAAAAGACAATCAAATGTATCAAACTGTTGGCGCATTTGTCACGGCCAGTCTGTTTCGCTCCACTATGCACTGTAGCGAATGTGTTCTCGGGCAGCCCACACAACACTCTATTTACGGCTCCTGTAGCCTTTTTTCCAGTGTCAGCCAGCACTCAGGGAAGAGACCTTTACAACCTATTCGACAAGGGTTAAACACACACAAGGGCAGTAAAATATATGGCATTACCCGCACAGATCTGAATACATTTTAGGCTATCGAAAAAAGTAAATAGTCAAATAGCCCATTTTTTTATTTATTTCTTGCGATAGCCCATCCCGGAAAATTAGAGTTTAAGGCGGGGCCGTGCCTTATAGGGGAATAACCTGGAATCTCCCGGTCATGTAGCCAGCATGACTTTGGAACTTGGCTGGAGACCCGAGCCACCAGTGAAATCCTAAGGGAACATGGGGAATCGGAGATCTTGCAAAACCCATGTCTGGTATGGATTCAATTTATTATTAATCTAATTATTGAATGCTTATTGTATTATTTTTAAATAATATTCACTTTATGGAAGTCAATATTCAGAGGTTTTAGATAAAATATATATGTATATGGAAGTTTATGTTTTTAAATATGTAAGTTGCAGGGGGGGCGCAGTGGCACAGTGGCTCGCATTGCTGCCTGGCAGAGCAGGGGCCCTGGGTTCAGTTCCAGACCTGGGGTACTATCTGTGTGGAGATCATATATTCTCCCTATGGACTTGTGGGTTCCCTCCAGGTTCTCTAGTTTCTTCATACAGCCCAAAGGCATGCTGGTAAGTTAATTGGCTTCTGGGAAAATTGGCCTTGGTGTGTGAGTGTGGGTCTGTGTGATGGACTGGTGTCCTATCCAGGCTGTATCCTGCCTTGTGCACAATGCTTGCCAGCATCAGCTCTGTCTCCCCAGTGACCCTGAATTGGGTTAAGTGGTTAGACAAATGGATGTATGTACTTTGGAAGAAAAACAAATGTAATTTATGAAGACAAATATGAATATTTTGACTTTGTGAAACAGGTGATATTTTAAGTTAAATATGAAACATGGCTGTTTTTCTAGGTCTGCCTTTCAGACTCTGATGGAGTTAATTTTAGACCTTGAGGTCTGTACAGACTGAGTACAGAATGGAAAAACGAAGACTTCGCCCCTGCTTCCTCTACCCTATCATGTTTTAGATAAAACCTTTGAAATCTGAAAACAACATGACGCCAGGTGACCCAGGCATTGCAGTTCTGCCCTCAGCTTCTTCAGAGAGAACAGATGTTGAAACATTTTGTGGGCTGATGTTGTTTCGCAAGTCTCTCTCAAGAGGTTCTGAGTGTTTGACGCCAAATCCGTGAAGTTAACAGTGACTGAGCAGGCAAACCCTCAGGGCACAGAGAGCCTGTACTGAAGTGGAGATCTGCCAGGAGTGCTGTTCATGGCCACATGTGACTCTCCTTTCATCTCTGTCTGCACAAGCAGCCTGCACACCAGCTCTGCGACTGGAAGACGCCATTACCTAGCTGGTACTTCACCTAAACTCCTGGTAAACAAACCGAGCGAAATTGCCTTTAAATTTTACCACACACTGGGAAATCTGTCCTGAAAGGAGATGAATGAACCGTGTTAAGAGTTTATTTTCCTTTCTTTAATATCAGTGTAATTACTCTGTAATAATTCAGTTGAGATGGATACCAGTAATTATTCCAATTTAAATACTTTGGAATAAAAGCCTGATTTATGGCAATTCTTAGGTGTTTTATGCCTCTAACTATCCTAATAATAGAGTAATTAAATTGACTGACATTTTAGTTTATCCAAGTTGATCCAACATATCTGAAATTGTTTAATGTAGTCTACATAGAATGCATCAAATACCCTTCATGAGAATTATAATAGAAAGGTGTCAGGGTGACACAGTGCTCAGCACTGCCTTGCTGTGCTGGGGCCCTTTGTTCAGGATTGGAACTGGGGTGCTCTCTGAGTAGGGCTTGAATGTTGTCCCTGTATTTAGAGTGGGTTTCCTCCAGTTGCTCTGCTTTCCTCCCACAGTCCAAAGTCACACTGGTACCGTAGGCCAACTGGCTTTTGGAAAAACTGTCCCTGGTGTGAGTGAGTGCGTTTGTGTGTCTGCCCTGCGACAGACTGGCATGCTGTACAGGGTTTATCCTGCCGTGCACTCACTGCTTACCATGATAGGCTCTGACTGCCCCGCGACCCTGAATTGGAAGAAGCAGTTAAAAAATGGGTGGGTGGATGAGGGAAAAATAAACTTGTCTTTCACATCAGTGATACACATCAGTCCCATTCCGTCAAAACATGAAACAAAGCACTATATCTGTGGAATCAAGCATTTTACTCTAACATTAAATATCCCAAAACAGTGAAAACGATTGGTGTTCACCCAGTGATACATTATCATTAGAAGACTTTATAATTGAATTTAAATAGTTAATCATTCAATGGTCAAAGCAGGAAATATCAGATAACATCTGTGTAATTATACATATATTTCAGAAATATTTCTGATGAAACAAAAAGGAACAAATACTATCACTTTCCCCACTAATGATACATTAATTGTAGTAGAAATTAAGCAGATTTACACAATGAAACTAAACTGTTGCCATGACATTACTCTGTGATTTTATGGTAATCATGGTACATTTATGAAAAGTGCCGAAGTGGCTGGAGTTTAAACTACAGAAAGGAGCAGAATCTCTTTCGTCTTGAACAGAGGGCACTGAAGCATCTCTACTGGCCTGTATTGTTTCACTAAAGGAAAATTTTATTAATAATTATCTGTCCCCACATGTGCTGACATATCCTGTTTTGCATACTTGAAATGTGTTATTCTGAGTTGTGGAAACCGACATGCAAGGATTGAAGATGATTTTCTTTTCCACTGAGTAGGCATTTTACCTTTGAAGGGGAGCAGCTCCGTGCGCAACATGCTGATGTTTGTGACTGGAAAGAGGAAAGCCTGCGGGCTTGATCATCTGCGCCGTGCGTGGAAGAACAGGTAACAGTGTTCTCCAATGGCAGCCGGCTGCTCTCTGTGTTTGCTCTACAGTTCAAACACAACAACCTTATCTCACAGGATCAAAACACTGATCATATGTGTGGGTAAATAATGCATTTATCAATCAGTTTGTTACACAGATGAAGGAAGGGGAGGGGTGGGGTGAGCACAGATCCTGCTAAGCTCAGCAGCTATTTGCTGTCGCAAAATTTCCAGAGTGTTCAGCTATGACTGAAGTCCAAGCTGAAATGCAAATTAGGGGCAGAGGCATCAGTTCGGAAATGTACACTATAGTTTACAGGGCTTTGGAAAGAGAAAACAGAGTGTGTCAGTGTCAGAACCAAGGTGAGAACATACTTTTTCAGTGGCAGTATTAAAGAGAAAATGGAGTGTCTCACTGTCAGTAGTAGGGGATGAATGGAGTGACTCAGTGTCAGTGTTAAGGTGAGAAAGGAGTGTTAGTATTAATACTTCAGTAATTAGTATTAAGTACTTCAGTAATCAGTATTAGGGAGAGAATGGAGTGTCTTAGTATCAGAATGGAGAGTGATTCCCTGAGCAACTTGAGAGAGCTTGAGCAAATCTGCGAAGAATTTTGACTTGGGAATTACTGCCAGAGGTGCTTCCACCAAATATTGAGATCTGAATACTTACAGTATGCAATCAACACATTTCAGTTGTTCTCTCAGGTTTTTGTTGACATTTACCATTACTTATCTTACCCTTCAAAGTCTTCTTACCCTTCAGAGTTTTGAGATTCAGCATTGATGTTTTAAATAAAATGTTAAAAAAATGGATATGCTAAATTTGGTAAAATAGGACACAAAAGAACGAGTCTTACTTTTACCAGGTACTCTAGTGCTCTAGCCTGTGCTGTGACAGCAGTTACCACCCGGTAGCGTGATCTTGTTAGATCTTAGAAGGTACAGGAAGGCTGAACCTTGTCAGACCTCGACCAAGAGACCTCGAAAGAAAACCAGGAGTAATGTGGAGAGAAAATCTTATTGCCAAATGTACATGTATATCGGAATCCTTATTATCACTCAGGACATGCACAGCACGGCAGACAACACCACACAATGTAGACAGTACATTACAAACATAATAAAAAATAACAACCAGAGCAATACTGTAAATGTGTCGTAGAGAACAATAAATATGTCGTAATGAAAAAACAAAACAAAACAAAACACATGGTAGTCCATGCAAAAAGTGCATAGTGCAGAGGTGCATTGAGTTCTGAGGCATTGCAGTTAGCTTTTAAGGATGTATACTGCAGTGGGATAGAAGCTGTTCTTGAGTCTAGTGGTCTGTGCTTTAATAGTGTGGCACTGCTTGCCAGAAGGGGCAGGAAGGTGGAGGGGGGACAGTTTGTGGCCTGGATGGTTGGGATCCTGAAAAATGGATTGGGTTTCATTGAGATAGCAGATTGTGTGAATCTCACCGATTGATGGTAAATCATGTCCTCTAATCCTCAGTGTTGTTCCCACAACCCCTTGAAGTCCATTTTTGTTGTGCACAGTAGTATTGCAGTACCGAACAGGATTGGTGGTGAGCCAGTAGGTGGCACTCTTCCCACCAGATGAGAATTTCCCCAGTATGATTGCTGGAGGTGGTACATCCTTCAGATGAGACTTTAAACCAAGGTCCCTGCTATTGGATTATGAGATGTCCCATGGCACTTTTAAAAGAGCATAAGTTTGAACCCTAGCCTTCAAGTTAAATTCCACTCTGGGCTTGCATAGCCTGGGCTCCAAACAGTTCTCCTTGGAGTTCACTTGCTCACTTCACCCCCTCTGCTGTATACAGCACCTGGTGGCACAGGACTGCTGCCACACATGGCCCCAGTGATTGCCGCCCATCAGTGGGAGATAATGTGGGTCCTCGCCTGTGTGCAAGGTGCTTTTGGATCCGCTTTGGGATCTCTTGGGATGAAAGAGTTACAATGAATTACTAGCATTAATATTAATGGTTCACAACTCACAACATGTTCCTGGGTTTGATTGCAGCCTGGACTGCCTTCTGTGTGGATTTTGAAATCCTCCATGCATTTGCCTTGGTTTTCCCAGGTGCTCCAGCTTCCTCACACGGTTCAGACATGGTGTCTAAAAGTGGCATTTTGCACTGGACCTATTGAGTACTGCTGGATTCCAACTATTCAGTCTTCAGAACCCATGTGGGCATGTCTATGTTACAATATTTTGTTTTAACTTAATTTAGATTTACTGGGGGGACGGGACATGGTGGTGCAGTCGTTAACATTGCTGTCTCGCAGTGCTGGGGTTTAATTCTTGGTTGTGCTATCCGTGTGTAGTTCGTACTGTATGTTCACATGAGTGTGTGCAAGACTTCAGCTGTGTCTGTCTGATGGCTCAAGTTCGTCTTTGACCCTGGTTTGGATGAATTGATTGGGAAGCGAATGGAAATATTTATTGTACAGATTTTCTTGATAATAAAACAAAACAAAACCTTTGTTGGAATTTACCTGCACTTCACTCATTTCATATCTAGTGTCTGCAATCAGCCGATGTTCAAGTTTCGGGGACACATCTAGGTGTTTTTAAAGCTAGAGGACAGATAACATTTGCGTTTGACTCGTTAAGCTTAACAAGGTGTGAAAAATATTTATCAAACTGTAACCATCTTCATAGTTTAACCTTTCCGCCTCTGCTTGATCCAAGTATGACGATAAATCAATACGAGTATCAACAAGTGCGCTAGATGCGTCATATTTGATCCACAGTGCCTCCGTGTTTTTCTAAACTTTGTGTTTTAGAAATAATTTAAAAAAATGTTCAAAGTCGTTCCCTGTTACTAAAATCTAAACCCTTGATCTTATCAGAAATAATTACGCATGTCGCCTGTTTTTCATCCATATTATTAAAACCTAACTATATTTTGTGGTTTTAAACATCTTTGTTATCTTGATTAAATATGTAAATAGATGAGAAACAAACGAGAGCCAACCGCTAGTCACAATATAAAAAGGCTATACATTAGAGATAAAACCAAACGCACTTTAACCATAAAAAGCGCGTAGAAACAGACTACAGAGACACGATCACAGTCACCCTTATCACATGACTCGGTACAGGGAAGCTTCACAATCACATCCCCGGATGAGGAAGCCTTGTTGTTATGACAACGGCAGTTGCTTCTGCGTGTAGTGAATTCAGTTCGCGATGGAGTAGTCGGACTTTAGATGATCATAGATATCCCCTAATTTATTAACACACGTTTTTAATTAAACGTTGTACCGCCAGGTTGCTGGGTTTGCGATGGCGAGTGGTGATGTTGCAGAGGCCGTGGAGAATTCCTACATCATCCGACCCAACTACCAACACAAGTAAGGCAAATCAACGTTATGTGTGCAGCTGCCAGGCTGGTTTGTTGCTTGAAACAGGATACTCCGCAAATTTAAAAGGGGTTTTCGTGTTAAAGTTAAGTAGGAAACGCGGCAACGAATGCGCAAAATCGCCGTAAAAGCGCTGGAAAACTGTATATACCATGATAAACTTTCATGAAGGGTTGTCTAGGTGTTGTTCAGGGTTGTGAAGGTGCTATTATTTTTGCCTCCGAGTGACAGGAATTAGTGTGCTCATGTGCATTTTAGTGTGTGTGCAAAAGAGGGAAACTGATGAAACTACGATTGCAATCTTGTTTTGCCAAGGTACATTGTTAAATATTGTTATTGTTGTCTTCCAGTGTTGTGTGAGTAACAGCAAGATTGTTTTCTTTTGTGAATAAAAGGTACAGACCATGCTGGGATCCACAGGATGTTCTTTACGATTGATTTAAAAAACACAGTCTACATGAAAATAATAGTTCCAGTTAAAATATTTCTATACAGTCTTCCAGAAGTTGCAAAATTACTGATGTACTTCAGAAATATTTTTTAAACATGTACAGCACATATACGTTGATAACAGTCCAAATGAAAAATAACAAAAAAAAACAGCATATTTAGTCAATTGTTTTTCCCTTGTATTGCTTGTCTGCATAAGGATATCAGCTACATATGTCAATATTATTATTGTTAATAATAATAATGATGAAAATAGACCAGCACTGAATTCAAAATCTTTGTTGCGATCCCTGTTGCAGAAACAACAAGTTTTTTCCATATAATTTAGAATAAAATTTTGTAGCTTTTACAGTGGACGTAAACAGGGATCAATGCACTCTGCATCTGTGTTTGTTGTTTCAATGACTCGATTCCCTGCATGTGTTTCTGTGTGTTTCACTCTGTGAATCCTCTGATGGTGTCTCTGGCTGTCAGGTTGAAGCCGGGAGTGGTGAAGGAGTGTATCCATCAGGTCCTGAAGGCGGAGCTGGCGAGCCGGCAGTTCGACCCTGAGGAGGTGCCCGTGCTCACCCGCTCCCTGTCGGACTCCATCAAGGACAGGGTCAAAGGTCAGCACCCTGCTTTCAAATGCTGCGATCTCATTTGGAAGCCGAAGCTGGATAGATCAATGAACCTATTTATTAATCTGTTAATTAATTGAAACCATATTTATATTTGTCTTCATTTAATTCCTTTAACAGTGCTATTCTATAATGTCTGATTGAAATCTGATGGATTTTGAAGCTGTCTGATATCTCGGTCAGTCAATACATCGAGATTTATATCCTCTCAGTTTGTGCGCTTTGGTGTTTAAAAATGTAGGAGATTTTACTGTGTTGTAATGTGATTTGCCTGTTTGTTTTTACAAGGCGAGTGTGAATGGCTGTGGATCCTACTGCAGGGGAAGAGAAAGAAGGTTTCTCATAGCCCTTGTGCTTGGTCGAATTCTGTATACAACAAATCTCCCTTTTACTTTGGACATTCCAGTTCATACTGGGATTGAGGCTCTGGAAATGTTTGGCCTTCACTCTTGTATTGTACTGTATTGTGTCCGGGGCAAGTGGACAGCCGACTGGATACTAGAAAACTAAAATAATTAAAGTAAAATACACCTCTCTCCTTTATAATAGTCTTTTCTTACATAACACCTGTCCTTCTCTAGGAATGAATTTTCTCCAGTTTATAACTGTCCTTGAATCATGGCTGGGTAGCTTGTTCCAGACTCCCAGAAACCTTTGGTAGAATGGTGCCTTCTAATCTCACTTCCAAGTGCTCTTACTCTTAGTTACCACTGTGTGCTCTGGTTTGTGTTTTACTGTTGGAAAAAGTCCTTTCTATTGCCTTGGCGCTTTGGAGCCTTGGAAAAAGTTGAATACTAATATCTGATTCCCTCATAGTGTTCCCTGTTTAAAACTAAAAACAGCCCATTGTTTTGCCCTGTTGAATTAGAACATTCTTTTAAGCCCAGCAACTCCTCAGGTCATTCTTCTCCTTGATCAATATATTATCACAATGTTATTGTAATTTAATAATTGAGTAGGCTTTTTGCATCTTTTAACTTTTTCCAGGTTGTGACAACGTGGGATTTACCCCAAAGTCCCAATTAATGAATACGGCTCTTGGGTGCTCTCATTTCAATTTTGTTAATATCTTTAAAAAGATGCATTGTAAATTTGTATCATGTTACCCTTCCACGCACTTCGTAATTAGAGAGAGGTGTGTGTGTGTCTTGTCTTGCACAGAGATGGGCTTCGACAGGTACAAGCTGGTGGTACAGGTGGTGATTGGAGAGCAGCGAGGAGAGGGTGTCAAGTGAGTGACTTACCTAACCTGTCTTCACTCCGAGCCAAGGACTGTCTGTCTTCAAACGCGAGAAACACTGTAAAGGCACCCCTGCCTCTTCCACACCACTCACCTGCAAATCTGTGCAGTGCACCAGGGAGAAAGCTGTAGGGCTCGAGGCAGCTGGCTGCCCAAACAATGGCAGTAGCTTGGGAACAGAATGACAGTTCATACAAGCATATTGAGTGGAATAGTAGCAAGACAGCGAACAGTGAAAGAAAAGTAACAATGACACTTTTGTCATTGTGGCCTCATTGTAATAGATTAAATAGTCATTTAATGGTAATTTAAGTAGGACATTTGAATTTTCATGAAAGGTGAAGTGAATGAAATGACCCCCCAGCGGTGATTCTGTACGGAGCGCTCAGTTTTGTCTTGCCTGGCTTGCATGGCAGGATGGCTGCACGCTGCTTCTGGGATGAAGACACAGACAGCTATGCCCAAGATGTCTTCATGAATGTGAGTTCTTTCAGTGAGTTGAGATATAACAATAATTAAAGCTTATGTGGATTTTATTGCAATGACTCCTATAATAATAATAATAATAATAATAATAATAATAATAATTGCTTACATTTATATAGCGCTTTTCTGGACACTCCACTCAAAGCGCTTTACAGGTAATGGGGACTCCCCTCCACCACCACCAATGTGCAGCATCCACCTGGATGATCCTATGTGTGGTACTATCTGGGGAACAGTAATTACTGCTTGGCCCTGCATATAGTATGGATTTGTTTTGATGTGCCTAAATCTGGGAATGCTCAGACCTATCTGTCCAGATTCTTCCCCATTGCTGAAAGCTGTACTTCACTCTGTGCTACCGTGGTGTACCATAGTAAACTGTAATCATTATTTAACCGATGGCTTTGATGTCCCCTCTCTGTCTCCTCTCAGGACAGCCTGTTCTGTGTGGCTGCTGTATTTGGCTGCTTCTATTACTGACAAGACAGCAGAGCGAGGATAGCCGCAGACACCAGACTGCAGACGACCTCAGAGCACTGTGGAAACTGTACATCCTAACTGTGCGGCTTGTCAGCATGCAGTTACAAAGTACTGTTTAACCTGACAGTCAGAATACTCCACATTGTGTGGTCTCATCCTCATTATTTTTGTGTTCTACCCTGTATTGCAATATTTGTTTTTGTAAATTTAACACTGTTTGTATAGAATTGTGAAGCTGTACAGTAAAACAGATCTCATGGTAAAACTGTCTCACTGCTCTTCAAGTCCACATTCATGAGAAGCTTTGATCTGAAGATCTGGGTTTGTAATCTTGACTGTCTCATCGTCCTCTGTGGTGCTGTGTGTGCAGGGAGAGGTGCCATTACTCCATTGGGTCTTGTGACACCGTTCTCTATGCCTACGCCCAAAGCACTTGGTGCATAATAAACCATATTTTGAATTTCAGTTCACGTGTCCAGCGTATCGGAGAACATGCTGTAAGCCTTTCAATATTCGCAGTTATGTGGCCCTCTGGCCGGCAGGTGGCAGCAGGTGTTCCGTGCGCTGCTGGAGGAAGTCTCTCTGATTGACATACGTCACATCCGTAGAGGGTGTAGGTTGGCTGTAGTTTCCTGTGTAACTGTCAGGCCAGCTGTGGTGCTGTGCCTTTGTATAAATTATATTGTAAACCCGAGTTTGTTAGTGAGATCAACACTCCCCGAATATTTAGGGGCTCCCCTAAATATCAGAGGACACGCACGCAGCACCGCCGAGACTGACAGGCTCTCCGGGCAGTGTGGACACACGGACACCAGGAGTGAACAGGACTTCAGTCCCGGGAGAGGCGGATCGCTACAGCCAGACAGGACACAGGTTAGTGAGTTCAATTACTTTTCCGTCTCCCTACTGGCACTTGTTGAGAACACGGAGGGTTTGTGGATTGCCACCTGCATGGGCCGGTAGATTGCTCCAGGAGGGCGGGGGGCTGTGATCAGTGGGTGACAGGAGCCAGCAGGCAACAGCCAGACCGCCCGCCAGCCCGGCGAGGGAGGTGTCAGTCCCGTTTCGAGTCTATGTAAAAGGACAACAGGAAACAAAAAGGCGATCCAGGCATTTCACTCTGTATGTGCAGTACAGTTCGCAAGTGAGAACGGTTTGTTTTATTTATTTCTAAAGAAAGGGGCGGCGTAGCAAACGTGGACTTGTCTCGACTGTTACATGTTGCACCAGTCTGCCCTGTATGTTGATCTACAGTATAGCAGGAGCGCTAAGGACACGTAGCCGACAGCATAGTGACAATATCATGGTTTACTGTGGTGTGTGCAGTGTGATTTTTCTGCGTTTTAGGAAGCTGTAGCGCAGCAGCGCAGATTGTAGGGTTTAAACCGTGTCCAGGGAGACTTTATCAGCGTTTTTGTGTTGCCCGACCGGTCGAGGAATAATTAATCCGGTGTAAAGTCAGTAGCACACAACTGAGATTCCGGTGCTGACGGAGTCAGACCTTTGGACTCCGTGTAGTTAGCAGCTGATGTTCTTATTCGATTACTGTACGTACTGTATGTACTGGTGTGTGCTGTGTTTTAAAGGATGTGCAGTTAATATCGCACATGACTGTCCACACCATTCGTTTAGCAATTGCCATTTAACTTCCCCTTTTATATTTCGTTTGGTTGATAGCCTTTTCCGGCCGAATGTAGTCCACTGCACCGCAGGAGCAGAGGAACTAACTGCTGGTGAAACGACCCCAGCTGGCAGAAGAGGAGGCAGTTCAGTCTCTCGTCTCGTACTGTATGTCTGGCTTTTTTCGGGGTGGCCACGGGTGGGTGTATTTTGTGCAGCCCTGCAACCACAAGTCTCTTCTTCCACTGATTTCTGACGAGAATTGGTTAAAGACTGAATGAAGTTTGGTTCGGTTTTGGAGTCATTCCATTTCGCCTGCTGGAACAAGGGAGCAACAGGGTTATCTAGAGTATTCCAGAGAGACACAGGCAGGGGCAGAGAAGGAAGTCCGAAGGTTAATATTTGCTGCCACAGCCCTCATGCCAGTGCAGTGGAAGAGAAAGCACTACACTTTGTAGTCGCACAAAGGAACAAAGTCACCAGTGCAAACACCCCAGTCTTCCACAAAACATGGTGGACTTAAATCCAAGGTCAGGACCTCATACTCCACCCTTGGCATTGATGACTGCACGGGCTGTTCCATCTCATCCGTCACAGTCTCCACCTCCAACTGCTGATGGCGGCTTGTGATGTGAACCCACTTGTCTTGTCTCGGTGTTCTTTCCCGTGGACGTCGTGCAGATGTCCCATCAGTTTGGTTGTGACTGCTACTATAGCATCTCAGATGGTGTTTTTTGAGGTCTGAAGGGACGTCCAAGCTTGAAGCACACCTAGTGCATTCCTGACTCTCCTGGTTGAATAATGGCACATCTCTGTGTGTGGGACAGAGTTCTCATCAGATCATGAGTTTTCTCATCGTGTCTTCTGAAGCACCGCAGGCTCTTCACTTGTTCCAGGGAATACATGGGGTCTACACTTCTTCCTTTGTTACCCTTTGTCACCAGTTTTCACGTGAATAATATTTTTGACTGCAGAATATGCCATGTGTGAGTCACTGAAACAAGCAGGATGATATATTTAGACATTCACCACTTTTATTATACAGAATTTCTTTACTAGGTAAAGTATACTGATGCTAAAAAGAAACAACTTTTTCTGGAATGAGAATACTATAGTTATAGCTGATGTACTTTCACAAAAAGTTGTCAATTTGTTTTAAGCCCTGTGACCAGCAGTACAGCTTGTGCAGTGAGGCATTGCAACTTGCCAAGCACACGGAAGCTTGTTAGGTGCACTTTTATCCAATGAGGTCCTGCTGAAACAATGCCTGATCAGGTCACCTTTATAAAGGCCTTAATTCAAAGCTTATGTCACTGCAAGAAAAAGGCCGCACTTGGTCAGTATTCTGTGCATTCCACAATGCCTGGCATGTTACCAGGAGCAAGGGAGAGGGCATTGGCATGCTGCAGGAATGTCATGTGCCAGTGTTGCCAGACACTATGGAGTAAGCCGCTCCACTGTGTCCAGACTGCCGAGCAGGTTTCAGCAGACTGGCAGGACAGGTGACTGTCCAAGATCTGGTCGCCTCGGTGACCACACCAGAGCAGGACCGACACAGCAGACTGGTCCATCTGAGAGATTGTTTCAGATCTGCCACCCGTACTGCTGCTGAAACTGCCGGTAGACACAATGCCCGCATCAGTGACAGGACAGGGAGTCTCTTATGCTGCTGGCCTTAGAGCCTTAGAGCAAGGCGACCTGTCAGAGGCCCTCTGCTCACACTTCTTGGACATCACACTTGACTGGTTTGGGCCAGACAGAGGCTGCGATGGACTCCATGCAGACTGGAGGGTCAGAGTGTGGAGGAGGAGGTGTTGTGTTTCTTTTTTCCCATCAGTAAATACAGTGTATCTCTACTTGTTTCCACAGTTCTGTCACGAACAGATCCTGGGTTTGGATCAAACCACACCAGGTCTGCTGAAAGCAAGGGCTTCCACACAGGTGTTGCTCATGCTTGAATTCAGCAGATATCATCCCGGTGTGCTTAGGGCCATGTGTAGCATAAAAATGCTGGACAGGCATGATTGTCTATAATTATAGCAGGCATGGCTGTAATGGAAAGACCTTTTCAGGGACTTCAGTGACCAAGTCAGCTCAACTTGCTGGTATCTGATGAGTAGCAGTGTCTAGGATCAGTGAGGAAGTCAGTTTGGAACTCCAAGGGAAAGACCCCATCAGCAAAGGGCAACAGTGGGTGAAAGGATCCCTCGATATTGAAGCGCAAGGCAAAACAGATGCTGAACTGCAGATCCGTGGACTTCAACTTTCAACCCGAGGTCCAGTCTAATCAAAAACACTCCAGATCCACACAGGGCGGGATACACGAATCAGGCTGCTTTCTGCAAACCACTTGTGAGGGAATGGACTGCCGAGCAGTGGAGGACTGTGATCTGGTCAGATGGATCATCTTTCCCCATGTTCTTGACAGACAGATGAGTGCATGTGAGGCACCAGCCTCAATAACTCTACAAGCCTGTGTGCAGCTGTGCTGGGTCCTGCTGGTTCTGTAATGTTGGGGGGGGTGATTTCCTCTCGAGGTGTGGGTCCACTCTTGACCTCACAAGACGAGGTCAATGCTAATCGCTTGATTATAGCTGAGCGCTCATCTTCACCCCCACGTTGCAGCGGTTCTTTCCTTCCTAGAAGGGTCTTTTTCGGGGTGTCTTTCGGGACCAAACCCTGCCCCCCCCCACCCACACTGTTTATCCAGCAGTCATGGCCTTCTCACTCACCCAACCTGAACCCCAGCATTTATAGCACCATGGGCAGTGATTTCCTCCTCTGTCTGCCAGGTGGAAGTGGGTGGAAGGGTGCCGCATTCTTGCTGCAGAATTCCAGGCGCTGGCAGAGTCGGTGCCACAGGGCATACAGGTCACAGTGGCGGCACCTGTTGGCTCAGTTCCCATGTCAAGTGACTTTACTTTGGCATTTTCTGTTTTGTCCACTACTAGTTTAAAAAAAAACCAAACAATTCTTTTGTTTTGAAATGCATCAGAATAAGCTGTAGCATGCGTGGTACCTCGTCAGGTGTTGGTCTTGAGACGTGCACTGGATTTCCCAGATTTCTGAATTACTTGATCAAGCCCTATTATGGAGGCACTGAGATCTTTTAAAATAATTTTAAGAATTTTAAGAAAAGTTTTGCCTGAAAGACCTGCCCACTATTGTGAGATATGCTTGTTAGTCAGGTTTTCTTGGCTTTTAATTTTCCGTTTCTGCGATGGGAGGGATAGTCTGGCTGTTGAGTCATGTTTGGAGGAATCCCTGGTATGGGACCAGTCAACATGTTCAGGTTTAAAAATATAAATGGCATTTGAGTTTCGAGTTCAACCTAATGCTAGTTTAAGCTGTGAAGCAGCTCTCTCTTGTGTTCTCTAGTGGTACTGCACAGAAATAGTCTACTTTTTCTTTAGAGATTTGATGTAGAATTGGAAGCCAATGGCTCTCACTATTCCACTTTCACTAACTGGACTCACGTTCGATTGTCTCTCGACCTCGAGTTGGATTAAGTTCCCACTTAGTTCCAGTTCTTTAATTGCAGCTCCATTCCTTTCCGATTTATGGAATCAATTTCAATTCCCCCGATGCATATAGACAGCTCTTTTATTTCAAATACAGTCCTACCTTTAGGGCAGAAATGTTTAGTTTGAAATAAAAAAGTATTATTGATTGTGAAAATTCTGTTCTTCCAGTTGTAGAAATGCAGATCACTTCCACTGCATATTTTCTTCCTGCTGCACAAAGTGCTCTGGTTAAGTAAAAAATACAAGCATTCAAATGGGAAATGGGGAACTGTCTAATTTCTGTAGTCTAAATACAATATGGATTGTGACTGTACTTGCTCTGAGGTGTGTGCTGAAGCTGTAGTTCAGTTTTGTTGAACTAGATAGTTTCGCACTTGGCTACTGTCCTTTGGCTCTACTGAGGTCTTCCCTGATTTTATGGAGCTTAAATAATGTTTACAGCAGAAATGCCTATGGTCACAAATTAAGGAAACGTCTTAATTCCGTTTCCTCATTCCTCATCTAGTCCGCCGTCAAATCCTCAGTCAAGCTATTGCAGGCAAGATCCATAATAAGTGCAATCCTTCAGTTCAAATCCTAACCCTCGCTCTCGGAATCTGGTTTCCTTCAAAAAGCCAGTAAACCAGGGGAGCCTATTCCAACAGCCCACAAATTGCTATCTATTACAAACATCCTCCTTCCCAGGCGAATGGGGAGTTTCTGCCTGAAGTACTTCAAGGTAGAATTTCCATAGAGAAACGCATCACATGTTTGGACGTATTGTCCGTTACGCTCCTTGCTACACCTGCCTTTCATGCCTCCAACCTGAGGAAACATTCTTTAGCCTGCAGTTGAATGCTGTCACACACCAACACCTGTCTTGTCTTTCCGAACAGAGCTGCAGGGCAAGTCAGCCTATTCCAGTTAATTGACGACTATTAGCTTCCCCAGTTTGACACATATCACAGTTGTCATGCTCAAAGACTCACTTCCAAAGGTCATAAATTGCTTTTAATCAGCATGACATGCCCGTCTCGGGCTCCTTGTCTTTCTTCTTCAGTCACAACACGTTTTGACAGTGTGAGCTCCACACAGGTGGGTTGACTACTGGGTCAGGCCTTCCTGAGATTTTATGAAGAGATTCCTTGCAGGAGTTTCATGCAAAAATGATTGTTGTTCCGTACAATTGAAATACGATTTATCATTCCATGCACTAAAATGACAGCTTCTACCCTTCTTCTCTCTTTGCATTTCTGAAATCCTGCTCGATTCCAAGTCATTACCAGTTCTGGTATTTGGACTGGTATTGACCTCTGAATTTCAATTTAAGGAAGAACTGACCCAGCTCTGCTAGCTGAGTTGGGTTCCACACACTACCACTCGATTTAAAAAAGCATTCATTATTGCCCGTCCTAAACTAACTCGTTTTTAATTTCCACATTAGTCCCCGTTTCTCGTTCCATTGTTGTGCTTGGAGAAGTCTGGTTGGTCTTTCTTTGGCACATCAGAGGAGTCTTAACCCTTGGATCCAAACCCCTTGTAATCGCTTCATTTCATTGAGCCTGTGTTTGTGATGCTCCTCTGAGACTCTGAATTACTTTGATCAGGCCAGCAGTTCTCTTCGCCCCCCCCATGCCTGCCTCTGTCTGTCTCGGTGTGTGAGCTGTATCTCTCTGTGCCCCCCAGACTCGGGGAAGGATGGAGGCCCACGGCTCGGGGAGGCTCCTGTCCAGGAAGAGGCGGAAGGAGGGATCAAACGGGGAGGCCGAGGAGGGAGAGCAGCCAACGAAACTGCAGCGATTCACTGTGGTAAGAGTGTGGTTGGACAGGGCTCGAGGTCTGCGACTTCAGCCTTCTTACACTCCCTGGTCAAAGGCTGAAACATGAGCTAACTCCCAGTGAATGAACCAGCCCTCTCACTGGCTGGACGAGTCACATCCCTATCATCCCTCTCAATGATAAGGAAGTTCAGTCTAACTCACAGTGTAACTGGCACCCGTGTCAAAGTGGTGGGACCTGCAGCTCAGCATTACCCTGACATCCTCATCCCAGCCTCTGCTGAACGTGACCCTCCCAGAAGTATGGGATGGGATTGAGCTGCAGATAATTCTCGTCCTGTCCTCTATAAGCTGCCTTGCAGTTTGGAGAAGCCTGACATTCCATGTCAGTATATTCCAATACAGTATATTCCATGGGATTTCCTGATGTTTCAGCCGGTGAGCAATACTATCTCGTCAGTTTTGCTGTTGCTGTGTTTTATTTTTGATAACATTTTCTTTCATACATAACAGCTTCTCAAAAGGCATTTATATTCAAAATGGAGAAAAGGAAGTACTTAAGATTTTCAGTACATCACCCTGCCCTATGACATTATACAATGTTTAAGAAAAAACAAGCAGTAGTAATATTTGTGCAGTAAATTTTGAACATTGTATTGAAATGTATCCATTAATCCTTCCATTACCAGAAAGCTACTTAATCCTGGTAAGGGTGTTGGAATCTGCAGTGTATCCCGGAAGACCGGGAATTGGACAACACCCTTAAGCATAGGGTGGACACAAACAAATGGAAAGTTTAGAGTAGCCAAACTGGAGTACCTGGATAAAAGCCACACGAGCACAGGGATTGTGTGCAACCTCTCCAGAGATTGTGACCTAATCTAGAAATGAACATTTTGGAATTTATTGTTTCAGGTAATATTTACATGTGTATATATACCTATAGCCATAGCTGCATGGTCCCTGCTGTAGTAGCAGTTCTGTTCTCGTTTCCAAGCCCGCGATCTGTCTGGGGGGTGTCTGTGTGCCCCACAGAGGGCATGTGTCACAGCTCTGGTGTGTCTGTGTTCCAGGGTCTGACAGATCCAGCCCCCTTTGCGGATGAATTGGAGGTGTCCCGTGTCCCGTACCAGCGGGTCAGCATGGAGGAAGCACAGAAAGGAACCCCACGTGAGTATTCGGGGGGTGAATCCATACACTGACTGTGTGCAGGACTACCCCTAGGTCAGAGGTCAGAAAGAACAAAGCTGTATCTAACCACGTTACTATGTAGATGCCATGATCTGGCCTTTTGTGGTGTCTGAGCTGGCTGTGCTTGCCATTCCAGACTGGTCCTGCAGGTAGAGCCGGTATAATGTCTTCTTACTTCTGATTTGGAGATATTCAGAGCCTCATCATAACAAAAAGAAAGAGCCAGAATGTACCGTGCTTATTTAATTCACCCACTTCTCTTCTGTGTCCTCTTCCGTGTTAATATCAGCTTTGCGAGTGAGCATCTGCATCAGGCCCTGCATAATGCCTGAGTCCAACCTTATACCAGATGCTTCAGAGTGCCTGCTGTTTTTTGCAGTTGTTTCCTGCCGCTGCTGACTGTCGGCATGTAGCAGCCTTCCTGTGCTGCAGCCTTCCACTGTACTCTGTCTCAGTGTTGTATTGGATTGGGCTGTGCTGTTAAGCCTGTCTCTTTCTGCCTCCCCAGTGGACCGACCGGTGCGGGTGTACGCAGATGGGATTTTCGACCTGTTCCACTCGGGCCATGCACGAGCTTTGATGCAGGCCAAGGGGCTGTTCCCCAACACACACCTCATCGTGGGCGGTGAGGCTCTCTGTCTGCCTTTTATTACTGATCAGGGGCTTATCACAGGGGCTTGTCTCTGTAACTGTCTCTTGGTCTGGTACGGTCTCAGTTCTGTGTGTGTCTAACAACATTTAGGCTAGTTGAAGACTGAATTGATTTTTTTTCCTGATTCAGTCAGGAAAAAGGAAGTCTGTCTGCAAGGGTCAAGTTGCTTAAATTCATTTAAAATTTGATTAAAAAATGTGCTTCATTGAGGGAAATTCTGAAACCCAAACAGGGGTGTTTACTCGGTAAAAGCAAATCTTCAGCCTTTTAAGAGCTTCCAGCAGTTATAATGTCAGGAGTTTAGTTAAAGCATTCAGTCAGCCTCAGCAACTGAGATCTCAGGTGGACTGAAAGCCAGAAGGTACAGATGTTCTCCAGTACCAGATTGGGGAAACCATGATCTTGAAGCAAAGAATGCCTCCCACGTCTGTCCAGTGGGCAGTTTCATTGATGTAGACGGTATGATCCATGATTCTGGCTAATTAACAGCATGTGCTGTAGTGTTATGGGCTGGAGGGACTCATGTATCCTGAGAGGTGGTATAAGTGTGGTCATGCCTCAGTGGATGCTTTGCAGCGCAATGAGTTTTTATTTCTGTTAGGTGGGGGATGTCGTTATAGGATTTAGCCAGGAGGGGCAGTGAAAATGGATTCAAGGAAAGTACAAGACAGTAATGCCCCCCATCTCTCTCTTTCTCTCCCTGTCCCGCTCTGTTTTTTCTCTGTGTCCCTTTTCTTTTCATCTCACATTGTTGTCGCTTTATCTTCCCGATCTTCTACTGTCTAATATCTCTCTTCCTTCTCCTTGCCCCTTTTATTCCTCTGCCTCTCATCCTCCCCATTCCCGCTGTCCCGTTCGCTCTCTTTCTCTCTCAGTGTGCAGTGACGACCTCACACACAAGTTCAAGGGCTTCACGGTGATGAACGAGGACGAGCGATACGACGCTGTCAGTCACTGTCGCTACGTCGATGAAGTAGTGCGCAACGCCCCCTGGACCCTCACGCCAGAGTTCCTCGCCAAGCATCGGGTACGCCACACCCGCCCACACGCATCCCCCCAGCCCACTCCACTCCCACTGTGTCCCCCCAGGAATTTCCTGACTCCTCTGAAGGATGGATGCGATTAGGGTTTTCTGTTCACTCTGAACGGAGATGTGTTTGTGTCTTCACTGTTTGTCTCTCAGATTGACTTTGTCGCCCATGATGACATTCCATACTCGTCTGCAGGAAGCGACGATGTCTACAAACACATCAAAGAAGCAGGTGAGCATCACTGCTGACTGGCTGACAGTCACACTGACACACTGACTGGTTCACAGACCTGCAGTCACACTGACACACTGACTGGTTCACAGACCTGCAGTCACACTGACACACTGACTGGTTCACAGACTTGCAGTCACACTGACACACTGACTGGTTCACAGACTTGCAGTCACACTGACACACTGACTGGTTCACAGACCCACAGACACACTGACTGGTTCGCAGTCACACAGACCCACAGACACACTGACTGATTCACAGTCACACTGACACACTGACTGGTTCACAGATCCCCAGACCCACAGACACACTGACTGGTTCACAGTCACACTGACATACTTATGGTTCAGACACATGACACACTGAATGACACACTGGCTTACATTTTGACTGGTTCACAGATACACTGGCAGACTGCCGCTAAAGCTGACACACTGAACTGGTTCAATGACACACTGACTGGCAGACAGGCGCAAAAACTGACACATTGAATTGGTTTACAGACACACTGATAGATTGACAAACAGACAACATACACAGCACCAAAATACCCTATGGCCCATCCTTAAATATTGCACCTACCAGAAAAGGAAACTTAAAATATGTCCACAATTGAGAACAGCAGGGCTGAAAGGGAAGAAAATAAAGAATACAAACTGTAAACAGTATTTCACAAACTACAACAAAGGAATGGCACAGACGTTATAAAAAACAGAACCCTATGGGAGAATGGGAAGATACTGTGATGTAACACAAAGAAATTAATAGGGTCCTACACAACCAGTGTGAAGAGTTTGCCACAGGATACACTCCTGTTTACCTAAGCTTTCCCATTACACCGATTTCCTGACATGCCTCACTGGCAGATAGGAACACTGACAGTCCGATTGATTTACTGTTCCTCTGTCAGTGTCACAGACAGCCGTGCCTGCAGCCTGTGTGTCTGTAGCTACACTGGGTCCGTGTGCCTAAGGGTATTTCTCTTTCCTCTTTCTGAAGCACCCTGTGCCCCAGCAGGTGCTAATCCTCATCTCCTGACCTGTGTGCAGCACTTTTCCCCTCCCTTCTGTGTGTGACATTGACATGACGTGTTGCTGTGTGGCCTCCATGTGTCATTTGTGGGTCTGGTGTGACATGCGGCAAGTGTATAATGCCTTGTTACTGGTGGCTTGACATATTTACCATGCTATTCTAGGCATGTTTGCCCCGACACAGCGGACGGAGGGCATTTCCACATCCGACATCATTACTCGCATTGTTCGTGACTACGACTTATATGTCCGGCGCAACTTGCAAAGAGGATACACTGCCAAGGAACTCAACGTCAGCTTCATCAATGTGAGTCAGCTCACTGACCTCCCACTGTGTAGCTCTCCCTGTCTCCTGCCCAAGTGCCCACCACCCAGCATCTGCATCTCAATATGGTCCTGTTTTTATATTGTAATGAACGCTCCAGGTTGTGTGTCGGTGGTGTAGGAATGACAGGCTGATAACAACTTACAGTGAGCCTTTTATTGCCTGTTTCATTACAGAGGGCATGCTAGTCACAGAGGCAGAGAGAGGAAGAAGGATTCATTATATTTATTTTAATTGATTACTATAAGTTTGGGTTTACTGTTGTTTTTTTTGTTGCTGAATAAATTAACTTTGCGACAACATAATATTTAAATTAACTTAAAGCCAACACCTTAGTACTTAAATTATCATACAACCATACTTACTACAGTATATACTACAGTACATTATGTGACAGTATAGGGGTGGACCAGGTCAAATATGGAATGGCTCTGCAGGAGCCTGTGCTGGAGGAGCATGTTCATGTGTCTCATTTTCTCCCGGGTGAGTGAGTCTGGAAGCTAACGTTGCAGAGCCAAAACTCTTTACACTGTTTGAAATCGGGTGGGGACAGAGTTAAGATAATAGTTGCATTCAAACTTGAGAAAAGAAAACTTGAATCCCGCCCCAGGAGAAGAAGTACCACCTGCAGGAGCGAGTGGACAAGGTGAAGAGGAAGGTCCGTGACGTGGAAGAACGCTCCAAGGAGTTTGTGCAGAAGGTGGAGGAGAAGAGCATCGACCTCATTCAGAAGTGGGAGGAGAAATCCCGGGAGTTCATCGGCAACTTCCTGCAGATGTTCGGGCCAGAGGGGGCACTGGTAAGCCAGGAGAAATATACTTTTCAGAGTGTGAGTGGGGTTCAGGGGAGGTCTTTCTTGTGGTGGTGTTGTAGAGTTGTGTGTATGGAAGCACTCTTCAAATCCAGTGCTAGAGGGGGCATTAGACCATCTGGTGTTCTTCCAGTCTTAAAGGGGAACTGCATTCCCAATATCCCAAGGTTATTAAATTTCAGTAACAAAATAAATTTATTGACAATATAAAGAAAATGACAAATTTAAAGCTAAGCACAAAATACTGTTTCTCTTTCGTTCCTCCTATTTCCTTTTCTATATTTCCCTCTAGATCTCACTCACTATGCCTCTTTTTTTTACAGTCCTTGTTAAAGCACTGTAAATCGCCATGTTGTTGCAAACCCCCAGTCTTGTCACGGGCGAGAGCGCGAGTTCCCACAAATTGTGATGGGATTCGGCCCTTCCTGCTCAGTAGTCACGGTAATAACTCATGTAATGTGATGTACAAGTTGTGCAGTAGACATTTCACCATAGAAATGTTCCAGTGTGATCTGCATGCAGAGTTTACAAGGAGGATCCATTTATCGGCAAAACTATCTTGAAGCTGAGAGCAGTGTTTCTATTGGATTAAAAGAAATGCATTCACAAGACTGCCTGTTTACAATGTGATAAGGCTGCTTCATGTCACCAGACGTTTTATTGCCTTATTCTGAATCGCTGAATATAGCACTGTGCATACCTGGAAATTTAGTCTATTTTGTGATGTAAATTGGATGTTTTACAGGTTACTGTGTACATTTTATTTTTTATTAAAAATAAAATGCACTAATTTTATTGAAATGCACTCATCAGTGCTCATTCTTTCTAACCCTGAAATATAAAAATAGTATTGCAGTTCCCCTTTAATCAGAAATGGTAAATAAATCCCTGCAATGGACTGTTGGAAGTTTCAGGGCTTTAAAGTTGGATAGGCTGAACTGGTTGTGGAAAAGATTTGGGATGCAATGTAGGTGTGTAAACCATAAATAGGACTTTTCTTCCTTGATGTACCGATGTGTTAATTGGAAGGTGTTAATATTAATGCAAAAAGAAGCTGAGCAACCCCAGGCTGACTCCTGAGAAACAGGAGTCTCTCTTCTCTCCTGTTTTGCTGTCCAAGGCTGTTCCTCTTGCAGATACTGTTTCTCTTTTGTCCCTCCTGTTTCCTTTTCTGTATTTTCCTCTTGATCTCACTGTCCACCTCTGTCTCTTTTTCCCCTGTGTGTCTCACTTACTATTTCTTGTGCCTGTCTTAGAGTTGCTCTCAAGTGTTTTGTGTTTTTGATTTTTTAGTACTAAAATGCAGTTGTCCAAAGCACCTTTCCCCTAATTTCACTTTCATGAAAGGGGTGCCTCTTACTGACTCCAAAGGAAATACCCCAGATTTGACTTCATGGCAAAGTGGAATGGCTGACAGCTGTTTCTTATTGTGGGGGTCTTTAGGATTGATGCAAGTCTGAGGGATCTGCAGGAGCTGAGCAACCCCAGGCTTGAGTGTCTGTCTGTCAGACTGCCTCTCTCTTCTCTCTCTCACGGTCTCTCTTTCTCCTCAGAAACACATGCTGAAGGAGGGGAAGGGGCGGATGCTGCAAGCCATCAGCCCCAGACAGAGCCCCAACAGCAGCCCCTCCCGCGAGCGCTCCCCCTCCCCCACCTTCCGCCTGCCCTTCTTCACCAAGACCTCGCCGCCCTCCTCGCCGCGCCCCAGCTCGGCCCACGGGTACCCCATCAGTGAGGATGAGGAGGATGAGGACTAGGTCTCTCCATGCCCTTCCCCCCCCTGCTCTGCCCATTAACACGTCTCTTCCTGGCCTCCGGGTCTCTGTCTTTCCCTAAGAGGCCTCTTCCAGGAATCAGACCTGCCCACTGGCCCCTCAGACCCCTCTGTCTGCTCTCCTAGCAAGGGCTTCCAACAGCAGGTGGTGGGTTTTCCAAGAAACACATGCTTCTGGAGCTGTTTAAATCTCCCATCTGCGGCTTCGCTTTCACTGTTCTCACGCAGATCTATCCCGAGTGCTCACTTTAAAGATCTCGGCCTGGGGCTTTGAGCCGGTGGTGGAGAATGACTCCATGTTGCTGGAGAATGACTTCAGTGAGTGACGTGCCAGGCACCTTGATGACACATTTCCGCAACACCAGGTTTGACCTGACCTCTTGACCGAGGTAGTACTGGATTGATCAATACAGGAACACATGTGTATGGCTTTGCGTACGGCTGGTGCATTGTTGTGGCCGTCGGTCTGGCTGGTGTGGCGCCAGCAATGGCCTCCACCAGCACCGTGGTCCGGAGAGGACCATGCAGACTGATGTCTTGGCACACATGAGTTAAAACACCTGTCAGGTTGAGAGCAAGGAATGGGACATGTTAAACAGCTGTAGCGGCACATGGTAATACAAAAGGCCGTGTTAGTTTATTGGAAATGTCACCACATCTTATTTAACAGGATTAATTTACTCATACTTCTTTTGATCCTAGTGGTAAAGCATTTTTGAGGCCCTATCCTCTTTGCTGTTGAGATTTAGGGTTGACTCTGCTGATGGGGCGTGCCATTGATGTCCTCTGTGTTTTCTCGGGATTTTGCTGAGAATTTTGTTACAGTGGAGGGGCTGTCTCTCATACAAAAACGCTTTTATATTAAGCTCTCTGTGAAGTTTTAGTGCTGCTCCAAACAAAGCTAGTGAAAAGAGCTCAGATATGTTTTTATGGATTGGGCTTCATGGTTTTTCACTAAAGACATCAGTAGCATTTCTTCCTCCTTTTTAGATACTTTGTGTCACCCTGTGTCAATCAAACCTGGCTGTGATAACCGGTGCAATCAGAAGTCTAGTTTGAAAAGCAATTGTCTCCAGTCTGGTGGCCCTCATTAAAGCTTGTGATGTGCACGCAGGCTTGAGAGATTAGAGAGAGAGAGAAATCCAAGCTGCAAACAGCCATCCTGCTATGACAACCTCACACTGACTTTTATCAAAAGACTGTCTTATTTGTCTAGCTGAAGAGAGAAAAGGAGGCCTGAAGCACTGCTTTTCTAGGCTGCTTTAGTGCAGAGAGAGACAACACACCATCTCTGAACTCACAGAGGGCCCCATGGAGTTCTGAGGGCTCCTGAGCATCACTGGGCCTTTGACTCCTGTGAGTCTTCGCCCAGCTATGTGTCAGGACAGCCATGTAGGTAGATGGGCAGAGAAACGGTAATCTTGTGCAGACAAACTGCACCTTCTTGCAGTTGAGACACACATGAGGAAGAGAATTTACCTCCAGCACCGATATGGTTCCAGCTCTCCCTCTTCAATGGGGCTTTCTGAATACTCGTCCCTCTGATTTCTGCAGATCAGACCATGGAGCTCTCTTGTCTGTCCAGATCAGGAGATGTCCGTCCGCTGTCCTGGCCTCCCTGTCTATTCACACCCTCCTGCTGAACTGGCAGAGCCTGTGGGGAAGGTCAACGCTTTGGATGGACCCTCTTTGTTTGCTTCTTTCTCCCTTAAACTAAAAACCAACAACCCGATGAAGCACCTTATCTTCCTCTTCAAATCTCCCTGCTTCACTCCCCTGGCCCCCTGCCTGGCGTTTTAAAAAACCCGGATGAGCTGAGTTTGACAGTTTAGCGGAAGAGAAGGTCCGTCTTTTTTCTTCTTCTCTTTCAGCTGTTTTAATTCTCTGCAGTTCAGTGACAAAAAAAGAAATCAAAGCCATAGATTTTTTTTTCTATTCTGCTTTGTTTTAAACTAGAAGGGATGGGAGTTTTAACTGTATTATGACTGTTTTCTGTCTTTGTGAGTCTTGGAATGCCTTACCAGCAGTGGTGTGGAGATCAAAGCCAGGAAGGAAGTGTTTTGTGTCTTCTCTCGTGAGCTGCTATAAAAGTCCAGTGACCTCTCCTGGGTAAAACAAAACACACGCCGCTAGTGCACAGAGACTCCTGGCTGCCCCGGTGTCCGACAACCCTCTGGCACCGGAGATTGGCTGGAGTTGGATGATGTGTGTACTGAAGGGGTGGGGAGCTGTTGAGGGTGTGGCTGTAGATGCACGGAGTGACTTACAGAAGTCACGTCATCTCGCTCCAAAATTCCAGACAGTGTAGATCTCGACTGCTTGGAGGACCCTGTCTTTTCTGGAACCTGCCATTGTGCGGCTCTGGGCCTGCTGGTGACTGTGATCGAATCCAGGCAGGGGCGGAGTTGTGTAGAATTCTTCCGCGGCTGTTGGCCTGGTGTGGCGGGGTTATCCGCTGTCTAGGGAGCGGCGCTGTGTGTGCTTGGAGCTCACGAGCAACTGGGAGCGAATCCCGCCAGATGCAGGGAGAGTTGCACTCATCACACACTGCCATGTTGAAGAGCGAATGTGTATGTAAATATTTCTCTGTTCTTCATATTGAGCTGTATGGAAAAAAGAGGCATCGATCATGCTCTGTTCTCAGCACAGGACAGCTGGCCTTACTTTCCTCTGTTTGCTCCGATCTCTTTTCCTCCATCCAGCTGTTATCTTGAATTCTAGATCAATTGGGCTGGACCCTGTATCCCAGGCATCTTTGAGCTACAAATACAATTTTATTACCAATGAGGGGCATAATGTTAACTCATGCAGAGTATTAAAAGTTCTGCTTGTATTGTCTACTATGTGTATAACCGTTAGGCCCTGATCCCATACAATGATTAGCAGGTACAGATTAAAAATACAAACATCATCCTGGCTTGACTTCTTTTCTATGTGCCTGTATGTCTTCCAGGAATGAGCAGGTTAACAAGCAGAAACACAGTGTTTCGACTGTGGAGTCTTGCTCGCATAACTGGAGAGCCTCCACAGCCGAAAGGCTGATTTTATTTTGACATTTTCTGGGATGAATTTACCTCTGCTTGTACCTTTACATCTCCTCACTTCAACCTCTGCAAACTTAAACTGTACTTTCATTTGCTGTACGGTTGTATTAAAACTGTGTTTTGACCAATCAGACCGGAAGAAGAAAACTGTATTCTTAACCCTAGACAGTACTGTGAACTGTCAAGATGTATGTTTTTATTAACACTGTCGAGTACTGTGTGAGATCTGGGATTCATTAATTTAAGTTAACTTGACAAATTTTGTTTCCTGTTTTGTCTTCCTTTTTGCCATTAAACTCACGCAGACCAAGACAAAAACCGTTTCAGCTTGCATATTTAAATGTACAGGATCGTCCAGATCCGGGACACTGGGCAAGCAGATCTTTACCACCAGTCTGGTGTTAAAGTGGAGTAGTGGCTGGCAAAGGGCTTCTTTACAGCTGGTGTCCTCTCCCGCCTGCAGTACTCAGACTGTCCTTGTGCTGGCTGTGCCTGGGGAGCAGGGCTATTCAGTCCCTTTCCTGGAGAGCCACTGGGGCTGTAGGTTTTCATTCCAGCCCTGCTCTTAGCTGCCCTCTTCCCCTAATTAGTGGCTTAATTGGATCGATTTAACAGTGGTGCATTAAACAAGTAGAGCACCATATACATTTCATGTACATTTGTTGTGCACTGCGTTCACCCAGAGCACCACATAGCGTGAGCTGACAGTCTGTGGGGCTGCTGCACTGTGCGTGCTTGAGAGAGGAGAGGTCTGCTGAGTCAGCCTCCGCATTTACAAAAGCGCTATCATGAAAATTATAATCTGCTGTTAATACCTTCAGATCTATGCCTCAGTTTCTCAAGAATCTTTCAGAAACTGCCTCTTTAGTTTATTCACCCCCCCTTCAGCCTTGTGGCGCCACAGCAAAGCTCATCGAATTCATCTTTAGGAGCTGGTGGTTTAAAAGACCTACTAGACCAGTACCAGAATTCCCCTGCTATCAAGAATGGATAGCCCAGTTCTCAGTGGTCCAGAGAAGTTGATATTAAATATCTTGTATAATCACTCTCCAGCCCGATCCTGGGAATATGGGAGTTTAAAATGGGCACTCAGTGGAATACCTAATTAAAGGGGTTGCAGGCCTCATTTTTCCAGACAGCCCTCTTGAAACAAGAATATCACTGCTTCGCATCCTTCTGCTCCGGTGGTCACCACTCTGGAGAGTCAGGGTGTGGCCAGTGCCAGGCAGGCTGTGTGGGGGACACAGGGGTTCTCAACACCATGAACACCAGAAACGCCATACACAGCACACACCTCTTGTTGTTTTTGCTATGATTCTGTAATTGTTGCTGGTGTTTTGACAAATTGAATGGTCTTAGATTGTTTAGAATGACTGCTAACACTCAGCGTACACAGGCAGGCTGCCAGGCTGTGAGAGCCTGATGGCCAGAACACTGGAATGTGGCCCATTGGCTTCATTTTCAACTACAAAGACTCCCATGAGGTGTTTTGAGAAATTAAAAAACAATCCTTTAGCAGACATGCAATTTCAGCTAAATGTCCTCGCAATTACTCTATATGTGTGTGTGTGAGTGTGAGTGTGACTGTGTGCATCTTGGGTTTTTATCCGTGTCCCTGCAGCCCAGTGTCTGTGTGCAGGCTGTACTCTCTGTGTTAAAGAGACTATGATGGGGAGCATGAAACTCGGTTCCTGGAGGAGTTTTGTGGTCACCTGGGTGTCATTGCAACTCACATTTCTATTAATTAACTAATTAATTAACATGAAATTGAGGCATCAGTGCAAATTTACTGATGTTTAATGCCTTCTCCAATTTTAAGACAATTTAAACTATATACTGTATTTGAATGTAAAATAGATGTATCAAAGCCAGAAACGGTAAGACTGTCCTGAGAGCTGTAGCAACACCGTAACTATCGTTCTAATGGTTAATCTCGGCCCCAGTTTGCTGTCGATTAAACCTGGAATGATATCATCCACACGCACAGTGCAGATGCAAATGGTAACAAAACAAATGAGGCGTTCCAGTGCTTTTGTCTGTGAGGGGTTGGGATTGAACTGGAACAAAAGAAGCCCAGCAGCTCCTCCAGGAGTGGAGTCGAATCCCCCAAAGCAAGCCTGCGAGTCCTGGACTGGGTTCAGGGTTCTCTGTTTGTCCATCTCTGATTGCCTGTTCGACATATACTATGCTGTAACACGCTAATTTAAGAAAGTATGAAGATAAAAAAATCTAAACCTGGTTGTGAGTTCTTTATTCTGTTTTAGTGCAAAAGGTGACAGGGGGCTTGTACCCCCAGTGGACTGTTATGGATTTTTCATGCTGCTTTAGACATAGGCTAGCGACACATAGTGATCAAGTAATAATAATAATAATAATAATAATAATAATAATAATAATAATAATAATAATAATCGATACTAAGGTGGCAAGCTATAAAGAGTCCTATAGCTATAGGTGAGCACAAGGATTTTTGAGGTTGATACGAAGCCTGATGGGAAATCAGTGCAAGTACTCTGGGACAGGAGTAACTTGCAAATGACCTTGTGAAGATTCTGGAGGCTAAATTCTGGATATACTGTAGTTTGATAAGTGCACATTTAGATAACCAAGCAAGTAGGGCATTGCAGTAAAATTGGTGAAATTCAAGTACAGTGGCATCCATGGCTAAGGTTGCTAAATTGGATCCAAATACAGTAGCTGATGGGAGATGTGGAGAAGCATTACTTCACTCTTCGCAGTTTAAATGAAGGAACATTTGTGTCATCTGGGTTTTTATGTCAGATATGCAACTAGAGAGTGCAGAAACAGCCACTTCAGTCTCAGGTTTAGTCTGTACATAGATTTGAATATAATCAGTATAGAAATAATAATTCAGACAAAGTGTTTTTAGTAACTGACACCATGGGAACATGTCAATGCTGAATAATAGTTGGCTGGGTATCGAACCCTGAGGGACACCAGACTTGAACCCAAGTTCAGAACTGGAACCCGCAAGAGAGAGACAAAGTGACGGCGATTAGTGAGGAGTTTCAGAGTTGAACCATTTAATAGCAATGAAAGAGACTCCGAACAGAGTCTCAAGATGAGAAAGTAAGATGTCATGCTTAACAGTGTCAAAAGTAGAAGGATAAGGATAGAGAACTGGTATCGGCAGCCATAAAAAGATCGTTAGTGACTTTAACAAGGACAGTTTCTTTGCTGTGTAATCGTCTGAATCAAAATTGGAAGGGTTTATTTGCAATGAGATGGTTGTTTAATTGAATTGCAACAGCACATTCTGTATTTGTTTCCAGAAAAGGAAGGTTGGATGCAGTGAGAAAATCATTTACATTGTCTACGTTGTTTTAAAAAGCTCTTTGGGCACTTTGGACTTCAATTTTAGAGAATGTTTTACTGTGTGGTGTACAATATCAATCAAATTGTATTTTATACCCCTTTTTATGTACATTTGCATTACAATTAAATTTAGGCAAATAAAAATAACAGTTGTTGGAATGTGATTGATGCTCCTTAATGTGATTAAGGAGCATATAAAACATATAAAGCAAGGAACATAATTCAAATGCCCTTTTTAATTGTGCTTTGCTATTATAGTATAGAGAAATACTTCAAATACAACAGTATGTTAGTGATAGTTTGTGTTTAGCAGTTTCTGTTGTTGAAGAGCTGAATAGCAGTTCAATCTGTAACATCTCCAGTAAATTTATTTCCTAGATTTGGGACATTCAGCGGGTCAGATCATACAGCAGGCTCCACCTGTACATGGAATGATGTCATCTATGCATCACCTGCAATTGGATCTTTCACTGACAATCCCAGCAGGTGGCAGCAGTGCACATAGAGTGAAAGCAGAAGAGGAGGACAACTGGATGCAGGAGCATTGCAGGATGAGGTTTAGATTTCTTTCTTTCTAGGCTGAAAATGTGGTGTTGGATCCACCTGCTTGTGTTTTAAGGGATATTGAGTTTTTGCTCAAGTAAAAATTTAAAGTTAAGAGATTAAATTCCTTTACATGACCTTAACCTTGGAATCATCCTTTATACTTAAATCTTCAGAGTTAGAGAGTTGATTTTGTAGGAAAGGGTCACACAGCACCCCATAGAACATATAGACATTTCCAATAGTATAAGGCATACTCTTGTACTAGTCTGTGGATTGGAATGACCAGATGACCCTGTAAATGTCCAGGCCTTTTACTCCCTCAGAGATAGGAGAGTCACTGCTGCCTCATCTCCTTTCAGTGATAGGAGACTCACTGCTTCCACGTCTCCTCTCAGAGATTGGAGATTAACCACTCCCTAGTACCCTCTCAGAGACAGGAGAGTCACTGCTCCCTTGTACCCTCTCAGAGACAGGAGATTCACTGCTCCTTCGTACCCTCTCAGACATAGGAGGCTCAATGTTGCCTCGTCTCCTCTCAGAGACAGGAGAGTCACTGTTCCTTCGTACCCCCTCAGAGAGAGGAGACTTAATGTTGCCTTGTCTCCTCTCAGAGACGGGAGAGTCATTGCTCCCTTGTACCCTCTCAGAGATAGGAGACTCACTGCTCCCCCGTATCCTCTCAGAGATAGGAGACTCAATGTTGCCTTGTAACCTCTCAGAGAAAGGAGATTCACTGCTCCCTCATACCCTCTCAGAGGAGATTCACTGCTCCCAAATACCCTCTCAAAGAAGAGAGTCTATAGACTATAGACTAATATTCCTGTTAATTAGCTGTGTTCTAAATTAATTCTACAATAGTTGACATTCAATTAATCATTTTGCTGTGGTCTACCTGGATGAAGGCACACAATCCTGCATTAGGCAAAATGGTGATCCCCTATCGTCAGAACAGAGCTAGAACTTGTCGCTGTCAACAGGACCACATGAGCAGAACTGCTGGAGGGACGCAGTGCTGCAGCCTCTCAATTCTGTCTTTGCTAAGCAAGAAGTCAACAGGGAGGCAGTCAGAAACTGGGCCTTCTTTTGCTTCCAGAGTAGATCCTCTGGGTATTAGCTGCATGAATTAATGAAGCAGAGCTGAATCCCACCTGAATCAGAGCTGCTCTCCTGCAGAACTGGAGCTGTATACAGTACATATAGCTAGTAGATGATATATAGTTAGGATCTCTCTAAGCGTCACAGCAGATTAATTAATTGACCACTGGCACACAGAAAAATATTTAGTGGCCTGATATATTTTCCCGTGACACTCCACTGTTTCCATTAGGGAAGTTTACAGTTTTACTCCATTACAGAACTTTTTTTATGTACATTAATCCGTTCATAGATTCCTTTTTAATGGTACTGTGCAGCAGGAGGTGCTTGTAAAAAATTGGTTACCTGATTAGTTGACAGTCTTCTCTGTCTTGAACTTGCATCCATAATGACAAGCTAATCAGGGAAACTCTCCCTTCATACAGATGCTATGTTGAGGCTTACTTGGTGACTGATGGCTCCATCTGTCTCCTTCTGAGACTGGGCATTAAGTTGCAGTCAACCGTTCAAAAATAAATTTCACCCTTCAGGGAAGACGTTGTGAACTGGAAATTGGATCAGATTTCATTATTCCTTTTGCTAATGCAGCCCCCTTACTTGTCTGTCTGTCTATCTGTGACTGTGAGACTGTCAGACCTGGGCTTCCCAAAACTCAGAAAGAGAAATAAAACTTGATCTCAGCCAAATAAAACAAAATCACTTTGTTTCTTGACACTTCAGTTCTCAATGACATGTTCTGTAATGGCTCCTGGCACCAGGTGCTGTGATGATAAAGGTCAGTAGTCAACCAGCTGAGAGGGACACAGGCAGGATGGTGGACACTCCCCTGTGAGACCCCACTGGCTCTCAGTCTGTGCCCGGCAATTTCTCCCAGTCAGCCCCTCTGCCTTTCTCTTTCTGCCCCTGCCCAGCTGGGATCTGCAGTGCAGCAGACCTTGCTGCAAAGGGCTGAGGTGAACTTTAACTAGGAATGGAAAATCTCTTAGTGTGCAAGTGGAGGTGTTTTAATGGCCTTTTTTTTTCTCTCTTCATGGGTTGACACAGGTGGATGGTACCACCAGAAGAGGGCTGAGAGAGTCTCCAGCAACAATTAAGTGGTCTGCATGGACACTGTGTGTACCTGCACAGCCAAAGGGCAAATAATTACTGCACTAGCAACTCTGTCATTTGTAGTCAGGCAATTCTTGGTCTAACTTAAAAGAGGGAGAAAGAGCTTTAATATCACAAAGAAGTCCTAAATGCCTTCTTCAATCTTGGCCTTATATTGGACATCATAATAGAATATTAGATAACCTCATTGACTGTGACTAGCTACTGTATAACATATCTTGCCCTACATTTTTCCTTCATGCATTGCATCTCATTCCAAGTTATTAGAGTACTGAGTGTACCACAGGGAGCCAGTCTCTGGACTCACATGTGGTGGGCTGTGGGTTCCATCTTTCATGTCAGTTGTTCTAGTTCAGATGACTTAATACTACAGAGACCAGGATAAGCTCTGGTTTGATAAGCTGATATGGAAATTGTGTGTATATCTACTCTACAGTGTATTATGGTATTAACGTGTATTTGTTATATTATGGTATTATTGTTTCAATTATCTTTGAATTTGCAATATACATTTGTAGTTAATTATGAAGAAATAAAGGTTAATTCCATGCTGAAAAGTAGAAAGCAGAAACAACATTTTGGCCATTGAACCTTTTTCAGGTGTGAGGCGCAGAAGTGTTTCAGAAGGACCATACAGAGAGTCATATTGGTCTCATAAACCACATCAGTGCAGCCCCACAGTAATTTTCATTTGACTTCATAACTACACTAACCTGACAGCACTAACAGTACCCAGCATTATCAAAGAAAAATAATCTCCACACTTAAGTATTTTAAACATCAGTCAGGCCAGTCTGGATAATGGCTTTACAGTCCATTAATGAATTTTCTTTTGAGTGAAGGAAGGTCACTCTGTCTTGTACATTGACAGCTCGCCTATACATCATCAAGCCTGAGAAAAAGGGGAGACGTGTCTTAGCTCTGTGTGAGGCACAACTGAAAAAAAGCAAGAATCTCAGTCATTCATGTTGTTCTGTAGGGCATGATTTCTTGAGTTGCTCTCAGCTGGGCCTCTCTCCCCTCTTTCTGCCTTCTCTCAGTGCTGCTATGGAAATGTGTTTTCTTACTGGTGATTTGTAAGAGCATAGAGAGAAGTCACTACTCATCTTGTCTGAGTGAAACAAACTGCAGAAACTACACTACTGGGCACGACCATTCTGCAAATGATTTCTTTATCTGCGTTTCTCCACGTCACACTGGAAATGACATTTTTCCAGTTCATTGTCATCTTCCTGGCACCTACAACATCTTTGTGAAAAGCTTTGTTCCTTCTGTAACCAAGTTAAGACCGGAGCTAAAAGGTCAGTTTGTGTAGGAGGAACGGATCATGGAAAAATTGAAGCTTCTTCTGTCTTAGAGGACTTCTCATGATGAGTAAAGATATAGAAACCTGCCCATGAGATATTCAAATATCTCACTTATTGTATCACAAGCCAAGAAAGATTCAGAGCTTGGTACTGATGTGTCGTCACTCCTTTTTGTTTTTTGCTGCTTCTGCATTTTAATCTCACTGTGTAATAACAGTGTTTATCTGTGTTGTGCCCTGTTAAAATGCCATAGAGCAGCTGTAGAGTGCACTGCAGAAACAGTTAACTTTGTTCAAAGGCCTTGAATTTAAGGTTCTGTGCACTGTTGTCCATAATGTTGTCCACGAGACTGAAGTACATTGAGTTTCATGTTCTCTTGAACATCTTATGAAATAGGGTGAGATTTTAAAATGGTCTTTGAACTGGAGAAATGAATGTGTGGATTAAGCATTACGCATTCGTTGAAATTAATACTGCTGCTTGAGCTCTGTCTGCTGCAACTCACACTCATCATCGACTACCTGCTATTCCTTCCGCTGATTATACAAAAAGAATGGCCAATCAATATGACTGATTTGCTCAGGAGAGTCAGGTTCTCTATGCAATTACCGACAAAAGCACGTGGCTTTATTTCATTATTAACTGCAAGAAACAAAACCAAACAGGAATATCAGCAGTACAAATATACTTTACAAGTCTCCTTTTGTGTTGTCATTATTTCTGTATGGGGTAATTAAACAAAGATGCACAATTTAGGGCCACAATAATATTGTGCTTAAATGTTAATCTGTTAAAGGATTTGTCAAGGCCCTATTGTATCTTGGTGAACGTGAAGTCCTATAGTCACCCAATTCTTAGGCTACGTTCCCACTTTAAGGTGCCCTTTGTCCACTTTCAGAAACATGGCATGGTGAAATATGGGAGAGCATAAATACCATAGGTAAGGCACAGCATAATCTCTGAAATGCGAAGGCAGAGCAGGGTATATGTACAGCACATGGTAGACAAGGTAAAATCAGGGTAAACACCGAACAAATCTACCATGGCATGTTTATATAAGAATATTGCTGTTTCATCCTTTTTCATGTTTTGTGAAGCTTTCATTAAGACGCTGCTTGTTATGGAGCAATTCAAGCTGAACTGATTGAGTGACTCCTTCAAGTGACAAGGGGAGGGTGTAACACTGAAAACTGGAGACAGTGACTGATACTGAACTGACCTGAGGTGAAACCACTTCACCACGCAATGAAACTGATCTCAGCCCTTCCTGTTCCTGTGCAGAGATAAAGAGGAATGTTAATTTCATCATTGCAGAACCTTCCGTTTCATTCCGTTCCATTTAATTCCTCTCCAATTATGAGGCACATTTCGCCCGCTCCAGCTGGGCTCCTCCGGCGTTTTAAAACTGTTATTGCTGAATAACTTAGAAAGAAAGAGGTATAGCAGCAAACGCTCAGATATATCCTGCATGCAGAGATGGGCTACTGTGTAGTCTGGGTTACTCATCCATAAAGCAGGTGGAAAATGCTGCTTTGTAGCTAAAAGCAGGATTGTTACTACAAAGAGGCACTGCTCTCCAAAACCACAACAACAAGGAATACAATTCAGCCCTTAAAATGGAGACTTTGTCCCACTATAATCCTTAATTGGTTTGATTAAAAAAAAAAATCAGCCTGTTTCTCATGCGAAGGAACCAGATTTTGATCCTACACGACTTTTAAAGTGCAGGATGTGGGGGAACACATACAATTTTAATAAAATTAATTGCCTGAGGCATTCATTCATTTTAAGAGCATAGTGACACGTTTTATCTGATTTAAAAGTAAACACAAAGACACGGATGACTGCCTTCAATCTATAATGCTTGATTGGCCAACAAATTGAGATGTCCTACTTTATTCCCCATCATTCGTTTTCGAGGAGTAGTACCAATTGATCGTATCTCACAGGCTCTTGGTGGCGATTTTCTGAGGTGTTGGTGTGATCTTTGAGTGAGACATTGATCAGACCTGAAGAAGAGAGCAGGCATCTTGTAGTGAAGCCCAGCATTACCCACAAAGGGAGACATCGAGACAGCTACAGTCCAGCCTCTGTCTAATGGACACACAGTGGCATTGAGCTGAGACTCTGCATGATACAGATGAGCTCTGCAAAGGGGGATTTTTAAAGGAGCGTCCCAGAGGAAAAAAATATGGGAGAAAAAAATGGCTGTCTGTTTTCTCGAGATCTGCCTAATAAAAGATTGGTTGCTAAGGCACTTTAACACTGGGTGTGCCACAATATGCAATTACAATTACATCGACCTCACAATCAAAGTGATAATTAAGGTTCCTCATTTTTGATGGTTCCTGAAGTCTGCTTTTCTGTTTGGATATCATTGAGAGTTGCAGTATCATAGAAGGTAAAACTGACAGTTCTTAAAGGGCCACATAATAATCTTATAAAAAAACTATTAATTCTCACTGATTTTAGACACATATCCAAGATCACTGCTGCAGTACTGGGCTTATAGGCTTTCTGTGATATGAAAGTATGGAACATGCCATCCAGCCATGTTATCAGAGCCCAGACCCATGTTTCTTTCAAGGAACTGTTTGAACTGCTTGGGGTCTGATTAATTAGCCACAAGAAAATAAATCAGCTTAACGAGCCTCTCATTTGTAACCAGTTTCTTATGCTCTCATTGAATCTGAAAAGAAAATTACAAAAAGTTAAGTATACAATTTAACAAGTTTTTTTCCCCAACTAAGAAGATGGATGGCTCTGACAATGCACATGTTGTTAGAGGTCTTTCTAGTATAGATCTAAATTACAAACTGGGCAAGCATATACAGTAATAAATGACCAATTCCATCTTTTAAATAGATATTTAATGAGTTGATGTGATTGTATAAAGTAGATTCACCTTCACAGATTAGACATTATTCTCAGAATGGCTATATTCCAGCCCTTTTGGGACTGCTCTCGTGTCACTACTGCTTGCCTAGATCCTAGGAATCTGGAAAACAAAAAAATATTGGCACATAGAAAACAATGCATAAGACCCCTGACCTTCAGTAAAATATTTAAAAAGAATAAAAAGTCTCTGTCGGTACTAGCCACCAGCACACACATGACCCTGTGCGACAGGGTTTATTTAGTTTAGATCTCTTTGACACAAACCAAGTCCTGGAGATACTGGTCATTGACTTGTCTTCAACAGGAAAAAAAGACTGACACTCTGTCACTAAGAGTTTGACTTTTCACCCTAGTATGGTCTCACTGCCTCTGGCCCCTGGCCTCTGCTCTGCACTACAGAGCTGTGAAACAAGATCTCACATCCTCCCAGCCTGTGAAATATATACCGATCATTCAGTCTGATCAGTTATACTGATCAGTACATTCTGATATTTTCGTCTGCTGTAACTCGCCTTCTAATACACACACACACACACCTTTGGGAAAGTTAAGGAAAGGTCACAGAACAAATCAAGTTTGGCACTTGGTTCCATGCATTAGCAATGGTTTAACAATACCTTCTGGTAATTTCAGACAAATCTATTCAGACATATATTTGGATTAAAAAAAAACCACAACTGTCATGTCTTCTCTTTTTCTTTTGTCTAACTTAAACACTACTGTGCTGACTCAAAGATTATCGGTCCAAAACACCACTTTACTTTCATATTGAACCCCAAACCAAAACAATAAGGTTTTAATTGAACCAATTAAATACTTCTCACATGCAGGTGGTGATTTAAAGAGAGATGTTTGATTTGTGGCGCTCAGGTATTAGGTCTGGGAGTTCTTGTGCACACTATTTTTTCTTTCAAGGTTCTCAAATTTAAGAAAAAATGATTTATGATGCACAACACAGTGTGACTCAGTGGAAGGAATCTTCCTCTGTTCACCCCCAGAGGGCCCCTAACACCACAAACTCAGCCCTCTAATTGTTTCTCTCACCCCGATTGCCATGTGAAAATGTCTTATATCAGCACCACCTGAGCTTCTAATTAAGAACCCTATATCACATTCCCACGCGACTCGCCCTTCGTTTGTCCTAGAACCATGCTGTTGACTCCCAGTTAAGGTCCTCTCTTTCCCATCTCTAAAAGCCTTGGAGGGTCTTCTTGAGGTACTGACTGTTTTGCTGGTGAGAAGGCAGTCCCAATACCTATATTGTTACAACAGGTTTGTACTGTACATATATATACACATACATTTTCTATTATTTGGCCAAAATGCATTTCAGTATTTAACAATTATGTTCTAATTAATGCAATTAGCTGACAAATATAAAGAGATTGTTTACATAATTTAGTATTTGGTGTTAACTTACCTGGTTGAGGTATTGACAGTCCTGGCTGGAATGTAAAAAAACTGCAACTCCCCCCCACCCCCCACTTACAAGGAATGAACCACGGAGGCTGCTATAAGGGTGAAGGTGGGGTTAAAGGAGGGGTGCTTGAAGAGATGAGAGGAAAAGGGTACTAAGCATTTAATATTTATATGTAAGAGAGCAGAACTGCAAGATTACAATTTGAGCTTCTCCCGTACCACTGTTTAACACCACCATTTATACAGTACTCCTGGTCTTAATTCCTGCTAGCTATAGTATGTGTATGAAATCACATACTACTGTATAGTTGGTGATGGGTGGAGGCTGGTCAACATTAGGCTAAAGACAAAAAAATCTAACCTGGGGAATAAGCGGTAAATAGCTCAACCACGTTGGCCTGATTTTGCAAGAGCTTTCATGGCATTTCATGGATTACAGTTTGTTTACAACGTGAATCAAATACATGTCTGAAGCAGGAAAGCTGAGGAGCAAAGCAGGAATGTCAACTCTTGTTAAGATCTGAGTTACAGATAACCTAAAGGAAGAGTTTGTAATAAGCACTTCTTCCAAAACCTTTCTGAGACTTTGGCCAAAGATGGATTTCACACCATGCTAAACCAGTGCCGACATTAACCAAAACAACTTAAGTAAGACTTTTGACAGCATCAGGTTGGTTCCTTGAGAACACACTTTTCACATTACAATGCAATGTTTAGACATCTGTGAGACAGGGCAATAGATTCAGACAAGATGGCAGAACTACATTTCCCAGAAGTTGGGATTTATTGACCTGCTGCCCATTGTCACCTGACCAGTTGGAAGCAATGGGATTTGTCAGATGACAATTTGAAAACAAGGAATAGAGGCATTTGCTGTTTGCACAAGAGAACAGGTTCTTTATTATGCACAACAGTTGAGGGAAAGGGAAGATGACCAGTCAAACGGGGTATCTGGATGTTGCAAGTGTAACAAACAGTTCTTTCTGACCCTCTGCGGACGACACGATCCAGGGAAAAGAGAGGAAACACTAGGAAAAAGATCAAGCAGGAATACGGGGATGAAAACAGGGGGGCGTGTCCAAAGCGTGCAGGTGTCCAAGGGACTGAGTTCGGGGCAAACAATCCAAAAGTAATCCAGAGGGTAATCCAAAAACACAAGAATAAGTCCATGGCCAGGTGATCCATCCAACAAGGAATAAAAAAACATGAACCGGGTCGGAACCGGCGGAAGGGGAACGGGAACAGAGATTAAAACCTCAGCGGGACCAGGCTTTTAAGGTGGACTGGGAACAGGGGACAGGTGCACATAATCAAGTCTGAAGTGAAGGGCCGGAGCACCCTTAACGAGGAGGGACTATAATCGTGACAGCAAGTTAAAGAAAAATTTGGTTTTGATACTGGGAAGCCTCTTAACTAGCTATTGCAGAAAGGGCCAAAATGAAGAGTTTGGGCAAAGTCAGGCTTCTGTTTTTTCCTGCCTTGTAAATACAGAACACTATTACCTTATGGCTGTCTTTGTGTGGTGTTGCCTTAGGCCTTCCTATTTCAGATCCTGCTGACATATCACTTCTCCCAGGCAGCTTTACAAAACCAACTAGACGCCAGTTCAGTTCAGTTTATTTGTTATATGCACAAGTGCAATGAAATGCTCTGATACAAAGACATTAAGGAATCACCAAAATGATAAACACAGAACAGAAGCAGCAGTAACAGCAACAATATAACACACAGTACAACTTAAAAACAAACAAGTCAGAAAAGCATTGTGAGAAGAGAAAAAGAACATCAGTGTGAGTCAGTGGTAGGGGTAGAGTTCAGTAACCTGACAGCTTGTGGGAAAAGACTGTCTCTGAATCTTGAAGTTTGTGTCTTTATGCTCCTATAATGCTACATCAGAGTGAAGGGGAGAGAAAAGTGAGATAATTGGTATCCTTAACAATTTATCCAGCCTTCCTGAGACAGCGAGCTGTAAAAATAGTTGCAGCACGTTGCAGCCTGGTAGGGTTTGCTAAAAGAAACTGGTTAGCACAAAAACTGTAGCCTACTGTTGCCTCGGTAACAGCGAGGGGAACTGCATCCTCCAAGAAAGCAAAAACCTGCAGCAGAGTGCTCCCCCTGCAGGAGCTCCCCCGATGTTGGTCCTGGTTACAGCGAGTCCTCATAAGACAACTTTCAGGCCTCTGTGTTTAGCACCAGTGCTCCCGCCATCAAAGGCATTACAAAGTTGTTTGCTTCTTACTCGTTCAGAAAACCCCCCGTCTGCTGTGGAACTGAATTCGATTAGGTTGATTGCACTTTTAATAAAGTTTCATTTCCTGCAAGCGGCAAATTGATGGATGGTTTTCTTGTTCCTATTTTATCCTTGCAAAGACAATCTAATTAGTTTATTGGATAACGAAAGACTTAATAGTCCTATTGTGGAAAATCACAGAGATTAATATAACATACACAGACAGGGGCCAAGCCAAGCTATACCGGCATTTGTGCAAACATTAAAATACTTTCAGCAAATTCAAGGTTTATTAAAGCTTGATTAGAATTTAGCTCTTTTTATGAAATACAACCGTTTTTTTTTATTATAATGAAAGCTTGATATTAAAACAAAAAAGAAAGGAAACAGATGGATCTAAGGTAGAAAAAAAGCCAGCTTTCTAGTCTGGTTAATTCAAATATTTATTAACAGTTGGTTTACATTGGACATCCCCCTCCTAAACCCTAAAACTAATTTTTCTTGCAAATCAACACGTTAATCCCCAAATCTGCATGGTCAGCCTGTCAGCATTGTACAGGTAGCTGTAAAATATGACACGGAAAACACTCAAGATATTTTTGGAATTGGAACAAGGAAGGAGCTTTTTGAGAACCTGCCTCACAGCCATACAGACATGTCTGGAGCCTGTAGTGTCCAGAGCCTCACAATTAAAGTGAGAGGTCTGCCAGTTGCTTGTTTTCTGTGTTGCTAATTGTTAACATCAATCATCTATTAAAACAGGGCTGCATCAGCCTTCCAATTAGCCCTTTAATGGACTGATTTAATTGAATCTCTCTGCCAGAGTGAGATGGACAGAGCTATCATTGATCAAGGGATTAAAACAGCTGTCATGCAGAGCTGTCATGCAAGGTGAATGTCTACACAAAAAGCTGAACAACAACAAAAAATAGCCCGTAGTTCATCAAATTAACACCTTAGGTCTTCCTCTTCAGGACAGCGAGAGTAATGGAAGAGAAGGATGTCTCTGAGCACCTTTTGTGTGTGATCTGCTTAGTACCCAAGTGGCACACTCTGCTTTCTGCATGATCTTGGAATCCATGATAGTCATGATGCCAGTCTGAACCAGGGCCATGAGGTGAGTACAGACTACATCTGAATATCCCCAAAACCCTCTTTAATTAGTGAGAAGAGAAAGAACACAACGGTATAGAAATATCTGTAAGACAATGCATACTTAACTTTTTATACAGTATTTCTTGCCACTTAAAGGCCAGAAATTGAAAAACGAGCAGAAGAAAAACTAAACCTCAACACTGATTTGGCAAAAGTCTATTAATGTACGATTTCATAAAATGCCGAAAAAGGTTATACTTGTTCCCTGGTATACCCAGTTGAGCTTTGACATCTGTCAATATGACTTTTAACATATCTGTGAAGAGACCAGCACTGGATGGTCTAAGCCTATTTAACAGACCCAGACTGACCCACTGAAATGTTCCTTCATCCCCTGCAGCAGTTTGTGATGCTGCATCAGTAAAGAGACCAGGAATGGAAGTGCCTGCAGGCTGCTGTAGGCGGACCATGCAGTTTGTCTCTGTAAAGAGTTAATCATTAATGTGATTATTTACCCTTAAACAGTGTGAAAGTGAACTCAGGACCCTCTGCATCCAAAGGCAGACAGACAGCACTCCCTATGCTAATTAAGCCATGTGTAACATCTGCTACATCTAGTTTAGCCTGACCTGTTCCGCCTGGGCCTATGTAGCTACACAGGAAGTGAGCTGACATTCTGCTATGTTGCCCTTCCCTTGTGTAGCAGGGTTGTAACCCACGTGGCTGAACTTTAGATCTGCCATCTCTGAGAGCCCATGCTATACAATGCAACTTACTTCAAACCTTGTGTGCCAAAAAGCTGCTTATGTTTGTTTCTTTAAGGAAAAGCATCAAACTGATACAAATTGAAATACCTGGCCCTGAAGTTGTTACTAAAGTGGTCACTAAAATCCACGTGATCCAGAAGGTGAACACAATCTGTGAAAACATTTGTTATATTGTTTTTAAATATCTACCAATTTTTGCCTTGTTTCTAAACTCTTCCAATTCCTTCTTGCATAACATTTTATTTGACAGGGAATAATGTAAGGTTAGCATGAACAGCAAATTTATGTTTGACTGTGATGGCATAACAGTTAAATTGATAAACTGACACAAATCAAGTAGTGTAAATGGATTTCTTATTAAACGTTATTTACATCCCTTTTAACAAGGGTGTCTGGTCCTGGTCATGGTGAACCAGGGTGTCTGTGGGTTTTCATTCCAGCTCAGATCTTAATGTGTTAAAACACTTGGTTGCTGGACCAATTTACCAGCTTCCCCCAGCAGTTTAGACGTGGCTGCTTTAATGAGACCTTGAAAACCTTCAGACCAGGATCGGACTCCTCTCCCTCATAAAGATGTCCTTCCAGGGCACCTCCAGGTTCTGAGAGCCAGAATTCAGCATGCTGTCTAGACTGCTCTAAAAGTTTGATTCTATTTGCAACATAAGCTTTAAAACAATATTAAAACCACCCTTCTGTGTTTATAAGTGATGAGGATATAAGTTACCTATTGTAGGGAAGGAAGTTCAAAATGGGTTTAACTATGAGTACTTCTGTCTTCTGAATGGTTGGTTGTTCAGATCCAGAAATTAAGTCTACATTTTTCTCTTTATGGGAATGATATGGATATGATTGTTTTCATATCAAATGACCCAGTATTGCTATCTACATCCAGTCCCTGCTGCCTGCAGTAGTTTCAGGTTTTATGCCACATAACCTCATAATGATATAATTGAAATAGAGATTTGCCACAGATACTCGTGTTGGAAACTTGCACACCTTTCTCAGGTCGGTGCCAGGCATAAACAGACCTGGTATTTGAGATCACTGTTCAGTCTATTATGATATAAGAACATAAGTGAGTGAGACCAATGTTATTAATTGTTACAGCTATGAGAGCATGACCTGCTGTTCTGAAATGCCTTAGCCTATGTATTCCCACTGATTGATCACCTGTGAATAGTGGGTCTTTTGAATAGGTTTGTTTTTGTTGTGTCATCGCTTTTATAAATAATGAATAGTTTCAACAAATTATATTTTCTCTGGTGGATATGTCTTTCTGCAGTTATACAATGTGCCAGTGAAAGATTGGGCAGGTCTACTAGTATTGCAGGATTAAAATCTGCACATTTCATGGTTTATTACTGTGATATGACAAGTTAATTCATCTGTGAGGGGGGAGAAGAGACAAATGAGAAATGAATACAAATGGCAACCATGTTGTAAATCTCCATTCATCTTAGACTACAAGACAGGGACTGGAGAACACTGGAGCGCAGAGTCAGCGCGTCTTTCTCGAACTGCCCAATAGGCAGAGAGCTTCAGGGAAGCTTCTGTTTCTTTTTTAACATCTGTCAAAGGCTTCAGTTTCAAGAAGGGAGTGGAGGGGAGGGGAGGGAAAAATATTAACGGGCACACTGGTGACTAATTGCAAAAGATGTACAGTAGGTATACAATGGTGATAAATGTCCATTGTTGGTTTCTCTCAATTGCAAAAATACGTTTAAAAGAGAAAAAGCCCTGTGTGCAAACTAAGAAAACAGCCCTTAACTTACCTGCCTATGCCATCCTTTACTACCAAAATAGAAATGTTCCTAAGTTTGTGTCACTGAAGTATTTCAGTGACAAGGTTGCTGCTGGAAGAGGTGTTAGTGGGGCCAGCAGGGGGCACTCACCCTGTGGTCTGTGTGGGTCCTAATGCCCCAGTATAGTGACGGGGACACTATATTGTAAACAGGCGCCTTCCTTCGGATGAGACATAAAACCAAGGTCCTGACTCTCTGTTGCCATTAAAAATCCCAGGGTGTTTCTCGAAAAGAGTAGGGGTGTAACCCCGGCGTCCTGGCCAAATTTCCCATTGGCCCTTACCAATCATGGCCTCCTAATAATCCCCCTCTATGAATTGGCTTCATCACTCTGCTCTCCTTCCCACTGATAGCTGGTGTGTGGTGAGCGTTCTGGCGCACTATGGCTGCCGTCGCATCATCCAGGTGGATGCTGCACATTGGTGGTGCCGGAGGGGAGTCCCCATTACCTTTAAAGGTAAAGTCATGCTTTGAGTGGAGTGTCTACAAAAGCGCTATATAAGTGTAAGCTATTATTATTATTATTATTATTATTATTATTATTATTATTATTATTATTATTATTATTATTATTATTATTGTGTGAGAATTGCATATTTTCTCTGTCTGAGGGAGATTTTCAGTTGGTCATTTACAATATTCAAGAAGATTAATTTTCAAGAGTTTTTACGAATGGATTGAATTGTTTTAGTTTTTTTGCTCAGTTTAAACCCCAGCTAGGGTTAGGGTTAGGACTCTAATAGTATTTAGGCTTTTTTAACCTTGTAGCTATATTTGAGGACTGGAGTTAACTTGAGGAAAGATTATACTTTCCACTGAAATGAATTTTGATTTTTCAGATAGAATTGGCTCCTTACATGGTGAAGGATCAGACATTTATTTCTCTTATTTCACTAATTTGCTTTTACTGTGTAAATAATTTACTAACATCATTTTACTAACTATCCTGCTAGAATAATGGAAAATTACTAACTGCAACTTAAGTGTGTGCCGGCTACGTGCCTGAAACGTGAAGGGCAGAGCCACATCCGGGCAGCCTGAGCAGAACTGAGTGCGTCTGATATCTGCTTAAGACATAATTAACAAAATCTAGAAGTACATACTGTCTGCTTAAACAAATTAAGAAACCCAATAATATTCTTACAGTTTATCACGTACCAAGGCTAGCAGCCTTAGCTTTACACCATATTTGGCATGGAATTGTACTGGAACTGTTCTGGGTGGGTTTTCTGTTTGTGATTTTGTATAAAAAGCATCCGTTTGTATCAACAAATTGAGTCAGTGCTTCATCGGCTTTGGCTCCCGTATGTATACGTAGTAAAGGTAATGTCTGCTTCATACACACCTGGATCATGTCTCCTTTGTTGGACACAGCAATGGCATAGCACAATTTAAGAAATGTGTATCAAAACTAAGTGAAATTAAAAAATGTTAGGAAAAGGCATTGTATTGAATGAAGTCTCTTAATTTTGTCATTTGAAGTGGAATTTGAGGAAAACATGGTGTCAAATTAGGATGGGTCTTCCAACCCTAACTCTAGTCAGGCCTGAAAAGTACTGTATGCTCCTTTACAGATGCAGCCATTTAAAATGCACAAACTATGCTGCGGTAAAACGCGTCTCAACGTGTCACTGCTGAAGGACAATCTTTTTCCAATTAAGAATTTAAGCTGTATGCTCTTTAGACTTAATAATTTTAAACTGTGTATTCCAGCATGCTAATCATTAAACATTAAAAAGTTGGTATATTTTATAAAAGCAAGATTGCTCAGTTAGACAAAAGTACACAACCTTCCACCTTCATCATTCATCATTAATATAGGAACATAAACATATTAAGTAAACTGTATATGGCTGGTATTGGTAGTTTAAATAAAAAATACACACCAGTATTCCACTTTCTTCCTAAACATTTTAAGCATTTCTTACGAGATTTTAAACGAGAGCAAGTATTCATAGAAAAGGTTAAACCATTATAGCGTTTTATAAAGCTTAGGAACTTAATATAGTCAGAATGAGCACATCAAAAGTTTCCCAAATGTTTTACAGAAACATTAAGTCACAGTTAAAAACTTTGATACGTAAAATGTTTATGAAGATGGTGGAATACAGTTGTGTATTTTAACTTTAAGCTAACACTCCCAGCCATATACTGTATGTATAATATATTTATATTCCAAAATAATATAGTTTATGACAGACATTATGCTTCTGTTATTTTATGCCCAGCTCCCAGAATTTCCCTTTAGTTGTAAAATTCCACACACAAACAAACAGTATAGAAACAGAATAAATTAAGAAATCATTTCACTAACATCTAACGGAACACAAGTGCCACCTCAATAGTCTTTGGCCAGTGAATTACATAATGCAATGTGCCGTGTTACTTCCAACGTATTTGGAAGAAAAACTGGGTGGCTGCACCTGTAGGTCATCTAATTCTGATGATTGGTAACACCTGTTAATGAACTCAGCAGGTGCTCTGTTCAATTTATAGAGCTCTGGTCTTTGAAGGCTGAAGGGAACTCAGGTTGTGGTCCCAAATGATCCCTAAATTATTTATTGATTTCTTAGGCTATCAAATCACAGTTATTATTCTGAGCTTTTAGAAATCTGCGGGCGCTTTCTTTTACTCTCTCTCTCTCTCTCTCTCTTCAGGAATGGCTATACATTAGTCATCACACAGCACACAGAAGTTTGAGTCTTTTCAAGTTGCACATGAGGTAAGCACAAAATGGTCTTCGGTGCGCCTCTAAAAAATTGAGAAGTATTAGCAGTGTTTGAAGGACATGCCTTGCAATAATCACAATATACAGATTATTGTGGTTAATGTGGCCTCAGTGCTAATATTCTTATCTTACTGAGCAGGTCTTACAGGGGCTATTAAAGGAAATGAATTCAATATTTTAATCCTTGATTTAAAAGTAAAAAGTCAAAAGGCATGGAAATGTGTAAAAACAAATTTATCAGAATTCAGAACTTAATCTCAGCAATTAACCTTGAGATCTCTGGTTTTGTGGAAGTAGGTGCAGTACACAGTCATTTGTATTTGCTTGACAAGTGGAATCTGCTTTGCACATGTGTTTTATCTTCTATTGAACTTCAATGCTCTCACTTTCTCTTTGTCTATTCTTTTCTCTGATCAATCTTATTGCATTTTTAGCTGCTACAGTATGCATCATAGTTCTCACTTAGTCTCTCAATAAGTCACCATGTGGGAGGTCACACAGGCTGTAGGTCAGGATAATAACATAGGTGTAAAAGCACAAGGAAAAGAAAAGAAATAAACAGGTGACATTAGGTTTCACATTTAGAGAAGGAACTTTGTTGGATTTGCTGACTGCTGGGAATTGTGGGTGTACAGTAGGTAAACCTAGTCTACCTGAGAACACCGGTGGGTATAGTATCTGATTCGAAGTGTTAGACTTAACGGAATTTGTTTGGATAATAAGCAGTTGGATTAATGTGGACCTGTGGGGGAACCTAGCCATCGAGGAACATTAAGTAGCAAAGAAAAACTGAAGGATCGTGGTAAGGACCCGCTCCTTTAAAATCCACTTTTTCTTGATTCTGTCGGTATTACCAGTGTGACTGTTGCTTGTAACACTCATTCTGAAACACTCAACATATCTGCTCTCGTTAGGTTAGAGTTCTCCTTCTTTCCTAGGGCTTTAGGTTATACAGGAGTGGAAGAAGGGCTTGTAACATCTGTTCCCCTCCCCAGGGACCTGTGAGCGAGCATGTTTTCAAAACAGATGTGCAGTTCAGGCAGTGTTCCAGCATGGTTTCTTATCAGCAGCCAGTAACAATACAGCAGCCAACAACAATACAGACACGCACGGTGAGTTCAAAATACAGAGGTCTACTTTGAAAAAGAAGACAGGGCCAGCTTGATCTGGCACGGCTATTAGAAATAATAGAAGACATCAATAGAATCAGAAAGTGTTTGTTTTCAAAGTGACAAACGTTGTGTTTTTTTTCAATGTCCCCCCACACGCCTAATGAGGTGATACAGACAGACTTACACAAAACGTCTGCAGGATCTGCTGTATGCTAGATTGAACAAGATCCATGGGGCTTGTGGCCTTCAGCTGTATTCCACCATCAGACCCTTACATGCGCAATGAAAAGGCTTATTAATGGCCAGCAGTATTTTAGTCACATTCATCATTGTTAGGCCAGACATTTACAAGCACATGGAGCTATACTGTAACAGGTGTGTAGTGTGTAACTATCCGCAAGAAAATCAGCAGCAATTGAAAACAGGGATGTTTAGGTACAAATTCCAATTGAGTAAAGTCATTTCTCTCAGGCTGTTACCTGTCATCTATGTGTGGTAAAAAGTGCCCCTTGCAGTCAGGGGTGTCTTCCAGCAATAAAATCCTTCATTAAAGTAGGGCAACTTCTACGCTAAATAGATAGTAAAACCCAAGAATAACAAGTTAGGATTGATACAATATAATGTAGTAACAAAGTTGGTTACAAACTGAATCACAATGCCTTTAAGTATTCACAGCACATATTATATTACTAGTATTTACAAGTACGGTATGTTAATATTTCAATAGTCAGCCTCAATGTCTGGATAATGTTCACCCAGTACATAATATCTCCATTTGTAATTATAATTGGTGTTCACTGGAAAATATCTCTTAAGTCTTAAGCATTTGTGGATGAAAGCCTACAAATCTCCACATTTTTTATATTATACGGATGCTTGTGTTTAGTGTCAAACACATTGCTTCTAACATGGATGAACAGCAAAATTACAGTGAAACTGTGTTTCATTTCCTTGAAAGAAATGTGAATCTTTAATTGCACAGCTTTAAAGTTTTTAGAAGCCATATTAGCATCAATGAAGTTAATCGACAGCTGGAGTTATAGCATAGTCCAGCAGATCTGGTTTAGGTAGTGAGGAGAATGAGAGTGATGTCATCTGTCTTGTCTGATCACAGTGATAGGTACAGCCTCCAGAATCTTTTGACATCATTATAAAGCTTTGCAGGCTCCCTATGGCAGTACAACACTTTTTTTCATTTTTTCCACTTTGATCTAACTCATCTAACAGACAAGGTCTGGTGATGTTTTTTTTAGAGAACTCATCATAGTCAATGCCACACACATGCATTACTAATGAAGCCTTTATTTACAAACATTTAAAAAAGAGAAAAAAGTAAAATCTGACTTCTGTGAAAATTAACTTCAGGAGGCTCCTGAGTGACTCAACCTGTAAAGACCTAATAAGACGGAGAACAGGATTCGGTCTAGGTACAGGTCACTAGCTAAACACAGCTGGGACATCCAAAGGACAACTAACAATTGTCTGAGTAATGCCAGGGTTGGAGAGTTTGAAAGTAGGCCAGATTTGTCTTTTCTTGCTACACAGTAGTGCCCCCCTGTGGCTGTCCAGCTGCTGGTAAACTTGAAGCATTAGCAGCGAGACTTGGGTGAATTATCCATTTAAAGGAAAAACAAGCAGATGTTCTGAAAGAAAGTGAGATGTTGTTCTTGCCTTTTCCATATGACACAAATATTAACAGCCTTCTTGTTACTGGAAGCTGAGATGAGGCACAAGACAAAAAAAAAAGTTCTTTTATAAAAGCAAGAAATTTATGAGTTCCATTCAAGAGCTCTTGCTGCGTGCCAAGTCTTTGAGGAGGAACAGTCTTTGAGGTGAAGGCCTTTTTTTGTCTTCCACTGTTGGTACAGGAAAGGAAAGGAGAGTTCCAAAAGATGCTTTTTACACATATATAATTTTTAGTTATATAATACATAGTGGAAAAGCATTATCTTTATTTTACAAGTAGACATAGACAAACTGTAGTTTGTATTATTTAAACTGATTTTGTTTGGGTTACTTCCAATTAGCAGTACTATTTATTTATAAACTGTGTTAGCTAAATGTGTTGGTTTGAAACTGGTAGGGAAGCACCCAAGATCCCCCTAATGACCAGCCAGCACTGCAGGCAAAACATTTGTCTACACCTCCATCCAAAGCCCTCATGGGACTGCTTCTCACATGCCAGATTAAGTTGTGCTGTCCACTTCATAAGTAGGATAAGAAGAGATGGGGAACCTTCTGTTGAAGGACAAGCTAGTGATAAGTACCAGTCTTTGGCCATTGGCTCTGGCCAAACCTCTCTGGTTAATAGTTGTCACTGTCCTGCTGAATGACTCCAGCCTTTAAGGACGTATGAGTCATAGGAGATGCAGTAATTCAAGATAATGCTAGCTTATGTTTTTATTCCATATAAAACTAATGCATGCTGCTTAGTGAAAATTTAGCAGATGTCTTTCATTTCATTTTTGCTAAATCCACTTTTTAAACAATTAACAACCATCTAAAGTAATAGAAAGTATATCTTGATTTAAAGGCAAGGTGAAAAACCTGTCCTATCTCAAATTGTCTGATTGTGTTGGCAAACCTAGCCTCCTCTTCCAGGAAGGACAGGTGGTATTTAAGGAATGGATCTGCTTTGGACTTCCAACAGAGTTTGCAAACAGTAACTGGGCATGAACTGGATACTAGCTTATACAGAGGTGTGGCCCTGCCTGTGGTTCCATAAATGTACAGGGAATGAGTCATGTGGAGCTGTCATGCTCTGCCACTGGCACTAGGTGGTTGTGGTCTCATTGTCAGGCTGACACTCAATGTAGACATCATACTCTTCTCCATCGGAAATCGCGACCCCATTGCTGGGTGGGGTCTCGCACACCGTGCTGCGCAGAGTTACCCGCGTGACGCTGAGGGAATACTTCCTGGTTCCTGGCTGATGAGCCTGGCGGCACATGACCTCCTTGAACATTTCACGGAACCGTGTGGACATGAGGTTGTAGAGGATGGGGTTGACGGCGGAGCTGAGGTAGAAGAAGACTCCAGAGATAATGTGCACGCACTGGTAGAGGTGATGCATGAAACTTGTCCAGTGGTTGATGAAGCTCCACATCAGCCTGTCCGTGTGGAAGGGGGCCCAGCAGATTGCGAACACCACAACCAGCACAACTACAGAGAAACACAGAAGGGGCAGTTAATGTAGAGTCACTTTAAGGTCTTCATGGGGAACAGTGCACATAAATTAACTCTAACTCAACTGGCCCACTGTAGGACCACTCTACAGTGACCCTGCAGCTCCTGAATCATCAGCTCTAATCCTGATGACAACAATACCTCTTGTCAATCCAGCTGGGATGGAGACTGAACAAATTACTGATGCTTAAATACTTCTGCAGTGTTTTAAAGCAGCACACCTACTCCACAGGGACTGCATTTATTTAGTCAGCACATTGTTTCAAAGGACACAACCCGGCCTTGTGAAAATTAGTTGCACTTCCAGGAAACAACTTCATAAAAGAATCATCTGTCTTTAAGGCTTTATCTTTTGAGAGAGTTGCCAGAACATCTATCAGTTGTTCACGGGTAGGAAGGGACTCCTTTGTTCTCACTGAAGGTAGTTCTGCAACTCATTCACTATCGGCACCTGAACTGAACAGCAGATTAGGAGGAAACATCCAAAATTACTGAGCCAGTTACAATAGCGGGAGATACTTAGCTAAGTAAGACAGAAAGCTTGAACTGGAATTCAGCAGCAACAACAGAATTTCCACCTCTACTCATTCACACACTCCTATAATAACCAGAGCTTGGCAGCTTTTTAATGTCACTCCTGCAAGATGGCAGCTCCTGTAGTAAATTGCTTATTATCATTGTACAGAGGCTTTTGCTTGAAATGTCTGATCCAAAGGGAAGAGTGTCAACTTCTGTTCCACCTGCACCACTTTCAGCAGCTGCCCAGTTTTTCTCCGAGATCTCCAAAGCTCAGTAGTGCTAGACCTGGGAGATATGAAAGGTCCAGGCTTTAGTGTGGTATAGGTGCTTGCAGTTTGCAACAGGGTGATGTTGCTTAGAACTAAGCTAAGCAAATAAGTTCAGACATGCTGCTTGAGGTGTCATTATTCCATTCATCCATTTTCTATCTGCTTTATCTAATTCAGGGTCACCCACAACCTACGGAATCTTGGAAAGCAAAGGGTGCAAGGCGGCATACACCCTGGATGGGATGCCAGTCCAAAAATATGAATCATCAAGGACAAGGTTGATAGAACAAGTTCATATGTCAATATGTCAACCTCCATATGTCAATGAGGCTTCAATGTGGGCCTACTTAAAGTTAAACTGGTGGTTAAATTGGAGAAGCAGAGTGATCATACCCCTTCTTAATTAAGACAACTATCACTGAATGACAAGTATGGTCTTTTTCTGAAAAAGTCCCCTACAGAACAGGATTTGAAGGCAGAACCACCAGGAAAACAGAAGAAAAAGGAGACGCTTACTACAACCCAAGAGTGAATGGAAACACTCTAGGTAAACTCTTAACAGCTGTGTAGCAAGGCTCTAGTCTCAATTTCACTTTTCTTGCTGCACAGAGTCTCAGAGAGTTAGCAACATAATGCATTTAATGGGTAAGACACTGGCAATTTATGAGGGCAATTTATGTGCCCCTGATTTGTAGCCATTTACCCACTGTGGGTTTGTAATTAGGTCACAGACATGAATCCCCTGAGAAAATGAAATCCTGTCACATAATGTAATGACATGTGGCAGGAGAAGCCTTTCTTGCTGCTCCTGAGTTTGTTTCAATTAGCAGGCTACATGCTTAAGCTCTGAAAGTTTGCTGAATGTTTTGCAGAACTTGACAACCGCAGTGCTAAAGAGGACCTGACTTTTGTCAATACAGTTGCTGGCATTACATGACAAAATGACATGATGGGTTTTTCATAAAGCATCAGCAAGGTCTGAAGCAATGAGTCAGTAATCAGTTTTCTATTTATTTGTGTGAATTGATTTGGGTCGGTGCAGATGCTCTCATTCATTATTGAGGCAGGAGAATTCCACTGCTTGTTCCCCTTCCTGGATTTAAAGGTGTGGTGTGTATGTGCCTCAGCTGCTGGAGAGAAAATACTTCATTGCTTTCTATTGTAACATGTCTCTCTCAAAAACCCAACAGAAACGTTCTGTAAATAAATGTCCAGGATGTCAAAGCATCATTTTGTAGGCATATTTTTTTAGTTACAGAAATACATTTTCTCCTGGGTCCTATATACAGTTGGCTAGATCTTAGATGTGTCTGTGTTTATTACTTTTGTTCGCTTTTATGCGGATAAGTATTTCTGAAGGCATTTGCTGCATTACCTCCTTTGAGCAACCTAATTCTTCATTTCAGCTTCACTGGAAGGAAGTAATTGAACATGAATGAATTCATTGGGCTTCCATTTATTTACTCAATGTAATGTTACACATTGCCAAAACAGAGATAAGGGCATTATAGAAAAAGGCTTGGATTTTAACAGACAACAGTGGCTCAACTGGTCAATTAAAATTCTCTCCACTCTGGGACTTGTCCTTAGGTGACTGTGACTAGGATACTCCATGTGCTTGTGTACAGCTGGACAGGCAATGGCTGGTTTAGAGTAAGCCAGGATTACTTCCCTGTGCCATGCAGCAGCAACTCTTGTGACAAAGCAACACTGTAGCTAGTGAGAAGTGTGAGGAGTTTAATTTAATTCAAACAAAATGACCTGAATATGTAAAACAAAGACAGCTTTCATAAACCACTGTCTGTGCATGAGTTTATACATTAATGTTCACTATGGCTTTATCCCTAACTTTATCTTTTACTGTGAAACAGAGTCTTCTGCAGTTCCAAGACACAATACAACTGAGCAAATGGGAAACAATGCAAAGTCGCACATACAAAAACTCCTGACAAGGTCACACACAATTGCTCACATCATTGCTACAGTATCTTACACTGGCTGCACGTACCTGTTAATTTTAGTATCTTTAAAATGCTTAGGTTCTAGGCTCTGCATATTAGGACTCCTCATTGGTACCATTTAACTTCCCTTACCACCATGTGATCTTTGCTCAGAGACCTGGTTTACCACAATACAGTAATGTGCTTCTATTGTTTGTTTGCATGTTGACAGAGCTTGGCCCAGAGCTCTCAGACACCATCGCAAAGGAAATCAGGCAAGTCAAAGACACGGTGGGTAATGTAGAAAATAGCTCCGTGTAGGCGGCCCCCCAACGAACAGCACAAACGATGAAACTCACATCATTTGTTAGTGCTGCTTTCATTTCCGGGATATAGCGCCTTGTTTTTTCGGGGTCATAACATCACTCAGCTCCCCTACAACACTGTAGTGGACCTGAACTGCTATCATTCATTAGTTCTGTATTTGTGACAGTTTGTGCCATTGAAAGTAGCTTCCCAGCTGCTTTCGTTCTCGAGATATAACGGCTTCTTTTTCGGGGGGTGACCTTACCAAGCCCCCCTACAACATTGTAGGGGAACTGAGCTGGGTTCGTTCCCGAGATGCAGCACTTCTTTTTTGGAGTGATCATGTGACCACGCACGGTGCCTTTGACCTGCTTGTTAAAGCCTTTTTAAGAACATGCAATTGTTTTCTAATCTTTGCTTTTTAAAAGGCTGAACACTCAGTTCTTCTAAATAGGGTATGAGATTGGAAACAAATTTAATTTTCCTATTCACACAGATGCACAGAAGATACTGGCATTAAATGCAAAATCAATCGCTGCCCACCCTCCAGGCAGAGAAAAAAATTCAGACACTGTTATTCTCGCACTGATAATAGAGTGCTTGAATTTAACAGAGGGGGTCTCTGGAGGTCAAAGTCGCCGTGCATGGTCACGTGATCACCCCAAAAAAAGAAGGTGCTAATCTCGGGAATTAAACCACCTGGGAGGCTACTTTCAATGGCACGAACCGGCACAAATGCAGCACTACGAATAAGTCCAGTTCAGTTCCCCTACAGTGTTTAAGGGGGGGGGGTGAGTGATGTCACGACCCCGAATAAACAAAGCGCTATATCTTGGAAAGGAAAGCAGTACTAGAGCTCATTTCGACAACAGAAACCGGCACAAAGGCAGCACTAAGACAATGAGGTGGGTTTAATCGTTTGTGCTGTTTGTAGGTGCTCAACTTCGCGGAGCTGTAGAAAATCTAGAATTAATCTAAAACGTTTTTTAGAATTGTTTTTACAAAATTCAAACTCCTGAACTCAATCATAGATTCAGTTTTTTGAGAGGTTTCTCTTATGACAGTGGGATATTTTGTCCTCTGTTTATTTAATATTTTACATTTTCTGCCATTTATTAATTTTAAGTAAAAGCACTACACTGCAAGGCATTGCGGAAAAAAAGATATCTGCTGATTTTAAGGAGTGTCTCTAACTTCAAAATAAAAGGTGATATTTGGAAACAAAAGCTGCTGAAGGATTGCATTTTCCCAGGATCTGGTGGAAATGTGTTTTTCCTGGTTCCAGGTAGACTGTGCTGATCCTAGCCCTGGAACCAGGTAGCATCTGATAGATCTGACATTTACCCTCCAGGGCCCCTATTTCCCTAAAAGCATCAGGAAGACCATATACTGTATGAAAGGATGCTGCTCTGTCCCCACTGTATTTAGTGGTGGTTCAGTCAAAGCAAATTTAATCAAGCAGTTTCTCAGAAAGTTATAAGTGAATCACTGTAGGAAATTACAACATTCTCCCCACACTCCCCTCTGTGAACAGAGATCATTCAGAGCCCATCATGCTTTCACTTGTATTTCCAGAGGACACTTTTAACAATCCGTCATATCCAGCCTCCTCCTCAGTGGACGTAATTGATAGGTAAATCCTTCTAAATCAAATTTGAAAGACAGTAGTTACATAAATGCGCAGGGTCACCATCAGCACTAATTTACTTGTACAGGACTGAGTATATTAATGAGTCTAACTGTCAACCCTACTCCTAACATGGTACTGTAATCTGATTTGAGGAAATTACATTTCTTCGTCATTTGTAGCTGTAACAATTCCTGTTTTAGACAGGTTTGGAAAGGTGGTAATGGATTAGTTTGCTAATTAGTTTGTGTGAAGAATGAATGCACTGTTGTGAAGAACATTCTGCTAGTGTAATGTGGTCCACCATTTGTTTCAGACAGTCACCAGGACATAGGGAAACAAGCTGTAAGGGCATGAGGCTCTGCTGTTGCAGTCTACTTGAGAAACAGCTTTTTTGACATACTTCTCTGCAGTTGCTTGGCTTGATGCTTGATTGCCTTCCTATCCAATTATCTCTCTCCTCCAGCCTTCTGTTGAGCATTGACATCTACAATAGACAGCTTTTGCATACTGATTCTACTGTATAACCTTTAGGCTGATTGGAGAAAAGAGAATACAATAATAAGTAATAAGATGTCCAGTTAATTTTTATACACCTTTTGTACTCCAGTGTCTGAAGACATTCTCAATTTTCCAGCAGTGATACAAGGTGTGCTCAGCAAGAAAAACAACCAGAGATTCATACAGCAGGCACATTTTTTCTCCCTCTCTTCTTAGTCATTCACAAAGAGCTGAATTAGGGTATCATGAAATATTTTTTTCAATAATTTTTGGAGTAACATTCTATATTTAAGAATAAATAGCAGGGTTTTGAAGTGGCTGCATAATATATCATGATGCTAAAGCTGCTTTAGTATCCTGCCTATATTTTTGATTGCCATTGATAGCCTCCAAATGATTATTTCACCTCAGATAGAAAGTGCATAGTGCACTCATTTTTGACATGTCATCTTGATTTTGGTGGGTGTGTCCTTGAGGCTGCTTTTTGTTTAAGCTCCTGGAGAAATGCCATTTGTACTGGTTATTTCTGCAGCATCAATGTGTGTAGAGAATTGCATTGAAGGCAGGCTGACATCTTAAAACTTGTGAATTTAAATACCTGTCAGGATGTGTAAAGTGCAAAGAAAAATGACAAGTGAATTGCATAGACAGTTCAGATCCTTATTTTGTGAACATCTTCCTGTGTCAACAAAACAGTAGAGGTCTTCCTTGTCAACTGCCAGAGTTACATTCCTGAAAGTCTCCATAATTTCAAAAACTGCTGTTGGTAAATACTTGAAAATAGGGTTTAGATTTCCCACAGTCTGTGTCTATGGCTAACATAGTTTGCAGATTTCTCTATTAAAAATTATAAATATAATAATGCGAATTTAAAATCAACATATAAAAGTAATATGAATAGTAAAACTGGATGTTATTTATCTTGAATCCTGACACTTAAAAATAATGAAAGAGTTACATAATGGGGCACTCAGATTAAATATCCATGTTAATATGAAAAATCCAAAACCGAATGCCTAGCTGGGCAGAGAGACATGGGTTCGCAAGGGAGATCAGTGTGAAAAGCAAGGAAACAACAAGAGTCATGAGCTGGTGGAACAACTGGGCACTAAAGTTTCCATGTATGAACTGTGTATGAGATGGGGATTTCCTGTGGTTGAGGCGGTGCTCAATATGGAAACAGTGTGTGAGTAAACAAAACCACACTTGGATGAAACGGTAAGTGTGGGTGTGTGGAAGAGTATGTGCGTTTGGAGAAAACTCACAAAGCATCTTGGTGACCTGCCTTCTCCTGGCCTTCTGCTGCTGGATGCGGATGTTGTGGTAGCTGTCCCTGCCGAGGCCGGACTTGGCCTCGAGGACCTGCAGCATCTTCTCGCGCTTGAGCTGCAGGCCAATAAGCAGGTACAGCACGCTGATAGTCAGCATGGGCAGAACGAAGAACAGCAGAGTCGTGATCTGGATGATCAGGTTGTACATCCAGCGGGGCTTCACCAGCGTGCAGATAGCCGACTCTTGGATCTGGCAGCCAGTGGCAGACACCAGGTAGGAGACGTCGTGCAGGCTGGTGTTGGGGATTGCGCAGAGCACTGACACTGCCCACACGGTCACAATGACGCGCTTGGCATGGGTACGGGTCACCACGTACTTAGCCTTGAGAGGATGCACCACAGCAATGTAGCGCTCCACACTCAGGGCTGTCACATTCAAGATAGATGCAAAGCACACCGTCTCAAAGAGAAAGGTTTTGAAATAGCAACCCCCCTTGCCAAACAGGAAGGGGTAGTTGCTCCACATCTCATACAGCTCCAGTGGCATACCCAAAAGCAACACCAGCAGGTCAGACACAGCCAGACTGAAGAGATAATAGTTAGTGGGTGTCCTCATCACCTTGTTACGGGCGATCACGGTACAGGTCAGCGCATTACCCACTGCTCCCACCACGAAGATCATGAGATAGGCGATGCAGACAGGCAGAAAGAAGGAGGAGCGGCGGGGCCCCAGGTATTTCTCCAGCAGCTCCTCCTGGCTCAGACATAGGTCCTCCATTTGCTGACTCCAGTTGCCTAGGAAGCTGTTGTTGTAAGGCAGGCCTGTGCTACACACCAGCTGGCTACTTGATGGATGCAGAAGGTCCTGTGTGGAGCAGTTGTGCCTGGCCATAATCACAGATGGAGACAAGTACCTGCAATTGATGGAGACAAAACAAATGTAAAGAAGGGGAGGAAAAGTGCTGTATAAATGCAATTAATTAAAGGAGCACCATTCACTCGAATTGCAAGCGATCTCTTAGTCATTCTTTCTTAACAAGTCTGGGAATTATTATTCTGAATTGGGTTTACTATGGAGCATACAAGTGGCCATAATGCACAATATTTGGAGATGTTGAGTTTTACTATATGCTATGTTTTGAAGGAGATATTAGAATGGATTTGTTTTATTTAGGAACAGGATCACCAATCAAAAAAAGATCAAAGAAATTCATATATGATTGGACCTTTAGACCTGATGCAGTCAAAGGTCTGGTTTACAGCAGGTTCCTGCACTGCAGTTCTATACATATGAATGAATACAGAAAGGTCTACAGGAATAAATATGAGGAATGGAGAAGGAGAGAATGAGTGAAATAATAGAAGCTAAGTAAGAAGTCAAGGTGAGAAACTAAAACTAAGGAGATAGAAAAGAAGACAATGAACAGCACAGGGGAGATATAAAGAAAGTATCTTTCTAGTGCTCTTTCTCTTACTGTGAACTCCTGCTGCTAATGTGAGCTGTTTAGTGCTGGTGTCTGAGAGCTTTGCTTCATTTAACTAAATCGTTCTAGCTCAATGATGGTCAGCAGTTTTTGAATAGATGATGTATTAAGTGCTGTTAGAAACAAAAAAAGTGAAAGCAGCTTGAGATTCCAAATTAGCTGGAACTAAAATAGTCTGTTTCAGGCAGCACGCACTGGAGGACACCAGTGCCTCTCTACAGTCAAGCTGGGAGCTACAGGTATGTATCCCGTGGCTCTTATGATTTCCAAATTGTCGACTCCTATTGCAAATGCTAAATTTGATCAAAGATCTTCGTAGCTGACGCGTCTCATGTACTCCCTGCTGAGCTCTTGCAGACTGCACATGAATCCTAAAAAAAAATCAAATTGCTAATAGCTGTATTACATTCTATTCCAATCATAAGATCAAAAGAATCACCTGGACCTTTCATTCACTATTCACTATTATGGATAACCAACATGTAATTCTTGTTCTTTATAGACTGCAGGGTTTCTAATTTGAGGTTTGACTCAGAATGACCTTACACATAACATTGAAAAACCCCTTGCCTCTAACCACAAGAAATCATAGTAAAGGGAAAAGTGGTATGGTAAAGCATACTTCATATATGTGTAGCAGGGCAGGCACAGAGCTGAACCTTCTGCAAACTACTGCAAGCTAACTATTAGGTTAATCACCGCAAAACCAAAGAAAAGATATTGTCATCTTGCCTTGAATGTAAGGTGGTGGTGATGGAGCAGCAGGCAAGGAAACAATCAAGTTAAGATAATAAACGAAAGTGGAGCTGACCACACAAGGATTGTTTGATTCTTATCAAAAATGAAAGATGAGATGTCATTTTGGGGTTCAAAATCTGCGTTTTAGGCACGATGACAGTGTCTGCCAGCAGCCATGTCACCCTGCAACTTAAAATTGGCAGCCCACTGAAGCTAAGCAGGTGTGAGCCTGGTCAGTACCTGGATGGGAGACCTCCTGGGGAAAACTAAGGTTGTTGCTGGAAAAGGTGTTAGCGAGGCCAGCAGGGGGCGCTTATCCTGCGGTCCATGCGGGTCCTAATGCCCCAGTATAGTGACGAGGACACTATACTGTAAACAAGCGCCGTCTTTCGGCTGAGATGTAAAACCGAGGTCCTGTCTCTCTGTGGTCATTTAAAAATCCCAGTTTCTCGTAAAGAGTAGGGGTGTAACCCTGGCATCCTGTTTCCTATGCCTCCTAATAATCCCCCTTTATGAATTGCCTACTGTACATTACTTTGTTCTCCTCCCCCCCCTCTCCGACGGCAGGCGGAGTGACGCACCGGTTGGAGTATTCTCGGTCGCATTTAATGGCAACGTCAGCTCAAAGATTTAGTTCAAACTACCAAATGGAGACGGGCGTGCCGACAAGCAGACCTTGCTGATGCGGGATTAACGCTAGGATGAGAGAGAGCCACGATGACAGTGCCTGAGCTCCTGAACTGGAGTTTAACTAAACTGTGATGTTTATTAATTAAGTGAACAATAAACAGTACCTTCCAATCTGTATTCCAAGCAATACACGTAGTTACAAATGAACTGGGTGCGCAATTTGCAGGCAATTTGCTTGAGAAGAAGATTATGCCAAATTGTTTTTTTTGATTTCCTATTTAATCATGACATTGCCTTGGCCTTCAGCTGAATTGTCTACCTGTATTTTCCACTGTGCACAAGTCTGTTTTATTCAGCCCCCAGCTCACCCTTTCCTGCTCTCTGAATTTATCAGCTGGCTTATTTGTTTTAAACAGATCATAAGTGTGTGGAAATGACTGGTGCTGAAATTGACTAGGTAGAGCACTTTACCTAGAGCACTGCCGCTCATATAATTTGTAAAACAGCAATGGGTTCAACAGCTTGAAAATTCCCATTACTGGCATGTTTTTGAAGTGAATTAATAAACAAATTGGTTAATTAGCCAGGCTTAGGTTCTGTGCACTTTTCTTCTGTGAACAAACTACACAGAAATGAATTCTCAGCCTGGAATCTATTAGCTTCTGCATCATAATGTTTGCTACATATGTATAAAGAAGTGTGTAAATGCCTCAGAACAGACCGAGATGGATGCACAAATAGCCACTTGCCCTTTTTGCATTTTTCCTTTTCTTATATTGTTCAAAATTACATATGTGGCACACATTTGGGGTGGAGCGGTGGCTCTGTGGCTAACGATCTGCGCCTGTGGTTGGAAGGTTGCTGGTTCAAATCCCGCAGCCGGCAGAGGAATCCTACTCTGTTGGGCTCCTGAGCAAGGCCCTTAACCCAAACTGCTCCAGGGGTGCTGTACAATGGCAGACCCTGCGCTCTGACCCCAAGCTCTCTCCCTGTCTGTGTGTCTCATGGAGAGCAAGCTGGGGTATGTGAAAAGATAATTTCTAATGCAAGAAACTGTAAAGGGTTAATACATTAATGTTATATATTTTATATATATACATAAATTTACCAATGAAATAATCACAATTACCCTGTCTTGACAAAGAGTAGAGGGCATGATTAGGGCTGTGTTTACTTGTAGGCTGACTACGATGTTCTCTACTCCTGGGAAGAAGTCTAACAGGATTAGAAATTAAGTCACTGTTGGAACAAAATGACACCTAATAGTGACTTTCAAATCTTTAACTTGCCTTTGACAGAACAATTTCTGTTCCACAGTCAAACTGGAAAGGATAGGATACACCTCTTCATATTAGAGAAACATAATAAACACTTAATTCCTTAAGTATTGAGGTTATTTTAGCTGCTACAAGTATTGTTTTATAGCAACATTAGGTTTTCTCTTATTGTTATTTAACTACTCATATCTTAACTTTTTGTCTCATTTTGCAATAAACACACAAGAAATGGAGAGGAAGACGATTACTAGTTTCTGTATGCAGCTTCAACTAATTAAAATGATAATGAACTCCTGAAGTTCAGCCGTCTGTTCTAAATTGCATTGATTGTGATAAAACGGTGACTGCAGTCATGCCTCTTTAAAATTCAGATTGAATAATATTTCTCCAAAACATGCAGGAGTTTTGAATTTTGAACTTCTGGTTCTTTTTTTGAGATCAGCATTTTTAATTGAATTTTCATGTATAGATTAATAAACAAAACACAAACAAGAACAAACATCAACCTTACTATCAACATGACAGTATCAACAGTCATGCAATTGTATCCGAAGCTCATGCAATACTAGTTTAATACATATGAATATGGAACACACAATATGTATTGTGTAACCAGAAGAACGTCTGGTCCTTTTTTATAGACTTCGGGGAGTAAAAGAAAAGAAATCAGCAAGTTTCATGCTCAAAAACATTTCCGTAACATTTTTTAAATTTAGAAGTTGTCCACGGTCTTGCTGTCAGAGAAATATGTCTAAAGAGAGAATGTCAGTCTTATCCAATGCCCTGCCACTCATGTCTGTTCATTAATTAAACATGTGGAGTGTTTATAGAAATCACTTTCCGGCAATTGGTTCAAGGGCTTCACTGAGAGATTTAATCAGCAAATCAGATGAGTCATATCCCAAACAGTAAACTGGACAGAGTGCGTGTATTTCTGTCTGTACTTATTTTCTCTTTTTACAATCAATTAGCCAATATATCGCAATGGCTCACAAGAAGAAAGCAAAGTAAGAAACACTAAGAAACATGCCCTCACATTCAGTGCTCTGTATTTATTGTTGTAAGATATTGTCAAGTAAAAAATATAAGATGCATCATACTTCAATGATCATGGCCAAGAACCCATGGTTGTCACCTGGTGACACACAGGGGAACTGCCCTGAAGCACGGCTTGCTCACTAGGAGGTTTTTCTGTGCGCTGCATAAGGGACTGTACAAACTGATCTCTTCGCTTATGTGAAAGTGGTACAATAGTCTGAACTTCTCAGTTAATTAGCCAATCTTTAGCTAAAGAGAAGTTTACAGCTGCCCTCCCATCCATAAACCAAAAGGATTGATAAAATTCAGATTAGCAGCAGACATCACACAACATCAAAGAGGTGGAGAACAAGAAAAAGTGTCTAAGATCCTATCTGGCAGATTAGATAGAAGACAGAGGTGGTTTGATTTGTGCATTGCTGACTTAAGAGAAACTTTGGAGATAAATGATCTTATCAATTCTGAAAGAACTCTTTCCTAAAATGGCTACCCTTGTTGATTATTGCTAGTCAATTCTGAGAATCCTTGGATGATTGGGGGCTATGGCATACATAAGGACAGTCCTTGCAACTTCATTTTTAAACTGCTTTACTATATCCATAACAGTTGATCCTTCAGGCTGCCAGATTACTGGATGCACTGTCTTGGCATGATGGCACTTTCTTACCACACATACCGATTTGTGGGTACTTCTGGCTATATCTGGGTTGTACCTTCTACAACAAATAGTATTCAATATTGAAATTAATTTTTCTATAGGCTTCTTTGGTGTTTTGATGGGGGTCGAGGACGTTTCTCTGTATATGTATTTTTGGGCACTGTGCTGTAGGAAGTGCCATAGTTTGAGACATTAAACTAGGGGTCCTCTCCTAGTGCTTTGGGATCCTCCAAGATGAAAAAGCTCTATATAAATACAATTAATTAATATTATTATATTATGGTCTTTTCTTTTGATTCCACTCTCTTCTTTAAAAGGGAAAGTGTTCCATGTGCGTTATTCCTTTCTGCTAACGAGTGAAGAGCAGGGTGTTTTGCAGTTGTTCTTGCTGACACAGATTGTCTGGCACATCATGCCAGCTGTTCCAAGTGAAGACCCAGATGCACTCAGGGTGTTACTGGCTCACACCTACACGTGTCCTGTGACGGAGCCCTTTTGGGTATATGTGACTGATGAGCTCCCAAATGTGGTGGTGTTACCGTGCCAGCCAGTGAACCTCACATACTGCAATTCTTGCTGAGTGACAACTTCTGTCAGTGCTCAGTCACAATATTAATTATTGATCTGATTTATCCCAGATCTAATTGCTGCCAAAAATCTGTTTTGGGGTGGGGAATGGAGACTGAGGCACCCTTGAACCATATTTTATTATAATGATTTACATACAATGTTAAGGAAAGTTGTTATTGTTCACAAAAAGTGCATTATATTAGTATAAACATTGTTCCTAAGCACAGAAGACTTTATTCTCAATTGTTTTAACATTTTTTTCTTTTGTTTCTGTTTCTAGTGAGTGCCCAATCTCCATTGCATTTTGTTTCTGTGTATTTTTCATAATTTGTTCAGCTGTTTTAATGTTATGTGTTTTAATTATTTCAATGCAAATTTGTTCACAAAAAATACATCCTGGCTTAATTCCATAAATAAGTGGAGTGAGTGGAACCCCTTCATCATGCTGGTGTAGAACAGTATAAATGTTCTGTGGAGAGTTGATGGATATCAGGCATCGTCGATGATGACAGCCTAGTAAAAAGCAGAGCAGAGCTCTTGTTTATGTTCCACAGACAGCACAACTGTTGTTTATCTTTTTCATCTCCATGTGTCTGAGTTTTTGTGTGATCGCAAAATCTTATCTGTGAAATAAGACATACTTTATTCATTAATTTTAAGGGGTGATTTTTTGACATTTTCAATAAATGCTTTCTTTCATTCCCACTCTCCTGACCTAATTCATTTGCAATGACAGGGTATTGTGAACTACCTGTATAGCTCTGACATGACACCAGCTGACCAGGTTTCCCCATTCCCTGGACATGTTAAAATACTTGCGTGCGTCAAAATACTTTTGAGCACTCCTCCAGGAAATCTTAAAAACTGTATTCATTAACATTTTGAGTGTCTTCATGTTCTTGTGAACCTTTTTGCAAATGGGACTCAAAAGTAAAATGTAGAAGTAGAACAAACTGCATGTCCCAACAATAACTTGTCCACACATACAGTAGGTGGAAGACTTCCCAGCATTCTGTGTTCATCCCTCAACTTCAGATTGGCAGCTGCACGATCCACAAGACATCAAAAACTCCAGCTGCCGCAGTGATTGCCAATAAAAAAAGATCTTTCTGTATGTGAATTATGCCTAGGCTGTCCAGGCAAATATGAATATACTGCATGAATCTGCTTGGGTAAAGAGTCTAATTGAGCAAGAAAGTGGTTTGTTGCTCTGTTGTATCTTGTTTTCCTCAGGAAGAACACACTGTTCATTGTATTGAGAGAGGCTTGACAGACATGGTGGGTATTCTAGGGCTCTGGGGCTAAGGATGGATGTGCTTGTGTTTTTCTGTCCCCCTCAGAGAGTGAGACCCCACATCCCTTTGTGGAGCTTACAGGAGTGGTAGCAGATAGGAATGAAGACTGCCGGCAAGTAGAAGAGCTAAAAACCGTTTGTAACAAATTGCCCATGTCTGGGTTTTATACCATATGGAAATAATCTGGAATTATCCATGGAACCACAAAATGTATAATACCAACACCATCCAGTAATTAAGTAATATGAGATGTTTTGGAGAAGTGACCATAAACATAGAGAAAAAAAGTTGAATCTAAAAACGAACATTGTATTTTCCCCCCAGAGGTTGTGCACCTTTTCTTTCTTATTTTATTAACAATCGTGGGGCTGTTGCTTTGCACTCACAGCCACAGTATATAACCAGCCTTGTCAATAAAAGTGGAGATGCAAAAGGACTTTTAACGGTTCCAAGTTAAAATAATGACAATATTAACGGTCCTGTGCTGTATAACAATGTACAAAGTAACAATGTTTTTGCTAACAAGTAAATTAACAAATTACAGTTTACTGTAGGTGATGTAACAATGTTTACTTTTATAAGTTTGTTATTAATACAAATCTGGAGACTAGTGTTAGCGGTAGACCAGTGGGTCATGACTAAATAATGTATTTACAATGCTTCCAATTATGTGTTTTTAATATGATATCAATGTAGAATAATAGCATATATTGTATACACACAGCAATTAAATATCAGTAGTCAGGTTTCTATATGCACACATTAACTATTTATTTCAATAACTGTGAATTGACCATAGGAAAAATGCACATATCCCTTTATCCCAGGGGATGTGCACTGCAAGGTAACCCCTTGAAACTGCAATTACTGCTGCCAGGCAGAATGATTTTCCATATTGTCTTCTTGTTAAACAGAACATTGACTTGAATAAAAGTAAACCTTTTTAAGGCAAAAATTCTCTCTGCTGGTGCTGTGTAGTTTCAACTATATGAGACAGCCTGAGGGAAAATCCCAAAGTTGCCATTTCTAAAAGATACAAGCCACTCTTGGCACTGGATGTAACTTAAGTCTATCATGTATTGCATGTGATAAATGTTAACAGTGGAATTAAAAAGAACAGAGTCAACGATTAATAATTCACTGCACACACTGATTCAGTGCATTGACTTTTAAAACAGGAAAGAAACCTTTCTCCACTGATTTTAAGATGAAGCATTCTTTTATCATTCCTATAAGTAGCTGTTAAATTTTTGGTTGCCCTGATTTATTATAAGTTTGATTTCTGTCTAGGTTGTGATTTTTGTTGCTTCTAATAGCTCCTGTGATAATATGAAAATGAAGAAATTCAAAGCCAGCCAGCTGCTGGCTCTTAGGTCCTTCTGATTGCATCACTGTTCCGTACTAAAGGTATCATCTCCACATCTGTGCCAGTGTAAATCAATAGAAGGTGAGCTTCGGTATGCAGCATTTGACATACTGTTGCTCATAAAACAAGAAATGGCTCAAATGGCTAGGCAGTTAGAGTTTTATTTTTACTCTTCAAGTATCTACAGAAAAATAACCTGACACACTTGATAGCATGTTGTCTGCATGGCTCAGACTGTATTTGTGAAGAAAGAAACGCAGTTTCTCACTGCGTAACCCCAGTGCAATACACTGGAGGGAGACTTGATGTCTGAAACAAGGGCTGCTATGTGTTTAGGTTAGTCCAAATCACTTCACTCTGACCTATATCATCCTGTTAACATATACAGTATATTTACAGTACACGTATCAACCACTTTTACCTTTACCACTACTGCAAAGTCACTTATGACATTTCATTCAAGTCACAAAGTCTGTGTAAGAATGATTCACTCCTGAGTTTAAAAATATTTTTTTTTTGGGAATGTAATTAAACAAATGATGCAAATGAAGAATGGAGCATGTATTAGATAGGTATACACAGATCATTCGATTAGAGACAAAATCTTAATAACCAGTCATTGAGACATCTGATCTAGTGTCACTAGGGCAGAGTTTTGCCCTGCAGCAAGGTCATGAATTCTAGATGGTGTACCAAACACCGCATCTCTTGTTCCCATACTCCCACTTCAGGTGCCCTCAGTCTGGAACGAGTGGACTTACCTCAAAGAGGAGTGTGTCAACACAGTGCTCTCTGCTCTCCCTAGCTGCGTCCTGTTTGATCAAAAGAGACAACGATTTTATCACAGTTTCAGGATCTTCTCCCCCTCCTTCTCTGTGCCATCTCAAAATCTTCTACCCATCTCAGTCCCAGCCTCTCACTCTCTCTATCTCTGCCTCCCTAACTCTGAGGCAGTAGCAAAAGTGCCTTGGAGTCTAACTCCACTCTAGGCTGGAGTGCCAGAGTGACTGCTTCTCCTGCTCTGCACGAGAGACTGAATGATGCTGAGAAGAACTGATCAGCTCTCCCTCCTGTGTTGCTCCCTGGCTGCGAGACAGGCTAAAGTGAGGTTCTCACTCTCAGTTTCTCCATTTCTATTTCCCTCTCTCTCTCTCTCTCTCTTTGACTGTGAAGACCACCTTTCTCTCTTCCTGACAGATTGCCTGACCAAGCTCATGTGCAGCGAGGAGTTTTTCTCCGATTACAGCTAGCTTGCTCAGAAAGACCGCCCTCCTAATGCTGGGCTCAGAAATATTCATTCACTTTATTTCACGGTGAAACACATGAGCAATGACAGCAGCACAGAAGCTCAGAGACACACAGTGGACTTGAGACGATCATGGAAAATGTACTGTGAAACCTTCATGAAAGACAGGACACAGTTTTAGGCACTGATTGTCAAGTCACTCCTTTGGTTAAGTAAAATATAGAGGCAAGACAAAGAAAGTGTTATTTCAAATACATTAACGTCATTTGTTTAATTATACATTTGCAAACGTATTCAGGACTTTTGTATGTGACCTACTCACAAACAATCTGTGACTTTAAAGTTCTCAGGCTTATGATTGTAATTCTCTGGGAAATCTGTATTGGAGAATGTCTGGATTGTATACAGTAGGTCTATAACTGAATCAAAATAAAATACACAATGTTGCCTACTGGATATCAGAAGCTCTTTTAGAGATTCAGAAAGATACACTCAAATAACTAGCTGGTTTTTGGAGAGAGCCTGTCAGATATTTACATATTAATTTCATCCACATTCAGATGTCTGTATTGAAGTATTTATTAAGATATGTATGTTGTATTTGTCATACTGGGTGTACTCCAAATATTTGACACTTGTAACATAGGAAATGAATAGAACAGAGAAATTGAAATAAAAATAAGTCCACTGATCTTTAATGTGATGGTTTTTATTTCCATGTTGATTTTGTGCCCATTCACGTATTTCCTCTCTCACCAAAATAAGGCCTCGGCTTTTGGTCTTAACTGAATGACTGGATTTGTCAGGAAGTGGGTGATATACTGTAGGCAGGTGCAAAGAAGAAAAGAGAAATTGTAAGAAACTGTTTCTTATTTACACTCATGAAAACTGTATATATTTATATATAATATACATAATACAGGGTGACAAGGTGATGCAGTGTTTATACATAAAGATAAGGGTGTTAAAGATTCTAAGGTATGTCCGAGTCACTGAATAAAGCTAGCTGTGTCACACTGCTAAGCACTAATTAGGGTAAAGTGGCCATCCTTCGCTGTTAACTTGGATTTACCACAAATGTGGAATGAAAAGTCATAAGAGTTCTGTTTACTATTTTTGCTAAAGATGTTACAAACAATGCTTACAGTATTTATTATCTTTATCAGCAATTCCTTACTGAATACTTTACAAACAAATTGGGGAAAAAATAAAGTTGAGTTCAGGGTTCAGGTCTACTCAAAAACATTTTCACAGAAACTAGATTTGATAAAGCACTATTTGGGGTCTCAATCTCATTGTTTTCTCCACTTCACAAAATCAAATTTCTATTTGATGCTAAATATTCTTGGGGGGAAACATTAAAAACTACATACTGTAGAAGAAGACAAAAAATCTTTAGATGCACACTGCAAGGAACGTTGTAGCAACATTAACTATGCTTTAGTCATGAAAGATTATAAAAGATTTTTACAGGTGCAGCATGTACCAATTAATTTTCATAACTGGGATATAGAATCTGTGAGATACTGTATGCCTACTGCCGACACCCACAGTTCATCTTGGGTACAGTCGTCACTTAGTTACAAAGTGGATTTTTCTTCAGTGCTCTGAACCTTAGTTGCCTTATTGTGTATGGAATATTTTCAACAAAGCATGATCAATATTGAGCTTGAGGTTGTATTATCACAACTGCATTATGTTTAATGCAATCAAGCTGTGAAGTTGCACTGCTGCTCAGAGGACAGAATATCTCTTGATTCTATTGACCTGCTCCCTGCAGTATGTGACACCATATTGTCACCATGCTTATACTGTTATTTACTGTGCATTGTTGAGGTCTTGGATCAAGTTTCATATCTGGGCAGGATCCTGCCTTACTCTGGCATGCCATGAATATTTCACTTTTCCACTGTACTGCAGAGGCACTGTAGTTTTCTCAAGTCATGTGTAAATAAGAGGGGTGAGGACTTACTGTATTACATCTGGTCATCTGCTGCCCCCATGAGCCAACTGTGAGTCTTAGAGCCTTGTGATTTCAGTCTTGTTTTCACTCCTTTGCAGCCCTTTGGCATCAGTCCTGGGGCAGCGCGTCTGAAGAACAACAACCTTTTTTATCTCAGAGTATTTAGAAAATGACGCAGAGGGATGGGATGGGGTGGAAGTTTTGGTTGTTGTCTTTCAAAAAACTGTAGCATTAGGGATTTTCAGTCCTTAAGAACAGCATATATTCCTTGTAAAGACGTGGGAAACAGTATACCATCTTTTAATGAAGATATAGCAGTGAAGGGGTCAGTGCTTTGTCTTACATTAAACATATTCTAGCCCCAGAATGGGTTGTGGGAGAAGAGGGTGAGTAGGGGCTGGTTGGAGGTGTCAAGAGACAAGATTACAGCTTCCATTCAGAATCTTCTTCACTTAATGTGCCTGTGGGCATAACGATTGTGAAGCCCTGCTCTCAACCAGAGGTGAGTCAGACAACAATGTAACTTTTAATGATTTTTGAAAAAGAGGAGTAAAATATCTGAGGAGGACATCTTGATACTCTATTGCACAGTTATTGCCAAACAGTGTACTATTCTAGCAGTATAAGCTTCAGGGATGGCCAGGCAGCATCAGGAAGCCCTAAACACAGGGCACCAGATGTCCAGGACTGTTCCCATCAGCATGCTGCACAGAACACATAGACCTGTTATTATCAGCACGGTCAGGCCCAGGGCTTATTACCCTCTTTACTTTACTTTCACAAGCAACTGATTGTGATAACTAATTCTGATGTTAACAGCTCTGGTCTTCACACTACTTAAGCGAAAGGTGAATTTGCTGTTGGTGATTGCTCAAAGAGAGGTTTTAAAGACTGATGAGAGAGAATTGGCCCAGGGTTCTCAATCATACTTGGGTAATGCCAGAGCATGCTGTAAATTCCATTCCATTTTGGCCAAATGGACAAACTGCATAATTTAGCATATTTTGCTGAGTAACCATGTCAGAGGTATCCACTTTGCATGAAGAATCTGCAAAGAACCTCTTAACAAAACAGAGAAGATGTTCTGCGCTTTGTGCTCCAAAGCAATACTTTAACCCTGTTTCCAAAATGCAATGTACTAAGAATAAAAAGTAAAGTAAGGAATGTGGCAATAATAATAATAGAATTTTAGATTTTAGATTATCTTACAAAAACCCATCTAAAAGTGCAAATGCAGATACAGTGAATAATCAATAAATAGATATTAATCAATAACATTGTAAAAGCTAGGGTTTCAAGTTAGATTTTCAAGTTAGCTTTCAAAGTTTTAAGTATCATTATTTATTATAGCCTTTGGAAAACATTCAGAGCCTTAAATGCTAGTACTAGAATTTCTTCCACTTCAGTCTTGGAGAGCCCAGTGGGATATACATTCTTTGTATGATTTTATTTTAATTAAAATTTTGAGCACTGAATTTTGTAAGGCACCCCAGAACATAACACCACAGTAATCTGATAAATTATAGAAGAATAAGTAATATCCATAGCTGCGAACATTATGTACAAAAAAACCTCAATGTTAATTTAATGTACCTTTCATACAGTACATGGCACACAAACTTGCAAAAATCAGCCTTTAAGTTTCTCCGATCAGGGAGGGTAGACACTTGGCATTTCTTGCAAAGAATAATGAGCAGCAGACAAATTGGCTGGTGTAAAACACTTGAAAGAGTACTGAAAAATTGCTGTACGAGCTGTAGCCATTATTGAAAGCCATCATTCCTGTGAAATGCTTAAGGACAAATTAAAACAACTACTTTACTCACACAAAAAAGACAAAACTTCAAATCCTGCTCCAGTAATACAACTCCAAAAATAAATGAATAAATGCATCTTTCAATAAATAGCTGGAGATTCTGCAGTGTACACCAGACACAGAGACACACAAAAGTAATTTTGTGTTAGGAAATGCAATTTCTGAAATCATACCTACAGTATTAATAAATGAGGGATATTTACGAAATTCAAGACATGTTTTGGCACAGCTGGTTTGAGTTCAATTAACATACTGTACCTGGATGTACTGCTTGAATGTGATTCAGGGAAGTATCTTTGACTTTTGCATGAATGTAATTTTCTGAAAATCCAATTGACTGGTAATTGCTATTGTGAACGGCTAACAAACAGGAATACACACACAGCTGAGGATTACAGTGCAGCACTACATGACAGAATCAATAATTTATTTCACTTTAGGCAGACAGCCATTCAAGCACGAATGCGAATCAGAGCACATAAAAAAAAGATTTTTTAAGGAACTTAGAACTTTCAGTTTTAAAAAGCAATGAGTCAGACAGAATAGACGTGCCTAGACTCCTATAAACAAAATGTCAATAAAGTTTGGAATCCTCAGTGTCCTGGCTAAATTCCTGGCTAAAGTTGGGTTTGCACTGGCAATACTCGATTCTCTGCCTACAGTACATCTGTATTCATATGTCCTGGAGTTATCAACTGTGCTTATTCTTTGCTCAAAGATATCTAGTAGGGTAATTAGGAAGGCAAGATTTATCTCTTTTAAATTCATGCTGTCTACTAGAATTTATACTCTTGTATTTTTCTATAATTTCAAATTCATGTATATTATTGAGTTAAGGCTGATTTGTCTGAATTCCACATCTACAGTACGTTTCTAAAGAACAGGTATTATTTTTGTCATTACCTTTTCAGATCAGTAGACATTTCCTGCCTTTAAAGTATAGTAATTTGAAATATCCTATTAAATGACATCTCTCATTTCTTTGAGCACAGGTGTGTTAATGCCTTCTAACCCAGGCCATTTTTTTGACATGTTTTCTAATTGTTTCATGCCATGATGTGGTAAACTATTTAGAATTGTGGCATAATTTTTTTTTGCGTGAGGATTCTTTTGTGTAAAATAACCTTGGAAAAGCTACTCCATTTCCAACTCTTCTACATAGACACACTTTCCTTCTTCTCTTACTGATCTCTCGTGGTAAGAGTGTACAAAAACCTTGGCATCTGCTCTCATTGCTCTGTTATCTTTCTGTCTGTTTCTTGGCTCATCTGACATCTGACTTTCTCTCTGCAACTCATTGTTTCTGCTTTGCCTTATCTTGGTTCCCTTTGTATTCTATATAAAGCATTTTCTCCTTCTATGTTTTTTATCGATTGATTAAACCATTTAGGTTAAAGTTTTATAGATCATGATTTGTTCACCTTAGATATGGATTTTTGCTGGTGCATTTACAGTAGTACCACATTTCTAAGAAAATAAAAATAGGATTTATTTATTATTATAGTCAAAATGATCTTTTAGTAACCTTGGAGTTTCTGCTCTGATTTATTCTGTAAACTTGAATAAATCCTGCATTTTTGAAGTGCTGGCTAAATAAAGATAATATGTATTTTATAAATGTTACATGTTCAGAATCACTAATTCATTCTTGAATTATTCTGATTACAGTGGTTAATTCCCTGGCTTTGACACAAAATAATAAAAAAAAACATTTCTAGCCACTGATTCTTTGTTTTAAATTCCATTTTAGTGTGAATTCCACACCTTCTTTTCTTCTTCCACCTTAATGTTTTGAATGGGCTTACAAAATAAATAATTTTGTTTCCCAGTTAGACATCAGTACAGTAAATGACATTTACCTCACAGATTGCATCTTCTCCCCTTTTGAGCTTTAAACCTGTAATAGCACAAATACAATACCTTTTTGGATTTTTTACACCAAACAGCAAATTGCTGAAATAATAAAGCCTTTCTTACTGTGCATAATTTATCATACATGATTTAAAAAGAAAGACTTAATACACCACATCAATAGCTGTTCAGATCAAAATTTAAATGACAGGACACAGATCTGTGGTGCTCAGTTCTTTTTGAAAACATAATAAGCAACAACTCCCATATGACAAACACTAATGGTTGTATTTGTAATTTGACTAACATGACTCACAGTTAAGTCTTGCATTTGGCAAATGATGAAAAAAAAAATGATTTTTTTAGCTGCCAACAGGACCGGTTTTGCACCTATGCTGCTGATCAGTTTCTGAATAACTTAATACAACGTGCTACCGTGAATTTACTCAACAAAGCCATTCTCACAACTCGACTTCCATCCTTTTGCCTTTAATACTTTAAACTAAAGTATTTTTAGTATTTCCTAAAAATACTTTAGGAATGAGTTTTAAAACTTGTGCTTGAACCATTCACAATTTCATCTAGAAACTCCTATTGCCATGGAATTCTATACAGTACGTTACATCTTTCTTTGTTACTTTTATACACTTAGTACAAAAATATAACTAGTACTTGGAATGGACTGTTCTCATCTTTAGTTAACTTTTTGAGAATTATGTTTTTTTATACTTTATTACACCATTATGTATTTGAGCCATGCAAATATTAACTGTCAGAACAACAGCGTATAATAATCAACAGCTCAGTAAGAGCCATACTGTAAATCAGGTACTGGTGGGGTTGTGAGGACCAGGTTTGGGTTTTAAATGTATACAGGAAAGCATGCAAATAGCAAGTTCATGTGAAAGGGGTGTGAAAATACTTTTTTAAAACCAGTTTTACCTTTAAAAATCATTATAGCTTTTAGGGATGAAAGGGGTTAGAGACTGTTCATATCTCTGTGCCAAGTATTGGTTTTCAGAACACCCCTCATTTATATCAACTGCATCAGTGACAAGTAGTCAAATTCAACCTAGACAGCTCATGCAGAATTAAATAATGTAACTCATTGAGTATACACTTAGAACATCACTTTTTGTAATAATCCATTTGTAATAATAGATTTGAAGATTTGACTAGAAAACCTACTGCATTAACCTCATTGGACATTATTGTAATGTGTTTTTTTGGTGGTCAACTCCATCTTGGAGAATACATCTCCAAGTTCATAACTAGAGCCGAACTCCTTCAAGGCACAAGAAACAAATCACAAAGAGCAACCTGCCGAACAGGCAGCAGGGAAATTCCATGTCCCCAAAGGATCAGTGTTGCCAGGGGATGTTTTCTCTCTGCGGTTTGCCCAAACAATGCTGGCAGCAAAAAAACTTTTATTTCATGGAAATGTGCCTCAAGGAAAACATCACCACTGGAGACGCACTGTCAATGCAGCATGGTAGCAGCAATTAGACACTCTGACAGCTCCCTAACCATGCCAGTGGGAGGTTTTCTTTGGATTTGAGGATCTGTAAAGAATGAGAGCAAGCAAGTAATAGGGTTAGAAAGTTGTTTTCCAGGGCTCTTTCTTCTCTTTTGTTTCTCACAATATTTCATCACTGAACTATAAAAAAACTGAAACTTATCTAACAATCCCCGTTTCCCAGAGTCTACTTCCATCATCTTCAACCTGCAAAATTAATTTGTGTCAGGATTGTGCTTTCAAAGAGGCGTTGCTCAGCAAATCAATATCCAGAAATTAATTTGCTGAGCGATGATTGTTTTTTAAATGTGATCTAGATACCATCTGATGCAGAATATTATTATTATTATTATTATTATTGCTGGTCTCTGCAGACATGGTCACCTTTCACTGTACATACAGTAATGCTCAATGATTACACCAGTTACACCAGTATCCTTTTTGAAGTGATAAGTGTCTTATCTACAGGAGATCAACAAAATATTTTATATATATAGTATATCGTTACCTAATGCGCAATAGTATTTGAAAGGGAAATGAATGTTGCACATGGAAAAGACTGAACAAGTGTTGGGATACGTACAGTTTTATTGTATATTCTACATCATGACTTCCTCTTAGATTAGTTGATTAGAGTTCGCACAACATCCTGGAAATTCTCCAGTGAGAAAATCAGTGTTATACACGTAGATGGCCATGTTTCTAGCCTGATAATTACTGATGGTGTCTGGGGATTGCTGCAGATTAAAGTAAATGCCTCTAAATTCTATTCTATATAAATAACACATTTTTCAATCAAAAAGTAAATTTCCTCATTGACCCAGTTAAACTGATGCGTTATTCTCCATTTTGTGAAATGTGGTTGTCAATGGTACATGTAATCCCATTGTGCAAGCACTTATTATGTATCATATCTAATTTAAAGAAGGTGAAGAGACCAGTGATTAAACCTAAGGGACTTGTTACCCAGTGGTCTCCAGTTCAAGATCCTGGCACAGTACAGATTCACTCTGGAACTGCTATGTCTCTTGATACTCAGATGAGACATCAGTTTGAGATCCTATTGCCAGAGACTTGGAGGCAGTAGTTGTCGATTGTAAATTCACACTTCCGTTTCTGCGGTGTTCTTTGGTTATAAAAAACAACACTTCTTTTTGTTAACATGCATAAACATGCATTAGCAAAGACATAAACAAACACATTATTTTGTACTCATAGAGGTAAAAAAAGCCAGTCATGAGTACTGTATATAAACTTCATTAATATAGCATGCAGTACTGTGAAAATAAACATCCTTCTAGTTCTTTTTTTGATATCTTGATAATAAGAAGACACACTACATAATTAAATCATAGACATTGTTTTACAGTTTCATTTAAATATGTATAGTTTTGAGTGCATAGTTAGGGTCAATTAAAAAACACCAATCTTACACCCCTCTGGGAACAAAGGAGAATTTGGCTTCAGAACGAGGCAGACATGCTCATTTATAAATTGAAGCTGCATCATTTTTATAACTGAGAAAAAATGGGCTCATTAACCTGACATTCTTGGCATGTCAAGTACGAGCTAATTAACACATCCTTTGACATGTACCATGGACATGAGTGAAGCACTCACAAAAATAGATAGAAAAATAAAACCCAGAACTCATTTAGTTTGCTTCACCCTTTCTACATTCTCACTAGTGAGGAATGGCAGGTGTGGATGAGATGTTTTACACAAAGCTTTGGTCCAAAGGGATCAAGCTGGAGCAGAGGCCAGAAGAAGCTGGTTAAATTAGAGTTATAAATTATGCTTCCCCATTTTACATTCTGGGGGCCAACAATCAGCCCTGGACTCCAATAGGATAATTATGGGGTTCTTCAGGAGTTCATCTACAGTAGCTACAGTAAATGCTGGTTTGATGTACACTTTGAGCCCTATTCACACCCTCACTCTGCAATGGTCAATTATGACCAGAATTCCCAAGAGGCACAGAACACAACTGACCAAGTGCTATAGGGGCTGATGGACCAAGGGTATCCTTAACAATTTCAAACAACAGAAACCTCCTATGGCTAGCCAGGAGCCTTACAGCTTGCAGTAGTGTCAGCAAGAGAAGTCTTCCTCCCCCACTCCATACTAAGCGTGCATGGGTGACAGAGGTTAAATGAGTTGATTCCAAATGTGTGGGATTAAAAGAAATACAATTGTTAATTTCAAAACATCTAATAGGTATACAATCCATAATAAACTAAACATTCTTGGGTAGACATCCCCACCACACCTCTTCAAACTCTTGAGGAGTGCACAAGGGAGTATTTCACAATCCTTCTTCTTTGGCCAATTGCTGTCCCTGCTGTATTAGCACCTACTAGGTCTTATTTCTGTTCTTTTTAATATTTGTAATATTTTTAAATACTTTATTAGAGAAACCTGAAGGAAAGCAACTCTGCTGTACATTAAAAATAATCCCCTTTTAGTTTAGATGTTTCCTAAAAGCATCCCAGAAGTAACTCTTTAAATTATTTAATTTAGTAACACAGTACAAGCGATCAGATTATGGATATAACCCATGGAATTAATCTATTACAGTTACCCATGCTATGAAGTCTTATTTCAAAACTTAGACACAATTCACTTAAAATCATGCCCATGTGCATGCCCATTATCTCAGGGCTTAAAGTCTGCTTCTACTGTATCGCACCTCAATAGAAACAAATCTGGCCTGGACATTTAACTACATGACCAGTACCGTCATATTTCTAAATTTGATTTTTCTCATAAAAATTCCAACACAGTGACAGCTCAATTACAATCTTATCTTTCATCTAATGAGCTCCCTTGAACTTTTTCATTCAGGTTTTAGGCAAATGCACAGAACTGAAACAAGCCTTGTTAAGGTAGTTAATTAATTACTATTGGCTTCTCAGTCCAGGTCACTTTTGTATCCTTCTGGACATAAGTGCAACTACTGTCAATCAAGGCTTTTTTTTTGTATTACATAGGAAATTATCTAGGGATCACTGGGACTTCTCATCACTGGGTGAGAATGGATCTGTAAATCCTTATACCCCTATTACTCAGGATGTTACACACAGGTCTGTTAAAATGAGCTTTTAGTATTGATACAGTAGCTTGCAAAATTATCCATCAACTTTCCAGTGATGTCCTGTTTAGTTTGAATAAGAAAGGAGAAATCATGTATACATAATTTGTTAAAACAAATCAAAACAGGGGAACTCCAACCAAGCAGTGAGCTCTGTGAAGTTGCCCCCTACAAACAGCACAAAAGATGAAGCCCACCTCATTGGTTAGTGCTAAGTTTGTGCAGGATTGTGCCGTCGAAAGTAGCATTTGTGCTGCTTTCATTTCCGAGATATAGCACCTTCTGTTCCATAGAAAAACTTCCATAGACCTCATGCCCAGATGTCCAAATCCATTAGACACTGTGACTGTAATAGGGATAAGCAGAGCAGTGTATGGAACTTAATATCTCATTGGCATGGCTACATCTGCGCATAAACAGATGTTGTGTTGTGCTGTCTTTTTCTTTTATTTATCTTTTCCTTTCTTTCTATCCTTCTATTCCTCCATCATCACAATACCTCCACACATCTGAATGTGTGGTAATTGACAAGTACCATGGTAACAGTGTCTGATTCCAACTGTGTGAAGTTTGGCACCAGCCATTCACTCATAGTGTGAAAGAGTTTTAAAAGATGACTGTGAGAAGCAGAAGTTGTTTTGTATGGCATATGCAGACCTTGGACTGGAAATATTTCATTTTATTTATGTTTCCCTGGAACAAGCTACTTTTGCTTTGATGGATTTCATTTAAGTAGCATTGGGAGACCAAGAAATCTTTTGATTTAGTGTCTTTTTTGGCCTATGTCAATGTTAAAGATGATTTTGCTCTCGCTCTCTGCCCTGCAATGTGTTCCTTATGTAATGTAAGTTTGTCTTCCACTCAGATTTGAGCTCTTCTAGTCTTATCTGTCTGTATTTTAGATCATCAATGTATGTTTACTGCCAGGACAGTTCCAATTGTATTGTAACCCTAGTGAACTGTAATCAATCCCAGTGCTTTTGAAAGGCGTTCTTTCTTTTATTAATAAATACTAGTGTATACTGTAAAGTTTCTTCATTCTTTGCAAAATTCTCTGCAAGTGCTTTCTTATTTGATAATGAATATTGTGAGTTTGAATGCTGTGTCCCTTCTCTGTCATTGATGCCACAGTTACTCACCCAGATAAAGAACCTTGTGTTCTTGGGAACAGGTAGACTATGGAATTAAAAAGTCCTAGTCTTAGGTGGTGTAGTAAGGATAAATCTGTCTTTTCTATTTGAGGCTACTTCTAGTACTTTCAAAACTTAATTTTACTGTAGATTTTTAGGTTTTGTCTCTATTTTATTCCTGCTGTGTGTATGAGGTATGCAAAATAAAGGTTTTATGTCTTAAAATACAAATGAAATACAAATGCATTAATACAAATGTATTAATAGTATTAGCATTATTATTTTTTATTAAAGAGTCACTGTAGCATTATAACTAGTAACAGGAGGGCAGATTATCCTGATTAAAGCTACTGTAGTCTCTGGACCCTCATACATTCTTTAGCAGCACTCAAAAGAGGCAGAACTTCTGACACCCTGCCTAATACTGCAGAATTGCCTGTCTCCGATGTTGAGGAAACTCACTTAGAATTTCCCTAACTGCTGGATTTAATTTTTCACTTTGCTTACGTGAACAATTTACTGGGTGGGTTTGTCATTTGTACATGCTTCCTACAAAGCACATACAGTACCTTTATCTTTACACCTTTTCATTTCTCTGCTGAGCCCTTCCTGTAAAGAAAAGCTGCACCCTGCACTGTGCCTAGCTCTAACAGTACAATGTACTGGTCTCTTGACTTTATGATAAAGGATGAAGTCATTTTCATCTTTTTTTTCTTTAAACCTTAATGACTATGAAAACCTAACATATACCTTTAGATCCTCATGCCCTTTTTTGAGAATCATTTGCTGCTTTTCATCTGACAAGTGCTCTTGATTCCTGATTGCCTTCTTAATCATGGTCACAGTTTTATAAAGAGATTGGAAACTGTGACTGGAGAAACAAGATAGAGCATTAATGTATGCAGGCTGAGGCATTGAAAGAGGAAGTGAGACTGAAACCATTTCTAAATAAAAAAAGGGAAACACACATTTAACTGAAACATCTCAGCAAACATCTTTATGTACAAGCCTTATTTTCAAGCATTTCTTTCTTATTTAGAATATCTTTGATCCTTTCCTTGCAAGGAAAGAAAACTTATCTAAAGGTAAAGCATGCTAGCACATGCAATTGCAATTTGATAACATTAAGATGACTAGAACAAGAGACGTTGATAGAAATTAACATTGATAGAAAAAACAAAGTACAACGAATGCTATAAATCATACAGTTTAAGAATTACAATAATTATAAAACAACACTCACAAACACAGAACATCTTTGTGCAAAAACCATGTACAATCACGGAAATCAGACAGAAGTCAAAATGAGTGCAAGAGAACATTAAGATGGTCAGTGTCTGCTCAGACTTGAATTAGCCCTTCATTCCTTACAATATGAAGGTGTTAGATCCACAGGACTCAGGCATTAAACTCACTGAGGAGTGTGAGAGGGTAACAGGGAGGCAATGCACTCACTGAAGCAGCAGATTTTCATGGTTTGATGAAGGCCACAAAGCTGTAAGGAGGAGGTTATGGTGAATGACAGCGTTCAGGGTGAGGGGAATCAAAAATTAAAAAAATAATTCTGAATTTTCAATTTTCGCTCAGTCAAAAATCAAGAAAAATAAAAAAAACTAGTATCCAAAGTTGAGATACAGTTACTGTATATTCTGTAACTTGTCCTTCCACCATTGATGAAATGATTTTCAGAATGAAAATATGCATTTTTGAAATGCTGTATCCTGGCTATATAAGGTCACAAACTTATTTTTTAAAAGAGCTAAGATATTGACTCCTTTGAAATCCTCGTTTCGAGCCTGTTTGTACAATTACAGTAGTAAGTTAGAAGTTCCAAATCAGCCTTGCAGACTGATTGTTGAAAGTGTTTTTTCTTTCACTGCCTACTTTTACAAGAATGTGAAGAGACTCTTGAACCGAAACCAAATCTTTAAACTACGTTTGATTCATCTCTGTGTATTGATCAGGAAGCCACGTACAGCCACACAGTGTTTAACACCAGTTTGTATCCCACTACAAGCTTTTTAAAAATGTCTTTTGTTTCTTAGAATTTCTTAGAATTCTTAGAATTTCTTAAAATTTCTTAGACAGAGTTTGAGACTGTGGGAGAGCAAGGCATACAGTACATGACAATAAATGAGGAGCAACTTCCAAAAATCAACATCCAGTACATTTTGATTAAAAGCAGTTGCATTGACAATGTGAATAATAAAAGCATCTCTGCACACATGCTCAGTTGCAAAGTAGGAGGCTGAAGGTCGTCAAAGCCCAGTAGTGGGCTTTTTACTCATTGATTCACATCCTGTTTTCCCAGCATTGGTGTGGAAGGTTGAGCTAAACTATTTCCACTTAGATAACTGTCCCGGGGGGCTGTGCAGCAGGCTGACAATTCCCAAAGCCTCTTTACCTGCCTGCTCTGTGCTGACCTGACAGCCTGGACTGTATGAGTGGAACTGTTATTAAACAGGAGTGCTCCAGTGAAGCTGTCACACCACACTAACACTGCTGTACACAGGAGCCCAGAAGCAGTGGTGAATCACCATAGGTCCTCATTTTGGGAAAGCATATACTGTATTATCATCACTTCTGGAGTTCTTAATTGTTATCCGGATTGAGGAATAAAGAACTTAATTACTTAAGAACTTAAGAGTTCATTTTTTTGTGGTCCAAATTATAACAATGTTGAAGTAATAAGGCATGAGACAATTATCTTCCATAACACTTCCAGAAGCCTACAAAATTTATCACAACATGTCAGACTCAAACATTGTTCTAATAGGTGACAGTTATCAAGAACAGAGAGATCTATATCATCCACCTCCCCAGGAAAGATGCAGATAACAGAGGGGGTGATTGTGGAAGGCCGCCATTGTAGAGGCCTGTGGGAATATGCTTATCAATATTTCCTTGATGTTATCCTGTTTGTACCTATCATGGAAAAACACCTGGGTAGACATGTGTCACAGGTGTCTGGGCGGAGGTGTGTTAAATAAGTTAGACAAATAACAGTTATGTGTTGCAACTTTGGTTTATTCCAAGCTTTCTCACAGCTTTACTATTCTTTCATATGTTTGTACTATAGAATAACAGTAAACAGTTAACTTGAGCAAAAAGAAAAATTGCATTAAAAATGTATCATTAACCCATTCTTCCACTAAAGAAATTGGCTTTGCACATAATGCAGAAGTGTGAACTGCTGCAGGTTAAACACATTGGAGAACACATGCGTGACTCTCTCTTGTTAACTCTAAACACACGTGACAGTAGATAAATGTTAAGGAAACAAAGTTATAATTTAGGGAGAAAATAAATTATGCTCGGCTGTATTAACATTTAACAAAGCAATAAATGTTAAACGTATAGAAACCACTCAATGATCAGGTTCTTGAGGTGAGCAGGAAAGGCGATCTTTATTGTATGCATATAGTACAGGAGGCACAGTACAGAATACAGAGGTTAAGAATTTTATGCTCTGAGAAAGGATCAACGGGCTCTGTTCTCATAGCTGTCCTTAGCATTGGTGAGTAGCTGGCTGATAGCTGCAATCACTCATGACTCTCGGGTAATAGACATTCAGTTGTGAAACTAAATGTTCTCTTGGTACGCAAACAACTGAAACTACCTCAGAAAATATCTTGTAGATGTTTTTTTTCTGCTGGAATAACTGCTATTGTTTTGACTTCCTCTTACATGACTGAATTAGTGTGACTCTCCGCTGTATTCCGTTTTAGCTACATGCAGACCTGTATTCTGTACTGTGCCCCCTGTATGCATACAATAAAGATCTGCTCTCCTGCTCACCTCAAGAACCTAATCATTGAGTGGTTTCTACAAACGTACAGCATTACATCCAGGATGATTTCAAACTAGATACAAGAGAGTTTACTGCAAAGCCTTTTAAATTCTTACTCTGAAATGCAGGGATGAACAATTCTAAGTCTGTAGGGCAGATGTGTCTGCAGGATTTCAAGGTCTTTTTAAAGCAGCAGCACCAGAAGAGCTGGAAGAAGCTGTCAAAATGATCCAGTTAAGCCAGTAATCTGTTGGTTTAGCTCATGAAGAGCTCAGTAGGAATGAAAACCTACACCTGCCCCTCAGTACCAGGATTGCTCATTCCTGCGAAGATTTGTAGTCTAGACTTTCTAGGTCACTACTCAATCACAAGTTCCTAAAGATTAGGCACAATTAAATTGTACACAGGGTCTCACCATCAAGTTCATCCTATTTAATTTTTTCCATCTTTTTTCTTTTCCCCTCCGGTCATCAAACGTGCTCCTTGCAATACAATTTGTCGAGCTAAATAAAGACACGGAGAAGATTTAAAACAACAGAGTAATTTTCTGAAACTATAAGAACAAACCAGAAATGACGTATTTCTCAGTGCATCACAAGGTAATACCAGAAGGACACAAGCCACAATCATTCTCTGAATTCAGCAGGAAATTATAGAATAGGTCCCTGTCTCACGCAGACACACACAAAATGAACTGATATGGATTCAGAATGATTTCCCAGTGAATATCCAGCCCACTGTGCTGTTCATTAGGGATTGCAAGTCTTTATTTCACATTCTTGGTGTGTTTCCAATAACCACTGTCCCATTATCTCAGAGGAAAGCAATGGAAGGGGGGTTCAGAAACACAATGAGGCAGGAGGAGCTGAGAACAGCAAAGAAATAGACCCTGACAATACTGCAGCAGAATAAAAGGCAAGTGATCACAACATACTGTACAGTGTACAAACTTATTGCACCTTGTTAGGGAAATCAAGCCTTATTTTACACTGGGCTTAATTATCCATATCAAAGTGCTTTACCGAGAGCCACTATGTTGCTAATAATTATGAGAGGGGAAAATGGCAGTGAATACTTTAACAGCCTTTTCTTAATAATGTGGTTTAAGTTGAAAGTGTGTAAATCAGAGCTAAACTGTGAATATCGACACCTATCTACTTCTCACCCTCCACCAACTGGCCAATTAAGTAACTAGATCATCCCCATGTAATTCCATATTCAAATGATTGAGGCCAGAATGGGTTGTTACTAGTGCCATATACAGGTACTGCATGTAAAAAAAGGTGTTTCACTTGAACCTAAAGGGTCAACTTTCACAAGCCCAGTTCATGTTAATCTTGGAGTACCAGATGTTGGTGGAAGTAAGATGCTCTAGGATTTGGGCTATCCGTGAAGTCAGCCTGTGTAATAAATATGGTGGGTTAAACTTAATTGGCCAGTGATGTCTCTGTGACATGCCAACCTCTACCCGGGTGGCTTGTGAGCTCTGAGCACATGGATAAAGGAGATACTGTGAAATAAGAATTCATTTCAAGTCATGTTCTGTAGTACACAGAAAGGAAATCTCTAACTAATCTCTAGCTAATCCAACACCAATCACAGTGGTTTATACTGTATAGCACATCTAGCCTAACTGAGACCCATATGCTTCTCCCTCCACCAACTGGCCAATTAATTAATTAGATCATCCCCATGTGACTGCATGTAGACTTCTGCAAATAAAGCATAAATAGCAGAACAGAAATGAAGTTTATGCTTAGTAGATGAAGAGAATATGATGAATGCTGTATTATGTTTGTTTTTTCATAGCCAAAAAGACAGTATAGCATTACTGATGTGTACAGTAAATCCATTCAAACTACTGTAGATGAAAACTAGTGGCTGCAAGGTGGCCATGTCCAAAAACCACAATAAACCTCATTATAGGCTGCGGTTCCTGTCAGGTTGACTCTGGGCTACAGCATGTAAACAGAAACAGCCCTCTTAGCTAACACAATGCAGCACCAGATGAACACTGTTATATGGCATGAGCAGAACTATTCTTGGGATCATCTTTAATTGTAGAAACTAAGGTTACCCGTGATGTCCCTCTGGTGCATCAAATATATTGTGTCCATATGGAAGTTTACTGAAATTTTGGTATGATATAACATAGTTTAATACTATCCACAGAACTCAATTGCAGTGAAGGTCATTGCACGCCATTCATGTATCAGATAATTAACAATTTAACAGTTAACAAGGCAGTTATGCAAAGATGCTGTAATAGACTATATACAGTAAGAAAGCTTAGTGCTTTCACAAGCCTCGTGTGCAAGTGTCAATTTGCATTTCGGGTGGAGAAGGTATCAGAAACAAGCGAGACATTCTCATATAGACAACATGTTTCATTTTTAATATTCTTTTCTATATTCATTTTTTTTCCCCCAGCGAGAATATGCTGTCTCCGGTGACTAGCAGGGATTCATTTATGCATCTACAACAGCTGCTCTAATGGCAAGCTTCCATCTGCCAGGCAGTCAATATTCAGCAGGTACTGCGTCCGCGGTGAATTCGCTGATCATATCACGGCCACGGCAGCTCTGACCCCTTCTACGGAAACCCCGAGCTCAATGTCTCGAATTCTTCACCCCTCGCCCCCTAAACTCTGTTTCAACTCCTGGTTAAACCGATACCGGAGGGCTTGTTTACAGCTAGCACCGCTCAAAGCAGCTCTGCGCTAAATGTCACTCGCCTCGTCCGTAAAGTTATTCAAATGCAATTACAGGGTTCTCAATCCCAAGGTGAGACGCGGGATGATTTGTAATCAGATACATTTCTATGCGTAACTTTACCATCTGGGGCTATTTTTTTTCTTCTGCTGTCTGTTACTGTTTGCACTGAGACTCGGAAAATGACAACCCGCTTACCGTGTCAAGAAACAATAAGAAGTGTTCCCCCTCCTTTCTGTGGGACTAGGGGATTGCCAGATATCTATTCATCTGCAGACATGCTTTCCACATGAATGACAAGATTCTTCGACAGCCAACAGAAATAGACATTTTATTCTAAATCGATCAATTCATTGCACTGGTTCAATCTGAAATTGAAATATATTTCCATTGAAGGCTGCTGGTGAAAGTCGGAAATTAACTTGTATTTGAGTAAAAAGAGTTTAGTAAATTAAAAAATTAGTTAAGTAATTATTGTACCTGTATTAATAATTCTGCACTATTCCAGTCCTGCTTCCTGTTAGAATTCTAAATGTTGTGAATATGTTTTAGTTATGTTGCTTATTACACAGACATGTCATTGAAGGTGGTTTGTAGATTAAGAACCTGACAAGTTAATAGCAACAAAAGTAATGACGTGATGTTCTTATTTGAACTGTTTGTTTGACTGAGTCAGTTTAAATTGTTAATAAAATGTCAGGTGAGACATCAGAACCTATTCTGAATGCTGCAGGGGCACATCACCTGATTTTGGCCTATTCTTTCAATGACCAGGATCGGGAATTTAAGCAAAGATCCCAGGCTGAGGGATGCTTGTTACAGGGGTGATTGAACCAGTGTAATTTGTTAATCGGCCACCTACAGTATTATGAGTCATTAATTTCTAATTAACTTTGAAGAAGGATTTTAATGAGTCATCCACCCCCCTGTGGGAATGCCCACACTATGGCAATTATTGAATTTTATTGAACACGCTCCTAAATGAGATAACATACAGTATACAGTATGCTCCATAGAATCATAATAGACAGGAATTATTGTTTTCATAATTTTACCTGAACCAAAAAACAACATAATTAAAGCAATTTCAGCTTCAGATCAAATGAACACAATCTCCTCATGATAGAGATAGTCAGATACCATTCAGTACTGGCTGCCTTCAGGAAGGAAAGAATCTGGGAATCAATTCCAAACAAGAGATGAGTGTTTGGTGTTTTCTAGCTGAGTGTCACTGATATGCAAATACCTGTACACTGCCGGGATGTCTGTTACATGAAAAAAGCTGTAGAGCTGAACAGAGCCTCTCCAGCAATGGGATATGCTGATGGAAACTATATTATCTATTTGCCATGCTTGACATTTATGTACATTTTTATCTTTTTTTCATACTGTTTTGATTTCATCAATTGTTAATTGATTTAACAGCAATTGCCATACAAGAACTCACTCCATTCATATAGGTAAAATATATTTGAAAGTCATTGTCATAGTTTTTAGAATAGTAATTTGTGAAAGTTATTTCTGTTCATTGTCCAGCATTATGGGAATTCAGATAATAGCAGTTCTTGCATAAAGATTAATCTGGTGATCTATAAAGCACAACTGGAGAAAAGCAGCCAGTTTAAATCTGACATACAATCAGGAACAAAAGGTTTTCTTTCTGAATGTAACTACATACAGTATGGCTGAACATGCCACTCAGTTTGGAGAGAACAATCTCTCATAAATTCGGTGCCCTGAAATACAGCACTGTATCTTACCAATGACTACCTGTGCAGACAAAAGTACATTCTCTCTCTAACTTTCTGCAGTAAGTTTTTATTTCTACAGCTTCATAGGGAATCGAAATGTAATAGGAAATATTTTTAAAGGTCCATAAGCCTTTAGAAAAGAAGCTAAAAATAATTAAAACTAGTTCCAGAAAGCAGAACAGTATAGCATTTCCTTTGTGGAATGTTTTCTTAGCTATTCCATCACTGGAAAATATTTTGACAAATAGGGGTTTACAAAAATAGTGAATTACTTAAAATACTGAGCAGGATAATCAATAATTAAAATAAATAATTGTACCTCCAAACTGTGAAAGATATGCCAAGAATATATACGATTGGATAGCATAATTAGAGGCACCTGAGATCTTTGTTCTCTGGCACTGAATGAACCTCTAATTTCTTTTCTTGCTTTGAAACTCCCGAGAACTGCAAATGTTGACACTAGCTAGATGTTGACAATTCTCTCTAAATTCTTGAGACACCTCAATAGCTCCTAATAGACTTAACAAATATAAAATTTAACTTAAGCCCACAAGTGCGCAAGCATTAATAGATTCATTTATGATGTACACATTTTCCACAAACATCTGCAAATGCCCCCTGTAATTCACCTGCAGTTTTCTGTCAGTGTGACCTGCATTAGTCCTCAGTTGGGTGTCTGGTACCGCTGTTTGCTCTATGAAAAGCAGTCATTGTTGGTGCATGTGTCCAACTACTGTATATGTAAATACTTTAGCTGCAAGCCATGTGCTAATCTGCATTCCTTCATGTGATACAAGTTTGGACCGGGAGACTTCGAGAAAAATCGAATACAAAAAATGTGACTTTTGGAGCAAATTCGAAAGATGTGGCCCTTGGATTTGGTTGTCTTTATTGATTCTACTCTGTTATTCCTAGTGAAACGTTTCAGAAATAGTTTGCAGGCATTTTCTGTTCTTTCTTTAGATCACATTTCCCTGAAGACCTAGCAGTCCTGAAAGAAAAAACACTAGATATAAACAATTCCCCCTCATTTCCATGAAAAGAGGACTAATCCAGATGTCATCTACTGTTTTTCTGGACTCACATTGGCAGCTGTTGCTCAGTGCAAGAGAAGAATTTTAGGCTAGCTCCATTGCAAAGCGAAGGAGAGAGTTAGCATTTGCCATGGTAGCCTACCACTCACCCACCTGTTAGTGCCAGTTACCATTGAAACACATGCTGACAGGAAATTTGCATTACCTGCAGGCAGTTTACTTCTACAGTACTGTATGTCCACATTCGGTGGTTCAGAATTAAGGATTGTTCTGATGCTGCTCACACTTTGGAAATAGTGTTCTGTGTCTGAGCCCCTACAGTCTTCATTCCTGCATTCCTTAGCTTTGCTTTGTTACTGTTTCCTTAGTGTTGCCTTTCTTGGATTTCTGACCTCTGCTGTGTTTTCTACTTTGCTGTTTAATTCCCATTTAGATTATTTATTCTCTGTGTTTTCTGGGCTTTAGACTCTGCTTGCTTTCACAATATTGTCCTTTGCTATTAATTTTGTCTCTGAGTTTCCCAGATCTGACTCTCACTTCCACCTTCGAGCTTTGGATTGTATTTGTGTCTCATCACTAGCTTCAACCCCTGCTTGCTTGACCTCAGATCTAAACTGAGTTCCCTGGCTGCTACACTACCATCACTGGCTGTTTCACATCTCTCCTAAGTCCCCAGCTAGTTGCAACACCACACCACCAGTTTTCTCAGCTTACTTTGCTCTCTTGTCTTCAGCTCATCTTCCAGTGTGCTCACTGCCTGCTCAGGCCAGTCCCTATGTGAGCACAACACTGCAGCGTAGTTTCCCAGGTCCTTTCAGCTGTCTCTCCTAGCAAGTGGGTTCATCTTACTGTACATATCATATAAGCTGATAGTCTTCACCAGCAGCAAGATATTACAAAGAAAAGTCTGTGGACTTAATAAAACCAGAATGAATAAATTCACAGAGCTCAGGTTTAAATTTTAGAGAAATGTATGATTGGAAAAGTTATCTATGAATTGTGTGAAGATGGACAGAGTGATTATGGAGTGCCACAGCACCCCAGCTGTAAGACTAAAATGAAAACTGAACTGTACATGTACAGTACATTTCCATTCTCAAGTTTGTAGATTAAGAGATGTAATAAGTATTGTTTGTTGAACACTATTGATAGGACCTCTTTTATTATTAGTGAACACTGATCTTACTGTACCTTGCGGTTGTGAGGAACATCTTTTGCAAGGCTTTTCATCCCTTGTCCTGGTGGGGGTGCTGTCTTTGCAGATTTTTTGAAGTCCTTTTAAAGCAGCAGCTCATGAAGAGCTGAGAGAAGCTGGAAAATGATGTCAAGGAAATCACTTCTGTGATGTGTGATGATTGTAAGAACTGAGTTGGAATGAAAACCACCTTAAAGCTTTATAAATCAAAATCTGCCTATAATTTATACCTGTAAATACAACACGGCACAAGAAATACTGTTGTATGAGCGAAAGGTTGTTATATTACATCTAAAGTTTATTTAGAAAGGAATTAGGGATGAGGCTGGAGTGGGAGATGAATGCTGGTAGCAGACTGTGCACTGTAGGAAATCGCAAGAGAAACAGTAAATGTACTGTTCTATGCTTTTTCAGGGGTTCTCTCTTACTTTCATGGAGGAGACTATACTAGAGCACTGGTCCTGCCTACTTGTAGACTACAGTACCTAGCGGTAGCCAGTAAACCATGTTCTTGAATTTGACATTTAAACGGTCACCAAAACATGATTCAGCCTTTTATCTTTATGAAATGGATTGATTTCGCTTATAGGATTTACAGTACAGTGACTTTTTGTGACAGGGAATTTCTAAAACAAAGATTATTGTTGTAACTATTGTTGCAAATTCTGGACTGTGCTCTCAAATACCTAGGCAGGCCAAACCTGGTAAGTTGATGCTGAAGAGTGATAGACAGGGGTTCAGGACGGTGCAAACACAAACAGAAATTTTACTGGTATTTATCACAGTACCATTACTCCCGTGGAATGGATACTTTTCTACTGCTTCCCAGCTGTCGCAGAACAACAGTCAGGCAAGAAGATCCAAGACCTTTAAATGTAAATGGATTTAGTCTCCATGGCATTGACATGGAAATTAATAGAAACAGCCTCCTTTCTCTGGAGTCTATTGCATCGCTCCCCAGATAAACAGGCCCGGTTTATCTAAATGAGCTGTGGCTGATGGACCAGGAGCTTCTCTGCACTGTTATTAGGGGAACAAAGCCCAGTGTTCTGCGGGGGCTAGGTGATGCGCAAAACGGATATTTAATTCTTTTCAGTGGGAGAGACGAGGCCTGTGTGGCAGTTAGCAGAAGCCCTTTCAGATAAGAGGCTCTTTATTTCCTCACCAGCTTAATGGAATAGCCTGTCAGTCATTCTGATCAATAATTAAGGATATTTTCAGGGACAAGACAGATTTATTCAATTCAAAAGAGACACCTTAGACTTTTCCATCACTTCTTATCCAATCATCAGTTCCGATTATCTGTTATGTTTGAAAAGACAGAGATAGGGACTTGTTCTACAGCAGTATTAATGTTATAATGCAAAAGATCCTAGTATCAAAGCCCGTTGCTGAATAGCACGGTCATCTCCTACGTAATGGAGTACTTGGGTGTCAAAAGCACAATATGCTGATCTTAATGCCAGCCCATGGGTTAAGAGACATGCAGGTATTCTCCATTTCAAAGTAATTAAATAAGGGAAACAACACAGCTGGCTAAGTAACATTGGGTTAGGAATGGGAATTGCCGGCCATACCTTTCTAACAGAGAAACTGCTAGGACCTGAGTATCTGCAGGTGATGTCAATGAAACCTCTCCTGTAAATTACTGTGGAGCTTACAGCATTTCAGACTGTCTGTGATGTGCAGGCAAGTCATCCCATCCTCTTTCTCTTTGTGCATTGAAGGAGTCGTTTCTGTGAGCTGAGACGTGCTGTGACAGATGGAACTCTGCTGGTCAGACGGAACAACAGTTCTTGCAAAACCCGGTTTGGGGGGTAAAAACAAAAACTTGATTGAAAATGTCACCCAATTAAGACAAAGCATTACTTTGTTTAAAAAAAAAACGTTAAGGAAAAGTATAGTAGATACAAGTTATTTTCAGAGCTGCAGCTGACTTAAGAATTCATTTGTTTTGAGTTCTGACATGATTAATTGACATGATATAATGACTACAGTCACACAGGAACTAACAGGAGTCTCTGTTAGAAATCCATGGTTGAACTAATGATCTTATTTATTAAAACTCAGTTATTTTTAAGATGGGTGTTTTATTTAAGTTGTGTTAGATTAACTTGTGTTAATGTTTCTTTTTATGTCAGATAAGATTCACTGGTCTACGTCTCAGTAAGGAAGGAAATGTCTTAAACTTCCCTGCAGGTAAATCTGTCAAAGTACTGTGTGCATGAGGTTCATTCAAAAAGACGGACGTGACTTTTTAGATCACAAGTAAATGGAGAATGACAGTCTTACATTATGCAAGTCAATCAGGGCTCTAAAGTACAATTTCTAAGGGTCCTGGGGATGTTTTGGTGTGGTGAAGAGGTCAAAACCAAGGTGGGAGTGTGGGCATTACTGAGACTAGTCTCATGATGTGTTCTTACTTTCTATGATTAAGTCTGTTGTTCATGAAGATGAATGACAAGAAAAGCACGTGGAAAATAGACAGTGCACAAATATTTAATTTCCATCTGGTTCTTTAACATGTTCTACATGTTAAATAAAAGGGGGAAAGCAAAGTGTGAAGACACCAGCACCACTTGCAGCAGCACCCTGGTTTTCCTCAGAGGTCTTCCTTCATTGTATTGACTAGATCCAGCCTTGCTTAACGTTGGAAATCTAACAAGATCACTTTAGAGCCTGTCACAGTGGTGATGTTACAGAAGGTGGGAGCAAGATCCTTTTGGCAAATAGAAATAACCCATCAAGTACCTGATTTATACCTTATGATTGCCAGGTGAATAGGCCTTTGAATAAACCCAGATCAAGGACCTCCCAGTGATCAGTATGCAGTCTTTTCTCCTCCAGTGTTGCTGGCAATACTGATAAATCAGAGTGCTCTGTACAGTATGTAGCAGAGAAGGCTGGAGAAAGCAAAGAATTTAAGTGAAATAAAACCCAGGTACTTTTTTTGCACATTTGCAGGGAGACAAACTTCAATGTCATCCCAGCTTTTTGTCCGGGCACTATTCTCAGTTCATTCTGAATAGTATTTTTCCTAATCCAGGCATTTGTAGGAAACTCTTTTTGGAATGGGAAGCAGAAATATTCTGTAAGTCCTTTTCCCCTCCTGTAGCTTACTCCATTTTTATGCTGTGTTCTCTCAGACAGTATTCACGGCACCACAGTAATTTTGGGCTTCTGAGCCTTTTCAAAAAGAAATACAGAAATAAGAAATGTTTTCTGCGTGGCATTAAGGCTTCTTAATGTTCCATTGCCGCTTCAAGAATGTGGGGAAACAACAAGTAAACAAGAAGTAATTCGTTCATTTCCTCAAAAAAAAAGCTCCCTGCATTCTCAGTCAGGAAGGGAATTTAAGGTTATTATTCCTTAAAATTAAGTGTTCAAATAAAATAGCTGTAGGAGCATGTGTGTAGGAGTCAAAGTCTGTTTCTGGTTCAGCTTTGGCACTTCCTGTGTAAAACAGTCTTAGTGCGGTGAGTGTTAGGGTTGCATACTGTAGCTTCAAGTGCTGTTGTTGATTGAAGATTTGTGCATCCTCTCATCGGAGATCTCATGCCATGCTTAGTTTGCTGTCTCCAAACAAGATAAGGAGTCAACCCTCCCCCTCTCTCTCTCTCTCTCTGCAGGTTGAGCTGGCCATTTCCAATCTGGATCTTTCATTCCACCCCGATGATGACGCCACTGCCCGCCCACCTTTCTTCCGGGAGCTCCGTTTTATTTTCACAGTTGGCAAATTCTCTGTATTTTTTTTCAGCTGGTTTCCCTAGCCCAAAAAATGAAATTTGCAGTCAGCTGCAGCTCTAAGAATAATGTGATTCGGATATACTTTTCCTTAGAAATAAGGAATACTGTTTAAATTAATTGAAGGAAGCATCCGTAATACAATGTACTTAACAATTTGTACAAATTGACAGGCATGCCCTCTATTTTATCTCTCCCTCTCAAAGTTTGCAGGTGGCCATGTTGCACTGGAGGGATCAGGGGAATGTGTGCCATGAGCACAGATAAGACTGAACTGTAATACAAGACAGGTTTACAAAGCTGGTTATCAAAACCCAGTTCATACAAGAACAAATCAGACTCCAGCTATCGTATGTTGTTCATGGGCCAGAATTCAAGATCATGGCCAGATCTTCACAGAGATGTACAGAATAAATGGGTACTGAGATGTTTCTCAATTTGACAAAACATCTTACTAACAGATTATTGGAACCAGATACTACTGCCAGGAAAAGTTCTAACAAAACAGACCATTAATGTACACCATGGAAGTCAGAGATAAACTCACCTGGGAAAGATGATGTACTGTATGTTCATCATTTTCTAAATGCCAAATCTAAAGAAACAGCTGTCTAGCTGACTTGGTGATAAGAATCTACTTAATAACACAGCTGTTCTGTAGCATAAGAAACTTGTTGAGGACTATAAACTTAAATACAATAAGTTCTCATCAAAGCCTTTCGTTGTTTCCATTTGTGTTGCCAAAGATATTCTAGTCATTCATTACATTTTAGAAGAAATCTTCTTCTGGTCATTTTCATACAATTTAAAAAGGTGTATGTACACAGATACATAACTTTGCCTAACAGAATATCAAGTCACTGTACAGTATATTGAATAATTTCTAAGTTTATATTTAAAATAAGGCAACACAGCTGACCAAAGCCAAGAAAATGACTTGCAGCTAGTAATTCTGTGGTCAACATGTAAAAAAACTTAAAGTCAAGCCTTAACTGAGTATCTGTCCTGGTTATTAAGGTTATGTCAAGCTATTTAAGCATGTGCTGCTGTGCTATTGCACTTGTGTACTGACATGCTCACAGGGAGTAACATACCCATAGCTCCTATTCTTGTTAGCCATTAACCCCAGCCTACGGCAATGTGTTTCCATGGTGGATATGCAGGAAGACAAAATGTTGAGTGTACAGATTCAAATAAGTGATTATATAAAACACGGCTTATTATAAGACACTGTACTTGCCTTAATAATACTTAATTGAGCTGTTGGTAATTCAACGGGACAAGATGTCAAATCCTAATAGCTACCCAGAGGAAACTGGGTTGGAGGCAAAATGCTTATTTTCCTGCCAACAGTAATTACTAATTGCTGCATCTGCCTTTTTTTAAACAGGGGATTTTCATTTCTCATTAAGATTTTAGAGAGTGAGAGAGATTGATCTGATGCTTGATTCGGCACACTCCCTCAGTCGTCTAACACAGTGACATCAGCTCTGATCCAGTGGATCCGTTGTCTTCTGATTTTATGAATTACACTAAGTGAACCCTTTAATTAAACTCGATTAGTTCTTTTTCAGGAACCACTTTTTTCTTATTAAAATTTGCACCAAATTTAGAAATGATTTAACTGTAACCGGTATTTACCCATTCAATTGTACTTGTTTGAAGTAAATCCTAAAAAATATATTTAAGACATTAAAATGCATGTATTATTTTTTTCTGTGTTTATTACCATTCAACCTTATACACAGTGATTTATTTTAAATAAAATCTGAAAGTAATGTGATTATATTACAGACATAATAATGTATAAACTTGCCTAAAATTAAATATAAATGTCAAAATTATTCACAAAACAAAGTAACCGGTATTCTGTAATGGCATATTTGTACATAATAATCCTCCCAACATGTTCTGTAATACAGTGACCTGTTGCTCACACTAATGTGTCTGTGTACACACACCTTTCAAAATACATACTGTAGAAATGACCAAAAAAAAATACACTGGAATCAGTGAAAAGCTTTGGTGAGCACTTGGTGTATTTACATTTATAGTCCTTAATTATTTTACACTACACAATAGCAGAAAGTCATGTGCTGAAGAAATACACCATTTTCCTTCAGAACATGCTTTGCTTTGGTGCTTTTTATGGGGGTGCTGGCACAAATATCTATCACCAGGAAAATGGACATTCCATGCTTATTTGCTTACCTGATTATTAATAAGGTGTTATATCAAATTGTTTTATCATATACACATTTTTTTTAAATAATATCTAATAAAATAACTAATAAAATAGGCAGTAGCTGAATGAGAAGTTCTAATTCAATTTATGTCTCTGAGCTGATACAGAATTTAAGACAGACCGGTCTTTCGAAATTTAATAATTAGAGTCCCTTGCATAGATGGGGCTAAATTTTCAATCGTGATATGGATTTTTCATATCTCTGGAAGAGTGAATGCACTGTTATCAGTGCCATCTCTTCAACCTTAACAGGAAAGGCAGTAATGACATTTCATACAGCTCTCCCCTGCCTACAATCACATTTTAAACTGCTGGATATCATGTAGAATGAGGATACATTTGTTAACATATTTACTGTATTGCAACCAGGTGCCGGATGGTTTAAATGTGAGGGTGTTTACATTGAATTTCTTTTCACTTCCCAGTTAGGCAGCCATGTGGAGGATTGGTTGTGCCTCTGGTCTTCCAACTGTAAGGTTCAAAGGCTAGGTGAAGCATAGAATTTGTACAATTGAGTAAGGTTCTTCACTCACATTAGCCAAATAATAATCTTTGTTGAAACATCCAGTTTCTAGTTTATGCCCATGAATTATAAAATATTAAAATAGAAAACATCCTTCACTCTAACAATCATGTTATTGTTTTCCTTCTCTGATTGCTCCCTGATCAAATGTGCTGACAGTCGAATAAAATAAGTCGACACTTGAGTTACTGCTTCTGGAAACATGATTATAATACATCGAATCCTTGTGAGATCTTCTGCCCGCAGCAAAAGAAAATGTATTGTGTAGAGAGGGAATCAAGAATATTCATGAATCATATCCAGACTATATACAAGTATCTAGTTCTCTCTGGCCAAATCCATTAGATTATGTAATTGTCAACACTTTCAAATAACCTTTTAAAGTACAGTATAACTTTACTGTTTTACCAATTGTGAATCTTGGTCTATTGCAGTTGAGTTGAGCCCATATTTTGCCCTTTTGGGAAAGTAGGTGCCCTCGAAATAGGTTGTCTTAGAACTCTAACATTATTCAGGCACATAGGAATATTTGCAGGGTCCCTTGTGCTATGACCAGGAAGTGGAAAGGTGATGGTGGTGCTGGCCCTAGTAAGAAGTGGAATGGAAATGTGAGGTCATACAGTAATAGGAGAATATGGAGTTTTTGGATAAGTTAAAGGTAAAAGCATGTCTTCTGTTGGCAGGCAATACGGTGTGAATCAATCTTCTAGAGAGGTATGGTGGCACAATAGTTAGCATTGTTGGCTCACAACGCTTGGGACCCTGGATGTAATTCCAGACCTGGGGTGCTACAGTATGAGCATGGAGTTTGTATGTTCTCTCCATGTTTGTGTGGGTTTCCTCCAGGTGTGCCAGTTTCCTCCACATTCCAAAGGTAAGTGAATTGGCTTCTGGGAAAATTGGTCCTGGTGTGAATGTATCCGTATCTGTGTGTCTGCCCTGTGATGGACTGGCGTGTTGTCCAGGGTGTACACTGCCTTGTGCTTATGGATTGATGAGTATTAAAACCGTGTTTCAGCAACATGTATGATTTGGTGTGGTCCCATTGGAAAGATGGGGAAAGATTTGAACATTTAGATTGAAGATCACACTTGTGAATGGATTTGTGAAAAGACTAAGAATTTATGGTAGACAGTGGAGACTCAGCGGGGAGAGACACCAAAGCTCATTAGGAAACTTCAAAGAAGCAAGTAGTAGTGCTCATCATGAAGCATGAGTAATCTTAATGACATAGAAGAGAATGTTTACAAGCCAGAGCAAGTATTTAATTGCGATAAAACTGGCTTGGTTTGGAAGTGAATGCTACAGTAAGTTGAACCTACATCTCTGAGGAAGAAAGATCAGCATTGGTTTTTAAAGTGGAGGATTATTGGCTGGAACCTAAGTGCTTGGACTCAAGTTTTTTGTTGATTTCTGGTGTCAGAGACTGGAAAAGACAAGCTCAACAAGAGCAGCCAAAGGTTCAGTGAAGAAAGTGCTGGTTGACTGAATAAAAAAAGAGAAAGGTGTTACAGTAATTCTGCTGTTTGAATGCTGAAGCCAGTGCTGATTTGTGGCCACTGGTTTTACTGGAAACATAGAAATAAAATGCTGCCTGTATGATTGCATCATGCTGATTGTGAAACTTACCAAAGCTGAATCTTACAAAATAATGGTAATATTGCTTCACCCATGAATGAACCCATTTCTCTATTGTAATGTTGCCATAGCCAAAATGTAATGTAGTGGCTCTCTGAAGGCACCAGTTCTGTAGGGTTTGGGCATTTACTGGGACAATTATTAATTGTAACAGTAAATCACAAAATTGATTCTTTTGATGGCTTTAGAATCCAACCATGCGACATAACTCAAACAACGCACACACACACAGGTACTAATACACGAGGATACATTTATTAATACATAGAATATGCATATAAACAGATCTTATCAAGAGGGTTATCAGAATACAAAAGATATATATTCAATCAGTTACAAAGTGTTACACATCAAGAGGACATACGTTCAGTATATCATTCATTTAGACCGTTTCGTAAATGAACTTGGTTATAACTTTTACATTAGATACTCAAAACAAGTACATAACTCTTAGGAATTAAATTGATATCAACTGGTCAAGATAACAATTGAATTCTCGAGCTGTAATGCATTGAAGTTGATTACTCATCCAATCTTTGGGGATTCAGATCTCCTGCGGACTCAAAGAAACAGTTGCAGGCTGTTGCTGTCCAATCCGCGCTCTCTGGCTCGGTGCCAGGCTGTGCTGTGCGGTTTGCGACGGTGCGCTGCTGATGCTCACTGTTGGCTTTAACTAGCAAAGTTTGTGCACAGGAGAAAAGATGACTGTGGGTCCCAGCAAGTCAGGAAGAAGACCAGTTCGTTCCTGATGAAGTGCTAGTTCTGAATAGTGATTCAGCTGTCCACAGTTCCGACCTGTTCATGAGGCCTGCTGCTGGTGCTAACCTCGGGTGGATCCTCTGGTTACTCTCTGGCAACCTCCGCTATAGACTCTTAGAACAAAGGAAAGTTCTGGTACTCGGACACACTGGCCGTTCCGTGGTTGTCCGGGCTGAGTCTCAGGATGGTCAGGAGGCGCGCTGCGAGAATGTCCTGCTCTCGGGAGCCTTCTGCTCCTGGGCCGTCCTGCCCTGGAATTCTCCTTTGAATTCCCTTTAGAAACGTCCACAGAATTCTCCACTGAATCCCTTCTGAATCTTACTGAATCTCTTCTGAATCTCTTAGGCTCTCTGTGTTGCCTGTTTTTACCTGGAGGAACTTCAGCTCATTGATTGGCTGAAAGTTCCATGGGCATCAGAGTCTCACGTGGGTTGCTCGGCCCTACCAGTCCCTGATTGGTTGATCAAGGTGAGATATGAGTCACTTACTCCTGACACTTAGGAATGCAGTCCAGATGTCCATCTGGCACTCCCTAGACAGATAGGCGCCAATGGATGACCATTGATCATGATAGCCAGGCTTAGCTAAGTGCATCCCCCTTTGGGAGCTATCCTAGGAAAAGAAACCTTAAATCAGACTGCATGAATAGTTTCTCTGTGGCTGCACCACAGAGATGAACAGAGAAATGGGGCCTCATTTGGGAAGGCTCAGAACACTTAATTCTTTCTTATTAATAAGCCTCGCCGCTACACTATCAACAGTCAGAAAAGCAGATATTCCATACTTACTGAGTAAAGAACAGGAAGTTTCAGTCACATGAGCTGTGAGGCAGAGCTAAGAAGTGATGAGAGGGCAGAAAGCCTATTCTGTCTTGCCTCTGAAAACATGTGAATTTGTATACCAGGAGAGGCTGAAGTGTGAAGTGCGGTGGCATTATCTGAAGTCCAATCTGCCACCTTTGGACCCCTGAACCTTGTGACAGTATAGTGGCATGTGTATTGCTACCTACCTTGGGCGTTTGTTGTGTCGGACTGGAACTTTGAACTTGTTGACTCATTTACTCTCAGAACTGTCTGCCACAGCACTTCTATCTGAATGTCTGTACATAGGAACATCATAAAAGCTGCAGGTGTGGTAATGGTGATGAAGAGTTTAAAAGATAACTGTTTCTCTGCTCTGATAATTATAATCTCTCTAAACTAAAGGAAAAGCCTAAAAGGGTTTGCTTCATATTATTGTATTTTAAATATTGACTTTTTTGTTTCAATTCCAGCTGATGGGAATTCTGACAGTTTACTGAGATAATTGCATTTCAAAGCAGACCAGACATTTCTTATTGACACTCATTTGCTCCATAGATATTTGATTGACAGACCTTGACAAATTAATATATCTCTGCCAGAAGGCATACCTCTGTTCCCTTTCTTCCTCTTCCGCAGTGCATGCAGACAAGAGATCATATCTCAGCAGCTCTGTAAATAAGTCATGAGTCACCTTTTGTTTCCAAACAGCAAGTGCGGGGAAATTAGCCTAACTGAGTTTCTTAACAGGCTAAGTGAAACAAAATAAGCAAAAGAAATCTGCATGTGGTTATTTCTTCAATACAATTACCTCTCAGTGAGCTAGTTCTCCAGCAAAGCCCCCATCCCAGTCCACTTCATTAGACATGTTGATAGCTTTTTTGAAAACAGTTCCTATCTGGTATATTTAAAAATAGAAACTATTTCTTTCTACTTTCAGAAAGACCAACAGCTTTTAATACAGAACTGTGCCAAATGCCCTTAGACAATATGTCTGATAACTAGGGACCTAATGTGATAAAGTTTTCTTTTTATCAAACTGATAAGGAAATATCTCCATATCTCAGCAATCTCTCGTCTCTCTATCTGTTCTGCACTGTAGACTAGACTACACACCTTAGGCACCTGTCTATAGGACTGGAACGACATGCATCAGGAATATGAATATTGAACAGATCGACTGCTATTTACGCTATTTATTCGAATAATCCCTATATGCTATTTTGTGACGTACTGTGTGTGTTTCTAAAAATCCATTCAAAATCTAGCTACTTGATAAAAATGATAAAAAAAACCTTCCTTTGTTTCTGTTTCCTCATATTATAATCTAAGTAACATTGGAGAATGCCAATAATTTTTTCATTTCTGACCTCACAAATTCGGGAATGTCCAAAAGGACGCGGGGTTAGAGTTATACACCGCAACACCACTCCTCTAAAATGCCCATGTGAACCATGAAGAAGAAGCTCTAATGGGAGAAGTAGGTGCATTTCACTGACATCACTGCTAGCCGACAGATATAGGACAGCTTCCAGGAGCGTTTGCCTCAGCTCATCCTGCCTCAGCTGTGCTCAACCAGTTGTGCTTTCCTCATATTTCTTACACGTCACTTTCTAAACTCTATACACGGATACAATTAAGAATTGCTTGCAGAAAAGAAAGTGATACACAGTTGTGCTTCATCAGCACGTTCATTGGAAGTTGCACTATTTATTAACTTTATATAATTAATGATGATTTATAAGTGCTACATGTACTACAGTGTCAGATTTTACACCTTTGTCGTACGTTTCCAGTTTTATAAAGTTAGAATCCTTGGCCAAACAGGATCAGCAGAGTAGGTTTTACTCAGCGATAGCTAGTTGTTAGCAATGGTTAAGATTAGAACTTGTTAAAGGTTTGGTTTAAGCTCAAGGGAGAGATACATTTAGTTTTCTACACCCTCCACATACCGAAAGGGGGTTATGGTGATAAGCCCCAGAGGGGTTTGGGGATGTCTAGACTTCTGGCCTGTGGCTGACTGTGGAAGGGAGGGTGCTCCTATGTGGTACAGTATAAACCTTCTGGCCAGGGGATTTGAGCTCAAGGGTTCTCACTCAGCTATCTCCACATATGAAGGATTTACAGTATGTAACATCGTTGCAGCCCTTGAGCTTAGAGTGAACTGGTTGAGAGTTTGGGAGTCTTTATACTCTATGGAGATAGTAATGTGGAGCAGGCCACATGACCAGTAACCTGGGGAAAAGGCAGACTGGCCTCAGCATGGTACTGAGACTTTCCCCATGAGTAACCAGGTTCACTGTTATCTAGAATACCCTCTAGGATAATACCAGTTAACAACTGGTTACACTGACAGTTATGGATCCGGTCATACTGATGTATGGTTATAGAGTTTACTTTTTACAGGTTGCTAGTGTGTGGTTGCTAGGATTTTGGTTATGGTTGATGGCTATGGTTTAAACTTCCCTTAGGACCTGTGAAGCTTGCGGTGTCACCGAGCACCATGTCTGATCCCAGAGTGAGCGTGCTCTGGGTTGTGTTTAGTAAACTTTGGGTTTCATTCTCCCAGAGCACTGAAGCAACAAGATTAGTGAGAAGGAAACCCATCCATAGTTCACTACAACTTCACAGTTCAAATTAACTGGGAAACTGAGAATTACTGGCTGCGGATAGCTGGTGAAAGGCTGCCATGGTGCTCATGTTGGTGACAAATAGTAACTCTGCTACAGGCCCCCAGTAGGATAACACTTCTTCTGGGTTTATAGGACCTTTAATTTGACTTATAAAGGAAGAGTGGTACAACCACATAACAGATTATTCTGATAAAAAAAGGACCGGATACCTATATCTGGGAATCTGGTACACCTTTAGTTCTGGTGTCAGGGTATCATTTTGTCTGTTCTCTCACTTATTACAGTAAATGCCTGGCTAAATGCATACTTTGCCTGTTTGTACCATTGTGATTGTTCTCTTGAATCTTAATCAGCTGCAATCAGTCACTGATAATAGGCTTTGTTTGGAGATATAGCACTTAAAAGGTCAAATGAAGCAAATGGATAACTCTACAAAGTTTCTAGTCAAATAACAGAGAATGTCTGATCTTGACATCTATCTAAAAGACTGGGCGAATATGAAGGTCAAGAGGTTTGTTTTGTGGATGGGATGTGTTTGTTCCCTATAGGTCTCCGAACACCAGACACAGAGTGACAAGTGAGAATGTGCCTCATGACAGAACTGCAGCACTGATGATTCTGAGAAGAACCTATAGCACTGCAGATACTGTCCTCTGGACAGCCCAGGAGTGACACAGCCTCTGTTCCTCCGGTAAAACCTCAGCTCGCATAAACAAACACCCCCACACATTTATTTTTATAAATATAGGGAGACCTGAGAAAGCTATGCCCATATAACATATCCCAATGTTTATAAACATCATTGTGCAAAATAACATACACCTACGTAAATGCTTGTTCAAAGAAACACATTCTGGTCTTTAGAGAGAAGTGTTCTTTATGCTATGTCCCCTGTCATCCCTGACCTTGTTAAACTCTGTAGTGCTGCTAACCAGTGCTGCCTTTGAAGTAATGAGTAGATTTCAAAGACATTGAATGTATTTTGACAATTTACAGCAGAGATGGAGCCGACAGTTGATTTGGCTAAAAAGGGCTCTTGTCATGAGGAGAAATCAGAGGTGTAACTGGAATATTTTCATCTGATGTCAATCCAAGAAAGTAGTTAAAGAGTAAGGAGAAAATGGCACTGGCTCCTGGGAGAGTTTGTCCATGCTATGGAATGAGGTTCAGCCACAACTAAGCAAGTTTTATATGTCACCCTTTAATGGTCTGTTTGTAAAGACTTGAACCACATGTCCTGATTGATTTACTAAACTCATTGGTTAAAGTAAGTAAAACAATGGGCAGCTGTGGTCCTTGAGAGAAATAGGGTATTTTTCTTTTCATTTCATAATACTCTGAACTTATGCTTGAACAAATCACCTGACGAAATGGTCAAAATCAATGGATCCAGCTATTTACAAGTTGATGATATAAGGGTGAGGGGCATACAGTAACTATCAGGCACAACCTTTAATTTAATTCTATAAAAATTCACAATAATTAATTAGTTAATATTTTTTTCAACTCCCATTATATACTGTATGTGTCACTATGCTGAAAAGTACTGTGAGATACCCAGCACCATAATGGCAGAGTTAATTGTCCCTGGTGTTCAGACTGGTTATGCAGTTGTGAGCCAACTCAGCAGCAATTTGGTGAATTCACATTAAATTGCATAAGAAAAAATAGTGCAGATTTCAGCTTAAAAATACAGCATGTGAGCAAAATAAAATGGTATGTTAGATATGGCAAGCTGCTCTATAAACGTTTGTTCTACATTAAAACATAGCAACAGATGGTAGAAGAGGAGTCAAGGTAATTTCTGGTAGTGTGACTAGTAGATATGTGAACCTGATATCCAGAGTGTTACTCATGTTGTACAGTACCAAAGATCTAAAAAACAGAAACACAGTCAGAGTCCAGCTTTACTGTGACAGATCACATTAGCTTAACATTTTCAAAAGCTTCACTAGCTCCCTAACTGTAATGTACAAAAGAAAACAAATGACATTCCTCATTCCACTTTGCTCCAAAATCCCTAAACAGATGATGTAAGGAAGTGTCTACAGACAAGGGACATGTGTGAGGGGAGATCCATCTTAGCACCCCACCAGCACTCGCAGATCTGCATCCTGTCACTGCAGAGCTAACTGAGGGAGACACATGAAGGCCAGCCACCTAGGGTCACCTCTCTTGTGCGAGCATGCAAGCAGTTCTGTTTCTGCTTAAATCAGTAAAAACACAAAAAACATCAAACCAATGTACACCCCAAAGCTATTCTGTTTTGAAGGACATTCAATATCCACACATCAGCAAAGTCTCTCTCAAGGGGCAGTAAGGATGAAAACAAAGGACCAACCATAAATGTATTGGCAAGCAGAGTTTAACACAAAGAGAGTTTTGCAGAGCTTTTTCAAATTTACAGTATTCATGTGAGTTTTTGCCATGCCTTTTTGGAAATGTAAAGTACGTATTTATGACTAATTAGCTTTTTGCATTTGAAAAGATCCTCCTTCATAGCAGATATCATGAGGTTAGGCCATGTCTTGAGTAGATATCGCCATTGTACCTTCTTATTAAGAAAACATAGAATATTATCCCAAACACTCTCATGTGGTACTGCAGCTGGCATATATTCTGTTGGTTGGTAAAGTAGCCCCTGGTGTACAGTTTTATAAAACATTTTTCATACTGGCTTAAAAATGAAATCTCATTAGGCATTAAAGGATTCCACACTGCTGTGCACATGACACAACTAATGAACATTTGTCAGACATGGTTATTTATGATTAGACAGGAAGTAAGAACAGGGGATCCTGCTCCCCTCAGTAATAAAAATATAAAAGCCAGGCTGAAAGGTACTTGACCCACTAAGTCATTCTTGTCAAATCCACCAGCCTCTGCTAAACCCTTCTGACTGGATGGGCCAATGCTGTCAGGGAAGCAGATCCAAACTACCACGGCAGGCAGATTAATAATTGCTAATAACTGGTTTGACCACTTAGACAGATGAGTCCATCAATCAAGTAGTTCAGTGATCCTCTGGAATGAAAAGAACATCACCATGTTGCACTTAAAATACCAAAGTTTGCCATTCCTGATTTAAAAGAACCAGTTATGTTGCTGAATGAAAAGGTTGTCACACTGCTGATTTCTCCTCTCCATAAGAGCCCCCTTCTGCCTAATCAATTGTCAGCCACAACACTGTTGTAAGTCCTAATCACACATTACATACAGTATCTCTGTATCTCTACAATTTTAGGTGATCTGTAAGACATGAAGAACAGGATCGGCCACAGAAGGAGCATATCCTTTTTAAATGAATATATTTCATCTAGGGGCTGTGGGGTGCCATGGAGGGTGCCCAGGACTAATGGCTGCCAGGGAAGTCTGAAGAGATCACAGAGTGCCATGGGTTACCATCTCAGGTATTTATCTGCTGATTTTCAAGTACATCTCCCCCAGAACATTTTCAGCATTCAAGGTGATATTGTGCTTAAAACGAATCCACTGAATAGAAGTGATTCTGTTTACTCTTGTGCCTCAGTAGTGGAAATAAATAACTGAAAACTGATTAAATATGAAAAAAAAACAAGGTGAAAAGTGAAAAGAGGCAATTGTCAGTTGTCAGAAAGACAGTTTCTTTCCCTCTGGAGTAACTCAGCCAACATGTTTAATGAGGTTCACGATGTTCCCAGACCATGACATCTCAGCATAGAGTTTAATAAACATAAATATTGACTGTAATCTTCAAACAATGAAAAAGAGACTGAGCCAAAGGAAAGCATTTGGCCACCATCAAAAGCAGAAATGTAAAAGGCATTGGACATTATTGGTTGCTTTGTTCTGAACCTGAACTTTGGGTAATTTATTCAGGAGTTTCCTTGCTACAGATGTCATTCATTTTATTTCACAGTAACAAAAATCATTTTAAAGCTTTATTGTTCCTGAAAAAAGCTGAAAGGTTTTGCCATATTTTCAAGTGTTGCTCTTATAAATACATTTCTTCATTTCTGTCTGAATTCAGAAAGCTTGAATTTACAGCTTCCTCCAGTTCAGCTTTTCCATGCCTGATATCTGAAATAGTAAATAAATGTTAATTTGCACTTTTAAACTGTAAATTGTTTTAAATCTTAATTCTGTACATACCTTTATATTTCATGTTCTTGCAAATTAGCATAAGCCATAAGGAATTAGATTTATTGTGTTCATATTGTACATGGTTCTTATTCAGCATACTTCAGTATTCGTTGTCCAGGGGTCAACTATTTGTAGAGCATCTTGCTCAAAATGACTTTCCTTGCTTTTAACTCCACTGGTTCATAAAGAAAATGGGTTGCCAGTTTGACTGTATAACAATGTTTTCAGGCAGCACAGGGTTTTTTTTTATTGATCGTTGTATTAATTTTCATTATATCTTATTAAGATGATTAAAGCAACAATAGTCCATTTAGCAAAAATGTATTTGAAATATCATTAACTTTGCTTAATGACCATTTTAAAAACCTATCCTGTCTAAAAAGGGGCCTGCTAATGATTACTCCATATAGTGCCATAAATAGTCACTTGAGCACATGTACACATGGGAAATACTCTGCACTGCTTTTACTGCAGAGACAGGGAAGAGAGCAGAGCCTCCTTGCGTCCTTTGATACTGGTGTAAAACTGACTTGACTGCTATTCAGGGATAAGGGAAGAGGTCAGCAGGGAGAGCTCTGTCTGACCATAGCTTTCTGTCCTGAGTTATCCCCACACACAAACAAGGATCGGAGGTGAAAGGCATGAGGAGACAAACGCTAATTGTCCTATATTTGCCTCAGCCCTTTTCTGAAGCGTTTTATTTATGCAGTCACCACTCTGATGCACAGTACAGATATAAATATGTAAACATGCCATCGCTTTCCTAAGCTGGCGATAACTGTCTGGCATGCTTACCAACTCACATCCAGGATTTAATGGAGTTTCCTGCTCTGGCAGATAAGCTGTTGTGGTTAGCAATCTTTCATTTCCTCTGGCATTGTTCTTTAAATGCTTATAGAATGAGATTCTGCATTGTCTCGCTCTTTCAAAAAGAGATTTCTGTTCTGTTCTTCAGGATTCTTATACAGTTTTATTATGCAGTGCATGTATTGTTCAGCACAAAACAGCCTAACCCAAGCTGATATGTGCAGTATATGATTTACATATATATTTATATTTACATAGAAATATTCTATACCAATCAAGCAACTCAATTCACATATGAGAAGAAATTGCCAAATTTAATGAAAATCCATCCTTGTATCCTTATTTTCTGCTAGACCTATCTGCTTAAAGAAGAATTGATTCAGTTTTACTGACCCTGAATTAATAGAAAAACTGGTTTTTCAAGTGTCTTGTCCAGTAAAGATATTCCTATGGAGTGCAGGATGAACCCTTGTTTGAGCCTCCTGTAGAGAATACATTTTGGTTTGTCTTGACTATCTTAATTAACATTTATTAGCTGACTTCTAAACTGGGCTTCTTCAGCAGTGATACAACACTGATACATACAGTTACAGTCATCCATCTCTCAACTCTAGTATTATAAGGACATGTTTTTATAACATGTTTTCTGTGAGCAAAACATCTAAGAAAAGTATGTCTAGTAAACAAAGTCAACAGAAGCACAATTCTTTTTAAACAGAATTGGGTGGAACAAGGTGACTAAACGTGTTCAAAATAGTCCTTAAATGCTTGAAGTTCTGACTTATCCTGGAAATTTCTGTGAGTGTTTTAAAATCTGTTATGATTTGATAGCTAATCAATATAAATCCTGAGCCTATGGAAGTAAAGGTCAGCAAATACAAAAACCCTTTTTGCTGCTTCTGTTATCATAGGGATTAAAAAGCTGGGGACACCATAATCAAAACATGAGAAGAAAAGAGTTAAAAAGCCAAAGCCATATCATTGATCATTTCCTCCTATGCATTATACATTACTAGCAAAGAGAGATGTTTCTGGGGGTTTATATTTGAACACTCACCATTTATTAACAAAGTTCAAGAAGGTAGCTGCGTCAGCATGCATAGGCTGCAAAGGTTTTCACTTGGGTTGACTTTGTTAATAGATGCTGAAAAAAAAAGATACAACGTTTTGGCTGTGGAGCTTTCTTCAGGTGTCAGTTGTCTTCAGGTAGGCTACAGAACTGAAACATTGTCTCTTTTTTTTCAGCATTTATTAAAGTCACCCCAAGTGACTAATTGTGGCTCTACAATAAAGGAAGATTCTAGGCTTCCATGTGGGAATGAAGTGAAGATTTAAAGTAAAAATAACTTCTTTAGATCTCTAATGTGACCGTTGTGGCCCCGGGAGGACTGCCCTCTGCGACTCCACCCCGCCAGGTTCATCCCACAATACCTGGGGCGTGAACCCGGGCCTCCGGCATAACGCAACAGGGAGCCAGCCACATGAGCTAAATGTGACCTCCCCCAGCCTAGGCAGCTGAGGTACCTGCTGCGTGCGGGGAGGGTGATGACATCGCCGTGTCCGAACTAGCTCCGCTACACTAATGCTACTACCTAGTTCCTATGTTCCTTGAGGCCCCCAAGATCCTTCATAGAAATGGACAGAAAACCTATTCAATTAGTTCCAGAGCAACTGAATATGCTAAATAACCTCTAAAATCTGTAATTATTTACAGGTTTAAGTAACTTAACCATCAAAGAATACTTCATAAATCTCCGAGCTCCTACTTCCACCAGAAAAAAATTAGCACGAATGTGATGAAACATTGCAGTGAAAATTATTATTTCTAAAGGTCAGTATCTATAGCAGCTTGCATGTAGAGCCTGGCAATGGAAAATCTTTAGTTCAATAAGAACAGACATCATAATCCCGAGCAGTCCCAGCAGCTCATTAAAGGAATAGGACACAAGCTGAGTAGAACATTATTAGCTTGAAAGGATGCTCTCCCACCACATCAGTGCTCTGACACACTTAGCTGTGAAACCCTCAGGAAATCAATACAAATTGAATCTCTCTTCCACTGGAGTCCTTGGCATGAATTTTACATGAAGCTGAAGCTCATCAATAAACTGAAGAGATGTTCAGGTGATGGCTTGATCAGTCTGTTTAGTCAGGTGTTGCAGTGGCATGGTGGTGACTAGTAACTTAGTTCAGGGTTATGGGTTTGATTCCACCCTGTGGAACAATCCCACGCAGAGTTTGTCTTCTCTCCCCCTATGGATTTTCTCCATGTGTTCCAGAAACCTCCAACTGTATCTCCCAAAGACAGTTTAGATTTGTTTGGCTACTCTAAGTTGTCTCTTTCCATGGAGGCTTCGAGAGAATTCTTACACTGGGGGGTTTGTTCACAGCACAGCCACTACAATCTATGGGATTGTAGAAATAGAGAACTAAGCAGGTCCTCTTACCTACTGTTCTGAGTTCGAAACTATGGTCCTGAGGACAGTCCTCTGGTCTGAAGGTGAAGCACAGAGCCCTCTACACTCTGGCTTCCTTTGTTACAGTGTCTGTCAAAGGACATTTTCATAAGGAACAGACTGCACACAATCAAGGGGAATTTTTTTAGCTGCAGAAAATGCTTCCATCACTTAAACAGCTATTGGTGTTTCCTGCAACTGCCTAGGTAATGTCTTCAATTATTTAATAGGATAGTGACAAACATAACACAATGGATACCCCTCCAACAGACCATTTTGGAGTTGTTATTACAATATGTTGGTGAACAACACAGTTCTACACTCACTGGCTTAGTTATTGGCAGAAACCTGCTGGAATTAAAAGCACCATTTTTGTATGAACACAAGTTTAACCACATCTTTAACTAGACTACTTTAGACTGACATGTATACTCTTATGAATTCTTGTGCTGTATTCTGTTATCCAGCCTTGCGAGATCTCTCTCAAGGCTGAAACTCCATGAAAAGGCCTCGTCTCTGTTTAGAAATCACTTCTGCTTATCTCTCTTGGAACAGAACAAAGTGACTAGCTTGAAGACTAAACTCAATGTGCCAAGAATCTCAATTTTCCACTTAAATGTCAGGGAAATTATACAAAAGAGCAGTAATGTTGCTTTACTGGTCATCATTGTAAGCAAAACTAATTAATTTAACACCTTGGAAAATGGAATCTTCATGAGTCTCAACCACATAAATTAAAAAACAAAACAAATAAAGTTAGAAATTAGAAACTAAAAAAAGAAATTTGACATTTGAATTGAAAAATATTCAATTAAGGTATCAAAGCATTTAAAAAACATTTATCAGTTTCTGCAGTTTGACCTGCTGAATGAATTCATGGTAGATTGTCTACATAATTGTAATTTCTAATTCGAAATTACATTTTTATTTTTGAGCCAAATGAAAGGCATTGTAATATTTTAAAATGCTTTCCTCAGTATTGTTTTATTAACATGCAGAAAAGGAGAAACAGTGCTGTGAGAACATGTCGCTTAGTAACTTGCTGTGTGTGGGAACCTTTTGTTTACTATCAATGAAACCTCATTTAGATTTTCTTATAAGATTAAAAATGGTGTTTTGCAGAACACCTGTTATTCTTATATGTTAAATAGAAGTAGTAGTTGGATGTACTGTATGAAAAACAATCCTTTTTGCTTAACAAATCACAGGGCTTGTGGGTGGCTGAAAAGTTAAAAAGACATTGAATGAGCTCTCTATGCAGTGAGTAGCACTGAGAATAGGTTTGTTAAAAGTTCAAGTTCAAGTTTATTGTCATTACACTCATATACATGGTATATTGTATAACGAAATGCTACTTAGCTAGCTCTTGGACATAAGTAGTACAAAGAGAAAAAACAACAACAACAACAATACAATTGTGTAGCAAAAAGAAAGACAGAGACAACAGGCAGTGTGCAAAAAACAACAACAGACGATGTGCAAAAACAACAACAGGCAATGTGCAAGAAAACAACAACAGGCAATGTGCAAAACAACAAAAAGTTAACAGGTTATGTGCAAAAATATGCATCAACAGAGTAAAATAAAGGGATAGAAATGATGGGGAGTGAGCTTTTGACATGTATGGTAGAGGTAGATTTTCAATGTGTGTTTGGGTTTTTGGTAAGAAAGAAAGTATAAGTCAGTCAGGGCTCTCTCAGCTCTCAGGGACATTGACTACAGGCTTGCAGACTTTGCAGATCGGATAGACACAGCTCTCATCCAATCACGGCTGAAAGCAATTTACAATGGCAGGAGCTGGCTAGATATTTTTCTTGAACTAAAACAATGCCGTAATGTAACCTTCCAGCCTTCACCTTCTGGTTGTAGCTGTACATGGAAAGTTGCAAGATGTCTCAAAAAGTGGTCTATATGACAACACTGTTGAGATTGTGCTAATGCTTAGGGACAACATATCTCACTCTAGAATGGATTCAATGGATTGACATGCTACAAAAAAGTACAAAAACAAAAGATTGCTGAGACTCTGTATTGGAAGTCCTAACAAAAATGGATGAAAAGGAGAAGGCTAAGGTCATTGCATGAATATCACTTCTGTGATAACTTGCAGTACGTTATGTGTACAAAAAATAAAGAGTTTTGCAAAGAGTATAAGATATTAGATATTAGAAGTATTAGATAATTCATGATTTCAGCAGCAGTCAGCAGGATGAAACTGAATTGTATCTGCCCTAATGGAGCCACAGTAATGACTGAAAAGCATTCTGGTGTTGTGCAAAAAAATAAGTCATTTTGCCTCCCACTATTTGGAAAATGTGTTTTTTTACAACTGAGAGGCACTTGCTGCGAATGATATAGAGCCAGTCCTCAACAGTATTCAGAATACTGGACTGAAACTCATTCAATTTCTTAAATCAAGATCACTTAACTCAAGATATTTCCTTCACTTTATTCATTCCTCATACCTTGAGGTGAGATGCCTAACTTGAGGAATAATGCTTACCATACAGTATATTTAAAACTACAAGGAAAATTTGTGTAGAAAAATGACGTGAATTGCAGGACTGGACTGTCCTCACATATACAGTACGTCTAGCAGAGGAACAGGTAAAGGATTATTCCATGCTGAAAAGAAAAGAGAACGTTCCGGCTGTGGAGCCTTCTTCAGGTCACACCTAAAGAAGACTCCACTGCCGAAACGTTGTTGCTTTTCTTTTACTTTCAGCATGGACTAAACCTTTACCTGTTCCTTTGCAGCCTATGAGTGCTGACACAGCTACCTACTGGAGTTATATATCTAGTGGATAAGCTCAGTACAACTATGAAAGGGGGTGCCACAGTAGGGATCCATCCATTCAGGCATTGCATGATCTCCCTGTATTCATGTGACAAGTACAGCTCTCCCTGTCCCTGTCCCTAACACTTCAGAAAATCCAGTGTTACTTACATGCCCCCTGTTTTCAGGCAGGATGTCCCACACATTCGCTCCAATGCCAACACCTTTTTGAAAAGAACTTGAACTTGAACTTAATTGCCCTATGTAACCGGTACATGTACTGGTACAATGGAATTATTACTTTCAGAGAGTCTCTCAATTGTTAAAACAAAGAAAAAGGTTCTCACACAACATCTACACTTCTTGTAGTGCGATTTAGGGGACCTTCACATATAATACAAAAAACATCTATTCTTTTAAGACCCACGAAGCTCTTTATAAGAATAAAAAGGTTTCTGGACCAAATAAACACCAATATTACAAACTCAAGTACAACTACATCAACCCAACACAAACACTCTAACAACCACCTCAAAACTAATAACCATCCAGTGACACAGCAACACACCAGTTAACACAATGTGAAAATGCAACCTGAACAATAACTCAATAATACAATTAGTGAACACACCCAAGTGACTTTACAATTATATAGACTTACAGTAGTGTCCTATATAGCAGCCTCTAGTGGTAGGCAAGCTAATGTACCAATTCAGTCTTTTCCCAGTCTTGCCTGGCACGCTGTCGTCTATCTAGTTAACGCCGATGGATAGGGCTTTCTAGCATTGGTCTAGCATTTTTATGTCAATCAGTCCAATTTTCTAACTCAGGGTCACTAGGGAGCTGAAGCCTATCACAGCAAGCAACAGGCGTTAGACAGTTTAACCTTGATGTAACGCCAGTCTCTCGCAAGGCAGACAAAGAGACACACACAGACACAGACCAAACACACTCACGCCAGGTTCAGTTTTCCCAGAAACCAATGAACTTGCCGGTATGTTTTAAGACTAGGAGGAATCTGGAGCAGGAAACCCAAGCTCACATGGGGAGAGCACACAGGTCTGGCATTGAGCCCAGGGCACCAGAGCTGTGATGGCACAATGCAAAGCAGTGGTAGCTCACATTTGATTATATACTTCACACAGACTTGTTCAAAACAAATGTGTGACTGGTTTTCCCAGTTTGATAAAGATGTGATATAAAATATATGGTTTGTGAAATTCAATTCATGATACAATTGTTTTTCAAAATGTATCTATTAGGAATGAAACATTGATTTTGACTTGCTTTTCTTCACTGTTGTAACATAAATCCATTTCAAATTAGACCCAGACTACTGTATATAACACATGAAAAAACTGCTTGTAACTTTTCCCGGTTAACTTACAATACAAGTCAAGTGGGACTGAATTATGTGGTTAAATGTAACACCAAATTAATTTTTGGATAGTTTTACCAATACAGTACAATTTTAACAGCACAGAAAAGTATAATTAACATTCTAAAAGAATGCTATCCCATCTATAAAGAACAATTCATTTGTTCTGCTTTAGGGTTGTGTTGTATCCTCTAGTCCTGGAGTCCTGATTACAGCTTAGGGACAGATGGATTCCAACTTTTACTTTCATATAATAGCTAAAGACTAGAACCTTCTGTCAAAACATTCAAGTTTTGTTTCAGACGGGCTTTATAAAAGGATAATGATTCAAGCTCAGTAATTAAATTCTCAAGAAGCAAAAAAAAGAGTTCTTGATGGGACCTCATCAACATAATAAGTAATTAAGCAATTAAGAATTAATTCAATACATCCTGGAATGTAAAGGCTATTTTGCAGGCCTTTTTTTAGACTGTTCTAAATGTTTGAACACTGTACTCTAGACATTTGTGCTGTTGCTAGAAACACATGAAGACCATACAAACCCCACACAGATAGCACCCCAGGACCAGCATTGAACCCATGGCCCCAGCGCTGCAAGGTAGTAATACTACCCCATGTTACCATGCAGCCCGTGGAATAGTCAATTTGATATGTGTGCTTGGGGCACATTTCTGCAAGTTGAGTTTCCAAAACTCCACTGACCTCTGCAGGCTTTAACAAATGACAGACGGAATAAAGTGTGACAACATAAAAATGGACTATCAGGTGAATTATAACACAGCAACGGCGTTAAATAGATATGAAGAACATAACTGGAAAGTGAAGTTCAATGAGGAAAAAGGCGGAGAAAATCATGAGCTGGTACAGCTAAGGGCGTGACGTCACGCAGCTTCTGCTGGAGAAGAAGGAATAGTGAATTTCTACAAGAAATCTGACGGAAATAATTACGGGCCCGAAAGTAAGGTGTATTTTTTTGTAAAGTAATTTGCTTTTTTAAAAATTAGTTATCCTATTGTCAGTACATTGTAACAATCCACGTTATGTTTTAGAGTAGAAATGCACAAACGAGTTCTATACAAACTCTGCCTTTCGCTTTCTCTGTCAGTCGGTCAATGCCAAGACAATGCCACGCTGCGAAACGAGCAAAGAGAATAAAACCGAAACTCCTATAACAATTATATATTTATTAAGGATTTCAGTTAAAGCTGTCTCGATTAGATTGTGAATTCGATATGGAACAACATTTTTTGAAATATCGCACGGTACTGCTGAGTTCTTAGTGAAACGGGGCGTAGAAAATCCACGTACTGTATTGTGTAAATCGGTATATTAGTCAGTTTTTATTCTGCCCAGGAATCATTTTTGTTTATTCTGAAAATGGCAGTAGTGATGTTCTCAAACAATCTCTTCAAGTCGCTCTAATCCATTCTGAAGAACATACAGTAAATTACAGTAGAGACTGAATCGCAGCACCTAGATCGGGCGAACTTCTTGGTCTAGCAGGGCCGCTGTGTTTCCCGGTTTCCAGTCCAGCAGGGCTATTTACCAACTCAGCAGCCTTAACTGGATCAGTTCAACAGTTTCCCCTACCTATCCGGGAGCTGCTGCTTTTAAGAAAACTGGAAAACGATCAGACACGCTGTCCTTTCAGGACCAAGATTGGGAACCCCTGACGTACTGGATCGTCATGAATAAAACGCATTCACTATTTTATCCACCGACACAGTATCAGGCTGTGCTGATGTTTTCACTTTATTTTCGGCAGTATGGCGGTCATTTAGTCATACTTTGATATGAATAAGTAATTTGTTTATGTTTTAAGGCAAGTTTATCAACTGGTCAAAATGGAGTATTTTTAGTAAAACAGCTAACAATATCACTCAGAGCCATATCACTCTGCAACTCACAACTGGTAGCCCACTGCAGCTAAGCAGGTGTGAGGCCTGGTCAGTACCTGGATGCGAGACCTGGGAAAAACTAAGGTTGCTGCTGGAAGAGGTGTTAGTGGGGCCAGCAGGGGGCGCTCACCCTGCGGTCCATGTGGGTCCTAATGCCCCAGTATAGTGACGTGGACACTATACTGTAAACAGGCGCTGTACTTCGGATGAGACGTAAAACCAAGGTCCTGACTTTTAAAAATTCTCGAAAAGAGTAGGAGTGTAACCCCAGTGTCCTGGGCAAATTTCCCCATTGACCCTTACCAGTTGTGGCCTCCTAATAATCCCCATCTATGAATTGGCTTCATTATTCTGCTCTCCTCCCCACTGATAGCTGATGTGTGATGAGCGTTCTGGCGCACTATTGCTGCCGTCACATCATTTAAGTGGATGGTGGTGGCGGAGGGGAGTCCCCATTACCTGTAAAGTGCTTTAAGTGGAGAGTCCAGAAAAGCGCTATATAAGTGTAAGCAATTGTTAATCATTATTCTAATGTGGGTTTATTCAAAGCAAGGCAGTCGAGCTGAATAGAGAGCTCTGAGCTGTTGCTGGTATTCACAGCACTGGATCTGCACTCTGCCACCAGATGGCAGATGTAGAACAATGCAGAAGTCACAGCTCCCTGTTTTCTAAATTGTCACCTGACTGATTTTCCCCCTTGTCTCCAGGGTAACATGTCCACAGAGTTCCCTAAACCCCATCTCAGTGAAGCTCAGGCCAGGGAGCTGGTGGAGCGCGTCTTCGGGCTGCGTGTAGACAGCCTTCGCCCCCTGCCCAGCTACGACGATCAGAACTTCCACGTGGCGGAGAGCGGGGGCGGAGAGTACGTCCTGAAGATCATGAACTCGGCAGACAGCCGCAATAGCGGGCTAATCGAGGTGCAGACCCACACCATGATGTTCCTGCGGGAGTGTGGCCTCCCCACGTCCTCTGTAGCCAGAACCCAGCGTGGAGAGACAATGAGCCTGGAGACCATCGGTAAGACATCCAGACAGGACAGGTACAGGGCTGTGTTGATCCAGCAGTCCTTTTCAATCATACAGTATACTAGAATAGGAATTGATTGCGCAAATGAACATGATGGGATAATTATAGGTTGCTTTGGTTTAAACAGCCTTTCTCAGTGTAGTTATATAAAATATAACTTTTAAAGTTATTTATATAACTTTTAAGAGCCCTGTATAGGTGCTAACGGCATTAACAAATGAAAAGTTTAGAAAAATAAAAACCTTCACCAAATTTTCTGATTTCCTAGAATCCAGTGGTAGAAACTCTCTTAAAATACATGTTAAGGATATCACTGTTTACGGTCCTGTGCACAGGTATTTTTCAGGCAAGAAAATATGCAACAGTTTTCCTGACAGCTCGCTGCTGTCAGTCTTTGACTGAACCTCAGGCTGCTTTCTGTGACATTGCAAGTGGTGATGAAACCTTGCTGTTCCATGGATTGACAGCTTGCTGCTGTAATGCTAATTACTATGTGTTTCACTCAAGAGGTGAACCAGTGGTTCTTCCATTCTTGGGCCCTTATTGATTTAAATGGAAACAATATTTAGAAAATAAATCAGCGTGTTGCTCTGGATCTCTGTTATTGTACTGGTTCACAGTCACAGCTTTTAAGCAACAGCTCAGAGTGTGTTTTTGGCAGTAGATTTTCAACACACTTCACACGTTGGAGATTAATTTGTAATCATTGAATGCCAAGGAACTGAAATTTTGGACATTGTTCTAAGCCTAGTATTTCTAAAGAGCTTTGAATGCTATGCCAATAACATCTTTACAAAGTGAAAAGCCTTGAAAGAAGAGCCTGCCAACTACTCCAGATCAACTAAATTGTTTCAGACAGGATGGGTGTTTCATGTTGGCTCCAAATCGAAGCAATGTGTACATTGAGTGGCAATCAATTCTATAACTGATTCTCTTTTTGTCAGCCAAAGCTTAAGCAGATCTGATGGTCTGAACAGCTGATCGGGTTTACAGACATCTTGTAAAGAGCCTGTGATTTAGGGCATTGTGTGTTAATTAATAGAGAATGCACACATTCCTAAAATGGGCTTGTGCAATGGGAATATATTAAAATAAAAAATACAAAGTTATTTGAAATGAGTACATATGACATTTTAGCACTACCAAGTTGCTGTTAACATCTAGCAGTGTCTATTTAGCAAATGCTTTTCATCACTTTTTAACTTGCTTCAATTTAGAAAGTTACAAATCATTTTTTCCATAAAGCATCCGGTTCGTATGAGCCCAAATGGTAGCCCTACCAGTATAATAGCAGTGGGTCAAGAGAACACCACCAGGATTTTTGTAAACCGTCCTCACCATTTTAAAGATGATCTTGTCTTTCTTGGCAGACTGTGGCTCAGGCAGTAAGGGGTACATCGTGCGGTTACTGACCTACCTGCCAGGGACCCCTGTTGCTAAGATCCCGAGCACACCACAGATCCTCTACGAGGTTGGGAGAATGGCTGCTATGCTCAACAGAGCCTTGCTGAAGGTACTGCTTATTGCACTGAGGCCTTGCAAATCCAAACGAGCAAGACCTGTGGAAGCTGCAAGACAAAACCCCAGCTGACTGATAACTCAGCCTCATGCATGTTAAACTCTGGAGATGTTACTCTAGAGAAAAGTGGAAGTATTTTCATAATGCAGTTGTTGGTGCACCTCTTGGGTAGAAATCCAACTAAGGTTAATAAGTAACTAAGCATTTTTGCACTTTATACCATAATACTGATAAGAAGGCTGTACAGAGAGATATAGAAGCTCTCTGTGCACCTTGAGTAGAGTGACTGATAATCTAGGAACTACTTGTATGAAAATATAGATCCCAAAGCATTGCTATAAAGATATCCATTTACAAAACACTTTTTGATTTGACCCAATTCATATGTCAGATTTACATCTGCTAAAAAAAAAATCTATCATCACACTTCGACTGGCTGCTGAAACTATATCGGTGATCCTTGCTATAAAATACTTTATATTTGTGTTTTTAGAATGCTAGATGTACTTTGCACATTTACAACTGTCCAGCAGCAAAATGCAACTGTAATTTTTTTCCAGGATAAGGGTACGGCTGTGCTGGGCTTATTTTTAATTGGCTAATCAAAATCCAGTTTAACAAAGGTGCCTTTTTTTCTAGAGCAAACTTTGCTTCACTGTGTTATACTGTATACAGTATCTAGCTACCCTAAACCTGATTCTCTAAAATTAATAATAAAACCAAATATTCTATATTGTGTAATATTAAAATATGATATATAAAATATTATATAATATTCTAAAATATTCTTGCTAAAGCTTGAGCCTTTAAACTTTTCCAATTACTTTTTTCACAAATTGTGAACCAAATTCACTCTTAACCTAGAGACATATTCTGCTGTGCTGTGTAAGTTGCAGTAAAATGTTGCAGTGGGCACTTATTTGACACTTTTATGAGTAAGACAGGCCTCAACATAAGTTAACTGGCTCAAGGTGTCGGAGCACATTACAAATTCACAATGAGCTTGGAAGAGCAGCTGAAGTCTTTAATAATGTGAACTTTATTACAAATACACTCACTCTGTTTCAGTTTCAGTTTATTGTCATCTGCACAAATGCAATGAAATGCTTATTTGCATGTATGCTCCTAGACAAGACTTTAAGGAAACACCAAAAACATAAACACAGAACAGCAGCAGCAACAAGTTACATAACATACTGTACATCTTAGAGGAAAAAAAACACATCAGTGTGAGCCAGTGCTAGGGGTAGAGTTCAGAAACATAAAACAACCTAAAACCCATTACCCTATGAGCCCTTTATATAATAGACATTACTATGATGCCCCATCTGCGAATATGGCTTCTAAACCCTTTAATTATTGTGCATCACCACCTAGTGAGACTTCTTCTAGGTAACAGAGGTCTTAAACAGCCTGTAGTGGGAAGCTGGCTGATAAAACAGTCCTCTCAATGTCCTGGCTGCTACAGTGAGAATTTTTGTTACTGACCAGTTACAATACTGACTGAAAAAGACAGGAACTTCTCCGCTCAATTGCATGTGATCTGAGAAGGAGCTGTAGTCCACATAATTCTTGAGAACTCACAGCCTTGACCAAGAGAATGCAATTGCAACAGAACACCAAACATAAAAACTGATGTTTGGATGTTTGTGCCAGCTTGGTTAATCGTGCCTTTATAGCATAGATAGCTATACAGAAGTTTGATATTTATGCCGTCGGCACAAGAAAAGCACAATTTCAATGCAATTGGATATGTTTAATACATGTTCTTCCAGATGGAACATCCCCAGCTCCAGAGCTTGAAGCGGGAGAATTTCTTCTGGAGCCTCTACAGTGTTCCTCTGATAGAGTCTTACCTCTTCGTGATGGACGGAGACCCCATTCAGCATGTGGTGAGAAACGTCATCCAGCTGTACAAGCGCCAGATCCAACCCCGACTTGGCTCCTTCCGACAATGTGAGTTTTTCTCCATCCTTTTTTCCTCTCCATTTTAGACCTGCTGCACATTGGGTTTTGAAGTAGAGGGCAGTGGAATGTCCAGGTCATGGTATCCTTTTCACATCTCCGGATTCATTTTTAGATGAATTAGATTGACTTGCACAGAGTCTTACTTAGAACAGTCTTATTCCAGCTACCAATGTTAGCAACCGAGAGTCCGATCTTGTTGAGGTCTTATAAACTGCCCTAGGCTGAGATGGAAGGATTCAGAAATATTCTGTATAGGTCTACAGTATTTCCTCAGGTGTAACACAGGAGTAGTTTCAGTGAGTTCACACACTACAGAATTGCATAACTGATGCTTTCATCCCCTAAAAAAACACCCGAAAACTGATGTTTTCTGCTTATGATCTAAAATGTGGCAGAAGTGCATTCATTTTTGACTGAAGTTTCTTATTAAAAAAAAGACCCATCCAGAATTTGGGTATTCAATTACAGTACCCTTAATATCTGAAATTCACATTTTTAACAGAAGCCTTTCATATATTAATTCAAATTAGTACTAGAGCTGTTGTGGGCCACAGTTAAGCATTTAAAAATTGAGCTCTATTGTCCAGGGAGGTGTGAAGAGTTTGGACTTTGCTCATATCACTGACTGGGACTGGAAATTCCCAGACAGTGGTGCACAATCGGTAGAGTGTTACTGGGGGCAACAGTGATTCTTCCAACTTCCTGAATACTTGTAAGCTTGACGTGATGTTAGTGAGAGTGACATTAGTGCTGCACCTCTTAGTTGCCCCAACTCTATGGAGCTTGCTGCTTACCAAGGCATGTGTCCACCTACAGAGCCACATCAGAGGAAATGTCTGCGCTTACTCTGTCCTCATTGTCCTAGTGCTGTACCCTTTGCCTGTTGCTTTGTTGTGTTCCAATAGGCAGTTACTGTATGTGCTGAGCAAGTACAACATTGATGAAAACCAATCAAGACATTTCCAGTTACACTGCCCGTTCTTTTACCGCAGGTATACTCCATGGGGATTTCAATGACCACAACATTCTGATTGAGCCTGATGGGCCAGCGGAGGGCGCTCTCATCAGCTCGGAAGGGCAGCAGCTGCAGAAGCGCTACCGGATCTCCGGCATCTTGGACTTCGGGGACATGAGCTGGGGCTGCCTTGTGTTCGAGGTGGCCATCACCATCATGTACATGATGATTGAGAGCCAGACGCCCATGGAGGTGGGCGGGCCTGTGCTGGCGGGCTACGAGAGCGTGACACCCCTGACTGAGGAGGAGCGGGACGTGGTCTTCCTCCTGGTGCTGTGCCGCTTCTGCCAGTCCCTGGTGAGGGCACGGCACACCGTGCTCCAGGACCCGGAGAATGAGGAGTACCTCATGATCACGTCGCGCAAGGGAGGGACTCTCCTGGCGCAGCTGTGGGAGATGGGCAAGGAGGTGGTGGAGCGCCTGTGGTTCGACTCGGCTCGCTCCTACCAAAGCAGCAGAACCGGGGTGTGAGGGAAGGAAACGGGAAACGACAGCAGATTTATCCATTCCCAGTGTCATTAGATACCATTGTACATTAACAGTATGCTTATAGCACATCAAATTGTTCATTGTTATTACTGTTACTGCAGCTACTTACAGAGTGTGACAGGATAAGCTCAGGAAATGGAAAATAAGTACTGTACGCTTTTACAGAATGTGCAGCACCATACAGCTTTGAAGATACAGTTGTCATGTAGGGTGCCATACAGAGGTATTCTCTCCCATATAAGGTTTCCACATTTTGATGCTATTTGATCTTGCAAACATGACATTTGGGAATAGGGCTTTTACATACTTTTTAGAATCTGCACAATCTATTCCAAACTGATAAAGCTAATGATTGTTGATCATGTATGACCTGTACAGCACATAGATAATTAGAAGAATCTGAATTCCATAATTATTAACCCCTTGCAGTGCGAACTGATTCTCAAACAGGTTTGATAAACATGCAGCGATCAGGGTAATTGTCATTGATAAAATGTTGGAATTAAAACTAGCCTAAACAGCAGTAGTTCTTATTCACACTTAAGACTTGATTTGTATTAAATTCCATTTATATTTTTTTATTATATAAAAATGTATAAATATATAATGGATACTTACATGAATATAATACATGGTTTAAATGAAACTTTTGTATGAAATTTAGTTTCAAGGAGAACTCTAGCAACTTTGAGAAAGTTGTTTAAATTATTAATCCCTGCTTAGATGTGCACATAAAAACTAGCAGGCTAAAGGAATAACAGCAATGAAAATGTGCGCTGGTATAGCATTAAAACCCAGGCTACATGCCCTAAGGGCAGTTGACCTCCAAAAGAATCAACTAACAAAGGCATGTTTTTACAAACAACACATTGTGTTCATGCTGCCCGGACTTCATTGCCAATCTATACATGTATCTGTATATTAAAATGGTGTTGCACAAATGTGGTGTTAGAATATATTTAATTCATTAACAATCTCCCCAGCAGCAACCTTGCAATCTGCCCTCACTGGTGTGAGCAGCCTCCAGGAATTTATTTAGAGTCTTTAAAAGAGATTTTAAACAGACAGATTGGCCACATGCCAATGCACAGCAGAACTACGGAGAAGTCGGATTTGAATTGCTCTGCTGTCAGATTGGCACAGACTGCTTCTGCCCCCAGATGTGCCAGGTGCTTTGATCGCATCTTCTCCAGCCTGAAGCAGCAGCAGCCAGGCTCTGCACAGCTGGCACGGTGCCGTCACACAGTACAACGTTAACAAGGAGCTGTAGACAGACGCTCCAGCTGTGATCGCAGGATCCTTAACCAGCATCAACATCTGCTCCACGACACCACCCAGAGAGAGAGGGGGTGAAGAGCAGAGTGGTTTTCTTCTCTTTTCTCCCTACGTCTCTCCTTTCTTTTGTCTTAATTATTCTTCTTCCCAACTCTTTTCTTGTTGGTTCTTCCTTCTCCTCTCCTATTCATCTTTGTTAGAGTTGTGCTTCCTTTCGCTTCACTTTTTTCATATTATCTTCTCTCCGTTGTTTTTGTCTGCTTTCTCTCGTTGTTTTAAAAGCCAAGCAAACTTAAACATTACAAAAAAATCACAGGAAAAATGACAGTTATAGCAAAAGTCTAAGGGATTTTTGTTGCAGTGCATCAATGTCTTGAGAATCTAATTAGTGTGGCTTCTGCCCGCGTGTTAGAGCAGTTCAGGTAGTGATTAAAGGTTTCAGTGAATCCTGGTATGCAGAAGTAATTACAAATACTGCTGTCTCCTAGTTGACTTGAGTTGGCTTTCATTAACAATGCACTTCATGTGAAACACAGCTGTGGGCTTATCTTTTATAAGTGACCTTCTTGTTCGTGATATTCACAGTAATCTTCTAGCTTCAGCCATCTCGTTCATTTGACTGTTGGTGATACAGAACAGTGCTCTGAGCATGCTGATCTAGTCATTTCTAGACCCATTCCAGGCTCAGGGAATCAGCTTCATGAAGTGGCGGGATTGTTTATTTAGCCACCAACAACTTTGCATGTAAAGTAAGCCACCCCACCCCAACCCCATTATACACTGCCTATGTTTAGTCATAAAAGCATTTCCTTTTAATTTACAGTTGGATGTCCATGTCCAGAATTAATTCTGGAGATAGAAGTCATCTTTTGAGGTTATGTTAATATGTATATAATATACAGCAAAAGTTTCGTTTAACCCATCTGTAGGCTATGTTTCTTTTAAGTGTTATCTGGATCATTTTTTGCAGAGCACTGTCCAGGACAGCTTTCATCTCTTTGCTTTACAACACCGCATCAACCCAGTCAGGGTTGGCTTAAAACTTGTCAGATATGGCCAACTGTACTTGTTGGCAATTTTTGTGTATTGGTGTCATTTGGCAAAATCATTGTGCCGACATTGCATGGAGAGAGTTGGCAAGGCTACTGATATTTGCTTTCTAGCCCTTAATTAAAGCCCCTTAGAGTAACTGAAGCGATAGTGGATAATCTGATATTTTTGCTCCCAGTTAATATAATAAACTTGAAAAGCTACGATATTGACTGTAATACTGTCAGCATTTTATTAAAAAATATTGATCAATCATAGGTAAGTACAGAAATTGCCACAAATTACTGGTAGCAGATATTGTTAGTAGTGTATTACAGTACAGTATGTGCTCGAAAAGGGCTTTGAAGTAGCTTACATCCATCCATTTTCTAACCTCTTCTTGCAATTCAGGGTCACTGGAGCCTACAGTATGTCAGCAAACAACAGGAGCAAGGTACAGTAGGGTACACCCTAGATGGGATGCCAGTTCATTGCAGGGCAGACACACAAACACACTCACACCTACTAGTATGATTTTATTGTGGACTGTGGGAGGATACCCACATAGACACAGGGAAAAGATACAAACTTTTTGCACATAGTGCAACAGCCCAATTAAACCCAGGGCTGTTTAATTTGGAATTAAACCCAGGGCTCCAGCACTCTGAGGCAACAATGCTAACCACTGCACCATATACAGGGTAAGATAGTTTTCCATTCAATTATTAATATTCACCATGATGAACTGGTAATAATGAATTTCCATTATATATTGTATGACTTACTGTATATGTCAGCTGTTGTAAATCAAAGAAAACTCCATTTTTTTTCAGATTAAATCCAACTCCAAACATTAGCAATAATGTAAAGAAAGATTCACACTCAAGAAAATTGTATCCAAAAATAACCATTTAATTAAATTTAATTGAAGAAAAGTCATGATTTAAAACTAACAATGACTGTTTTCTCTGTAGGCTTTATCGGCATTTGCTGCAATAGTAAAATATTTTAAAGATAATAACATTGTGTAAATGTCTATCACAGATGCAGCTGACAATTCATATCAGTTCTTTAAAAGTTTCACAACTTCTGCAGTGCTTTGCAAAATTATTCACGCCCCTCTTATGGCGTCTTGTTCTGTAAGCAAAATGCATACACATTTGAATATTTTAGTCAAACCTTAATGTTCACACTGGAGCCTCCTTAGAGAACTAATTGTTTGAAAAATGAGAGATATTTTGAATGTACAATTATTCAGGCATGTGAACTCAATTTGGTGAACACACCTTTGGCAGCAATTACAGCCAAAAGTCTTTTTCAGAAAAGTCTCCTCAAATGATGTCATGGAAGATTTGCTCAAGCTCCATCATGCTGGTTAATGATCTTAAAACTTAAAAACATATGCAATCATGACTTTTCCATTTTTCATTCCTAGACATTTTCTTCATTCATTTGTTTTTACTTGTTAAGTTCTTAATGTCATTAAACATCTGGACCTGGAGTTCACTTAATCCCTTTTTACAGCTCTAAAATTGCTGGAGCTTTGAAGTTAACTCCACAAGTCTGTTAGCTCATTAACTCAGCTCATTGAATTAAAGGATAAGTTCATCATTTAACAAGGACCAAAAGCTGAGCAGAAACATCCAGAAAACATTGTAAGCCAGAGGGGCAGAATTAGGAAAACTTGTACAAGGCATTCTGCTTACACACAAACACCATTATTCCCAAGCAATGACAAAACTCACTCCATAGTCTTCAACTCATATTTTTAGAGTCATTTCACAAAGCAGTCTGCCTCTCCAGAGAAGATATCAGCTTTGTTTTCATGCAAGGTAGCCACATCTGTGACCTCATTTAAAATTCTGGTTTATGATTAAAAACTAAACTTTTAAAAGTGTCTTTTTAAAAGGTTACGTTGTTCCAGGGCTGTGGAAGCTGATGAATAGGTCATTAATTCCCAGGTTTAATGTTGACATCAATGAAGGCTTTATGGCTGCTTAGTGCTCAAGACAGAGGAGTCGGAGAGTTGGGCACCCTGAGTGCCCTCAGCTGCCGAGCGGAGGTCACTAGCCTGTAAGCAGTCATTCAGAACAGCTTGTAAAAGTGTTATAGTACGTCAGTGTGGTCAATGTAATCCGACAGCACCCGTTTGGGTTAGCAGAAATAATCAATTTATATGGAAATGCACGTTTTGCAGAGAGAATGCACAAGAAGTAAATTACAACCCCTAAGCCCTTGGCTCCTGGCTAAATTTAGTTAGAAAAATAAGTGTTCAATGACTTGCATACCTAAATGGGTAATCAAACCATAAGTGCATTTAAATTCTAGACTTAAAATGCATCCAAACGTTTTTCCCCCCTCCCCTTTTGCTTTGCTTAACTGTACATGGTTGGCTTGCTGATAAAAGCGATTTGTCAACATAAAATCCTGGCTCTTTCTTACAGTACATTGTTTTCTTTTATTCTGCAACAACCGTTTGATAATCGAAATATACGTTGTTGCTTTCCTGCTCGAAGTATTGTACGTTCCTTCATGTTAAATTCTATAACGTTGTGAACGATCACCTCCCCTTAAACGATAGCGTGATAGAGGGTCTAGCACATAAAAACATTGAGCCAAAAACTACAGTATGTTGAATTCTGTAGCAGTGGTAATACCCTCACCCGGTCGATTCCGTTTGGCCTGGTACGCTCATTAACCGACTTCTTTTTACCGGCGTCCCGACACGGAAAGCGCCCGAGGCTGCTACCATAAAAAAGGAAGCAAAGAAAAAAAAAAGAAACTGTTCCTAAAGTTGTAGCATTCTCGGATTGCTAGCGCTTACTGTTTGCTAGCTTGCTAGACTGCTCAGGCACTGCCTTTATAGACATCTGGTGATTGCAGGTAACACCAGCTCACCGACTTCCTACAGAGAATGCGAGGCATGCACTTTTCTGAATGGGGTGACTCCGACCTGGCGATTTAACCCTCTCTCTTGTCATACGCTCTCTTAACAAACTGTTAACAACCAAGAACTAATCGATATTGCAAAGTGTCAAAGTACGGAGGCAGGAAAATCAGAATGGTATAATTAGTAAGTGTCTTCAGCTGGGGAAAAGTGAAAGTGCACGTAACTGATTTTCTCTGTTTCTAATGCAGAAATGCATTTTTTTAAGGCACTCTGGCTTTTTCTGGAAAGTGACAGAGACTTTTACCTGAACTATAGATATACCGTAAGAGCACAAACATGATAAAGTGACCTGTATATTGTAACGCTTACGGCCGACAAGCACTGTGTGTAAGAGCCGGCGTACCAGAGCGGGTGACGTCACCGCCCTTCCCTGTGATAGCAGGACCACAGCTACTGGGCTGTGGAGAGATCTCTCTTTGGCTCACGGGGCTAGGTCGCTGCAGAGAGACGCGGAAGTCCCGGGTTCGAGCCCCGGAGGGTGCAGGGGCCGACCTGATGCGGCAAGGGCGCCCGCCGGAGCCCCCGTTGCGTTACATTGGTGTCAGAAGCGGGGTGGGATAGCCCTTCGCCGGGGACGGCGATTTAAGCGGGGGAGAGTGTAACGCTTACGGCCGACAAGCAGTGTGTGTAAGAGCCGGCGTACCAGAGCGGGTGACGTCACCGCCCTTCCCTGTGATAGCAGGACCACAGCTACTGGGCTGTGGAGAGATCTCTCTTTGGCTCACGGGGCTAGGTCGCTGCAGAGAGACGCGGAAGTCCCGGGTTCGAGCCCCGGACGGTGCAGGGGCCGACCTAATGCGGCAAGGGCGCCCGCCTGAGCCCCCGTTGCGTTACAATATACAGGTAACTCATTGTACTTCTTCCCTTTAAATGCTACTGTACCTGCTTGGTGTTTGACTGGTTGGAATTTTGTCTATATATTTTTTAAATTTCTCTACAGTCTCTACAGTGTTTACCAATTCATGTATTTTTGTATGATCTGTGAACTTGACTAGTTTACTAACTAAACCATTAACACCGACTGACTGTACAGTATATAAGGAAGAGCTTTGGTCCTAGTACAGATATCTGTGGTACTCCACTAATTAATTTACCACAGTTTGAACATTCACCACTTGTTTGTTTTCTATTACCCTTTTATCAAGTCTACCACCTGCAATTTGTGGGGATAATCTCAAATAAGAAACATGATCAAATTTGTTCTGAAAAATATAAATATACCATATCTAATGATCCATTTGTATCCATTACTGCTCATACTTGTGCAAAGAGTTTAACAAGATCCTTAGTACACTTTCTATTGTCCATGGTGACTATCCCCTAGAATCTTATTTTTATACAGGGGATTCTATAGGTTTAATAAATTCCATAACCTTAAATGTAATATGACGTCTATGATTACTGCAGTTGTTATGTACAGTATGGGCACTACATTAGCACTTTTCCAGTGAAGTGGTATCAGTCCTGTCCTGAGTGAATGTTAGAGTTGTTTTGTGAGTCATCTAATGTTAACAGCTCAGTCTTTAAGCATACCATCAAGTACTCAAGGTTCTAAAACCTGTAGCACTTTTCCCCTTTCATAAAATAGATGCCATTACAATCTTTGTCTTTTCTTAGCCTGAAGTATATTGCCTATTTCGTCCTTGGTAAACAACTGAGTGAAATATTCATTGAATATTTTAGATGTTTCTCTTCATCAAGAAGATACTTACAGTCTCCCTTTATTATTCGAACGCTTAAGTATTTTAACTCCCGATGCAGTTTGTTTTCTGTCTCAACCTTTGCCTTATTTATATTCAGCATCCAGTGTGTGCTGGTTGTTCATCATATTCCATTTTTTTCAACTGGATTTCATATCTTCATAATCTGCTTTACTTCAATTGTAAACAGATGTTTTGGACTGTAAGTATGCAGACTCAAAGTATATTTCAAAGCTATACCATATTATTATCACAGATCCCTAATATTTCTACTCCTCTGTTTTCCTCTGTTCTGATTTGAAAAGACTAGATGTATACAGATATTCCTTATTGTTGGCATGGTCATAAACTACATAATAAAGTAACTGTTAGCCCTGCTTAACATTTCAGTTTTATCTGCTAAAATACGGTAGCTTTTAGCAGCCTGTGTGAGGTAAATGACAGTCTCCCACAAACAACACTTCTTCCTTTTCACAAATGTTTCCAATGTCATTATGTAAAACTGCATTACAATCTCTATCTGTATTCTGTGCAGGAATGTAGCAAACTCCACTATGTACAGTAATTTCAATGTTTTTTGAAAATCTGCCCCATACAGAATCTGAGATTCTTTATTCCTTGAATTTACCTTCAAGTGTTCCTGAATGCTAGTTTTGATATATTGTTCTACCCCATTCATCAAAAAGATGAAAGATGCCTTATGTCACTTTCATGATTAAAATACTTAATCCTACCTGTGTTTGCTGTTGTACATTCAAAAAACAGAACAGGAGAGAAGAAAGTTCCAATAGTAATTTTTTTTCTCCTTCAATTTACTGTCGTGTCTATATTGTCCATCTTTTGTCTTCTTTTTTGTCTTCTTCCTTGTCTTTCTTTCTCAGCTCCTTCTTACTATTCTCCTCTTTCGTCCTCCTCCTTCACAAGGAGAGGCTGAGCTGCGTTGACCTTGTTGAGCTGAGAGAGGGAAAGGAGCTCACAGTGTGTATGGGAATGCAGAACATCACGTCGGAGCTCTGCCACTTCTGCTACATGCTCAATGTTTTTTCTAACAAACACATTGACGCATGAGGGCACCATCAGTCTCAATTACGCACTAACTGCTTGCCCCTCAATTGCAATCAAGGCTGGGGCTGCCAATCTGTGAGCAATTGATGTTCTGTGGGTGGACGGGAAATCTATTAGCCTAAAACTTTCAATTTTAAAACAATTTGCTGCACACAATGATTTTGAAAATTGCTTGAAAATAATGCTTATTGTGTAGTTCATTTGAGCTCCCACTCCTTTCTCTGTCTAGTAAAGGATGCATAGGCAAGGTTATTCGTTTATTGTAGACCTCTCTGGGAGCCTGATGACTCTGGGTCTCAACACGTGAGACTACAGTAGCTCTCACTGTCCTGGAGTCTCTCTTCTTTCTTTTTTCATTCCATCAGAGCTACTACTTAGCCCAATTAAACATTTCAAGTGACTCACTGGACAACATAATAGGAATTATAGGACATGCATACTAGTTAAATGAATAGAATTTCTCAGCAGCAAGCCTATACTCTGATATATAAAAAATAGGATGTTAATTTAGAAATTAGTATTATTCCTGTATTAAGTCTACAGAGTATTATTCATTTTAGCTGACATTTTTATCAAAAGCCACTCACTGGGGTTAGCATTACTTGTATTTCTCTCACGTGTTCTCACGTATCCATTCGTGCAGTATGGTTTGCTGAAGCAGTTTGGATAAATTGTTCAAGGGTATCGCAGCAGTGTTCTACCTGGGTTTGAACCCACAACACAACTGTCAGGAGTCTAGATCCCAGATCATTACCCCCAAGAGTTTCTGATCTCCCCTGCTTTATATCCACTTATTTTAAATAACAGGTGTCACTGGCCTGTGCATCTTGACAAACACAGAACTAAGGCTTTATATCTCATGCACTGCATTCATTCCTGTGTCTGAACATAATTTGTATGATTAAGAGTAAAGTAATCAGTTACAGACTAGACAGAGTACATCACACACAAAGAACCTAAGGAGTCAATATTGAAGACAAGTACAGTAAATAAAAACTTAATTTATTAAAAAAACACACAATTAAGCCATAGAGTAATGAAGCTACTGTATATGAAAAAAACAGGATGCTCCCAGTTTATTTTTTTTTTCACAATAGATGGCAAAAAATGTGTCTACCCTGTATCATGTTTTCTGTTAAGCTAGTGCTTTTCTCTTTTTTGTATATCAGTGCTGTTACACATGAAAAAAAAAGTCTTTATTTCCTTTTTAACATTATTCTTATCCAGCAAACAGAATCCTGTCTGGTCTCTCCTCAGGTCAGGATAAACTTCTCCAATTATAAGCATCAGCAGTTCCTTCACACAGAATAAATTAAAGAATAAGGTGAAATTAGTTATAATGCATCACTGACTGGGGGTGAGTAAGAATCGCAGAGACCAAATAGACTTGTCATTTCAATGACAGGAGCTGTGGTGACAGCACTCCATAGAACCCTTGCCCTCTGTCCTTTCTAAATAAGCAATAGGATGTTATTAATCCCACACACAAACATTTAGAAAGAGCTTTTACAGCAGGTGCCATGGCCAAATTGATACTGTGTCTTCATTACTAATGCAGATCTAGTGCTCAGAATACAGGTTTCTGTATCTATTAATTCCTCCCCCCCATCTAATTCTCTTAATGCCCTGATTGTTTCTTATTAATATGGAGTAATGAGGGCTTCAATAACGATAACAGAGAGAAGACCCTGTGAAAGTGAGTATTTGTCTGAGTGTTTCTCAATATCAGTAACAAGTTATTATTGCATTACACTGACTTGCTGCTTTACTATAAAGGTTTTGCCCAGACCCATTGTTTTGTGTAAAACAAATCTAAACACTTCTCTACCCTGAATGACTAACACTTCCTTAATTGAACAAATTCAGTGCTTAATAAAGTCCACTATCCTGGAGAGAAGGGCTTGTTCCTGTTTTCTGTGAATCAGGGTTGCAGAAAAATCACATACTTCCCATACTTATATGTCCTCTCATGAGCAAAGACTGCAGCTTCGCTGAATCCCAGTGGGTATGCAGGGTATCTATTTCACATTGAAAATCTCCTCTCGCATCTCCTTCTCTGTCTTTCTGTCTTCCTTTCTGACCCTCGCATTGTTTCTTGGCCTTACTCTTCCCCCCTCCTCAAGCTAATTTTGTAGTTTAATCATGGTCTGTTCATGTCCCACACATTTCGGAATTCATTTAGTCGACCGTCTAAAGGCAGGAGAAATAGATTAATTTTGAACATCCTCTGTGAAAGCTGCCTGCTCTGCTGCATGCTGCAACACACTGAGGTTGGTGTTCTATTCAATGTCTTCAGCTTCTCTCCAACAGCTGCAGGGCAGTATAGGGCTCTGCTGCTCACTTCCTCATCCAGATCTGTACTTCTCATAAAAGCTTGCGGGGAGGCTTCAAAATGCAGTATTATACAGTCTTTCTGTAGTTGTTATAGCTATTTAATTAAAATACCTGTCATGTACGGTCATGTCATGTACAGTATAGTACCTGCCCTGATTGGCTCTTTACAGTACAGCAGCATGCAGTTCTTTTTCCCCAGTGAAAAGTTGAAGAATGTTCCATTGTGTTTTGTGGCTGTTTTGTCTTGTACAGTGGTACGGGTACAGTGGCTGTGGAATGTGTCACAGCCTCCAGCGTTGTTCCATGGTGCTGTGGCTAGGAAACACACTCAGTGGAACAAGTGCTTCACTTTGCATTGCACAGTTCATAACAAATGATGAAGGACGAGATTTCTGAGACCGTTCTTGTATATATCTGAAAGAAAATGAAATGTTATGTTAAGCAGACGGCTGTAGAAATTGGAAAACAAAATAGCTGTAATTGAGGAATCCTGCTGCTTGCTCCTTAAAACAAATTCAGCAGTTCAGTTAGATCCTAATGGTTGCGAGAGAAGTTGATAAGCAAAAAATATTTGGCAAGGTTCATCTAGCTAAAGGAATTGCAGCATATCCGAACCTGGATAAGCACTCAACCCCCCCCCCCCCTCATCGCTATTGTGAGGAATAAGATGGGGAGTTTTCCTCAAGGGTGTGAGGGGGAGCTGGGGTGATGTGAGAGAGATACACCAAAGGAAGGGAGAGGGGAAAGACTTATTGTATGGAATGCAGGTGAGCGAAATTGTGTGAGATTTGCATCTTATCTTTCTCCCACAAATATAATTCCATAAACAACAGATAGATCCCTGAGCTGAAAAAAGATAGATGAGAATTTTAACGCATCGCAAGTGGCTAAAAGAGGTGTCAGCTTGAGAGAGAGTAATAAATCCCTTAGTTACTGGTTCCTGCCACTGTGCAATTGCATTTAAATTAATTTAAGAAACAGGACATAAGATTTCACTGATAAACCATTATTAGATTTTCATTTCAGCTGCAGTACAGTATGTGACTTCTTTGGAGTACAAGAGGCTAGTTATAACAAACTGCTCTCTATTTAGTTAAATACTATGAGTGTACCAGCTGCTTAAAATTAAAACAGACCATTTACTGTCTTCGATCCAGAGAAACCGTGCAGAGTTAATTGTTTATAAGATAATGTGAGTCTGCGTACGTGAGTCTTTTGAAAAAGGGTAACCTATTGCTGCAGGGAGAGTGGGACAGGTAGACTTCCGCAGACAGCAGTCAAGTGAGGCTAAGTGAATGAAGGCAGATGGAAAACAAGGGCCACAGACTACAGAACTATGTCTGTTCACTGTTGCTACCAGTGACAAAAACAAAGCTCTTGCATAAAACCCACAGAACCAGCAGGACAACAATCAAATCCACTCAGAAGGCAGACCTGTAAGAGAGCAGCCCTAACTGTGACACCTCGGTGCAGCCCATATCTGCTTGGGAGCATGCATTTAATTCATTTTCTGCTTGAGAGATTTTGTGTCTTCCTACTCTGCCTGTGTTTGTACTCTGTGCTCAGCAGGTAGTCATCTGCTGTCTATCTTTAAAACACTGTGGGGGTACTAAGGGAGAGAGGGTCTTTAGATGCACTAACAGCCAAGAATTTCTTGGCACAGTTTGCTTATGAGTCAGTAACCTTCTTTAGAACTCAGCTATAGACATTTTACTTTTCTTATGTTTTGGTATTTAATTTTGGTAATTGTTTCTTTTGTTTTATGTTTTATGTTGTGTCTAATGTTTTAGCGATTTTGAGGTATGTATTTATTGTTTTTAATGAGTCTTCCGTTCATGTAAATTGTAAGCATTCTTATGTTTGTTTCATGGAAAAACACTTTATGAACATACTGTAGAGAGACTGGATTTTCACACAGAATAACAGCAGCCAAAGATTGTGTGACAGTAGAATTGTTTATTGAGTTCTATGAAAACTGTGGCTTTAACCTGCTTGGCTGAGAGCCGACCCCCTGGCCAGAGGATGAGAAGGCTAGGACCCCCAGACTTCACAAAGGAAAGAGGAGGGAAGCAAAAAGAGGAAGAGGAGAGTGTGACTTTTGATATCAATGGAAAACTGAGGCAATTATGTTACGATTAGTTGCAAGTTGCTGCAGCTGAGTTTAATTAGTTCAGCTGCTTTCATCCCTACTGAACCTTCGTTAGAACTCCATTAAACATGTGAGAGCACAGAAATGCTAACAAAGAAGAAGAGGTCTTGTTTTAAAATTCTGGAATTGTTAATAATAGTAATTAATTTGATGTCTGATGGAATTTTACATATTATTGACTGTCTGCTAATGAAGGGTCTTTCTCTTTCCTTCCACTCCTCTTCTCTAACCTGAGCAGTTTTCACAGTGAGAACTGTTGTCCAGTCTAACATCCCAGACTTATTATCATGTTTGAATTTACTCATCAGCTGGTTAATTGATTGTTAGACATGCAATTGGGTCATTGAGTCCAAGTTTGTTTCATTCTGTGTTATTTATGGCCTTCATATGGTTAATTAAGGACATAGCAGTGTGAAACCTAGTGCTATTATTATATCATAGCTGTGAGCCACAGCAATAGCAGTTCTAAAATTAGTAACAATTCCAAGATTTCCGCAGGCTATCCCTAATGGTCGAGCATGATTGGCTTCTATTAATTCAAAGGTGACTGATAAGACTAATTCCCTGTGTTGAATTCCTCGTTGACTTTGCTGTTTTTATGTTTCTGAGGATGTACATACAGTAGCGGTTAATATGAACGGACTGTGGTATGTTAGTGGCATCTTCTGGTGAGGTGAAGAACTGGACCACTAATTCAAAAAAGAATAAAAAAAAACTTTTATGCCGGACTTATTCCATCATCCTGTTCTACATGTAATATTTATCATAAATTAATATTAATAATGTATACTCATATATAGACCTGTATAATCCCTGTAAATAATTAATGGAATAGCAAAACAAAAGAAAGAAGTTCAAGCATTATTTTCTGTTTTGTGAGCGCAGGCATTGTGAAGACATGCATCACTGGTGCACCTTGAAATTGACTCATTGCAATTCTGTCCACACATTGTCCATTTCTTTCCAAGAAAGCACCTCATGTTAGTAATAGGAAAATATGACAGGTATATAACAAAATATATATTTAAATTATACATATATATTTAATTTTTTCTATGATTTTGCTATTATCTCTGTGTGAAATCTTAATTAAATGAGTTTCAAATTTCTTCTGTGCATCACTAAACAGTGTATAAAGTATTGAGAAATCTTTGGTCTTGGAGGACCCAGACAGAACGGATGGTCTGCATTCATAATGCATGGTATTTATTGAAGTGATACAATCACAGCCAAACTAATCTCATTCTCTCAAACCAATCTTATTTTCCTGAACAAACTGGAAAAATAAAGTAAAAACAGAAGTCATGTAGCAAGTGAAGATGACCAGCCTTTTACTCCCTAATAGAATATTTACATTTAGCTTTCCATTGAGCTAGGATATTTTCTATCATTTATTCTTTCTAGGATAAATATTAAAACTCACCACTAGAGTTCTGAGTGCAAACAACAGAAAATCCTGGACGTGGATAAATATTAAAACTCACCACTAGACTTCTGAAAGCAAACAACAGAAAATCCTGGACGTGGTATAATGTGTTAATTTTATCATTATACAGTAGATGATTATATAATCATTATGGATCATCTCAGAAATTTTTCAAAACAATGTTCTGTAAAGAAGTTCACGATTTTGGCATAGGAACATTAGAGTCATAATTTGACTGTTTACAATTCAAACAGCTTGTAAAATGGGCTCTTCACCGACACCTGCTCCTGGGTGGAAAGCTGGGTGGAAATGACAAATATGTAGTGCAGTTTGCACTTGATTCATACAATTTACAATACTGAGTCTCATGTCCATGTACTGTAATATTTGAGACACTGTAAACGTGATGATGTGATATTAGTCATTCTAGTGTGACTACCTGGACAGTGGACCACAGCTAATTTGAGTAAGAACTCTCAACCTACAGTATCATTGTTCTTTGCACCACAGATGTTAAATTCCTGCTCTGTGCTGACATCCTGATTTTTTCTAACTCCCACAGATTGGAGGGGCTGCAGCAGAGCCTAATGCAAATGGTCAACATGTGCAAGACCAAATCCGAAGTATTGAAGTGAGACACGTTTTAGGGTAACATGGACTTCATCCCGGGCAACACCACTCTCATAGGAAAGGCTATTTGAGAGGGCATGCAGAGGTTTCTATGCCACTTTAAGTAAAACAGTCAAAACACAGTATGGCTGAACTGTATGCTGAAAACTGAAGGAGAATCTGTCACGATATTAGTTCCCCCTCTTTAAGGGTGCTCCAGCCCTTTCACTTAAGACTTTATTCTCTGCAACTGTTCCCTTTTCCCAGCCCACCTTAAAAGCCAGGCGCTGACGCTCATCCGGGCTCTGCATCTGATTTCCATATCGTGCGAGTCCGGGACCTGGAAGCGCCTGGTCCCGTTAAGGTTTTAATCTCGGTTCCCGTTCCTGTTCCCTGTCCGCCGGTTCCGACCCGGCCTTCGTGGTTTTAATTCCCTTGTTTTGATGGATCTCCTGGTTTTGGACTTACTCATGTGTTTTTGGATATTCTAAGGATTACTCTTTGGGATTGTTCGCCTCGGCCACGCCTCCCCCGTGCACCAGCGCACCTTGGACACGCCCCCCTGTCTTCAGCCCCGTATTCCTGCATGACGTTGCCCTAGTGTTTCCCCACTCCGTCGGATTGTGTCGTCCGCATAGGGTCCGGAAAGAACTGTTCGTTACAGAATCAGCTAGCAAGCATAGTAACACTATATTCTAATCAGAAAAGAATAAGCAGGACTATTTCTGACCTGCATGTTTGTACTGGAACTCTGCAGCTGCTTCAGTACGTCATAATGTTTGGCTTTTGGTGTTAATATAGGCACGGAGTTAACCAAGACAAATTCCTTATCTCCAATCCTTATCATGGCAACCCTCGGCCTATCCTGAAAGCACAGGACGCAAGGCAGGACTTTACCGTGGACAAAACACCAGCCCATCGCAGGGCACACGCATACAACAAAAACTGATTGACTGATTTCTGAGGATGGAGGACGCATAGGTTGTTTGCAGTGATGTGCAGAAATCCCGGAAGGATTTGAGGAGGTTGATTCAGGAATGGGCGCATGCTTGCACAGCTTGTGCCATCACTGGCTCAACACTTACTGCTGTGAAGGAGTGCTGCAGGGTTGCACGGCTACACTCCCTGACCTGCCAGGAACTGTTACCCCCTATTTCTGAGATAAATGCCATCGTGAGATGGATAACAAATGAATTATACATCTTACAAAAGCTTTAAAACTCAGCTTTACTTGTAACAGCAGCATCTGACAGAAAATGCATAAAAAGGTGTCACTCATTCCATATATAATTCACACGGGTGCATTGGTGAGAAAAGGTTTTGGGATTAAGAAGTGCTTTTGCACTGAAATAGCTGTAATATTAATATTATTTATTTAGGTCTGAAGCTTCCACTCTCACTCACTGCAAGGTAATTCTGCCTGCAGGTATCACCTCGACAAGGCACAGTGCTTAGTTAGAACATAGATAACATGTTTTTGATCTGTCAGAACATGTTTTAAATACTGTAGGAATGGTCAATTATCCTTTGTGACATCTGGTTTTCATTTCAAAATGATTAATCAGTTAATCAATTAACCTAACTATCTACATAGACACATACAGGATTTTTAAAGTCTTTTCATGTTTACTAATCAGCCCATTCACTTCATTAAAGGCACAGCTATCTTTAAAATATCCTGCCTGGTGAGATGTTAACAGTTCTGAAGTAAATGAAAGAATCAGACAAATTCTGTAATTAGAGCTCAGCTGGAAGAAAAAACAGAACTGTGTAAGGAACTCCTGTTGTATACATTTAAAAAGCTACTTTTATTTTAAAAAACTCTGCAAACAAAATAAAAAAGGCTTCTTTTACATTAATTTAAAAGAGCAATTGCACTGCTTGTCCCAATTTTAAAATCAATTCAAAATTGAAATTGAGCAAGCTCTGTCATTGGGTCTGACCTGGACCCCTTGGAGGTAGTGGCTGAGAGGAGAATGGTGTCCAAACTAGAGGCCATCATGGACAACATCTCCCATCCCCTCTATGACAGGCTTGCAGGAATGAAGAGCACGTTCAGCAATAGACTGATTCATCCACGGTGCGACAGGGAGCGCTACAGGAGGTCATTCTTGCCTTCTGCCATAAGACTGTACAACGCATCCACCTTGTGTCTGGGCAGAGGCAACATTGACAGTGACCTGTTTCTGGACTGAACGCATCTACACATCTACTGCTACATCTGTTCTCTTTCTTTCCTTTTCCCGTTTACAACCGTTTTTTGTGCAATATATGCCAGGGATCTGTGCAATACATTTATATCTATATCTATATTTACATCTATATTTGTATTCATATGTGTGATACGATTTTTCTGTGTACTGTTCTGTTCTAGTTTGATCTTTGTGTGTCAGGACTGTGAGTAACTCTTTTAGTGCACCCCTCACTGTACTGATTGTATTGTATGTATTGTACTATTATTATTATTGTATCATTCGTTACACTGTGGCTGTATTGTCTGTGTTAAGCTGCTGTTGCACTGCAATTTCTCTCACGGGATCAATAAAGTATCTATCTATCTAAAATGCTAAATTACAAACCCAGAAGACAAAGGCAGTCAGTGATCAGCGCAGAGGAGAGGAGGCACTGAAAAACACTCAGCTTTCCAGGATCTGAACTGACTCCAGCTGCTGCTTCCAACCTTCAAACCACTACTGCAGTTTCCTTGTTTCCAAACGTCTCTCTTGGGCTGAGAGCTGTCTCTCCCCTCACCTGCGCAGCCCTCAGTTGTCTCCACAGCCTGAACAGGCCAGGTGAGTGTGGCGCAAGTTCTGACCCGAGTGATCGATCAAGTGCTCATTGAGCTTTGCTCTGCATAAGGAGCAAGAGAGGGACAGCTCCACATAAAGTGCACAATCAGTTACAAATTAAAGTGTGAAGAACAAATTAATAAAGTGAAACCGAATAGAAGGACTGCTAAATAGATTTTCTTTTGTTCACCGGAATCTCAGTGATGAGATGGACAAGATTGCTGACCTGTGTTATAAATGTACTACAATGTACTACAATAATTCTGATTGCAGTTACCTAATAACATAGCCTGTACTGGACCCTGAGATCTGTGGCCTGGAGGAAGAAAGTCAGGACAGCAAGGGTTCGTTCCCATATCCACTAGGTGGCCCCACCTTCACAGGATTATAAAACAAAAACTGTCTTCTACTTGACATGTGCACAGCAGGGGTCTCACAGTCAGGTCTTGGAGGCATCCACTGTCCACTGACTTGTCCTCATCAGCAAGCAGTTAGAACATAATAGATTTAATTATTTAATTAACTGCTTAATGGTAATAATTCTAATGTGGGCTCTGATGTGTTTTGGAGGTAACTGTATTTTACTGAAGTTCATTTCTTAAATAATCCATTTTAATGGGCTTTATGAAAAAATGATGTACAGTATATCTAAGAAATGTATTAGGTTAATTGTTTAATTGACAACTCAAGAATTGTGTTTGAGACTCCTGATGTACAGTACAATATATGTGCCCACTGAATACAGTGAGGCACAGTGTATGTTATTAAAAAAAGTAGTATCCTTTAAACTTAAATATAAGCCCAATGTCTGAACTTCTGCATCAGGCCCTGCTTGGTACACACGGGACAGCTGTGCCTATTTTGTAGGTGCTGTAATGTCGCATATGACCTTTATTGGCACAGGATATGAATTAAAAGATTATGCTGCTTTTGCTGCCTATACCCAATAAACCTGCTCAAAGTTTTGTACTTCCTGCTCTCTGTCATACAGTCTCACTCTTCCATCCAGTAATCACTGCATGGCTGACCACACAGGTGCCCCTCAGCAAAAGGAAGCAATAATTTAAAAGGGTTTTTGTGCACATCCTAATGTTTTTTCTGCTTTCTTTAAATTTTTAATTTGTTGTTTCCAATTTCCTTTGAAATGCGAGGCTGCAAATTTTTTTTGCAATGCTGTGCTGATGAAGAACGAGGAAGGATGTAAGGAAAGAAAGAAATAAAAAAATGCAGATCATCCAATTTGTTTTTTGCAGCGCTAACAAAACCTTCTGAAGCGAGGCCGCTGTGGAAGCGATCCTCACAGCTCATCCCCAGCCTGTCCTCGGGCTCAACGGGGCATGTGGGCTGCTACACCTGCTGACTTGTTAAATAAAGCTGCTGTTTTTCTTCTCTGTCCTGCTGCACTAATTCAGCTAGCAGCTATTGGGAAGGTTACAGCTCTTAACACGGACATCCTGGTACCCACTGAGTGGAATGTGCCTGCAGAGGGACAGATCAGACACAAGGGGGAGCTGTGAACACATCAGTGTGGAATACATACAGGTTGAATTTAAAAGAGAGCTTATTTTGATTCTTTAAAAAAAAACATACTCTACTTGAACATGTCTTAAACTTTTAGCCTGTGAGCCGCATTCCTGATGACAAGATTTTGAAAATAGCCCGCATATAGAACTGATAGTCATAGCCAGACAGCAGCCTCAGGTATTTCTTCTTTGAAAAATAGCAGCAGCACAGGTAGGAGTGTTTTAAAAATGCATCAGCACATTTGTAAATTAGACACACTACATAACATACTTCTGCACAGCAGATAAGGTGGAAAAGTGAAGAGCCAATTATATTATTCAACAGCTTTACTGTCTTGTAGCCTAATCCGGTCTGATCTCAGAAGCTCCGCAAGGCTGGGCCTGGTCAGTATTGGGAAAATAGATCAGCAGAAAAAAAGCAGGATGGTGCCTTAATATTTTTTGGTAGACCAGTAGGTGCTGCTCTTTCCTCTGGACTGGAATTATAAAACATAGTCCCACTTTGGTGACAAGGGATACTGTGTTGTTGGAAGTACTGTACCATCCTTTGGATGAGATGTTGAACTGTCCATATGAGTGAGGATATTTACCTTGATGCCCAGGCTAAATTTGATTTTAGGCTTGTGTGAACTGGCCTTGAAAAAATTCTTCCTTAATTCAGCTCTTGAAGTTGTTTCTCATTCCTTCTGATCTACTGTGTAGAGGTGCAGCTGGAGCAGAATGGCTGCTGTTTGTCACAAAAGTGAGGGCTATGCTCCAGCTTTCTGGGATTCCTTTGATTGACTAGTACTACAGTATATAAATGTAATTAACTTCATTCTTGACCTTGGCCTTGATCTTGTTCTGCTGCCAGTGGAAATTGAGGTAGATCATCTGGGACTGGATTCCCTCTCTCTTCTTTCAAATAATATTTCTGGACCAACCTGAAACATCTGTGATGTCTGTGGCTCTAGTCCCTTTCCATGCAAGGTTAGCATCTACATTTTCAACACAGAGATTGTTAGAGCTCAGATGAGCTTTCCTATCAATAATGGCTTTCAGGGGTAATTAACATAATCTGGCACTTTACATGGCAAAGAAAAATATTTAATTCATAGTAAAAACTCTCACATGTTTCTTTAGCTCAGATCAATGTGTGAGCATTGATCTGAGCTAAGTGAAAATTAACTTGGCTCCTCATGCTTTTCCGCACAGATGAGTTGTGCTGTATGAAGGCTACCTTCTTCATTGTCATCCTAAGCTGTTGTGCCCTGACCAGGTCATCTTGGGCTAGTTCTAAAACTAAGATGGTTAATAATCACAATTGGTCAGGAGTGGGACCTCATGTGTAAAATGAAGCCCCACTCAACCCTCAGACTGTCACATGCATCTGATCCCTGGCACAGTGTCCACTCTGTCCACTCACTATGGAGGCCACCCCTTCTGCCTGACTCCTGTGCTCGACACAGCGCCTGTGACATGCTGATACCTCTGCCATATGCCCCTGCTCTTTAACAGCCAGGGACGATGATGAGCATATGAGCATTCGTGAGCTACGGCACAGGAAGGTTAACAGCCTGTGAAGCATTGCTCTGCTGAGATCCCATTCTCCCAGCCAGGGGCATTCATTTCTCAGTACTCAGTACTGATGAAACAATCATTGTTCACTTGCAGAGAAAACTGTAATTTACTTAATACAGAACTCTCATGATTTCTGTATCCTACTGATTCTTGCTGTTTTTAGGAGAGCATTTTATTTCACAGATGCTCACAACTGCTTATTCAATTCGTGAATTACTGGTCAGTGATTTCTTAAAAGATTTGCACTACAGCCTTTTGCTTTTTTTTGTTTTGCTGTTTGAAACTGTAGCTGAGAGGAAGATTGGGAGAAAGGGAGAGACAGAAGGGCGGGCAGGGGAGGGGGAGAAAGGAAGAGAGAAAGTGAATCAGAGAGACAGAGAGGGAAGGTGAGGCAGACAATATACAGGACTTGACTTGACCTCCACGAGACCCAGTTTTTATGGCAGAGTTACTGTGCCAAAAATGCTGGGCCTTTTCCTGAAGGCAAAGCCCACTCCCCTGCACAATGAGCAGGAAGGTGTTCCAGTGCCAGCTGTAATCACAGCCAGCTCTCTGTGTTCCCTTTTCTGAACTCTGTTGAAATACCTTCTCCAGCCAGATCCACCAAAACGGATGTGCTACATGAATCCACCATAATCTTTCTGCAATTACAGTGCAATGGATATTTTTGACATTCGAATGCTGGAATTTGCCGTTTGGAAAATAGCTGGACTTTTATTCTCAACAATCAGTATAAAGAGACAATGAATGTTGAGCCTTGTTACTGCCTTATTACTGATGATAACACACAGGTGTGACCTAATGTGGTAGTGAAAAGTGTCCTCTTTCACATCAGAACTGCACAACTCATTGAAGGTGATGAGTTTGCCAAATATTTACATTGATTGGTTGGCATTTGGGAAAGATGTGTTCTTTTGTTGCAAGCAGTCCTGACATTGAGGAGACATTGAGGAACCCATTCTTAAAATTATTAGGAGGCCATTATTGGTAAGGGCGAATGGGAGATTTGGCCAGGATGCCGGGGTTACACCCCTACTCTTTTCAAGAAACTCCCTGAGATTTTTAATGACCACAGAAAGTCAGGACCTCGGTTTTACGTCTCATCCGAAGGACGGCGCCTGTTTACAGTATAGTGTCCACGTCACTATACTGGGGCATTAGGACCCACATGGACCACAGGGTGAGCACCCCCTGCTGGCCCCACTAACACCTCTTCCAGCAGCAACCTTAGTTTTTCCCAGGAGGTCTCACATCCAGGTACTGACCAGGCTCACACCTGCTTAGCTTCAGTGGGTTGCCAGTTGTGAGTTGCAGGGTGATATGGCTGCTGGCTGATGTATCTGATTCTGCTGTATTATACTATTCCTTTTTTTTAAATGGGGGGCTACAGTGCATTGGAGAATTTAACACACCCAGGTTGGTGATGAATTTGTCCCACACTGGTAATGACTTCACCACCAGCAGTGTTAACTCCATGGGGGACCTGAAGACTGTCCTCATTGTTTTTTGTCAGTGATCACATCACTGATGATCTCTTCAGCTCAGCATATGCTAGTCTCAAAAGTTACACCTGCAGAGTCCATAACATTATTTTTTCTTTTTACACGTATGAACAGCAGTACACACTCAATGCTTCCATGCTCACTACCACAATAAAGCCTCACTGTGAGGCTGTTAGGACCTACTAAAAACCTGTTTGACCTTTTTTAAACCTCTTCGTCCACTCATAGCATCCAGGGGCTCTATACTATATGTGAAGAGCTACCTCTCTACTCTCTTCTCAAGCACATTTTTCTGCACAGTGCCACACTGACTGTGAAATGGGAGTCTAATGGGTGACAACATTTACACCTGCTGTTGTCATCTGTTGATAATAGACGGCTTGCCAAGTAGCACAAGACTCTGTGAATATTTTTTTTATGTAATAAAACTCCTGATTTTTTCCAAGTCCCCTATATTATGTATTACTGTGCAAATGTCCCTACAGTCTACTGTTCAAAAATAAAAACTAAAATGTGTGTCTTAAACCCATAAAAAACATAGGCTTCATGATGATGATATCAGTCCTACTACTGCTAATAATAATAAAAGCAAAACAGTTTATATAGTACCTTTACAAGCAAGTGACTGTAAGCACTTTACAATACATAAAAAATACATTCTACAAAGAAATTACAGGGCCATGAAAACAAAGTGGATACAGAAAGCAAAGAAACTACAAATATATATTTTTTGAAAAAAAAATACGTTACTTTTAAACTCACCCAATATGGCAGAATCTCTGATTTATTTTGGAATGGTGTTCCACAGCTCTGGGGCAGAGCAACACCTGTCGTCCTCAACAATAGGAGCTGATACTGTAGTAACCCAGAAACAGCTGAGCAAAGATCATATAATGAGATAAGCAAACAGGTAATACTGTATATGGCCAAGAAGAGCAACTTGAAATCCAACTGGTAAACAGTGCAATGACACCAAGACAAGAATGCTTTGATCACTTGTGCATGACCTGCACCTATGAGTCTAACATTCTAGAGTACCTAAAAAATGCAGACCTCAAAATTAAAGTTACAGCTAAGTTTCAGGTTGAAGTGTAGAATTTGGATTCTGAAGGGTGACAGTGAGGGCCAGGGTTAGAATTTGAGTGTGGACATTCCACTGACTACAGACACTTCTGGAATGTTTTTGGTTAAAGAGTCTGCTAATTAATATCTGCCCTGTTAAGGGGAAGCCTGCTATATGATTTTAGACTTTAATCTGTGGATTCAGAATTGTGCGACTTAAGCCACTCTGTGGAGACTGGAATAAAGTCCTGTGTTGAGAGACGCCCGCAGAACAAAACAGCTTGAATAATCACTGACTCTGCATTGCAAGGTACACAACAAACAATTATTTCTGATTGCTGCTGAATGGCCGCTGAGTAGAGCTTTCCAGCAAGAATAATAATAATAAGATTTAAAATGCACATTCGAAGCAGAAATTCCTCCAGAGAACAATGACTTATCAGAGCTCTGGGAAAAACAGGTTCCTAATGTAAATGTTAAACAAGTCATTTGAAACTGATGCCTGTGTTGTTGTCTTGGCGATTTAGTCACAACATAAGTTTTTTTTAAAAAAAGGTTATAACAGTTTCATTTTAATTTCATTTCTTTAATTAGGCAGGAATTCATGTTTAATGCATCTCTGGCTGCTTCTTATCTAGTGCTGAATGCTGATGAGCTAGTGACCCCAGCTGCACACTTTCTGTGGGACAAGGAAGCGCAGTATTCTGATAGGCTAATAATGTCAGAGGAATAAATTTACTGATGTCTGCACATTGTCCTCGCTAATCAAGGAATTCCATACTTTCCTGTTGGCTCACACTTTTTCTGTGAGGAAATCTTCCAAGATTATGCCTGGTGTCAGTTGTAAACAGGTGGATAAAGTACTTGCAGTTTATCTCCTATTAGCAGTACACTTTCTGCAGCACAGCACATTCAACAGTGTATGGAGCTTAAAGGGAGTAGGAGGAAATCTCAGAGACAAGTCCGAGTCCCCCTATCTCAGCTGTCACACAAAACACACAGCACCTCCAGTACTGCAGCACTCTCCGCCCCTCTCTCCTCGGCACAGCAGACACCTCTTTCTCAATCTCATATTCCTGACATACTCATTAAATCTGCTGCAATGAGTTTATTACCAATCACGGCTTTGCAGTTGCCGCACAGGCTCAACTCATCAGACTACAGTCTCCACTCTATAACCTTGTCCTCTCTGGTTACTCCAGCTCTGGTAGGGCTTCTGGTCTCATTGAGATAAACGCCACCCCCATTACAGACAGGGGCAATCTTTTAAAGTCATTTGGGGAGCATCAGGGGTTTGAGGCAAAATACCCAGCTAAAGCAGATTGGTACTTAAGAACATTAGAAGAGGGGAATGCAGAGGTTGTGACTTCAATTTGACTTAATTGTTTTCCTCTCCAGAAGAACTCTGACTTGCTTTCAAGCCTTTGAGCTCAGGAGACAAAGTCGGCTTGATCTCTGACCTCTTAAGACTTTCAACATTTCGTTAAAACTTATGTTTTTGTGGAAATGTGGAAATGTGGAAAAGAGCCTTCTCGTAATTTGCACTTTGGTCCCAGGTGGACACACTTTTCTGGATGTAGCAAGTCCGCCTACGCCTGTCCTTCTAGAGTGCAATTTTACTTTTACTGTATCTTAACATTTCTGCAGTTTTTACAGTTAAAGGAAGGAAGTCTGTCTCATAAGCCAGATGTCCTCGTTTTTCCTACACAACAATTCAAAAGCATGCATGAAGCATCATGGCTGTTCAATTACTATAAGCAGGGCTCGAGTCCCGGGTTCCTTTCATTCTGCTTTTTATGCTTTCTCTCTTTTTTTTTCTACTTACAATTGTTTTTTACTGTGAGCTTTTGTTTCGTCCCTTGTTATAAATGTAGTGTCCATGTTAATGAGTTAGGTCTCCAAGTTGTTCCTGCCTGTGTGGCAGGTGTCCCATCCAGAGTATAGTCTTGCCTTTCTTGCCTATGCTTCTGGGTTAGGATTCCATTCCCTTATCTACATATACAGTACAGTATATTGAATATACAGTATGTATTCAATATATAGAATGCTTTTGAGAGTGAGACTTAATAATCCCCTCCCTTTTTTGATCTGGACATGGAAACGTCTTGAATTGGTAACACAAGGGTATTAAATGCTTCCAAACTGGGCATTGTTCACTTAAACTGGATCCACAGTACATAAGGAGCAAAAGAAAGAGTTCCCCCATAGATTTTCAAAGAACAACCTTATTTAACATTTAGAATACAAGGGTATTTTCTGTTTTATACAGCATACAGTATAACTCAGTCTAAGTCTAACTCTGTCTAATCCTAAACACAACCCTAGCTCTTGTCCTAATCCAAACCCAGCTGCTGTGTTGCACTGTGTTCATGACATGGAACAGGATGGTTGGATTGGTAGACTAACTGTATGTTTTACTCCTCAGTGCAGGTGTGTGGCTGGTGTGCAGTGCAGCCTTAGGAGTGGGAAATATTTCTGTCTGCATTCGCAGCAGCACTAAACATGCAGAATCCCTTACACACAGATAAGCCGTGCTGTTCCTGGGAAATCATGCCATGTTTACGTCTCCAAATCTCTCAATCTCATTGTAAAACAGCTGCTTTAAGCATGACAGGCTCTTTGTTCTGTGCTCTGAAGTACGCTGATTGTAACTCTGGGACTTTAACTTTTGTTGTGATGGTTCTATAAAAAATGTAAACTCAACTAAATTCTAAGAAAGCAACATTTGCAATCAATTAATCCAGTCTGAAATAAGAAAGAGGAGGGGAGGAATGTGAAAAACAAGTTAATTGGCATTAGATACAAATAGACTTGTCCAGTTTGTGTGCGGGCAGACAGAGTCAAGTATGGAGTAGAACAAAGGTGCAACTTTGGGAACTACAGACATGTATAGAGCTGGAAGAGGAGAATCATAAGATCATAGGAACATGAGAACAGTTACAAATGAGAGGAGGTAATTTGGTCCATCAGGTCAGCTACAAAATGTCAAAAAATATCCCCATTCAAATGTTAACAGCAAGGCATGGCTGTTATGGATAGGAATTCCTGCAAATTCAATATGTACAGTATAGTATATGAAGGCTTTTGAATGTGAGACTTAATGACTCTCTCCCTTTTGTGCTAAAGTAACAGGGGATCAGGAACACTCGATATGATTCTTTCTTGATGCAACCATATACTGTATGACATGCAGGACCATGGCCATGTTAGGAATACAGCCCTTCGATGTATAAAAAAATAGTTAATAATTTGGAAGTAAAAACTGAAATGGATATCTTTCTCATTCTCACATTAGGATGTAAAGCTTTCAAAGGCAAGACAGTATTTGTTGGTGAATAAACAACACCACCTCTTTTTCTGTCATCACTTCAGGAGTTCTCTGGCCCTTGGAAAACGTCAGCTTTCTCTCTGGCTGTCAGCACAAAACCCCTGAAGGATGCAGATCAATTACAGAATGATGGGTTTGTTGTTATTTCTTCCTGGACTTTCATCAGGCCAGATTCCCATGCCATTGCTTACCCACGAGCCATTGTGGTGTACAAGACATGTTGGACCCTTCCGCATACAAAGACAAGGAGCACAATTCTCCACTGTGTGTACACTGGGTCTTCTACGCTACTATTTAGAGATGCTGCAGTCCTTGCCACCACATATCAAAAACACTATGTTTTATGTTGCTATTACCTATGTAAATTATTACTTGCCTGTCCATGTTGCATCATCCCCAAAAACCTAGTTGTAGCACCAGTCTCTAGCATGAAGTCTCCCAAGGAAGATGTCAATTTTGTCTCTAGCTGTCATCACAATACCCCCAAATGTTGGATGCAGACCATTTTCAGACAGCGAGCCACAGTCATTCTGCTGGTGTTTGTGTTTTGTCTTCCTGGAATGTCTGGTGTTGTAGTCACGGCAGTTTGGAAATGATTGTGCAGACGGCTCAGATGGATGTGATGATCGTGGACTACTGTGGTGACCTTCTGGATTTAGTATGTGGCCTGTCACTCACAGAATTTGTTTCTTGTTTTTTCTTCATTTTTCTGATTAATGAAGCAGAATATTTCATTTTCCATCCAATTTCGCTCATAGCCAAGTCTTCACTCAGATTGCTAGAAACTTGGTGTTCTTTGCTTTTGTTTATAAACATTTGTGTTCTTTAAATTTCTGTAAAGATACTGTTTACCTTTAAAGAAAAAGTGTGTGTGTGTGTGTGGGGGGGGTTAAGGCATTTGCAAAGTCTGGGCCAATGATGGCTGTATCCTGTATATGGCAATTTGTTGAGCTACAATTTCTGGACTTCAAGCTGTGTTTAAACTGATAGGGAGGAAATCTATACAAAGCTATATTTGCAGTTCAAAAGGCATTGTTTTCTAGTGTTAATCTTTCATTTCATTTGAGCAATGATGGCACAGTGAAAAGAAACACTTAATTGCAATGCAACTAGAAATAAATTCTCATTTTTATGTCGAAAGAAAGTGAAGAATACAGTATATACTTGTATGAAGAATTAATAATATAGGGCTTCATTTTCTGGTTTTCCTTTATGTGCAACTGAAAGTAGCTGTAGCTAAGCAAGTTTCTTTCCATGTTCCTTTCCATGGAATAGCCTGTTATTTCCTTTTAAGTCCCCCCTCATCACCACTATGACATAATTAACACCACCAGTTGCTAACGGGTTTGACTTGGAACAATATCTTGCACCGGTCTGAGAGTGGGAAATCTGAGAGTCCTTCTTACAAAAATGTGCATCTGTGAGAGTCATCTGCCATTATTCAGACTTTGAGTTCCACAGTGCCTGAGTTTGTATTGACTAGAGGGGTGATGTACAGTAGCTCACAGTGAAAAACAAATTCTCAACCAACTGATGCTCTTCAGGTTCCAGAGGTTGCTATTGAGAAGCAATCAAATATAAAATTCCATGGCCCACAGTTCTGATGTGCTTGGCCAACAGAGCAATGCTGCTTGTGGAATCGTGTTCATGTTCAGTGGAATAAGGGCACAGTCCTGACTTGGAGCAGATATACTGTTCTTGGCATATTCTCAATATAATCTCTGAATGTGCTGTTTCCCTGGATGAGCCACTGGAGAGCCCTGAGTATACTGTACTAAGACATTATAATTAATACGTTACATAAATCTCCACTGTAATGATTCTCAAAATTTCATACTGCACTGGTACAGGGGTTTAACCTGGAGGTTGACAGATGCTGGAGAAACCCCCACCACAGGATCTTCCATCACATCATGGTTTACAGAAATATATTACTCAGTGCTTCGGATATATAAGTTTATATCCTGTTAGGATATTAAACAATGGAAAAGACATTTGCAGGCACATTTCTGAAACAGCTGTTGTAAAGTGATGATGAACAATACTTGATTTCCTAGAATCCTGCTTTCTTGCTCCTTGAATAATGGTAGTGATGACAGGAAGGCAAACGTCTTTAACTTAGACTTTGGTTTAATTGCTTAAAATTCAACACTGAGTTCTGTGTAAAAGACCGCAGTCCCAGGATGGAGAGGGGGAAGAATGTAGTGATGTTGATCACCCATACAGATTCTGAAAAAAATGGACAGACTCCGAGAAATGCTGAGGGCTTGGAGATTATTTCTCCGCAGTGCCGTCAGGATAACATACTGTATATAAACTTCTGGATTTTTACATTTGTTTTAGCCTTCATTGACTGTCAAACCTCTGGCTGTGGTCACACCCATGAACCTTGACCATGATGATTACATCAGACAAACAGCTGCCTTGGCCAAGATTATTATCATCCCTTTAGTGAATCCCTGGACAGACAGGGAGGTGAGCTTGACTCCCTGGTACTGGACAGGTGCCTGTTTTTAACACAGTCCCCTGCCAGACACAGAGGGCTGCAGACAGCAAAGAACTACAAAACAACAAGTGAGTAAAGACCAAGAAATTGGAGTAATAATAAAAATGTGGTATTGCAAATCGCTGGTACGAGAAGCACCCTCTATGCAGACTGCTAATACAATTGCCTTTCTTTTTTTTCTGGGAAAAAATATGTTTTTATTCAAACTGTGATTTCTATAATTTCAAAAAGATTTTGTTGCAGGCCTTGCTGTGCCAATTTGAGTTATTGGGATGGCTCTTTATGGTATGCCCTGATTCACACATGTGAGAATGAAAGCCGTTGTCAGTGTTCTGTTTTGGCCAGAATTAAAATCTATAACTCACATTGCATTGTCTCCAGTTCCCCTGATCCAGACATTTGACAGCGAGTCCCAGGGGCTGGGTAATGCGTGTGAATGTCATTCTCCTGGGTACTTTGGTTGGACTCTTTGTCTGTGCAGCTGTACTCTTCCCAGACTCCTCCCTGTCACTGAAACAGCTCCAGTCTTCCACACAGTACAGCCCAACACGCCTGCGGACCTCCACTGGCAATGCTCTCCAAGGCCTGCCTGCACCAGAGTTCATTGTAGACTGAAAGTGCTGACATTGGACATTGCAGGCACTAGTCAAAATCATTTCGGGTCCAATCAACTCATAAATTATCACAGCCATGGACGGACATTTTAATAGCTTTCTCATGACAAAGTTTTGAAGTGCGCACGCACTGTTTCAGCAGGCCTTCAATCAGCTTCCTTGTCATGTTTTGAAGGGGATCCCACTCAGCTGTTTGGAAGCAGTTGGAAGCATTGCAGGCTGGCAGAGGCAGTGTGACTGGAAAGAGAGTGAGAGAGAATGACAAATGCTTAAGACAATAAAGACAATAAAGAAAGCTGCAGTGGAGATCGTGACATTCAGACCAGATCACTTCTTTCATTTGCTCTGTAGCAAATTGATCCCACAGTTGCTTAGGAATCGCAGAGAGCTGGTTTCAACAGCATAGTTGAGCAGTATTTGTTGATGCAGAGCCCTGTGACTCAATGTTAAGAAGTATTTCCTGTGTCTGGTCTTAAATTCACCTGCTCTTCATTTCCAGGTCTTCTCTGGATGTTGGGCACGGAAGTAATTTCTTGTTGACCTTGCCAGGATTTTTTTATAATAGTTTTTTCTTGTTTTTGAAGAAAGAACTCACTCAAAAAACAAGCTTAACACAAAATATGACAGAGGGAACCTTTCAGTAGGTAAAACAGTTATTAGAAGCCAGGACGTATTCCACTCTCTCTCTTATGAACTCCTTCCTGTGCTCCAATCTCATTTTTGTATGTCAATGACTAAAACTAAGTACAGTACCCTACATGGGGTCTGACTAGTGCACTATGTAATTGTTCGTTACTGTACTTTGGTCAATTGCACTTCTACACTCTCACTATATCCCAATATACAGTTGTACAGTTGCCTGGGGTACATTTTCAAATTGTGGCAAAAATAGCCTGTTAATATACAGTATTTAAACTAATACAAATGGAAACATACTGTATAGTATACATGGAAAAAATATTAGTCATTACTTGTAAATTAAATCCATGCGTCGATCTTCCTTTACAAATTCCTCTATAGCTACATCACAAAACTCTACCAACTATTTCAGTGTGTGAAATAACTTTTTTTCAGCTGACAGAACCCACTCCTCCAGACAGTTTGAATTCATGCACATTGAGCTGTTGTGCTCACATACTAACAGTCATGCTGTTTTCATTCTGCATGACTTCAGCTGTTTCACTAGCGAGTGTTGATGAAGTTACTTACAGTATAGTAACTACAGTATTGTAAGTACTAATTCTGGCATGCTGATCAGTATCTCAGAATGAGGACTGTGATGACAGCAGTAACCAGACTATTGTTGTTTATACTACTGGTATAAACAATACAATACTCGTGAAAAAAAAAACAACTAAATTCCATAGAAGTAAATATTCTGCATATTGATATTATATTCCAGATCTCACTTGCCTTTTTGGGAGGATGTAAAAAGAAAAAGGGTTTAAAAACTATCATACAAGTTATACCTGTAAATGACTGACTGGTAACATCTTTAAAATATTTAAAGAGCTTTTCTTTAAAGAGCTTTTCTACTTAAAGTGCACAATGTTCTTCAAGAGGAAGTCCGGTGAGGTTGTGTACCAAACTTCACATTAAAACTCACATTAACAGATGATCCTATGCTTAACTTTTGGTTGCTTATAGCCTTTCATAAATTCTTATGGTCTCATAAAGAGTGTGTGCTCAAACAGGAAATGCACACAACCGGGCTTTAAAATCAATCAATAAGAAAACCTGGCAGGTGCTGTTCTTTCAAAATTGTTGTAGCAGACCTTAACAGAGTTGAAACACTGCAGGGTGTCCCCTTGACACAGGAAGCATTTCCGTTGTTCTCAGTTATTTCAGGAGCATGTGAGGCTCGGTCACATGGGTGGGCTCACCTTCTCTCAGAATCATGCTTTTTCTTCCCAGCTATGAAAGAAGAGTATTTCCCCTTGTCTGCCCCACTCTCCCATGGACAGAAGGCTCTTGACTCCTGACATCAAGACCACCTCCAGACCCTACTGAAGCCCAGCAAGCCCTGTGTATATATTCTACAGAATTCTTGTCTTTCTGCAAAGGGCCCCATTCCCCTTTCTCTTATACTGTATATACTATATTGCATAGTCAGCAACTCAACCTAAATTTCTCATCACTTCTCCTGTCTGTCTCTCTTTCTGTCTGTCTCAGTCCCTCTTTAATTCTTCTCCTGATGTGGTTTCTCTAGCCCCACTCTTTGCCAGGTTCCTCTACTGCTCCAGAATTTGAGCTCAGTATGTTAATTTGACTGGTCAAACAAAGGCCTAATCCTGCAAATTCTACCGTTTGAATAACACAAAGAAATTAGTACTTTCTCATTATTTAAGCAAGATGAAATGTGGTCAAACCCTTTTTTTAAGCAAAGCAATGCAAACACAGGGGAAATGATGAAGCTTGGACATCAAATACCATTGCAATTACAGCAAAGCAAAGATTTGCTCAACAGACAATAACATATCTCCAATTTGATGGGAGGCTTAGAGTTCTGAGAGCAAAGGTTAATAATGAGAATCCCTTATTAGTCACTCAGTAAGACTGTCAGTCACAAATCAAGTATATTCAAAGCTTAAATGCATTAAATGTTTAATTGACAATCCTATTTTCTTAGAGTTTGATGTTTCCTCATTGGGTCTTGTTATGAACAATAAAACTATTGAAGCCAAAGATGGTGGTAGATAGAGATTTAATGACTAGAACTGCCTTTTTTAACTTATTTTTTATTCCTGTTGATAATAACAGGAGTGCCCTGTCAGATTGGCTTCTCATTCAGTGTGAGAGCAGTCACCTGTTCTCACTTTCACTCGCACTCTGTGTTTTAGAAACCTGAATGAGCACCTTTCTGATAGCAGATGCATAACAGGGTTATTAAAGTCATTATTGTACAACAGCTTAATTTAATACTGCTGGTATTTAATGTTGTATACTGTAAATACTTTATGGTCATAAAATCTAGTTTGAAGATAATATGTACAACAAGAAAACAGGAAAAGGGGTGAAAAAAAGCATTTAGATCTGCAACTGTGATCTTGTTTGTTTCTGCATTTATCTGCCATAATTTGTGCTGTGCTTGGGGCAATTTCTACGAGCAATTTTCATCTTCAGATTAATTTTTTGTTACCTGCAGTGTTAACCCAGTTACACAGTTAGATATTTTCAGAAGTGTGCAGTGCTACAATTCCCACTGATTAGACTAAACAGAAGTCAAAGTTACAAATTAAGAGTCTAAACTCATTGAAGACCACTTGACCTTGGTTGTCATCTATCCCTGTGTTTGGGGAAAGACAGCCATAGCCTGTATAAGACTCATGTCTGTGTGGCAGGGTTAAACCTGCGCTCTGAACACGCATATTTCCTTTTAGAGCCACTCAAGAGCCTGGAATATCTATAATTTTCTGTTGTACAGAAAACCAGTACCGTGGGTTTCCATGGATCTTCAGTCCCGTTTTTATTTATGAACAGAACACTGGATTAATTACTTACCGGCTGAGGATTCTTTCCGAATGTTTATTCCACTTGGACACAAATGGAAAAACCTGCATGCACATTGTTTATGAAATATGTATGAAAAGAAAATCAGTGTGTGCTTCCATCAAGAATATGGAAGCATGTGGTAAATATTTGGGAAACATATCATTTAAGCTCAGCAAGTGAGTCAGAACAAAAAATGTAAGTCAGAAGATATCAGTGTAATGTATTTCAGTTTTTTTATATTCCTAGCAGTTTGCACTGACTGTACATGTAGTTGACTTTACTGCTTATACGGAGCACTCAATAAATCCTTTATATGAAATGCAATGTTAGCAAATGACAAGTTAAGGGTTTTGACAGGGTTCTGCTGTGCCAAAGTACATCTCTTCCTTTTCCTAACTTCTTCCATATTTAATTTACAATCTGGTGAGCATGTGTTTCAATTCCATTAGCCATTGCCAAAAAAGCACAGCATCCTCTTGCTCTCCAGCAACGTTCACAAGAAGTGCATCTTCATTTAAAGAATGTCACGTCTGTCAAAGTGCATCAGGCTGCTGCGAGCTGGTGTATGTGTGTGTGCATCATGGCTTTTGCTAATACACACTGTTCGTTCCAATTTGGTCCAGGCAGAGTCTCCAATAAACGAGGAACAGACAGGCAAAAGCCTTGATCTACAGAACCATAACAATACTGTTTTGTCAGCTGAGTATTTTTTTCTTCTTCTCTCTTTGTCATTTAATTTAAAAACAATCCCTGTAGGGTCTGGAACAGCCTGTACTCAGTTGCATAGTTCAAATAAAGGAATCTGTTTCTCTACGTGTGTATGTGTGTGTATGCAAATGTACAGAGCAGTGAATGCGGGAACTGTAACAGCCTGGCAGCATTAGACTCTATAGATCAAACACTACATGGACATATGGTGTACATTGCTAAGCAGAACACATGTCCATCAGAATATGTGTCTGTGCTGACTCAGAGCACAGAGCGAGCAGTGCCTGCTGTTGAAGAGGACCTTGTTGCACTCACAGGGCTGCAAGCACATGGCTGGGAAGGGACTGGAGCAACCTCACAGGATGCCAAAGTCAACTGTGATGAATTCCCAAAGCCCAAAGTGCTAAAGGCACAGAAAAGTGCGTCAAAGCTCAATGAAATTGTGATAAAGCACAGAGTGGTATAATGACACTTGACATACACCATGGGAGACCATGATAAAGTTTTAAAAAACAATATTATATTCATTAAATTTCCTTGACTATTTAAATGAAAATATAAATAACAAATACAGAAGATGGAACACTTCACAGAGATATAAAGCCACTAGAGTACTCACAAATGAGTAAAATTAATATTAAAACAATATTATACAGACTAAAACATTGTACATTGACCTTATTTTTTAGGACTGCAATTTCAGTTGGCATTGTTCTGTGGTTTTGACTATGAAGTTACTTTTAAATATTGAATTTTGTTGCAATTACCTTAATGATTACAAATGAACGATTTTGGCAAAAACACTGTGGTGGCTGCTGTAGTTTTTTACGAACATAGGAATGAAGTGCAGTCAGAATGTGAAGCGTGCTGATCAAGTGTCCGGGTGTTTAGTGGGTCTGGACTCTTTTTTGTATCTGCTCAACCGGGTGCCACAGGTGGTTATTATGAAATCTGGGAAAACCTGAAACATTTTATTTTCACAGATTTTGCTCAGTGAAGTGTCAGCTGAAGGAGTCTCAGTTTAGGTTTTGTCTCAATTTTGTTTCTATGACTGACACTTAAAGGGTTAAAATAAAAATCTCCTTACCTTTCCCCTGAAGAATTCTTTGAATGTAATTGTGTGCTAAAGGGCCCATTAAGATACTATACTGTACAGTCTATACCCTAGTTAAGGGCAAAGTACTTGGATTTAATCCTTGGGGTGTTCTATGCCAGAGTGTGAGTTTCCAGAGGACTGTGCTGGTCTGGTTTCAGAAACTTCTTCCATGTGATGTCAGCCGTGCACCATGTGTACATGGTTTCTCCAAGCACTACACACTGTATGCATTTCCCTCAGCTGACAAGGCGCATTAGTCCTAACTGGAAACACAGGTGGGGAGTCATTACCTGGGGGGACTGACGGTTAACCCCTGCCCCCAGTTTCCAAAGCTGTAATCTGGCAGCATGAAGAATAATGTGAGTGGGCCTGGTGCTTGGCAGTGAGGGACACTGCTGGCACAGACTTCAGTAAAAAGCTGAGAATGCATTTGACCAGGGCCCCCATAAGAACACTGAGCTGTGCTGGCATCTGTCTGTCCCTGCCGATAATAAAATGATGTAGTTTCAAATTGCCTCTATAAAAGAATCAGGGAAATTGGTTCATGATGATGATGATGATGATGATGATGATGATGATGATGATGATGATGATGACGATGACGACGATGAGCCCACATCTCAGCCATAGACCAGACAGTGGGTGTAGTCACTCAGATTCTCCTCTAGCATGGAGCTCTGGCATTGTGAATGTGTGTTTAAGTAGAATGTGTGTGAGTGTGTATGTGAGTGATGTGAGTGTGTGTACAGTATGTGAGTGTGAATGTTTGTATGTGAGTAGATGTGAGATGTGAATGTGTTAATGTGAGTATACAGTATGTGAGTGTGTATGTACTGTACATGCATGTGTACTGCATGTGAGTGTGCATGTTTCCTACAATGGGATGGCATCGAGATGTTACCCTGCCTTGTGCCCTGACCTTCCTGGATGGGTTCTGGGTTATTGTGACCTTCACTTTGAATAAGGGGCTTTCTGATACTGGATGGTGCACACCAGAGGTAGTCAGCCTTAGCACCTCCATTCTTTTCCATTGCTCCAGTTAATAACTACCAAAATAATCTGGAATAATTAATCAGCAGATGTCATGAAAACTTGCAGGGCTCCCTGATCCAGTTCATGTAATGATTTGCTCACAGTGCCATTACACATACTGTATCTAAATTACTGTAGTGCATACTGAGGCTCCTCTCATCACAAACATTGCTTTTAGTACATAGGATTATGTACTAGGCATTGGTTGCAACAGGCATTCCTAGAGCAGACATGCCGCACAAGCCTTTCTTAGTCCTTCTGACCTCAAGTTCCAGTTTCAGAGGCCCTCCTGTTGGCCCCCTCAATCCCAGGCCAGCCGAGCCTCCCGTCAGCCAGGACTTCCTCCAATAATTGACACTCATTGCTGCTGCTCTCAAACTCGGCTCCTTTTTCTCATTTGTTCAACTAATTGCTGTTATGGTTAGTTTGCATTTTGGCAGTTGGGGGTTCGGTGACATTCTAGCTATTATGTCTAAAGCACTTGTCAAAACAGAGGTGGAAGGCCCAATGGCTCAAGAGAGGCCCATTATAGCCCGGGTGGGCAGCGGCTGGCGGGTTGACAAACTCCGGCTCAAAGCATACAGGCCGCATCAGGAAATAGCATTACTCGAAAGCGGGTCTTGCCAAGCTAATGCACGTTCCGGCCGTTTGATCTGCCTGTCCCAGCTTCCTTTTTTTAAAAAAATCGGCTCCTGGCTCCACGGCCAGGATCTTTCTGTATATGTTGGAGATCGTGTGTTATTTCAAGTGTCTTCCATTTAAGTTGCGACAGAAACCGAAATCTGACATTAATTGGTTCTCTGCAGATAAGGTTTTATTAAATTTTTACAAAAATGTTGCCTCTTTAACTGGGGAGGTGGGGGAGAGGGTGGGGGGGTTGCTGGTGGATGCAAAAGAGAGCAAAGGACAGCACGTTGGGCTTTCTGCCAGCCTGTCACAAGTCCAGATGCAGTCTGGAGATAACGGGCCAGTTTGCATCAGTCGCTTTTCAGGGGGACTTTCGATAAAAGTGGCTCCCCGCTCTGACTCTTGCAGACTTGCAGATCCAGGCCAAAATAAAATCCTGTCATGCTCCTGCAGGCTTCAGCAGTCAGAAAAGTTCCAATACTTTTCAAAGGGAAAGCATGGGCGTGCATTTTGAACATTGTTTTGCCATTTATATGCAACATTGGAAAAGAGGGAGGAAAGAAAAAGGTTCATATGGTAAGAGTGAGCAATGGCCGTAAAGGAATGATATCATGAACTGCAGAACTGTAGTCTCTCGGCACTGCTGGATTCAACTAATATTTTCTTTTTTTTATTCTGAATTTGTTGTTTTTTTCTGATTTATTAACTCAGAGGGTTTTACAGTATCACTTCCAATTTAGATCCCGCTGGCATTTTCTTTTGTTTTATTTGTACCCTGGAATCTTTCCCCATTCTTAGGGAGCAGATTACTCAACATCTTTCCATAGAGAACTAGAGCCAAAATCCCTCCAACACATCTTGGATCCTTTCCCTGCTCTTCTCCCTTGGAGAAAGTGATACCCACCCTTTCTGTTTTAGTAGTCTTATATTTATTAAAAAAATATCCAAAGCAATGCTGTGTTAACCCCACTCACCATTACCTTCCCAAAGCACTACTGCACCTCCAATACATATTTGCTGTTTAAAAAGCATCTGAGTCTGAGTTGAAGCATGCAAGAGGCCAAGATACCAGAGAAATTGTTTTGTTTTGAGCTTACCAGGGTATTGTTGTTCTATAATTGCTATTTGAGTGCTGTTCGCCTTAGACTTCTTAGACTCAATATGTTCTGCATTATTTCCTATGAGGAATCAGAGATGGTGCACTGACATTAACAATGTAGGGTGAAGAGAAGGGTTCCAGGGAGGCCACAATGAGGCAAGGGTGTGGGTGCTCACTTGAAGCCCCAGAGAGACAGTGACACCGTGTTCATAGAAGAGGAAGTACTGCATCCCTCCTCTTAATCTGAATCAAAGGGCCATGCTGTTTGCTCATGTTACATGTACCATGTACATAAGATCATTTTGCTGTGAGTGTCCCTGGACTTGAGATTGCCTTCAATGAAATCAATGTATCATATCCATATACCCCCTCCAATTATGAAGAAGCCACAGGGCTTAGTGCATTCAACCAATTTATTTACAGGTGCTGAGGACTATAGAAGGGAAACATTATTTCTGCTACTACTGTTAGTTTAGAACCACCTCCTGTTTTCCTTTGTAGTTCCTCTTATTTGAATTTGCCAGGAATTAATCAGATGGAACTCCGTACTTTGTCCTACTTCCAAGGTCTTCTTCCATGCCAGCCCATTTTTCTTTTCCACAAAGACAGCCGTACGAATCCAGCAGGAGATCTGAGGCATGAGAAGGAGGGTGACATACGTACAGTACTGCACTCTGATACATGGTGGAGAGGCTCAATCATACTCAGTAAGCTACTGGCTCCACTGCTTTGTGGCAACTTAAAGAACCCTGGTCTAATGTGGTCTAGCCGATTGTGAGCCCTTGTATCCCTCATTATTGCCCTTCTTTGCCAAACACACCCCCATTCAAGCTGCTTCCATGAGCCTGGTAGTGGCAGTGCTGGGCTGCATTGCTACCAACCAGCAGATGCCTCAGAGCAGCAGTGTCACACATGTGACTGTATCCCACCATGCCGAGACCATCAGCTTTTCACCTTAGGAAGGCACTCTTGAGCAGAGTATTTGTTAAGAAGATTTTCTACAGTATATGACTGTGATATCTTACCACTAGGGGGCCCACTAGGTTTGGAGCCTTCTAACTCTGATTGCTAGCAGTTCTCTGCTTGATCTCACCCACTACAGCTGACCACAGCTGATCACACCACTAGGTCATCATTCATTTCATGTTCTGTATCTGATTTATGTTGCAATCCTCTGTGTAGTGCATTTTTTTTACTATGTACTTTACAACTGCTTCTAAAGTTATTGTAATACAATAATGGGCAAGAAAAAAACAAGTGTTACATAAAACAACTCTGATGATAAAGTAATAATCGAGACCAAACTCAGACAATATTTATTAACAATAACATACACAACTATACAACACATGCTAGATACAGACAACAAATGGGTTCCAGATACCTACTTACCATAGACTTATAGACTTCCAAAATTCTGTCTCTGTAATCAAAACAAACCTCAGACAAAACACTTTAACAGGCAAAATACAGAAAACCTGAGTCAGAAGAAAATTGGATCCTTCCCAGGACTAAATATTTCTCGCTAAAACCACAAATACCCCCAAGTAAATATAAATCAATTTCCCTATTCTCACAATTCATCACTAACCTAAGAGAGACTTGTGGTTTACCTAATATAGGAAATCAGAATTCTCTTCAATGAATTGGACAGCAATCTCTCTCTTATAAAAATGCCCGCTACTATTTTCAGCCATCAGAATAGCTGGACAGAGTTAGGGTCCCAGTCTGGTTAGCTTCTTCTTTGCCTCTTTTCCTGTTCCTTTACTTTCCTGTCTGCCCACTCTTATATTTATACCGTGATCCATTCCAATGGAAACTAGCTTAATAACCTTCCTAAGAATGACCTGTCAATACCGATAATAATGTATGTCCTTTAATATGGCAGTCTTAATGATTAACAGTGAAATTAATTAACCTGGGACAATCATTATTTTTAATCATTTATCACCTCTGATGTTTACTTGGCTCTTGGTCCAAGGACAGCTATAGCAGGCAAATACTGCCAAACAATAACCCTTGTTCCAAAGCTGCTGAGTAGGGCAATGAGGCTGAGAATTACAAATGTTGCTGTCTTTAGCTGCCCCACCCACAGCATTGCATTACATTTATTTAGCCATTTTAGAGTTCCTCAGATTTGGTTGTTCAATCCGAGGTGTCTCAGAAGAAAGCACTAATAGCCATATTGTTATTTTTTTTCCTCCAAATTTCTTTCTGCATTTTAAATAGACAAATGGGTTTGCATCTTCATCTGTTCCACAGTTCCGTGTTGTGATATCTTATTTGTTAGTGCTTTCAAGAGCTGTCATGTGGTCCAATTTGTGTTCTTTACATTCAGCATAGTTAAAAAATCATATTAAACAATTGTAATAACAAAACTTTTTTAACTTAAAACATGCCAAAAAGGAATATTGTGACCTAGAAACCCAGGAATCCTGCAGTACTCGGGGGCCTGGACTGGGCTGAATACCCCCTTCTAAAACACAAGACAAAGATTGACCTCTCAGCTCTCCCACAATGCTCACTAACTGTTAGATTATTCTGATTATTCTGATAATAAATTTGCTTAACACCTTGACCCAAGGTGATTTAAAGGGCTTTAAATAGGAAAAAGCAGAGTACTATAGATTTTAAAAAAGAAAGTTATCTAAGTAATAAAATTGATGTTTTGCAGTGTAGTCCAGGAATATAGAGCATAGGTCAGGAAACAGTTTGGAAATACAACCAATGTAATGTAAGGAGAAGTGTTTATGCGGTGTGCAGTTGTAGAGCAGCAGTGCCGCCGACAGTTAGCCTGAGGTAGTAGTGGGCTACAAGTTTTACAGGTGCAATTTTAGCAGGTGGGGGGCTGAGGAGGGGAGAGGTAGCACACAGCCAGCCAGTGACATACAGTACAGTCCTGAATGACATGCAGTCCAGAATTAAGAACTTTAAGCAGTCCTCTTTCATCTCCTGAACACTATCCCCCCCCCCCTGCTTCATGAGCTGCTCTTGTGAGCCTTTAAGTGCCACAGAAAAGAATGTCAAATCACAGGGCTGTGTTCCCAAAATACACGATTGCTTTTACAAAGGGTTTATTGCAAATCAATGATGGTGTTATTCTCACAGCTGAGAACACAAAAGCAGGATGAGTCCTTTCAGATCGTGCTATAAACTGGGCAGATAGAAGATCATTCCACAGCACGGTGAAATTGAAGTAACTTCGGTCACAGTTTAAAATGACCACACTAACCGTGGGGCTGCAGTCTGTTTTAATCCCTTTGCTCTCATTCCCCTTGCTCAACCTTTGCTGGCTGACACCAGCTTTCCAACTGTATACCCACCTGGCTCTCCTTTCCCCCAGAGTGCATGTTCAGAGGTCATGTGCGCTTTGCTGTAATTCTCCATCTTTTCTGTTGTGAGTGCCAATAGCTGTAGAAGATGTCCTCTCTCTCATGCACCTTATGTTTGTGCTTCACTGTATAGTGCATTACATTTTTTAGACCTATGTTGTTAACATTTTGTGTTCTGAAAGGATGGAGATGACTTTCATGATATTTTAAAATGTTCTATAAAACAGGTCCAGTAACCAAGATATTCTGGGCAGCAGGGGAATAGTGCAACCATACAATTGTATGTATGTAGACAGTAGAGACTAGTAATAGTAGATATTAGTAGACGCACATAATATATATTTAAAGTGGAAGACTGTAATTAAACCTCAAAGTTGCCTCAGTAAGGCTTCATAATAAATCACGCATTCCTAAGGTCAAGTACTCTAAAGTGGGCACAAACACCATCAACCAAAAGCATAAGTGTATTATTGTGACAGCATCTCTTAAGCTCAAAAAACAAATAGGGTACAATTAAAACACAAATCTGACTCAAAGAACATCCACACCATTTACTATACTAAACAAAAAGCTTTTTTGGAAATCTATTTGGTCGATACTTGCATTTGTACTGCATTAAAAACTAGTAAAACAAATGAGATCTGTAAAAAAAAAGAACTGAGATAAACACACACACATAGCAATCGTGCAGAAAGAGCCCAGTTATCTTTTCTGCAAAATATTTATCTCTCTCATGTCTCAGTCTAGCAAACAGCAGACATTAGCTGGTGGATTGATTACTAGCATCAGATAAAACTGAGATTGTTTTCATCATCACCCAGCAAGGAGCTACCATCTTTTTTGGCTTCTTATATAATGTACAGGGAGGAACTTTACACATGAGAAAATGACACAATAACTCCAAACAGCATAAAGACACGAGAAAGGATGAGAGGCTCCAGAAAAACCAAAAGAAATAAACAGAGCTGATAACAGCCAGCTGCACTGTAAGTGCAAGGAGGTTTAAACAGGGAAAGAGCTGCGCATGTTGCAGGAAGAACAGATCAGAAAAGCGGGTCTGAAGAAGCAGAACGATGGGTCTCCAGAGACAAAGAACAGGCTGAGAAAAAGAGCACACAGGAGAGGGGAAGTCAGTGCTGGAGAGGCCTGGAAAAGAGAAGAGATGTGGACAAGTGGAAAAGTGTTATGGGGTCATTGTAGTATGGTTTTACAATTAACTTTATGCCACACAAAACTATTAGGTTTTTTAATAAGAAAAAAACATAGCAGCAATGTTCACATACACATAGAAGATATACACCAGTTTTTCACCACTTCATCCCTTTCTGTTTCTTTGCCTGTCTGCACATACAGTACGTACAGTGTGGAGTTGGTGTCAAGGTTTCCCTTAACAGAGGGCTGTAGGTTCTTGTCTCCACTATGACCATTGGTGGTATATTTTTAAAATAAGGTGCTTTAATCAAATACTATGATAAGTCCATCTTTATACGGGATTAGTTGGTTCTGGGGAAATCTGTCTCATCCAAGGGGAGTGCTTTGCTCTCAGTAAGATATTAAGATCAGACACTTTGGGGTTTGATTAAAACAAAGGGACGGGTAACATCTGTTCACAGGGCCAGAGTCGTACAGATTTTTAAAATCTTATTAAATAAGACCAAAAAGAACTAAAATTAGTTCAAGTAAGCAGAACTAGGAGGGAACCTGAAAGAGGCTGAGACTCTCAAATACGGAGTAACCCACTCCTGGTGTAACATTTAAGATGGTGGTGCAATATTAAAAAAAGCACCAACAAGAGCACACTTCTGAGTTTGAAGGCATGGAGGAAAGAAAGAGAGACTAAGCGCTGGAATTTTGTCTGCAGACGAGAACCTGACTGGATTTTAATTGATATTTACAGTATACACATCAATTCCAGGAGGGATTCCTTCCCTCCCCTGCCCAGCTCTCTCTCACAATGCAACCACGAGGGACTGGTGAAGCTGGCAGCACTTTGTTTCTGTTCTTTTATCATTCTGAGCAATTTGTTTTTAAACCACTTCCAGTGCCGTGTGTCAGCTGCTCGGCTGAAGGCCTTCTTAACGTTGATTTAGCGGAACATTTACATAAAACAGGAAAGTTTTTCCCTTTCTCCCCCCTCTGTCTCTCTGTTTCTCCTGTTAACAAATTCCACATTGTGAAGCTGATGCGATATACTGTACAGTGTGAAGAAACAAAGAGGAGTTTGAGATGTGAAGCCCAAGGAAGGCTCTGGCCCATAGCCAGTCTATTAAGAGCCAGTAATTGACTGTGGGATGTTGTCTTTAAGATTATATTTGATTTTTCAATTCCTTTTATTGTGCTTTTCCATTTTGATTCTCTTAATGCGGCACATCCAGTATAAATGGAAGCTGACTGGAGAGCAGATATTGGCAAGCTGTTTCGTCTGTGGCTGTTTACAGTGTGGTTAAAATCCTGGAAGAGTAGACTCTTACAACAGTGAATGAATCTTGTTTGTATTCTTAAGATGTTTATTTCACTTTTGTTATTATTTTCTTAAATATTTTCATTTTCTTTGGAGAAATTGCAAAAACAGAAGATAAAAAATGAGCACATGGAAATGATTCAAAGGTAAGTGTGTTTTACTGTTAGCTTGGCCTGTTTCTCTGCGTGTGTCTCAGTGCTTGCGTGCTTGTGACCCTGAGCGAGAGTGTGTGAGTCTGTGATGCTGTGTGCGTGTAAGTGTAAAGTAATTGTATGCGTGTGTGAGGCTATGAGGTTAAAATGCTGTAATTGTCTGTGTGATATTTTAAGGATATGAGAGAGTTTGCCCTTGAAAATGTGTGTGTGTGGAAGTTAGTGCGTCCGTGCTTGAAGTATGATCCTAAAAAGGAGGTATTACTCAGCCTGGCAGAGGTGTTTATTGCTTCTCCAAAGAGAACCCAGGGGTCCTGGCGAGACTGGGGCAGGGAGGCCAGGCCCAGACAATGGCTCATTGAGATCGGCTGTGTCACCTCTCTTTTCACACTCCCTGCGCGCCATGAGGTGTTGACAGGCATGATGTGAGTCTATTGTTGTGGCCATGAATGAGAGGAAAGCATGGAGTCTCTCCCTCTCTGTCCTACCCCTGGTCCCCTCTTGCTGCCCCAGACACTCCATCAGCCTGATCAAAGCTTGGCTCTCCTATCAGCTATTGTTAACATTATTATGTTATGTTTTTATTTCCATTTTTCAGTGCCAGTTTCATGTCAGAGATTGGGCCTTATTATAAGGGAAATCCATGCTAAGAGTAAGGTCTGGTCTTGTGAACCTAACTGACTCATTCAGTAGCAGCCACTCTTGTTTCTCCTGGGAGCTGTGCTCTAATGTGCTGTGAGGAAAAAGTAAAGGAGAAGTGGTAGAGTCTTTATCTGGGAGCAGGTCACAACGTAGAGTGCACAGCAAACAGAAAACTGGGTAAAAGGTACCGGCATCAGCCTGTCAGCTTGGTGGTCACAGCAACACCCTCACCAGGGAGCTACATCAAGGCCGTCACCAGGATGGGAAACTCCAGCAGCTTGGAGTTCAGTGACATCTGCCACACACTGCGTGCCATCTGCTTGTGGGGCACGAAGTTGTAAGGACACAGCCGCAGCACTCTGCAACCAGCACAAACACTATTTCTGCACCAAGCACCATGTCTATCAAAGAGCGCAAATACATACTGTAATTTTCCCAATTTAAACAGTGCTCTTGCAACATGCAGGGTGCCACTGCGGCATGGTGATTAGCAATGTTAAGACTCTGGGTGTGTGTTTCCTACAAAAGCCCCAAAACATGCCATTAGCTTCATTGATATCTGGGAATGTAGGCCCTAGTGTGAGTACAGTTTGTGTGTTTCTGTGTAGAATGGCATCCCAGCAGGGAATGTTCTGCCTTGTGCCTGTTGCGTGCTCTGAAAGGTTCCAGCTTCACTGTGACCCTAAACTGGAAGAATTGCAACTTGTGTTATGGCGAATGAGAAATGTAATTTTAATCTGCTGGAACATGTACGGTATGCCTACTGAATAAAAAAAAGCAGGTATGACAACTTTCTAAATATTTTAAGAAACAATATTTTGAGATACATTAATACGATTGTTTTGCAGGTCACATGGTTGAATACTGGACCAAAACATTAATGGGGTCACACTGTCCTTTTCTCCCCCATGACGACACTAGTCACACACATGCACCTAAACCTCAACAGAAAAATCTTCCAAAAACAATTTTGGCTTGTGTACAGTGCATTCACCCCTTACTAAGAAAATGGAATACTTTTAAAAAACAAAAGCAGAAAATGTTTTTTTTATCAAACCAAATGGATATATTACCCAGTGGAGACTTTTAATGTCAGAACAAGGAGAGTAAAAGATTTAATTTACTGTATATTCAAATAGAAGCAGCCACCTTTTGGAAAAACAATATGGTCACCAGGCCAAGGAACAGTTTTGACAGCACGGTGAGCAAACAAAATGGAAATATCTTGCGAGTGGAAGAACCTGGCAGGATTAATCAAAAATGCCCTCACAGCTCTGTATTGTAGTTTAGTGTGATAACTACACTATCACTGATCTAGTTATAAAGACTCTAATTATAAAGAGCTATGTAATTAGACTGCAATCAATACTATCAGACCACAGTCCTCTACACAAGCACAAGGAATCTGGCTTTCATAAAATGTGTCACACCTGAAAACGTTTTTACAAGACCGGTCACCAAATTGCAAAGAACAGTATGAAAAAGCACTCTGCCATACAGAAATGAAAAGGCTTCTAGCCTAATATTCTAGAAGTCAATTACAAACACAGATAACGTTACAAATTAGGCTCTGAATGACGTGACACAAATGTTCCTAATATTAGCACATTTTAGAGTCAATAAACAAAACGGGAGAATTTTTAAGGAAAGCGAGCAGAAAAAATGATTCAACAATGAATGTAATAGAAATAGTAAAAATCCAAGAGTTCTTTCAGGGACCAGAACCATTATGATCCAAAATAATATAGAATTGTGCCAGGTTCATTGTCAAACCCTTAATCAGTACTGATCCCCTTTTGACTCTGGAACATAATGATTCATGAAAAGGAAAGCTGCAAGATATTGAGGAGGTAATAACCCATGTCAAAAATGACAAGGAATTAGGAAATCAAAATGGAAACGTTTGGAAAAAAAACTACTTTGAGAAGTTATATTGGCCAATCCCAGTTGAAGACCGAATCCAGACCATTTCAGAATTCTAAAATAATTTTAAAAATGAGAGTGATTAAAGACAACCAGTCCCTTGACATTGCAGGAGATCAAAGTCAAATTCCAGACTCACAAGACCAAGAACATCTGGGGCAAGGATAGAACGCTACACGAGATGCTGAAATAAAGCAACATAACCTTCAAGAATGCCCTGTGAAAACTATTTCACCTAATAATGAATATTGGCTAAATCCCTGAAATACGAAGCATGGGGCTTACAACCACACTATACAAGAAATGAGATAAATCAGACCCAGATTAATTGCAGAAGTGATTTAGGGAAACTGTTCTGTGGATTCCTTTAGACACAAATGCTGCGCTCTCAGTCACATTTCAGTCACTGTCACCTCTACCCTAATAAACCAACTCTTCCAGCAAAAACAAAAAAGGAAAAGTTTTGACTTATTGACTTTGAAAATATATTCCTGTTTCAGATTAAAAAAAAAGTGTAAAATGTACAGTAATTCAGTCTATGTACATAAGCAAAGCAGTCAGTGTAAGGACAATCAAAGAACCTCATTCCTTCCACACAAAGCCAGAGAGTGAGACAGACCTGCATCTGGATTCCATCCCTGTTCAATATCTATATCAACTGGAGGGCCACAGAACAACATCCTTTTCCTGGACATCCTTTTTCTGGATGGGATAAAAATCCAGGTTCTCCTACTGTATATGATGATGACCTGCTGCTTGTATTGTTCATAAAGCAGAGTCTCCAGCAGATCTTGGACAAACTGAAATGTAAGAACTCCATGCAGAAATTAGAGTTTGCCATATTTTTTCTATGTATAAATACACCTCAAAATAACAAATTATCAGATGTGAAACAACATAATATATGCTTATAGGACATACAGTATGATATGGAGAGCTCATAACAAGTGAAAATGCCCAGTTTCTTACAATGCTTCCGTGTCTGTGGAATAAATCTAGTCCTGTGCATGACTGCCTGTATCAGGCTCCACATGATACCCTGTAACCAAAACTGGGTGTCATTATGTTGCCTCTGTTTCAAACATCATGTTGTATCATAGCTGTCTTATTACATACAAGACCTGCACTTCCAAAAACAGGCTGTTCTCAATCTTAATTTACAGTAACTTACACATTCTGAAAGGCACTCGGCAGGAGAAAGCCAACACTTTTTATCAAATATTTTATTGCTTCCACAAATAGTGTAAAGAATTAGAAAGTCAGGGCATTTGCAGATTAATTTTTATCTGATTAAAAATTATTAAAATATTTAACAAATTCTTTAATATAATAATTGAAATATTTAGTAGAACAATATTTCAATTAGCAGATTAAAATAAATCTTTATAATTAGCCCAAGCCTAGTTTTACAAAACTACAGAAAGTCACATAAGATATTTTATATTTTAACTACTATTTTGTACTTTTCATTTTCTGCCCAATCAATTTGGATTTGCCCAATCAATTTGGATCTCAGCTCAAAGCCAAGACTCATTTTGGTTACTTGGGGTGAATAAGGGAAGGTGGAAAGGCTCCTTTGACCTACACACCCATCGAGCCTTTTCAGCTTCTGACCTGTTTACAGGATAGTCGGTGCTGATTGAAGGAGTAACGTGACCCCCACTGGTGTGACCTGAAGCATGTATGCACCTGGAAAGGTACAGGGGTCCTTGTTTTGTTGAGAGCTGGGAGGTCAGAAGGCAGCTATTGCCTGCCCTGTCCTGAGTGGTGCCATGTAGATTTGCACGATTTAAGGTAAGATAAGATAAAAGATGACTTTATTAGCCATATACAGTTTCTTGCATTAGGAATTAGTCTTTTCACATACTCCAGCTTGCTCTCCATGAGACACAGACACACAGACAGGGAGAGAAGCTTGGGGTCAGAGCGCAGGGTCAGCCATTGTACTGTACGGCGCCCCTGGAGCAGTTGGGGTTAAGGGCCTTGCTCAGGGGCCCAACAGAGTAGGATTCCCCTGTCTGCCACAGGATTTGAACAGGCAACCTTCCAGCCACAGGTGCCACCGCTCTGATTTGCAGAATACACTACATGTTTAGTGACAATCCAGTCCAAATGGTTTGTTGTGAGTGCCTCTCCACACAGGGACACACTGTGCCTGAATCTATGAGCCTGGAGTGATGGTTGATCATCACATTACTGGCTGTCAGAGGGGAAGAGCCAGGCATGGGGATGGGAGGTGTGCTTCTTCCGCTATTCTCCCCTTTACACTCCACTTCTGACTCATTAAAGCAAATATATCTTCTCTCTGACTCTTCATTAATCACATCACTTGCCAATAGACCTTCACTAACAGCTAATCTTCACTCTCCTAATTACACACTTTCCCAGATGATCCTGTTTGGCCAGGGACACATCTCCATAAACAACACTTGCATCTCTGAATCAGCAGCAGCTAGTGTGTTCTTTCCATTTGTTCATGTTTCACACTCTGTCGGAGACCATCAATTTGTCTACCGGTGGTGTAGCCCAGGGAATAGTCAGTACTCCGCCTGTGTCATCTAGACTCCTCTCAGCTTTGTGGAAAAGGTGTGCTGATAGCCTGCTAAGTTATGGTGCACTACTTCAGGTGCTAACACCTCAATCAACTCTGGTCCAGCAAGACTGTTCCTTGACATTTTGCTACAATATTTTAACTACTATGCAGCCCAGCTTTTCAGAACCTGCCCCACAGTACAGCATTAACTGTATTTTCAGAAACATCCTTAACAGGCCTATAAAGCCAAATCCATTACTAATGAATACTCTTACCAGAGCTCTCACTCCCCCTCCTTTCAGGGAGGATCCTAGATTAAAATAATTTACTACTAGTTAATAGCTGTTCTTATAAGGCTTTTAATTAGCTCAGAGGCCACACAGAGCCTATCCTGACAGCTCCTTTCCCTCATGTGGAATTTCACACCCTCTGAGTGATACTCTACATACTCACTCAGACTTGGTGTGCCTCATTCTACAGGTTTCTTCAATAAACAGGTGGCTTTCAATCAAAATTAACCTTTCACTACCTTACACCCTCTCTATAAAGTAAGTAGCTAGGCAACTAAGCTGCTTACAAGCTTTCAAAATCAAATCCCTACCCATGACTCTTTCCCAAAATTAAAGTACTTTTTCTCCAAAAATCTACTCCAATAAAAATCTCTCAAAAAGTTAGTTTCTCTTAGAAACCTCACATCACTCCACTTCACTGGGTCAATTCACAGGTCATTCTCTCAACACCTGCTCCCACTTCAGAAATGCAGTATAGTCCCCCAGACAGAAGATGAGGAATGATATTGAAGGCTCAGCTTCCTGCTTTTTATATAATCACCTGACCAGTTGTCTTCTCCCAGCAGGTCTGGTGACTGAGGGTGGCAGGATATTTTCAACAGCCTCCTGGGGAATGTAGTTGAGGACAGAGTTTCTATCTTGTCTGAACTTGCTGTTGCCTGACAACATGCACAGGCATATTTTTTGTTTATGTCAGCATTGTGATGTGACATTTCATTCTTAAATATTCTGTTGTAATTCAAATCAGATAAATGTATCTAAATAAAAGTACAAAGTGCATCTTGTTTGAAATTGAGATGAATAGATTGTAGCAGACACAAATATTTAGCAGTGCTTGAAGATAAAAACAGTAACATACCCTTTCAGTCACTCACATCTGTAATTCTCTGCAATTTGTAAGTGAACACATCCATGTTCTAATTTGTGTGTCTTATAAAGATTTCATATGTTATTTTGTTTTTATTTCTGCGCAAAACACTACTAAAAGTAGTGTAATGTAACATGCCGAAGGGTTCTTCTTTAGTCAGTTTAAGTCTCCGGTGTCTAACTTTGTTTTTACTTTACACAATTGTGTTTCCATAGTGACCACTGTCTCAAGGTACCATAATTTAGGCAACATACAATACCAGTAGACAGTCATATTTAAAAATTAACAATACAAAAAAGAATTTTCCATGAGGCATATGGAGCACAGACAAACTTTTATGAATTTTATAAAAAGCTTACAAAAGTTTAATGAAGATGAAAGTTTTTTTCAGCAGAGTTGTGACCCACCAGGTTTTGAAAGGTCTGACCTGAAGAGAGAGTAGAGAGAGAAAGATGAACCTTCATAAGAACCAGCAGTGAATGAGTAATATTAATCCCCTGCTATCGGAAAGCCAGAGAGATCTGAACAAGTGGAATACACTATTTTTGTTTTCCTTCACTATATTCATATCATCAAGAAAAACATCAGTGTACATGATAATATCCTAATATCGTAAAGCTAATCTCTGTGTAAGTCTTATCCCAAGCAGCAGTAGGTGCATATTGGCAATCCATCCCTTTAATAACACAGCTCCAATGGCACAGTCATATCCATTGCTTTCTGTAATAAATGTGTTAGCCTGTTCCAGAGGTTATCACAGTTCTGACACTCTGCTTTACTGGTCTTGTCTGTGTTTTAATCTTGTGTATTAACAGTGGAGAACAGGTCCATTCATCAAACTGTTATCTCTGTTCGCCGTCTGATGTGTCTCTATAAGGTTCCTGGTTGAAAAGCTCTTCTGTAGTCTATTAGGATTCATCATCTCAGAAGACAACACTTTTCTGCTTAAAAATAACTGTGGCAGTTTTGCATATAATTTCTTTTACCACATGGTGCAGCATGTGTTATTACAAAGCTAATACACATTATACCAACATATGGCTAATCTAATGCATGATGCTCAGCTTTATATGGACACACAAAATCTTTGTGTTTCCAATGACAGACACGTCTAGTAAAGAGTTTTGTATCTACAGTATGAGTTAATACCTGGGACAGCAATGAACTTCAGTGTAATGTGCGATTCACTGCACTGCAATTAAGAGTTTCATGTTAGTGTTAAGTATTACAGTACCACAGATGCACTCAATGTACTTTTTCATTTTTCTCAAAAGCTCAGACAGCTTAAACTGAAACTGTCACCCTCCTTCAGAAAAACAAAACCCTACAAAGCTAAAAGATAAAAACAAATCAGGACTAACTGAAGAATTCCACTCTGCTGTCTTTCCTAGCCTTCAATTTGGGCTCTAATCAATCTAATAATTCCACTGGTCTCTTGCTCATGTTTTCACTCCCATAATTCTTTTTCTTCTTGTATTATGGTTTCCAATTTCCTGTGCTGCGGCAGCTGGGTATTCCTCACTGTCCTGAAATCTGGATGCGATAACTTTTTTTTAGAAAAAAAAATGTTTTTCAGGCAATGCATTCTGTTATATCTATGGCTTCTCTCACTGTAATCCTTTCTCCGCTCTCCACTGTTAAAGCTCCCTTATGAGTAATTTCCACAGCCGAACCACAGAGCTCTCTGCTCGACCACAGATCATTACAGATAACTGCAGGGGGATGGAAGGGGGGAGCAGGGAATGCTGTGTTGTATGAGCAGCAGCAGAAACGCTGCTTTTAAAGCTCCTGAGTCCAGCAGCCATGCATAATCACATGCAGAATGAGTTCCTTTTTCTTACCTCTTGCCCACGGAAATGGTGCATTAATTCCTGACCGCTGTGTCCCTGTACATGACAGCTCTGGAGAGGCGGCGGGCTGTCAGAGCTGACTTGTTCACATTTACAGATAAAGTTTCAACAGCTCCACAGCCAAGGTGGAGGAGAGAGAAGATGAGAAGTTGGTTTTGAAAAATGCTTTTTCAATCCCTTAGGCAGCTGCCTGCAGCAGATTAGAGAGACTGAAAAACATGGAGATGTTATGACTGAATTAGTCACGTCTTTAAAGGGGTTATTAATTAGTGGAACTTTGTATCGTCTTTTTGGATGATGCGGTAATGGTTTTTGGGTGTCTGATTGCTTTCTTTTTCTTTCTCTCTTGTTTCCTTTTGCTTATAGAAAAACCCTTTGAAGGGAGAAAGAGAATCTGGCTGGACAAAAGGGTTTAGCTTTTGAAATAAGTATGGATGGGAGACTTCAGGATTGAGACTGAATATGCCGAGAAAATTTAAAAATGATTCACAAAGTGATTGTTTATGCTTTAAGATGGAAAGTAAGAGCCTTGTCTAGAATGCATCTTCCAATCTTCAGGTTGGAGAGGAAAATGGTGTGAGACAGCTTCTTTGATGAGACCTGTGAACAGAAATAGTTTTTAAATTGCCTGAACACCAGAGACCTGTCTGTGGTAATGAGGAGTATTAGGGGTCTTTCTGACAACTCACCTCTCATTGCACCAGCAGCACACAGAGTATAGTTTTGAGCCCTTATCAGTTTAACCTAAGGGTTAAAGTAGCCCCCCAGCACCCAGCAGTGATCCAGGTTTTTCTATGTGAACGACTCATCATCTCACCCTCCAGGTAACATGACACACATCGCACTGCTGTTTGTGTGCTAACACTTTTATGTGTTATTCTGCCCCTGCATGTGATTTAGCATCATTCTGTACTCCTAAGGGCCATTTGTAGGATCCAGTTTTTGCATACATATATTAAGTGAGATAGCACACATCGGTCAAAATATACACTCTCCTTTAAACCATTACCTGTAAATTTCTTGGAATGTGTCAATCTCCTGTCCATGCCACTCAGCTTAGTCCATTTCTATATTTATGTTTACCATATTTCATTACTATATAAATTTACTATATACTTTATAAAAAAAATGCAGATCAACACAGAACGGAACTGCACTGGAAATCACTATAGGAAAAAAAAAAACACCCAATTGAAATTGATGGATCTGTCAGTGCTAGATCTACAAAGACAGCATGTTACCACACCATGTATGCCATGAAAAATTAAGCAATCTGTTAGCGGTTTCCTCAAAGGCTCTTACCTCTACTGCTAACAATGTAGTGTCTTGGTGACACAACATTTACTGTATTTAAAATGTGGTTACAAGAAAATAATACTTATTATCACAGTATTACATTATTTACAATGTAACATTTAATTCAGGAAGCATTGGTGCAAACCTGGAAATTAATAAATCCCCTCCAACTCTGCACATACTGTACAGAGTAAAGAGTACAGAGTAACCTTATACATGAAAAGTACTGGAACTAATGCTGCTACATTACAATGCTTAGAGGGCTTAATTGTATTGTTAAGATTATACTGTAACTGCTGCTCTCAGTGAAATAATGCCATATCGACACATTATTGCAAGGATACAACATGAGTTTGAATGGCCCTTTAGATATTAGAACAAAGGAATGAAAGAAAAGTATATTTGTCACCTGAAAGCCAGTGACTATTTTTTTCTCTAATTGCAATGACCAGGTTATTTTGAAACCTCTTATCTATGGGCAGCTCCTCAGGTTTGCTATTGCATTAGCTGCTGTCAGTTTATTTCACCCTTAATGTCCTTGTCTATTCCAGAATTGGACACTCTCTAGCTAATGTTTACATAACCTTACAGGTACAGTCATTGTTTCTTCTGTAAAACCTCTCTTCATTGTGCCGCACAAGAGATAGATACAGAATTAGATGATCAATTAAGGGTACCATGAAAAGCTACTGAATAAATGTCTAGAAGTAACTGTCTAGAAGTACACCAAAGGCAACTGGACTTTAACACTTTGGTCATGAAAGGGTTAAGCAATGAAATTGCTACTTAGTAACTTTCATTTACTATGTTAACCATGATAAATGTTAACAGCATAAATAGCATGGCTGGGGGGCTTGTTCCAGTCACTTACCACCATTTGTGTAAAGAAGCACTTCCCACTCTCAGTCCCAAATGCACTTGTACTGCCGTTTTCCATTTTTTTATCCTTGCATCCTGGTGTTATTGTAGATCCACAACACAGGCTGTTTGACTGGCCTGTCAGCACCTTTCCAAATTCTGGATATGTGTAGTAACCTCATCGGGTCAAGACTAAAGTTTAAAATTATTATAGTTTCACAGGACTGTTGGAAAACCACATACAAGTGTCCTTGAGTGTAAAAAATTAGAGGTAGGTTGTATGGATTCATTCTAGTAGGCTAGAATCAATGCTCAGATTGTGGAGGAATTAAGGAAACACTGTTCCCCTTGTTAAAAGAAACATTACACTTTGTAATGTATTCCCCTTGCTAAAATGAGTGGGAAAATGTTTTTCACCTTGAAGGGCTTACACTGCCAGAATGAACATGCATCAAATATCTTTCCTCTGCCCCAGTCCTATGACTTTGTCAAGGGGGAACTCCTATGTCCCGGGATGGATAAGCTCTCTTTTACCACACTGGAACCATTTACTGTACCTTGTCACTAGTTTAAATCCAGAGACCTGGGATCAGTCTTGTTGGAGTAAGTACTCCTGTAGCAAGTACTATAGATAGTAAATGCTGGTGAATAAGTGACTGAGCAAGGCAATGAATGAAAATGTCAGTGAGGAAATGAGTGAGAGAGACAGAGTCACTGAGTCCAGTTACACACAGTGAGGTAATGAATTCCGAGATTTGTGCATTACAAGTTGGCTTTCTGACTGAAATGACACACATGAAGCCAAGATCTACAATACTGAAATACTTGAGTCATATTAGTCTCGCCACCCAAAAATCAGGATAGAAGCTCACATCATTTACCATTAAAATGATCTATCTAATAATGTGGTGCTGTCAGCTAGCTTTGTGAAATGCCTATATTAAGCAAATTTATCACATTAACAGATTTTGTTTCGTCCATGCCTCAAAACCAGTGCAATTAGACACAGATGATGAAAGGTGTTACTTAAATCTTGTGTTAAAAACTGAGAAAAGCATTTGTCACTCCAGCTCCTCTCTCCGGGCAGTGTGACAGAAAGCCAAGAACATCTGTCCTGGCTGGCGACATGAGCGCCCCCAGCGAATGGAGCTTTCCGCAATTTATTTTTAATCACCCTTACGTCCTCCTCAGTCTGCGCTCTTGAAAGCTGTGTGTATCTGTGAGACACTACCAGCTACTCTTTTGGCTGTGCTGCATGCTGAGAGGTCTGACCAGCTGGTAGCAAAGAGCTGTCACTGAAGTGTCGAGCAGACAGCCAAAACAGGGAGTCAGGCTGGAATGGCACAAGTCTGTCTACTAATACTACCTTTGCTTCTGCCAACTGTAGAAAGACATGTTTTATTCATGTGTAAAAGTACAAAGGTAACAGCACTGTAGTGCAAGGAAACAGAAGGAAATAGTTACTTGCTTTACACTTGACAGGCTTCAATAACACTTTATTTCCTACTTATAAATGGTTTATTCTTGATTTAGACATGTTTAACAGTTAACAGGGGATTTTTATGAATCATAACAAATGGGTTATTGAAGTGTGGTAATAAGAGGATCCTTTAGGTGAAAATTGCTTTCCATGATATTGGCATTTTAATAATCTCCTATCCTTTGTTAACTCCTCACCCATCTCTAACTTGACATCTATTAAATATAAAACAAAACTCATAAAAATAGGCTGCCCCTGAATAGACAGTGTGCCCAAACTTCTTGAACAGAAGGAAAGGCAGGCATGACATGCCAACTAGTTAAAATGTTTGAATAAACAGATCGTGCAAATGCAAAATGTAAAGCCTTCCTCTAAGTCCACCCCCCCCCCCCCCACACACACACACAAAAACAACTTAAAACTAAATTATATATATATAAATGTAAATAAATGACAGTTCAGATTAAGCATACAAAGGGAAAGGGAATACAGGAGGAGGGAGGACAATACATTATAAGCAGCTCAACCACTGGAATGAGAATCTCTTCTGCCTGTACTGGATGTCTCAATTTGCCAGTGATAAATAACTCATTCCCCAACACAACACACAGCCTGCATAGCTCCGCTGGGCTCGTGGCACCTCATAGAAACAGATAAAAGATGGAGATCTTAATCAGCAACGCTTTTCTCTTTCTGTGTTTCAGTGGCCTTCTCAGGTTGTTTGACACGATCTGCGCAGCTTGTTTTGATCACGGAGCGCAGTGCCTCCGGAGTGCGGGATTCGATTACAAGGAAACTGGAGCCTCGCTGGAGCGCCGCGTTCCTCAATCCCGGCGAGGATCTCTGCGGTTGTTATGGTTTCCATCAGCCCGTGCAGCTCACAGGAAGCAGGGCAGGTCCTTCACACTCTCAGGGCCACTTCCAAAACTTTTTCATTTTGCCCTGCTTTTCCCGACTCCAGCTAAAGCTCCAGCTAAAGTTCCAAGACCATGAGTAACTGAAATAAAAGACAGATTGGTTAGATTGCTCTGTTCTATACTTGTGCAATCTCTTGCCAGATCTAGCCTTTAAAAATGTTAAGAATTAATTTCTCATTTTCATAACTAATAAATACTGTATGAGGCCAGAAACACCAGCCTTGACTAAAAAGACTCGACGACACATTATTTTTCATCTTCTAGACAAAGCAGGGAAGAAATAAAGAGGCAAACGGGATACATTACAGTGTTTACTGTAGCTAAAGTAAAATTTAAGTAGAGGAATGTTATGCTTAAATTGTGGAATGCATCAGGAAGACCTTATTAAAATAAACAGAGATAGAGCTACTGAGCAGCAAGCAGATTCAGTACAGTACATTCTGGGGTTAATGGAAAGTTTTACTCTGACAGGCTAAAAGAATAAAACTTTTCAAATCATAGACAGAGAAGGCTACCAACGAATCCAGTTGAAGAACTGTATTCAACATCCTCAAAGGAATTAACACCATCAACGTAGTGGTCTGCATCAGATTCAACAGGTAGCATTGAGCCACAGGACATTTAAACCTGAGAATATTAACCACCTTTTTTACACAATTATGGATGTGTGAATCTGGAACAAATTACCCAGCCATGGTTTTAAAGTTATCCTGTCTTATTTTAAGAAACAGCTGGATGGTTCAATTAGCTACTAACTATCCAACGCATATATCGGCTGAATGGACTCCTCATTTGTGACTCTTCTTGTTTTTTATGTTCAGTAAATGAAGCAAAAAAGAAATTGTTCCAGAGCGAAAAGCATGGAACCCTTTTTTAATGTTTTCTCTGCCTCTTTTTCTCCCTCCCTTTTTATCCTTTATCTCTTTTTGTTTTTCCTCTTTCCGCATATTTCTATCTCTCTTCCTATCTGCTTAGGACACTCATTTACTTTACCCTTGTGATGAATGTGTATCTGCACCTCACCCCAACCCACCCCATTGAAATGTGGGACACTACTGAAATAAATCCTTGGCATCAGCTTTAACTTGGACTCATAACTGCGCAGATACATGACTGGTGACATTCAGTATTGGCAAATATATGTGTGGGGAAGAAAAGTGAGGGACATAATTACACCATGGGAGGTGTAAAGTTAGACATCGTGCAGAGGAAAAAGGTCTGGGTTTTGCAGTAGGCCCATTGCTGCCAAAATCTAGGCAATGCACAGAAGCAATAGAAAAAGCAAATGCGTGGTTAGATACTAAAGAGTGAAGAATATAAGAGAGGTTAGGTTAAAACTGGAATGCATCAGTTAGACCACATCTGGAGCATACATACTCTGCTTGCATATAGCTCTGGTCACCATTTCACAAAAGGGATTAAGAAACATTTGAGAAATTCCAGTGAAGAGCTACATGAAGCTTTAAGAAGTTTTAAGGAGAAGAATTCCAAAGAGAAGGTAAAGGAGTTTAATCTTTTCAGTCTCTGTACAAGACATCTGAGAAGAGACCTGACTGAGATCTTCACAATTGTTAAGGAAGTCAATAAGGTCAATCCAAACTTTTTTTCAAGTTGGATGCAATGAGCAGAACATGAGATCATAACTGGAAAATGGTCATAAGCCAATTTCTCGGTAAGATTATAAAGTGCTTTTTTTACACAGACATTTATGGGGCACATTGCTAGGACATTGAGTGGAGGCAGAGACACTGGGAACTTTCAAGTATAGACATGATACTGTAACAGAATCACTTAGTGGGCAGAAACATTATGAGTACTGATGGGCTGGATGGCCTATTCTTGTTATAATCTTTCTTCCGTTCTTAAACCTGAGTACACTGAGATCTCTTTGTATTAGTAATTTTGTGAGTCAAGGGTATACACGTCTTTCCTATATGGTAGAGTCAGGGGTGGAAAAGGACTTTCATAACAATAGAACTTTAGAATGTGGGTGAAAATTGTGAACAGATGAGACATCCAGGGAATTTGATTTAGACGTTTAAACCTCTGAAAAGTACTGCCAAAATGAACCCAAGGGATGTCGTCACATTGAGCAGTAACACAAGGATCCAGGGGTGCAGTTGGAAGTAAAAAACAGATATGCTTAGGGCTTAAATGTGGAAGCACTTCCACTTTATACAAAGATTAGTTGTGCTGGAACGGGCTGCCATGTTGGGTTGTTGACAGTGACTGTATGCAGACTTTGAAAAAATGCCTGGATGCCATTTTGGGATGGATTAGCTACTAACAATTAACATTGCAAGATGTGCTAAATGACCTTCTCTCCTCTGCCACCTTTCATATGTGGCTATAAACCCCACCTGCTTTCTAGAGAGTGGTCTAGGAAGAGTATTCAGAGTGAGGGAGGTTACTGAAATATCAGGTGATAGGGGCTGGAGAATGTTGAAGATGTTACCATCTGTTACTCAGTTTGTTTTCCTGTATTATTTGTATTTGTTATGTCTTCAAATATTAACCGTTGAATCCCTGTTGAGAACAACTGGCTCTTTCAAAGATCAAACCCTGACAGAAACAGGGCCATGCCTTGGTGAGATCACACCAGAGCTGCCTCAAGTCTTTAAACATAAACTCAGCAGTGCAGGACAAAAATAAAAAGAAAATGGCCTTCACAGTCATTGTTTATTCAAACATTTTGCAGGAAAAACCCTGGTGAATGTAACAACTCATTTGCAAGGGAGTCCTGGGGGACCAGTCACGCAAGCTTAAAGCACTGTTCATTGTTTGAGTTTAATGTGAAATGAAATGGACGAGTAGCAATAGCGCATGCATGGGAAATAATGTTACCATATGCACTGTAATACTAGAGGAAGATCATGGCTGGGTGAGGATGATGTGATCATATGAAATACAGATGGGGATGTAATTTGCTGTATCTATTGTTCATATAATAATTTACTGTATATCATCATACAATAGGAATTGCTGTGCTGGTTTTTAATGCATGGGGGTAAATTTAGATACTTCATCTTGAGAAAAATGAAATTAGAATTGAAGAATATATGCAAGGCTCAGAGTAAAATAAAACTGATTATTCATTTTTTCTTATCTGTTTCTAGTATCTTAATGACCCAAGAACCCCATCAAGCTGTTTCTTAAAGAAAACGTCAGATTTACAAAAGTGGCTAGGAAGTTTACTTTAGACTCCCTCAATTCTGTGTAAAAAAGTGGATGGAATGATAGAGCGCTGCCCTTTCAGTCAGACAGAAATGTGGGATCTTCTATAGCTACAAACAGTCAAAGCCTGGCTGAGCATCTGTCACCTATAATGTACACTGTACAAGGGCATTGGTTTGGATGATAATGAAAATAATAATGTATGCACCATAAAGAGCAAAGAGAAGGAGGAATGCATGCCTTATTGGATAAGTTCATACAGTGCCTGCTGCCAAACAAGACAGCCTGACTAAAGGACCCTATGCAGACGGCCAAATCTGGAAGGGAGTGAAACATACACGGGGGAGAGAAGACTAGGCTAAGCCGGTAGATGAACAGGGCGGTGTGTCGACAGTGCACTGGTGCTCGGGGAGGGGGCGTGGTCCAGTTGAAAGTCCAAAGGGAGTCCGATGGTAAATCCAGGGTAAAAGCAAGAGTCCAGAACTGGGTAATCCATCCACGACAGACAAGACAAAAGTTAAAAACTGGAGTGGGATCTGATGCAGGTACAGGGAAATAAAAAGGAGTAACAGGGCCAAGTGCTCCAAGCCCCAGACCCAGATGGTCAGGACGCCGTTGTGAAGCCAATTGGGCCACTCCTGGACCCACTGGTAGATGGGCTTCAGGGCGTCCATCTTCCAAAGCTGAGCCCAGAATGGTAGGAGCATCTGGCTTATAAAGGGAGGGGCTAGAATGGGAGTCAGGTGCACGAAATCAACGAAAATGGGAAAGTGCCGGAGCGCCCTCAAGAGGAGGGACTTACAATCGTGACAGAAATGTGGTACAGACCACTGTACTTTAGCTTGTTGAATAATTGAATGAACCAAAGCAAAAAAAAAAGATTACTCTCAGTCTCTGGCTGAGATTAAATAGTACTTGCTGCCTGTCACGATTGTAGTCCCTCCTCCTTAAGGGCGCTCCGGGTCTTTTCACTTTGGACTCATTCTGTGCACCTGCCCCTTGTTCCAGCCTCCTTCTCGTTCCCCTTAAAAGTTCCGGGCTCTGCATCTTATTTCCGTATCGTGCGAGCCCGGGTCCGGATGAGCCTGGCTCCGTCATGGTTTTAAGTCTTTGTTCCTGTTCCTCTTGCCGGTTCCTGATTTTATCTCCTGTTTCAGATGGATTGCCTGGTCATGGACTCTAGCTTGTTTTTGGATTCCCCGTCTGGATTATTTTTTGGATTGTTTGCCTCGGCCACACCTCCCCCGTGCACCAGCGCATTGCATGGACACGCCCCCCTGTTTTCATCTCCGTATTCCTGCATGACTTTTCCCCAGTGTTTCCTCACAATTCTGGATTGTGTCGTCTGCATAGGGTCCGAAAAAACTGTTCATTACACTGCCTGAATGCTTCACTGTGTAAAAACAAAAACTGTAGAAACTACTGTACTGTTGAATACATATTCCTTTACCCTGGAACATGTCATAAATGTCTAAAGATGGATCAATCAACTCATGCCTCCATTAGGGAAAGGCTCTACCTCCCACAATACACGTATTATGCGGTAAAATTCCAAGGCTCAAACCATCTAAAGATAGCACTGTATGTAAGTAAAGAAAGCCTTGAATTGAGAGGGAGCCATCATGTTTTATTTGGGTTCCTAGAGGCTCACTGATTCCTGAGGCTAATTGAGCCTTATTCTTTTCTAGCTTCCACTACAATTTCATCCACGCAAAACAACACACACACAAAAGACCTCCTATCTCCTGCTGAGTCAAAATGGTTCATTTCCATATGATTGATTTTGTTTCTAAACGTGTGACTCCAATTTGCGTTTTGTCTGCCAGCTTGAGATATACGACCCATTTCGGCATATTACTTTCCCAAGAACAAAAGAAGGTTTTGAATGGAGGAGGAAACCATTTGGCCCATCAAAGCCCATCCTTGTCCACAACCTTAATCAATGCCAGATCTTCGTACAGACAGTGCCTGAATTATCTCCATAAATCACTTTGAAATAACCGGTTCCATACGTCTGAGATGCTTTATCATAAATCACGCAAGTCCCCCATTCACAATTTCAGTGGTACTCTCCAGCCTGGCTCAGCCTGTGTTTAAAACTTTAGCTTTTCTTCAGTGGTATCAAAACCACAGGTTGATTCCCCCCAGAGAGTGTTCTTTATCATGTGCTTAAATATATATATTAATTTTTTCACTGTGGCACTGTTTTTTTGTAAATGATATCTGCTTGTTAACTGTGCCCAACGATGTTAACTCTGATTTGATTTCCAGAAACCATACGGATGCAATAAGAATACTGTGATGGTCTGTATAATGTAAAAGTAAATTGATCAGGAGCCACTGATGTGTGGCCTTGACCTCTGGGTGCTGACTCCCCTCTGTCTCTCAGCAAGACTCACGTGTCCCTGTCAGCCCTGGTAGGACTGTAGTCTGTCTCAGTTCAATGCTGAGCCTCTGAGTTTGCAAAGCAGAGGGTGTGGCATAATGTAGGTATCTCTTCTGATACTTACTGTATCATATTGTAATACCACAAACCATAGTGAAATCAGATAAAAAGAGTAATCTAATCTTAGTAATGCATGATTGTAATTTAATAAGTAAAAGGCAGCACAACTAAATAATCTATAAACTACTTGAATTACATACTGTATTTGTAATGTTTTTTTTACATTTAAATTCAAAATGAGTTTTCCTTTTACTGTGAAAGTTTCAAGATGACTTCACTAACACACCGTTTTCATTACAGGGAGCATGAAATGTCCCTCTGTTGTGCCCTGTGAGCCCTTTCTGATAAATTTAAAAAAAAACATCTACAGTACATGCTTTGGTTGATTCTTGTAGACCTGAGCTGGTAGCTATAATATCCCATGATGTCATACAGTAGGTAACTGAACAGCCAGGAGGTCAAAGGGCACACCAGTGGGGAATACTACACCTCCTTGTATTAAACCCAAAATGATCCTTTAGTGTAAAATTATTTTTGAGGCTGTGCCACGGATTTGCCAAGCTTTGCTGGACAATTGTAGATTAGCGCTGGGATGCAGTGTGTTAATCGCTAAGGTCTCTCAATTTTGAAGGAAATATGCAAGGAACTTGCAGGCAGACAGTGAGAGATGTATCTGTACTTGCACACAGAAGAGCTTTCAATGTGTCTAAAGGGGGAGAATAACTCTAACAGGTGAGCATGGCAGGGGGCCATTTCTGCAGGTCCTTGCTCTCTCCCGAGAGAGAGAATACAGATATCTGAGTCACTCAACTGGAAACTGACTCTTAAACAATTGGAGTCTAATAGCAATTGGCTAAACAGATGCTAAACAATATTTTTCTTCCATTAATGTGGAATAAAACTTACAACTCACTGGTCAAAATATTAGGAATTTCAAATTAAAAAGCTTAGTAATGGGCAATTTAAATTTGTCTTGAGTAAGAGGAGACAGAATTGCACTACCACCTCTGGTCAGAATTATCCACAGACCTCAGTTCTATTGAAGATCAAAGTGATGTCTAGTTCATTTCCATTTACCATGGCCTTCATCACATCCTTAGCTGAGGGTGATTCTACTAGAGGAATAGGCAATAATTTGTAAATCTTGTAGAATGCCAGCTACATCTTGTTCAAGTTGCTCTTGCTGTTCAAAGACACAATATGTCATTCAATGGGGAGTCCTAATATTCTATGCCATTGAGTGTGGATGGTACCTAGTTGTTTGGTGGGCAGTAGTTTTATTTTCTGGAGTTGCTTTGTAAAAGAGCCACGCTGTGTTGCCCTGACTCTGTGGTGGTGCGGTCACTCATCCATTAGACAGGTACATCTCCCCTCTGCCATGGCTCCGTCCCCAGAGCCATCCTGCACAGTGTTGGCATGGTGACAGCCAGGCTTTCTGCACACAGCTGAGCCACCTGTCATCTGTGGATCAAGCAGGATAGGCAGCAGCTGCCACTGCCTGTGAAGAGGAACAGAGGAGGTTCAGGGAAGTCACCCTGGGCCCAGCTGAAAGGTAATACTGTCATAAAAGGCAACTAAGAGGGGAAACCCACTTTAAAAACTATCATTATCTTAAGTGCTTCAATAAAATTGGGATGTGCTGTACAAACACAAAAGAAAGTTATTTGGAAGTAAGAATTGTGTAACTTGACATGACATTACTCTTAATAACATGCTTTCTGAATACGCTGAACCCCTACAGTATGTTACAATTAGCTACTTGTCACTTGTGACCTATGGTCCCAAGCCAATGCAAATTCACAAGACATTTTGACACAGGGCCAGATATTCCAAAGATCTACTAATAATAAAAGGTTTACTAATGAATCAAAACTGCTCTGTGTAAATGTACTTCCTTTCGTAGCTTCCCAAATGAATAAATACATTTTACAGTTCCTCCTTAGGAGTCATTTTTTTTAAATTACACATTTACATTAATCACATGGATGTTTTTGAGCAATTTGTCTCTTTCAATAAGTTCAGCAATCGATTTTTCAACCTGTGCCTTCAGTTTTCAAGCTTAATGAGTTGTAAATTCTCTCTTCCTTCATTAGTGAGCCAACTCTGGAAAATCATTCCCTAATTTGGCAAATTTGCTCTTGCAAACATTTGTATTCTAAGGCTATATTTGTAAAAGTAATATGGATGAAAATGTTTCCTGTTGTTTTTTAGTTTGGCACATTGAGAATTAACCTCAAAAAGCTTTGGGAGTATGGAAGCCATTTAAACTCTTTTGTGGAGCAGTGCCTGGTTGTGCTCAGTGAAGAAACCCAAAGATGTGCTGACTTCTTGTGCTTATTTTGGTAGCACGGGTTTTGGAGTGTGTCAGAAGCACTGCGCCCCACATTCCTGCCATGCTGATTCTCTGCAATCATGTCATCTGCTAATCCTGTCATCAAAACTAATCCTCCTCAAATGTCAGGGGAATAACTCATCCCCTGTAAACAGTAATTATTCTATCTGCCGCCAAGTGAAATCAAACTTATTTTACAACAGCACAAAAATATAAAATGGGTTGTCATCATAAGTGCTCCCACAAGCAGATGGGTGAGAAGCTGATGCAGGGGTGAGAGGCGTCTGATTAGAGCCGAGCTACCACTCTCTGCTGTTAAGTCCAGCTGATTTATGTTAATGCTCAGCTACATAACCGCAGGTATAAATGGACCAGAAAAAATACAACACCAGCAATCCCTGTGCCACTGTCCACACTGCTATTACAAGCTATTTTATTCTCATGATATAAGTCCTTAACCTTCTGATTAACAGCTAGAGTATTGAAACTCCTCACCAATTTATGAGACCACATCAAGTTCAACAACAAAGCATAGGCATGAGGTCACCAGTTAAAATTTAGAGAAGATGCTTTAAAAGATGGAAAACGGTTGTGCCAAAATGTTGACCGTAATAGCTTCAAGAAGATGCTGGATGATATTTAGAGATTAATTAACTACTTGAATTCAAATGAGCACTCAGTTGTGTAGTGGCACATAACCATAGCTAGAATGGCCAGTCAGAGGACTGTTGGTCTAGTCTATGTGATTAAATTGAAAATATCATCACAATTAAAATAAAATAAAAGCCCTCATACTAAAGTATTTTCATTACCTAATAGTCAACAGCCAGAATGTCCTTCCTCACCTGCCCTATGCGAAGCGACGGATCGGGGGGTTAGCCCAGGCTCAGCAGTGCAAAGAGTTCTGGAGTGCCCTATAGAAACCTATGCCCTCAGGCCATGGACGGAGCGGCGACCTGGTGCTAGGCGGGTCTCAGGACATCCTAACGTCAATGCTGAGCGAAGCAGAATAAGTGACCCGGAAATATATAGCCCCAGAGAAAGAGAGACCGAAAGGAGAGCAAAGCACGGGAAACTAGGGACAGGACAGAGTAGGAGCGCCCCCTGGCTGCAGAAGGCGTGACAGTTTGACCCTCACTTGAGCAATGTCTATTACTCACTCCATTTCCCGTCACCTCTTCTGCATTTGCTCAATGTGGACAGATGTTGTTTCATTACAGCTCAGCAAATTGATAATACAGTATCTGCATTAGTGACCCTAGAGAAATGTTTCTGCACAACATCTATAAATAGCTGTTTTTTCATGCTCCTCCTTTCATGCACACCCCTTGTCTGTCATTCCATTAATGAAAGGATCTGTTGCAGCAGAATTAGAAAATTCAAAATTACCTGAAAAAAACAACAAATGCATTTTTTGCATAGTAGTTTAGCTGCCTTCTGCACAGCACTGTGTATAAATTCAGGTGGGTAGCTGCGCCAGCATGTGTAGGCTGCAAAGGAACAAGTAATAGGTTTATTCCATGCTGAAAAAAAGAAGAAAGAGAACACAACGTTTCGGCCGTGGAGCCTTCTTCAGGTGTCACTGTGTATAAATGTTTGTTCCAGATGGGAATTGCTCAACAACGTGAGCTCAGCTGAAAGAGGATGAACAAAGTATTGAAGTGTGAGGATGCAGTGACTATTCCCATCCTCAGTTGACCTCTGTCCTGTGTTTCGGTCTTCCTGCCTGCACGCTCAGTGTGGGGTCTAGTAAGCTCAGTCCCATTCTCCTCACTCAGATCTTGTGCAATCTGTCAACCCAAATGCACTATTGTCAGGAGATCTAAGACAAAACAGATTGGTGATCTTTGCCCAATTTGTAGCATTACTCTCTCTGCACCCGTTTTCATTTGTTTTATGTCCTTTTCCTAAAATAACAGTTCCCTAATTTTAGTAATAAACTAGAGGTAGCTACAAGGGAAACAAATTGGAGGTCGTACATCTCCACTGACCATGGCAACTTTGTGGCAATTCTGCTGTTGATCATGTCTGAAGAAAGCAGTCTTCTGATCCCCTAAGGCAAGACACTTTGTAAAGTCAATAGTATCGTATGGTTTATTTGGAATGTGTATTTTTAGTTTGTGTACATATTAGACAATGCAGGTTGATATAGTAGATATGCACCTGTCTCACTGGTAAGTGTTTTAAAATGGTATGAAAGAATTGTGTTACAGAAAATGAGTATCGTATTTCTGATAACAAAATGGATTTGGTTATCTATAGTCACTTTAATGTAATTAAATGAATCAAGGTTAAATATTTCAACAAATACTGTATAGTACATTTCAGTATTGCATGGAATACGTCTAGAACATAAATGTGTTGTTGAGACATATACACTGAAATAATTATTGGAAAAAATGAAGAGATACCCTGCATGATTGCCTATACAGTATATCCCAGGTTTAGGAAAGTGTGTGCCTTGAATGTCAGGGCTGATTTTTAATTCCAGTCCACCACTGCATGTTACTGATTGAGTCTTCTCATATACAGTCCTTAGTTCTTACTGTATATCTGTAGAAGTATTACAATGTACAGTAACTTTGCAACCTGAGTAAATATATTAGTACATTTGATTACTTAAACACATTGTTAATGATTTTAAGCTATAGTGTTAAATTTAATAATTTCTCATTTAAGCACACATGCTGCCAGTCCTTTAAATTTAAACTGCTAGGGACATGTACGTATACTGTATATTGTCCTTTTATCCACATTCAGATGAATGAATGAATGAATAAATGAATGAATATTCCTGTGTCATGACTCTGTTCCCCCAACTAGAGCATGAAAGGCTGCAATACAATCAAAGTCTTTAAAATGACACATTCAGGGGATCCTGAGAGGATCAACCAACAAGAAACACACATTCATAGCAGAAAGTGGGCCCTGTAGCGTGGACACTATTGGTCGCAAACCAGGTTATTCCTCGATATGTCAGTTTGCTGAGAGCTATTAACTGCCTTTTGTGTTCTTTTGTTATTACTTTTGAAATGCACTCTAACTAACTGTTATACAAAATGGGATCGTCTATTAAGCTGTAGAATGTCAGTAAGACAGAGGAAACATAGGCCTCAAAGGTAATGCTTAAAATATATCATATAATACAGAAATAATACACTCTTTAAAATGTTGTGAGATAGAACTACTTTATGGCAATGTAGTCATACTCGAATAACTATGTTATTATATGGTAAGTATAAACTTATTAACCATTAACCATCGTCTTTATTTTAATTTATTTAACATGAAACAAACTTGTTTTGGCCTTGGAAAAAAAGGTCTTGCACTTGTTTTGAGGTGGTCTGCATGCAGTGCAGAGTGCATTGTCAGTCTCAGCACATCCACCTCAGCTACATTCGTTTTCTCTTCTAAACATCAATCCACATTGCCTCCGTTAGTTGCAATTACTTCCCCACTGGCATCTCTAAGGTACATTTATTGACTTTGGCTGTTAATCTGTATGTCTCGGTTTGGGGCCTTTGTGTAAAAAGCATGTTTTACTTCTTGATGGGCAGACTAATTGCTAGTGAGATCCCTTAATTGGAAATCAAATGCAACTGCAGAAACATTGTGCTTTACCCCCACATGTAAATTCAGCAGTCCAGTCACGTGCCCTGGGAGATGAGTGTGTGTGGACAGGATTGGGAGACATTGATAGAACCTCTGTTTCAGTTCAGTTGTCCAGGAGTCTACACAGACCGTGCTTCTAAAGCGAGCCAGGCTTATCTGGGAGGAACTCAATGTTTAGGTCTTGTAGAGTGCACCTCAGGATATTGCACAGTAATGACAACGTTTTGTGTTTTTGTCTTTTGCAATGAATCAATGTGGTAGCTGAACCCCACTTTCATGAAAATTAGAATGACCTGTGTTTGTGTGGGGCAATTAAGCCACCTCATACTTCTTTTTGCATACCATACACAGCTACAGGTTGGCAAGAACCTCCTCCCAGTCATTTTCATTTGCTGGTCTTATTCTCGCCATGTTCCTTTTTACCTGCGTGCTGACGCAGAAAGAGTTTAGGCAGCTCCTCTGTTTCTCAACCACCTCCAGGAGTCCTACTGGAACTCTCCCCTTCCGGGGTTTGATCTTTTACTTACAGTACCCGGCCTCTCCTTGTGACACCCCTTTTCTCACTGCCACACCTGAAAGTGAGGGTCCGACTTCCATGGGCTGACCAGCACCGCTCACTCACTGGCCAATCTCCTAATATCCATGCACACATTCGAGCAGTCTCAGTCTAAGCTTTCTTGCTGTCCTGTTGCAGGAGACATAATCTACTGTATATGTTCTCAGATTGACAAGGGCTTGAGGCTTGCTTGAAATGACAATCACTGTATGCATGACCTGGACTTGTACCACATAGATTCGGTCAAAACAAGTTCATTTTATGTGCATTTAGAAGGTTCTAATTAACTTGGTACTGCTCTGAGGCAACAGATTGTAATACAAATCTCCTTCAGAGCTTTTTGTTGTTATCTGTTCTATTTATATGTTTTTAATGTGAATAGACTATAGTTAAATGGGAAACTTGGCACTATGCGGAATGGTTTGTTATTCATTAATCCATTACACATGGGTATAATACTTTAATAATTTCAGCAAAGTCCACCAAATCAAGTTTCAAAAATTAATTTGTACCCTATTTCAAAATGTTTTCATTATGTTCTTCTCTACATTCAATCACATTCAGTTGGCATATGGCCAGAATCCCTCATAGACTACCGTATGCTCCATGATTGGACAACCATGACAGGCCTCTGTCATGGATGTCAGGGAACCTGTGTGTAAACCGCTTGGTACATATGTTTGTCAATGAATATCAAACTTCAAACTCAATATTTAAAATCCCTTTATAATGTTTCTTTAATAACTAGTGTTCAAATTAAAATAAGTAACAGGATATCCTATTCTCTGTAGAATTTTGTAAATTCTTTAAAAATCTATTTTTTTATATTGTAAGTAACAAAGGGTTCTTTATTTGGAGTTTTTGGATGTGGTTCTTTTTAGGGGATGGGTCTCTTCAGTGCTACTATTTTGGGTCAAAATATCCCTTGTTCTTCACTGTCTCTTTTGTTGAATGACGACTCATCACTGAATTATCCCTCTGCAGACGGAAGGGGGTTTTGGTTTACTGGCATTACAGCTGCTAAGGAGACCCTTCCTCAGTGCTGATGGTCTCTGCTTTGCTTTCCCTAGTATCAGTCTCTTCACTTGATGCCACACATATGTAGTTCTCCATTGCATAGGCCCTTGGAGCTGGGAGGGAACTGTCTACAGACCCTGTAGAGGCTAGGGTACAGCAGCAGACACTATCAAAGCCTTGTTGATCCCACTCTTAAATACTGCTATCAGATGGGGATTCCTGGGGTCCTCTGCTATTGGGGAGGAAGGGGTTTACTACCTGGGGAGGATTTCGAGGATGGAGGTAGAGGAGCACAGGAGAAAATGGGATTGTTTTTTGTTGTGTTATCTTGTATTACAGAGTGTTCAAAATTAGCAGCCTTGTAACGCCTTCCCCACTAAATCTGACCAAAGTGGTTGCACATCACTGCCAGCTTTCTTTGGGAGAGGAGTACTGGTGTTCTTCAGGTTGAATTAGAGAACCTGTGCCCTGTTAATCAACACCAGCAGCGACCTGAACAGTGTTGTGCTGGGGAGTACTTTGCCATGTACTGAGGATATTCTCATTTAAGAAACTGACAAGGAAATCAATGATGATAATTGCAGCATTCCAAAATGGAGTTTGCTGAGAATGCAGGACTGATTCTGCCAAGTTGTTAGGGGATTAAGTGTGCCGTGCTGGAGCCAAGACACAGGCACAGAAAGTAAATTAATTACTGTTTCAACCATATTGTGACCAAGCGTGTGAGTGAAAGTGTGTGTATATGTGTGAGTGAGAGTTTGTGTTTTTGTGTGTGAGTATGTGTGAAAGAGAGCATATACTGTATACCGCACGTACGGGAGATTGCATATGCGTGTGTGTGTGTGAGGAGAGGCAGCATGCGTGCTTGGGTCACTCTCTTTCTCCTGCCAATGGCAATAAGTAATGCAAAGAAACAAAGGCAGTTTAAAATAGAAACACACAAACGGCAGACGAGCCAATGCAGAGCTGTAGGGCCAGTCTGTGTTGGCATAATCTAAGAAATATTTGTCTATGTCTTGCAAAGCAAAAGAGCAAAGAAGGATTTTTTTTTCTTATAAATAAAATGTCAAATGGGTACCCAAAGGAAAAGGTTTAAAATATTCTTACATGTCAGTTTCTGTTTGTGAAAACATAGGCCAGGCAGAGTGAGGATATATGGTCCCTTTTCAGTATTTACTGACATGTGATTACTAACATTTCAACTTTTTCCATGGGGTAGTCTATTTGAAACTTTAGAAAATGAACATTTTCGATTCACGGTGGACCGTTAACTTGTTCTTCTCTCATCCTGCTCCACTTTTGTCTGCCATTTCCCCTGAGCAGGACACAACCGTTCGGGGGCTGCCTCTATATCAGAGCTGGGGGCACCCAGCCAGAGGCAACTGTTGGCATCCTGTGTCATTAGGCAAGACTCGGGACCCCTGCAAACATGAGTCAGGAGGGAGAGAGACGTTTATACTACTGATTATCGCTCTGACCTCTCACCTCCTCCAAAGCCATTTATTACATAAACAGTGGGGGTTCTGGTGTGACCCCTGGCCACCCCCACCCCCTCAACATGCACCATCCCAATTCTGCACAGTCCAGAGTTCAGCTCCTGCAATCCTAGGTCACATGTTTCTGTTCAACACAGTTTACTTCCATCAAGGAATATTTCCGTAAGGTTTTGATTTAAACCAGAAACAAAGATTTTTTTTTTAAATGCACTTATTCTTTTAAAGAAAAAAGTCATTTAACTATTGTGGAGTGGTGTCTTGCAAGAAGACATCCTTTCTTCTCATCTCTTCAAGGATACAACGAAGGCTTTAAAGGTATATTTGAGGCTATTTTACACCTCATTATTTTAAATGGACCTCAAAAGTATGAAATATGATAAGAAAAAAAAGGAAGTATTGAATGAAATATGTGAGATGAGGCAAAACTTTACAGCTTAGTTTATATATACATACAGTATTTGCAAGCGTTCCTCTCTAAGATTAATATAATGGGTAAGTACATTTCTAATTTTGCAGGATTGTCTTTGGATGCTGTAATAAGCCCAGGAGAATGCATTTTTTTTTCTATGCCTTCAGAGTGGCTTGTCACAATTAAAGAAGTGGTAATCAACAAAATGTTTTTACAAATTTGATAATGGTTTCATGCAAAACTATATAATACCAGTATTGGGCTTCAAACATTTCCTTTCCCTCCTCCAAGCAGGATAATTTTACAATTGTCTCATGTAATTGTTAGCCTAATCAAAACAAGAAGTATGGGTTCATGGGAAGATTTCTGATCCCTGCCCAGGACTTGTGTTTCATTGTATTTTTAAGGTTTATTAGACCCTGCAAGTTTCCTCTACACAATAGCATCTCCACACTGGAATTAAAATCCTTTCCTTATAATCAACCTGCTGTAGAATATAGTTGGAGTATTCTCTATATACTTGACTATTATCATAAGTCATTTAATGAAGGATTACTATTCTCTAAAACAGGGGACATCCAGTGGCAGTCAAGGGCATGTTGGGACGTTAAATCAAGAATCTCCTAGTAAGAATGGATTCAACCTAGCTACAGGACCTGCTAGCCATATGCTGTAACTGGGACCATACTAGACCGGAGTGAATGCAGCATTCGTATGAGAGGGCTGCACTGTGGTTTGAATTAGTGAACTGCAAATCTACATACATTGCATATTTGCCTTCTGGGCAATATGCCACAGACGCCACAGACTCCGACTTGATAATGGACAGCTAAAACAGATGGATTATGAATCTCTTCATCATTTTCTTTCTTATTTCTAGCTCTCTCCCCCAATGCCTCTACCCATTTCAGTTTTAAAACCATCCAGAGCACTTTTATGGTGAAATTGTGTACTGGAAAGATGCAAAGACAAAACATGTTTTGCCATTCATGGTGCAAATATTGCAGAAAAAACAACAATCTCTGAATATGGCACATACTAAAAACAGGTATGAAAAAAGAATGAACCTTACACTTCAAACACAGAGGAAGCTGAAGTGTAAGTCTTTCTTTTTACTCAGTACAATGACCTAGAAACAACCAGAGCATTCTATAGTTGACCTGATCTCCTTAAACCAGTCACTTTGAGGTTAAATTTCTGTTATCTTACTGAAAATATCTAAAGAAAACAGCCTTGAAGGAGTCACAGCCAATAATTTTATCTGTAATCCTTTTGCAGATATAGTAATTCAAAGCCTGGGTATCTGTAAGAACACATTTTCCAGCATGAAAAATGCAAGCTGGAATATGAACCTCAGAGAGGAGGAGAGTATGTGCTTCTCTTGTTTGGTGATGAAACAGGAGTGTGCATTGTCAATAGTCATGCTGTTTTCCTGTCATGATCTGCCCACCTCTGCTGCATGGTTGAAAAGCCTGAAACTCCATTTCAAACGGTCCTTTGGAATTCTGCAGCATCTTGTTTTAACCCTTACTTCTTGTTTATTCTCCATGACCTTACAATCTCCCTCTGCCTTCTGAGAACTTCACACATATTGGGCATGATTATTGCTTATGTATTTCATCAACATCCATGACAAACAATGACTAAGGCATAAAACATAGCACAGTGCACAACGTACACATTGCAGCAAAAGCTATGTTTTTGGCTTAACGCAGTATGCAACAGCAGGTTCAAGATCCTGGGTTCACTCACTATAGACTCTGGCCAATCTCATGTTGTAGGTTTGAACTCATCTGACCTTTCGGGTCCCCCAGTGCTCTGTTTTTTTGTTTGTGGAAAAAAGGCACTGTTTGGGGTTTATGACCTAATTGAATTAGTCTTTTTCATTCCAGCTGAGTCCCCTGTATGCTCTTTGTTTCCATTCGTGTCACTGTATTAATATCCACCCCTCTTAACCTAAAACCAAAAAAAATATCCAGTAACCTGGAGTTTGGGACTTTATTGAGGCCAGAGAACTCACACAGTCTAATCACTCTCACCCTGCTTTAATAAAGGCTGTAATGTAGGAAAATAAATATCTTGGAGCAAACGTTGTGAAAAGATAAGAAGGCGGAGATGTTTTTGTTTTTGTGAGATGGGGAGATTACAGAGGAGGCCACATGAGCACATGGAGATGCCTAAAGACAGATTTTTGCATTTGGAAAAACATTGCATTGCAAACTCTATCCCTGCACAGCACAATAGGAGTGGAAAGCCAAACCTATAATTCTTAACAAAAATATCACCTTTCAGATGGAGGGAAACGACCCAGATGTAAATAATACAGCTGATATGCATACTGTAATGATTACATTTCGGGAAAATAAGACCCTTGTCTTCCTGTGTTGCCTTTTTTTCTCAGCTGAACAAAGCATGTTACTTTGAGATCCTTATCTGGTCAGCTGAAATGTGTTTTGCTGTTTTGTTCAGCTTGGAGAGGTGTTATTTTCCTAGTCACAAAATGGTTCCACACATTTTCCACTGCATTGCGTGAGACCCCCAAATACAGCCCATTAACAATGGCAAGGTGACTGTAGTCAAAACAAGTCAGGACTGGTGTATCTTCCCAGGAGGGGCTAAGATGCTGCATGTGAAGAGCTCATAAACACATTGGGGTCTGCACCCTTGAGATGCAGTGCTGTAACATGTGAAAGTGAAATACCTCAAAGCAGGGGACCCCCACAGCATCTGCAAAGAGTGGGTGGGCACGTGGGGACAGCACTGCAGAACACAAGGGGAATAAACCCACAGACAGTACTAGAGAGACGAGAAGAATGTGTGAGAATGGAGCCAAAGGTTTAAGATGAAAAAAGCATTTTGCGGATTGTTTATTTAAACTTGATGCATTCAAGTGAAAGGTCGGCAGGGCCTCAGGGGACTTGGGTAATGCAGCCCAGCTGAGGAGCAGCCGGGCGACCTTACTGGGAGTTTAATTCAATATCCACGCATGGCCGCCAGCCGGCTGCTGGGGGTCAAGAGCCATGGAGTGACCATGAGGCCTGTCGTCGGCACACAGGATAATAATAATAATAATAATAATAATAATAATAATAATAATAATAATTGCTTACACTTATGTAGCTTTTTTTTGGACACTCCACTCAAAGCACTTTACAGGTAATGGGGACTCACCTCCACTACCACCAATGTGCAGCATCCACCTGGATGATGCGACGGCAGCCATAGTGCGCCAGAACGCTCACCACACATCAGCTATCAGTGGAGAGGAGAGCAGAGTAATGAAGCCAATTCATAGATGAGGATTATTAGGAGGCCTTGATTGGTAAGGGCCAATGGGAAATGTGGTCAGGACACTGGGGTTACACCCCTACTCTTTTCGAGAAATACCCTGGAATTTTTAATGACCACAGAGAGTCAGGAACTTGGTCTTACGTCTCATCCAAAGGACAGTGCCTGTTTACAGTATAGTGTCCCCGTCACTATACTGGGGCATTAGGATCCACATGGACCGCAGGGTGAGCACCCCCTGCTGGCCCCACTAACACCTCTTCCAGCAGCAACCTTAGTTTTTCCCAGGAGGTCTCCCATCCAGGTACTGACAAGGGTCACACCTGCTTAGCTTCAGTGGGTTGCCAGTTGTGAGTTGCAGGGTAATATGGCTGCTGGCGATGGCAGGATAGTGTGGTCTAATACACAGTCACTAGCCCTGGAAGGAAAAAGAGGTCTGTCTCTACCAGCTGAGTGACAGCTACTATTTAACATCTTACTTACATTGCAGACTGTCTTGACAAGATATTAGAGAACACCACTAATCATCATTCAGGCCACCTCAAACATTGATTACAGCTGTAACACAATGTGACATAAATTCAACTACAGTAGGTAGTCATTGATACCTTTGGACAAATACAATCACTTTGGGTAATTCTTAAAAACTTCTTCTGAGCTCAATAACACACATTGCTTGTGTTTTGTTTAAATTTGTCCACTGCTGCCTGTAAACGCAGCAGACTGTCTGAATTAACACATTAGCTATGTCTGGTATTGCTGTCAGTAAAACACCAGAATTACACATACCAAAAATCAAACCACTTATGAGGTAAACTACTGTATATCAGCCTTTCTGGGTCAACAGTATATAGCCTCTCCTGTATCAGCAGACTGGAACACACAAGGGACACATGAAAAATGCAAAAAGTGTGGTTTTCTACTAATTTAAAGTCATTAGGAATAATGAAACATATATCTTACATAATCTTTTATACTCTACCTGTTTTTCTACAGGTTCAGTCCTGTGGATCACATGGAGAAAACAAAACCTTTGATTTGGTGGTACATTACTCTGACACCAGGGGTTCAATATCGATTCTGCTTTGATACACTTACATTCAGTCTTGGTTTTTGCACAATGGAGTAACTCCTTCTATGTATCTTTTTAGAATTGTATTTTTATTGTATTGATAAGAGCAAAAATAAATATGAATGAAATAGAACTTGTTACAGTTCCTCTGGGTAACAAGGAAGAAATGTACATATACTTTACACACATACAGTATGCATGAATACATAAATCCATCCATTTTCTAATTGCTTCTTCAAAATCAGGGTTGTGGGGGAGCCAGAGTCTATCATGGCAAGCAACTGGCGCAAAGCAGGGTACATCCTGGATGGGATGCCAGTCCATCACAGGGAAAACTGCAGGAATACAAATACAGTATATCTAAATGTACATAGATAATTTAACACACATGGACATGCATACTGTTTATGTATGTATATATTAAACACTGATACATTCTAAGTCCCCCTTCATCAGGGTGACCGTTTGGCCCCATCATGAAAGCTTGAATTTAAAACAAAATATAATTTTACTGTAGCAGTTTTAAAATTAATGTACCCATTAAATATAAAAGCTTTATTGAATGGATATTGCATCTTAATTAGAGTATACAGATATTCAGTCAAACTGACCAGTTATTCATTAGGTCAAGAGAAACCATTGTAACAGAGCAGAGTCAAAGCTGGTCTGGGACACCAATGGGCAGCTTCAAGACCGACCAGAAACAGGGAGAAAAGATTATTCTAAATTTTTATACCGTGGGTCATTAGGGAATTGGCGTCACCTGTTAGAAGCAGGTTTTCGCTATATACAATAAGTGTTTAGTGAGTTCACAACAGTTATCCTCTCAAGTTTGGTTTGGACGTAAGGGTGAGATTTCTGAGACGTTGAAAGATCAACCCCTGAAGAGGACCGGTAACAGCAATGATTCCAGGGAGGACATGGAAAAATTGAGTCTCATGTTTAAATTATGAGTGTTGTGGTGAGATTCCAGGCTTTGTACAGTCTCGCAGTAAGACAAATAATTATGAATCTGGCAGTGAAACTCGAGGTCAAAAGAGTAACAGCTTAGATGTTTGCTCGTTGTCCTGCTGGTAAGGCAATGAAGACGATAGAGTGGGCCTGGCCAAACAGGATTGACCAACATGAGGTAATTTTCCATTGCTGCTATATTTTAGGTGCACAAGTGACAAAATAGTTTTAGGTTATAAAAATGTTAACGGCAACAAGAGTATTCACGTGTCCAGATTCCCTACAATTGTCTACCATAATAGGAGATCTGTCACAGTCATATAATACTAATTAGTGATAACAGAAGGTAAATATAATAATAAACTTTATTTGATATAGCGCTTTTAAAGGTGGCTTCTCAAAGCAGTTTACAGAATGAAAACGACAAAAAAATACATAAAACAAAATATAAATGTAAAAACAAAAAATAGAGCTGCTAAATAGAAGTATGTCAAATTGAAATCTCACACTTCTACTCTCTTATGTGTAAATTCTCATTTGTTGTCCTCAGCTCTGTGAGCATCTTCTCTAGCCCCCTGTCATGATTGTCATCCCTCCTCTTAAGAGTGCTCCGACCCTTTCATATTTTAGTTCATTATGTGCAACTGCCCCCTGTTTTGTCTGCCATTATTTAAGCCTGGCGCTCCCGCTATTTCTGGCTCAGCATTGGGAGATGGACGCCCCGAAGCCTGCCTACCAGCAGGTCCTGGGGAGACCCAACGGCATAGGCTTCATCACTGCATCCTGACCATCTGAGTCCGGGGCTCAGAGCTCCTGGCCTCGTTACCCTGGTTTTTATTCCTTGTTCCTGTTCCAGATCCCGATTGGATTTTAATCTTGTTTGTCTTTGGCCTTGTTTGTCTCGGATGGAATTCCCAGTTCTTGGACTCTGGACTGTGCCCTGGATTTCCCCATTGGACTGTTTGGATTAGTTTGCCTGAGCCACGCCCCCGGAGCACCGTATCACCGTCGTCAAACCCCCCTGTCTGTCAACCCGTCCTGATTCTCTATGTCTCTTCCCTGTTGTCCTTCTTCACTTACTTCTGGATTATACCATCTGCATAGGGTCTTGAACCAGCTCCCATTACACCCCCCTCCCTTCATCCCAACTGCACCCTTACAGCTGCTTCCCTGGTTCATTCCTCTTAAGTGAGGGCAATTGTGCCAGCTCTGACCTTATGATTTCAAGCAGACAATATACTTATTGCATGGACTGTAATATGTACTTCCCAAACATGCATAAATCACTGATATACTAGGTACAACCATTACACAATATTTTCTTTCTTTAGTTTTTAATGGTATAATCCCCCCTCAAATGCAGTTTGATGTCATTGCTTCTTTCCAGATCTCAATTTAACTAAATGTATCCCTTATCTTGTGAGTATGTAATGTTTTCAGCATTATTATCCAAATTATAAAAAATACATTTCGGGGAGGGTATGTTTTCAACCCTGTCTTAAATCAACAGGTTACTTAAAATAGGAAAGAACCTATTATAAAGTTGAAAATTGAAAGATACGACACCCTGCACGGCTATGCTCCTTGTCCATCATCATCATAGACCATAGATAGATAGCAAATAGTTTTTGGTTCAGAAGAGTGCTTTCAAGTAAGCACAGGAAGCGTTTTTATCTTGATTTCTTTTACACATCATTAGAAGATCAGGGTATCAAGACAAGAGCAAATTTGCTGGAAACAAAAGTTTTCAGAATTAACACTGCAATGCTGACTTCAAAACTGAAGACCAGATCATAGCTAATACAAGAAACCTTAGACAATGAAGACTGATAATACAAACTTACAGCTGGTTGCACAGATGCCGGTTCTAGCCTCAGTCATGCCATGACTACGACTATGAGTTCCCAAAGTGCTGGTGAATAGCTGGGAGAGTGCCTCCAGGATCGATTGAGTTTTACATCGTCAGCATTCTGGAAGCATGCTGCTCTTCCCGAACAGCCCTCCCTCTGCTGTATGTCATTGAGGAGTTTGTAGTGTGACAAAATAATGAATGGCTCTGACAGGTGTTGGGGGAGCGTGTCCGCTGGTCCTTTTTCTCCCTGTGTGGTCCACAGGTGGAAGGTGCAAAGCAAAGTCATACACAGCTGCCAAAGTGTCAAAATGAGCTGATAAGTAATCTGTGCAAATAGTTGTTCAAAAGACATGATTTTAATTAATGCACACTCAATGAAAAACGTGATCATGCCATGCTTCAGTAAAGAATATTCCCTGGTTGCCATGTTGATATTTTGTTTCATCATTTAGCAAAACCATGAGGGCCTATACTATATAAAAGGTCACAACACTGGCCCAACATCTGTCAAGGCCAATTGTACATTCATTCTCAGACTTCCCTTGGTACAGCACCAAAAAATTCCCAAACAAAATAAACCATAGATAACTACTGTAGTATGAATTATGTTTTGACGGAAGAAAACATGTATAGAGAAGTTCTGGAAGTGTTCATAGTTCATGCAAGACAGGGCAAGACCACATAATCTGACAATAACAATGACACGACTTCAAAAAAGCAATGGACACATCTTGCTGTGGCCAGCCTTTTACGTCTGTCACAACTGACCAGCCTTCGCTGGCTGGCTGCTCCTGCACAGGAAGCATGGTGATTGACCCATGCAGGGCTCCACAGGTCTCTGGGTCAACACTGACAGAACTGTGATAATGCTCAATGGGGTAGTCTTATTCAATGCGTTCTGTGTGATGATTTACTTTTGACATTGTGTCAAAATTTACGATGGCTGTTCTGTTATCTGGATTAATATCAATGCTTGAAATAAATTATTAATCATCAGCTGTCATTGAATCCATTAGACCTGAGTGTTTGCTTTTTATTTGTTCTCCAGCATACTTACCATGCTTCCCTAGTGCTTCAATATGGTTTACAGTGTTCCAGTTTAACCCCAGATGAATAAGGTTCTCTTTGCTGTTGCCATGGTCCTGTACTGCCCAGAGATAAGGCTATACATTGCTATAGTAAGTATAGTAAATCCTGAAATGGTGACAGCCGTGCAGTGCTTGTTCCTGTCTCCACAGTGCAGTGTGATGTAAGCTGGTGGCACTCTGTGCTCGGAGCTATGAGGGCTTGGCGGCAGTAATTTGACCTTGCCAGAGGATCAAGCCCTTTGAGGATGTAGAAACGCAGGCCTCATGGCATGCTCCCCTCTCGGCTGGCCATGAACAGCCAAGCCATGCAGGTTTTGATGTGGGGATTGTGCAGGGCTGTGTTTCATGTTTGTGTGTTCTGCCCGTTGCCACGGTGGTAATTTAATTTTTTAATTGTTCCGACCAAACCATCTGTGCTGGTACCCATGTCTCTGCCAGCTGGCCTCCTTCTATTTTATAGCACATCAGTAATGGAAAGGTTAACAAGCCTGAGGTAGTCCATTGCTCTCAGTGTGAGATCCACATTCAGCTTGTTTAAGAGGGATTCCAGGGAAACAGAATGGGCAGTAAAGATGATAGTTTACTGCACATACAGAGCACACACCATAGTGGAACCAGGGTCAGTTTACTTTTTCATATACTGTACAATAGTTTGGGGTTTGTCTGCCCTAGAGCTGGGAGTTAATGATATTACTAAAAGATTACAGTTTAATTATGGCAGGTCTATTGGCTTTTTACAGGAAAAAAAGTCACCTTTTAAAATGTATTGTTATTTAAAAAGGTGACTCATTATATCAATATTTTTGGTTCATAGTGGGATTTGCCTATTAATTTTACATTCATTTAGTTATTTTTGACAGGGGCACAATTGTTAATTTCAAATCAAAATCTTTGGAAACAATGAAGGGGATTAAGCACGCACATCTGATAAAGAACAAATCTGGTACAAAGCACTAAAGTATCTGCCATCTATAGAGTGTCTGAATGAGAGAAATGGGTACTAATCCTAAATATCCCTTTCCTTGAAAAAATATGACCTAAATGTGCATACTATAAAAAGTGTAGTAATTAATGTAATGTTTATTAACAGATAAAAGATAAGATACGATTTCATAGTTAATTATAGCAATAATAATACAATAGAAATATAATCCATCCACTACCAGACAACTAGTTACTGAATTTCAGGTCATGGCAACCTGGAGCTCATCTCGGAAACACTGGACTCGTGGCTTGACTGCCCCCTAGATGAGACTGCAAATCCATTGCAGACAGAGGGATAATTTAAAAAGAGACTAAATACAGTACCTAATCATCGTGTTCTTACAGGTTGAGGGAAAACCAAAACAAAACAACTACCAGGAAGCCTCATGGACACAAGCAGAACTTGCAAAGCCACATGAAAAGAAGTACGTCTAGAATGAAACCTGTGAGGTAGCAATGCTACCTCACCCATTATAAACCTAATCTAATTCTTAATTTGGATAACTTATTACCAGTGTGTGCATTGAGTTACCTAATGAAAAATAGATGCAGCATTATATTTATTGAACAAATGCAGTGGTGCCACATCTGAGAAATTGAGATCGAATATTTTATTACTGCACTTCAAGTAATGTCGACAGGAAAAACAATGGGCCAATAAGCTGTTTGCTGAAATCATTGTCATTTTGTCATCAATATGTACATCATAGTAATTGTATGTACATCAGAAGCTAATACAGAAGTTTATTCTGAGCTCACCCCCCTGGCCCCATTGCTTCACAGAGTAGCGATTATTTTTTGCCACTCAGGGTGAGGTAGCTGATCTACTCTACTGTCCCTTCGTTACGCTGTCCAGGACTGGGTGTAGGCTCCTCGGTCTCATGATACACTCCCCCTGCCCACCATCAGTGTAGAGCTCTGAACCATATCTAATCTTGTAACACAACTGTTTCACATTCACCCTTCTACAGCTGCCAATTACTGGTTTTACAACATGCTGGTGCTGCTCTGCTGCTAATGCACACAGGCAGTTGATACTCCATTTCAAAGCTTTGCGCTCAGCCCTTTGAAGCAGAAAGAAAGAAAAATGTTGAAGACTTTTCTGTATATAGAGAATACATAATGGGAAGCTGGAGTTCAAATAAAGTATCAGATCAGCAGAAAAGGCCTCATCACATTTTTTAAATAAGCCCATGAGATGTATGCTATTGCATCCCCGTCCTTCAGTTTTAATCACTAGCCTACACAGCTCTGACCTGCTTATGTACCAGTTCCTGAGGTCTGACCTTTAGTCCACACTGCTTCTGTTCCAGTTCCTTCAGTCCACTCTGCCTCTGTCTTTTCTAGTCCCTCAGCTGTGATCTCCAGTACACACTGTCTCAACTCTAACACATCAGTCCTACTAGTATGCCAAATATGCTTCCAATGCCTCAGCTCTGTACTTGGTGCTCACTATCCCACACTCTCTGCACTTTAACTGATAATTTTGCTGCCTTCCCGGTTGCTCTACTCACAGAGTGAAGTCAGCCCAGCCCTGAGAACAGGCCCTGTAGTGCAGCAGGAGAGTGGGGCTGAGACAAATAGGGGGAGACAGCCGGCACTTCGCAATTAGCAAAAATAGGCGCTGATTGTTTAGAAAGAAAAGTGTGATGTGTTTTTAAAGCGATCGGGTTGCCTCTCGGGTTTCTCACAGCCACTGGAGAAATTTGCATTCAGCATTTTTTTCTCCGTTCACTCCTTTTCTTTTAATATTCCTTGGCCATGATTAAAGGCAGCGCAATTGTGCGGACAATAACCCCAGAGAGTATGTCAGAAATCAATGCCAGCCCTGCAAGGGCCGCTGCGGGAACCCTTTGATAAGCTGCCAGGGCAGCCGCATGTTTGAAATGGTTACAACAGGCCCCCTGGGACCTAAGAGTGGACCAATACTTTGCCTGATTAAAAGTACAGTGTGATCCCAGACTCACCTTTACAACATAGTCAACGCAAGGCCAACAAGCAGGCAATGCACAAAACAAAATTAAGTGGGAGGAAAGGGAAATTAGTATGTAATTGTATGTCTTTATTTGTGTGTGTATAGTTTCAAACATTGTCAAGTTTTAAATGTTGGGGATTGCAGGGTTACAAAATAAAGCACAGATCTCCTAAGAAATGCCTGTCACACTGTAAACATAGTCCAATTTGTGAAGTAAATATTGCATGCTATATACGAAGATAAACTTGGTTAAGGAGAAGAGCTCTAATATTATACTTATTTAGATATTTGCAATGACACTTTAGCAAGCTAAGCATTGTATGAACTGTGTGACAGCATTCTGACAAATAGCATTAGTCTGTTCACCTGAACTGTACGGCCTGCTACACTGCTCCAGGATGCATGTTGTTGAGCAGAAACAAAAATGCTCATGAGTAACAATCTGTCTCATCAGGATAACAATCTGGTACTAGTGGGGAAGGGGAAGGCAGGAACAGGAAAGTTTTTGATGAGAAGCTAGAATTTGTATACTTCTCCTTCATGCATTGAACAGAAATGCAGTTTATTATAAGAAAAAAGGAGTCACGAAGTAACCTGGAATATTTGACTCTCATGACTGAATTTTTTTACGATTGAAATGCCGCCTGAAAATCTATACAAAAGGTGTGTTTCCAATGCATGAACTGGGGGAGGTCAAAGTGCATTATTTCAGATACAATATACGTCTGGCTTTTATTCTAGCCCGAGCATTCATTCCAATTTATTCTTTACTCGTTTGGTTTACTTGTTTAGCAATTTTTGCCTTTCCTTGTTCTTTCGCAGTTGATGGATAAAAGAAACATACAGTACATAACACCATGACTAGTGAATGTATGAATGTGTAAATCTGTGTGTATGTCTCTGTGTTTATCTGTGTGCAAGGATACATACGTGTTTCTTTGTACATACTTGCATGGAAATTTCTGCATGTGCTGTGTGTGCATTTCTGTTGCATGTCATTGTGCATGCATTGCTGTGAGTACTTACCTGTATGTGTGTTTTTTCATCTGTTAAGGGTCAGATGGAGGTGAGAAGATGAAGGCAATGAGCAACTGTATGATAGTCAATATTAGATGCATATCCTACTTTCTAGATGAGTTACAGAATCAAGAGTCTTGTTTGGGAGACAGAGGGTAAAAAAGGAGACTTTCTTCATGATTGAGATGGACAGTTATAGATTACTTTTTACAGCACTGCCTACAGCTGCTTTTTGAAATTCATTGTATCCAGTTGTTGTGAGCCATAAATAAATAGAAGTCGTTGTTATAGTACTGTCTTAGAGAGTATAATTATATTGGCATGTGCTGAATAATCATATAGCATACAATGCATGGCATTTAAATATGATCTGCCTTCAACACTACAAACATAATCTGCTTGCACATGATGTCAGTGGTATGAACGAAACTGTGCTTTAACTTCCTTATGCTGATAGATAACAATAGCCTAAAATACAGTATTGAGTGTATATGACTCCTTCTCTCTTCAAAAAGAGGCAACCAATAAAATGAAGAAGGCTAACAAAAACCATGTGGTGTGGTTGGATGGGTCGAGCAAAGCCAAGCTCTCTTATACATTTTGACAGGCAAATAGGAGAACATATTGTTCTTGTGCTACAGTTATTGTATGAATCTTATTAACTGCAGATGAGGCACCTTGAGAAGTGGGGCATCTATAAATTGTGCACAACACTGGAGGGTTGAGGGTAGATGAGTGTGGGGCTTCAAAGTTTATAACAGAGCGAGAGTGGAGGTGAATGAGTGTTAGAAGACATTTTTGAAAATACATTTGATCAGTTGTAGACTTCATCAGGCATGGATGTAACACATGACACAGAAGTGGGTACATTTGCAAGGATTACATTTCCAAGTCTGCAAGGAAACCTGGAAATACACGTATATACAGTAGATTATATACAGTATTTGTTGATGTACATAACACAGAATGACATATACAGTATTGTATTATATTTCAAATGAATAAATACAAAATATTTATCTATATTTTATATTTCTGTATATAAACATCCGATATGATTGTCAAACGTAATGTCTGCTACTGGTGATGTTACTACTGTAACATTTTAGTTTATTAATCATATTGCCAGTAAATTTAACATTTTATGCTGCTGGGATACAGTAAAAAAATCACCTCTGTCTAATGCTGTCTCTGCAAAGTAAAGAGTCTAGTTAATTATTTCTCGGTGCCATGTAGATAATTACTCCCCAGCACACTTTCACATTGTTATACTGGTGTCTTCTAAAAAAACTGAAACTTGGTGCTTCTTCCTGAATTAATGTTCTGGCAACTACATCAATCTGAATACATCTTTGACAAGTTTTTTCTAATCTAAATATATATATATTACAGTTATCAGGCAATAATCTTATGCGACATAGCCATGCCAGATTAGACAGTCATAAGTTAGTGTCACGAAGATGTCCTTTGAATATTTTTGTGTCAGTTGATTATTAATAACTGCAGTGGGCTTACTTTGCATTTGGAGGCAGCACACCGCACAGCAGAAGGCTGCCTGAGATTTGCTGAAGCTCTACACTCCTGTTGCAGCAACAATTCCCAGGTCTCCATCTTTGCTGTCCTATTTCCAGGATCTGAGAGGAGATGTGATGTTTGCTTAAAGTGATGCCCACCTTCCTGTGCTGAAAGCCTATTGTATAACACTTTCAGCCAAGTAAAAGAACATCAAATATCCATAAGGGAAGAGAGGAGACAGCTGTGTGGCTCACTTAGTGCAGGGGGAGCAAACAGCAGTCTGTGGAAAGTGTTGCAGCACGAGTGGGAGATACAGTATGTAAATACAGGTGTTAATTACCATGCTACTGACAGTGTTAAGAAATGAAACAACGAAACAGCTGTCCATGATTTCCCAATAAACACATGCTACGCTTTGGCTGAAACACACAGTTGCAGACATCCAGTTTGTTTACCTATGGAAAAATTAATGCTGTTATCGCTTTAGTATAAAGAAGAATTCATTATCAAGGAAATTGTTGGAGAGCAGTGAGCCTTTAACTATAATCTTCCTTTTTACGACAGATAACAAAACATGCTAAAGAATTGCAGGATGTGAGGAGAAACAGCTCATTTACTGATATTGGTAACATTTGGAGATACATTTTCAGCCAGTGCAGCTGTTTACAGTGCTATGATGGGTGATGTTAAGATATTATTGTATTTTGAGTGCAGTAGGATTGACAACAATGTTATGTGCTACACTAAAAAGACAAATTTATAAATGTAATTGGATTTTTAGTAACTTATTAAATCAATTAGTATAATTAGTTGTTTTATAAATAATACTGCATTAACTTAAAAGTAACTGATGGCAGACTCCTTCGTATATATAGGAATACCATACACAGGATGTCCAGAATGGAGGTCTTCATTTTAAATAGTGTGCTAAAGTACAGCTGTAGTTGAGTGGAACTGTATAATAACATGGGTGCTTCAATAAGTAAGGCAATAACACATGGTGATCAAAGAAAAGTATACCGTATAGTGTTGCAGGGCAGCTGGGTCTGCAGTGTCAGGAATGGGTTAAAATGCCTGAGGGTGGCATAGAGACAGTCCAGAAGTCACACAAGCATTAGGATATTAGGGGACTGGTGACACCTACAGTAGGTGAAGCCAGTTTCCCTACATACAGTGCCTTGCGAAAGTATTCGGCCCCCTTGAACTTTTCAACCTTTTGCCACATTTCAGGCTTCAAACATAAAGATATAAATTTTTTATTTTATGTGAAGAATCACCAACAAGTGGGACACAATTGTGAAGTGGAACGAAATCTATTGGATTTTTGAAACTTTTTTAACTAATAAAAAAATGAAAAGTGGGGCGTGCAAAATTATTCGGCCCCTTTACTTTCAGTGCAGCAAACTCACTCCAGAAGTTCAGCGAGGATCTCTGAATGATCCAATGTTGTCCTAAATGACTGATGGTGATAAATAGAATCCACCTGTGTGTAATCAAGTCTCTGTATAAATGCACCTGCTCTGTGATAGTCTCAAGGTTCTGTTGAAAGCGCAGAGAGCATCATGAAGACCAAGGAACACACCAGGCAGGTCCGTAATACTGTTGTGGAGAAGTTTAAAGCCGGATTTGGATACAAAAAGATTTCCCAAGCTTCAAACATCCCAAGGGGCACTGTGCAAGCGATCATCTTGAAATGGAAGGAGTATCAGACCACTGCAAATCTACCAAGACCTGGCCGTCCCTCTAAACTTTCAGCTCAGACAAGGAGAAGACTGATCAGAGATGCAGCCAAGAGGCCCATGATCACTCTGGATGAACTGCAGAGAACTACAGCTGAGGTGGGAGAGTCTGTCCATAGGACAACAATCAGTCTTACACTGCACAAATCTGGCCTTTATGGAAGAGTGGCAAGAAGAAAGCCATTTCTCAAAGATATCCATAAAAAGTCTCGTCTAAAGTTTGCCACAAGCCACCTGGGAGACACCCCAAACATGTGGAAGAAGGTGCTCTGGTCAGATGAAACCAAAATCGAACTTTTTGGCCACAATGCAAAACGATATGTTTGGCGTAAAAGCAACACAGCTCATCACCCTCAACACACCATCCCCACTGTCAAACGTGGTGGTGGCAGCATCATGGTTTGGGCCTGCTTTTCTTCAGCAGGGACAGGGAAGATGGTTAAAATTGAGGGGAAGATGGATGCAGCCAAATACAGGACCATTCTGGATGAAAACCTGTTGGAGTCTGCAAAAGACCTGAAACTGGGACGGAGATTTATCTTCCAACAAGACAATGATCCCAAACATACAGCAAAATCTACAAAGGAATGGTTCACAAATAAACGTATCCAGGTGTTTGAATGGCCAAGTCAAAGTCCAGACCTGAATCCAATCGAGAATCTGTGGAAAGAGCTGAAAACTGCTGTTCACAAACGCTCTCCATCCAACCTCACTGAGCTCGAGCTGTTTTGCAAGGAAGAATGGGCAAGAATTTCAGTCTCTCGATGTGCAAAACTGATAGAGACATACCCCAAGCGACTTGCAGCTGTAATCGCAGCAAAAGGTGGCTCTACAAAGTATTAACGCAAGGGGGCCGAATAATTTTGCACGCCCCACTTTTCATTTTTTTATTAGTTAAAAAAGTTTCAAAAATCCAATAGATTTCGTTCCACTTCACAATTGTGTCCCACTTGTTGGTGATTCTTCACATAAAATAAAAAATTTATATCTTTATGTTTGAAGCCTGAAATGTGGCAAAAGGTTGAAAAGTTCAAGGGGGCCGAATACTTTCGCAAGGCACTGTAGGGGTTTAGTGTTTGAATGATTCTTATCGACATAGGGGGAGTCAGACCAGTACCAGGTGTGGCAGCCAGTCCCTTGTAAGGGGGAGATTCTTGAAAGTCGGTATCACGGGGAAACGTTGAGAAAATGAAAGATTGAATCCCAGAGGTGGTGGGTGTGAGGAGCAATGCTGAAGGAGACTGACAAATTCTACAGACAGCCTGTTCTGGATGAGGGAGAGTGAGAACAGGGCTGTCTAAGGGAAAATAGTGTGTGAATGTTACTTTGAAGATCCTGCCTGGAAAAATCTCATTACAGCACGCCCTTAGACTTGTCACGATAGCAATAGGCATAATCAATGATAAGACCATGGTAATCACATTTTGACATATAGCCTCCTGACCTCTTCAGGTGTTTCTGACCATGGCAAAAGTGGATTGAATCCAGTATGAGAGAAATCTGTGTCCAACACCTGGAGCCAAAACTATCTGGTGCTTCCCCTGTATTTCACCTGCTTTAAAGATGCTTCTGTAAGGACTTTAGGAGCCCCCACCTCTAACACTAGGGTTAGCAGTGTGAGCGACATTTTCATGCTGAACAACAATTGTCCTTATACAGCAACGGCTGCTTGTGATGTGAGACAGCGATGCTCAGTGTTTGATTACATTTGCCCAAGGCCAGTTTTGCAGAACCAGAGCTGGTGTGCTTGTGTGGGATTATGACATAAGAGATGATGGTGTAACATGTCTAGGTCTATTCAGACTTGCAGAGGTACCTTGTTAACAACTGTCAGAGGCCTTGTTAAAAAACATATTAATTTTAATGCCCTGGTATTTCCTATTGTTCATGCAATATTGTGCTTGGTAAAATATTAAAGCATAAATATTTAATAACACTGACCCATTCTATTTGTATCCCTTGAGAATGGGTATATCTGTGAGAGCAATCCTCAGCATTTACAAATTTGGGACCTCAACAAAATAAATTTTGAAAGGACTAGTAGCACGGTTCTGAAAAACTTGTTATACAATACCATTTGTTTCTAGAAATATTAAAACCTTTGGGTTTTGTTTTATGTTGTTAAAAATGATATGTTGCTACAAGAACCCAAGTGACTTGTAAGATGTCAACTTGAGGAGATGCAGGGTTGTAGCCTCTAGACGGCTGTCTATCTGAATCCACTTTCAGCTTTTCAGTTACACCAAGGTTTGGACCTCTCTGGCTACCTTGAGTGACAGATATACCCTGACCCTGCGGCCTGGATGTTGTAGGCTTCATGGTGGATGTGTCCTTAGCCAAACATGACTGGGACTTATCAAGATATGGAACGGTATTGGCTGATGGGTTTTAGTCTGTGTGCTTCTTGGGCACGAGTGACTTTTGCAATCTGGTGAGTATAAACATGTCTTGATATCAGTGAACAGGAGTTAAGTGTTTTGTACAGTGTTGTGGGTCTTGCACCACTTACAAAGATGAGACCCGAGTGAGTTAATTGATAAAGGCATTTGCTTAAGCACAGCTTGAGCTTTAATGATGGTGGGTGCAAGTACTAGTCATGTCTCTAGTCAGCTGTGACCTGGGTTCCTTAGGTAGTGGTATGCAGTTGGCGGAGCACCACTGAGAGTAGGATGCAACAAGTTGGCCAGGGTTTTCTCAGTGACCTGGTGTCACCTGCAACTTCATTGGTGCTTGCAGGAATGTTGTGCCACTTGTGAAAGACACCTTCTGGTGGTGCTGAACTGCCAGTACAGGACTCTGTTACCTGTGATGTGTAAAAATCCTTTGAAGGTAAGCATGTCAGAGTTGCCACCCTTCATCATTCCTGATGGTACGGTCATTCCCAGCTGTGTGTGGTATGTAAAAAATATAATTCCAGATTGAATGGATATAACAAAATAATTGTCTTTTCTTATTTAAAAAGGGTAAATGACTCTGACTGGTGGGCATGTCTTCTTTTGCTTCATGCAATACAGGGGTTATAGCCTTAAAAAATACTAATTATTGGCATTTCCGAACTGAGTGGGCAAGGCTTAAAATGATTGCTATATTGATTCCAACTAAAGAAAAACAAGATGTGAGAGGAGGAAGGGGCAATTACTTTCGGCATATCATTTAAACAGCTTTAGTAGCCGAGTGGTGATGTATTATGTTATCGTACTGTGCTCCTCACATTTGATATTTACACATTATGTAAGATGAGCCAAGGGAGAAACAATGTCCCTGAGGTCATCAGAGCTCTTGTTTGGTTCCAACACTTAAATGCAACTTCACATTGATCTAGACTGAGAAAGTGTATCCGATTTCAGAGCATATGCTCAAAACACTTCTCCAAAAAATCAGCTGTATTTTCTCCCTCAGTGTGTCCTTGTTTCTTTTTTGAACGTGTTTTGTTTTTTGTTTCATGTTCTGCTCCCTTCACTGCACTCTGTGCCACGCAGTTGAAATAACCAATTTTTTATGCATGACTGCTTCTTCTGTTGTACACCTGGTAGATTCCTGATCCAGGACTGATTCCCAAAGCATCTAAAAAGGGCTTTCTCACCTGCAGGGAAGAGGTCATTTGTTTCTGGTGGGAAAGGCCGATGTAATTGGAGGAAAAAATAATACTCCTGCCTCACTGCTGACACCATCGTCCTGGCATGTCCTTAACGCATCAGTGTAAGGGAGACCTGGCGCGGCTGCTGGGAGCAGTTATAATACATCTCCTCTAATTAAACCACAAGAAAGGGAGCGGGGCTGCACTAGTGATTTATCTCCTGCTATTTTCCCTGTCAAAGATGTTTAACTTCCCTGGGCGTAATCGCTCCTGTGCTCCAAGTAAACAGCCATTACTGCCCTGTTTATTTGAGACGTCGAGGCAAAGCGGCGCATTAACGTGACACGAGGGGCTGCAGACTGCAGGAGGCCAGCACCATGGATCAGAGAGAGAAGGAGAGAGAGGGAGAGGAAAACCCAATTGATTTTTGGTAATTGGCTACACCTGAGCAAACAGCCTTCTGTGCCTGGCATGGCTGCAATCTCCCGCCGTTCTCCCTGCCAGGACTGGGCCGAGCTTCAATGGGATCAAAAATATAAATACAGTACAGTCAAGACTGCTTTAAAATCAGACTCCAGGGGACCAGAAAAACCATAACATTAAATTTACTTAGAAACATAGGAAAGCTTCCATTTGAAACACTAAGACATATGCTAATGTTAAACACTAATGTTAAAAAGTATAGGCATTTACTCAGTATTTGGTCCTTGGTATAACTGTATGACTTTTTTCACCTTTTTCAGTGTCCAGAGATACAGTGGTCAGAAAGAGCAGCAGAGAAGTACACTTCAATCAGGCATGCACTGCCAAAGGCTTTGATTTCATCATTGTTTTTGTAGTGAATGCAACTGTTTTTTCAGCTTTTACACTGAAATCTATAAAAAAATGGGCAGTGTGCAACATGGCATGATGTCAAAAATAGCTGCATAACTTGCGTAGTAAAACATAGTCCCCCTCTGCATGATCTATGACATCAACAAATCAAGGAATGTCTGTGCTTATTCTGTAGAGATGCTGACAGCAGCAAACACCTCAGCTTCTAGACTCTCATGTCTATATTATGTTCTGCACATGACACTGTACAGCATATCACTGATTCCTTCAGTGCTACTGCACCAGGGTGCTACAACACAACAATAGCTGCCATTTTTCTTTGAGAAAGTTTCAACTGTCTGATAAAACAGTCATTTATTACTTGTTGATTTTCGTTATAATTGGTTTAACTGAACTTCCGTTTGCAAACATTTATTATTATAGGCAGCGCTCTGTAGTGGATATAACTCAAGAGTCAAGGGATGTGGGTTCAAGTACATACAGTACTGCATGAGTGAGGCATTTTAACCCACTGGATACATTTTGTGTTGTGTATATGGAGATTACATTCCTACTTACTTTACTAATTACTACTGTATATAGTGCAGCACTATCTTTATTAACAGATGTTTGTTGGTGATGTTGCTGATCAAGCCCGTTTGCATAACTGCAGCACTGTACACACATTTCATTGATCCACCAATATGCTCCTTGGAGTCTGTCAGCCTTTTTAAAGTTAAGGAGGCAGCATCTATCCCACGATGTCTGTGATCTCTGCACCATTTTGGGATTATCACAATTAACATACAGTACCTGTGTCTGTATAGGATTCTCGGTCTGGGACAGATAAATGAGTCTCAGCATTTAGATTGTTCAGGTCAGAGGAATAACAACCAGAGAGGAATGAAGAGAGGAAGACTCGTCATCAGGAGGCGGACAGAACAATCAGTGTCTGTGTCCAGGTCCAGGCCTGATCCTCCCCCTCCAGTGCAGAAACACAGTTTTCACCACCTAATTCATCCTCATTAGCCGCTGCCCTTCTTTCCTGTTCATTGCGGCCCAGGAGCACTTGTGTTCAGGAAAGAGGAAGCGTGCAGAGACAATGGCTGTCCAAGCTAGACTGCGCCCTGCAATAACTGACAGCATGGCCGCTTGACAGACAGCGGCAGACCAGCCAGAGGGCTGTTGCCTCATGGGAGTCATTTGGCAATGGAGTGGGAGTGTCCTGGTCTGGTTGGTGGTAGTTGGTGGAAGTTGTTATGGGAGGGGTGGCTGGAGAGGGGTAACAGTGAACAATAAGTCATGGAGCACGTGAATTGGGAGGGGTAAATCTATTATTATAGATTTGCTTACAGTAGCAGATGGCTTTAACCAGGGTGACATACAGTGTTTACTAAGTTTTCTGTTAAGATCTATGGAATGGAGATGGTAGGGACAAAAGTGAAAAGGAGCTCAGCCTGCTCAAGTGTATCTGCAGCACATGCCAGAGTATAGTGTATTTTTGTCAGACTTCATGAGCTCTTGGCTATTCATTTGCAGTTTAAACTGGTCTCTTCCATATACAGTATAACATATACATCCGTAAACACAAGCGCACACACACGCTCTTGCATTAACACAAATGCTGATATACACACTCTCATATACAGTGCTTTCACATGGACACAAGCACTGGCACTCACTGTAGGAAGTCTTCCTTGGACTTTGTGGTTAATTTATTGACCCACTCCTCTTCACAATACAACTGAGATAAACAAGAATAGGAAAAGATGATTTCTCGAGCTGTTAAAGGAATGTCCGGGTTAACAGATGATCCCTCAGGCATAGTTAACATTTAGAGTGCAATAAAGATTAACTGTTTTCCCTAATTGATGCTGGAAGCATTCCCCAGTAATAGAATGACTCTGACTGCAGTTCACAAATCACCAAGACAGCTCTGCTATGACCCTGACCTTGCTCCTAGGAGATTTGAGTCTGTGAGTTTGACTTCACAGAGACACAGGGGTTAAACTGTGTAGTGTGACTGAATGGAGTTTGACTGTGCAGGGGAATTCTGGCCTTACCGGGTTGTTACTGAAGTTTCCGCAGGAAGTGGTGTTTGGTTGTGTGGAGAAGCACTTCCACTCCTGTTCCTGGAAGGTTGGTTTACCTGCAGGTTTTCCTTGGAATTCAGTTGTTAATGAACGAAATCAGCTAGTTACAGCCTTGATTGGACAAGATTCTCCCAACTCTTTTCGGGTGATTCAATTCAATTCAATTCAATTTATTTTTATATAGTGCCTTTCACAACAAGGTTGCCCCAAGGCGCTTAACAATGCAAGTGACCATACATTTTGTCAATACAGGACAGAAGACCAGAGGTCAATGGAGGGGAGGAACCAAAAACTCCTTAGTAAGGAGAATAGGGGTCCAAGGTTAACTGGTTTCCCAACCCCTTTGGGCATGCTAACATTATATAGTTAAAAAAAAGGATATAAATGAATGAGGGTATTAATCCATCCATCCATCATGTCTTCTGTGTGTTAGAACTCCATGCAGATCTCTGTAGATCAGTAAATTCCTCCTAAATGATAGCTATATCCACAATGTCCCTCTTGGATCCATGACAGTGATGCAGCATCCAGGACGATGCTGATGTAAAGACATCTAGATACCGGAGGACACAAAGGCCCTTCAGGACAAGGACTGGACACTCCTGATGAGTTTGGCTTCGCAGAGAGCGGAGTTTTACTGGAGCATGAAGCATAGAATGGAATGTTATAGAACTAATGGCTTTTAAATTTGCTAATTCTGGAAATCCAACAGCGGAATTGCTCCTTTTTATTAGGGAAGCGGTAATAAAGAGCACAGCCTGGGGTGTTTTGGTGCTGCAGAGCTGCATATGGAGAATCTATGTGCTTGTGATTAAAGAGAAGGAGGAAAGAAGACAAACAATTCTGTGAGAGCTAGCAGAGTGAAATGATTTCAAGATGATCTGTAGCCTCCAGTTTTTGGCAGGAGCAAGCCTTTTATGAAGGTCAAGATGGTCTAGTTCACATGCGAACATGATAGCGAACATGATCTCATTCTTTGTTGCTTGTTTCTCTGTTTCACAACGTCTGCAATATTTCTTTATAATAAACACAATTCTTTTACACAGTTTGAGGTGCTAAATTGAAGAAGGATACGTAACATTTATAAAATAGATGCAATTAAGAAAAAGCTAATTGCAGTATGCCTCCCCAATTGGTAGGTAATAACATTTCAATCATAGAGCATACAGTATCTAATGTCGAAAGGACAATAACAGCCAGCCAGTATTCACTATCTGATCTCGCACAGAACTGTGACTAACACTCTAATTAGAACATAGTTTGACTCTCAGCTATTCTGTGTCTCTACATACAGTTCAGCTTTAGCTTTTGGTGCTGTTACATGGTTATATTGCTACGGTTTATTGCTCCAGCAGGATATACATAGGGTAACCAGATGGCTGACAGTTCATGGAGATAGAATGATGTAGTTCCTGTTTTCAAAGATCCATCCTGACAGCTTGGGATTTGAAGAGTGCTTGTGGTTTTTTCACATACTATGAGCCGACAGTCAAACATCTTTCTCCAAATGGGGACTCATAACCGCGTGCATCCCTCTGCACTTTACATTGCCTGGTTCTTCCATTTCATGCTCTTTTGTTTGACAGGATTGTTATTTGAGTTAATAGGCCCATGGAGAATGGGGCTAAAATTTCCATGTTTTAATGGCGATCCAATGATGCAGTACAGTTCACAGGCACCAAATGGTGCTTGACCCAAAAAAGAATTTTCTGTGTTTTTGTTGGACACCAGAAAATGGTGCTTGGTTTAATTCTATTCAGTCTTATAAAAGAGCACTATTTAAACAAATATTCCTGCTGGGAATGTGTCTAAAGACCGCAGACAGGTTCATTATAAAAGAGGTAAGATGTGGTTTTCTGAGTCTAGAAACTCATCACATCACATTGCCTAATAAGATCAGCAGCCATATCATCCTGCAACCCATTAAAGCTAAACAGGTGTGAGCCTGGTCAGTACCTGGATGGGAGAGACTCCTGGGAAAAACTAAGGTTGCTCCTGGAAGTGGTGTTAGTGGGGCCAGTAGGGGGGGTGATGATCCCAGTATAGTGATGGGGACACTACACCGTAAAAAAGGCTACATCCTTTGGATGAGATTTAAAACCCCATTACCTATAAACTGCTTTGAGTGGAGGGTCCAGAAAAGTGCTATACAGTATAAGTGTAAGGAATTTTTATTAATTATGAATGAACAGAGACCTGCCGTATTAAAATGAGCCTGACAATAAGGATATAAAAAATCAGTTTTCCTTATAGTCATGTACTTTGGGCCTTTGCTTATTACACCACACCATTTAGTCCAAATTGCTTTCTCCAGATTAATAGGATATTTGTAGACAGGATAGGAGTTTCCCCTGCACTGAAATGAATTAATGACTAAATGAACATAAATCCTTATCTAAATTGCCAATGTACTGTAGTGTAATTGCCAAGCAGCAGTGTAATAATGTAGTACTACATGAAACAGAAAAAAATTATCTTATTATTTTTTATTTTCATCGTTTCTTTCTGTTTTACAGGAACCTATTTTATGAATTTGCCTTTGCCCTTCTGTAAATGGCTCTTATCTGTACAAGCTCTTTCCCTGAAGAGAGCAGGGCTCATCATTAACACAATTAACATCCTTTTTGGATGAAGGTTTTGTCAGCTGAAACGGACTCATCCAAAAGAGTCAGGCTCAATTTCTATCTAAATAATTTCAATTTAGAAGAAGGGTAGAACATTTACTATACTTTTGAGTGTCTGGTTTTCCTCCCTAAAACTACACGATTAATGTGCATTTGTGTCTAGTCAATTTGTGCTTGGTGTTGTTGTACTATCTCAAAGCTGAAAATGTAAATATAAGATAACTTTGTAAAGGGTAGTGGATTACAGTTGAACAAAAACAGAAGTTCAAACTGGGGAGCTCGGGTGTGGCTCACTGTGATGTAGACATTACAAGTATACTGTCATGTCTGGGTCATGTCACTAGCCTTACATGATCAGAATTCCAAAAGGAGTAGCATCCAAAAGGTAGAGCTGTTCCAGCAGTAGGTTTGTACTGTATTAATCTCGGTGCTCCTGACTCCCAGTGAAACAGCGATGTCTCTGACTTACCCAGGCACCTGCACGTTCACAATCATGTAAACAAGGCACATGCCACTCCACCAATGGCACCAAACCTCCTGCATGGTGCCGCAGAGCTTGCAACATACTAAAAGATGAATGACCCACCGATGGAGCAGCTCAGTGGAGCCTGTCTGCTCTTCCTCATTATCTATGTGTGAATGCTGTACATGCCTCAGTGCATGTAAGCTCTGGGTGGCATGGTGGCACAGTTAATTCCAGACTTGGGGTGATATCTGCATGGAATTTGTATGTTGTCCCCTTGCTTGTGTGGGTTTCCTCCTGGTACTCCTGTTTCCTCCCACAGTCAAAAGACTACTGTACAGGTAGGTTAAACGGCTTCTGAGAAAAATGGCCCTTGGTATGAGTGTGTTCGTGTTTGTGTATGTCTGCCCTGTGATGGACTGGTGTCCCATCTATTGTAGGGTATACCCTGCCTTCCTCCTGTTGCTTGCTAGGGTAGACTCCGGCTCTGAATTAGTAGAACCTGAATTAGTAGAACGGTTAGATAATTGACGGATAGAAAATTAGATCCATGCAAAATGTAATGTTTCACCCATGCAGCTCAGTTAACCCATTGCCCCAGAAGCTAGGAAACTTTCATAGTGACAACACAGCCTAATATTTAAATGATCTAAATTTAAATCAGCAAAACAAACGCATCTTCAATATCTTATTGATGTTTTTCATTTCTACTATTATTGTTTTTCTCTGCCGTCCTTGCCAATCAAAATACTTAGTGTGATCTGTGACTTGCTGGATCACATCAGCAGGGGGAATAGTGAAGAACTGATTAACAGGTATTACTGTCTCCTTAAGTCAGTGCAATGCATAATTAATAACAGAAAAATGAGCCGCAGATTTGAAATATTAATCACAAAAAATAACAGAAATGAAAATAAGAAAAAGCTTGCATTATAAAATGCATTTTATGTTTTGAATTTCAGAGAGTATTATAATACTAATATATATAATTATATAATATTGATATATATAATATTCTCTTTTTGGTTATATATCAGACATATCATCTTATTGAAACGTTAATGACCCAATATATTTTCAGTTTAGGGACACCACTTCAGAGAAAGAACAATGAGAACATGGAGTTTGCCAAGGCTAGCGGACTGCTGAATGGACACTAAACGACAAGTTAATGAGAATGATTCTAAGGGTAAAACCAGCTCAAGAACTTTTAGAATCCAAATGACAAAATAAAGATGACAGTGTGCACAAATGCACAGTTTTACAAAAGACTTAAATTGCTTTGGACCTGAAGTGCCTTTAATCCCACACTGGTGCAGGCAGTTGTGAAAATGAAATAAATAGAGTAGGTCCTTGTCAAGGGGAAATTCTACAGCTACTTAAACACACATACATATATATTATTCCACTCACAACCACACTTGATTTATTCTTCCGGACTTCATGTCTCTCCCTGCAAATTTACAAGATGAAAAATTCATGGAATTAGTTCTTGAAAGAGAGCAATGGCATTTGATGAAATGCAGTGAGGAAAAGCAAAGCCTGGTCATAAATACAGCAGGATGCCGCCTGTTTAAAAACATTCCCCACTTTTTGAGGATCAGAAGTTTATCATTCCAGGACACCAGGAGTGAAAGAATTAATCTCCCCCGTGTTGCCGTAAACGATTTCCCTCTTTTGACTGATTGTATCCTACTGGTCCCTGCAGGTCACAAAGCTTCCAGATCTGTGACTTCACCCCACTCTGTTGCCTGTGCCTTGGGATCACATGTCATAAGCAAAAGTGCAATAATACATGCAAGGAATTATCATTATTAATTATATTGACTCAGGATTGCTGCCAGAGACAGACAGAGCTCCAGTGTTTCAGTGCTCTTGAGGAACGAACAGACTACACGAGCCATTTTCTTTGGCTTCGAGACATGCCAACCCCAGAAATAGCTCAGCAACCAAGTGTCCCCGTCTTTGAAAACCCCTGCGCAATGCTGTAACAGGAAAAGAGAAGAAACTGAACACTGTATATAAACACTTGTAACGCTTGGATCCTTCTCTGTTGAATATGTGTTTTTTTTGTGTTCAGCAAAGATCAATTGCAAACAGCTCACAACCTTCATACACTCAGATTTTAAATCTGAGGTAATAATGAAAAAGAATAACATGATAGCTGCTATTTGCAGAAGCCTTGAAAAACTGAGATGAAGATAATTATCAAGTATTTTCAGAAAAAGAAAATGGGCATGCAAAAAACATTGCAAATATATGTCTGAAATCTTAAAATAATAAAAATAGTAATATGATTAAGTCACTTACATTATGTTTTTCCAGCTTGTACTAATGTTGTTGTTTTTTTTAGATCAGCATTACTTTGAAGTTTCTTGAAAATACAAAGTATTACATTTTCTTGATAGAGCTGTTGATCGGCAGGACCGGGCACAACACTGACTTGGGGCCCAATGTTTTATCTTGGGCAAATGGCCATCACGTTAATTTCCTAGAGAGTGTGAATGCTGGCTACAGCTGGTCCACTTCACAGACCTTGACACATACGCAAGCCGGAATCAGCATACTGTACAAGCGGGGGGTGAGATGTGCCTTTAGCTCCAGGGGGTCTGGGTAAGGAGGGGTGCCACCATGGGTATCCAGTAACACACTGAATCAGGCCTAGGGGGTTCTGCTGCACTTAACCAGGGATTCACACTATCCCCTTCTCAACTGCATGACTGCTCTGAGATCATTGTGGAGTTAAAGAAGGCCTCAGTTTAACCGAATCTACCAACAAACTGGGGCCCTCTTGTTCCCAGCCTCCTCTCCCCAAGCATCACTTTCTTCTTTAAGGATTGAATGGAAAAAAACTCTCAGCATTCCTAGATACTTATCAAAACCCCCACAGAATACAGTACATCAACTGAAAAGCTTTACACTGGACACAGCCCAGCGTGATACCAGTCGAAGCCCAGTGGCTTCACAGAATCCCCCTTTTGCAGGAAAGACTCTCCGATGATATGAAATTTCCACATTTTAATGTCTGTCTGAGAGGTTTTGTCAGAGTGTGCGATTATGGAGAAGGGAGTAATACTTCTCATGGGGAGGTACTGCGCTCGGGTTCGCTTTCCTGCTGGCTCACTCCATCTGCCCGGGCTCAGAGGGCTGCTGTACACACTTCCTGACAGGGAATCAAAGACCAGCACTTCAGTCACCTTCCCAGCCCCGGCTCTTGTTTTTGGAACCGTTTCCCCCTGCACTGAATTAATCTGTAGGATACAAATTCCTTTAGAAACTCTAAAAATGTACATGGCTGTGCTGTGTCTGCCATTCCCTAATTTGTTTTTCTTAACTTTCTGTATTTAAATCTCACTACCTATGAAGTGTTTGTACTTCAACAACCATTAAGGCCTTAACAGCGTGCATAAAGATATAATGCATATCTAACGCAATGCTATTTCATATTAATTTGACAATTTTCCGATTGGTATCATCAAGACAGAGACTCGTGACTTCTTATTCATGGAAGAGATCCAAATTATTCTTCTTCAAGTGAACCGCAAGACCTTGACATAGGCATCGAGGGCTCAGTTTTCAAAAGAGAAGCACACATGAAAGGGCATGGAGAGCCAATGGGATTTGGTTTGTGAATCTAATTAGAAGGACCAGATATGAGTCAGCTATTAAGCTGCAAATTCTCAGGCTGCACTGCCTCTGGTAAAATATTGTAATTAAAAACTCTACGAAGATGCCTGGTATAATGCTGTATAAAAGCAATTGCTTAGTTACAGTGAGGAAAGGTGGCTCCTGTCCTGTCATTATACTGCAGGGGCTTTTTTGTGCTTTTGCGTGCCTGTGTTTTAGAGGCGCTCTGGATCGGCTCCAGGTTTTTACTCCTCTGAGAATCTCAGTTCATTAGCGAAGGGTCTCCATCTGCACGTATTACCTCCGTTCTTTTGCAGAACAAAGTTGGGAAATCAGAGTCAAGTGGGTGATGTCAGCAGCTGCTGGCTTTTTACAAGTTGGGGAATTATAAACTCAAATAATAGATTGTGCCATAAAAGAGCAAAGGATCTGGAATGTCTTTTGTTTTGATATCTCCCAATAAAACGGTAATGATATGCTCTCGCACATCTGTTTCTAGTTGCCTGTCTACACTGAAGCTCCTTTGATTCTCATTTTTGTTTTTTGGCTTGAAACTAATTGTGAAAGAACACGCTCAGCATTGAATGTACTCCTTGCTGCCTGGGGTAGGTGGCAAGTATGGCCATACCCTACAGCCCAGTGCCCTGTGCCCAGCACACCATGGACACTGTGTCAAGGCAGGCTGCACTGTCCACATTTTTATGTCTGCTGTCAATATGGGTTCCAGCTGTCATGAAACCCCTCTTATCCCCAACAGGATGTCTAGACTGGAGGTCTGAAATGACCAGATCTCCCCATCTTAAAGCTCCATCCCCAGAAAGGATCCTCTGGTTTACATTCTACCACCTTATATTAATTACTTAATTTAAATGAGAGTCACCTACAGTACTTGATTCTTTCTGTCTTTAAAGAGTTTTTAAAAGAAAAATACCTGTGAAACCTGCAGGTATGCTTCTTTGGTTAAATGGCAATTCTTTATCTGAAATAAAAGAGACTCTTTTTACTGCCCTGACTAACCTAGAGCCCTATAATTAACCATTCAGTAGTTCAGTTAGATCCAAATTACTGTGGTAGAGGTGCAAATGTTTTAGAGATTATTGGGCGTAGCTCATCAAATGATAGCTGGACTGTAATGATGAGGGCAATCTCTTTCACAAGGAATGAGTTAGGGAGCTAAGGCAAGAGTGTAGATAGGGTGGTAGGTGCAAGAGAAATGCGGAGTCCAGAAGGCCAGATAAAAACAGTATAGTTTTGATCTGTACAGAATGTACTGTAGGAGAGTGGAAGTAGACAAGATAAGGATCTAAGCTTCCTCCCAATCAAACAAAAGTCATTATTCAGAGCACAAGATGACTTGAGATGACTATCTCAAGAGACTACAGCTCTAGATATTTTCCAGGATTTTCTAAAGGACCCAATACACAGAGACATGCAGAGGTTGATTAGACTTGAGTTGTTGTGCAGCAGTTAGCTTTATGGCTGGCCAGACACCTGTAATCTTGCAGTGCAAAAATAAAGTAAAGTCAAAAGCAAAATAAAGCAAAGACTTGACAACACACATTTCAGGGAACATACAGTACATGTGCTGTCTTAACCTCTCCTATAGTGAAAAGGGCTGTAATGGTGAGTTAAAGTTTGGGACAAATGACAAAATACCAGTCATGCAGCTCTCACAAGACTAGTCACAATCTCTTTTTAAGGCAAGAAACAAATGTTATGTTCAGTGGGAGATTAATAGGTCCAGACTGAAATGTGTCAAAAGTTGATAAATTCTCTGATGATGACAATGACTTAGAAGAGCCCTGGGGACAATTCTGGTGCCACTCTGCACTGGGGGGACAATTAAGGAGGATTTTAAAAGCCCAGCTCGCAACATCTCTCAATATGCATGCCAGAGCTCCTAGATAGCTAGGAAAAACTATTCTGTCTTTACAGAGTAACCAGAAATGGAGAATTTACAATAAATAAGAACCAGTATACTTCTAGATTACCAGCTAATAATCTCCTGATTGCTTCCAGATATATTTTGCAATAAGGACTATATGACATCTCCTGCCTGAGCTTAATTACCAATCACCTACACGTACTCTGATTAAGAGCAATGGGAATTCGGGTAGCTCACAGCTGCTCTGGGCTGTGATATCCATTGTACTCTTAATGTTCTTGGTTGTGCAGGAAGACAGAAGAAGATAGGAGTGAAGGGCTCAGATCAGTACAAGACAGGACTCCCTCAGAGCAGAAGGATGTTGTCATTAGTAGTTAATTCTTATAAAATCGCAACACAAAAACAAACATTGATGAAGATGCTGGGGAAAAGCAAACTATAGGCATTTTCAGGGTATTAGGGTTAGGAGTGAAGCGTATCTTCTGCAGCTGCTGGATTCTAAAAAGACAGCAGCCTCATAGACGTATCTTGAATGCACAGAATGCAAGCTGGTATTTGAAAAGTGTGTGTCATTGACTTCATAACCCATAAGCATAAAAATGATCGTATACTTATATACAGCATCTACTTCAACAATATGTGCTGTTTAGCATTCAAGTGGGGCTTACCCATTGGTACTGGATGACATTGGTCATGTAAAGTGCTTCGGGATCTTATGGAACTTTGAGTGAAAAATGCTAAATAAAAACAATAAATTATTATTATAAAGGAATGTCCTCCAGCAAACCAAAAAGTAGACTTTCGACAGAAGTTAGGTTGTTATCTCTCCCAATAATGGCAAGTTCCTTATTTATGCATAGCAACTTCAACAAATATGTTGTCTGTGATGTCAGTTCTGGAGTCCCATTTTATAAAGGCTGTATGGCAAATTGACTTAGCAAAAAAAATCTTGAATGTCTTGTATTTGCCACTCATAAATATGACTTTACAGAAAGTAGGAAATCTGGGTTTTCTGGGGGATGAGCAATGTCTGTGTAGCATATCCTAGAGGAGAACAGAGCAGAGAATTCTGTAGAGATAAGCCTTCATTTTGTCATGTGGCACTGAATAAATCTAGTCCTGGGGTGTATTAGGTATGCTCTGGTGCTGCTGGCTGCTCCCCTCTGATCAGCACTGGGCGTCTCCCTATCCTCTGCTTGTCCCCTGCCATAAGCATGTGACAACTCTGACATAATGGGACCAAGCTGAATTCCCTTTTGAGATTACGGGTAGGTCGAGTGAAGAGGGACACATGCAATAGTCTTTGGACTATTTGGGAGAACATGAGCCCTTCTCTCCCCAAAGTCTGCAGTATGCATCTCCCTAGGGAGATCAAGAGCTGACAAGCATGTTAAAGAGAAAGAACTTAATCCCTGAACAAGCAGAGCTTTCCCAATTATACAGGCTCCTCATTTCCGAAATCCAACTGGAATCCCAGGGTAGGAGAAATTCTGTGGAGTTACGCAGCTCACCGCACTTGTCATCCAGCAGAGCTAGAGGCCTGTGTGCCAAATGCTCCAGACTGGGCTTGCATTTGATTTTTTTTTACAAAACAACGATGAAACAGAAACAGATGGTATTGTCTGCCCAGAGCAAAAAAAAAGGAAAAAGAAATAACATAAAATAAATAAATAACAGTGCTTCCCTTGTATTTGTACATATTTCAGTTGTGGTGGTATAGGGACCTAAAGTAAAACATCTGATAGACGTGTATTGTGACTTTCTTTTTTCTTTTTTGTGAAAAGAATGCATAATATAAACACTTTGGGATCCCTTGCAAACCTCTGCTCCGTGGGGCATCTCTGCCCTCCCCACTCCTGGCAGCAGACAACAGCAGGCCTCAGCTTTAACTCTTCCTTCTAACCGCAACTCAGGGAGGCAGCCCAAGATTCCTGGAGATCCTGGTGAATTCAGCTGTGAGACGACGCATGTTTTGCAAAGAGCTGAGGATGAGGAAATGCGTCAGATAATTTCTCTGTGAAGGCAGCTTGTGACGACTATTTACATTATATATGAATAGGAATTTGAAATAAGACAGCAGCCACATGCATGCATCTTGAATGCACTGAATGCAAGCTGATATCTGAAAAGTGTGTGTCATGGATTTCGTTACTCATAAGCATAAAAAATTATCGGCACATGAAGAGAGCAGAGGAAGGCTTAAACAGATATCAATAGGAATTTGAATTAATCTCTCCAAGTATACAGTGTGCAGTGACCACTCAAAACTCCGGGGGCTGATTCCCTGGAGCAATGGTGGTATCCAATCCTCGACAAGCATAGCACACCCAGACACAACCACGCACACAACATATCCAAACACACCTACAAACTCAACACACCCAGACACACCCACAATCACAACACCCAACCATACCTAGAAACACAACAAACCATACACACCTACAAACACAACACACTCAGACACACCTACAAAGACAGCTTACCCAGACACACCCACAAACACAACACACCCAGACACACTTACAAACAGAATCTACCCAGACACACCTATATAAACAGCTCACCTGGACACACCTACAAACACAGCTCACCCAGACACACTTATAAACACAACACACCCAGACACACCTAAAAACAGAATACATTCAGACACATCTATGTCTGTCTTTTTAGCTTTCTGTTAGCTTTAATTTTAAAATTGCAGATGCAAAAATAAAATAGCCATAGTGAGTCAAATATAAATTATACATGAACAAACACAAAACTAAGAGATTGTAACAGAATGTCAATGTTTATGAGTTCACAATTAGGGAATTAAGTGCAATAAAAAAGATATTTAAGTATTTGATTCCTCATAATATACATACTACAGTGTGCTACATATGTTCATGTAATATATAGATATATAAAATTAGTACAAATTATTCACCATTGTGGAATCATCATATTAAATTACCAGCTTTTGAAACTCTTAACTGACATTTTCTTTAATACAATAATCCCTTTCTGAGACATAATGAAAGTAGAGTCTGGTATATTTAAACAAATTTATGACGCAATGAAGGGTAGTTTTATTTTGCTGTTTTCCCAAGACATATTCGTGCAGAGAGCCAATCATAATACATGTTGTAAGAGTTTGATCCCATAACACAGTACAATTTATAAATCAATCTAAACTCAAACCATTGCTCTCTGGTTTTGTGGCAGGTTTCAAAATATTTTCCAAGTTTGGAACGGTTTCATCTGTAATTGCCTGCTTCCCTAAAAACCACCCAAAAAGATGAGCAAATTAAATGTCTCTTCTAATCTTTGATTTTCTATTGCATTTTTGGTCTCACAGGAGGACCAATCATTTTGATGTTTGACAGAGATTGACTGACACGGTAAAAGCTCTGGAGTGAATCCAAATTCATTTCACTGCTGATGTCACGGCATATTCCAGGTGCTTCAGTCACCACACAACCACTGGACAGGCATAAGAAGTTTGCCAGGAGACATGCGCACACACACACACACCCAAGAAATTTTTTTTCTACCTTTGTATGGCCTTCCCATTGGTGCCTGTCTTATTTACCATTCCTACCTCTGCTCAGATGAAACTCCACACTTAAGATTTCTGTCTTAAAAAAGGTGCTGTAAGGCTTGTAAAAAGTCTTTCCGCTGAAGGTAACAGCCTCACATCTGTTTTCAGGAATTACTATCAGTGTTGGGACATTTCCTCAATTTTCTTCCCCTGCATTCATAGTGATATACTGTAAGTTCAGACATGCATACTCATTTAAAAACACAAGCTACACATACACTCATGAGTACCCAAAGCACACGGAAAAGTGAGTATGAGATTTTGATTGCAGATGTATAACCAGTCCTTTGAAATGAGATAATTGGTTTCATATTAGAACTTCACCCAGGCTATTGTGGAGAGAGGCTAATTATTGTGACAGTTTTAATTGAGAGCGCAGCAAGTGCCCCTTTCCTCCGATGAAACTGGACACCGCTGAGAGTGAGAGCTGCCATCAAGACACTTTTTTCATTGTGTATGCAGCTGAAACCATAATCAATCTGAACTTCAACTAAAAATGCTTTATTCTCAGTTGGCTCATATTTGGCACTATTAGAGAGCTTTAAAGCTAAAGTGGACCTGACCCTCAGAAATGAGGCAAGCTGGTATGAGCTACAGAGTACAAGTTACCAAATGGCGCAGGCTCTCTCTCTGTAATGGTAGAACATATTGTCAAGATCATTTTTTTTATTTTGACTTATTATAATGGTTATTTAGGTTATTGAATTTTGGATTCTTATTCCTTTGAAATTCCTGGTCTTTTCTCAGTTCTGCAACAAATCCAATGTAAGAAAGGTAAATCCATCCTGGTGATAAAGATAATTCCTTTAAACTATTGTCTTCAGCAATGTCACTTCTTTTCATGTAAGGGGTGATGTTGCCCTTTTTACTGGGCTTTTGCATTCAATGCATTCTGCTGCTCTGTGCTACTGTACATCCTTGAAATTTAGAAGCTTATTTAAGGGTTCAGTTTGAGGCCACTGGGCTTGAAGAATTATTCTGTATTTATTACAACCTGCACATCAAGTAGCTGTACTGCGGTTATTGCTTCCAGCACCTGCAAAAATATCGGGTTTAATACTGCTCCACAGTCTAGAAGAAAAATAAGCAAACTGAACATGGTCAATAAGACACCCTTTGACAATATACTGTATCATTTGCAAACCTGCAAAGTAACTCTGAAAGCGCAAACTTCCTTTCTCCTGAAATATTTAAGTGTAATCTGTTAAGAGATTTATTAAACATGTTAGACATCTTTAATAGTCCATTGGAGTCCATTGTTTCAGTGTGCAGGTCTGACAGTGCACAGCAAAGGCATCTCAGAGGAATGTTTAAAGAACTGCAAGTGCTTTACATTTACAGTATGTAGACTTTGATTGAGGTTTTTTTTTTCCCAAAGAAAAACTTGTCCCTGGCCGGACCAGGGCCAAAAAAGGTAAAAGTGACTTGAAGTCACTAAAAACAAAATGCTCGTTCAGTTTTTAAGACACCTCTAGTGGAGTTTCTTGCAGTCCTTCATGTTAATAAGTCATTCATAGGATGTAAATAATTATTCCTTCTTACACATTTTGTTACATGAAAAACATTGGAAACCTGGCTTTATTCAAATTATTCCGCTGTATTAAATCCTGCAAATGTAGTTTGCAACTGATTTGAACTCTTTTTACCTGCTTATTAGTGTAGCAAAATATAAGCATATTTATTGTAAAAATTGACATCTTTCTACCATAGGGAAGGCATTTGTGTTTCACATCAATGATCAATGACCATTGTCATAAGGCATTGATTAGTATTTATTGTTCTGGAATGTGAAGTTTGCTTTCCTCTAATTGGAAATCTTCTCATAGGATTATAATTGCTTTTAAAAAAAATTGACTTTGTAAATAGAAGTTATAACCTATGACAAAAAAAGACTTTGTTTTATGGATTCATCGTTCTCTTCACCAAGAAAAGGTGAAACTATGAAAAAAGGAGAGGGAGCAGTATGGATATACAGTGAAAAACAGGAAACTAAGAGCAGGGATATAAAAATCTTTAGATGACATACTGGTAAAGCCTCATTTAGAAAACCATAGCTGTAGCCAAAGCATGACAAACGGTCTTTTGCTGCACTGGAAGAAGTTCAGAGAAAAGCTACTGAAGTAATTGCAAGAATAGAAAGCATGTTTTAGACAGACAGATTAAAGAAACTTAATCAGAATGAGGGTTTAAATGGAAAGGAAGATTTGGAAGAGAATCAAATTCAAATATCCAAGATCCTCAAAGCTATTGAAAGTGCCAATCCCAATCGACTGCTTCAAGATCAACAACGAAATGAGGACATGAGGTCACAAGTGGGGGAAAAAGACTGAAAGAGTCACCTCTATACTGGAAGAGTGGTGAAGATCTAATGCTGCCCAGTCACTTCATTGAAGTTGATGTCCTAGGATTTTTATAGAAACTGCTAGATAGGATTCTGGGAATCATAGGCTTCTGGGAACCTAATGAGCAGAAGCCCCGCACAGCCATTTTTCTTACCCCTCCATTCTCATTCTGCTTTTTGTCTCAGCTCACTTGGCTATAACCTTTCTTTGGTTCTTTTAAACAATCAGTTAGTATCCTTGACATTCCCAAGTATAGGTTGGAGTAGGAGTATTTCCTGAAGTCTGTAACATTAAATGAGATTATTTGCTTAGCATATGCCTTTGTCCACGGCAATTTACAATGTTTGAAAAAAGTACAATGCAGACACATGGAATGACACAGCAGTACAATTTATCCATTTATCATAGAATCAGAAAGCCTCTTATTCCTGGTGGGTATTGTAGCATGTGGATCTTTGAAGAATAGGGCGTAAGACATGGCTATACCATGAAGAGGACACCAGTTTATTACAAGGCACAGATACACACACAATTTAGAAACACCATTATATCTAGTCAGCACGTCTTCAGGAGGCAGGGGAAAACCCTTTATAGGGGAGAAAACCGATAAAAACAAGGGAAACATGGTTCAAGAACCTTTACTAATATCCCTTATTAATTCTTCTAATTATTAGTGCTTTTCAAAACTAACAGTACTGAGCACTCAAAGACTGCTTTCTCGCATCTACACAACATACTGTACTTCAAGAGCAGTCAAAGGTCTGATTTCATTCGTTTATTTTGAGCCATCAGAATATTCTGTATTTATTCCATATGTCTTACAGCAGCACTGCACTACTCCCAGTTAGGAAATGCACATCTGGGCTTCTCCTGAAGAAAAAACGGAAATCTGCAAACACTAGAGTGCTACTCATACATATCACCATGACAGGGGAGGAGAAGGTTGAACCAAGCCCAAATCCGGTGAACAGGAGACCAGGGAGCTGTAAAAATTGCAACTTTCTGCAAGATCTGGCAAAGCGAAGGCTTGTCAAGCCATGTGGGTTTCTAGCACAACCTTGTTAGTGCTTTTCTTTATTTCCTGTTTCTTCTTTTATCTTGATGAGAAGAATTAGTTACAGTGCCACAGCCGGAGCTGGAGAAGAGAGGCACTGTATGCAACATTAAACATGCACAAAACCCAGGCAGAGCTCACCCATGTGTAACCATACACTTTCCAACGGCGCAGGTACATCAATCAAGCTCTCAGCCTTTAGCCACGCTGATGGGATAAACGATTTAAAATAAGAGTGAAACCTGTTCTCCATTACTGCTCCATAAATCTCCTATCTTAATCCAAGCAGCTTGGCTGGGGAGATGTTGCTCACCTGTGCATAGCTGAACAAAAGGCAAGTGTGGAGGGGGGGGGTGGGGGCGCTGTTTCCAATCACAGCAAATTCCAACTCAGGACCCCAGTGTGGACTGACATACTGATGTCAGAAACTGTACTGTACTCTCCTCGTGTCTGGCTGGGATTGCTGGGAGCTATAAATAATTTGGAGGACTCTTTACAAGTACAAGTTTACAAGTACCTGCCCACATTGGGCTGATGGAGAAATCCTTTGTTTTCCATGGGGGCTGATTTAAAAGATTCAGAAGCCTTTTCTCTGCTCTGCCCTTGCTTTTATTTTTTTTGTTTTTTTTTTTCTGTGATCTGAGAGCAAAAAAAAACGAGTCTCTTGCTGCTCTAGTGTTTTAGTGTTTTAATAGCACACCCCTCCTGATACAATCTTGTTTCTCAAAGTAGAGAATTCTTTCAACAGACAAATCCATAAGCAGCAGATCGTAGACTTTCTTGCTGTTGTTTTTTTTTTTCTTTTAATTCTGGACAAGCAAGCATCAGACAACAGTAAAACAAAATTTCGCTTTCATTATTGGTTCTGCTATTGGTGTTTGATGTTTATGCCTACTTAACCTGCTGTCCTTTAAATGAGTTTTATTACTGAGAAGTGAAATTGTTTAGCAGTGAGACCAACAAATTAACCTCTTTTCTGTGTGAGCTGAAAACAAAGGGCACTGGCTCATTTCCTTTCTCCAAAACATTAAACATGAGACATGAAACAATCAGAGTGCACTAATCGATACGTCCTGACCTTAAAACTGTCGGGATACTTTGACAAACATAAAAAATGGATGTCGTTTAATAATATGAAATACACCTTTCAAGGTATATAGAGAGGAAAGAAAACAAGTACAAATCAGACTGCCCTAGCCACTGGATAGAATTTCAAAAACTATGCTTATTTTACTATTTAAAAAACAAAATCTTAATGAACAATCTTTGGAATTTAAATGTTTACCCTGATGGGATATGCCTAAAATACAACTACAACGTTCAAGAAAATCATACTTTTTTTGCTTAATGACACTGCTCTTCAAAGATCATGTAAGAACAGCGCTGAGACCATATTGCACTTTAGGGAGATGAAGGATGCTACGATTACAATTCTAATAACAGAGACTTTGTAATGACTTTGATGTGAAGGGGACATCACTAAACACATGAATCTTTGTGCAAGTCAGCAGTTTGTGTGTGTGTGGGGGTCTCCATTGTAAGCTCTACAATAACAATAATTTTACAGCTCTCCTCCTCCCCAAAGTCCACAGGAGATAACTGAATAGCAGAAAATGGTGAGAAAGAGGGAGGGAGGAAAATCATAATAGATCATTGCTTTCTGCAAGGGTCTCACAGCCACTGCCTACTGCAAATGTCAGTAACAACTTCATCACAAAAGCTTCCTCTCTCTGTCTTGTCCTGGTCTCTCCAATCTTCCTTGCTGAGAGATGATGTTCTGTTCTCCATTCTTCATGACCTCCTGTGGAGTCACACAGCTGCACAGCTGGAATATCTGTGTCCAGAACTCATGTGACTTTAAAAATTGACATGCTTCCTTTGCCTGGAAAGAAAATAATCAGTGAAAACAAAGTGCCAGCCTGAGGAGTGCTTATTGGAGAACTGATTTCACCCCCCTGCTCAACATGGAACAGGAAATAAAACTCTTGAAAGGAATATAATTTTTTTTCAGCATGCTGAGCCCAGAAAGCCGGGCAGTTGGTCATTCATTTTGCTTTCTCATCTCTTTCTTTGCTTCTTTAAGAAAATAGAACGGGGTTTCAATTGTTCTGCAAGGTAGCTGAACCTGTGTGCTGGACTGTGTCTATATGGTGTTCTGCTCTGCTGGGAAATCAGAGAGTCCTCTGACCCAGATGCAACCTCCCCCTGCCAGGGAAGAGGAAGCCCACACTGGGTGAACAGCAGTTAATACTCACCTTTTGTTCCATTGCTGCTCCAATTTATGGCTTTATTCCAGATGACTTTGAGAGTTGCAAAATGAAAATGCAAAACATTACAACTTTGAAGTTATCTAAGTGCAAAAAGTAACACAAGTGAGCAGCTTTCATTATACTGGTAGTTTATGTATTGAAGAAAACAATGTAGAAATGCAAAAAAAAATGTAGTTTTACCATAATGTGGCTTGATCTCATCATATCTCAAAAGCATTTCAAAGCTGAGACTGTTCAATACATGGATTGGGCATATGCATTTGGTGTTTTCTCTTACATGATATGGATCATACTGTGCAACTGTGTTCTGAAACTTTCTTTAATTCATATTCTACCTGTAGGTTTCAAAATTTAAGAATCCTGCTTAAGCGTTGTTGAGTTTCTCTCCTTTGGTTTTGGGATTCTGACAGTTGTCGTTCTCCTCAGGCAGCTGTGTTACCTCAATAAAGCTCAGTATTTGAATAACACATTTTTATGGTCTTAATTAGGGTTTCTAAGAACTCTATGATCAAGTCACTCTTCCTTTTAAGCCAGAACTTCCAAACCAATAGTCTAGTATGTTACAAGAAATACTATGCCTAAGGAGGTGCTGTGCTTCACAGATAAATTAGTAGATAAATTGGTTCCCATCTTCTGTTAAAGTTGTAATAAAAAACAGCAGTGCAGCAGGTGAGAGGCAATTATGGCCTCTAAGGGGTCAGAAGAAAATATTACTTGGTTATTATTTACTATGTATTTATCATATCATCACACCTGATGAAGGCTCCACAGCCCAAACATTGTTTTTCCTTTCTTCCCTTTTCAGCATGGAATAAACCTTTAACTTGTTCCTTTGCAGCCTACGCATGCTGACGTAGCTACCTACTTGATTTATTTATCATGTTGTTTGAGTTTTGTGTGACATTCACTTGTTGAGCTTCTGCCTTTATTGAGTAAGCCTTGTCTTTATTAGTTTTATTTTATGATGCTTAAACTGAATGCAAGTACATTGAACATTTTAAATTACATTATACATTGTAAGTCATTCTGGGTGTATTCTAATAAAAAAGTGGAGCCATTGTTAGAATAAGTGATATTTTAAATATTAAATAGTGATTTAAAATAGCTTTGCTGTTTCATTACTCTGTCAGAGCCAGAAGCTACTGAAATGAGAGCTTAATATCAAGTGCATGTTTCTCCCTTACCATAAAACAGGCGTTCTCTCCTTCTGAACAACATTATGAATGACATCACATACAGCAATGTTTCAAAGGCTCGTTTGTGTGTACTCTGCAGTAATCTAATGTCTCGTCCAGGTTGTAGTCTAGTCTTTTAGAATAAACCCTGGGCTGCTGTGACCCTAACTAGGAATAAGGAGATTTCTTGGTTGATCTAATGAGTGAGTAGATATTCAATATGTTATATACAATGCATCAAAAAACATTTAATGTATAACTGCGTCACATTTCCAAAGTTATCAGGAAAATATATTTTTTTGCAGCACGGAGATTTAATTGAACAATCATGATGTAACTAAATTCATTGTGCTGATCTGTATTTGTTATCAACAAGATTGATCATGGGCTGTACTCTGAAAGGCACAGGTGTAAAGTGGGCATACAGTATGTATATGTGTGTCCACTGTTAGTTGCAATAAAAGCTGCATGACTAAGGCACATGTTTTGCACAAGGTTGCAGATGTACTGTATCAGCTGGGATTTTCTCCTGTTGGTCTCATAGAGCATGGACAAGCATGTGCCTGTTCAATGGCCTTTGACCCATAGATGCCATGTATTGTGTATTCCCCAAATGTTCAGTGGGGCTTGGGGTGTCTATGGCATACAGTGACATAACTATCAATATCACTATAGCTATTGCATCAAACAGAAAATCTGCTGTTAAACGAATAGCATGACAATGTGGTGCTGTAAAGTAAGATTCTCATCAAGAATTACAGGTGGAGTTCTGTAGCAATTAGAAAGTCCTGTCCAGATCACCATACTTGGATTTACATTTGATCTTGGTAATGTGTTCAAACTCACAGTCTCCGCAGACCACCATAACACCAAAGCAGAGCTTTTTAAGACAAATCAAGTTGTTGGTTGATCTAGTCACTTCAGACAGACTTGTAGGTTGTTGACATCCACCAACCTGGGTTTTGATGGCAGAGATTAGGAGTCTCGTAAGGCCAATGGTGGAACTAAGCATGAAGTGCAAAATGGAAGTCCCCTTATGTACTTTTGCTTAATCTGCATGAACAAAGATGGATTTGGATTTGCGGGTTTGCGAGTCATGAGAGGGAGCCTGCTGCTGTTGTGGACACTGGGACATTGGAAGCAACAAGGGCTAAGAGCCTGGAGGAGCCCGAGCTGGCCCAGACAAGGCTGGGAGCTGGTACCTGCTGGGGTGCTGTAGGAGCAGTGAGATGACTGGGAGGAGGTGAACGCTGGTTGGATGGATGAGTCTGGCCAGCTAGAAAAGTGGGTGAGTGCAAGGAGTGAAGGGGGCGGGAGACGTGATTAGCTATGGAATGGAGGGGGTGAGCATGGGTATGCACAGGAACAACTAACAATGAAATCTGGCAATGGAAAATTTTAAACAAAGGTCTGTTTCTGGCATGTTTGGCAAGGCAGAGGACATTGAGAGTAAATTCAGGGGATCAGAAGGTGATCTTACGAATGTTTCTTTAAAAACTGTTGCATTTTTAATCCATGTCAGTATATAATACAAAGTACACTTATATGAAATTTCTGGGATTTACCAATCAGCTATTGCTGAGGAAATGTCTAATGCCAGATCATCATTCCAGTGGTGAAGTATGGTTTCAACAATCCCTCCGAAGTTGGTTCATGCACATTTTGGCATTTATCATGCCATTTGAAAATAAATTCCACTTAGACCCTTGAGATACTGTAAATTCGACTGTGCTGGGAATTTTAATGATACATGGTGCTGTTTTTTCCACATCCTGTACCTACACAACTGTCCCAGTCATATGCACGTAGCTCTCCTCTGCTCCAATAGATATGTGTTACAGTTTGCCAATTGCATTCTTTTTTTGGAGTGTCCATGAATTTGTGGCCTGTGTTTGAAAGCTCCCACTGCAACAAAGCTTAGGGTTCAGATCTGATCCTTCCAGCTCGACAGTTTAAGTCTGCCAGGACACAGTTTATTTACTTTGCCGTTTAAACTGTAAAAGATTTGTGCGTCTCGACTGTTCCAGGCATCCTCTCTGACTGTGTCCTCTGGAGAAGCTCCCAGACAAGGAGGGAGAGAGAGAATTCTAGGCTGGGCCAAAACCCAGAGGAGCTCCCCCAGATGGAAAATATGGCACAGCTACCAGCTATAAATGTGTACTCTTCTTAATAATGTTTCTGCATGCTTCAGAATTCACATAATTTAACATATTATAATTATTCATAGTTTCAAATACTATTATTAATATAATATATGATATAATACTGCTATGGATAATGGTTGTTTATGCTATTCCTGTTCTCAGTTGTTACAAAAGGGTTCAGTTCATGCAGAGAAAACAAAAGACATTTAAACACATTGGTTCTGATTCTACAGAGGTATATCTTTACTGTATTTAACAATTCTGTCACAACAGCAGCTAAATTTGTCCATTCATCCAATAAATGGGAGTGTGTGAAGGAAGATCTGTCAGAATAAGTTAGGGGAAACCAATTGAATGACAATTCACGTACAGTAAGAGCACATAATACCTTCATGAGGAAGTGAAACCATTTTCCTTCCACGGGATTTTCCTTATGTAACCAGACATGATTGTCTGAGAAGACTTGTAAGGGGAGATAGTATTTGTACACTACTGGACACATACTATAAGCCTAGTGTTGTGGGAATACAAAACAACATGTATTTAGATTCATCTCACATTCAATGTGCAGAAGAATAAGAAGGCCTAGAGGAAATCACAGAAAGAACAGCTCTGGGATCAAACTGGGTTACACTGTCCTGTTTGTGGTAAAACTTTCCCTCAACCTTTTTCAGAGATACCAAAGTCATTTCTGAATCCAAACCCAGATCTAATGGTTGAGATGAGCCATAGGCTATCATCATTGATGTATCCTACAAATTATATAATAACAATGTAGCCATGAGGAAATGGTGTGGTAAGGCATTTATATATCTTGTATAATGATATAAACTTAAACATGCAACATTCTGGAAATGTTTCAAAGGAAAAAGAGTTTATTACATACTGTATGATTTTTTTATATATCTGATTTCTGATAGGTAGCTCTATTTAGTTTTTGGCATTTGCCACAAAGCTCAGGTGGCAAGAACCATATAAAGAGACTTCCAATTCCACATTTTGTCTTTATTAAATCAATGTTAGCAGCCACAGACATCTGCTCACCCTGATAAGGGCTCATCAGTGTGGCATACCTGACTTTCACAAGTGAAATGGACATATACTGTACAATATATGCATCTTAAAAGAAAAATATTTCCTTTTGGTTTAAAAGACATAGTTTTAATAGAGTTTGTATTTCACAATCAAAATCTGCTAAAGGGGTATTCTGTCTGTAAAATCACAAATACCAATCTTTCCCTGCAATAACAGGGAATGCACAAATAATAAAACAAGGTAAAAATAAATAGTACATACAGTACAGTAGGATTAAAATTGAGGAATATGAATGATGTCCTACTGTATAGGAGTAGGTCAATTGCTTATAATGGGTGTTGTGTTTCATATACTTTATTAGATTGTATACAGTATATATATACAGCATTAACAATCTTTATTTTTATTATGCCTTTAAAAGTAGTATTTTAAAGCAAAATTAAACAGTCAAACAAAAGTAAACTGTTATAATGACAGCAAAATTCGAAATAAGTGCATGTAAGAAAAACAAGCGATTCAAAGTGCAGCAGAAAATATATAAAACGGAGCAGACACATTCATTAACTAAATAAAAGCCTTTCTGATAATAAAGGTTTTGAGTCTAGATTTAAATGCGCTCAGGGAAGGTGACTGTCTGATATCCTTGGGGATAGAATTCTGCTTTGGGGTGAAGCAAGAGAAGGCCATGTCACCCACAAAATGTAAATGATCTTGGCGGGTATATAGAAAACCAAAATAAGGTGAATGAAGGTTGTGAGGTGGGGAGTAGTCAGATTATACAGTATGTCATGAAACAAAGAGCATGCATACAGTATTTATGATAAAAAGGTACAGGAACAATGATCATTTATTGTGTTGATTTCATTTTTTTAAATTAATTAAAAAAAGACACAGAAGGCATATATACTGTATAGTATATATACTTTTTTTCCTCATACTGTATGTGTTTTTGGGCTGAAAACAAGTTATTTGGGATTTAATAGACTTTCGGCATTAATGTACATTCCCTCCCAACATTAATCCATTAAATCGAGAGTTTATTGTAGTAACACACCATAAACATGAAATGTGTTCTTTACTAGATATATTAATTTTACTGTTTTGCTTTATTTTATTTAAGATGTATTTGCAACATAAAGTCCAGCAATGATGAATAACATTCCAGAAATGAATTAGCAAAAGAAAAACTCTTCTCTCTAAAACTACTTTAGAGGGAAAAAAACCCTGAAAAAAATGTATCTGTTTCCTGATACAAATCAATGAATAACCCAGTGCACAGAATAATATTTTGATATTAAATTTGTTATTCAGGAAATAGTTTACAGACAGACACAGGCAAGCCCTACTGGGGTGCTGAATCAGACTGGCAATACATCAGTAAGGATCTCAGTGAAAAATCTCCCTACTACTAGCATTGACACACACAGTACTGTGAGAACAGCACATTTTCACTGGGCAGAGCTGAGGACACAAAACTAAACAGACAGCTTAAATGCAGAGGAAAGCATAGTGTGGTAATTCAGAAGACTCAGCAGGCTTTCTGGCTTGTATAGAAAAAAAAAACGTTTTGATGCAGCGCCATTGCACAATAATAAGGTTTTTCATCTGCACATGTAATACTGCAATTTACTCAGAAAATAGTTCCTAATCAAAGAACCAAACCCACTAGCGAGATATGAATTCCTTTTTCTTTTCCTTATCCACTGACCTAGGGTTGAGCTCATCCTGAAAGAGACCCCTGCTGGCCAAAAGAACCTACAGCATGTGTGCCTATATAGAGACACTGATAGTTATTGCACCAATACAGAACCTCCTCCTTAGAAGCAGGCTCATTCATAGGTTTTACTGCATATTTAGAACAGATTAAAAAAAAACAGCTCAGGAGGCACAGGGTGTAAATGGTGTCTGATTTTCCTGAACGATAAAGTATGATAAAGTTGTCTGTGCCAAATACAGAAATATGCAGATAGTTTAATTTATATGTAAATAAATCATTTTAAGCTCACAGACCAAAAGGTGTGACAGTTGAAAGCAACATATATCTCTATCACTCAGTACCTCTCAAATGAATGATTAACAACAGAAAACTATGGACATAGGTATCACGTCATCAATTTCCCTACGGGATTAATAAAGTATTATCTATCTATCTTAAATATTAAAATGAATGTACAGTACATCAGATTAGAGTTTCAAGTTTATTAATCTGCACTATATAAAAATAATAGCAAAGAGAAAATATTTTCCAGGCACACAATTTTCCACTGCTTTCTAATAAAAATGATAAAGGAAAAAAAAATTGGAAAGCAGCATAATTTTAGAACACTTTCTAGTTCGGTATTGAAAAAAACACTAGGAGATCCAGCAGTGTTGAACTCTCCCGTGTCAGGGGGCAACAGAGTGATGAAGTCAGTTCATATATTGGAGTTATTAGGAGGCCATGATTAGGAAAGGACATTTACCATTTGGACATTTGGCCAGGATAACACCCCTACTATTTTCGAGAAATAGGATTTTTCATTACCTCAGTTTTACAAATGCAGCCATTCAAAATGCGCGCAAATGACCATTCGCAAAATAATCTGCAGTTTAGCACATTATGCCGCTGTACATGATTGGCTGGCCAAAATGACTGACAGGTGGCACTCGTGGTGCATTGGTTGTTAGTGAAACGATTGCTTCATTTAATCTCTTTACTGTGCATGTTTAAATCCGCTTAATATTGAATATTAATATGGAATTTTACAACTAAAGGGAAATTTTAGTAGATGAGCATAAAAAGAAGCGGAGTATAATGTGTCTGAAGGTAATACATTTTGATTTTAATTTTAATTAAATATTAATTTAGGAATCTAAACAGCTGGTATTGGTAGTTTAAATAAAAAATACCCACCAGAATTCCACTTTCTTCATAAACATTTTAGACATCGAAGTCTTTCATTCAGTTACATACTCTGGTTATTTTGGAAAAGTTTTCTCATGCTCCTTTTGACTATAATAAGTTTATATACAGTACACTTCATCTGAAGGACAGTGTTCCCTTTCCTATAATGGGCATTAGTACCCATACAGACCACAGGGTGAGCACTCCCTACTATCCCCACTAACAGCACTTCCAGCAGCAACCTTAGTTTTTCCCAGGAGGTCTCCCATCCAGGCTCACACCTGCTTAGTTTCAGTGGGCTGTTAGTTAAGAGTTGCAAGGTGATTTGTCTGCTGGTCATAATTTTACCTCACACCTGAAGAAGGCTCCACGGCCGAAATGTTGTGTTTTCTTTGTTCTCTTTTCAGCATGGAATAAACCTATTACTTGTTCCATAATTTTACCATGACTGTTTTTGTCATTAGCCCATATAGCATGAGACCCAAGCATCTGAATCTCCATCAAAATAAAAAAACAAAATACATTATCTGTGTTTTGATCGAATATTATCATTGCCTTGTGGGCTGCACAGCAGATCTGTCTGCAAAACATTATGTGTCTGGTAACCACAAGGAACATCAGACGGACAGCAGACTTTCACAGTAAATCCATGGAACATGAGAACACAACTGTTCTGCGTCACTATACAAATTTTAGAACTGGACTATATTGTCAGAAAAATGTGTTTGTTTCAACACAAATATATATTTATTGTGACATAAATACTATTTCCTGAGCAGGGTACAATACCTGCATGTGTGATTTGAGCAAAAAATAAAGTATTTTAATGCCTGATATCTATTACAATTTTACCACAATTTTACATTAACTTAAAGCATGGGATGAATTTGGTCAAATATCGTGTTTAGGAGCATTTTATGTTTGATAAAATGCCAATGAGAACAGAGCAGAATTCCACTGATATCTTTTAAAGTGCTCCATCCTAGTAGTTCTTATATTATGATGCAGCTGTTGGTGTGAGGATTTTGTGTGAAAAAAAGAACAAAAAGAAACACAGCTTTTTGGTTCTCTGCAAAATAATGTAACGAATATGCCCCTGCGCATAACAGGGATGTTGGCCGCCTGGGCTACGAAGGTCTTCTTTAGTTCAGCTGGCAAGACCCCTGTTGAGTGATGCCAGAGACTTGGGTTCACGCCCATGCGGTGAGGGACGCGAGGGGGTGGGAGCGGCGAGGGCACAAGCCCAGAGAACCCCAATCTGTTACAATAATTTACGTTTGAATTGAAGATGACTTCATGTGGATCTTTATAAAAAAGCAGTGTCTGGCAAAAAGTGTCATCACACCTTTCATGCCCATACAATAATACCTGTAGATATGATTGTACTGTATTGTACAATAGATATTACTGTATACTGGTAGCACTGTATTTCTTTTACATGTTATGTGTACTTTTTAGATGTATAATGCATAGCCAAAATGATAAATTCTAAATGAAAAAAAAAATATATAGGCTTTGAAAGTATCACAAATGGCTCAATAGTAGAATTTCAGTTGAAAAGTGAAAAGGAGCTCTGTTAAAAATATTTTAATGATTAATCATGCAATAATTCTTATTTGTTGGATTTGAGTTATGCATTTACAATGTGAGTTTTCCTGCTAGGTTACAGAAATACTGGACCGTTAAAATCTTGCACAGAAGATTAATCTTTCTTGGATTGAGAGCAAACATGAGAGCTGGTATATATTTAACTGGTAACATTTATAATGCAAAAGGAACAAAGGAAATGTTTTACGGGAATGCACACGAGCATATTGGTCCCTTGTCTTTCTTAAATCCTGCCCACAGACTTCTCAGACCTGACTAAGTAATAAATTGTTTGTAAAACAAGGTTGGGGACCTGGTTTATTTTAGATTTCTATCTTTTATATTTTTTTTGCAAAAAAGAAAGGAGGAACGAAAGAACAGAAGAATGCAAGGCAAACACCAGAAGGTTCAAGGAGTGAACAGCAGGAAACAGATCAATAATAATGTTTCATTTCTAAACATCTCCTAGCACCGTAAAGCATTCTGCAGACACAAACCACTGGATTACCTAACAGGGTGTTGACATGTCAGATGGAAGTCTGTGTGTAGCTCAGTCCCCAGCGGACCATCATTCCAGAACAAACTTCACAGAGAGAGGAGGCACTGGCAGGCAAAAGGGCCTCATTACTGAGGTACTCCACTAGCAAATAGCTGCTGGCAGATGATGACAAATATGGAACTCAGAGAACCAAGGTCTCCACAATCTGCAACACTCTCAGGAAGAAAAAAAGAGAGAGAGCAAAACAATGCAGCACTGAAGAAAGCCTTTTGCTGGGAAGGCAACAGGATTTTAAAGTAGAAATACATTTATATTTTTAAAACATCACAAAGTCTGCCACCCACATTGATAGCCTATTTTCTCCTTGCCTATACACTCCAGCCCTCTCCTGTCCTGCCCTCTATCTCCCCTCTCCTTCTCCTCCATTTTGCTCTCTGCTTCTGCCTTTCTGCTTTGTAGGTGTTAACTCTTTTGTGTCAGTTTTAAATTGCACAAAGACCGACAAATGTCTTTTCCGCCCTTTCAAAGAATTTGATTGCTTTAATGAATATAATTGTTTAGCTTTTTTTTCCTTCTTGAAAGAGAGACATTTTTACAACATGCCTGTTGTTAAATTGACTTTTTCCTACTCATGAAAATTAAGCTAAATCGGAAATAGTGAATCACATCAGTAGGAAGAACAGAACTGAGGGTCAGAAAAGCCAAGATTTTATTTCTCTGTTTAAAACCTCTGTGAAATGTACTGTAGATTAAATACAGATTACTTTTATTACTGCTAAATTGTGAACAATCTGGAGATGTCTGAACTCGTGCGGTTCATGAGTGATCCATTCTTCAGAAGAAAAAACGTGTCTTTAATCTGTCATATATTTTTGATCTGTCTTTTTAATTACTGGGAGGATGACTGGGGTGGTTTTGGTCTTGGCATTGGTTTTCATGATGCTTAAAATGTGTACAAGAAATTATTAAACATGAGTGCTATTAAAAGGCACAAAAAATCCTCTTTTCCTCTCTACTCTCTTAAGCATGCCCCTGTCTCCCAGGTTGGGTTTCTCCCCACTATGTTTTTGAGAGGGCCTGCCCCTTAATGAAGCTACCATGAGTGCTGCAATGGCACTGCAGACAGTAAATCAAGCTTAATTTAAGCTTTCTGATAAACTGGGGAGGGGGGGAAAGAGGGTCTGTACAGCGTGAAGTGGGGCAGAGGCTGTAGAGAAGAATGGCTGAGCTGGGATAATGTGTCGTTATTCAGAGAGTCACTCAATTCAGCACCACAAAGAGGTGAAGGTCAAAGAGAAAGCTGGCATCCAGCATATTCTGTCTTTCAGTCTGTCTGTCTGTCTGCTGCCTGGCCTCACAAACTACACCTGCAGAATGCAGCAGTCTTTTACAATAGACCGAAACTCTAGAGAGAATGTTCCTCTGTATTTCTTTCCTTTGATCTTCAGAATTTTCTGAGGATTGCTCGAAGATATCCAATAGATATGATTTATTCATTCAAGCACGGGATGCTGATTTGTCTTGAGCTCACAAATATGTTTGACATGTTTAGGTACAACAGGCTAACAACAGGCTGCTGTTGGGGGTCAGTTGCCTTCTCCACAACCTTTTCTGTTCTGTCAGTATACCCTGCCCACATTTATTGGTGGCAGGCAGAAGAGGAAGCACCTGGAATCCATTGGAGCAGAATATTAATATGTGTCTGTGATGGTGAGAGGGCAGTATTGAGGGCTGGGAATCCATCTGCCCTTCATAAGGGGGGATCCCTACATACCAAACTCCAGGAGTCAGGAGGTAGTGCCATGAGGAAAGGGCAGACTATAAGACAGTGGAGGGGCAATATACTAGGGAATTAATCATTTTAGAAGAGGAGCAAGACATACTGTACAGTACCTGCAGCAGAGCACTGCTCATCCACACTGCTTCGGAGTAACACCTGTGCAGTTTTGGAAACAATCAACAGGATGGTAACCTAATGAAAATGTCATTTTTGTGAATGCCTTTTACTACATTAAAACATAAAGTAAAACACAGCAGAGTACAATTGCATTGTACCCTGTTTAAAGGTAGTGGAAGCAACTTAAAACAAGTTATAAAGATTACAAATACTACATATTGTGTATACGATTAATATAAATTTGGTGAAAACTCTCCCCTGAATTTTGAAAGACAAATTTGGTGTCCCCTGACATTGGGATATTGAAGGGTCCATTGCCTGTCAGCATCTTTAAAGAGTGAAAACAACCCTTTTTTATTTTAATAGTGTTTTATTGTTGTAATACAACATGCATATGCCCGGTTTGTAGCCCTGTGCACGTTCAGTGCTTCTAAACACTATAGCATTACATTGATTGAAAAGACACATTGTCTATACAGCTTTTCTACACTCCCTAGGTACACATTTTTCTTTTTCTGTTTTATAGACTTAGTTTTAAAGATCAAGAAAAAATTGTGTTGGCTACAAACTGTAAATAAGAAATCCCCCCGGCAATGTGTATTTCACAAATTTAACTGAAATGTAGTGGTGCAGCGCTCTACTATTCTTCTGTAAAAGGTACAGTGTAAAAAAGATCCTGTATTTATCTGAGTGAGAGATAGCAGGTGCTGATATATACCAGCAGCATTAGAAAGCAGTTGCATCAAAAAGAAGAAACTAAAATATTGAAAAACCACCTATTTATGTAGCTTGTTAAGTTTTCTTTTGAGATCATATCTTTGTGAAGACAGTCTGGTTCAAAGTAGTTCTAGCTTACAAAATAATCAAAAAGCAAAAACATACACTCGCACACACAGAAACACATTCATCTTCCTGCCCTTTCAACTCATATCCTTCCCAAGTTAATATCATTTGGTCCATATCCTGAAAGGCCCTTTCAGTAGAAGCGCACTTGTGCTTGTTGTATATTCAAGACACACTCTTATCTGATGAAAACTTCCTGAGTTATTTTCTGTCAGCAAACAATTAAGGAAGTCTGTTGTATTGCCCCGTTGTTAAACTGGGATACAGCACAGCTCAGGCCTGTAAGCTAGGGAGTGACCACTCTGTGTGCGCTGTCAGCGGGATCGCAGTGCATCTTTTAAAGTAGTCTCTGTGGCCTCTTTACTCTCATGCACACAAATTATAAGTGCAGTCCCAGACATCTTAAAACACTTACACAGTTACAATGAACATAAATATCTATTCCAATAAAAATACAGTGAGCACCATACTCTGAATCTCCTGGAATTTATACTGGTAATCAAGGATTCACAGGAATCAAAGTATTGAATATTTCAAAACTGTCTATGCTTTCACAGCTGTCATGTCTATCCCCATCACGTGATTACTGGTCACACTTCATCACCTACTGTATTCAAGAAACAAATCCCAGGTTTGCACGGCCCCTCAGCAGGAATTAGGAATGAAGGGGCACCTCAGCGAAGGGAAGCTGGCAGGAACAAAGCCTCCCATCACAGGGCTCCTACAGATTCACAGCAGGTACCTGTACATAGCCTGTGGCATAGCAATGCAGACTACATTACATTGCACTGTACTGTAAATCACAAAACGAGACATCAACATGCACAGCTAACCACTGTGGTCCGGTGCACTAAACACACAAAAATATACAATGCACAATCAGCCAAAAAGTATGACAATCGCAGTATTTGCAGAAAACATATCCATTAAACTGGTTACTTTTTAACAGAAATTCATAAAACGTCTTTTTTAATGTACATAACACATTTTATTTCTTTTTAGAAGCTTAAAGATGAGCTTTCAATGCATTCTAAGTTCTCCAGTACAGACTTCAGTATCAGAAAACACCATGGAATAGACTTGAGGCATTACATTCCTTCCGAGAGGGCCGTGGTTCTTCTGAATTTGATTCCAGTCTAAGAAGTCAAATGAACAACCTAATTATTTTCTAATTTAGTCATATATTTTTCTTAAGGTTCAGATTTTACGGTTGATTGCACAAGACATTAACTTAATTAAAGGTACCTATAAATCACTTCAGAGCCTAGTTAGAAGTATTGGTATAGAAGAAGTATAGAAGAAAAAAATGATTTTCGAACAATTCATTTTTTCAAGTGCTTTTCTGTGTTTGTGTTTGGCAGATTCAGGTACAGCGCCATCCCTCCTTGGAGCTCCTGTGCAGCTGTGTATCCAGGGTGCAGCTTGTCCCCTGTTCCCCTGCCCATATCTTTTCTCCTTTCCTCTTTCTCTTGCAGTCTGCAGTCCTGCCTGGTCCAGTCTCTCTTATCTTTCTGTCCATTTCATTACTGGGTCTCCTAATCACCACACCTTTGGCCCCAGTTATATACAGTACAGTATTTGTTATTTTCATCTCTGTCCCTTCACCAATCCACGCTATAACCTGCCAAGGATTCTCTATACCTCCTCCTCCAAACTAAGCCAGCTTCAAAACCAAACATTTTGCAGCCATTACTGTTTGGCACACGTTTCTTCAATGCTCCTCTAGGAATCCCATTCACCATGCTCAAACGTTGAAGCTCTGATCCGCTGATGTTATGGAATCTTACATCAAATGGTTTCATTCTTTCAGCACGCACACCATCTTCAAGATTCTGCTTCAGTGTTACAGGGTTGACATTCATTTTCTTTTTTCATTCTTGTTCAAACAATATTCTCTGGAACAGAGTTTCCTCTCTCTCGCCAGTTGATTTGGCAATGCTACTAAAGCATTAATGCCTCAAATTTCTTTCCATCTCTCTATCCATTGCTAACTGCTTCATCCAATTCAGTGTCACAGGGGAGCCGAAACCTATCTTTGCAAGCAACAGAAGGCAGGGTACACCCTGAGTAGGATGCTAGTCTATCGCAGGCCAGACACATACACTTACACCAGGGTCAATTCACCACACCACCAAAAATGTTTATTTCAATGTTTTTTATTAATGCATTGATACATTCATGCATCTACTTCATTCTAAGTAGTTTGTCTACAATGCAGTTAGATTTTTTTGGGGGGAGTAGAGCGAACAGACTGGAAGCTGTGACCATATTTAATGTAAATTGGGTATTATACAGTCACATCCCATTGAAAAGGGAAATGAAATGCATTTTTCTGTCCTTGCCACATGCAGGACTCTTAACGGCCCGGATTTGGGACATAGATTTATTAAATTTATTTTCTTTTGCTGATCTACAACCTGATTTGTCTTCCCCCCTATAGTACTTAAGAGCCACACAGCAAAGTTGAAGTAAATTGAACTTTTTGCCTGTGTTCTGAGAAATCTTAGAAAGAAGGGAGAAACCAGGGACTTTCTGTGTGCTTTTCAGGTGTCACCACACCCGAAGAAGGCTCCACGGCCGAAAACGTGGTGTTTTCTTTCTTCTTTTTTTCAGCATGGAATAAACCTATGACTTGTTCCTTTGCAGCCTACGCATGCTGATGCAGCTACCCACCGGAACTATTAAAGTAAATAATCTTGCCATGTTTAATATTATCTATCTGAGTTGTTTAGTCATTTTGTTTCATCAAGGGATCTAGAAGCAACCTATCATTAGTAACATTAGAATTTTTAGAGATTACTCTGTTATTGATTTACGTACCCACCCACCTTTAGGGTGATGTCTGTTTAAAAGTGTTATCTTACTGTACATCTGTTCTATTATATTTCTACAGAAATATCTTTCCTCAAGGGCACCAGATTTTCCAGTGGTTTGCTTGTTGAATTCCTTTATCTCCTTGATTGGCAATTTCTCAGATCGACATCATGACTTATTCATAGGTCAATCCTGTAAACATTTTGTTTCCTAGGAACATTTATTCCCTTCAGCACGGAGAAGCATCATTTGGATTCTGCTGCTGCCACTGGAGATTCCTAAGTTTATTCAGCAATGTTACAATCTCAGAAAACAGACCCCTTTTTTCAGTAAATCGACTGAAGATTGTCCCAGTGCCAACAACAGAACAAAATTCTGGGAGTCCAGGAAAACATGAACTATTCTTTTCAAATAATTAATTTAGAAGCAACTTGATAATTGTGGGCCAATTTATGAAAGTGAGATATCTGAAATTGACAGCACATTATATTATTGCAAATTTTTCTTTACCTGGACATTTCCAACTATCAAGGCGACTTAAGAGTGAAATTGACTGGATATTGCACTTTGCTAATATTGCATGTAAACATGATGGTAACTTCATAGAAATGCTGTGAATATCTCAAGCTAGAGGTAACTGTATATTGAGTAAACATGTGGAGTTATTTTGTGACATGAAAAAAAAAGTACATCACTGTTATTTAGCATTCATAGATACTGTTGCAGGTCTTAATTGTTTTTAAACACTTGGCAGGGTGTGTGCTTCTACATTATTTGCAAGTGATACATTTTCACTATATTACCATCCTGTTGGAAGCCTCCTTCTCATGGTGACATAAGGAACTTCAGTCCCTTTGAGGGAGCTAGAAAATCTGAACATCAGATAAATTGGAATAGAAAATATGAGTAATTGAAGCAGTTTTCTACAAAATCCAGTTGAGTTCCTAAAATACTAAAAACCAGAAGATGCAGTGTAAATTCCTGGAACTGTCCTGCTCATTTCTGTGGATCCCTCAATTTAATCTTGCCTTATTTTAGTGCCGTCATAGCTTTAAGCATTTCTGTTCAAACTGTCTTTGTCAGATTCTTCCAGGAAAGTCACAAATTCAGTTAATGAGTTGAGAATTGAATAGCACAGGAATGAGCTAACCTACTGAAACTATAAAACTATTCCATCCACTTGAATATTTACATTGATGTGCCAACTCGCCAGTAGTGCCTGGCACATTGTCAATAAATCAGTCGTGTCATTAACCTGACAAATTCAGTGCTTCTGTATTGCAACAAATTAAACTCCCTTGGTACATAAAGCATATAGCCCAATGGTTCTTTTTAAATAAGAAGTCCCTATTGCAATTTTCTAATGCTCTCCATTATAACCTCCATATGCAACACTACCTTCAGCATGCCATGGGTTGAAATATAGGTGCAGGATGATTATGGTAGCCTGTGTCCACATAATACAGTTAAAAAAAAATTACAAAACTGTCTTAAAACAATCATTCCCACAGGATATAAACTGAGCAACATGGCATCTATTGACTTTGTGTTTTTACTCCTTTTGGAAAGATGTTGAAACACCTTTTTAATCTAAATCATCTCTGTCAATCATAAAACTGATGCCCACAAATTTCTGGTACTGCTACTGTACCATAAACACATTTTTTCCTTGTACAGTCACTATGACATTCAAACTTAGCTTTTACCCCTGTGTTTTGCAAATTGGTGAAACACAAAGAGTTAGGTGAGGCCGATCAGGTGGAAGCCATCTTAGTTTCTACTTGAAACTCATTCCTAGGAATAGACATATTAATAATTTGTCAAGTTATTTTGAGATTGGAAACTGGATCAATTGTCCACCTGTAAAATTTTGCCCAGACAGCATATACAGTGCCACAGGCTTTCTAAATTTTGGTCAAATATTGGTGTAATACTAGTGAGTTTGTGGTTGAATTTCAAGTGGCAGAAAACTGTAAAAATGATGAGTGTGTGCCAAAATATCTGATGAACTCTATAATCTTCAGCTTTCTAAAAAATGTTTAAAATGTATCTAAATGTTTAAATGTTTAAAATGGATCTTATCTAATGAGTGTTCTACTCTGCACCCTCTGCTTGCTAGAATAGGATCTGCCCTCCCCAAATCCTGTATTGAATAAATTTATATAAAACGGCTGGATGAACAATGCATTTGTGTGTCATGGGAGTTTTCCTGAGCAACCAGCAATTGTGAAACAACACTAGTATCCAGTAAGCATGCTACTTTCTAGCAACATTACCTATAGGATGTACTGTAGTTGGTCTGTATGACATGAGAAAATGTTGGAGCAATGTCTAACTCTGACACCACAACATTACTGAACACAATCATTTCATGAATGTTCATGAACATTTATGTTAAATAAATGTTAAATAACAACATGTCTTTAAATGTTAAATAATGACATATTCCACAAAATGTATTTTACTTTATTTCACAATGCATTCAGCTTCATTTTAAGGTAATTTAATTAGAGGAGTACCATTGGGATCTGTATTAGTATGTCTATTCTTCCTAATTTATATCAATTATTTGCATTCTGGCACAGTTAGGAAACTAGTAAAGTTTGCAGATGATACTAAATGAGGAGAATTATTTAGCGTTGTATAAAGTTGCAAAAGAAATTCAAGACTGGCGAAATAACAGGTTGATTACTTTTAATATAAACAAGTGCAAACTGTAACATGCTGGTAGTCAAAGCAAACCACAAGTAGAAGATAGGAAACACTGAACTTGTTAATATCATTTTTATTTTCTATATACATTACATAAGCAGTAAAAAGGCAAATAGTGTTAAGATATACAGATAAAATTACATTATATAATTTAAATAAAGGGATGTTAAAAATACACAACACATTAGTAAGACTACATCTAAAATGCAGTGTATGATTTTGGTCACTACATCACAAGTATATTGCTTTCCTGGAATCCATCCTTAGAAAAGCAACAGGATACATTACCAGGGTCTCTGATAGGTGTAATATTTCAGTCTTGGAACAGAAAAGACTGTGAGGGGACTCATTATAAAGGTACAGATTTGTCCAAGACAATGTGGACTTGATCAGAATGACGAAAAAATGAGAAATTACCCAGTGAACACACAGAGAAAATAAGAAAATTTAAAACTGAGAGCAGGAGGCTGTGTGTGTTGGACCTCAGTGTTACGTGAAATTCCTTGTCATCTGGGCTGACACAGCAGAACACTAAGCTCCAAGCATACGAAACCAGATGTTTTTTCACAAGAACAGAAGAAGAGTTTGAGTGCAAAACATGCAAAATCACACAGACGCAGCCGAAAAGTATCTTCATGCCAATAAAAGTCTCCAAAGTTTTTTCTGGAACGAAGAGAAGAGGGAGAGAAAAGAACTGTATTATTTGTGAAGGTTGATGTGCTGAGACAATGGGAGAGCAGTCAGGGTTTCTCGTCATAGCCAGCATTCCCAGGCCAGAGCAGGATATTTACTGATGTGTCAGCTTTACAGAAACAAAAAACTATTGGGTGCACATCCAGCTCCAGATTAACCACACCTCAGCCTGGAGTACAGCATAGTAAATGTACATAGAAAACACTGACCTTCCACCATCAGCCACGGAAACATACTCACCACAGAAAGTGCCAGCGATGCACACACATTTTTTTTTAGTGAGTTTCTCTCAGTCTCCTATTCCATTCAAATTTACTGTGCTCTACATCACTCAGATGAAGCTCATTTTAGGCTGAACATAGACACCTAATAAATAGTTTTGGCACTTTTAAGATTTAAAGAAGATGTCATTTGGTCTTTAAAATGATCGTTTTCATTGTGGACAGATCTCCACATTGTCCACTTGTTAGGAGTTATTATCTTTTGTGGGGACATTTTCTCAAATTTTGTCCACACATTAACGAATGGCCATCATGACCACAACCACATACAGTACTATATGTAAACAGCTGCCAAAATAGCACATAATTGCCTTCATACGATAAGTGCTCAGAAGTATAAAACACACATACTGTATACAATGCATCTGAGTTCTCAGTTTCAGTCTCAGTTTTCCTTTAACTGGACTTTTCAGACCCTTTAAATCACCAACAGTGTCTGAAGAGGCTCTTTGCCATTGATATGAATCCAGAGGCAGCTCCCCTCCAAAATGTCAGAGACTACTCCAGAAATGAAGGAATGAAGGAAATGAAGGAATAATTGAGTTTTTTTGGGCTTTGAGGAAAGACAATAGAAAGGTATCGTAAATTTCTACCAAAGCTTAGACAAGTTCAAACATCAGCATTAACTATAAACAGTGGAATGTACAGCTTTGGATTCCCAAGAGGATATGATGAGTTGTGATTATTTCTTTATGTTGTTTTTCTTGTCAGGGGTACTGAACACTCATTTTCAAAATTCTTTTATTTTCAGTATGATGTTTATCTGACTCTGAGCAGTCCTGGCTCAGAATGGGGAGCTTGGAGTTTGTTGGCTTTGCAGTGTTGCCATATATTTGATCCACCCCAATACAACAGCGGAAGAAGACATGTCTTGGTTATTCTGCTATAAGGCTTGGTTTGAATCTGGGCCACAATCTCATAAGTGATTGTTACCGGACAATGCCTGGAGTGGTTGCCTAGGCACTGGGAATGATGAAGAACGACTTTATTTGATATTTTTTATTCTTTTTGAAATTAACATGACACAACAAACACAAAAATATAAATAAATACACAAGGTCTGCATTTTTATGAAATGTACAGTAGCTTTCTCTGAAATAATAATTTCTGCAACTGAGGTGAACCAAACAAAATATAAGGCCAGTATTTGGAGGATAACTGTAAAACATTAGACCATTCTAGAAAACAGATTGTTTTGTTTCATAAATAATCTCTAATATACAGTAATGTGACGCTTTACTCAATGATAGTAACCAAATAAATACGCTTTATTAATTTAAGAGCACATAACACATACCATCAAGTTATAAATAAGATTAATTAATTTTATCATCTTAAACATATATTTTTCCTTTTAAAGCATTCTAAATGATCAAAAGTGAGTGATGATTCTTTAACATTTGATAACATTTGATCACTACTGATCTTTTAAGAAACTTTTTTTAAACTGATGTGATCTGTAAGACAGGTCTTTGTGACGGGTGTCTTCAGGATAATGACTGCACTGCAAGAAAATTTCAGGTGACAAGAGTCACAGGATGCACAGACCTTGTAGCCACAGAAGTTTCAATAGTCTCCCTAGTGTCATTGTTTTCCTGGCTCCTGTCAAGACAAATCGGTGCTTCATCTGGAACAGATTCTAAACTCTTATGCAGTTTGATTGCAATAACAGGGGACCGAGCAGTCATTTTGTTAGTGTAAAATCTCTAACTGAAAACAAAAACACAAAAGTATGAATACCTTTCCTAGTAAATATCCTATTGTACAAAATGAAAGTGCAATGACATAGAATGACAGGACAGGAAAAAATGAAAAATATTGAAAAAAATAAGACAACTAAAGAAATAACACTTATCTTAATATTCTTTACTAAAATATTTAAACCATTAAATACCTTAACTAGTAAATGTTCTAATGCATTATTAATCAACTACACTTCACTTCTGCTTATTAAAAAATATATTAAAGTTTATTTAAACATTCTAAACATAATTCAAATGATCACTCCTGAAATCTGGTTTTAAAAGATCAGTCAAACAGAACTGAATATTTTTTTCCTTTGAGTGAATGCTGTGTTCAGAGTTGTTAATAGCCACTCCCCTTTTGTCATTTCATTGGTTCCTTCACATTCAAAAGTCAACAAGCCATCTCTTATTAAGAAAGCTTTTTTATCATTTAAAATGTACTTCTTCCTTGTTATGCCTCATTTCTTTTGAATATTTCAAACACAACGTGATAGTTTTCACAACCAAACTTCCCAAATCCACTATTTGTGAGGTCTGCTTCTTTCTTTATCTATGATTTTTGTTTTCCCATTCTTCACACTTCCTGGTAAATATAATTCAGTTATTCAAGACAATTGCATTTTTATTTCATACATTTCATTAAAATAATTGGTATTCAGGATTCAGATGGATTTCCTTTTTTCAGTATTGCTGACTGAAAACAATTCCATCTTTTTAAAATAAAGTGAAATTAATAAAAAAATAAAATTGAAAAATACTTAGATATATGCTTTTCTTCCATGTTTTTCAGTTTTCTTGCACTGTCACTCCTTCTAGTATACAGTTACTAGTAAGTGTATTAACTGTATAGTTTTACATTTTGTCTTAGAAATATTAAGATACTGTATAAACTTTTACCCTTCAGTTGTCTCTATATTTTTCAGTTTTCTTATCTTGGCATTCCATAAGAATCAACTGTCCTTCCATATTTATTTTAGGATATTTACTTGTAAAGGTATTTACAGTTCTATCATTTTAGTTAGTCAATTCAGCCTGTTTTTCTTTCCGTCCCATTATAGTTAATAATTATTATATCTATGAAATTTTGTTTGTCATTCTTTTTTACCCATCTTAATTCAGAAGCATTTGAGAATGTTGACCGAGTGCTTAGATAAAATGAGATTTGAATTTAGCTGCTTGGATGAGGGCCAGTCCCCTAGTCATAGAACAAACTTATATACTGTATGTTTATACATAAATGATTTATACTTATGGTATATATAGATTTTGGGAAATTATGTCAGGAATGATTAAGATTTAGAACAACTGTCCTGAAAGTGTAATAGATCACTCTAGGGCATGGCATGGGGCACACAGAGTGACCATGGGCATTACCACAGAAACTACAGAGGTAACAACAAGAAGCGATAGAGCAGGTGGGGAATTGAAATTATTACAAACATGGCTACCTTCAATGAACAAGATAGGATGGTTATGGAGATCCCTGGAACAACGGCAGTGACAGAATACCTGCTGCTTAAAATCAAAAGGAGAAGAGAGTGGAAAAGGGAAGAAGAATTAGGTTTGTGGAGATGGCTGCTAGGCACAGGTTTGAAGAGAGAGTTTGAGAAGAGCAATGCTACTGGAGAGGTATCTTATGCCAGCAAAAATGCAGCAATAAAGATTAATAACCAGGGACACAGGGGAATGATCTGAGCAGATGAGTTGCAGCTTTAGCAAAAAACTGCAAAAGCCCACAAAAGGATTATATAGATTAAGAATGCAGCCCCTGAATCCTTTACAGCAGTGAGGGTAAATGGAGAATATTATATTAAGGCTAAATGCTGAAGGCAAGGCAAAATTCTGAAATTGCAAGAACAGAAGAAGAGCAGTATTCCGTAGATTTAAGTTTGATAGCAATAGGGCTTCAGTCAACAGTTCTGTATTGGGAAGGGCTGGTAGAGTGAATAAGGAGAGGTTAACTTCTTCTCTTCAAGTGTTGGGAGTTGGAGTGAACTTCAAGGCATTGGGGGGTGCAGGGAGAAGAATGGTCAAGTAAAGGAAAATGTTTCGGTGACTGCAATCTGTGAAAAAAGGGTTGTATCTAGGGATTTAGAAAAAAGTACAGCCCATGTTGAAGAGCCTGGAGGACAGATTTGCAAAACCAGAGGGGGCTGGGAATACAGACCTCTATTGAGCTCTGTTGGGTGACAGAGGACAATGTTCTGGGACGTGTGCTGGTTGAGTTGGATGAGGTCACAAGATTAACCCAGGTCTGAGGAGTTTGCATCAGAGGCAGCAGAGACCAAAAGGCAATAAAATGAAGAGATCAGGGGGCATAATCACCAAAATATTTGTTGTGGGCCATGTTGGACACTGGGGATAGTGGCAGTAGAAACTGCAGAAATTAAATTGAGCAACAAAAGACTTGGAGCCTGAAATTAGGAGGACAATTATTTTTAAAAAAAGGAGTTGAGAGAAACAAGTGGGGAACAGAGACAGCAAGAAAACAAGACAGACAACTGAGTAGAAAGAAAAGAGTGGCATTGTAGATGGAAAGAGGAGAAAGATGAAGGAACTGTAACAAAGGGAACAAAATAAGGAAGGCCCAGAAGGCAGTTGCATGGACAGCATGGGGCCCTTGCTGCAGATGGTACTCTAGAGATGCAGTGGATGACATCAGACATAAATGTCTTTTACAGAAGCAGATGAGAGAACTGTGGTTTGTTTCTTGTGAATATCTGAAAAGTATAAGAAAAAGAACTTTCTTCAGGGCTGTCAGGAGCATTGTGAAGAACCTATGCAAGTCGGGTAGTGAACGAGTCCAGTAGGGTAAGGTGAAGATGGAGTCGAGTACGCAGGCAGGGTCATATCCCAGAGGCAGTAAGAGAGTGCGACAAATCCAGAGGGCAAGATTAAGACTCGTAGTTGAGTAGGCAATCAGTGTTGTTTCCAGGAGGCTTGAAGAAAAAAGGGAATCGCAAGGTTTCAATGGCAGGAGCTAGGAAAACAGAAGACTGTTTAATACCAAGCTTAGCTTGTGAATTGTCTTTTTTGGGAATTGGATCGGGCCAATATCTGATTGACAGGGTTCATGGGAATGCGTCAGCATTTATCAGAATTATGTGGTTGATTATGTGAGAGCTTGACAGGGCATTCTTTTGAAAGAAACACTGCTGGTGGAGAATTTTTGTAACTTAGCTGGGAGCAGGGGAGTAATTGAGGCAGATGAAACAATGTGGGAGCTACAGTTCAAATAATGCAAATAATGTTGTCTAGAACTGGTTTGAAAGACTGAAGGGGATGTTCATAAAAGGAGATAATTCCACAGGAGGAGAAATTGCAGAAACAGATTTTTATCTTCGATTAGATCACTGAAGCTCAAGAAAACAGTACTGGCATTGAAGCTGGTTGAAACTGAGTAACAGCTGTCTGGTGAGGCAAAATGACTGATAACGAAGATGCAGAAGTAGGGTCATGAGAACCCAGAGATTCTTGGTTGAGTCCCAAAAGATCATACTATAGTTAAAGCCGTGAATCTGGAAACAAGGAGAGAGGAGCATTTCAGAGAAACTAAATACCTGTAATACTTGCCTTATCAAAGTGATAATCTGTCATGTATGGAATTGTTATTTCCAGGCAAAATATATACAGATTTGATGGAGTGCCAAATCAAATAACATTTTCCTTAACCATTTACTTTCAAATAAAGTGGGTCCTCTATTCTGAATGAAATAGAAATGCAAGACATGAAAGCTGTTATGTTACAGTTACAGGCTCAATGTAGTAACCTTCATCCCTCTGTATGGTTTTAGTATTACTGAAGTAGTTTGTAGCTGCAGATGCAGGAAATAATGTATTTGCAAGAAATTATCGATAAGGATGATCCAGTGCCCAACTGTATTTTGAGTTTCATACCTTTGTTTTCATGTGTAACCCAGATTGTTGTGTAATCATAATCTTTCAATGTTCAAAGTAAGTCAGGTCTTCATCTGCAATTTCTGTGACCTGGCACATGTTGTTTCTAGCTTTGCTACTAAATAAGGGGATCATCAGACCTCTTACAGTCTGGAGTTTCCCAGTTCTTCTGCTTTAAACAAAGTTATTGGTGAAATGAAAGGAAAAATACTTTCTTACAGCACATTTCATTTTTTTCATTTCACATTTTATTTGTCAAGGATTTGACATTTATTTTATTTTGTAACCTAAAATCTCCATCAACACAGCAACTTAAATCACACCTTCTAAAGTTTAAACTGAATTTGAAATATTTGTTTGCTCTCCTTTTGTAAATTCCATACAGCTCTCTCAAAGCAACCATTTGCCTTTCTCTGAACTGACAGCGCTATTTGAGCCATCTCATCTTGGCACTGTAATCCACAGTACATGATACAGTCCAGGTTTTACTGGGATTATTATTTTTTGAGGCACTGTCCCAGGTAATTGGTAAAATTTCCCTGGACATTAAATGTCCCACATTTTTATTTGAATCCTTGATAGTTTAACATCCCTCAAGAACATTATGTTTATACATGTCATTCTTTTCTCTTGAATTGTGAGCTGTTCTATTAACCACTAGATCTGTTTCGTATTTGGACTGTGACCATCTATGTTTGGAGTTTCTGACACTATTCTTAAATGGTTCATGTCTTACCTCACTGATCGCTGTCACTTTGTCTGCCATGGTGGATTTAGCTCTGAAATTGGACTCGTTAAGTCTGGTGTTCCTCAGGGCTTGATACTGTGTCCCCTATGTTTCAGCATGTACATGTTACCACTTAGTCTGTTTTTAAGATCGTAAGGCCTAAATTATCGTTTCTATGCAGAACATACTCATCTCTATGGTCCATAAAAAAATGACAGTAGTGTGGCTGTCTCTGTTCTAATTGCATCTCTGACATAAACTCCTTCATCCTTCATCAGAAACATGACAAAACTGAAGTCATGCATATTGGCATCCCCCATCAACTTTGAAAAGCCAATGTAGTAACCCTATCTGTGGATGGTACTGCACTTGAGCTTCTCATTGTGTATTTTAATTGTGTATATACTGTATTATGTATTTTGTTGTTGTTGTTCTGTAAAGTACTTTGAGATGCCAACTTTAAAGACACGTTATAAAATAGTTTATTATTATATTATAGCGAACTCATTTACTTGGCACATACACAAGTTTATTGCCATGCATTGATACTTCTTGCATTTTTTGGCTCTACTGTTTTTGCTGTCAAATAACTGAGCCAGATGATGTCTCAGTCAAAAGCCTTTTACCCTTTTAAGCACTGTACATTATTTGGCAGTGTAGAGTTTAGCAAAAATCTGAGGATTATTAATTTAAAGTAGTGTGCAAATACACAAAGTGTATGTATTAAAATAATTGAGAATATTACTGTATGAGTAATATTTAAAATTAATATATTACTTAATTTTTACAATATTTTACAATATAATGTAATTATTATTATTTGATATCTATTATACATAATATTATGTATTATATAGTATTGCATTTTTACTCCACATTCAGTCCACATTCACTTGTACAGACTCAAATTGAATGGTAAATTATTGATAGTATAAACTCTAAAAAATATTAGCAACGCTACAGTATCTATCACTTAAATGTCTATTTTGCTAATTCTTAATATTTTAAATAATAAAATGCTGAACAACAATATTTCAGCACTTCAACTATACAGTATATTTTTCTAAAATGGTTAATTTGCAGACAGTATTTTCTCCTATGGACTTTCTCTGCAGTTTTATATTCCATTATACTGTATCCTCTTTTCTTAAGAAGAGACCCACTGGACTCCCACAAGATAAAACAGATTGTGTAGGAGTCTCCGTTATACCTGCAACCAATATTTAAGATAGGCTAGACACCAAAACTACATTTGCACAATGTTAACAATTGACAAAAGTTTTTTTAAAGCATAAAAGCTTTTTTTTTAAATCAAGCTTAATGTTCTGGGTTTTCTTTGAATTACACTAGTAATATACAGTAATTTATCTTAGTTTAATCTCTAATATGTTGAACAGGGATGCATCTTATTTTGGAATATGTATGACTATGACAATGTCTTGGTGAGTACAATCTAAATAATTTAAATTTAAATGTAAGTTTTACTGGCTGTGTAAACACAATAAATTTGGAAAAAACACTCTACTTGTCCTATAAATTATTTCAAACTTTATTGACTTCTAAGCATTGGCAAATACATTTTTGTTGTTGATAGAAGATTTAGTTTTCACCTTTGCGTGAGAATCCAATTAGGGCATTTAACATTTTTGCACTGAAGCTGCATTGTTTTGTGCATTGGGAATTCTACTGTGACTTCTGTGAAGTTTTTAAATTCACTTTTCTTAGGTCTTTCCTTGTCTTTCTTTAAAATGCAGGAAGTTGCATTCCTGTTCTGTTTTTAGCCACAGAATTGTGCTTTCTAGATACAGAATCTACTGGTTGGGAATTTTGCTCAGGTTTGAAGCACAAGCAATTCAGCAGCACTTAATAAAACTAGTTTACTATTGTAGCCTGTAAAGAATGAAGGCTGATTTCAAACCTATTATTCATCTTTAAATAAGCTTTAAGTAGGCCTCATTCTGAACTAAGTTAAGATGCCAGCATTTAGCCCAAGCAAAATCTGGAGCCAAATCATTTCAGTACAGAACCAAGGCCTGATCACATATACAGTATGAAATGGAAATGTGTTAGGATAATGTAATAAGAATGAAGATGGAGAGGTAAAAATAAACTCAATACTAGGACATATTTTATGTCTCCATGAAAAATTCTAATCTCTTTTGAACTTATATTTCTCAATTGACATCTAAATGTACATCTAAATCTTGTGCTGTGGTTTGTAAGGATTTAGAACCTACAGCAAGGAAAAAGGCAGAAAGGTACTCTTAGTGAAGAGGTGTACAGTGGTGGATTAAAAATCATATCAAATTTTATTTTGTATAAAATGTGCATATTCTAGGACCACTGAGAGTCTAAGATATGGTTGTCTAGTCCTAGTCCTGGACAGCTGCTGAGTCTGTATGAAAAAGTGTTATTAAACAACAGGTCAGTAGGAGGTGAAATTAAAATTTGCACTTCAACTTTTTAATGTATAAATTCAGGCCTGTTGTCCACAATTCTTTAGCTGCTGTTAGATGTTTCTCTCTGCATTGCTAGGCTTTACTTTTGTCACGTTCACCTCCTCCAAGTCAGGATGGGAGTCACTTTCTCACCTCTGCTTAAACAAGCAGTTATTCAACCTCAATCTCTCTACTGAAAACAACCAACTCCCTACACATGCTATGATGTCTTCTCTTTTTTAATGTCTCTTGATGTCATTCACCCTATTAACAACAGTAGCCACTTCATCTCCCTTTCTCCTCTTTTCATGATGTCCACTGTGCACCAAGGGTATGAGTGCACAGCTTCAGTCTGATCTGGGTTAGGGATCTATGTTCACAGTCACTGCCCTAGGAGCCTGCACCCACGTTGTTGCCTAAGCTGCCATTGCCACATCAATGGATTTTCTCCCCCTTTGCCCTCGCCTCCCCTAGTGTCCATCTGGTGCAGTTTCAGCCCTCAACTCTTTTCACTTCACTCCAAGTTTCCACCCATGTAAGCAACAGATTTATTTCTTCCTCACGACCCTCCCTCATCTACTCAGTTCTAGTAAACTTCAAAAAGTGACAAGTCACTACTGGGTCTTATCCTACTTCCACATCAGTATAGGTTACTCTTTCTGAGGCCCACCACTGAGTTCCAATCTCAGATGATTCAGGCTTTGCTTGCCACCTGCCAGCTGTTCATTGAATTGCTTTCTGTTGCCTGCATCATATCCGCTTCTCATTCACTTTATTCTACATTGCTGTTTCTTAAAAACATTGCATATAGAACCTAATGTGATCAAATAAAGCTCACACCTGCATCATATGCACATCTCATACAATTCTTGCTAAGCACTGCATGTTTTCTGATCTATTCCTGTGAACCTTTGCATCTGAATCAAAGGTGAGTTAACATGAACCACTAAAGTATTAGGTATGCTTCTCTTTATGTTTGTTGGCTTATGTTATAATTGGAATTTTTACAGAACTACTGAAACATAGTTTGCAAAAAAGAAGAGGCCATTTTGCATATCTACAGTGTGGTGAAAAAGTAGGTACTTGGCTTTCCAAAAATCTGATTAAATTGTTTGTGAGACATTGTGTCGTAGATTTGCTTGTGTGTTTTGGATAATTGTTATGTTGCACGATCCACTTTTGGTTCAATTTTAGCTGTCGAAAAGGTATTTTCATCTAGAATACTCTGGTATAGTATGGAATTCATGGTAGACTGAATGATAACAAGACGTCTAGATCCTAATGCAACAAACCTTGTCCAAACCACCATGCTTGATGTTGGAATGAGGTTCTTCTGGTCAAAAGCATGCCTGTTTTTGCCAGACATGTTTTGCATTATGGCCAAACAACTCCACTCACTTCACTTTTATCTCCCAAACCTTTTCTATTCTTATTACTGCTGTTGTAATACTGAAAAAAAACAACAATTATTTTTAACCTTCTTTTCAATTCTCCTGTGGCCCTTCTTGCCAGACTGTAAACAAAGCTTTCTAAACTTTTGAACCAAGATGTAGAAAACACACGCACACACCCACAGTAATGCACTTCAGCTGGATAGTGCTGCCTCAGTGGTACTATAACAGCCCCAAATTTACAGTACATCAGAACATAGCAACCCCTCTTCTTCCAAAACTTTTCTGTTTCACTGAATCAGATCACGTTATGCAGTATATCTGAGTCATCATGTTTGCAATGAAATTCAAACATGTATTATAAGAATAGGTTTATCAACAAAAGAAAGTATGTTTATAAAAAAAGATCCAGTGCCATTATCTAACAATACAGTAATGCAGTATGCTCATAAACTAAACATTGATTCTCCGCAGATTGGAAAATACTCTTTCTCTTTTATGCTCCTTGTTAAACAGACTGAACTTGTAGCTAGAGCTGATCTTCAACTTGGTAGGGTAAAGCAAGAAGCTCCTGGCTCCAAGGTGGAGAAGGGATTTCTGTACCAGGATGAAATGTTTCCTGTATTGTACAATGAGAGTGGAATAATCCACTCTCCGGAAATCCAGAAAAACATGAGTGATCCTTCGTTTTTTGCAACTACGCTTCTGGTCAGAAAATGAGCTCTCAAACGGTTTAGAGATAAAGCTTAGAGCTTAGGCCTTTCCCTCTATTCAGAAGAACTGCCATGCATCCTATGTATCTTCATGGTTTCAATGAGCCTGTGGGTGGCCAATAACTTTGGCAGAAATGGTTGTAAAAACTGTGATAAGATCATTTTCCTTGTTGCCCTCTGGCAGGCCAACAAAATATGTGAGTTAGACCTGTATTTAGTATTCTCCAATTCAGACAGACAGGATCAGCTTTTCCAGTTCTCTGATGTTATCATGGTTCTGATGCAGTGCTGTCTGCAGTATATCCACCCACTTTCTTTATTTGTCTTCTGATGACAGGGCAGCTGCAGTCCCTTTCTCCATCTGCTTAAGGCAGGACTGGATCCAGACTGGTGCAGACAGTTTTAATATTAGCAAAGGGATTGCTTTTCAGCGAGCAGACCACAGTAAAACCCCTCAGCAAGTAGAGCTGCACATCAGAGAGCCATGGTAGTCCACTCAGTGAATCATCATAGGGAATTTTAAAAGTTTGAGTGGGGAGCTGTTTTAGTGTGAATTGAATGCAGAGGAGCAAGTCAAGGATAATTCCATGCTGACATCATATGGGTAATTGGTAATTACCAGTTGGTAGTTGTAGTGTCTGCAATTGCAGCCTGAAATAGAAGAGGTGTTTTCTAGTTTTCTTGCACTTAGTGTAGCTTTGGGGAAAAGTAGTATCTGGACCATTAGGCAATCAATCCCTACTCACAAGAGCTTGCATAGGATGGTGAGGCCATGCAAACTGTATAAACAGGTGCTGATTATAAAAGGAACCTTTGTTGGGATAGCAATTTTAGTTCAACAGAAGTTTTTTATTTTGAAAACAAGAATGTTTCACCTTCTTCCTCTTTTCTTTCCCACATAAACGGTCTCACAGTTTCAGAGTGCAAAGAACAGAATCATATTGTTATTTTCTTGTAAAATACTGTACATTCTTCTTGGTCTTGATTAGCTACTGTAAGGGTGTCACTGAATTTAAATCTGAAACCCAACCCATGTGTGGTTCATAATCAAATTCTAATCTACTGTATACAGTATAGGTGTTAAGTATTAAAATCAAAGAAAAGGTTACAAATGTTGTTTTGCTAATTTTGAACATTCATTTCATAATCATCATTCACCTGAAGGATCTCAGAGAATCTGCTTCTACAGGATGGCTGGCAAGCTTGCTCTAGACCACCAGACCACAATCCTTTGTATAAGAAAAGTTGAAAGGTTTCTCTATTCCTGATATTTTTATCGCTTTAATGAAATCTAATACTGAAACAGACTTCACATTTTTGTATAGCTCTGCTTTTGCATTTTTTCAGACAAGTTCATTGTCAGGACAGAACCCAAAACTATGTACTTATGTACAGTTAGACATAATGCATGTGTTTAGCGCTAGGCTTGCAAACTTTCAGTTCACTCTGTTTTTTCAGGTTTATAGTATCACTGAGCTCAATGACTCCCTGAGCATCACGGAAACATTCCTTTGTATATTTTTCTCTGATCACATCTCCTGTACAGCATATAATCACACTACACAGTCAGAACAACACCCACCAAAACCATTCACAAGTGATCTTCATCATACCCCGAATGCAGAGTGCTGAAAACCTACCGAGAGGTGGAGCAGGAAAACACTGGGGACAAACCCCTGACGCAGATGGGATGTGAGAGGTCTGCCTGTGGCCTGGTCCATGCAGAGCAATAGACATGGGCAGAGCTTTTCTTTCAGCTCACACAAAAAGAAGAGCTATGACTTCCAGATGTCGTCTCCTGTTTGATTTCTGAAAGCTGAGTAGATCTAATAATGCTTCTCAGCAGAAGCAGCCCAGAGGGGCTGGAAGGTGCAGAATAATATTAACACATCTTCCTAATTCGGTGACCCTGCAGGAGCCAAGAGGGGCCGGTCCTAATGCAGGCCAGGCCACAGTGTCAGACAGAATTACTGCTGTCACCAGGCAAGGAATATAGAGTGCTGGGAGCAGCTTGTCACCCTGGACTGCAAAAACCACACTTTGGATTTCTTGCATTTTTTTAAAGAGGATACTGTCTTTGTTTTTCAAATCAAAATGATAAAAAGCATGTCTGTTGACAAATATGGTTTCCAGGTAATGTGTCATCAAGTTGAAATACTGCAAGTGTAGCCTTAATTGAAATAATTGCCTTTTAAATCTTTTAACAAGATTTTAAAGGTTATGAATTGGAAAAGAAAAAGCAACAGCAAGATGTCATTCACTGTTAGAACAAATCCAGTCAATTAACTAGCCCCAGCTAACCGAGAATTCAGCAATGCCAAAATCTAGCCCTGGGATGGACATCACCAGCCACCATTTGATTACCACCATATTAGAGAATTCCAAAGCTACATTTGATTTCACTTCATTAAAGCAGAGGTTTCAGTTACATTACTGTTTGTTTTCATTCTCCCTCGCTCCTCAAAGATAATGTCGGCTCCATGGACACATATCTGCTCACCCTTGAACCCAACGAGGCACTGTGGTGCTCCAGAAGCCAAACAGTTACACTCCCAGCACTGGAACGTCTGCTGTCGGTCAAAGAGGTCACCGCCAGCCCTGCTCAAACCCCACAAACCAAACAAACACAGAGATGAGGAGCACCTTTCCCTCCACTGCTTTTTCTGGTACACTGATAACACAGTTGCAGAAATATCGATAAAAGATATGATTACCAGTGGCAGAGTTGAGAAAAAAACCCTGTGATCTCGCTGTTTTTGTTGACATTTGCCTCTTAGCTGCCTGTGCTAATGGATCCTTCACCAAACACCTTCAGTTCGCGTTTGCTGCTTTCTGTTACCATTGCTTTTAAAAATCCCCTGCTGTATGGAAAGGGTTCTTCAATTTAGAAAAAAGAATTGCTGAATACTAGCTCACAGCAACTAATAATAGGTGACCAACCTAATAACAGGTGACGTACAGTATCATCTGAATAAACTTGTTTCTTACTGTATTTCCTGTGATAGAAGTACATGACAATGTGACTGTGTTGTTAACCTTATGTTATTCATCCAACCATCCCCTATGTTGGGCACTACAAAAGCATACTTCAATTTTCTAGACGGTAGTCTATCACAGGGCATTAGTGATGGTACCCCTTTATATAGCAGGACGGACTCAAAGAATTGGGCTGAAGTACCCGAGTCAAGGATAAAACAACAGTAACAGCAGAATAACTCAACTCAAATTCAGGGCAAATTCCTGACCAATACTCTTTGCTACCCCTGCATTTTGAGCATCTATTATTAGTATAAAATATCTCAAGGGCTAACACATACTGATGGAGGAGTATTAATAAAATTGTAAATAAGCTGCCACTGATATAAAAAAATATATTTAATACACTAATGATCCCACTTGATCTCTTTTCATCCACCAAGTGCACCCCCCTTGGTGGTAGATGGCAGGCATTCTGCACCTGCAGCCCCAGGGGACCTTCACTGCACTGCAGTGATGGACCAGATAGATCCCCTCCTGCTGTAAAATACTTTGGGATCTTCTGGGATGGAGAGCACTCAGAAGAGCAATTGTTAGTCAGTTTAACTAATTGAACAGAAAAAGGACCCCCATTACTTGGTTCTCAAAGCGCTTCAGTAGGTATATATTTACCGCCTAGTAAATATATACCTACCTGTATTTTTGTGTTTGATTGATACTGTAGCATTTCTGTGTCAGTATTTCATTTCTTTTTTTTATTAGCTGAGTTTGTGTGGAAAGCATGACACATTAGGATAACTCATTCAAATGAATGAAATAACAAATGAATTTCACACAAAAGCCCATCTTTATCTATTTGGCTCAGTTTCATATCAAAGACAATTAACTGAACACAATATCAGCCCTGCTGCATCTAAAAAAAGGCTTCAGGACTGAATGATATTACTATGATTAAGAGTAATTCTATTCATGTCTAGCTGAGACTTTGAAGGCTTTAAAAAGATTTTAACTGTACTCTGAATTTCTCAAATGATGTAGTGTGACTATTTTTAAACTGAAGTTCTTTTCCTCCTGCCTGTGTTTTCTAACAGCAGCACTGCTGTAGGGCCGTCTGAAGCAGAGCTGGCGCAGGGCTGTCAGGGAGACAGACACTGGGCGTGTGCGAGTGAGAAAGCATCTCTCTCAGCAGCCCTGGGGTCTGGCAGCTCCAGCATCCATGTCCTTTGATTTAGCACAATCCCAAACCCGTCACTGCTCTCATGGTTACCCAGTGGAATGCTGCTTTTTTTTAAGAAGAAAGAGACATTTGATTTTTTTTCTTTTTTGGAATATGCAAAATAAATAAGAAGAATGCAGGGAGAACTGAGTTTGGGTTTTTGAAGTTCTGCCATGGCAGAGCCTCCGGACCGCACAACAGAAATGCACTCTCCCACTCTCTTGTCTTCAAAGGGGAACTCTGCTCTCACAGACTGCCTGCACCACTCTAACCGCACTCTCTCTCTTGTTGCTTTTCTCTTACTCCTCCTCTTTCTCCACATCTCTTCCACTCTCTTGCTCTTCCACTCCCTCTGCCTCTTCCCTTCATCATGGATCTCTTTCTCTCTTCTCCTCCCTCTTTCCCCTCTCCCTTCTTTCTCAAAATCAAAATCAAATTCAGATTTAAGGAGCCAAACTGGGAAGGTCCATTTACAATATTGACAGTTTGTACAATTCAAATACTGTACTTCTGGTTCAAAAATCATAAAATAAACTGAAACTGAAACATAGCACTCAGGAAGACAAGAATATGAGTATTGACGAGGAGTACAGATTTTTTTAGTGACTTGTTTGTGATGCAACCGGACCACAGAGATCAGTCCCTATTCCTGGTGCTGTGGTAATTCCCTGTGTACTTGCTGGGTTGTTTATGCTGCTAACTGCCCCCAGTGGTCACTCCCTGTTCTTCAGGATGTGATAGGCTAGTGTGTATATGGGTGCCAGTCCTACACTTCTGGCCTTCTCTGCCTAGAGGAAGCAGATCCCAACCCTGATCCTGAAGGAACGCTGGCCTTTACTCCTGCTGACCTCTACATCTACAGTAATGACTTCATTAATTTGATTGCTTGTTTAGACTTTTATTACATTTGTTTCTTCAATCAGCCCTGAGTATCAAAAGTACTTCAATGACACTGTTTCCAACAACTTCATTATACAGACTAAATGCTGCCTCTCCTCAACATGCTTGCCATTGTTACTGACTGCACAGATCTTATTTCTTGACCAGATGATGATGAACAGACATACAGTACAGTAGGCAGGAATGACACTGTATCTGACATGCCCACAGGGAGAGTTTTTTTTCCATTCTGTAGATTAATTTTCAGCTAACACACCTGAATGAGGGCAGTTTTGAAGCTCAGGAATTGGTACAAGATTGATATCAATTACAAATCATATTTCACCTTTTAAGAGCTGAAAGCATATTTGTAATTTGCTTAAATATTTCAGTTACCAGATAGGTAACTGAAATTAATTAGACAAAGAATTCAGCTGGAGTAAAAACAAGAAGACACTGTGTTCCTCCAGGACCAGGGCTGGAAACCACTGCACTAAGGGATTGGGAGTTTATCAAACCCCACCAGGGAATCCTGTGTAGATCTTTTACTTTTGGGAAAAACATTCCTATTACTAGTATTTAGGGCACTGTACTAGAAGTATTCTCGTCTCAACTTGTCTGAGATTTCTCTCTCCCTCTCCCTCCCTCACACACACACAGCCCCTAGACAGAAGAGCGCTGACAAAAGCAGCAGTCAGTTCTATTTGATTTGTTTTTTAACTTTTGAAGCCTGCAGTATCATTTCTACACTCTGTTTACGAGAAGCTTGCATGCCCAAACACTCCAATAAACATGGAATGATGTTGAAAATATAGTATACATATATACACACACTGTACATATGTTAATCAGGACAGAGATGTAAATATAGCTGTACACAATGGGCTTGTGAAATATAATATGAGAAGACATGGCCAAAATACAACCATGGTGAGACATAAATTATACAATGTGGAGGATCAGCCTGTGATTCATTTCAGCATGCTGTGTGACATCATATCCACGGCAGAATGCCATGATACCCCACAGCACGGAACTGTATGCTTTGCTACAGGAACACGTACTCCTGCTTCACTGGGTTTTCCAATGGAAACTAACTGCATCTCTCTGCCTGCTGGCCACATCAGCTGCCGCCATGGGAATGGCGCCAATGGAATTGTTCCTCTGAATTTTTAAAAACGAGCTGTCAATTTTCAAACCTAAACTTTATCGTTTTTTTAAGATGATTTATTTTTGCCTTAACAGTTTGCCGTAACAGTGGCGAAGAGTTTCACTGACTCTTTAAATAACTCTTCTGTCTCATTTAGTCTGATTTCAAACCATTGTATAATTCTGCATCATGGAATATGCTGCAAAGTCTGTGCTGTTGTAATACTCAGTTGAAGAAACCTTAACCTTTGTACCTCACAAAGCAAATGAAGCATGGTGATATCCAGCAAATGAACAGAGCAGCATGAGGTGCAAAGAGCTGTTCTTAGTAGGGTGTTGCACTCCACGTTATGATCGCATAAAGATTACAATATTTGCAAAGATTGCATAAAGAATATTTGTGTACGTTCATGAGTAGAGTGCTATACCCTTGTGTGAGAGGGAGCTGTGGACAGTCTGTCAGTTCAGCTGCACAGTCCAAGACTAGGAGGGACTGTGAATCTGCTGGCACTAACGATATCTCCTTACTGTACCCTCTTGTCTGTGTTATAAAGAACCCTATTACTGTGGCCTACTTCCTCACAACCTTCCTTCCTTCCCTTTGCATGTACCTGTGAATGGCTCCTGAAGGAGGATCTCTGCTGTCTGTTTTTCTTCCACAGTATGATTCACTTATTTTCCATGCACTCGTGGTGTGCTTCAGCAAAGTATGACCAATTCAAAAATTGTATCTTAATTTCCAGCCTCATTTCTGTGTGTAATGTATATTAATCTTGTATGTAAAAGAGAAACTCAGTGATAAAATGCATGGAATTAAGTTTTGAAAGTAAACTTTTTGTTTACATTTTTTTTGTTTTTGTTGAAAACTGATGACAGAAAAGTGAATAATTAAATGACAGGTTACAGATTTATTATTATTGTTTCATTGGCGATTTAGTGGGGGTCTTCCTGAACAGGGAGAATAAAGTGTCTTGTACAGTACATATGCTTTAGGTTTATGAAGATTTTGTGTTACACTCGCCCGATTTCTCATTGCCAATTGTTTCTTTATATCCTGACTCACACCATTAATGCAAAGTATCTCTGGTATGCCCACCGCTCAGAGCCTTTCTTCCTTTGATATGCTGCAACGTTAACAGCCCCTTACAGGAGAATTAGTAACTGAAACTCCTACAAGAATGCGGTGATCAAGTCACAGGAGTCATTGTTTCACTGGGACGGACAGAACCCTGGCCAACTAATCCCAGCCTGCCCGTCATGCCACTGTAGTACAGCTGTCACTCTCCTGTTGTCTACTGGCATGATCCAACTAGTCAGATCAGAGAGCACAGTCTTGTGCTTTTCCTGACTGAGCTACATGGGAGCCCTCTGAGACAGTTTGTTTTCTGCAGAACAGACGTGTTAGTTCAGTAAAGTGACATATAATCGAATTTGAATTTAAAACATACTAATTAGAAGAAAGTCAAATGCATTGCATTGAAGATGAGCTTTAGGAAAACCATTGTTGTTGGTTCATTGCAGGGCCACCTTTATTAAGAGCACATGATATGATGTAATATATCATTGTAGCTGTGGGTGTGTGAGTTCCCAGTACTGAGTGGGAAAAAGTTTTCCATTGCAATATCTTGGGAAACCTGTGAAAGAAATGTCAGTGCTAACTTGATTAAGTTGGATTATGTTTCAATAAAGGGACATTTAAAATAAAGAAAAGATGAGTGTTTCACTGTATTTTCTTTTACTCAGATTAGTCCAGGAGATGGAGTATACCTCTGGAATGGTATAAACAAATTGCAATTCTAGTTCTTTGGTTCTAAGGTATGTGTGCTTTTCTTTTGTTAACTAAGGGAGGAGGAAGAACAGGTGAAAATTCTGCACTTCATAAAGAAAATGAAATTCTAGCCCTTTTTTATGAGGTCAGCATATGCCTTACCCTCTTCCACTGTTCCTGTCTCCCAAGCTATTCCAGTTCATTCCTCAATCCAACACATTACTCTACACTGCACCTGATGCATGTTAATTCTCCTCCGCATACCCGGTAGTGAATTTTTACTGCAATGTGTTAGTCACTGTGTTTGATTTTGCAGTATCCTTGAGCTTATCCCAAAAATGTTTTGTTCATTTGGCCCTAATGCATTGACAGATTAGTCATTTAAAACTTTACGGGATCCAATGCTTCACTGAGCAAAATACTGTACATATCTGGGGATGTGAGGGGTAGGACCCGGCTCAGACTCAGAGAACACGTACTGTATGACCTTCCAGGGTTTGAGAGCTGCTCTGCCCTGCAAAGAATGTGGTCAGGGGTGCGGTCGGCGGAGTAGTGGTCTCCACCCTCACCGACTTCACATGCCAGTGCACTGTCATCAGGATGTGACTGGAGTTTGCAGCGGAAGTCCTGCATAGGAGCAGAAAAGCCTGCTTACTTCTCTCAGGAGCACAGGGGGTTTTCTCTGGATGTTGTCTACCAATTCCAAGGTCTAGTCAGTCAATCTATGCATGAACATAAAGAGAAAATACCTGTGTCTTTCCGAAATAATGTGTTTCATATTAAAATAATAGCTGAGCTCTTTGTAACTGCAGTGCCTCATCCTGTCCCCCTTTCTCCCCTGCCCTCTCTCTCCCTAACCCTTACCCTTCACCCTCTCCTTCTCTCTCACACTTTACCTCCTCTCTCACCCTTCATCGTTTCTCACTTGTTATCCCCTCTCTGCTTCTTTCACTCCTTACCCCCTCATTTCTCTACTCTTTTAACTTTTTTTTATAACCTTCACTCACTTTCTTTCTCCCTTTCAGTCTGTCTCTTCTTTCCTCCCAGCAGCTTCCTGATTCCATTCCCTCACTTTTTCTTTCTTGAAAACTGTTTGGAGGCTCTGTTCTTTGAGAGCTAATTATTGCAAGATATTTTCTTCCAGTGTTATTTTCATTACCCTTGCCCACAAAAATAAAAGCAAATTAAAGTTCATATATATTATAGTATATATATACTCACACGTATTTACAAAAAAAGCTTTTTTGTTTTCTTTTTTCCCAAAATGCCCGCATGGACTTCTAAATTAGTTCCGGAGTTTGAGCTTTTACTATAATTGGTACAAACCCTAAATCATCAAAGGAGACAGGATCGTAAAAGCCAAATGTTTGAGTTTAATGGGCAAATTAAGATTTTTTTACCCACATAAATCCTACTCTGACTCGTGGGGTTTCTTCAGCACTGGGCTTGTTTTTTTTTTCTTTGAGTGTTAAATAACCTCTAGAAATGAGCCAGCTCATGGCAGACAGCTTCCTTTACATCTACAGTGCAACAGCCATGCTTCCACACTATGGTGATTCAAAACTGCTTCAAAGAATTATGGAAACTCCTTTTTTGTTCCTCTGAACAGCTATTTAAACTTCCTTCTAATTAACACCAAGAAACACGAGAATCAGGAAGATTTTCTGAGTGCAAGCAAACTGGTGATGGAAATTAGCCATTAGCTCAATCAGATGTCCCAAGGGTCTCCAGTCCTGATATTGTAGGGCGGGTGTGCCTGTTAGTTTTCTAGTCCTTTTTAAAAGCAGCAAAACCCACAGAGTTGAGAGAAGTTGCAAACTTGCCCCAATGAAGCCAGTAATGAGCTGACTGATGTTTTTAAGAGCTGAATTGGAATGAAATCCTGCAGGCACGCTGGCCTTCCATGACCAGGATTGTAGACCCCTGGTTTACACAATTCAACTAGTGTTGCGAAATGTTTCTTTCCCATGTCCCTGATTGAGAATGAAAGTCAGATAAAAAGCAACTCTCTCTTCCATTTCATGTTCTTACAACTCTTCCAGTCAGTACTTCAAGTACCGAAATGAACCTTAATCAGCCTTACAGCTCATAATCTGTTATAAATAACTATTATTTGTAAAAAGACTTTCAAGGTGTCTCAGGACAAGCACACTTCTCATATCTTCAATATTATTAAGTTATTAATTAAAGTTTAACTCTATTTGAGCACAAAAAAATGTTTTTTTGTAAACTATTGATCAGCTGAAAATAAAAAGAAAATTCCACAATATCATTTTAATGGAATTATCTAACAAAATTCAAGACAAATACAAAACAATTACAGATTACAGTCAAATTCAACACTGCAGCACAATAGGCAGTGAGTAAGAGGAAGAAAAAATCCAACAAAATACACTTCTGATCTGATTTGCTGTAGTGGGCAATATTGGAGTACTATCCCAGACTTAACAGTGGGGAAGTGTCATAAGGTATCCAGGGACAGCCCAACCCTCAAGTTGGCAAACAGCTGGATGGAAGCTCGATTTAAAACTCCCAGCATTCTTAGTTAATCATGCCTATACCGATAAACTGAGCACCAGTACTGCAGACCTGGTATCTCTTCGCCGGGGGACTGAGTCATTTTGCATTGAAAGAAGTAATTTACTGAAAGAGCTAAATCTATTTAGCCTCAGCAGAAGAGGTTGCACACCAACTTAATTGAGGTCTTAAGAATATTGAGAATAAATACGTTTGGCTTCAGCAGTCATTTTTAAACTTAGGTCATCATCCAGGAGAATGCAGGAACATGGGTAGAAGCTTATTAAAATAGATTGAGGAATAATAGATGGAAATATTTTTCTTACATTTTCGCAAACAGATTAGTTTAAATTTATTTAAATCAGATTATTCCCTTACATTTTCCTGCCTCTGGTAGAGGGTTGTTGGCAGCACTTTGGTGTTCACAGCCACCTCTTAGTTCTTGGATCCTTTTGTTTAATCTGGACTGGGGTATCTTCTGTGTGGAGTGTGGATTTTAACCCATTATCTGCACGGCCTTTCTCCACATGTTCCAGATGCCTTTTATTTTCTAGCTAAATGCTGTAGGTTAATTAATGTCTCTAAATTGTGCCTGTGTGTGTGAGAGCCCTGTGGTGGACTAGCATCCTATCCAGGGTATAGTCTTCCTTTATGTCCGTACCTCCTGTTTAGACATAGCTGAAATAATTGGCTTTTTAATAATGAATAGTGAGGTGGAAGAAAGCAGCATTAATTCCTGTTTGAGACATCAGGAAACAGAAATCAAACTGTCTAGGGGAAATGGTGTTTCTCTTATTTCCAAAGCCTATACCCATTCAGAGAAACTTATTCTACTGACTTTGCATAGTATAGTATACTTTCAGTTTGCTTTACCACACCCGACAATAGATAAAATTGTAATTGACCAATAAGTGGTTACATGGGCTATACAGCAAAATATTTTGTTATGGTAAGTTTTTTCATGGACTGCTGCAATAAGGAACAGATAAAGTGTTATTAAAGGCATATGGTGGCATACTGAATATAATGTAAACTAATTTGAAATATGAAGTAATCCAGGGTAAGAGTACAAACTGACCATGTACAATTATAAAATTACAAGTTTGAGGCCTTATAAGGGAGGGACAGTGAGAGTAGAAAATAGAGGAAAGAGGTAAGTGAGAGATGGAGAGAGGCATGTGTAAGACAGATAGAGAAAGTGAGGGTCCAAAAAAGAAAAGAGAGACAGAGGAGATAGAGGTCAGATATGCTCAGCTCTTCCCCACTTGGAGTTCAATTGTTCTCTCTCAGGCCAGAGCCACACAGTGACTCCTTCCAAACAGCGCTGAATTCCACTACGTCACAGGCCATAAGGGGTAGCGAGAGGAGATGTAGGAGAAAGGAAGGAAAACAGAGGGAAGGAGAAGGAGAAGAGGGACAAGAATAGATGGAAGAGAAATAAAGAAGGCTAAGATAAGAAAGAGAAAGAGGAAAGATGGAGGGAAAGAGAGAGTTAGAAAACAGGAAAAGGAGAGATAGAGGAGAGAGACAGAGAAGGTGAGATGGAGAGTTCGGAGGGCAAATACTGTGCTACCATGCCTCTTACAGACACTGAACACTCTCAGCCCCACTCAACACTGGGTCCCCCTGAGGAGCTCAGCTTGTCAGGACATGCGGTCAGCCAGCACCAGAGCCCAGAGCGCAGTCCCTGAACTGTGATAGCAGGGTGAGGTAAGACCGCATTCCCTTTCATGACAAGTGCTATCTAATTGCATCGCCTGGTTTCCATTAGCTTTTGGAGTGTGCTGAACCCCTCCCTGGCTCTGTTCTTTTTTGATTTATATATCACATCTCCTGCCTGCTATGTAAAGTAATGTTTTTAATTATGTTTTCATCAGTGTTTTTCTAATGCATGAACTTGTAAACCAATTTAGCCGCTGGCCCCAAAATCAGCTCTGGCATCAAGGAGCTATTGAAGTGTTTTGCATGCTGATTTTTTTAATGTTTAAATTTCTTGCAGGTTTGAAAAAGTCACTCTGCTTGACTGGTCTGCTGATGAAGAAAGATATTAGGGAGTTTTTTAAATATTCATTTATTTTAGTACTTTGCTTACTTGCTCACTGTTACACCTCAAAAATTGCAACATTAAAGCAATGCTGACATAATTTTCTAGTGATATACTGTAGCTTGATTATTTCTTGCTCAGGAGTCAATTTATTGCCTTAACTATAAGACTTTTTAATTAAAAAGTAACTACCGAAGTTGTTCACATGGATAGGAGAATGGAGTGCCCCTAATCCAACTTTGGACTCTGCTGACCTCCAGCTGGTCCACTTGACCCCTGTCTTCCTGAGCCTCTGTCCAGCTGTGTGCTCAGCTGTGAGCACCACTACCCTGTCTAAGAGAAGAGCTACTTAGAAGGCAGATTTAGTGAACAGCAGACTCCTCGACAATTAGTCCAGCACTGTGAAAGAGCAGGGCGACAGCAAAGTCTCCAAGTTAAGAAATCCTAGCAATCAACCTTTAAAATACTGTAGGTTTCCACTGTGCAGCTATGGCTAGTGAGGCACATGGTTAACAAGTGCTGACAATTATCGGACTGGGCTTTCTAAGATCTGTGCTTCTCACTTTTATTCTATCATACCTATTCCATGCTAATCAGTGTTTTGTTCAAATAGGAGACAAAGCAGGCTCTCAATTTTCCCCCCTTGGCTGCCAAGAAGTTACAATCAGTTTCTCCACCACATGTAACTGTCCCCGTGCAAAACCAGGCTAGAAAATCTGAAAAGTTAAGTGTGTAGGCAAGGTGTTAAATCCATTAATTATACACCAGATCCCCTGACGAAAGGTCTTGTAACTCATAGGCATTTAACCTTGCTTCTGTGTTCTGAACAGGGAATAGGGCCTCATTATTTTCAAAGGAAAATAATAAAGCTATTTTCACATGTTTAGTGCAGTAAGGTGATTGTAGCTGGAGAGCAATTTTCAGATCTGTCTCCCTACAAACTACGATTCTAATATGAAGATCGATAGCTCCTCTGGTCATGAGTTAACAATTTTGTTTTACTAGGGTTCAGGTTGGGCTGATGCTAGATGAAGAATTAGAGTTAGTATTAAGTTTCTGGTTAGGGTTAACATTAAGAAAGGGTTTTCAGTGAGAATTAATGAGAAGGCTAAGATAAGGCCTAAAGATAGGATTGCAATTTGAGTTGAGGTTGAGGTTTTAGGCAAGTGTGGACACTTTCACCTGGAGAGTTTTTAAGTGGAATCAAAAATGAACATTTTTATAAATAACCAATAATAATGAAATAGAATTAGAGCTTTTCATTCCAAAGGATCCAACAGCACTGTAGATATAGTAGGGCACCCACTTAATCCACCACCAGCAGTTCAAATGAAGAAGTGAGAAGTGAAAAAGCCAAACCATAAGCCCAGAGTGGATTTCAAACAGGGTTAATAGCCATACTGTAACAAACAGTGTCAGGGAATCTTTCATGACAAAGTAGTCAGGACTTCAATGTTTCATTCAAGTGTATCAACTCCTACAGCCCAGTGTCCATGGTCACAATATTGGGGCTTTGGTCTGTAAATTCTGATCCACAGTGAGAGTGTCACTTTCTGGTCCACTTATAGCATTAACCTGGTTTTCCTTGGTGATCTCCCACCCCACTGCCGACCAGACCCAGCCTTGCTTATGAACAGTAGAACCATATAATACAGGCAAAGCAGGGCATGCCCATCTATTCAAATACCTAGGAAAAGTATTTACACATACATTTCTTATTTCAGAATAATGTCTAATAAGACTTTATATTTTTGCTACTTTTATGTTGAACTAAAAAGTTCACATTATTAGGTTACATTCAGTGAGTACTGGAGACATTGATGGTTATTACTGTATTTAAAATTTAACCAGACTTACAGATACCCACAAATAACAATAGTGATACCTTCTGAAAAATCTTATGCAATTTTAAAAATAAATATCTAACTGATGTCATTGTGTATAAGCCGATCACTCCAATTGTGTGCATGTCTGTGCATGTGTATTGATACGTGTGTTTCTGCATGTCAATATACAGGAAATCCAGCGGTCTGTTGTGTATGTCTTTTATATTTAATTGCAGCCCTTAATGTCTTATCACTGAGGGAAAAAGATGTCAGCTGACACTCCTTCAGCATTTGTCATATTATGTTGCTGTGACCCTATACAGCTCCATTTCTCTAGAACCACTGGTTGGAATTCTGACCTGATCATGGAGAAGGAGAGTGCAGGAAGCCTGTACAGATCCCTTAAGAGCGTTAGAAAAACCTCCATTTCTATTGTGGACATTTTGAGCTCTTAGTAAATCCAGCCTGCAAGTGGCCTTTTGCCAAAACACATGGTCTTAATAACATTTTAGTTGAAAAGATTTGGTAAAAAGTGTAAGTTCTTCACACACGGAAAGGATAACAAATTCATTAAAGCTGCTTTGGATTTCTGTAAATTTCAATAAGTGCAAATATGTGCTTAATGTGTTGCTTCACTGTGGTTTAAATACAGCATTCATTTGCACCTTTTAATCATAAAGAAAGGGATGCTTTCATTAAGTATCAGATCAATGTTATTACAGTATGTGGTTATTTGGAAAAAAATGTTTCTGAAGAAATATTGTACCTTCCAGAGTTATGAAAACTCCATACTTTTCTGTTGATTAAACTATAAGTCTGATGTCACAGAGAATTATTGCTATATGAAAATTTAACCAAAATCATAACCTAATTCACTGGCATCTTTCAAATTCCAGCCACTCTGTTTTAATGCTTCGATGAAAATAAACCGTCACTTTCTGTTGTTATTCATTTAGTAAAATGTGTGAGTTTTGTAGTGAGCAATCCACTTTGCATTTTTTGGGGATTTCTACATTTTAACCCCTCTATCTTCTTGTCCTTTCCACCTCTTACTGGATTCTGTAAGATAATTAAGCAGAGGTCCTTAGGTATTAATTTCAGACTGTGGGTCAGGACCCTGTGACCTCTAGTGAACCAGGAAGTAAAATGCGTGGCCTTCCTAAACTCCAGTTTAATGGCATTCTTGTTAGTGGCCTGAACAGAAGAGGGGTTCATTCAAAACTGGCTGTGGAAACAAAGCCTCCTTTGACATGCACCCAGATTGTTTCAAATGCAAATTCAGTGCTTTGGATAACGTTTGACCCCTAATTACAGGGGACAGCGTCCATGGAATGAATGAGCCAATTTAGAGTGCAGTCTAGCCTCTCAGTCCCACGCTGGCTGGTTCAAGTTCCCTTTCCAGAGCCACAGACAGCTCTTGGGTCTCCCACCATCTTCCTCAGTCTATGCAGCTTCTGTACCTCTGTATCTCTGTGCTCTCTGCACCAATCACATTGCAACATCTAGAGTCAGGACACAGTCACTCTCTCTCATTCCTCACCTCAGGAACAAAGAACACAGGAATACAGTACAGTAGGTTGTAGTACAGTACCTTAATTTGTAAGTATATCTACCTGAGATCATGTGTCTGTCTCATCATTATTTGTTAGAGCTGACAGCCCAGTATTTGCTGATGTTCTCATTTCTATGACCTACTCAGATCTTCTTCTTAATTTCAGTTTCAATTTCAATTTAATTGTAGCTTAGGTTTAACTCCAGAGAGGAAAACAAATAAAACAAGGAAACCATAATACTCTGCTAATTTGCCTGTTTACTTGTTTTGACAAGCATTTTGACACAAAAACAAGTACACAAAAATTATATTTATTACACATCTTCCACATGTGAGTATAGGAACACATTGAAAATAAATAAACTGCTCTCCTGCAATATTAAGTGTTACAGTATATCTCATGTGCCCTGTCTTAGTATCCTCCTCCCTCTCTGTAATGACAAAACCATTGTCTTCTTCAGACACTGTGCAATCCTCAAACATCTTCTACCCAAAGACCAGGATGGTTTGCTGTAGGAGAGTGAAGAATATACAGTACCCATCTGGGTATCCAAACAGTAAATATTTTGTTTGCTCCTATTCGCGAATTCGCGATTTGTCATTCCTTCATAATGACATGGTGCATTTTCACTATGTTTAATTAAATTATTTTGGGGATCCAGTACAAATCTGGATCTAGTAAGGCTGACTTGCTCCTAATGAACTGGACTTAACACATTTTTTCCAGTAACCCAGAAGAAACAGAAAACAAATGTGCTTGCAACCTCATGTTGCCGTTCTGCCGATATGTGATAAATGGAAAAAGGTTAATGTCACAACATAAATGGCAGTTCATCATCAGTGCCCTTCTAGTTTTCATGTGTGGTTTGCAGCTGAAGTGGTTAAGAATCAAGTTCTGTATTGGGGACCCTAAGCTTGTTTAGAGATGTCCTTGAGTGGGACCAAATCCCAAATGCACAGGCAGCTCTTTTATGCATCAACTCCTGTGCTGCGAATGCATGGAACGCACTATGAAACCACAGCAGGCTCTGTCCCAAGCATGCTGGGAAAAATGTTTGAGCCCCTTCCTAGTAAGGGGTCACCACCCCAGCTTTTACAATATATACTTCACCTCTGTGAATTGCCCTATCGCTTTCCTGCCCGGGAATTTAAACGTCGTACGCTGTTACTCAAATATGCAGCAACAGGGACTGACCTTCACCTTTCATCTTCGGAGTGAACATAAGACGTCAGCCCAATAACTCGCTTCCTTTTCAGACGGGCTAATCAGCTGAACAGGAGCAGTCATTGACAAGCGATTCATCCATGACTTCAAAGACGCGGTCTTAAAACTCAAAAAAGATGTTTGTTCCATGTTATTCTGTTTTTTTTTTAAAGAAATAAAATTCATCACTAACAGGCTCGTGTCCTGGGAACACTTTAAATAGGGCAGTGGTTATGTACAATGCCAAGTTCTGAGTGCCAAACCATATCGACTCAGAAGGCTCTTTTCAAAAGCAACATTTCATTTTCAGGAATTCCACCATAGCAGGGGAGTGTTTCCCCAGCAGATAAAGGGAAGCTGTATGCAATGTTGAGTGCTCATGCTGGGAATGATTTCTAAATAGACTAAATTAAGCAATTATTCGGATCACCTGGGCAATTTATGGCAATGATTCAGGATAAAACGCCCAGTTTAAAAACTGACAAACTGTCCTTGTATTATACAAACTTCAACCGGCAGACTATTTCTTTAGGAAAAATAACTTTCGGATCAATTCAACACTGTCTTTATAACACAAAATTAGTTATTTTTCCAAGGAGAATAGACCTCACAGCGTTAGCGGTTGAAGAAAAAAAAACAGAAGAAATCTGGATGTTATTTGGATTTCATTTTTCTTTTTCCTTTCATCATTAGGGTGGGGTGTTTTATCTGTGTGTGCATAAATTGAAATTTTTTGGAAAAAGAGACAAAAGGAAAAATTGCTCTTTCCAAGATTCAGGCCCATATTTCAAGCACTTCCATTAGGTTTTTTTTAAGTCCTACTAAGAAAGTCAACATTTAGCTACCCTCCTGGTTTTCACTCCATTTATAATTCTGTGTTGGTGCTCCTCAGCAGAGGGGGGAGAGAGGAGGGTGCAGGGCTCTTCTGAAATCTCCCCCAAGCTCACGCTGTATGTGCTCCAAATACAGACTTGGTGATGCTGAGGGAGGAGTGCTTGAAGCTGACAGAACACTGGAGTAGAGCAGAGACTACGACGCCCCTGCATGACAGGCCCAGATCAATGCTACCACAGAACTGCGGGCGGGGAGTGGCAGTGCTGGAGAATCAAGAGCCAAAGAACCAAGCAGGACACAGTGTGAAGTAAAGAGCAAGAACTGATATGTGGCAAATACTTATAGTCTAGAAATAGGCACTGAAAACAAAATAAAATTGGTGTTATTTAACAGATGTTCAGGAGGAAGACAAATTCTAATTAGTATTTATGCCCCCTATGTATACTGTAAAAACTCCCTGGCTGCATACAACTCCAGGTGGATGCTGCACATTGGTGGTGGTGGGGGGGAGTCCCCATTACCTGTAAAGCGCTTTGAGTGGAGTGTCCAGAAAAAGCGCTATAAGCATTTAGACAAATTAGTCCTGGAGTGCCTGGGTTTTCTTCACCAGGCTCACAGAAGAAGACAGCGAAATGCCTTATGTGATGGAAGGGGATAAGCCCAGGTGCTTCTTGACTGTTGAGAAATCTGCTGTAATTTCCTTAATTAATTAATGTAGCCAATTAGTAGGCTTCAAATGCTGCAATTTAATATTTCTCTGGGTATTTAAAATGATATGATCATTTTTAAATTAAAGGGCAGCTTGGTCAGCATTCTAATGGATCTGGGGGTATTCGTGACCTCCAGCTAAAGAGCAGTTTATATAATTCTGTCTTTCAAAGTGTCAGTACTCCTGTGATTTTCTGTGATGCAAAATCCATATGCTTTTACAGCTCATATTATGAAGTGTTTAAGGATGATTTAGAGATTCACCGAGGCTGCAAGAATGGGGCTACTTAATCCAGCAAAAACATTGGCACTGTGAGCTTCCACAAACAGCTCTTTCTTCACTTCCCCTACAACTTTATTCCTTCTCTCCACATGAAGACTCTGCCTCTGTGACTGAGCACAGGTCTCTAATGACATTTTGCAGTGAAGACTTGGTAAATACTGTATGTCCTGGATAAAGATCAAATGCCACCACTCCAATTTTGATATGAAGCAGTTCTGCACTGTTCCTAAGGGAAAACAATCACAAGAGCAACCACAGCCCATTCCTGTGCACATACACACCCTTCCCTCTCTTTCTCTCGTGCTGTCGAGGCAGTGTGTGTTTTCTCAGGCAAACCCCAGTGCAAAACCTGATCTCCTCTCCTAGATAACTTGCTGGAGACTGGGGCAGGGGAGGTTGGTTCATTAATTCCTGATTGAAACATCAGAACTTTTGACTCCTCTGTGTCCTGAAGAAACCTGATCCCCCTCAGGCTGCTAAGGCTTCCTCAAAAGTGGATAATAAAACAGAGCTGCCATTCAGTAGCTGTGCTTTCAGTACTCATCTTTCCCAGCAAGCTAAAAACAGCCCCTGAACTGCAGACTGCGTAGGAGAGTAGCTCTGCAATGGCAGTCCAGGCTACTTCACACCCTGTTACTAGGGATCATGGTCTCTCCATTTACAGCTCCTTTGGTTTCGTCAGTCCCTGCAGTGCTGTGTGATCTTTGCTTTGGACTCCATAAGCCATGTCTGATCAGTTGCAGCTGGCAAGGGAAAGTGGATGGCTGTGACAAGGGAGTATTACATATTCCCACCTTTCAGCACAGTTTAGGCTGTCAGATAACACCGAAATCAGAAAGCAAGCTGATAAAAACTTGTTAGACATTCTGCTCTTCCTTCCTTTTTAGTGTGCACCTTGTATTCAATATGAATCACTCTTAACAGAAACATCTTCCTCTGACAATCCGAAATATAAAGGAGCACAAATTACTGAACAGGGCTGCAGTTAATCTGACAGAAATGGATGAGTTAGTAAGTTTAATGAGACCGGTGATTCAATCAGTATTTTCTGTTCCCATAAAATGCTTGATTTTTTTACAAACACTTCAAGTGTGTATTTATTAATGGCCAGAATATGAGGAACTGCCCGATCCAAATAGGACCTCTGTTGGATGGCTTGAGCAGCAGGTTTTCCATCACCTTTCTTGATTTCAATGATCTGCAGGTCTCTTAATGGCCCTTAATACTAATACACTAAACATTAATACCCTCTGACTTGTGTGCTGCAGGCAAACTCAGGACTGTATTTTCAAAAAGACTTGGTGAGATAGCAGCCAGCAGGTGTGTGTGCGTTACAGGGCTCTGTTCTCTGCCATACTGCATCTCTGTGCTGCAGCATACAAGTCCACTGAAAAGAGAGGCAGTTAGCAATACTGGAGGGAGAGATAATCACAACCAGGGAATCAAACCCTTGTGAGCAACCTCTTAAGCATGATTTTCTCTTGTCTGGTAATTCTGTTCAGTTCATTTCAAAGTTTAGTTGTAGACCACACAGGCTGCCAGCAGATGGCAATCTCCCAGCAAGGTGACAACAACACAGCCACACTCTACCATGCACAGGTGTTACACTATTATCATGAATGACCCCATGCTTTTACGGCAAAAGTTCTCTGAGCACTAGCCCACAGTCCAGTAAGTGTCCCGCAATAATGTGATACATACTCTTTACACTGTTCCTGATCTCTTTTTGCTGTCATTTAGCACAGCTGGCACTGCAGCACATGTGGCATAACTGTGCTTTTCTGTGGTTTGATGTCCTTACTGCAAGGACACCACTGCTTTAAATACATTCTACTTTCAGCAATGGCTCTTGTGGCTTTCTATTGAGCAAGGCAATGAAAGAAACTCAAAAACCACAGAGTCTGGCAGCCTGGTTTAATCACTGTATCCATTATCACACCTTTTATTGTTTTTTTTTCAGAGAGGTCTTTCTCAACATTTTGTGGGGAATTCAATCTGATTGCTGCATGCTCAATTAATAGCCAGGACACAGACTAATGAGAATTCCCTCCAAATTGCAGCACAAGGGAAAATCTAGACACAATCGCTTGTGCTTTGAATTTGTTGATTTATTATTCAAAGTGCCGGGGAAAGCAAAACAAGTTTCAGTGTCAAAGAAATGGTGCCCCTTAAAATGTTGTCGGTATAAGTCTTTTCCTATTTTTTACACTCTATATTATTATTTTTCCTCTTCTGCCAAAAATAATGAGCTGCCTGACCAGAGGCAGCGGAAGTAGGCATGGGGGCTGCTTGTTTACATATATTCCATGTATGTGAGACCTTGGGTGGGAGGTACTGTACTGTATGTGTCCGTATACTGTATATGCAGGTACTGTATATGTGTAGATGAATCCATGCGGGGTGTGAGTATATTTTCCCTTCCGTATTATTGATCTTTCTCAGAGGACATTTTTTTACAATGTTGGCAAGACCATCTAGCTGTTAATTATCTGCTATTGCAGTTAAATGCTGGCTAGGGCTGTTGTGATGTATTGATTGAGTTGAAAGAGCAAGACTGCGCAGAAGAAGTGCTGTAGTTGAACACAGCCTGGCTGCTTTAATGAGTTTGTTGTGGTCCTGTCAGTGGCTCTTTCTGTCTCCAGAGGAAGATGCTTCCTAATTGCTGTTTTATTGCCCAGCACTGTTCCAGTATATTGTTACGACACATTTGTGGCAGAGTGTCCTGAGAACTACTGACCACTGTGGTGACATTGAGGTTGCTACTGCAGGGCATCTAAATAGGCACCTTAAGAAACTTTGTAAATTGTATTGTTGCTCATTGGCTGGAATGCGTGGATTTGCACATGAGGGCAAATGACCTCTGTTTCACTCAAGAATATGTTTGGCAGACATTGGGAACTAACAGCAGCCACTTTGTTTAGTGTTGTCAAGTGGTTTGGTTTGAGACATCTTTTGCTTTCTTTTAAAAGAGCCTTAAGTTAAGGCTGGATCCTTTAATTTACATTGCTGTCAAGGGGTTAATGTGTGAAGGTCCCTGAAGCCATACTATCTCAAGCAGGAACATCATTTTTCTTCTAGATTTCATTTTCTCTCCATTTAATGTGTGACACATAAATAGTCAAGACACAATTAAAGTAGATTGTTTTTGATAAGTGCAGACTTGCACTGGCAAGGGTGAAATTATTTTTTAAATAAAGGAAATGGAACTGGATGGCACCTAACTCATGCTGATGAGTTTAAAGGAATATTTCTTAAAAAGCGTGTCTTGGGGTTAATTTGTACAAGATCCCAACGACTCCTAGGCTTTTTTGTGTTAGCGCAGAGAATTATGAGTCTGTCAGTCAGTGTTTTGGAAAAACAAAAAGAAATGAACCACTTTTGCAAAAATCCCAAATTACAGAGAGGCTTATTTTCAAATATCTGGCTGCACGCAGATCCTAGTTTAGAATTGGCAGTTCATGGCACAATGACAGAAAATAGACGAACTGTCTGCTCTGTATCAAACATCGCTAAACCATAGAATTAAAGCATTACCGTGGTGTTGATAATTGTGTGGCGGAACAGTACTGTTGCATTCCTACTACTGGCAGTAATTTTTTAGTTCTTTTTAGTTTTATTAAAGCTGTAAAGGCACTTAGGAATTTTATTTTAAAGTAATTAGTTCAATTTCAGCTATAGTTATCATAGTTGAATAAATAAAAATTTAGTTATGACATGGTGGGACTTTATGGCTATATTGTGGTATAATGCCAACTTAGTTATTACTTAAAATTTATACACAGTAATCTAATGTTGGACTACCATATACAAGAAAAGTGATGATGAGCATAGACCATTCAGCCCAACAACATTTCCTTTACACTATGACAGCATCAAGTCTAGGCTTAAATGGTTTTGCATCTCTTCCTGTATTATTAATAAGCTTTGCCGCTACACCTCCTTCATTCCACGTCATGGTAATGTGTTCCAAGGTGCAATAACACTGTGTATAAAGCAATTGTTTAATAATAATGCAAATCTGGTTTGCACTGGGAAATATGAACAGTTTTCAGTCATATCCCCACAGTTTGCTCATGGAACTTTGCTCATTATTCATATACTTTAGCAAATAGAATCAAACTTATTGACTCTCTTTAAACTATGGAGACATCCATACCCTACCCACTATGGAGATGTCTTGTACAGAGACTGAAACGTTTACGTTTCCTTAGCTTGTCCTCATAACTCATCTTTTTAAACCACGGAATGAGTCTTGTGGTTGCTCTCTGGACTTTCTCCAATACTTATGAACTCCTTGGTAACATGACAACAGAAACTCAGACAGTTTGAACATAACCTCTCTTGAGATGTATTCTGTACTTTGTATTGCATAGCCAAGAATTGGGTTTGCCTTTATTTTTATTGCTTCTTTACTGAGATCAATGAATCTACTACTTCCCTCTAAGCCCTTTTCTATTACTGTGCACATCTTCACCTTTCATGATGTACACACTCAAAGCACACTTCCCACACAGACACAATCTCTCATACATGTACTAAGACATCAATGTTTTCCGGAAGAGTACTGGTCCCTGCACTGAGCCTTGTGGGACACCATTTCCACATTATCCATCCCAGTCACATTCCCTCTTATTTCTCCTTGTGTCTTGCACTGTAGTCACTTTAGAATTTGTAGTTAAACCATAGGTTTATGTATAGGAACCTCACTGGGAACCTTGTCAAAGTCCAGTTACACAATCATAAGTCTAACAGTGTCTGCACTTTTTGTGGCTTCTTCAAAAACATCTTGAAGACTTTCTGTTGTCTGTTTCAAATTATTGCATTACTGTACAAATATTATGCTAGTTTGTTCAAAAAGACAGGCCTATAATTACCTGGCTCAGTGCATTCCCTTTTTTGTATATTGGTTTAACGATAATAATATTAATAATATACTATTTTATATAGCACCGTCAAAAGCAATCATCTTAAAGTGTCATAATATTGGCAATGTTCCAGTCTCCAGAAACTTCTCCAGTTTTTTAATACCTGGAAAAGATAAATCTGTTAGTGGTTTAAATGTGACCTCACTGATGTCAGTAAGAACTCTAAGGCATATAGAATATGGAATTGGTGACATGTTTTTAATTTGTCTATTACTTTCAAAATCAAGATTGTCTACATTTATATTCTATCTGAAACAATTTGAATATTTCACACACTTCACAAATAGTTACACAGTTTAATGTCTGAACTATCAACTCTTTGTGGAGTAAAATATTCATATCAGCTGCTCCCCATACCTCAGAACTAGATTTAAATTCTTTAGTACTTTACTGATCCATGACTCTGTCTAAAGAGTGTCATGGAGGGGTAGTGGTGAGCATTGCTGCCTCATAGCACTGGAGCCCTTGGTTCAATTCTGGATCTGATGTGTTCTCTATCTGGAATTTGTATCTTTTATCCTGTGTTCAAGATATGTGATGTGTGAGTTTCTTCTGGGTGCTCTGGTCTCCTCCCACAGTTCAAAGACATACTGGTAGGTTTATTGGCTTCTGAGAAAATTGGCCCTGATGTGAGTGTCTGTGCCCTGTGACAGACTGGTGTCTCATCCAGGATGTACCCTGCCTTATGCCCATTGCTTGCTGGGATAGGCACTTGCTCTCCTGTTACCTTGAAGAAGTGGTGAGAAAAAGGATGGATAGACTCTGTCAAATCTGCAAAGATGATGTAAGTAGGATCAATTGTCTTTCTACAGAAACTCATATGCATTTTACCAGCTGTGGTCCTGTATCCAATTTAATTGGTAAAATTAAGAAGATTCTAAATTAGGAACATTTTTCAGGATTTCTAGTTGGACTGGATTTCACATGCACAATAAATTATACCTTCGTTATATAGAAAGATATTATTTGCTCACTTGTCACACATAGGAAAACACACATATTGAGCAACAATTATAGGATGAGAGCTCAGGGCACCTGGAAACCCTTTCATTCAGTGAAGTGAAATGCTCAGCATTTTATTTTGAAATGACAAATGGTAGTGAATATTCTTAAATTTAAGTATTTATTAAAGCCTTATTTAATTAAGACCTGATGGTTTTTTTAAAGCTTAAAATATAAAAGAAATACGATACCTAACATTTGTTTCTACATAGTAAGGGTAGGGAAACAGCCTTGTCTACTTTTTAAACACAAGTTTAAGGTAATATAAGATAAGATCACTTTATTAGCCATATAGAATTTTTTGCATTTGTCTTTTTGCATACCCCAGCTTGCTCTCAGTATGGTTTATATATATACACACACATATACTGTATATGAACCCTATATATGGGTTCAAATGTAAGTAACTTTGGATAAAAGCATCAGCCAAATAAGTTAGTGATTAGTATTCTGAAAATCAGAGTAGCAGAACTGCAATTAACAGCCAATTAACTAACAGCAATATGACCTTTTCCATCTAACATTCAGTATTTAATCTTTTATTGTCTTAGTTTCATTTTAGACTTAGCAGTGCAAAGGATCATCTTAGTTTAATAGGTCTGACAGTATGCAGAAAGCTCTACACTTGCGAACACAAAGTTAAGAAAATGACAAGCCTGAACAAAGGTGTTGTAGTTGTAATAATCATCATTTACATTTTGTACTGCTGATTGGGTGAAAGGTGAAAATAGATTTTTATTTTTATTCAATTATATTTAAAACAAACAATGAATTAACCAAATGAGCTAAATTCCTTCTCTTATTTGTAGCCTTTAATGTGACTTTAAAGACAATGTGGACAAGCAAATGAATTTTAAAACTACATGCCACTAGGACTTGCCATGAAGGGCCACACTGCAGATCCAAATGCTCCTTTGAGTGGGAATCTAAGTTATGAGGAGTGTTGAAAATGCTTGAAATGCTCCTGAGGAGATAAGGAATTTGATTATGAAAGCTGCAATAAAGGAAAATTTGTGGCAGAATGAAAATTAGTACATAGAGGCAGTCTGCGTCTCCTCCACAACCCATTTTTCAGTCCTTGTAAGTAATAAAAGTCCTGCTTTCCAATCCAGTTCTTTGGCTTTGTCTCTGTTTCTGGGGTCATGTTGCATAATTTAGTTTTTGATGCTTATCCTCTAATACTTTCCACATTTATTTTTAAATGCCAATATTTCAAAGTAACCACTGTGTTTCCTCTTCATAGAGAGGAAGCACAGTATCTCCAGTCAGAGTTGAGAAGACATCCCTCCTATGACACTGCCAGCTGGCTCCAGGTCAATCAGAGACCATGAAGGAGCAGGTTCTTCACCTTGTCTCTAATCTGAACATGTTTTGTAAATGACTGTTATCAATGTGTTCAAAATACAACTCAATAGCATAATATAAAATAAAGTAAAAACAAAGTTATCTTTAATATACTGTAGTTGTACAATTCCTTTCAATTTAATGTTATTACTTTGATCATGCACTGTAGGTAATCTCTCAGTTTAAATAGGTTTCAGATAAGATTTAGAACATTTAGTCAAAGACTAGACAGACTGGTACTGTACGTACTGTATGAATCACATGGTGATTCTGAGCAGAGGCCTGGGTGTTTTACACAGATTCCTCTTTGTCATCAAGGCAATGTGGGAAAGCAATAAAAAAGCATACAGAGTGGTTGTGTAAAGAGCAAGGAGTGTGGAATTTAAATCCAGATAAATTATGCTCAGGACTTCCAATGCACTAGTAGGTCTTTACTTAGACGTTTTGGTCACCACCGCATAAACCTGTTATAGCTTTAGAAAGAGATGGGAGCAGGCTTGGATCATGTACTGTATATGAAGTCCTAGAGTGCACAGTCTGGGCCAATCCAGGGGACCAGGAGCTGATATCTTTCCAGGCAGTAACTGGCATTGAAAAACAATAGGACAAAGCAACCCAGGTATTTCACAATCATGGACAGAAGGCAAAGTCCTTCTCATGTCCTTGGCAGATGGCAAGCAGCCTTGGACTGTTCTGCTGTTCTAACAGTATTATTGCTGTGTTGTTAGCAGCTCCCACTCTGTGTAACAAACACTGGTGGATTTAATCAAGTAGAAAAATTAGAGAACCAAATTGGCAAGCTACCCTGGATTAGGAAAGTCTAAGCACTTCACGAAATGAGTGTTAGTCAAACAGGTTTTCTTGGTTTTCCCTTGATCCTGAAACCCCGGGAAACATGTTTCTTTATGAATTACCCACTGTGTTTTGAGCTCCTTTGGAAACGTCAGGCAGAGAGCTGCCTTTCTTCGTTGAAAGATCTCTCATCATGCGGTTTTGCTTCGGTAAGGTAGGCCTTCCCTTTGATAACAGTATCTCCCCACACAGCCTGGCTCTCCCTAGAACCTGCACGGAAACGAGCCCATCTTTGTAGCACGCGTTCTTCTGTAGCCCTGACTTTATTTATTGATTTCTCGGAGATAAGGCCTCAGGAGATGAAAGACATCTGCTGCCTGCACTTTGAAGCAGGATCTTAAAGCTCAATTATTAACAGGGCCAAGGCCTCATTTCCATGTGGTGGCATGGAAGTGCATCACTAGCAGAGGGGAAACATACATATATAATGGCTTTCTGATAAATAAAATATATTATGATAATGCATGCCATCTATAGAAGGAATAGTGTGGCTCTTCTTGTTAAGTAGGTAGGTGCTCATTCACTAATGTATGTGTAAAGAAACAGCAGAGAGGAGACTATAGACCCCGTACATGGAAAGAAAGCCTTAGGTGGATCCTTAAAAAACAAGGCTAAATAAAAAGGGAGATTAAACCATGAGTTACCAATCCGAATCACACGGGCAAAATTTATTGTGGCATGAGTGTTTGTTTAACACAGTGTGTGAGGGAATGTGAGACCGTTTAGGAAAGCGTGCAGACTGCGTAACAGTATGGCAGACTGTATGTGTAATGCGTAATATGTTTAATAGTGTATTCTGGATGCTCAGTCCCTCTGAAAAAAATCCTTATCTCCTTGTGTCTGAAGGAATTGTCTTTCCTACGCAAAGGAAAATCTTTTTGTACAAGAGTTGTAACTATACAAAAACAACATATGGATATTAGTTTTTGCTCTCTTGCAGCTGTGCTTGCAATAATTAGCTGATTAATCCAAAACTATCAGAAAGTACTTTGCAAATAGGTGGGGAAACACATCATTATTCCAGCAACCTCTAGCCCCACTACATAAGTAGTCCTAATTTACAAGCTCAGTATTGATTTTAGCCAAAACACCAGGGTTAAAAACTCTACTCTTGTGATCAGTGCCTTGGGATCTTTAATAACCAAATAGGTTATTAAACCAAGGACCTTGGTTTAACATCATATTTAATAGACAGCTCTTCCTACAGCAGACATTCCTATCCAGAGAGAAGAGTGCCTCCTACAGGTCTGCCAATATCAGTTACAGCAGTGACTTGATTTTCCTTGGAGGTTTTCCACCCAGTGCTGATCAGGCCCAGCCTTGATAGCTTCTGAGACCTGATGCCACCAGGTTAGAGAGTGGTAATGTCGATGTCAGTAAGCCAGTATGGCCAAGATGGCTGCTTATCTGCCACAGCTTAGAGGGTAACCTTGGCCCTGGAAAGTGATTCCAAAAACACAGCACTAGATGTCCTCATGTGTTTAGTTCATCTCTTTAAAAGTTCCGTTCAGTCTTTCCAGTGTAATTAAGCAGTATAGTAAACATAGTTAATTTTCTCATTCATATCTAACAATCTTAAGAATAACATGGGAAAAGCAATGCCCATTGAAACTTTATATGATACTGTTTTTTCAGGTAATGTATATTTTCTCAAAGAGACCATACAGTATATTCATGTGATGTTTGTTATTCTGTAATCTTAGACCATTATACCTAAGCAATAACATAGGTCAAGCTCACTTGTTCTTATTGTCTGTAATAGGCACTGACACAGACAGCAAAGACTGAAGTTCAAGACAAGAACTGCATGAAAAATTCCTTCAAGAGTAGAAGGGGTATTTAGCCAGTCAATCAAACTAATGGAGACACCCTCCAGGCATAATTTATATACAACAAACAAACAATCAAGCTAAAGCCATATAGGAATTGCTTTGTCAGCAGCTACCTGACCTGGATGGGATGAAGCACAGATGTGTCTGGGAGAATATCCGGGGAAAGGGTGCGTGTGTTCGAAGGGGGAAGGGGGGTTACACCCAGAGGTGCATCTAGGGGTCATGAGGGGGCAAAGCTGCTTCTCATTGCAGGCAGCTGTCCCACCATCCGTTGCCACCCCTGACCCCTTTGACCTGTGACCCTTCACCCCAGGATGTCTAGGATCAGGAATGTCCAGTGACTGGTTATTGAAGCTCCTCATTAATTTCCTGTGCATGCTCAAGAATTCACCTATTTTTGTCTGTCATTTTGTACATCGGTCATAATATTTTGTTTTTCTTGAGCAAAATTGTATTGACTTTACTTAGATGTTTTAAAGCTTATTTGCGAAGTTTGAATATGAGTGCATACCAGAGTGTGATGCTGCAGTGAGACAGCTATACCACGTTGTGGATCTCAGCCCAGCTGGACTGCAAAGGCACCAGGGCTGGTATCCAGCACTACTGGAGGCTGATTCTAAAATACTGCTATTTTCCAGTGTTAATTCCTCACAGCTGCTTCACACCATTAGAATGACCTACTGTATGAAAATCAGGGTGCAGACAGCAATACTTTTCTCTGATGTATTTTTTTGACAAATCAAAATTCAGATAGATAAGATCACTTTATTAGCCATATACAATAGCCTACACTGATGAAATCAATCAGCTACAGAAACTTGTAAAAAATAAAAAAGGTCTTTATTCATGTTCTCAGATTGTTCCAGTGTACAATACAGATTCAATTTGGTTTAAGAATTTGTCAGTTTTGTTGGCCACTGCACTCTGATAAAATGTGTTAAAAATCACTTTGGGGGCTGAGCGAGTTCCTTTTTTAGAAATTGCTGTTTTTACAAATGCCACTATCATGCTATCGACACACTCTGTTTCCGAATCACCAGCTTTGCAGTTTTTCTATGTTTGCCAGTTGTCAGATATTTGATAAGACACTGCACTGGCCATTATTGAGGCTTGCTGCATGTCCCCTTGGCACAGAGCAATACTTTTTTACTCTTGTAAACCTGTCGGACAACTTCCAAAAAGAGAATTAAAGAAAAGGGGGAAGCTGTATAGTAGTACGTCAAGGGGAAAAGGTATGATCAATGCTATAATACACCAGCCTTGTCTCAATGTTTTTTTGACACAAAAATGTGAAGAGAGGCTTGAAACTTAATTCCCTGGCATGGTGTTCACTTGTTTTCTGTCGTAAAGTGGTAGTGTAATGGAGGCCGAATGCAAACACCTGGGGCATTTTCATTTCTCCATTGCAAGGCATCTGATCTTGCAATATTTTTTGAGTGTCTTTCATTTTTTAATAGCAATTGTGATATGACTGCAGAGACCTAATTATAAGAACTCCATAAACCTTTTCCAGTTCCCCATTCTCTCCTCCCCCCTTAACAATCCATTTCTCAGGCTCATCCGGGAACTGAAATCCAACTCCTGTCCTGGACCGGACTTGGGGGCCCAGTCACACTCCCTTTCCTCACGCAAAAGGCTCCCTCTCTCAGCCACATGTTTTTTTTAAGGGGCTTCAGCCAACTTCCATTCTTCACAGGAAGAAGAGGATGAAAGAGACGGCTTGCTCATTTTTTTTCTTCGAAGAGTAAGAAAAACAGAAAAAAGAGAGATGGAGTAATTCCATCCAAGTCAAATATCCCCCCTTTTTTTCAGCTGCAGTTTTGTTCAGCGCCTTTTATATACTTGGCCTTCAAATTGCTCCCGAGCCACTGTGGAGGATTCCTGGAGGTGTCTAGTCAGGTGATGGATGGAGTCTGGGGTGTGGGCGAGGTGAGAAGTAAAGTATTTCTAGTTCCTGTTTTCCTTTCTCTTTGAGGTGAAATGTAGATAAAGGGAGTCCCAGATCCTCCCCTTCCTTTCATCCCTTCAGATTCTGAAATGTGTTGCCGCAAGACAAATCTACTAACTCAGCCACTCCTGTGGGACGGAATGTAGGTGCTCATAGGAGGTGGAGGAGTGGCAACATGGCTACTGTAACAGTATTGTGAGACAGTATCCAGAAGGGTTGTGCCCCTCTGAAAAACACACAACCCTTCTGGATGCTTCTCTCCTTACACCCTCTCTAATAGAAGCTCAGTGTGGTATAGTCAAAACTCAGGAGCATCCCATTTTCTTACTGGGGTGGTTGGGATTCATGGTATATATAGAACTTTAGTTTATCCACACAGCAAATACAATAATTAATGCACAACATTTCTCTTAAAAGACAGGTTTGCATTAATCCTGTAAAACCTGAGATGCCAAAATATCCTGGAAGTAAATGGCTTAGAGTCCTCTGTCTAATTGTTGTAGTACTCTCAGTTGCATTAAAACACAACAAGCCTGCTTGGTGAAATGCTCTATAGCAGATTTATTTATTTAAAATGCTTGCTGCAAAACTGAATGATATTGCATTTTAATGAGTGCACACAAGAGAACTGCAGCCTGCCTCCAATGTCAAATATTTAGAAGACATCTTAATGTTGACTCTGTATTATTTTTACATTTAAAAATAATATACCCCATGCTCTTAAAACAAAACAGAGATAATTCAGAGAAATAATAAACACTTACAGTTATTTTGGATTAAGTTATGTTTTGCTAGTTAATTATTTTTTCACATACATTTGTACTTTTATTACTGATGGATTTGAAACATAAATATTGGACGAAAAACCACAACAGGAAACCATAGCATGAAAAAGTTACAATAATAATCCATCCTGAGCTTGAATTTGTCTCACTCCCTCATTCTGATCTCTCTGTGGAATTGTGCAAACAACCCCAGAGTCCTAGACTGTTGAATTATTACTTTCTAAATTTTCTTTAAGAAAAAAAATGATCAACTTTCTGAACTGCAATTTGTTCTGCTTGTTTTCTTTCTTCAGTTGTGCTCATTAATTCCTCTGTTTCAGGACACCATAGCCCATTCTAGACAGACTGTGTGCACGTACACACCCCTTATTTCAAGGCAAAAGAAACATTTTAATTGTGCAGCATTAATAAGGAAAGCCTCAACTGCAGGTGCAGGCATTTGAGTAATTACCTCCTGCCACTGTTCAGGCTGTTGTCAAGTAGTTAGAAGAAACCTTGCCTGTTTCATTTTGTGCCCCATGCTAAGTAGGCCATTATTATTTTCCAGAGCTCAAGAATTGCGTCGTTGCAATATAAATTAAATTAATTATAAAATTGCAGTCTGTCTGCATGCTGTTCAGTAAAATGAAAGCATTGAATTTTGACCTTCCACGAACCCTCCCATGAAAAATGTGCCTCAAATATCTGGTACTGTGGTGATTAATAATAATAATAAGTCTGAAGCATGCCTCCAGGTTCCATAGTCATTACAACGATCCAGGTGAACTAATGTGCTCTAGTATTACTGAAATAATTTTGTGCTTCCAAACTCAATCCTATCTACTCTTTCACCTTCTCTGTAAAGCTCTCCTTCTAACTTTTGAAAGGTCTGAACTAAATGCAAACTCAGGTCACAGTTTCAACACTGAAGTTTACAGTACAGCCTGCACTGATGGCCATGTTCCAGCAAAACAACAGCCACAAAAACTAATGTCACATAAAAATGTGGCTATATGTTAAAACAGATGAGCACCAAATCAACTAATGATGAAGAAATTCCCAATAGTTAACAATAAGGTCCTTCTTTGCTGTACCAGTAACATAAATTGGAATTGGAGAGGAGGGTAAAATAAAATAATAATGCAGATACATTCCAGGACTTAAAGAAGTGTCCTACATCAATAGGCTAATAGAACTGAACACTTCTAGTCTTGAACATTAAAGGCTACGTGGGGACTTGATCCAAGTTTTCAAGATCCTCAAAGGCATTGATAAGGTTAGACCAGCAGACTTCATTAGAATGAACAGAGGACACCACTAGAAACAATGTACTGTATACTTCTCTGTACAATTTACACTTCCAGAAAGGTGCATTTAAAACTGAAAATAGGAGGCACATTTTACCCAATGGTGTGTGTATAAAACAAGTTACCCAGCCACGATGGTGAAGATAATACTCTGGCTTCCTTAAAAAAAATGTGATCAATTATCTACTAAAAATCAAATGTCCTAGATCCCGTTTGTTCTTAATGTTGTAATGGACACTTATAAACTGTGATTTACTCTGGTCAGTTGAAATAAAAGCACAAGCTCAGCTTGTTCTGGTATCAGTTTTGTTATCTAATGTACTTTGCTTAGGTACCCCACAGTACATTTCATTTTCAGAATGAAGTACAGTAACTGAGTACAGTAACATCCTGTGCTAGTTGTATGGCTCTTAAAAATATGCATCTCGGAAGGAGGCACACGCTGTCCTCATTTCCCTCATGTTGGCATGAAGATCATAGCAGTAAGCAGGGCTGACTAACAGTTTCTGATTCCAGGTTGGGAAGGCACTGCCTAAAAAGAAAAAAATTGGTTCCAATTAAAAAAAGGTTTAAAAAAATCAGCCTACACTGGTTGGCAGCTTTTCCTCATGCCAAACCACTTTGAAGAAGCTGCTGCATCGTCACATCTCTTTCAGCCATAGAGAATGCTGTGTGGCATGTGACTGTGGCCAATGGCATTAATATATGCCATTAGATGGATCATTGACAAGTGTGATTGTCCGTGCCAATAAATTCTCAAACTAGGAATCTTGTACTACTCCTGACTTTGAGGCACCATGGGGACACCTACTGTATTTTTATAGATTTTTAGAGTAATTTTAAACTCTGAGAAATAAAAGAGGGGAGTTTTAGCTCTAGTAGAAAATGTGCATACTATATATACTGTATATAGCATGCAGTATGTACAGTATGGTATATTTTCCATCCATGTATTTTAGGACTGTGTAACAGCATTCTGTTTGTAATCTGTATATATTACTTATCGCCTAATCATGGTACAACAGTACTCTCTGTTGTTTTTAGAAAACAATAATTACAAAATGAGAGTAATATGTAAAAATATTCTCAGCTTCATGGCCCGCTATTTAATACTCTGTACGTACTGTAAAAAGGAAAATATAACAGAATGATTTCTTTATGGCATAAACTTGTTATTTATTTTTTCAGTTTAAGTATTATGGTGGCAAGAAAGAGTGAGGCGGGAGAATAATGAATATTTTAGTTGTAATAATACCAAATAATTAGAATTTATTAATAATTATAAACTATTTTGTGTTATTTCTTTGTACTACTAACATAGATTTGTTAAAGTAAAATCTCACACACAGATAATTCAAAAATGTATAGTATATTCAGAAGGTTTAGAACACTTTTCAAATCAAAAGGTAAGAATTTGCTTATTCAACTGAGGTTTCTAGCTGAAAATATCTGTATCATATCCTATTGTTTGTACTGTGGTACAGTCCCATCCTGTACTTTCCCATTGTATCCTGTTCTAAACTGAATTAGTGTTACTGATGTCCTGCAAGTAAGAACAACATACTGTAGTTGCTGTCACTGTCTGGACATGGTGAAACAGCTGTAAGAAAAAGAACATTTAAATACACGTGGTTAGACTAAATAAAGTATCTCTAACAGGGAGGATGGTATAATTAAATTTAACATTTAGCCCTGAGGAGGGACTGGCACTCCAAAAAATGTAGGCGGTATTATTGAACTTTCACAATGACTATAATTGATAAAAGACATTTTACTGAATTGCTCTCAGTTTGGCACAAGTCAGCTTTTTCCTTCATTAATTATTTTAGGGAAACTTCAGAACTCTCAAAAAAAAATTTCTTGGACACACAGACAAAGCTGAGGAAACAAAGAAAGAAGGAGAAAGATTTAACTGGAAAGCAAGATAATTAATAATTGTTTCCTGTTAATTGTAATAAGCTGTGGCGATTAAATAATTGCTGGTCTTGCCAGTGCATTTTTTTATATTTGAGGAATCAGAGTGAAAGGAGAAAAAAAAGACTGAATCTGGGTGTGGGTGTCATATATAAAAAACAGAAATATAAGGAACAGATTTGAAAACGACTGAATCTGAGAAATACAATAAAAGAAAAATGAAATGAGAGAGGCGGGGCGAATGAGATGGTTTCTTAACTTACTCAAAAAGTCAGTAAAAACTTTGCAACTCTGAAGCTGGAAGATAGTGTGTGTCAGTGTACAGATGTCTAACAAATAAACAGTTAACACTAAAACAGAGTTCAGCTAGGTATTTATATATGTGAACAATAATTGTGCCAATAGTGTGCAAATATGCTTGACTGAAAACTGGATCAAAGCAAAGTTATTTATTCTCCACCCAGCACTTCTAAGTAATAAAGTCTCCATATTCTATGTAATTTGCAACCTTCCAACTAAAGCTTCATAAGAAACCCTGCTGAGAATATAATTCCACTCTTCCTTGTTTTGGATACGTCAGTAACTCTGGTGTTCCGATTCCAGCATTTTCCGCAGTGTGTTTCCTCTCCCCTGTGATCCGACTGCTGCCAGGGGTTATCGACAGCACTCCCTCATTAACCTCCTCTTCCCAGGTATAATGGAATTCTTTTTCACAGTGTCGTTGTCAAAATACATACAGTGCATCCTCCCCTGACAGATTGTTGGGTTTTGACCTCTTGAAGGACTACAAGAAAGCGCTAAAAATATTTGGACAAATCCATATAAAAATTATGAGCGATGCAATAGACTTGCGTGATGATGATGTGCTTCAAATACTCAGAATGTCTTAAACATATCCTTAAAGCTTTGGCAGTACACACTTTGTTCTAAAGTCTTAGGAATCGCAGGCATAATCAAGAGTTACAAAACGCATTTCACTCAACATTTCACTCAAAGATTCAACTGCTGTTTTCTCTTATTGTAATAAAGAGTTTGAGTTGGAGTTTTATTAATACTGCCTCGTCGAGGAAAAATGAATTCAAGCTTGGCTTTCAGCAATCTTTACTTGACATTGATCAGCATCTTCAAAAACCTGATCACAAGAAGGTAAACTATACCTCGTAGTGTGAAGTGTGGTAGCAGCTAATCCATCACATTTACCAATGACATCTAATTGACTCATTGACAAGTGTTCCTTGTCATTGACATCATTGGTTCCTCTCTACACACTCAGATAAAAAATATACTTTCTGTACTAAAAAATTCAGATCAATCAAAGTTAATGGTTATCTTAAAATAGCTAACTACAAAGTAGTTCAGGTGGGTAGGTACGTCAGCATGCGTAGGCTGCAAAGGAACAAGTAATAGGTTTACTCCATGCTGAAAAGAGAAGAAAGAAAACACAACGTTTTGGCTGTCCACAGTTTATTACAAGTAAGAAACCTATTACTTGTAACTTTTTAGTAGATCACCACAGAATTATACTTTTGCGTAAAATAATAAGAAAATTAGATTGAATGTGCAAACTAGCAATGTTTATCTGTTTTATATATGTATCTCATTTTGTTAAAGCACAGCTAATGGAGTGATGAAAAATATGTTGTCATACATCACAGATTATGCTTCTACAACTTTTTGAGTGATGTGGTTTTAAATTCTCATTGCTCACATCCTGACGTTTTTACACTTATTAGGTCATCACATTGGATCAAGCTGTCAGTTTCCACAACATGCATCCTATACCATGCTATCTGAATGCATCTTTAAAGCAAATGAGTCAAATTAATCAAATTAATCAGTAATGCAATGGTAAAAGAACTCTAAAAGCTGAAGCAATCAGCTGAAGAGACGGGTGTTTAATAACAAAGATGAAAAAAAAATAGTAAACATGTAAAATTAATATTTTGTGTGGGTTTTTACAATAAAATAACATGGCCGATGTTTCAGAAGGAGCTCCAGTAGTATTGCGTAATTTTGCATAGCTGACACTGAGGTTCTACAAGGACTAGGGTGCCTAAAAACCAATATGTCTCCATCATAGACATATAGGTTCTGATGGTGTTTTCTCAGGTATACTTGAGGAAATGAAGGATGTTAATTATTGAACCATAGTTAGGATATTTCAGTTCTCACTTTCCATAGAAACAGTACCTACTGATCTTAAAACCTAGCTCTAAAAATGTATTTGTGTGCTGCAGAACTAAACAAGGAAACTATACATGAAATCTGCTTCTCTTACTGGTAAAGTTTTGGAAACAATAGCTAAGACAAAACCAGCAAAATTGTGACAATGGCATTTTTAGAGACATTCAAATCGGATTGCCAAAGGGAAATCTCAAAGGTAACTTACTTACAACATTAGTCCTATTTACCCCTTCTGCCTTTTAATAACTCTTTACAAAATGCATAAGCAAAGAATAAGAATCCCAGAATCTCATCAACGCTTTTCTAAACCACCCCAGTCATCTGATCAGCCTATGCAGCAGAGTGACTGTAAGGATAACATAAGTAAAATTTTTGTCAGACTAAGACACCTTATCGTTCTCTTTTTCTGCTTGTACCAAGGCATCACGAGACTCACAGCTGCCAGCTCCAAAGTTTTATGGTGTTGGGAATTTGATTCTGGGAGACAGGCCTGGAGCCCATCTGGGTTCCGCAGCGATTCCTCGAGACAGTAAGCAGATTGCAGCGTTTTAGTGATGTGGCTCCTTACCTAATTATTTTTGTTTTGTTTGCTTGTTTGTTTCTAAATGTGCTGGAAGTTTCCCCAGCGTCCCTGTTGTTTTCTGGACTCCGATCACGAGACAATGGCTCTGCTGTGCAGAGTTAAAACATAAACGATCGCAGCCTCATTCTTCTGTAACCCAGCCGAGGAAATTAGCTAAAGGAACAACAACAACGCCAGTCAATATCAACCATATGGCTTTTGGCAGAAAAAAAGACTGTGGCTTAATTTTACTACCCCAATAAGTAACAGCTTTCTTTAATTTTCTCCAAATCCTGAGCAAATTCATCATATGGGATCTGCCATCTGCCTGGGAAGGCACTTTTCTACTACAGTATGACCGTTCCTACAGAGAGTGAAGGCTGTGACCATCTCTGCCATCCTAACTGACGTTTTCCATGGTAAACGTGCATACTGTACCTTTAGAAAAGATGGGTTCTACATTTTGGACTGATTTTGCTATGCTTTGCTATGCTATGCTTTTTACTAGTCCTTCTTAAGGTTTTGCTTGACTCCATTTGTTTTAACATTTAGAATTTTATATGCCAAGGTTTTATATATTTATATGGCAAGGTTACAATTTGCCACATGAAACAACGACAGTAGTGCACAAGATGTGTTATTGCTCTCTGAAGTAATTTGGAGCGTGGTTGTAGCTTGAGAGATAATGAACCAGTGATGTGAAATAAAAACAGGAAATCAAAGTGAAAACACAAATAAAGATTAATTTCCATTGTGTAGTCTGAACTCATCAGGTCTCAGAAGTTAAGGCTTGGTATGGTCAGTACTGGAATTTATTATTATGATTGTTGTTGTTATTATTAATAATAATAATAATAATTGAGGTGGGTAGCTGCGTCAGCATTCATAGGTTGCAAAGGATAATAGGTTTATTCCATGCTGAAAAGAGAAGAAAGAAAGCACAACGTTTCGGCCGTGGAGCCTTCTTCAGGTGTGAGAAAGACAGGGCAAAGGTAATGTAGCAGGAGAACAAAACTTGGGAGAGAGGAGGAGTGAGGGGCGGGAGCAGGGGACAGAAAGAGAGACCAATCAGGAGGTGTGAAGTCAGGATAGGTGAAGAGAGGGGTGAATTGAAACCTACAATGAATGGAGAGAATTTAGAAGAAAAGTAGTCTGTCGTTAAGAGAAGGGGGAAGGTGTGATCCTAGCTGCAGGATAATTTTGGTTTCTAGAGGTTGTTGGAGGTACAAGATGCCATCTGGGTGATCTGGAATTGTCCTGAGGGGCCTTGAATGAGTGTGGTGTTAGATGTGTACTTGCAGGTGATACAGCGAGCTCTGTTGCAAGAGAAAGTGCCTGGTGTGGATAACTGCTGAGGGCGGTCAAGGGAGCTGTGAACAAGAAGGTTACACAGATTAGGTGGTAGATTATAATAATAATAATATTGTTATTGTTATTATAGTACTGGAATAGGATCTTGCTGCTTCAAATTCTGCTAGTTAACCAGTAGGTGGCACACTTCACTCTGACCCAACAATCAACATGATAAGAATATAACCTTGATGAACGGACTAAATTGCATTATGGTACATTCTAGTTATCTTAATATACCCTCTTGATTCATCTGCTGTGGCTCCCAGGCTGTGTCTGCACAATAGTGGTGAATAGAGAGGGTCCCTTACTATACTGTATATAAAGTTGATTTGGGATTCTTTGGGAATAAAGGCGCTATACAAATGCAACAAATTACTCAATTAATTCAAATTCTGTAGTTAATTGTATTCAAAGAGTACAATTAGCATTCATACTGTATATATCAAAGTAAACTTTCCAATGAGTAAATTTCTCTTCTCCCCATGAAATCTGAGGCTGTCCGAACTCTCTGGAGGGGTCAGGGACAGGCTGGGTATTGACAGGGCTCAGCAGTGTGGGGGTCAGGGGGTTGTGACCAGCCCAGCCCCTAGGCTGCCTACACATGTCAGCATAGTGCTGCCGATCCAGTGCCCTGCTGATAGATTGCCACGTTAATGGGCACTTCACCTCAGAAATTGCTCGGTGGGAATTGCTGACTTGCTGACTGAGGTTCTGTCAATTCTCCTGATATTTTTCAGCACATTGATTTGTTTAACAAGGGGAAAAATAAGAAAAGGGAAGTGAGACAGAAAGAAGAAGAGTATAAAAATGAAAAGCTTTTGAAATAAGACAGTGCCTTTCTGTGCATTCTCACTCCACACAATGTTTTGAACTGAGAGACAAAGTGAACAGAAAAGGATTAGAAAAGCAAAAATAATTCAATCCAGTTTCTGCATGCAACACCTGACTGAATTTGACACTAAAATCCAAGGGATTGCTCTATAGGTACCTTCTAGCACCATGATCTCTTCACAACAACTACAATGTTCAGCCAAAAGAGGGCTGAGTCAGTGCTGGCTGACAACCTTGGTCTCAATCTGCCTGATGGAGTGGCGGTTTAACCTTGCCAACCTGGTAATAATATAAAAAAGTACAAATTATTTCAACAAAAGTAGCTAGATTAGCTATAGATTGCTCTAGTTGTCTCGGAGCAGCTACAGTTCAGTGCACTTCAAAAACATAGTAAAGTCAATGAGCAGTGTCAGGAAAATTTCAAAACCACTTGTGCTGATAGCCAAGCTTTTATCCCTGCAACATGATGCTTAAGTGGTATCACATTCGCATTTGGTTTCAAGATTTGCTTTATCAGATCTTAGGTTTTCGCATCACTGCATTAATTACACATATTTGTCTCACTATTTAAATGGGAGTGTTACTTATGGATCTGTGCCTTTGTGAATGGCAGTTTCTTCTCCCTGCACGACAACGTGAGAGGCTTTCGATGTCCTTTTATCGCTTTTAGAATATACTTGCACGTTTGTTGAAAATCCTTCTGTTTACTCCCTGGAGCAAGAATGCCTCAAATCCAATCCTACAATCCCAAAGGATTAGAAACATGTTTAACTCATCACCCGTTGAAAGCCTGTGCAAAATGGTCATTATGGCCAAATCAATCATCATTTTGTTGAAGACTCAAGTTGGAACAAAATCCAGAATCACTGGAGTTTTAAGGACTGGACTTGGCTGCCTCTGCCTCAGTAGGTCTCAGTCTACTGATCTAAACCTTTAAATCCTGTCTCCAGTTCAGACCTCTTTAATCAGGCAGTGACTGTTGGACCTTGTCAGGGTAAGAGATGTGTCCATCCCCCAGTTAGAGCTAACTGTCATATAAGGCAGGGGATCCCAATCATGGTCCCGGAGGCTGCTAGGTTTCATACCAGTTCATAAACTCTTTTACTTAAATGATGTTTTCATTGAAATAACAAGTCACTTGTTTGGAAAATGTATTAGTTTTTTCTATTCTTTGGAAAATTTACTAGTTTGAAATTTTATGTTTTGAAACACAATAATTAAAAGGCAAATTCCAATATTTCTAAGACCTGAAAAGGGTTCAGTTTTGTAACAGAGCTTGGCCTGGACAAATACCAGTAGATATGTGGGCCTCTAGGACCAGGATTAGGAACCCCTGCTGTGAGGTCCTACAGAACGTGGATCATGTCACATGACAAATGGCTCTGAAAGATGGTCATGATGGAGGAGTGATTTCATAGGTCCTCATTCTCCCTGTGAAAGACATAGATTGGGGTGGGTAGAAAGGTATGACTGCCAGTTTCAACTTTCTTTGTTTCAGAAATGCGCTGTGAAAAACCTGCTTCTCTCTGTTGAGATTCTATTAATGTCATGATTGTAATCCCTCATTTTAAGGGCACTCCGGCTCTTATATTTTACCTGATTTTATGCACCTGGCCCCAGTCCTACCCTTCCTTATTTAAGCTTGGCGCTCTCACTATTCTGGGCTCAGTCCATGAGTGACTCGACGGCATAGACTTCATCACGGCATCCTGACCATCTGAGTCTAGGGCTCTGAGTGCCTGGCCTTGTCATCCTGTTTTTATTCTTGTCCCTGTACCGAATCCCGTTCAGGTTTTTATCCTCGTCTTGTTTTGTCTCAGATGGATCACCCGGCTTTGGACCTTGAACTTCGCCCCATATTTCCCACCTGGACTCCTTGGATTTGTCTGCCTTGGCCACGCCCCCCGAGCACCAGTTCACTGTCATCACGCCCCCCTTCTGTCAACCTGCCCTGATCCTCATCATCTCCTCCCCGTTGTCCTACTCCACTTGCTTCCGGATTATATCTTCTGCATAGGGTCCTGAACTACTCTTCATGGGATCCTGGACCGGCTCCCGTTACAATAAATGGAGTGACATAGCCATAGGGGCCAACAACCGGGGAACTACAAATGGCTGTGATCTGTAATGCTCTTCAGGCACATACTAACTGTCGACAGGACACCATAGCTTGGAAATGGCTTAGCACTTTGGAATTTGTTACTCCTTCTTCAACCACAGCATTTAGAATAACCACTTCAAGAAACACACTTCATTGGTGAAACCCAGTTAGTTTTGCTTCTTGTAAGCATCTATCAACACCTCTTTGTTGCCACTTCTGGTGAAGAAAAATATAACATTATGACAATGTGCATTACATACAAATAAGAAAGAATTTTTTTTTGCAGGCATGAATGCAGGCAATGCATTCATCAGGCCATAATTTTTACATTGGTGCACATTTGTGCAGAAAGCAAACTCATAGCCTTCAAACAATGTTTGGTGCAGGACTATAATAACACAAAGAATAACTCTGAACTTACAGTACCTCTTGCAGAAAGGTTTGTGTTGTCTGTCAGAGTAGCAGGCTAGAAACAGACAAGAGAAAGACTAGTAAACAGTTATAGTTACAGCGTTAGTGTTTTGAATCTGCAGCTAATCTCACTCACCTATGTCGAAAAACACGTGGCCACAGTAGCCTGTCCTAGGAAACTATTGGCATAGGTAGGGATACACCCTGGACGGAATGCCAGTCCATCACAAGGAACACACCGACACAAACACAAATAACACATACACCAGGGCCTATTTCACAGAAGCCAATTAACCTACCAGCATGTGTTTTGGACTGTGGGAGGAAACCATAGTACACGGAAGAAATCTGAGTGATCATGGGGAGAACATACAAACTCCATATGGGTAGCACTCCTGGAATTGAACCGAGGACCCAAACACCATGAGGTACTGTAGAAATGCTAACTGTTGAGCCAGCGTGCTTTCCCCCAGAGTTGCAATATTTTCATATATACAGTAAATGTTTTCAAGGATGTCTAAAAAAACACAAATGGGGCATTTGCGAGGAAAGAATGGCTGTTCTTTGTATATTGCTATTGCTGTTTTGGGAATTTGTATGTAAAAGAGCTGTACGTCTTTAAAAGGCCTGTGGAAGGTAACAAGAAGGGAGGGGCTTCCAAAATAAAAGGCAGAGTCCTTATACTGCTGGTTCAGTTTTTTATTACTGTAAGATCAAAAAGAGAGAAAGAAGCTCAGGGCTCCCTTATGAACATTTTTCTAAAAAGAGACAAGCTGCTATCCAGGGACATTCAGGTTCTCTTTGAGATTGGTGGAGAGCTTTTTATTTCTTTGAGTCTCTTTTTGTCATTGCCTTTGAATGTTTTCTGGCAGCTATTCTATGAATAAACTACAACTCAATATATACTGTAAAGGTGCTGCTGAGTCTGGCTTTTGTTTTACGTGGAAGCCGGGTATCTGCTCAGTACAAAGGGGGGCCCTGTTACATACTGTACATAGGAGAGCAAATACTGCCGTAACAATCTTTAAAGTGATTTCAACCCAGCAATTTAAATGGGTTTGAGTCATGGAGGGCCAGAGGGTTTCTGGTCCACCTGAGCCTTTCATTATTTCCTTGAACTCATTACTTGCTTAATTGGACACATTGAAGTGTTTTTTGTAAGAAGCTATAGTTGTGAAAAGATCAAAACCTGCTGGACAGCAGCCCTCAAGGACAGGAGGGCACCCCTTATTTACTAAGTGCTGGCAGTTTTCCTAGTCCATCTTCTTCAGTTCCTCTCTTTACCCCATCTTCTTTCTTCTGACTACACACCTAAATAGTGTAAGCACTCCAGGTTGCCTCACTGCTGTATGTGCATTTCTTCTGAAATATTAGGTTTCTTTTTAGGTGCTGTGTAAATTACAGCTTCTGAGGAACCAGCTGCTTTGCCAGTAAGTAAAGTAGTTAACGGCTGGCCTCATTAAACTTCTGAACCAGTCTGGTACCAGACCTCACACACAGAGGCAGGCTCTTCAGTACACCCTACTGCTAAGTCCACAGATTGCCTGATGTTGCTTGGAGACCCTGAGCAGCACAGGTGGCATGAGCATATTTGCCAGGAGGGAGGGTGAAACAGTGGCAAGGCTGGCAAGAGCACCATCAATTGGGAAGAGAAAATGATATGTTAAAGCAGAACTCTTGAGGATGCCTTCTGAAGGACTGTAAGGTTTATTATTGTCAAGGTCACAAATCAAAGAACAAGTGAACAAGTGGAGCAGAATGTTTTTTATTTATTTAGTGCTTGTTATTTTTTCTTTCTTTTACTGAATGTGAAATACTCCAATATTTCCCTCTACCCTTCTGGTATGTTTGAGAGTGTGTATGTGATATGAATGAAGTGTGATGATACTTACCGTTTTTGTTGTTTACCTAAAATAACTGCAGTGTTTTCCCCGTTTGAGTATTGTATTGTGTTGATCAAGATGGCCACCAGTCACCTTTCCTGTTTGTAGTATCACACAAATGATCTTAAAGGGAAAGGTTACTGGTGAGCCATCTATAAATAACCATTGTAAGGTTAGTTGTTTTGTTTAAGTGAATATATCACAGTTGCATGACTCTATTAAAATGTATACGTTTTTTTTTGTTAAATTCTTTATTTTGGTCAAACTGCCTATCTCTGTTAAGAAAATGTGAGCAAGTCCCTTTAAGAGGATGGTCCTTGGAGAGGAGGGGCTATAAAAGGGACTGGGAGAGCTCAGTATGGGGAGGGTGCCTTGGAAGAAAGGTGTGGAGAGTACTCCTGAGAGTTGTTTTTTTTTTTTTTTTTTGCTATCCCTATTTTGGTGGTAATAAATCATCCAGTTTTGTTTGCATTTGAAGACTGTTGTGTGGGAGTTTCTTTTTTTTTTAGCCAAACTTGGTCACTCGGTTGGTGACAATGTCATATTTGTGGTAGTAATATTTTTACAGAAATGTATTCATTGGATTTAAGTTAAGACTTAAAAAAACAGATCCATTAAGAGGAAAATGGCATTGTCATTTCTTGATGAATGCTTTCCATGAAACATGTTTCTTATGATTTATGAAAAGTGATTCTTTAGGCCTCCCAAGTAGCTCAGCTAGTTCAAGCCACTCATTGGAGATTTGATTGGGCCTCTTAGTTCTGCAGCTCAGGGCTATGTCATTAGCTGAGGCACCCCACAACTGTCTGAGTGCTGTTGGGCCTGGGAGGGAGTGAGCCTGGCAGGTTGTCCTCAGTTCAGTGTGGAGCTGCAAATCTCCAAGTCCCAGCTTGTTAGATGCTTACTATATCACTCCACCAATCAATGTCAGTTGTTGTAAAGCACAGTGTGACTCACAGTGTTTGAAGTATAAAATGACTCCAACACTGCACATTTTACAGAAAAGAAGGTGCTCATCCTTTTAATGATGATAAGGAGTTTGCCTGCTTGTCCAATACAGTATGCTGTATGATTGTTCCCGAACTGGGTGGGTATAAAATAAAAGTACAAAAAGTTATGAAACAAAGTATAACTATATCTGACAACTTGCAAAACTAGGCATCCTTAGCAAAGCAAGCGATGATTAAATTCAATGCAATAGATATGCACATACAGTATACTGGGATTATTATAATCCCTCCTTTCTGCCCCTGCCACAGAAAGATATGAGAGAGCAGGCTCTGAGATATACGGCAGAAACTCCATTCCCAACCCCCTGCCCCAGCTCCAGCACACTGAACCCACTTGACTTTCAAAACTGCTCAAGTGTTTTTCTCAGCTGTTTCCAGGTTTAGCATGATCCTCCAAAGCCCATTCCTGTTCTCCCATCTCTTTGACCTCCAGCCCCAGGCTTAATTGCTTCTACAGTGCTGGAGCATTGTACTGACTCATGCCTTTGAGTTCACATTAGTTTCAAAGAGTCCTGTTGCATCTCATATTCCTTCTTATCATGAGAACATGGTGGCATTAGAAACGGCCATGTGTTAAATAACAAGTAGCATAACCAAACCTCTGTTTTTAATTTTCTTCTCTTTTGATAACCTCATACACCTTTTGGCAACATGTATCAATTATACAGTAGTTTTACAGTTAAACACGGTCCATCTTTCTACCAAACACAGATGCCAACATTACTGCTATGTTGTTGGTGGCACTGATCTACAGTACTTTTGCTCTTGGAAATCCTATTGTATTGCAGCTGTGGGATTAAAAGTATTGTTTCTTGACCATAAATTCCAAAGGAGAGGCTTCCGCTGAGGCTGTGTTTCCACTAAGCACTTAAATACTGGTGTGTCTATTGTCTCCCACCTGCTTTTAATTCCAATAGTCAATAATGTAAACTGGGCAGATTGCCTTACCAGTTCCATAGTTATCATGTTGCTGGCAGTACTGTGATATAGTGTGTCTTTAAAATAAGAAAACAAATATTCCAAATTTAATACTCTGATATACTGCTACTGACATTACCCAAGTGTTCAACAGTTTGTAAACAGTGGTGATTGTCAATTATGTCATGGTATTTTAAGGTTTTGCATGAAATTGAGGTAAGGTACCATATTATCTTTGGACAATTAAAGTGTTTAATAGAACTTGACTCACTTTGGAGAACACTTCGGAGATCATAGACTTCCTACTTCCTTAGTGTGCAAATTAAGAGCACATTCTCTCTATGAATTGAAATATTTTGACCAAAGAAACTATTCAGGAACATCTGTATTTGGCAAAGCCATGGAATCCACAGTAAAATTATGTCCACTTGGAAATGGACAGACAGACAGATTGATTGATGGGTTTGCTGTATAAACACACACAGAGGTGCACGAGTGTAGTAATGCAGCACACGCATGCTTAGACAGTGAGCTCCAATGATGGATGGAGGCTTAGATGATGGATGAAGATAAACGAGCTTAGATAGACCATCAGATTAGCTGTAAGTCTATCTGATGCAACTGTGTAATCAATCCCATCTCTCTGTCCATCTGCCTGAGAGCTCCTATCCATCCCACTCAGCAACAGTGGCCTCTGAGGGGATGGGCATTACTTCAGCTAGTTCCACTGTTACTGTTGCTGGGCTGGGATTTAGTGCAGTCCAGTGACAAAACGGGACCCTGGAGAATCACTCTTCTCTCATCCTCAATACTGAAGCCCATATGAAAACAAAGCCAAGCTTAATTTTATAGGCAATATAATCAAACATCTTTTGGTGATTAGTTTCTCTGTGCATGGATTAAGGGACAAGCATGAGGGGAAGGGGGTGATATACAACAGGATTCCTGACTGAACACTTGCCAGTGCTATTTTTCCCTATTTTGGATGAGCTAATAGCAGAGGGAACTGTTACAGTGCAGAGAAAGCCATTAAAGTAGGAGTTCAATATGTGGGACACATGTAGAGTGCTGTCACTGATGCCAGAGCCAGAGCAGCTCAGAGCAGGATCATGGCACTCATTGACAGAACACGCATGCAGGTATCCCAGGATACAATAGAATGCGATCAACAAGATGTTTTTCAAAACCTTTTGCATTGGGATTGTTTAAACTTAACTTAAGACTTGTGCAATCTATTATTAATCCATTGAGGGATGGAGAAGAGATTAATTTATTTTCATAAACATTGTTTTATAATGTCACCTAAATATTCTTAAGAGTAATTGCAAAGTGAAGCCTTAATTTCACTTGGTTTAAAAATGTGTACTTTTATAAAAATGTGAAGCAAAAATACTTCAAATTTACTTTTGCAAATGTAGATGGTAATTGTTTTACCATCCATCTGACAGAAACGTATAATGATTCAAAGTGAAAACATGTGAGCTCAAAGAGCAGTTGCTTACGTCTTCTAACAAATTCAAGCACACTTCCGAGAATATAAAAACATAGCAACTTGAGAAAAGCTACAAGCAGGAGGCAATTTGAGCTGTCATGTTCATTAGATTGGTGGAAGTTGTGTTTCTTCAAGAAAGCCACGTCTAATGGTTATATATCTTCAACAACATTGCTGGGAAACCCTTTCTAAACAGCCAAAATCTTTGTTCCAACAATGTGCCAGCTCACAGCTATCCTTAAAATATACTTATTTCTAGATTTTAATGTGTTCTACGGTCCTTCTTTCATTCCAACAGGCATACTTTAATAGTTATAAATCATCTGAAAACAAAATTCAACAAAACTCAACAGGAATCCCTTATAGTTACAAATTCATTGAATCACCTTACACCTTGGTAAGAATATTTGCATTTTCTTTAATCAGATTTAGAGTATGTCATTGTAATTCATAGTTTTATGACAAACAGTATAACTCTTTAAGGATTTCAATTCCATTTTGATGGCGGGAAAGTCATTTTTGTCACCTGCAGCAGTTTGAACAGGCCTCTGCCATTGTTTCGTCCAGTGTATGTTTCAGAGAAATGGGTCCCAGGTGTGGCTAGTATTTCTCTTTGTGAGCTTGATCAGTAAGTCAATAAAAGCAAAAACAGGTGTGTGAAATCAAAATAAAGTTTGAGGTTTCCTTCTTTTCATCTTCGGCACTACTGCCCCAAGAGAAATGTAGTATAAGCCATGTTTTTTGCAACATCAGAAAGTTTTGTCTCCTTCAAGAAAGTAGAAGTTCATAGAAACAGCAGATATCATATAGCTCCACACTAGAGAGTGGTTTGATTAAAAGCTCAATCGGTGATTCTAATTAGCTTTCTGTGGGACTCCATGGCACTTTCCCCTTCTTTGCGGTACTGAGCTGGCTGCTGCGCTCATGCAGGCTAGAGTTTCCTCCCCAGCTGTGGACTGGCAGTTCACATCTGGCAGCTCTGACAGGTAGAGAAGAATAAGGTGTTACTCCACATTTGGTGCTAATGGGAATAAATGGCTTACCTGAGCTCTTGACAGCTAACCACTTCCTGATACATTCTGCAAAGCATTTCCGAAGTCTGGGCTGGATTACAGAGCATAAAAAAGCATAGCAAAAGCAAAATCATTATGAAGGAAAAGAGGGAGGGTGGGAGTACCTTGTTTTGATCAGTGGTGTTTTAAGAAGGCAGAGAAAATATGTCTGTCTTATTGAAAGAAGGCAAGAGACACCCAGACAAAGTGCCAGGGAAAGGGGTGGGTGGTAGTTGTTTGTGTAGCCCTGTGGCACCCAAACATTTTGCAGATATGAACCACGTTTCGAAGGCATGACGGATAATGCTCTGCCATGGATGAGAAATTAAGAAAAGGGAAGATTCCAATAAGCAGATAGAAAATTAGGAGAGTCTTTTCACTAATTAGTTTCACATGGTGGAACAAATAAAAGACAAGCGTGGCACCACTCCTCTTGAAAAGGTGATGACATTTAGAACATCTTGGAGTATTTTGCGGTATGGGAACTAGCAACATATAATTCTGCTGCATTGCTCAAGATGAACGTTTCTTCCTCAAAATTCAATTTACTTTTAGAGAACAAAGGCATGTTAGATTAAATAATAATAAGCACATCAAAGAATGGTTCATAAACTAAACCGTTTCTTCCTGAAGTTTATCTTTCTTCTGCAAATGTTATATTTCCTATTTCTTTCTCGGTTTGTGTACCTCTTCCCCTGCTTTCTCTGGTAGCAGTTCCCCCCCTCCCCCGTTTTGCTGTTTAACCTTGCTCTGACAATGCTGTGCTCATCCCTGATCTCCCACGTCACACTGGACTGCTGTGGCCTTCTGGTTTCTGCAGATAAACCCCGTTGCTCTGTTAATGATTAAAAAAGCCAATTCAAACACGATACTAAGAAGGTAAAGTTTTAATTGCTTGATGAGTTCTCACGCACTTTAATTAAGGGATGTGGACAAAAGCCTGGTGTTTAAATCTCCTGCTAATAATTGAATCACTGTGCATAATGGGAAAATGGCTCTAATCCCTCAGGACTCTGCAAGGACAGTGTTACTTTGCTGCACACCTGACACGCAAATTGTACCTGAACTCATGCACAACACTTGAAATAAACTTTCCTAGGATTCAGGCCAGGAAACAGGTTCCAGTGCTGTGTTGAACAGACTGAGCTCAGGGCTGGAGCTGCAGATTTCAGCTCCCTTCCAGCGGCAGGATCTGGACCAGCACAGCTATGACATATTAGAGCTGGAGCGCCATCTTACCACGGCTAAACTCAACACCACACGGACACCACATCCATCCCCTGACAAGCAGGAACCAACTGAAAAATTGAAGGAAAACAATGACATTCCAACACTGCGAGGGCTGCCAGAGTTCAAACATGTTTTTTAAAGTCCAAGAAGCAAAATAAATCCTATACACAAAGAAAATCCAAAATACAAGTTTTTGCAAAGTTTGATTGACATAATCAGACAGGATCTGAAAGCAAATTGGCACATGCCTGCTGTTTTGTGTGTTGTTATTTGCACGTGCCTCATGCACATTATCCTGAACGATTAAAGCACTGAATGCTGACAACAAGCAACAAAGTTATTGGGGTCAGTCTAGTAGTCACTGGGGTGATTGACCCCAGGACCCAGCAGACCCCAAATCATTGTAGCCCTTGGCTAATACCTGACCTGGCAGCACCCTTATTGGGCAATGTGCCACCTGGAGGCCGCACCCCCTTCCTCAGCTCGACCCCTGTGCTCTAATCAAGGAGCTCCTCCAGCCCCAGGGTGTAAAGGGCTGCTGGAGCTAATACAATGAGTCCTGTTTAAAATGCAGAACTTGAGCATGAAATGGGCATGAGGGGATTGCAGTCTGGCAACATACTTCCTCGGCCGTTGCCAGCAATCTCCAGCCCTGCACTGTATTAATTTCATTAATCAGCTCCACATGTGCAGGTCAGAGAGAGAAGAAGAGAGAGGAGTGGGCGGCACCCAGTGAGGGTGAGTGAGATTTGGAAAAAAACAGCCTGCAGTCAGCTGGATCTGAGAGCAATACAATACCTTGCGGCAAAACGGAATGATTTGTTGTTCCTGCGGCGATAATACTGGAAATCAAATAGTTCAGCTCATCAAAGTCAACAAGAGCAAAGATGCACTCTAGGGACTACACCACCTCTTTCAGAACTAATGAAGTTATTTTTATTGTTACTGTTTATGCTGGCATTGATAAATGTAGGTTTATCACTAATGGCTACAATAATAACATAAAACAACCTTATTGAGATATGATATTCTTGCATTAAAGGGCATTTTTTTCCCCATTTCTGAAGACAAAGACAAATGCCAATGATGTGATTGTGATACACAAAAGGCACTTCCTGATGAGGTGGATTTAACCTGCTCAGCTTGAAAGTCCAGTCAATGGACAAGGAAGTCACAATCCCCTGTAAAAAACCCAAGGGCTGAAGCGTGGGTGGAGGTGTGTTAGAGTGATGAGTGCAGGGATTCGTACCTTAGAAAGCCATTGAATGGAAGGAATGGCATTTTGTTTTGCCTCCACACTTCCTTCATTAACCCCAAAGTTACATGGGGCTTCTTCTGTCTGCCCAGTGACTCACACAACACAAATTATTAATTGCAGTTATAAGGTCTATAAGGTTCTGATAATTTATGTAGATTCCTGTAGGAAGTAGTGCATAATGACTTTGTATGGCTTGGTGTGTTTTATGTAATGCTATATTTATTCCTTATGTTATGGTTACCTGTTTTTTTTTGTAAGTTTCTGTTTGAGAAAATCAAACATAAGAAGTATTATCATACCTTGTCATACATATAGCACTCATTTATCACTCAGAACTAATGCTGTTTTTTTTTGCTTGCAGTATATATTGCATAGTTTTCATTCATATACCAATTAGAGGAACATTTACAAATGGTGCAGAAAGTTAGGAGCTTTGCTTGAAGCTCAGAAAGAAATGAGGAATCATATATGTGATTCTTTACTATATATTTTTATATAGTGTGTAGAATGTACTGTAGTTTGTAATGTACCAACAACACTTTCTTTCAGATAGGTTCTCTGATGTCCAGCCATCCCGTTTTTCCTAATCTAGGAGGATACCTGAGGGATTGAATATTCCAGGCTAACCTTCACAATGCAAAAGCTTTAAAAGCAGGATTTTCAATTACACCTGACATGCTTCAGAGTTCACTGGGGAATTAGATTTTACACTTACAGCACATTATTGAATATTGAAGAGGATACAATACAGTATGCTGTCCATTTTAAAACAAAAAATCAATTTCTAAAGTTTAAAAATTATTGACAGTTATTGGTTTGGTATAATTGTTTTCAGAAGTTATTATTGTTATTTATTTAAATTATGCCTTTACTGTATGTAAAAGTGAAAAAAATGTTGAACAAAACAAAATCATAAATTTATATCTCATAACATAGTAAAAGGTACAAAAGTAATTAAAATACTGTTGTACATAAACAGACTACAGTAACTAAAACAACAGCATTATAGTATGAGAAGGACTTTTGTTTCTAATAAACAGAAAAATAATGTTCCAAAGGCATACTTGAATTATTATTATTTCTTGTTTTTTGTACTGATGAAATTCATTGTTGATAATATATATTTTATAATGCTAACAATGCACTATTTATTTCAGAAAATGACTTTCAGAAAATGAAATGCGAGCATTGTGCAAAGTCTACTAATCGATCACATTTTGTCTGTGGTGCTACATAATAGAATACATTGTTCAGACCTGTAAAAAACCAGAGTGCAGAAAATGCAAAAGGACATAAAGCCACAAAGTGTTCATGATTATGTGCAGTGAAAGGAACATTTTGTCAAAGAAATAATTAAATTGCTACGAGTCCTATATTAAAATTAAAATAAATTAATTTAAATAAAAGTATTTCCTGTTATTTTGTAATCAGTTGTGTTAATTTTTTCATGTGTCCAGGCTTAACCAATAATTATTTTTTTTAACTTATTAAACCTTTGAATATTCTTGATTTTTTTACTGTCATTATAAATGTAGATGCAATTTATTATGAAAACTGAAAATTGATGGATTTTCCTGAAGAACAGAGTGTAAGGCACAGAAATTATAACTTTAAATCTTGTAGTCTGAAGGATTTAAAGTTCTAACAATCAAAACAAGTGTATTATGATGAGGCACCAGAAGGCAACCAGACATGAAACAGCCCTCATGTTATAGACCTGGTATTAAAACATTCCAGTAATATACACTGTGTATTTGATTGTGCAGAAAGGCTAGAAACATGAGGAGGCTGTTTGATCCTTAGTTTCTCAACAGTTTATTTAATCTTATCAGATCATATTTTGAAGGACCCCTGTGGACAGGTTTCCACAAACAGCTAAGGATGTCTGTTTCAAGCACACCCTCACCAGCCTGTGTAAAGAAGTCACTCCTGTTTTCCCCTGGCTTATTTGTTTTCCAGAAAGACACTGGAAGTAAACAGGAACAGATTTGCCAGTGAAGTGAGGAAGCAGTGATTCCCATTCCCTCTGGTTCAAAATATCCTACAAGTATTCAGCACCAGCCTGGATATTGGTGCTTGAAATCTTTAGTGTACATCCATCTGGAGACATGGTGATGTCTTCCACTGCCGATCGTGGATAACTCTCTCGCTCTGGATTATCATGAATTCGGGGAGAGGCTTCTCCAACTGCAGTTCCCACACTTCCTGTGGTTGGATATCTTCCTTCTGGTGCCTTTGGGTTGGCTTAGAGTTCCCTGGAGCTTTTCTGGGAATATGTTTCCAATATACCAGGGAGGGGATATCTTATCAAGGGGCAGTCCCTGTCTTTCTTACTGGCCACTTCTCAGAGAAGTGGTTATTTGTGTACAGCTAATAACAACCAGAGCCTGTGCTGCAGAATGAGAAGCTCATTTAGCCTACCAGAACTTTTTTTCCCCCCAAAGGGTTGATTGACTTTTCTCTGAATGAAGCAAGACTACACTTATGCAGTCAGTCACAAAGCACGCCCCTGGGCATATTTTTATTAAGACTGCTCAGTCCACTCAGTACCTAGTTACAGAAAACACCTTAAGGTAAAGATTAGATTTCCCTTAAAGTGCATCTTGACACTCATTTAAGTAAAATTGTTTCTAAGTGTAATACATAAGTTATATAATACTTAAGATGTTTTAGACAATCAGTCCCAGGACTGCATTATAACCAGCTAAGATCACCGCCTCTGTGGGTGATGTGAGATTAGAAAAATAAAACTTTGCTAAGCAACCGCAAGTCGTCCATAAAAGGCAGAATATCCATTTCATTTTTTTCAAGAGAGGAGGAGATTTTATAAGCAGCCATAATACTTATGTCATTAGCAACAGAGACTGAGAATTGCAAAAGAAGGAATTCATTGATGCTGTAGTATGTGAGGTGGAAGTAACCTTTGCTGCTGCTTTGTTACTGGGTGCACGGTGTTAAGGTGGGTGGGGCTTGGGCATCGCTCGCCGGATTGCAAATGTGGCTGAGCATGTTCTAAAATGGTACCGGCTGCTCTCTGAGCTCCTGAGCCAAATCCACAGGCCTCAGGGTATGAAAAACTGAAGAGGAATTTTTCGAGCTGCAGTGTTCAAGGAGCGAGTGGGACAACATCTCCATTTAGTTTTAAAAAACAGCTGTGTCCAACTGTTCCCTCTTAGTAACCCCAGGAGAACTCACACTCCCACAAATCCACCCCCCCACCCCCTCACACACACACCCCTCATCTCTCTTGCTCTGGACTTGAAGCGGATTCCAATCCTTCGCTCTGGAGCCGAGACAAATGGGATCTGGACCACCCCTACACTAGAGCTCTTACAGAACTCTGAGCTTACACAAATAAACCAGGAGAGATTTAATGACACTGGACTTTGGGAATTTTTGTCAAGCGATCAAACAAACCAGGGCCAGAGTGACGGTTTAGCCGTATGATGTATTCATTCTGCCCTCTTGCTTCCAGGACTCCCAAAACAGCAGCTGCTTATCATCCTCTTTCGTATTAAACCCGTGCAGGGGGAAAAAAAGCTGGACATAAATTCTGAAGTTCTAATAAAGATAAATCGTCTCTTTTATGTTCCCCAGCATGAAATATATTTTAGGGTCCTGTTTTTTTTTTGTCAGAGTGAGCTTGAAGACAAATTTGTGAAAAATTCTAGTTTAGTCTAACTGAAAACCAAGAAGTAAATTATTGAGATAAATTTCTGGGTTGTCAGAGGCACCGCCGAGGCCTTTTGAGATGTTTAGTTGTTTTAATCATCGCTCCACTGATGTAACTAGTAAGAGTTTCCGTTGCAGATCCGCAGTGTTCCATCAGCGCTGGAAGCTTGTGCATTGCACTGATGGAGAAGACCCTCCCAGTTTGAAAACCACTTTCCCACCGGAGGTTGATTTCCTTACTGCTCTTACGTCCCAGACAAACCTTTCACCTTGTGACTAGGCTCAGCAGAGGGTGTGAATCAAGCACAAACCTAAGCCCATTTGCAGACGATTTTGCTGGGCATCCATCAGAGCTTTACAGATGTCTTGCAGTTGTTGTAAAAACCACACAGGTTCTATTCCCAAGTCAGTAATAAAATCCAGCATTCTGTTACAACGTATTTTCATTTATTCTGCTTACATACTGTACCAGTCTACTACATGTCCAGTCTTGTTTGACTGGCATCAATAGGTAAACATTCCCATGAGGAGAAATTAGGTTTGGCCCATTTGAGAAGGCAGCCTCTATTTGAGGATCATAATTGTTGGCATGTATGTAAAGAAGTGGTGCCCACGGAGTGCTGAGCACTTGGAATAAAAGTATTTCCACCGCAGTTTTCCTACTACTCTGCCGGGTCTGTGTGGGTGTGAGGCTGAACTGGTTCTATGTGGCCTCCTGCATTCAAGGTCTCCTTCAGTGGCATTGACTTAGCACGTTACAGGGATTTATAATCGGGCTGGGTTACATTTGCTTGCCTACAGCAGATGAAATAAAAAAGTTTTGAAAAATTACTAACCCAATTAAATAAATGATGGGCACATGAGGAGATCCCAACCAATTTTGGAAAGAAAGGCTTTTTTGTGCCTCCCTCACTTTCCCCTTTTAAAATAAATGTTGAAACTGTTTTGATAAGAGGAAAGGCTTTAAATATGGAAGGGGAGAGGAGTGTGTGTGTGAGGAGAGATACTGCATTTTGAAAGAGGAAAAAAGGCACAAAAATGTCTTCTTAAAAAAATTACAAATTTTATACATTTGTTGTGTAACACAAGCCATTCATTTGAAATAGTTAAAAATATTAAAGGAGCATGTTTCTTTGTAATTTTATCCCAGCACTTTTTTTCCTCCTGCTAACCTTATTAAAGACATATTTCTTGGTCCCTACGTAGTTAATTAAAACAGAACCTGGCAGTCCACAGACACGCTCTGTAGCAGGTCTGGTGAGCAGTGATGTTTTCCAGAAACTCTGACCACTGGAAGCAGTTTGGAACTTCCTCGCTCGTTTTCTTTCTCTCCGTCGCCATCTCTCTTGCCATCTCACTTTTTTATTGTTGGCATTGATTTATTAAAAACTGGATTCGCTATTTTCTGATCCCTATTTGGAACAGATATTCACTTCAATTCACCTCGGCCAACCCTTGTGCCAGTGCAGAGAACGAGGGTGTTGTACAGTATCTCCTCCAATTCATCAGACCCTGGCGCCACTATACATACACTGTATTGGGATACCCAGTGGCTCAATAATCTCACTGACAACCAGGGACAGACCCAGAGTGGTGGCACAAGGTGGCAGTTGCCACCTTAGCTGTTGCCCTACTTTGGCATTACCTAAAATCCCATATTGTCCTAAATTCACCAACAAAAGGAAATATAAAGATAGACAATTATTACATCATTAAATGTTTTTCTTTTGGAGTGTACATGTAGCCTACACTGTAAGTGGTCAGTGTCGGCGAATATGCTGTAGATCATTGTGGATCATTGTTCCCATGCAGCTCTGTGAAAGTTATGTGACATTTTGGCCTAGAATTTCACAGCAGTTCTGCCTCACCCACGGTGTAAAACAGGGGTTACTTGTATAACTGGTATAGTGAAGAATAGTAGAATGCCTTTTATTAGTGCTTTCTATTTTAGAAGGCAAACAATTTCATTTAAAAATGCTGTCCCCATAGGTGTCCCTGCCACCCCAAATATAAATTCCTGGCTACAACACTGCTGACTGCTTGCATAGCTGAGTTTCTCCCAGCACTATGAGTGAGCGCCTTCAATATCTAAGCTACTTTCAAACTCAACATTTTTCATGCTGAAACGAGACCTACCCAGTTTCTGTGGAGTTGCAGCTCCGAGTCAATTTCCAAAACAGCACCCGCTGTGCTAAGGGTATTACACCTCATCTGCAAGTCTTATAAATCAGATCGTGTGTGACAAGGTATGAGCCAGCCAGTGAAATCAGAGTGGATAGCTCACTGCGCATAAATCTTATTCGGAACTAAATGTACTCAAACCCCTAAGGCTATTCTGTTATGTTATATTTATTGTGTATATATTGACTAACATATATATATATAACATATATCTAAATCTAGGTTACATGTCTTTTGATTAATATTTTATATAAATAAATTTTTAAAAAGGTTTAAATCACCTATATTGTTGAGCCCTTAGAGGAATGTCCCACTGGATCACTGGTTTCAGTATAAGACAGGAATTTACCATACCCAACAGAACGATTACACAGTCCCTTTTTGTATTCGACTTCAATAAACTGTTATTTCATTCTATACTGTTCAGTTTAGTACAGATGCTTGGAGAATAACAATATAGGATTACAAAGTACTGGGGCTCCATCGCAAAGGTACGAAGAACATCTGTGACTTGGGAAATTTACATTCTAATTGATTTTTCATGTTTCAGTGCCTTAAGACTGAGCACAGAACTCTGCATTATTACCATAGCACAGCAAGTGAATTGCAATGACAGTTTGAAGGTTAGTGCAAAAACGGTTGTTTTTGTCTTTATTTTAAAACAAACTGTTGCTAGTCTGGTCCTACACTGAGAAAGGAACATTCTACAGCTCCAGGTCCCTTGGCGAAGGGCTTTGTAACCACTGCATTTAGTTTCTAAACATCTGCAGTTCATACCTTGACAACCTACCCACAATCTCAAACATTTGTTTATTTTAAGGTAATCGAGAATTTGGGTTTCTCTAATGCGGTCTCTCTGCACATTACAGACAGCAGCTCCTGTGACTGACAGAGCAGCCTACATTTCAATTCCCCAAACTCTCCAGCCTTCATTCTCCCAGCTCCCCCATGCCCCTCACTTCCTCCTCCGTGCTTGGCTCCCAGGTCACATGACACCCTCTCCAGGGATCACCTGAGAGGTGAACTTTGCAAATGAAAACAAACAATCTCACTAGCCATGTTCTGGGAACTGTCTGGCTGAGGAAAACTGGGATTCTCCCTGTGGCTCCAGCTTTAATTAATGAATAAACTAATTAGTAGAACATCAAAAAATAACTTAATTTTTCCAATCGTCTATATGAATTTGTTCTGTTGTTTCAAATGCCTTCATCAGTATTTATAATTATTAAATTCCACTGTAAATTTCCATTTTAATTCTGATTTTATGCTGAGTGATTCTGTATGCATGAATGATTTATTTCTCATTACTTTTGTTAATGCTAATATGAATTGCTTTATCTATTAAAAACAATGATCAAAGATTGTTAATTTTATGACCCTGTGACACTGAAATTATGTCATGTTTTTACTTGAAAGATTTTATGTAGCAAAACTGAATAATCTTGAGGGGGATCTGCTTGTAAGACTTCAAGTGTTTCTGGCGTATGTGTGTGTCAGTCTGTGTATGAAGTGTGTCTGAGGGAAAGCTTATATATGTGTTTGTGAAAGTGTAAGACAGAGCAAGAGAGATCCTGTGAGTAAGTGAGAGCCTGTGTGTGAAAGAGTGAGATCAAGAGTTTGAGAGTCTGTGTGAGAAAACAACAGTGCTTCTGTGTGTGTCAGAGGCCAAGTGCAAGTATATTTGTGTGTTGACTGAACATGCATGTTAATGTGTCTGTCTCTACCTGAGAGAGATTGCGTGTGAGATTGTGTCTATACTTATATGAAATATTGTGTGACAAAGTGTGTATGTGAGAAATAATGAGTAAAAGTGTATGTGTGGAAGAGATGTTTGTGTGAGTGTGAGAAAACAAGATCCTTAATGTGTCTGTGAGAGAGTTCATATGTGTGAGTGTGTTTGTGTATGAATGTGTGTGAGAAATCAGGAGTGTGTGTGTGAGTATGTGTGAGAACGTAAGAGTGTGAGTGTGTGAGAGAGATTGTGTGTGTGAGTGCTTGTATTGGATTTCCAGTTTTGATGTTGAACAGGAGCTGCAGTCTGGCAGCACATTAGCCATGCTCGCTGTGTGCAGCGTTCCTGCTGTGGTGTGCTGTGTGAATAGCAGCCTCTGTCGCTCAGTCGCCGGGACCATGTGTGTGGCCTGGGCAGCCGTCACCCAGCCTGCTGCACTCTGACACAGGATCTGCGCAGATTTATGACACTCTTTCAACACTGCAGTTTGCTTTTGACTGCAAAAGGAAGAAAAAGAAATCTGTGAAAAGAAAGAAAAGCTTACTACTTTTAAGAATAATGTGATATAGCAGACAGTAAATTTCCCCAAGTGGTGCTACAAATGTTTGCATAGTATACCATTTTTTCTTTATTGCAAACTTTTTGTTACAGGAAAAGGCCAGTGTCTCTGCTCTCAAGATTAATTTTTCTTGTACTGTGTTTTGGGGCATGGAGAGACTTCCACGTAAAAGAGTGGAGTAAAGAAAGTATTGAAAGTTATTTCCCATAACGCTGAGCTGGTAACACTGAATGATAATGAGTCCATGATGTCATCAGTGGCAGGAAAGCTGTTTTTTGGCAGGGGTCAAAGGGCACATCATAGGAACATGCCCTGCTCCCTATATTGAAAACAGAGACCACGAGAGAAAAATTGCAGCGCCCTATGATCCTGGCCATTCCCTGCGCTCTCAGCTGTTCCACACCATCACCGAAGATCAGCTGTTTGCTGTTTTGTACCTGACCTTAAAAAGCTATTCCAGAGGGTATTCTTATTCCAGCTATTCTAGTATTATCGACAGGGTAAGCTTTGAATCTCATTTCACAAAGCAGATTTGTTTCAGATCGCTTTTTTCTGGCTAATTTTACTTGAACCCAGAAGCCTTGAAGTGCTTTAGCTGTAAAGAGCTCTGTGGCACCCTGTGTTCAATACATTATGCAAGAGTAATTTGGGAAAGCACACAAGAAACTTAAATCACAGGTGCCTGCAATAGAAACAATTTTTTTTCACATAGAACAGCTTTGAAATGCAAGTCTCACAATTTCTGAGGCCAGGTTTCAACTGGATTGCTTACAGATATTCATGACTAAAACTCCACCAATTAGGCGAGTGTGCCACTTAATGGAGTTTTATTTATTAAACTATAGAGTGGTATTTGCACTGCTGCTGACCTGCAGTGTTTCCCTAATAGCCTCATGCTGTATGGGGAAGTGCACCTGTTGCAGGAAGGGCTGGCAGTTCAAAATGCCTTTGCACGTTCCTCTCCAGAATGCTGATGGGGTGTGTATGAGCACCGTGTCCTCAGAAGCATGACCTTCTGAAACTAGACTGCACAGAATAACCTCTGTCATTCAGTTGGACTGCAAAGAAAGAAAAAATCCTTTCCTTTTCTTTCCTGGCTTGATGACTCAAAAAAGTTAATTTTTGTTAATTCTTTTGACACTCATTCTGGCTGCAGTGACTCTCTGAGCACCTGTGGCCCTGTCGCTCCTCTGCCTGCATCTACCCTGGGCCTCAGTCCCTCCCCATCATCTTCTCCTTTTCCCATTTCCCAAATGAGCACGAAAATCTCCTTACTTTTCTCCACTGCTTGCATGATTGTTTTCCATGAATCTGTGGAGGTTTACCATGCACATGCTTTTACCATGATTACATTATCCTCATACTACCGTTTGACTGGGGAGAACTGTGATAAATATTTAAATAGAAATAGTGCTGTGGGTAAAAATGTATGAAAAGCCAACAGTACCTCACACAAAAATGACAACGTAGTGTGGGGCAATCACTGAAAGACCAAACAGGATGCCCATTGCTCAACAACCCAGTCCTTTGCTGCCTGGATCTATGTCTGTGAAAAAGGAGGCTTAGTTCCTTGTTTATTTAATTTGTGATTAAGCTTGTACTTTCTAAAGCCATAAGCTCTGTCTCTCTAGGCTTGTGTGTACATGTGCGAGATATTACAGATTTAGTGGTTTTGCTCTCCAGTGCGGTAATGCAGAGCCTTTGTCTTTTACGCCAAAGCGCCTAGAACATAAACATTGGGGGAGCAGTAAATACATTAACAGATCAGAGGATGGGGCATGATGAAAATCAAACTTGAGTGCGGAAGTACAGAACAAGGAAGGCAATTCTTTCAGGATGCCGCAAGCTGTAAAACACGATTAGAGCCCAGAGGGGTTCAGCGTGCTGATGTGCATCATCACACCCACGACGTGATCATTGCTGGCCTTTTACAGGGTGTACGTGAATATCTGAGAAGAGAAAATAAGCAGAAACTTTAATCTGAAATCAAAAACAAATACACCTGCATACACAAAGCAAAGAATCACACACTGTAGATGCCAGGTAAGATATAAGAGCTCTTAAATAAGAACGCTCACTATAGTTTCCATAACTAATACACTGTTTAGGAAAGCACTGTAAAACTGTAACAGTATAATCTGTACATCTACTGTATAAGCTTGTAGGGCTTGAATCACGTAAAGATCCTATAAACATCAAATCAAAACATGAGAGGCTACTCCCTTATTGCACATGTGACTGAATGCCAGGAATCTTTCTACTCTGTCTGTGACTTGATCACTTGAAAAGTTATAAAGAGTGGCTTACACATTAAAGGTGTCCACCTGAGTGTAGGTTGAGCTCTGTGATCACAGGTTTAAGGGTTATTGAGGGTTATGGGTTTAAGTTGCAAGCTGAACTGTGAGATCAACACAACTGGCTATTCAAAATCAGGTGGGATTTAAATTTTAAGTATTTTAAGTAAGAGAGGTTAGTACACTCACACAAAGTAATAACAGTTTCATTCATTTGTTCTAACAGTGCTTTAGACTGCCTTATAATAATTCACTGGGTTATATTTACTAAAGACTTTCACACTATTCCAGTGTTTTGTCTGTGGTTTCTTCTTGTCTCACTATGCATTACTATACTGGACCACAACAGTAGAAAACATGGAGCAACTATAATAAGCTGTCATATAGAAAATTGTGTAACTAATGTCCAAAGGGACAGATATTGCTTAGTTATTGCTCCTTTAAAACTGGAAGCCATCATGTCATACAAGTCTGCTTTGAAACACTTCCTTTCCCTGAGACCTGAAACAGCCCTACAGTCCAAACTTTGTAAGAAGTTGCGGTAATGAAAAGCCTGATCATAATTCAAAGAAAAATACATTTTATGGACTTAATGATTATCAGTGATGACAAAGGGGGACCTTACTGACCTCAGTCTTTTCTTTTTAAGTGAGTTTTATAAAAGACAGCTGAAAAAACTGGCATGTCGGCCTCAGACAGAATTCCAGCTGTGGGCATAAACAGACAACAGAACCGTTTTGTGTTACCAGCTAACAGGCAGCTTTAACTCCACTCCTCCAGCAGTTTGGCTCCTGGATCCTCCAAGTGTAGTCGACAGAGCCGAAGCATGGCAACAGTACATGACACACAGGACAACGACAGGAACATTGCTGAAATGGCAAAGCATCTATTTTGGCAGTAATTGTACTGAAAGGAAAGAGATCAGCTTTCTTTGGCACCACTGAATTATGAACCCCAAGTTTTTTTCCCTAAGGAATTTCCCCAAGGAAATTCCACCTCTGCTGTAATTTCAGAACTGCTGTCTGAGAAGCTTTCCACTGCAGGAGTGGTGACTGACAGCTTGGCTAGTCTCATTTGTATGCACTCCCTGGTCATGATTCACAGCTGAATTAAGGACATTTAAGATAATAGAGCTCCTGGATCTATGGCTATAATCCTATTCTTTAATTATATCTAGATACCACAGGGAAATTACCCCAATTTCATCTTTTGAAGTAATCTTTATTAGTCTGCATCACCAAGTGTGTACAACACCACATGTTACAGTTAAGGAAAAGACAGTTTAATATTTACAGATTCACAATGTTTTTGCTTTCATAGGTTGATCAAACACGTTATGAATATTGCTCCACCTGACACTGAAAATAAAAAAAAATCAGTGATCCTTAAATTTAAAGATGCTGAGTTGAAAACCTAGTAATGTCTGTGACTAAGGTGCTCAATGGGGTGATTAGTTTGACTTGATGTTTTTCCTATTGTTGAAAAACCTGAATTTACCTGAAACCTGAATTGCCATTTACAATGGCAAGGTATCTGCTTCCCTAATTCCAAGAATGCCTGAAATTCAGTCACTTTATCCTGACGGATTTCTGGAAATTTAAACCAGCTTCCCGTAATGGAGAGTGGATGTAGGATTTCATCAAAGCTAGGCCCAGTGATCCTGAATGACAAAAAGGAGTGTCAAAGCACTCTCAGGTTTCAAAAGAAGGGCCGTAGTGCCTAACATCAAATTACCTCCTATTACAGGGGCGTGAGGGTACAACTAAAACAACCTGACCCCACACGCTCACTTGCCACAACCAGGCTAAGCCCCATTCAAACGGGCTGGCTGAGTCCCTGAATCACTATAAATCATCCCTGACCTCTGAACCTCAGTTGTTGCAGTAAGCAATTGTGCCAGTCACAGCGGGGAGAAGTGTGGCATGGAGGGCTCCTGTGAACAGTGGAGAAAATGGACAACTATTAACTCTCCATGGGGAGATCACACCTGGCCCAATGGTGAGATTAGATTTGCCCTGGAGTGTCGTAGCTTTGAGAAGTTCTGTTCTGTTCTGTTCCCTGAGAGCTGTAATTTGTTAATAGTCCTGTTCCCCTTAACACGAACCAGAGGGCTCAAGTGGAAATTGAGGGAAATCGAGTTTATGACAAAGAACAGGAGGAACTTACACAAACTTTTACACAAAGCATTGCTGGGGACTGAAACAAGCTACTCAGGCATGTTGTTGAATTAGATCTCCTTGATTTTGTCAGGAAAAATGGCTTGCATGGATTAGGTCCTCAATTTAATAAGAAACTAGCAACCCATCAAGCCAGTTGGGCCAAATGGTCTCCATTCCTTGTTACAACATTTCTTATGTTATTTTTTGTGAGCAATATTAAATTATAATATTTTGTTACAATACAACGTATACCCTCAGATACATATCGAAGCATATAGAAAAAAGAAACATACACAATAAAATTCAGATGAAGAGAAAAAAGAAAAAAGTTAGGAAAGGGGGCTATTTGAATACATTTTGTAAATTCAGAAGCCTCTGTTCAGTCTGAAGCAGTTATCTGACCTTCTCATGTTTCTGTGTAGAGAAAGAATGCCTACTGAATGTTTGCCTATGCACAATGTGTAATGCCATTTTCAGTAGTTCAGTTAGATCCTAATGAATGCAATTGAAATGTGTACAGGGTATTTGGCATGTCTCATCCAGCTGAGAGAACTATAGTCTAACCACAAAGATAAGGCAACCCCAATCCCTCTTCACTAAAAGTGAGCTAGGCATCTATGTGGGTATAGATGTGATGGTTGGAGAGGTGCAAGAAAAATACACAAAGGAAAGTCCTGGGTGTGACAGATACAGTATAAACAGGAGAGTGTAAGTGGGCAAGATTAGAATCTAACCTTCTTTAAGATAATGTAAAGATTCACGTTTAGCTTGCATGTTCTGTTTTTCCTCTGTAAGCATGTTTGTACAGAGAAACAAAGGCACTTGTTTGGTGCCTGCAACAGAGAAGAACCATATGTATGTGGACCCTGGATTTGTAAACCTGTACCTACTGTATGTTTGTTCAGTCTTGAGAACCAGGGGCAATAATATCACTCAATAACAATAACAGACTCAATATACACACATAAGCCCTGGCATACCAGTCCATAGCCCAGCCTTCTACTGTACGTAAAGTCCCACATTAGGGTAGAACAAAGACTGTGGTATTCTAAACTTCATGGAATTTAACCTTATAACTGTACTTTATAACCTTGTAATATCTTTTTAGATGATAGCTCAATATTTGTGTTTTCCATATGTATATGGAAACACCTGAAAAATGGAGATGAGCTGTATGTTAGTAGAACATGTCCAGTTCTGGAACCGTGCGTCGCCGTAATTATCACTCTCCTTGTGCTCTGTCCATTGGATGACATATACACGCAATTTCAAAAAGAATCGTGGTCTTTCTAAGATTGTCTTTCTACAATAGCAAAATAGCGTGGGTTAAGCATTTTTTTAAGATTCATTTTTAAAGGTAGTATTTATTAAAAAAGTGAAGTTTTGATGTCAGCCTGTGGCACTGGGCTTGTATTTCTCCCTTCATTTTAGGTGTCACTTCTTGGCAGCTCTGACTGGGCTGGATTCCCAAAGACCCCGTCCAAGTTTCCACAGTTAGTTGAAAAAGCAAAATTAGGTAAGAGTTAATACCAGTAGAATTATCAAAAGCGAAATTAAGTGTGAGTGACTTGAGTGAGTTTATAAACGTTTCCAGCAGTGCAGCTGGTTCCTGGAGCATTCACGATCCTCTACGCTCAGCGCTAACCAAGGCATCCCTCAGAACCTGAACTCCAAAGCACATCTGGTGCATGCCGACACCCAGGCCATCCTTCCATACTCCTGGTAGCTGTGGAGCAAAGAGCAATCTGCACACAAGCAGGCCAATTAGCAATCTGCACACAAGCAGACCAATTAGCAATTTGCACGCAAGCAACTGTGGATGAGCACAGGATTTGCATGTGCAAAGGCATCAGTGAGAAAGTCCCTCTGTGTATTATCCTCAGTTTTATTAATGTGGGGACAAAGTCTAAGATACAGAAGCTCCTGACAGACAAAGTGGTGACATCCCCCACAACAATTTTGTTTTTGTTTTTTTTTAAATGGCAGACACAGTAAATAATCCTAGAAGGGTAGTGAATGTGATGTTCCCGCAATGACAGGAACAGTCCTATGTGAAAGTCTGTGTGTGTGTTGGGTGGGGGAGGTGGGTAGGGAAGCAGAGAGATGGTTTCAATTATGGTGGCGTGTGAGGCAGAGGGAGCAGGTCTGACACTGGCAGTGTGCACCTGGCAGCGGGGATGGAAAATGGCCTCAGTGCTGTCAGGGCAGAGAAGCAGAGGAATATCAATGTGCTCTGTTCAACAGGGCGCCACACTGCCAACACAAGACGGGCAGTAACTCAGTCCCAGCCTGCCGCTCTCCACTCTCCGCCTGGTATCTAGTCTCAGCCCACAGCCACAAGAGCAGCCTTCTTTTAAATGCATTATTTGAATGAAATTGTTTTTTTTAAAACCTCTGGTAATGATATTTAAGTCTTCAGAGAACTGTTGACTGGAAACTAACCCCATAAAAACTTCCAATTGTTCTACCAAGGTTAAAGCCATCACGCTCATCTAGTCAGCAGGGCTGTTGCCACCACAGCCTTTATTTTCGATATTTTCAAAACCCAAAAATGAAAAGCTTGGAGCAGCTGAAGATACCTAACCAAACTTGAGCAAAAAAAAAAGCACTGGTGGAGAAGTTTGAAATTTACTGGAAAAAGAACACTCAAGAGAAGTTGGTTTATGGAAGGAAATGCAACATTTGCCACCCTGTCACGGTTTTGGATCACATTTTGACAGAAGCTCATGGACTGGATTCAAGCTGCTGTTATTTCTCTGAAGGAGAGTACAGTTCTGTTACAAACTTCTTTCATTATTATTAACACAGTTTATGAATAAATAGATGAGAAAGGGCATAGGAATTCCAAAAAAAAAGGATTTAAACCTTAACTCAAAGCAGAGAGCATTTTCTTTTGGGTAGTCAAACTGATGCTGCAGAATGAAACCCTTATTAAAACAAGCCTTCACTGCTGTGAGTTTTTCCTGTGCCGCTCAATCCGTGTTTTGACAAAGCAGAACCTGACAGTCCAAATGCATCACATCGGAGAAAAAACAAAAATCAATTGTACTCTGTGACTGGTCCTTCTTTTGTGTTTTATTTTTATTGCACTTCCTATACTAAATTAAATTGCTCTGTAAATAATAAGCTTTATAAATAAGATTTGTAAATTGCTAATGACAGTTCAAAAGCTGAAAATTATAAGCAGTTCTTCGTTTAGAAAATCTTGGAAGATAGTTTCGCAGGAATGTCTTTCATCATCAGCTTGAAAACATTCTGAATTCTGCATTTTGTAGGACCTGAGCATCATCTCCCTTTGTTTCTTGAACAGTGAGAGAGTGCCTACCAGCAACAGGAGCAATAGGAGTAGGGAGCTGTCAAAGACAGGGCGGTTTCTTTCATATTTTTGAGGATTTGAGGAAAAAAGAATGGTTTGGTCAGATAATTGTGAATTACATTTTTTTAAAGACTACTGAATGGAATTTGGGTAACTGGGCATATTTAGCAATAGTGTTTCATTATATCAGTTGAGTGAAGGCTTTTATTATAAGAAGCAATTGATGTGTAATTACATGGGCACAAACTGCACCACAGAATCATTATCAAATTCCATGCCTATCCAGAATGGACAGAGGTTTCCAGAAATACCAGGGTCTTCCAACTCTCAACCAGCTATGAAGTTGCAGGCCATATCAATTCAATTAAATTGTAACTGCTTACTTTAGCCAGGACTTCTTTATAATTTGTTTCTGAGGCGTCATTAAAACCTTTGCAACCTATAGACTATTATCGTTAGCACTGCTCTCCCACACTGATTACCACAGATCAGCCTACAAGAACTTTTCTTAAACTGTTTAAGCATATTGCAAAGTAATCTGGACTGTGATTTCTCGTTTAACTCATACTTGTTTTCTTTTTCTGTGCAATTCTTTAGTCTGCTCTGCTCAACAACATACTGCATATTTAAAATATATAGTACTTTTCAGATAAGATATCTGTATCTTCTTTAAGTTTAATAATCATTATTATTAAATGGCCCTTATTTATTTCCACCATATACATAAGGTAAACAATAACAGCACTCAGAACAGAAGTCTGAATGAAAATCAAATAGAAATCTCACACTTCTGCTCTCTTGTACCTAAAAACTCACCTGCTGTCCACGTCTCTGCACACATCTTTTCTAGCAACATTGGTCTCAGATGTCTTTCGCACTATGTTTGTTGCTTTTGCTGCTTCCCAAATAAGCAGCTCTTTCACCTAAATCTCTCCATGGAAAAGAACCAGCTCCCTGCACCTGCACCTGCCATGATGTCCGCTCTTTCATGACAGCTCTCCAGATTGTTGTCAACCCTCCCTGTTACTTCTCTCTTTTTACCCTTTTCAATGGTCTATTCTCGTCGTTTTTTCTCACACCAATTCATCTTTTTGCAGGAGAAGACTCCTGTAGGTTCATGGTCATAATGTCCATCTACTGTTGCCTTGAACACAGCCTTCACCAACTTTATGAATTTCCTCCTTCTCTTCCCCAACCCTGTGCTGGCTTCTAGCTGGTGCAATGTCAGCCTTCGATTCTCCCTCCCTTTCCCGAGGTTTCTACCTGTGAATGTAGCTGATATTTCTTCTTCTTTCAGGGGATCATCCTGGAATACAGTATATCCTCTTTCATTCAGTTTAAGCAAAACTTCAGCACGTGATAACACTATCAGTTCATATTGTTCTTCAATGTCCCCAAAGTCCAAGACCACTCTTTCTGGTTCGCCACTGAAGATTTTTCTGCCAAGCACTGTGTTCCAATTTCAGGTGAACTAGGCTTTGATAGCTGTTCTGCTACCTGTTCCATCACCTGCATCAAACTTGCTTCTCATTCACTGTATCCTACTGTGTATCAGCATTCCTCTGAAACATTGCATATCCAAACCAATTCAGAACAAAGCTCTCCCCTGCATCGTACATGCTTCTCATATAGTGTATTCTACAGTACAGATTTCCTGATCACTTCCTTTGAAACTTTAGATATCCAGACTGACAAGCTCAAAGGAATCTCCTTCTCCAATAGCTCTGTATTATGATATTTATTACTGTGTGTTGAAGATGGCAAGAAAGATAAACAGCAGGTAAACAGCAGGGGAATCTTTTTACCTTTGATCTTTGATCGTTCCATTTCAGATGCCCAGTTAGCACAATTTGTACATGTGAATGATACAAAATGATACAAAATATTTATATACTGTATATCATATTATTTTATCCTAAAGCATGTGTCAATGCACATCCAGGGATTCGTTACTTGCTGTTTTCTAAAATGGGCCGGCATGTAAAATCTGAGAGGGATGAGTGGAGTTTTGCCTACGCTCTCTGACAAAATTGTCCTGCAGGGAAGACATTGGCCCTGTCCTGTTTCTCGCTTAACAGTCAAGCATGTTGGCGGCACTCAGGGAGGCTCCTCACCCCTCTGTTCGCCTTGTTTCCAATTAGTAAGAGACATGTATCCAGATCTGTGGCGAGCTCCAGGACTGGCTCCCCACAAGTGGTGAGCTGCTTCGTGTATTGGATCCCTGAAAGTGCTTTATTAATGAGACAGCTTAGCGGTGCAGCTATTGAAGTGGTTGATGGTGCAGCTCAGAATGGGTGAGACTTTGCATTCGTAGTCATGAACCTCTCGAAGGAAAGCCTCTGTAACCATGCTGACTGGACCTTCAAAGCCTTCTACTCCACAGTCAGATCTTTATTTTAAAACCAATGAGACACCATTTAATTCTAACAATTAACAAAAATATATTTTTCCCCTATCTCTTTCTATTTTAAAATATCCATACATGCGCTGCTACCATTACTTTTTTGAAAACAGCACACACTCTGCAGCAGGCAGGTGACCTTTGGACATGAGAACGCTCACAAGCACATTGCAGACGAGACAGTTTGAGTCACAAAGTGTTAAAAGAACAGAAATTCACCATTTCTGTACAGAACTGAATTCAGTAAATCATCCTCTGCTCTGAATCACAATTGGTATAAGATATGGCTGACAGAGACATTGTTTAAGTAACTCTTTAATTAGGTGAAGTAAGTCTTTGCCAGCTCACACAGGTGATATATTATTTTTTTCCTGTCAATACTTGGCCAGATGTTGCTGCCTTTAAATATGGTCCAAGTGGAAAGAAATTGGACTTTTACTTCTTCATATACAGTATTTGGATTTCTGTTAATGCTATAAATAGTCCGTTTTACTGCGTTCTGACACTTTTAGGTTGTACAGTCATAAAATGCAAACCTTTTTGAATCCTGAAATGGTGTTTTCTTTCCTGTTATTGGTGCTTCTTTCCCTCATAAATCTGGCATAAACTTTCCTCCAAACTTACGTCTCCAGGGAAGGCTCGGAGCAGAGTAGATGAAGTATATTCTGTATGTAAACAAAGTATATGTTGAATAGCCAATTTTATTAATAAGTTTGTATTGTAAAACACAGCTCACAAAAAGGTCAGGCTTGGTTTGGTGACAATACAGATTCCTATCACAAACTAAATCTCACCCTCAGTATTTCAATTCTTCAGGAACTGTTTAAGGTAGCAAATGTTTTCTCTTTTGACATGATCATCTACAGAAATGTTGGAAATTACTCAACTATTTCACCTTTAAGTTTTTTTTAAAAATATCTCAGCAATGATTCTAGGCATTTCAACCTTTTGCAGATGACAAAATGTTTGCTGTACAGTGTGTATATACACTGTAACTTGCATGTAGATGTATACAAAACAAGAAGGTCAAAGTATTTAAACAGAATAATAGAGGGACAGATGAGATTTAGAGTAGCAGGTGAGCCCCAGGAATCATACATGGATGGATGTGGGTTCAAGTCCTCACTGTAGCCACTATATTGTTCATTTGAAAAGAGATGTACCACTCCACCCAGCTGTATGAGAAAAGAGCAGCAGGGCATTAATCCCTATGATGGAATAGAGTCATATAAACCAGAATAAACTCTGTCTCGATGAGCCACAGAGGCTCTGGTAAGAACTTAAACTTTTACTTATAGATGGATAATTCCTTTGGGATTCTGGTGTTTTTCAGAGCAAGCAGAAGTCACTGTGAATTAGGGGATATGTCAATAAGAATTAGCTCTCCTGTAATTTTGTCATTGGACAAAGATTTCTCATATATAGTTTCAAAGGACTTTTTTTGACATGACAGATGAATTACAGTGTCGCCAAAGCAATAACAATTAGACAATATTAACATTTGGGACAATTACATAATATTGTTTGAGAGGCTGACTCTCTGATCCTCAGGCTGTGATACAAGATCCTGAGCTAATTAATATTCGTTCCCATATTTCACTGTGACTGTTGTTCTTTATTCTCTCCCTAACCCAGAAGTCATCATTGTAACCCAGTTTGTTGAGTACGTTGAACTGCAGTGTACAAAGAATAATTGGAAAGGAAAGGAAATTTTGATGATGTATACAATTTGTAAGGTATTATGAAATATTAGTTTTAGGTTAGTTTGAACAAAAGTTGTAATTCAGCAGTTTAAAAGGAAATGTAACCACAATACATTAGCAAAAAACTAACCAACATACATTCTTTAAAACACATGTGAATGGTGCCCTCATGAAGTCAGAATGGAAAGTTTATTCTCAGAAATTCCAAAGTCCCTGGTCTAAAGATTTTTTAAACCTTGCATACAACATAAAAACCTCCTGATAGATAGGGTGTGTATGAGTGAGAGACAGAGAACTCCCAGTGACTTAATTTCCAGCAAATTCTGCCAAATCACCTTTTTCCCCTGGCTGTTCTTTTACCCCCTGCTCTGTCTCCCCATCTTTCTCTGCACCCCTTAGCCCTCTCACTCCAGCCCCCAGCCTCCTGTGCACATACTCCTGCTTCACGATCCCTCAGCCTAACCTCTGCAGCAGTCCTGCCACCAATCAACCTGCGACCCGCTGTGTTAACAAAACGGCTCATTGCGTTGCAGCCAAAGGTGGTCTTTTCAATCACCAAGAAGGTTGCTTATGGAAAAAGGAGGAAAAGAAAAGGGTGGAAAACTGTTTTTCTTTTGGACTTTAATGAAAATGGATCCCAAAGTGGTCTAAAAACATTCCTGTTCATCACACTAAGTAAAAGTGTTTATTTTCTTACACTAGGAGGGGGCTGGTATGTTCTCTTCAGACAGGGCAGCACATCCACAGAGTGTTCAGCACAGGGAAGGTATTTTAAAGGGACTGCTCTGTGCAAATAGCCCTTAGAATCACTTAGCTGTGGCACTCTGAAAAATTCAGCATTCCCCTTCTCCAATTGTTGCAACAGCTGTTTGGGAGACATTGCTCTAAGTTTTCCTGTAATTAAATATTCATTTAACTTCACACGACTAAAGTCTGCTCACTGCCTTTTTAAAATGCCTTTAAAATGTATTTTCTCATTCGCCTCATTGATAAAGCACAGAAGGCTTAGAATTCCCCCCTATCACCCCTTTGACCCTATCTTATTGAGGAAAGCAACTATTACAAAACTCAAGAGGCACTTCTGGACATCATAGTCCATTACTACAGTGTGACTAGCTGAATGAGCAGTCGAAGCAGTAACAGCTAACCAAAGCAGTCAAATTTACATTTTTTTCCATTCTTCCTGCATGGGTCAGGGGGCACACCAAAGACCTACTCCATGCTCTGAAAACTGTAAACTCATCAAGACAGAATTCAGACTCATACTGGAAAATGATAATTAAGATGTTGGAAAGAGGAATGACAGGTATTTTACTTGAACAGCTGGAGCTACATGTGGGGAATATTGACTGCTTTCCTTCAGAATTGCTCTTTAATTTTAGAATATAAATGAGCTTTTCCCCCTCCATCAAATTAAAGAGCTTTGTAACCTTTTTTGAAACTGTTGCCTGCCAGGCAATGCAGTGATTGGTTGATGACACATTTTTAAGGGACATATGAGAACAGTATGGCTTCTGGGTAGTTCATGGAAGTGCACTTTTCTAATGATACTGTACATATCCACATAGCATGATGTCATGCGTACCAAATCAGCATTAGAAAATAAATCCCTAGACTCTTTTTCATGTCTGTTACATGAGGAGCTTCAGTTCCTGCTGCAGATTACAGGACTTAATTTCTGTACAAATGTTCTTATTGTGCAAGAGTGCTGGGAGGAGGGAGTCTGCATTCCTCCAACAATTAACCACTTGGATTTCTGCTCTAAATTGACTCTCATTATTAATCCCAATCACCCGTAACTCCACAGCCACAGAACACCCTAAAACACATGCAGCCTCCCAATGTGTGCTGCTCCTAATAAATTAATTGTGTCCCAGGTGATTTCAGTTTAGAAAAAACCTAAATAGAAAAACAAACACATCCCTAAAGGAGATTCTGATTGGTAGAAACAGTTTAAAAGCCAGTACAGCTCAGTTTTAGGGGGGTCAGCTTTACTGTTTTATTGCTAATTCACTGAATACTTTCTCCACAGGTCTTTTCTCTCAACCTTTGAGCTGGTGATTAAACAAAGAGCAGCACCTTATAGCAGATATACTGTATGATACACTTTGATGGAAATTACTGAATCCTCATAAAATTAAAAGACCAGCTTGGAATATAAGAAAATAATTGTCTGACCAATAATTGCCAAGGAAAAATCTAAGCTGTGGCATTCATTAGTACAGCTCTTGCACTCTACTAATGATATAACAGGACATGTTTCAAAGCTTTTGTGAAGGATGTTGAAGACATATTTAAGAATGATTATTGTATTTCTACTTAAAATGGGAAATAACTATTACATCTAAGGGGTCTGGAGGTTTGGAACAAAGCACTATACAAATGCAGTTAATTATAAATTACTGCCTTCACAGAAGGAGAAGGAGCAAAAGTCCAACTGTCTAAAAAAGGGACTAAACAAAAGCAACATTTAAGAGCCAACAATAACAAGAGCTGATCAAAATTCAAATGCAACCTAACAAATATAAATCATAAAAGACAATCCATCCCGGCCTATTTAAAATCTCGTTAATTGAAAATATCCAGTGACTAAAACATCATGACCACAATATCAACACCTTTGATACCTCGATATACTGAATAAGTGGTGAATAACAATATCTAACATCTCATGACATGTACTCAAAGTTTGGATAATGTGTCAACTATTTACCCACAAGAGACACAACTTTTTAAAAGAAAGTCTTTGTAGTAGAATGATAAAAATGCAATTGCTGTAAGCACTACCCGTGAAACGTTTTCCTGTCTCTCCTTCATAGTGTCACCTGCTTCTCACAACCCTATCCACCTGCACACCTCTGTGGTGGCTGTACTGATCCTTTTATACGAGCTGGTAATTCTCCTCTCTCCACAAGTCAGGCACACTCTGCCAAAAACACAACTAGAAAAAGATTAGGTTAGCAAACTTTTGGCAAGTTACTCCTGCAAAAGGGAGAGAGAAAATAAAATGCTCAGGGGATGTCAAGTTTTGATAAGATCCATCTCCTGGTTGGTGTAATTACACTGCGTGGCTTTCTCAGGCTTGTAAACTGAGACAAATTTCATGGAGGGATTAGGGATAAGTTGGCAGAGCCCGCAGAATGGGGTGGCATTGAATTCAGTGGTAATTAAGTCATTGCGGGTTCTAATTCCTCCGCAGCAGAGCTCAGCCCCTGGCACAGGGCCGCTACAGTCCTGCCATGCAGACATATTTAATAACCCAGCGGCTCCACTTGCTGGTATCCTGCACTGGTAAACAAGAATGACTTGAGTGCATTCCAAACGGGCTCCCCTTCCGAGGCTGAAATCTGCGCCACTTCAGGAGCTGTTTGACAACTCATCGAAACTCCTCTGTCAAGGTCTCCCTAGTGGCTCACAGGACACTGCTGCTCAGAGAGCAGGTAGTCCAGATGTCACTGGTACTGACCTGATCTGAGTCATCTCCCACAGGGATGAAAGGTGAAAAGTGCGAAAATGGGCCAGAAACCCTAAGGAATTGAGCGGCTCCCAATTCTGCCAGAGGTTGAGCGATCTTTATTTTGGCCACCTGTGAGTTTGTAGCATTTTCAACGAGGGCTGCAGCAAATCTCCATCTGATAATTTCCACTGAGCTGTTGGTACAGTGGGCTTGCCAAGTGAAAGGTAGTGGTGGCTATAAGAAGGGAGGTGCTTGAAAATGATAAGTATTGATAGTCCCTGAAAGTATTTTTTTTTTATTTTGAATGTTCAAAAAGAGAATGCGATAAAAACAAAGCAGAATAACATAACAGCAAATATTCTCCCCTACCCACCCATGCTTTGCCATGGGTGGTACACAATCCAGGTTTCCACTCAGTGAACTCTTAATCAGGAAGTAACACTATGATGGAGACAGTGTTAAGCATTAAGGATTGGACTTGAGGATCAGCTGCAGCAGAAGTCCTAGAAGCCACAGATCTCAACAGCAGGAAGTTCCATCCCAATGATAGCAAAAGTAACAATGCTAAAATGATAAATTATGATTATGGTGATTGAGTATGATTGATTGGTGATGAAAGAATGATTAAAAAAGAAAATGACATTAGGGCCTGTGGTGTTTTTTTCTAACAAATCAGGAGTCAGCGTGCCCAGTGACTTCTTAGATCTTTTTTTTTGCCAGTTCTGGGTCATTCGACACATAATCAATCATTTCATAGTGTTTGGCAAATTCCGGTCCCTCTGTGCCCTGATAATCCACCTGTGTCAAAATATGAGGTTAGTGATATGCAGAAAATAAATGGTGACGTCTGAAGGCGAGAACAATTGTAACCTGGTTTGGCATGGAGACATAACTGCCAGGACGACAGAGGAGCGTGGCACACAGGCACAATAAGACGGCATGTTTTTTTGTAAAAGCTGGAGAAAAGATCAAAAGGAACTATGGTTGCAGAAAGTGTGCAACACACCCACAAATTAGTGGTTGGCTCACTGTTAGTGTGGGGGAACGCAGGCACACGTTCAGTACATGGCGAAAGAAAGTAACACTGGTGCGTGGCGAGTCATGTGGAACAGTCTGACAGAAAGCAAGATGAATGTTGTGTAAAAAGCTGAAGTGGTAAATCACACTGGATAGGATGGGGAGTACAGGGGGATGGGAGGCAGGCCTTATAGCACAGGACAGCCCGCCCTCCTCCACCTCCGTAATCTCAGCAGGTGGTTTGTAGGTAAAAGCAGGGAGAAAATTGTGGAGCTGCAACAGAGGCTGTTTATGCACTTCAAAATGAAAGCAGCGGTCCACCGTTTCTCTTACTTTGATCAAATTTCTCTGAAATTTTCACGTGAGCGCAGGCCATCAACCATGCATGAGCTCCTCTGTTAAGGATGAGCAGAAGTTTCGGAATGTGGAAAGGAATGCTGGGCTTTCGGCCTCTTCAGGACAGCTATTTATTTGCTCATTCATCACTCTGTGCGAACCCTAACCTGCTACCGCGCACTTTTTTTCCTTTTTTTAACACTTTGACACTCTAGCACTTTTCAGCCAGGGAGGGCATGGCATCAGAAGTCTTGCCTGCCTTTCAACAGCAGGTGATTTAAATTAGATGACAATATATTCACTCTCAGCACAACACTAAGGGATGGGGTGTTGCTTTCAAGAGGTTTGGTTTCATATTTTAGAATGATGTTTCTCATTATATATATAAAAACATTTTATGACTTTGCCAAAAATAAACAAACAAACAAAAATCAGCTTTCAGTAATAATTAAAGCTGTTGTATTTTTTCTCCAGGGTTAAGGACAGTGAATGTGAACCAGATTCTCCATTATAAGTGCAAGACCTCTTCGTTCCCAGTCATGCCCCCTGGTCTCTTTTTCAGAGGCTTCTTTCATTGACTCGGAGAGTTCACTAGTTGAAGGTCCAAAGTCTACTCTGTGGACAGGGTTTAAAGAAATGTACTCACTCATTGGTTTCCACGTGTACATTTATATCTCATGACTGGTACCAGTAAAACACATTGTCTCTCTTTCATTGTCTCAGCAAGCATGACACCACAGGTTTAGAACATAGCTTTTATCTTTCTAAATAAATCTTGTGATTTTCAGTTTCATATTTTCATATTTGGCCAGTTGACAGAGCACAATTGGCTTGGTGTGAAATAGAGTAAATATTAGTCAACAAAGTCTTTTAAAATTTTTGATAACTGCCTTCTGACTTTGATTCTTCTTTTGTCTCCTACTCTTCTGATTTCAATTGTCTTTCTTCTTCAATAAAATAATTTAGTTATTCAAATAATTTGAAGGCCAATTCGCCACTGCTTCCTCAATTAATACTTTGAGTTAAAATGAATGATACTGTAGGTACAAATGCGCATGTCCAGAAGGTCAAGCAAAATAATTTTATGCTAAACAAAAATAACACTTTGTTCATGAAAGATCAACTGATTAATGTGCAGATTTCATCAAAACAATCTTTGCAAATTAGGTATCATATAAATTCTCTTGGGTGGCATAGTGGTACAGTGTTTTGTATTGCTGCCTTGCTGCAGTGGGACATCCCATCCAGAGAGTATCCTGCCTTGTGACCATTGCTTGCCGGAATAGGACTCCAGCTCCCATGCTACTCTGTAGTAAAGCAGTTTGAAAATGGATGGATCAAACTTCACATTAGAAAAGCTATTTATAAACTTCAAAATAACATGAATTTTGGCATAGTCTATTCTCACAGAGGCTTACCGAGCTCTCTGATGTTTCTAAGTTGAAGATGTTTTTTCCAATGTACTCTGCTAAAATTGGAGGTAATCTGTGTGCAGTGTAACACTAAACTCAAAATAATTTCAACACAAACACAACTGGGCTTGAATCAGCTTTGCCCAGTGTGTAATGCAGGGTCTGATGCAGATGGTCATTCATTAGGCTGAATCACATGGCATGGACGTACGGGAAGAGACTGGACAATACATTTATATTTATTTATTACTAGACAAGAAATCCAGTTTGAGTGGTGCCATTCATATTCAGAAATAAGTGGAAAAAGCTGCCAGCAGGGACATCCCATTGTCCTTGGAGATGAACACAAGGTATTAATCTTACCAAGATGCTCTCCAGTGTTATCTGAAATCCAGAAGACTGATAACAGGAAGGGAATTCATCACAGTTCTGCATGCTGATCTGCTGTCTGCCTCCAAGAACAGGAGAGCAATGCTAATCATTCTCCACTGAGATTACAATCAGTCACGCGGAGCAGCAGCTCCCTGTAGGGCTGCAGTGCTGAGCAGCTGGAGACTGATGGGCACCTGTGTGTGTCTCAGTGTGGGGTCCTGTGGTAAGCTGTCCACAAACTGCCTGCACACTCCACTGAGAAAAGTAAATAGAAAGCTTAAACTATCCTCCTTGGAATTTTTCATTTTCAAATTCAGTTTAATAACTGTGATTTCCTGTTTTATAACATCTAACTGTAAGTAAATAAGATGGCTTCTGAACACTATTTGAGGAACTGTGATAAAGTGCAGTATTGTTCAATATATCACAAATATCCAGGTATTTCAAACAGCTGGGAGATGGATGGAAAGTTGGAGCCATAGCTAACTAATCACATTGTTTTTTTACAAACTCCATAGCCCTAGCCTGATTTTCACAATATAATGTGAAAATCGGGTATTTCAGATAAATGTACATAAAAATGTCAGATGAGGAAGCCTGCAAATATATTGACATCAATGAAGAACACCTGCAGTCAGCAGAATCCATTGCCTAGTTCAGACACTTGGTTCCACATGATGCATCTCTGTGTGGACAAATCATACCTGCTTAACCTAGAGTGACCTGATCTTGAACGATCTGTCTATTTCTTTCTTGAACATGTTTTATTGTCAAAGATGGCACGCCTGTTCTTCGCAAGGATATTGTTTTCTGACAAACAAATCAATGCAGTGCATTTAAGGACAAGCCATCTGCTTTTTTCAGTAGTGAAAAGGGAAAAGAAAGAGCCATAATTACTGTCATTTTAAGGATTTGTAGCATCACAGATGATGAGAATAATTATTAATTTTCATTGTGTTCCTTTGGATTACAGAGAGGGAGCAAGGCTGAGGCACTCAGACAGTTATTCTGTGATTCCTTATAAAGGTTTATTGTAGTAAAAGCACAGTGTAAACATGAATTATAACATAATTCAAATGCTTGGAAGCATGGTGAAGCAAAATAAAGGCAGGTATGAACTGCAAACTCTCATAAAGGATGAACTGGGTAGCATCAGGGTCTGGTGCTTGGGTCTGTCCCTGGCCACCCCACCCCCACAGTTTCTCGGGAGTTTCGCTGTGAGCCTTACATCTGCTGAGGAGGGCAGAGGAGGAGCTTCGCCGGCACATCTGAAACCTTCATTAAGAAACTGGAACATCTGTTTCTGGAAACCTGAAAGAAGAAGATTCTTTACAGCCTTCACAGGATCACCAAGTCCTGACGTCTCTAGCCCTGGGCTCTGGAGGGAGACCACGGGTGAATTCCACTGTGACTTTCAGAGCTTGTTCAACTTTGCATAAAAATATCCTACATTTCCAGGGTTTTCCAGATGTTTCGGTTTGCTGTCAATCAGGGTGGGTAAACCACAATTACTCTTGATTTCAGTCAATGTTTCCGATGCACCAAGACTAGAAGACCAGGGTACGTTTTCTTCTTCTTTATTTGCTTTGTCCTGGTGGTGTTTTCAGGGTCACGTTTTTTGAAACACTAGCCATCTGTTGGATTCCTCTGAGCAGTGCAAGCATGTCTTTTTATAAATGAACCGAATCTATACACAAAAGAGTAAATAATTTGAAAATGAATTTTGTAATAGAGAGGACCTAGCCTGTGACTGTACAGTGTGTCCAGACCAGGTGTGTCTCTGAGGGAGGTCTGTAGCCAGCGATAAGATTTGAGGTATTTCTCATAAACAGCTTCACTGCACAGGACCTTTCACAGCAACAGCCCTCCCTGAGGGTGTCCAAGAAACACTTGGCAACCCGTTGAAAAATTATAATAAACTGGCAGAAATCAGTGAAATAAGCATTTAACAGTAGGGGCATAGCACTGAACATCTTTCAGTGCTACAGAGTTTTGGGTCTTCTTACGTTTCACCTTAGACCAAAGTAGAAAAATGATCAAATCTTACCTTCAGCTCACACTTAAGAAGAGCTTCTCATAATAGAATTTAATTTTAATTGGAGTTATGGAGCCCTTTCTATACCAGATATTAATGTTAGGTAACTTTAAAGGCATTTAAAAGACCAAAATCCAGGTGTCAAGTAAGGCACTGTAATCCATATGTTTTAGAGAGAAATTTAGTTCCAAGTGGGATCTTTAAATTTATCAAATATTTCACCAGCCTTGAAAAGTTTGTTAGGAAGCAGAATTCCGAAAATAAAAGATTGATTTAAATAACAAATGATAAATGGTGTCTGTATGTACAGTATGTGTTACATTATTCTAAATAGATATTTATGTTTACCACCTGCTTAGTACTTTGTTGCTACTCTGTGAAACAAAAAAGTACTGTGTGAGGCATGGTATTGAGTGATGATAGGTGTGTATATGTGTTACTTTCTGTATAGCAAGCTGGTGTCAGAACCTGATTTGATTGGTATTTCTTATTCAGCAATTCTAACCCCAAATAAAAACTGTATATATATTTATAAATTAGTTAATTCTGATTCTGAATTAATGTTATTTCTTATGTACTGTATGGGTATTTTTATTTCAATACATTTATATTCAATATTTTATTTGGATTGCATATTTTTATTGTCATATTCTTATATTCATTCATGTATCCACAAAGAGAACACCACTTATTCTGGTGGGCCAGTAACACTGCAGCCCATCACTGAGACAAAAGGATGGGCCACAGAGAAATTGATTATTTATAATAGCCAATAAAACTTATCTGGCATGATTTAGGGAGTTCACAAAAATGAACACAGGGAAACATGCAAACTACACTCTTGCAGATGCCCCATACCATAATTAATTTTGGGACCCTAAATCTATGAGCTGCCTTTTCATTTTATCCAAAATTTGAGACTGCATAATTTGAAAAATGCTATGCAAAAATAGCTGGATTGATTGATGCTGGTTTGTAGATTCAGTAACTTTAAAGAATAGCTTATATGCAGACACTTATATGGCTTGCTTAGAGTTCTGTAGGTTTGGCATTTGGAGTCCAAACCAGCCCCAGAGATCATGTGATCCCAACCCTCGTGTCCTGTTCTGTGTCACCTGCAGTTTGACCTCCCAGCTCAGCTCAGCCAGTAACTGTCATTGAAATGGCCCAGGTAATGCAATGTGATTTAACACCTACTACGCTGTTATTACACATGGTAAATGTGTGTTAAGTGCTTTATATTGCTGGATTACTGTTCCCCCGTGAAATGGAAATGCAAATAAACAAGGTAATTAATTACAAAATGACATGAAAAACAAACTCTCTACAAAGACAGCCTGTCTCAAAAGAACCCACACTCCAGGATAGTTTGTAACAATTAACAGTGCCTCTCCAAAGAGCCAAATGTAATGATTTTTCAAAGAAAATGATGTTTAAAGCCCAGCTGACATGGTGTATAATATAACATAATTAGAAATTAAAACAGTTCTCTTGAATGTAAATAGAGGATTGCCAGAGCACGGGCGCAGGACCATGTGGTTCTCATTGAGAGAGAGAATGAGAAAAAAGGAAAAGAGGGTAAACCAGGGTTGGAATGAGAGAATGATGTTAATGGCTACAGACTAGTGATATTTGTCCTGCACAAGGTGGGCAGCTGTTCCCTACCACGACCATTCCTTCAGGTCTAGAGACTTTCAGAAGACCTGATGATCATTGTGATAACTACAGTATGGAACATTTCAAAATTTTTTCCAATCTGAAGAAACTGCAAGCATTTCAGTATTGGAAAAATAATGGATGTATGAAGGAAGGGCACTCACATTTCACAAACGCAATGAAAATATACAGCCACAGCACAGTGGCGGCCGAGTTGAGCACTCTGTCATTACAAGTCAGTCATGCCAAAGATCAGCTCACTCAAGCAGTTGCTTTAGGAAGATAACTTTAGGAAGACCTGAACTTCTGCTACTACCTTGAGATAAGAATAAGTTAAACTGCTGCTCAAACGAAGTAAAGTGACATCTCTAGATCTGCATTAACAAATAAGAGTGTTTTCACAGGGGAATGCTGGTGGCGACACCCCAGAAATATTGTAATAAGTGAAAGAACAAACAATTCCATAACATAAAAGAAAAATCAGTTTTTTAAATTAATATCAAATCATTGGCTAATTTTCTATTTTTTCTGGAGGGCACGTGGGATGTTTCACATCTTAACCTTTCTCTGTACTTTTGTTTCCCAGCAACATGCTTAGCCAAGGCCAAAACACAAGACATAAACAAAGACAAGGAAAAGGCCAAACTTCAATCGTATTTAAATTTAATTTATTTATTTTATTATACTGCGGAGCACTCTGTTGACTAAGAACTCCCAGAAATATTTCAGGACAAATACTCAAATTAGGAGACTCTTCTAACATCTGTTTAGTATTTCGCATAGCTTTAGGATTTATTATACTGTACTGAAAATCCCATGTTTTTATGAATGTTCTTGGTTTAGATAAATCATTTCAATTGCAAACATTTGCTTTGCTCTATAATAAACCAGGACCACCGTTTCTATTCACGCACAAAGAGAGTGGGGAAAAAAAGAGACCAAAACTTGGGTCAAATATGACAAGCTGGCACACAGAGTTCACTGCTGTTCCACTCTCTTGTCATTATTCTGAAAGCAAAGAGTAGGAACGGTCAGATGTCCCACATTCCTTTAAATACAGCAGAGGAGGATCTAAGCAGACAACTGGCTCAAAGATGGATTCCTGAATGTGTGTTGGCAGGGAATACTGAATTTCAGCTCTGTGCCGCGTGGACCTGGAGGGACTGGCTGTTGAATAGGATGATAGAGATGTTAGTTTCTCAGCAGCAGAAAAGAGGTAAATAAGGAGGACGTCTTGAGCCTGAGCCTTCAGCAACACAATGGTTTAGACAGTCACAAGTTTAGAGCACAGGTTTAGACATTCGAAAGCTCATTAAAATGCAGGAGGCACCATTTAATAGACCACGAGCAGCAAAAAACAATTCCCAGTTTTTTTTCTCTAAATTTACTGTACTCGCCATTTCAATTTTCAGCCAAAAACCAGAAAGATATCATCTGATAAACTGAAATACACTGGAAAATAAGGAGTCCCTATTACGCAGAATAGATTCCCCCAAGCATATCAATAGGCATTAAGTCAATAAGGTTACTATGGGTTGTATGACTGTGTCAGCACTATCTGTACACTGTTTTTGTTCTGACCATTTCAGTCTGTTTGGGCAGCACTCACTTCACACTGCCAGCTTGTGTTAGCCTTATTTCATTTTAGTAATTTACTGTATTGCACCTGCAGGACTTAACAGTACTTTCATATAATGTAAATTTTGTATGTATTACATGTTGCCCAGAATAAGGGCAGCTGAGATGCAAATATAGGTAATTTAAACAAAACCTTGAGAAGAGGCCAAACCCTAATTCCACCTTCTTCTGCTTACTTACAGTATATACATAAAGAAATATATGGCAATGCCAAATTGCTGAAATTATTGAAATAGTAATAAGGAAAAGAAGAAGATTGTGGGGGTGCCTAGAAAGGCAAAGAGCCCTGTCTTTCAGGTGTACCCAGCATGGCTTTAATCACTCAAAACATTCACCAGTGAGTCTGTGGGCTGAAGGAACTACAATCCATCCTCAATGTAAACAGCATTTGTCTTTGCATAGTTTCAATTATGCACAGTTAATTAATTGTCATCCTTTATCCTTTATGTTTGTACATGTATGGATTCCATCTTAAATAACGCAACACAGTTGTCATGATGAGACACTTCCTGTTCCCATGCAGCTGTCAGAATGTGATTGAATATTGTTTTTTTTTACATCATGTCATCTGCTTGCCTTAAATTAATAAACTAATATTAATCATTATTTTTATTTTTTTATTTTCTTTTATATATAAAGTGGACATATTGGCCTGGTTCGCATTACCTGTACCCTTATGAGTTAGTGGTGCATACAGTGAAGTATGCAGTGAAGAGAAATGAGGGACAAGTTAGAAAACATGTGTCTGAAGATGCCCCCAAAGGTTATTAAAATATTGTTCTATAATTCTGATGCTACCATACAAAAAGGTATAGAAACTGCAAGTGCATATTTCATTGAAACATTTAAAGAAAACCTGCACTCTATGAATTGTATTGAGGTTTTATTGTGATAAACCCTTGATTGTCATAGCTCCTTTTCAAGGACATTTTCTATTTGCACCATGATCTGCAATTGTTCAAGAAAGTAACCACTGCTTAATTTAAGGCCTGCGTATATATCTGGGCAAGGTCAACTAAATAATGGTGTGATATACCTGAAAGAATGGATAATAGTGGTCCTGGCCAATCTATGTCAAAAAGAGCCACCATGGGAAGAGAATTCTTATTTGAAGGATTTCCTAATAATTCGGCTAGAAAGTGTACAGATACAATTCCGTACATTTTAGTAATGCTGATTGCTGACCAATGTCATAATTTTCCTTGCTGGATGTGGATTCAATTATGCTCTAATAAATTCTTGTATGTTTTCTGAAATGCAGTGACTACTCACTCCATTTAAATTTGACAAGAAACTGAACACATTCGTGCATGTGAAGAGGCCATTCCATAAATTTAATCTCTTTTGTTTTGCGATGTATATTATTTGTAATGATTTACTTTGTGGCATTTATTGTTGGATTAACCAACACAGGTAAATAATCAAACAGATATATTAGCCCATAAAATGCATGGGCAAGTTTCTGGGTTGCAGATGGTCATAATATACTTTTCCGATTACAAATGACTGGCACAGAAAACAGAAAGTGACTGTTGTCCCATGAAATAGACCATGAGGCACATTCTTTATTTTCTCCCCCCTGGTCTAGGTTTGAGCAAGCAGCTGAACAGACCCTCCTAGCAGGTTTTCTGTCTGGGGTGTTAGCATACTGTGGTTAAATAAATATGCAGCTGAAAACATTTTATTGTTTTTTACTTATTAATTGTAAAACAAATTAAGCTAGACCTGACACTGCACCACATTAAGCACTTGTCACACATATCATGCTAATATACTGGAGAGATGTATGTGGGTTCAGTTCTGTCATGTGCAATTTGTAGTGAAGCTGCTACCATGATCTTAAGCCTCTGGATCTCCTGGATTCCAGTGCAATTTTTCTACTACGACTCCAAAGATCTGTCTCTTTTTGATGGTACTGTCCAACATTTGTGAACAGACCTTCAAAATACCCTGGCCAACTGAAGACTGAAGTGGTGTCACATGCATACTTCCACATGGACACTCTGCACACCCCAAACAAATGTGAAACGTGTTCTGCCAAAAAGCTGACACTTTGACACATGGGAATCTGTATGATTATAGAGCTAATGAAAATAACCTTTACATGACCTTTACATTTGGTTTCTACAGAGAAGTGGGAGATTTGTTTGGAAAGAATTAGGATCTTTTTTGGAAGGAAGTAAATGTTTGGGTCACATTGCAGAAAGGAATGACTAGTCATGGACATGGAAGGACCTACCTGAAAATCAAGAGTTCCCCTGCACTACAGAAACTTTCATAGCTGCACAACAGAAAGGAAGAGCTGATGGCCTTGAGAGTTAGAGATAGGCCTTCATCCTGCGGTGGATCAATAAGGGCTGAACATGATGTTGCTGAAAAAGTGTATTACAGATGTGTGCTTCATACAGAAGACACTTGAAGACTAAGACTTTCCCAGTGTAATCAGATCACCAGAACTCAGCAAACATCATATATAAAGCCCAGAGGACTTTATTACTAAAATACAGCTTGTGGAGTAAGTACTAAAGAACTAACACTATAAGTATCTATAAGTATCTACCTAGGCTTTATACAGGACTTGCCCATTTATGTAGTGCTAGTATAGCACTATAGGGAGCTAGCACATGGTATAACAGGTTACAGGTAAAAAAGTCTGCTGACACTTCAGACACTTAACATAGTTGCACTAAAGTCAAGGAATCATTCTTAACAGTATTTCTCCCACTGTGGATACAAATGTTGGAGCTGACATTGAAAGTGCTGAAGAGTCTTTCGCAGGATAATGTATTCCTTGTGCTTTTTAAAAAAATCATTTCATTTTCCTTGTATAACATAACCTTGAGTAAACGCTCATCATAATATAATTGGATTACGTACTCCAATAATTATTTCAATGACGATGAATTGCTTATTTCAGATACTTACAGCAACAATTTAATTTGCCGCACTGTCATTAAGAAGGAGAAATTCAAATTTAATTAATATTTATATGAGCAGAGCTCCTGGTTAATGTGATTAAGCATGCTAAGTGTTTTGCTTTTTTCTTTTGTTGAGATGGATGGGACTGGAAAGAGCAAGACAAAAGACAGGAAAAGGGAGAGAGTGTTCAAGGCAGAAAGAGAGAGAGAGGTGCCTAAAACACGCTTTCTGAATTTGGTCTCCTTTGGAGTTGACAGATAATTATTTTCATTTGTATCCTCTAAAAAAAGAAACTTTTCATACGGTGTCTTCCTTTTCTATCTCTCTTTTGGATGGCCTCCTGCTCTGTCTCTTTTCCCTTCTCTTCCCTCTATATTCCTCTTTTCCCTTGCTTTTTGATCCCCAATCCCTTCAAACCATCAGTGCCTTCATGGTCTGGTGGAACCACGTCACAGCAGCTCCTGCATCTGTTTCCAATCTAGTGCAATTAACCCAGCCAAGCTTGGGAATGTTCCTCTCCCCTTCTTTTTCCCTCTCAGTCAAGCTTGGGAATGTTTCTCTCTCATTGCTCCTCTCTCTCAATGTATCTTGGGAATGTTCAACTCGCCTTTCCCTCCCTCTCCCTCGCTCACCAGCCACTTGGGAGGAGCATTAAAGTCCAGAGGAATCCCACTGAGGTTGACAGAAAAAGGAGAAAGGAGAGTAGGGTCATGGTGAGGAAAATGGGGAATGAGAGACCCCAAGTGAGGGAAAGAGAAGCGAAAGGAAGAGTGAGGACTTTGGCAGAGGCACAGTGAAACATTGTAAGTGAGAGAGGGAAAGAAGAGCGTTAAAACACAAGAGGAGAGACTGCTAATGTAGCGGAGCTAGTTTTGACACGGTGATGTCATCGCCTGGACTGAGGGAGGTCTCCTTTAGTTCCCTGTTGCGTTACGTCGGAGACTCGGGTTCGTGCCCCAGGTGTTGCAGGACGAAACGGACAAGGTGGAGCGGCTGAGGGCATGAGCCTGCATGGAACCGCAATGGTCACACTAAATACTCCACAAACAACAACGCTTGCTCTGATACCAGGTTCAGACATGGCAAATTCCTGATCGCAATGTCATAAATCTGAGCTTGGTCATGTCGACAGTTGACAGAGTACCTCCTGGGTAGGGCTGAGAACGTGTCAGGGGCTTCTAGGCTTACCAGTAAGCATGACCCATGCAGGCATGCAGTGACATCAGTTCTGAGGAGTTTGCATACTGTAGAAAGCTGCCCTCAGGATTCATTCAATGAGTATTTATACTGTATAATAAAAAATTACAATTTTTAAAATTTTATAACAGATCAAGGGAAATGAAAATGGTGGGAAAACCTTGTAAGGTCCTTCTTTGTAGCTTTTCCTAGAGTTTCAGTATGACATATTCTTGCTTGCCTACATGTTACCACTGCTAACAAATGCAAGTACAAAGAGTTGTGAACAGGATTTTAAAACTGCCCTGAAACAGAATAATGTTTACTTTCCAGTTCACCTCATGTCTCTGCCAAGTATGGCCTATATAATTACCTTTGAAAGAAATTATGATAATCAAATAAATACTCACAAAGTTCTGCATATTTTTTGTAAATATTGTAACGCAACGGGGGCTCAGGCAGGCGCCCTTGCTGCATCTGGTCGGCCCCATCCCGACTGGAGGCTCGAAACCCGGGACTTCCGCGTCTCTCTGCAGCGACCTAGCCCCGTGAGCTAAAGAGAGATCTCTCTACAGCCCAGTAGCTGTAGTCCTGCTATCACAGGGAAGGGCGGTGACGTCACCCGCTCTGGTACGCCGGCTCTTACACACAGTGCTTGTCGGCCGTAAGCGTTACACTCTCCCCCGCTTAAATCGCCGTCCCCGGCGAAGGGCTATCCCATCCCACTTCTGACACCAATGTAACGCAACGGGGGCTCAGGCAGGCGCCCTTGCTGCATCTGGTCGGCCCCATCCCGACTGGACGCTCGAACCCGGGACTTCCGCGTCTCTCTGCAGCGACCTAGCCCCGTGAGCTAAAGAGAGATCTCTCGACAGCCCAGTAGCTGTAGTCCTGCTATCACAGGGAAGGGCGGTGACGTCACCCGCTCTGGTACGCCGGCTCTTACTTACAGTGCTTGTCGGCCGTAAGCGTTACAATATTTATGTTTATTATTTATTTTCTTGCTAGTAATATGATGAGTAAAGAGTAAATCACATATACAGTAGAATTATCAATGACTCACACAAACACAATAACATTGATTAGCTCTTCACTGCGTGATTGATGATCAGTATCAGGTGTTTCATTTAATCAATGAAAGCAGAGTTTTAAAATGCCAGTGGTTATATCAGCAAAACTGTAATGCTTATGTCACATACTTGTTTCCTTCAGATTAAGGGCAAGTTTGAAATTCCATCACAAAGTGCCCCAGTGAACATGAAGCAGCATGATCACAATAGAAGAAGAGAATCCACTCAAACCAATTCTTATCCACCAGGCTAACCGTGGGATCCCTGCAAACCAGGACTTACACCATGACTTTGCAAGTCTCTCACACTACCCATGGATACTTTTGTGTGATTCACCTCTTTCCGCTTCAGTGAAAACTGCACTGTTGGCATAAAATGTCAGTTAAAATGAATTAAAGGACCAGCTGTATTTTGCACAGACCTAATGTATATCTGTTTATGGTGCAGCTCTCTAAGCCTCTGTTTTTTCATTATCATTATGATATATTTTCTTTGAAAACTGCAAGAAAGGTTTGGATTTGCAGTTAAAAAAAGATTTGCCTCATCCAGTTAAGGTATTTTTTACAGGTAATTGATCAGAGAAAGAGATTTACCATTTCTTGGTGGATTCCTGACTATTGGCTTTAACACCATAACTAGATATGTGTGCCCAATCCTTTATATCAAGAGATGTCTACTGTTCTAGCTCTTATATTCACATCCATTTGGTTTCCACCTGTGGTTTGTATTTTGTTGCTGATCTGGAAAACCTGGGACCAGCTGGGTGTCTACAGACTTGCTGTGACAGCAGTCAAGGATTGGCAACTCTCCCAGTTAATGGAGCCCACAACTTGTCAGATGACAAGCAGCTTTGGCAGGTGGGTGTGCAGAAGGAGCACGTGGGCAGGTTCTCATTCTCTTTGTGCAATAGAGGAAGTGTAGCCATAAAAGTGAGTCGTGAGAGAAAGCCTATTCCAAAGAGGCTGACTTTAACAGAGAAATCTATGAGTGGTAAAACCAAATTTTTGAATGCCAAAAATATAGGGCTTTTGAATCAATATTTTAAATTCTTCCTGTAGTTAAAGGCTAATAAAAAAAGTTAAAGTTCTTTTGTTTATAGTAAATGTTAATTCCCTTCTGTTTATTAGATTTACTTCACTGCCGGTATACTAACTATCTCAAGCAAAAAAGGACCCAGTTGAGTTTTTTGAGTGCAGGTACATTTGAACTCAGATAAACCTTTGTGCATTATTATTTTACATTACGCAACACATCATCTTGAGGTACTTCTCATTAAAACTCAGTAGGATTATACAAGTAGAGCATAATCTGTCCAGAGATACTTGCTGTCTGCTATGTTCGCCAGTGCAGGAGCAAACATTGTGTGGAGCAAAGTATGAAATATTGTTGTGTTTTGTTTTTCACTTTGAGATTTGCAACACAGCTGTCCTTTAGATCTGGCTGGTGAGGTAATGCAGCCCCACAACAAATAGTAGCACCATGAGTGTGGTGCCTGCAAGTACAATATAGAATATATAGTATCTATCTCATTCCTTATTTATTGTCTTCCACTTTTCCTACAAAGTGATAGTCAATGAATAAGAGATCAAAAGTGTAAGTAAGCTGAAATGATTCTCTCTTTTGATGTTTTCTTCCATCTGGTTTCCCCAACCAATTTCAATAGTGCAGTCAAACTCTAATTAAAATGGAGAAGAGGCCAAACCGATATTTTGGGGGGTAACTTGATCAGTAAGGATGGAGCCCCTCAAAGAAAAGAAAAGAAAAATTCTTAAGTTATGAAAACTAATGATAGAATGTGAAAGAAATGATAGCAGATACAACATATACAGTAAGAGGCAAAGGAAACTTCCAAAAGAAATTTTAGTAGCATTTGCAACTCAACCAGAGAGAGAAAAAAGTATGTTTCTTGGCCCCAAGAGAATAGTGTTTGAGTGGGAGTAAGAAAGGGAATGAATCAATACTCTTTAAGACTAAAGCAGAATCCTTAACTGTAAAACATGGTGAACACGCTTAAACTGGAATGGGATCAGATTTTAATGTAAGCAGGTTCAAGGGATTAACATGTGGCAATGGGGATCCTTTGATAGGAAGAAATGGACACAACACCAGTTTAAGGAATGGCCTGAAACAGTTTGGTGCTGAAACCAGCTTACATAGTGAAGCAGGGGTGTTGAGTGAGAAACCAGTGGCAAGGCAAGAACTACAGGTATTGAAGAGTCATGGGTTAGGAAAGGTTGGCTGTCTGAGACTAGTGTAAGAGGCAGTAGGAATAGAGAAGTTTGAAATGTTTTTGTGGACACCTATTTTAAGTAACGAACGAATGCACTCAGAAAAGATACTGGAATATAAGTGCTGGAAAGGTGTAATAGTATCATAGAAGGTCCTGGATCTCAGAAAAGGGTAAGCCTGCAAACTGGTGTGATTAACAGGGAATATGAGAAGTTAGTAACATAAATTGTTTACAGATAGAATCTCAGGTGATAATCCATCACAGATTTAATACACATTTTAAATATGTACTATGGGGCTTAAACCTCTGTTTAAAGTGGAGTGAAATAACAAGTGGGCCATCTAAAAATGTGCATTAGGCCCACTGCGCTTACTCATCTAGACTCTGGTACAGTTAGTTAAAAAATACTTTCTTTAATGATTCATGAATAACAGAGGATGGGGTCACCATTGACTCTACAGAGCTAATACAAAATGATTTAGACTTCAGAGTGACATGACAGAGTATAATGCCTGTAAAGGTAAAACAAGGGGAGCAGATGAGGAAATATGTGGCTTCAATCAGAACACCATAGAAGAGTGTCTATAATGGTACAGTGGAATTTGCAAAAGCTACAGAGGAAACTGAGACAATTAAACTGAGACTATTTTTTTTCTCTGTATGGGCACTAAAGTCCAGTTTTTGAATTGGATCAGTACTGTATTTTTGCAAACCAGCACTTGTTGAGTCCCAGTACAACAAGATAGAGAAACACGGGAGGTCCTTTCGTGACACATCAGTTGATGTGAATTTACAGAAGTCAAAAAGGCTTAATAGGGGGCAAACAAATCTTGTGCTGACGTAATCGATCACCTTGAGGTGAATGAAAAAGAAGATTATAGCAGATTGAATTGAAACAAAAAGAAAAGATTTATATCAACAGATGAATCCACCACAATCAGAAGCAAGTTGGTTCTTGTTTAGTGTTTGGGCTCAGCAATTGCAGATTAGGCAAATCCAAAGATGTTTTTTTTTTAATTGTCAAAGGGATCATCAAAGCATTGTTGGAGTGTCTGAACATGCACATATTTCATGGTGACATTTTAGGTCAATATTTGATTTTACTTGCCTGTGACAAAACATTAGTCATGCTAGGGAAACAGGCTGGGCTAGCTTTGCAGCTCCATTACCAGTTTCTTGATGTATTTATATGGCATTGCTCTTATCACATAGAACTGGCTGTTGGGGCTGTTATTAGAGATGTAACTGTTCTTAATCACTTCAAAAAATTTTTAAACTGTAATCATTGTACCACGACTCCCCAAAGAATCATAGAGAAATGTTTTATTGTGCAAATGATTTAGGACAGCATCTGTTGGTGATACTGAGAGTTGTAGCTATCCATTTGGTGGTGTCCAGTGAAATAAGTGTTAAAGCTGACTGTGAGAACTACAAAGGCTTACAAAGATCCAGAAAGAGATGTAAGCAATAAGGTAAAGTACAAGGGGCTTGATGAAATACTAATTTTATCTTATTTCATTCATAATTCAGGGTTTATGAATGATGCCTTGTTAGAACCATGCAACCTTTTTCATCAGTTCCAAAGAAAAGCAACGTCTCTTTCCTAAGGTAGACACATTGGTAGGCTAATCCAAGTATTTGAATCAATGGTGAAGATTTTTGGTCCTTTCCTATAGACAGAAAGTAACAAAATAGGTTCTAAAAGGTAGAGGTGTTACAGGTGTCTTGTTCATTTTTAAATCTCTATTATAAAATTATTAAACTTTAGTTTGTTTATTTGTTACCAGGAAGTACAAAGCTTGTCTTGAGGGAGATCGGGATAAAGGAGGGACATAAAGCATAATACAGTATGACAGAAGAAAGAAGGAAAAAGGAGAGTGACAAGCCATGTAATTCAGCAGTTTTCCTATGCTAGTATGTCAGAATCTTCCCCAAGTGAACATCTCTGAGCTGTAAAATCTGCATGGAGGATGAGGACAAGGAAGAACACATTGAGCAGGATTGAAGGAAACACTGAGCAGGTGTTTTCAATACTGACAAAGGTCAGATTGGAGAAGCTTTTTCAGACAAAAATGTGCTTAAAGAAAAGACAGTGGACTGTAGGGAGATTGAGGACCCGAAAGAGTTGCGACTAGACTTTTGTGACAGGGATAGACAGAGGTCTCTGTGCCAAGACCAACGACTGCTCGACTTACAAGAATGCAGTGCCAGGGATTCATTTACTTTACAAATTAGCTAGAGTTCTGTGCCTGGATGAGTTGATGGGAGCACTACAGTTGGATTTCTTTAAAAAAAAAGGAACCAATAGAGAGCTGCTATGCAAAGTCTGGCTCAGGCAAGAGCAAATACAAAATGCTGAACTGCAAGGAACTCCTGCAAGAGTGTAGATGGAGCAGAGTGAGGGAAGTGAAAACAAAGCATGCAAGAAGTATGATACTTATGTATATGTCAGATGAAGTGTGGCAGATTAGGGTTTGACGTATTCTCAAACCCAAACTCTATGAAATAATCAAACAGGGAAATCTGTCCTTTGTTAAATTGATCATACCGATGGAGAAATGATTAACTTTAAGCACAACAGATGTATAATTTTTAGGCACAAATGCTAAATAGCTAAAAAGCATTTTTCAGGAAAGGGGAATCGCATGTTGTTAATTTATGAAAGTAATGTGCAGTGAGGTGTGGATCAGATTAAATACTATTATGTTTTTCTTGGTAGTCATGCCTCCTGTATACTGTTTTATTCCTTTCTGAATTGGTGCCTGTTTCTCTTGCACAACTGGGCAGCTAATCTCTTTTCCCTCCCAGACAGACTACTTTGCTTTAAATTGGTAGGAGAGAGATTTGTAAAGCTTGTACTTGCTTGTTCTTGGTGTTTTCTATAAATTGTATTGAGTCTTGGTAAAGCTGTATTAAGGATTAATTTCCAGGTTGCAGACTAAGCCTATACAGGGATATACACTTTCAATCTGCTCCACTTTCTATTGCACACTAAACAGGACTCACACAATGATATCTTTACAAACCAAGTGGTTTCCCCCCTCAGGGAAAAGACATATCAACTGCTTGATCTTTATTGTACCTGTTGTAAATAAAACAATATCTGCAATTAAATTAAAATTCTGCAGAGATATTTGGGATATAATAAATATATTAGAAATTGTGGCCTTTGGAGAAATCTGAAGATCCAGAAATTTAACTAATGTTTTAATGTTAGGATCAAACTTTCCCAAGCTACTGACAGAGATCAGGACTCCTAAAGGGAGTATCAGGTCAGAATTAAACTAGGCTGGATCACCTCTTTCCCCCTGATGACTTCAGTGCCCCCTTTTAAAAATAGTTTAACATGCGTGAACGAGCCATGCACTCCCAAATCTTGACAGTCTTGCACCAGAGTTGAAATCCAGGCCCAGTTGGTCGACTTGTTCACTTATAAACTCACCGCAGCAGAAATCCCCTCCATATTTCTTCCTTTTCCTAAGCTGCCTCAAGCATGACTACAGTTAATGAACACGTTGATTTTAGATAAAGTTGCATACCTGGGCTTGCTTGTGAAACATGTACGTATCAGAGCCATCTGTTACTTCCCATGTCGCAAGCTGAGAATGCCACAGCCAGCTTAAGCCCACCCTTTTCAGGTGGTCCTCAGCCAGCTGTGCGCCGGCAGCCAGGGATTCCCAGTCACAATCTGGGATAGAGCAAAATAAGTCTAAGGTCTCGACTACAGGGCTTTGAAAGAGCACCAATATTTTTGAACCACTGGGGAATCCTAAAACCAATGCTGCCTGTGAGATCCAAAAAATTTAAAATGTCAACTGAGTGTTGTGCCTTAACTAAATGAGCATTGCTAATTAACACAAAAACAGAAACTGCACTTTGAAGCCTTTATTTATTTTTAAATTATAACATTAATAAAATAATAATTCGGACAGATTGACAGTGGAGTTAAGCGGTCCCAAAAGGCAGTGGGACTCATTTCATCCACTATCCACGAGAAAAAGACAGAAATGGAGGCAAACTATTATGGAAAGCATTTTTTTGAGTACCACAACAAAAACGTCATGAAAAACAGAAAGAGGTTAAGCTGCAACTCTGAATCTGGGTATTGAGGTACCAGGGGTTGGAGAGCATTAAAAAAAAAAGCAATTTCAATTAAAAAAAATATTTTCCACTGTAAAAATATACTGTATATTCGTATCTCATTTTCTGGTGCATCTGCATCTGGTGGCCAGGCCACCCTCATAACCTGGCTGAACTCAGTCTGAAATGACAGGAGCTGTTGTGCAGGCTCACCACACATACTGTAAGGTGAAGGATGGGGATCGGTTGTGATACTAGTCGGATGATGGGCATGAGTGGGCCAAAAATATCTATTTTATTCTGATAATCCTCTCTGCTGCATCTATCTCCCATTCCTTTCTGACTTAAAAAGAACTTTAATTTTCTGTTTCTATTCCAAAACTGTCAAGAATTTTGTCTTCTAACAGAATGTACACCCATATTACCTGAAGGAGTTCAATTGGTTATCCATTAAACTATACTTTCTGACTAGTTTGTTACTTAACGAGCTCCTTAAGGAGTAGCAAGAACCATAAAAGCCATAATGATTGTGATTATTTTACAGGCACAATATTACGTTAATGAAAAAATAACTTTCCTACGTCTCATATTCCATGTGTGCTTTTATAAATGCAAGCTTTTACGTGATCTACATTACAGTTCTCTGGGATTTTGAAATATTAATTGACATTAAATAAGTGTTAATATTTATTTAACATGAGAACATTAGAAAGGTTACACCTGAGAAGCGGTCATTAGGGCTGTTCAGCTTTGGTTATTTTATGAGTAGCTAATTGAAGAGAGTCTCAGCCAGCCTTTGTGTAAAAGAATCCAGAGCATCAGCTTTGCCAGTAGGGCTGAGCAGACTGATCCTGAGACCCACAATTCTTTGTGTAATGGAAAGCCTCCTCTTCTTAGTTTTAAAAGCACTTCCCCTTGTTTTCCACTTTGTCCTCTGGTGTGTGTTTAATGTTGACTCTGAAGAAGCCCATAGGATTGACTTTGTCAGTGCTTTTGAGGAATTAAGATTTGCTGTTTTAGAATTGTTTAAGTGATATAACTGCTACCAACTTTGGCAATGTATAAGGCTCGGTTTATGTACTGGTACAAATGAATGAAAACTTGAATGAAAATGCAAAGGTGATGAACAGGGGGAAAAACAACAGTCCTGCCAAGGAAAACAGAGAAGTGTTTATGTTGTATCCCAACCTGTGATTTCTGGGTGCCTTATTTGTAATTATTGCATTTTCAGCTTCGTAATTGTAAGAATTTTTCTCATTTATTAAATTACTATTTTAACAATCTCAGTAGAATTTGGTGTAAACAAAGCAAACTTTCAGCTTCACGCATGAAATGGAAACCAGCTGTTTGTGGGCTCCACTGGGGGTGAATCCAGCTGTGAAATCTGTGCAAAATACAACAGGAAGAACACCATTCTTAGCTGTGTGTAGATAATGGTCAGACTGCTAAATTAAATAAGGGGGAGAAAAAGAAGAAATGCAGAAAATATTGTTTTAAAAGGTTACAGCTTATAGATAATGTCAGAGGGAAAGGTAATATGCTGCATGATGCACAAGACCTAGCTGCAAAATTCTGGTGTGTTTTGTACCTGCTGTACTTGAGAGCTGTGCGTTCTGCTATGAATGTTATCCATGCGTGCGTTCTTCTCATTCTCATGTAACTCTGCTCAACATTTCTGAAGAACACCATCACAAATATTTTGTTTGGAGAAACAAGGATGTAAATTGCACATTTAAACTATCAGTTGAGTTCCTGCCAGAAAAAAAAATAGCTTTTTCCTTTCCACTAGCAGATAAATGCAGCCCTTGATGAGAACACTTTGTAGATGTCCCAAAAACCTTTGATGAGCAGGGTTCTTTTGTTTGTGTGCAAGTCTGTTTTCTCCTTGTTTGTTTTGCTCTTTGCTTTGAAAGGCATTGTTTAAAGAAGGCCCACCACGTCCTGTACTCCTCCAGCGCACTCAGCAGAACACAACTGAAAAGAGCTCTGTGCTCAGATTCAGCCCATCAGGCTTCCATTCTCACCAGGACCATGCCTCCAGGTCTTCCTCCCAACTCACATCTGTTCTTTCAGAAGCAACATGTAATTATTTGCATCCAACTATGGTGTAATCAATAGAGCCTGAGGGACTTCATAGATCGTTACTAGTATGATTGTAGTCGTAACTATTCTCCTGGGAATATTGTAATATGGAATAAGGGTTTTCTGAGAATAACTCAGTGAGCAGTAAACATGCAGTGCATTTTTACAAACAGCTCACATGGATATTGTACAAACAGTCCACCAGGGCTGATTAAATAAAAAAAGAACAAATAACTCTAGTTTCACCCACTGTAACAACGTTGGTGTTCCACAGAGCATAATTAATCTCAATCTCCTCTTATGATTTATTGTGACAGCTCCAGCAATATGAAATTATAGTAAGTGCTACATAAATTCAGACGATCTGTACTCATTTCCTGGGCTTTGAAACACTGACTCAAAGCAGGGGAGTGTGTTGTGCCCACTGTCTGTTTCATCTTTAAATTTCTTTACCTTTAAAACTTTCATTTGAGATTACCATATCAATAATGAATTCCTACACACAGGGCTGCTTTTGTTTGTTTTTTATAAATCAATTTTTCTTTCAGTCTGAATTTAGGATTACCTCTGAATTGAGCTAACCTGTGTTTTTTGGGTGGAAGCAATACCACTATTGCATCTGAATTGTACGAGCCTAAGAAAGGTTTCAAATGAAGAGAGCTATTCAACACATCTTGCTCATTTGGTTGATTGTTGCTAATTGATCAGAATATCTCATCCTGTCATTTCTTGAAAGGAGTCAGGATGTCAGAATGGAAAACATGGTTGGGTGGCTTTTCCCACACTTCCACAACCCTTTGTATGCAGTACAGTCTCCCATTCTCAGTTTTAAATGGACTGTATTTTCTACTTGGATCTATGGTTTTGAAGAAGCACTCTTTAGATAATTAAACTGTTGTTTTTGTGGCAATGTTTTCCCTGAAACGGTGCTATGTTGCCCTGTGATGTTGACTGCTGGGATCACAAACACTTTGTGTCTTCAAGAAGCCAGAATGGCCTCTGCATTCTTCCACCATGATGTTTTTTTCCATGTTGAGGGGGTCTGGCGTGGGTCAAGCTATGTGGCTGCGGCACGCGCACACAGTAGACCTGCAGATTCTTAATGAGTGGTCTCCTTTCCAAGGCTCACAGGAGGCAACCAATCCACTTTCCCCTTTTCATTCCATCTTTTCTCTTTCGATGTCATGAAAAAGAAGAATATAATTGAATTGAATATAATTGAAAGTAAACCACCACATAAGGTCTGTTTTTAACTTCCCAAAAACATCCCTGGACATGATAGTGCAAAAAGTACTTAGTTGTTCATGGCAAATTCATAAATGCATCTTCTTTTAATTAGAGGGAATTTAAAATGACTTCATTTCCTCCATTGGCTCTAAAATCTTTTTGGCAATTTTTTAACAGGCTTTATTTTGTTACGTAACTTTTAAGGTAAATTAAACCGGTCAGTATCTGAAGAATACAGAACCTCAATATCCAGCCCATTACATACCATTTCCTTCTCACTGGTTTTATTTTAGTTACAGCACAAAATAAGGATTCATAGTGTCTAGTCCCCAATATCTAGGACACAACACATGACCAGTGTCATTATTTAAACCAGAAGTGGGCTTGATGAATTCCAATTTCAATCTACTAGCCAATCAGTTTATAGACACATGTCTCCGTGGTGTGAATCCACTGGGTAGAGAAAAGAATCCTAAAGCGAGCAAATTTCATCAACATGTGACAGTTTACCATTTCCGAATTGGCTGGCAGATCAACTTATTGATTGGATCCAGACCATGCAGTAATGGGCAGAGATGTAATGAGAGAGGGGTGAATGTGACATGCAGTATACCGAACTGTCAAGTAGATATGTGATGGCTTCACCCTGGCACCAACAAGCTGTCTTAAAAAAGAACCTATATGAACATTTGCCATAGTAAATTTGCATGACACAAAAAACAGCTGTGTTGCCATAGCTTTCTGATGCCTTCACTTTATGCTTATATGATGTAACATGATTTTTACCAGATCCTTCTCCATGGATATTTCTCCAAAGGCCCCTTGCTATGCCTCTCCTTGCAGTGCCACTGGAGCTACTGGGGGCTACAATCAGAAGGGCTCCCTATTGGAGGTCTACCTCTCCGCTCCATTAAAAGTATGAAGTGTAAGGCTGTAGCTCAATTAATGGGAAAAAGCTGTAGTTATCACATTTAGTACTTAGAAAGCTGACAGTTTCACAGGAATATTTAGATCCAACTGTGACATACAAAAATTTATTTTTTGCAGCCAGATTACTCTTGCTTTGACAGCATTGGCTTCCAGGTTAATCCCTTTATGTTTTCCTTATAAAACTCGTTTTTCAATTTTTGTTCCGTAAAATGTTGGTGTTGGACACTCATTAAATGAGCAGAGAACGAAATACCATTTCCTTTTGTTCTGCGATTTCTCCTTTTCAAAACTGGCTATATACATGTGCATCATGCTGTGGTACTTTATTATGTAAGAAAATAAGATAACAAAACAGAGGAGGCCAATTGGCCCATTTTGACTGTATCTTTTTGTACAAATACATTTCTTGTTTGTGTGCTGGAAGTATGACAAGGTAAATCATACTTTATGTGTGTTTCATTTGGTCTTGAGTTACAGCTCATACGCAGAGCAATTCCTCTTCATTATCAACACTGCTAAAGCGTTATACTTATGTAAATGCCCTTCAAAAGCGAGTAACAATTTTCCAGATGAGAAACTAAAAAGGAAAGGAATGGGAAGTAAACTAAAGGAAGGGGATGCAAAAAGGTATGAATTTATTACACCTATAATTCCCACAAATAAAAAAAGAGAACAGATAAGTATGTATGTTGAAAATCACTTTGTGTCAACCGCTCCCTTGAAAACAGAAAAACTGTCCACTAGACCTTGTGTCAGTACTTCACCGGATCATCAAGGATAAGATGTCAAAGCATCTGCCCAGAAATAATCGGGCTCAGAGGATACAGAGTTGAATCCAACTTGCTTTTTATAGCTGCTGATGATTCAGATGTTTTCAACTGTTTTTAATAGCAGTGTAATGAAAAGTGTGAGAGAGATTTGAACATAAGAACGGTTACAAAAGAGAGGAGGCCATTCAGCTCATTTGACTCATTTGGTTTCTAATAGTTAATTGATCCAAGGATGTCATTCAGCTGTTTCTTTAAGGAAACCAGGATTATCAGCTTCAAAAACGTGGCTGGGTGTCTTATTCCAAACTTCCACAGCATTTGTATTATGGTCTCAGTTTTCTCTCCCCTTGGTTCATTATTTTTTATTTATTCAAAGTAAGTCTTGCAGGCCTCAGAATTTATCTTCTCAGTGTGAACAGACTCCCTCAGATGTTATTCTGTTAGGTTTGTCACCTGGTCCCTGGGAGAGGACAGTATTGCAAAGTGACTTCCAGGTGAAAGAACTTCACCCAGAAATTGAGTGTTTAATATTAGCTAATTTGTTCCGAATGGACTGGAAAAGAAATGCTTTCCCCTGGTGTGGTAGGTTTCTATTAAATGGCTGGACTACAGCCATTGTAAGTCAACATTGGAGGTGGCTGCAACCTTCTCCCCAAACTCTTTACCTCAAAGCTTCAGCTGTGCTGTTTTAGTGTTCACTAATGAGTTGGACTGGGAGAAGTTACCTCAGCTACAGTGTTACGTCACCCAGCCAATACGTCCTAAGTGTATTTCCTTTATTTCCTGTGTTACTGGCAGTACAGCTTCCAGGCCCATCATTAATGGTTAATCTCCTCAGACGGACAATGTCAGCAAAGAACTGTTCATTCTCTGTTTCCATTTGAAAGCCCCATTTCTTTTTTCACTTGCCTCGGTAATTAATATTGACTAAGAAAGGTTATGCATAGTTTTTACGTTAATCCTGGGGCTACTTGCACCATCCAAACACACAAGTTCCCAATTTAAAAAACACACCACTTCAATTAAAATAAGCTTGGTAGTGATAGCAAGAAGTAACAGGGTCTTTGCCATTTCCACCACCTCTGATCCCTGATGCTTATTTTCTGCTCCAAGCCAAATTAAGTAACACAGTGTGGGTTAGGTGAATGGTTTACATACATATTGTAGATTTATGTTGATCTTATGCACATCCATTGAGGAATAAGGCAGAAGGCATTCTCCACTCTGGGTTTCTAGAAAGCCAAGGGTATTTAGTAGCTGAAAGGTGGTGAAAGAGACCAGGAAAAATTCCTTCCCTCTAGTTGTCCTGCGCTAAATGGATTATTGAAATATGACATAAAATAATTACTTGAAATCGGCACTAAAAAAAAAACAGTAAGGCAAAAACAGTAAGCAAGCTAAACCAATACATTTATATTTTTCTACATATATCTCATACATATATTTCATATATCTGTATACAAATATGTATCACTTGTACTGTGTCAAAAATATATATTTTTTAACAAAGACAGTTTTGTAACACGGTGATCAAAACGTTGATTAGTAACTAGTAAACCTACTTTGGGAGAATAAACATCTTTAAAAACCAAAGAACCCATGAAAATCTACTAATCATCTATTCCTAGATAGTTAATATTTAAATCAAATGTTACTTATTACTAGACGAAGCTGTCATTAATAATACAAAATGATCAAAAATTTAGTAAACATGCTTAGTGAATATTTAATAAACATTAATAAAAATAGAATATGATAAAACAGGAGAAGCAGTTCTGGGAAATGTTAATGTCTGAAACTGTGCTATTACAGATGCAAGAATGGTAAAAAAATGGATATTTACTCCTTCATAGTTCATGAAATAAGGAATGTTACTTATAGACCCCTAGCTAGGATATTTGAGCTTGTACTTTTGGGACCAGTGTCACAAATTGAGCATTTCAGAAGTAACCACAATTCCTGAAAAGGAGGACAAAACTGTACCAGGATATCATAGACTACTGGTAAAGTCATTGAAACAAAATGACTATTTACAAAACAATGACATTTTAAGGGACTGAAACCAAAGATTAAAAAGGGGGAAGTTTTGTTTAACTTGCTAGAATTCTTTAAAAAAAAAGTAAAGTAGATAACAGTAGAAAACATTATATGTTATATTTGAATTTAAGGCATATCACCTTAAGGGATTCAATGTGTAAGTGGGCAGATGTAAGTAGTAACTTGTAGCTGTGATCTTTTTTAAGCCCATTGCTCATCCTGATCTATGTCATCCTTTAGAATTCTAGTACAGTTACTGAATTAGTAATATGTGCAGATGGTACAAAAATAAGGTAAGTAGAAAACAGAAGCATCTGCAAGGGAATTACAAAATAAGATCAACTCCTGGAGGTGTGGTACTGCGGCGTAGTGGTTAGCACTGCTGTCTCGCAGTGCTGGGGACCTGGGTTCAATAGAGTTTAGATGTTCTCTCCATGTTCACTTGGGTTTCCTCCAGGTCCTCAAGTTTCCTCCTACAGTTGGAAAACATACTCATAGGTCAAATAACTTCAAGGAAAATTGGCCCTGGTGTGCATGTTTGTGTCTGTGTGTCTGCCCTGTGATAGACTGGCATCCCGTTCCAGGTATATCCTGCCTTGTGCCCATTGCTTGCCATGACAGGCATCCAGCTACCTTGCAGCCTTAAGTTTGAAGAAGCAGTTAGAAAATGGATGGAAGGATAAAATCATGGACTAGGCAGACACTTGTCTATAAATCCAAGACTGGCTGATGGCTGATGGCTGATAAATGAAAATAAATGATTCATGCAGATAGTAGGAACATACACTATACATATCACATGGGCAGTTCTGAGTAGAATGCTTCGTAGGAGAGGGGGTTTCTAGGTGTTTGTAAAGAATCTCCTATATCCTCATCAGGATAATATCAGGAAGCAACACAAAAGTAACCAGAGTCCCTAGGTATACAGCAAAAGGTATGCAATTTAAATCTAGTCAAATTAAGCTTAAGCTTTACAAAGAAATATTATGACCTTATAAACTATTGTGTTCAGTTTTGGTCAGTGTACCACAAAAAGGATAAAATAGACATAGAAAGAGTTTAGAGAAGAGCAACAAGAATCATTCCTAGTCTCAGGAGATTGTCAGACAGACAGGTTAAGAGAGATAAATCTCTTCAGTCTATAACAAAAGAGTTTAAAAGGAGATTACATGTAGAAAGAGTTGACCCAGGGGACTATTTCAGAGTCAGTGGTGAAACAAGGACACAGGGTCACAACTGGAAACTAAAGGGAATTAATTTAGGTAGAAACAACAGGAAACAGTTATTTACACAAAGAGCCATTGGTATCTGGATCAGGTTTCCCAGTCAGCTGGCTGAGGCCCAAACTCTGGGCTCTTTTATGAAACCACTGGATGGAATTTTAGACCCATTTAGCTGTTAATCTACGAAGATGGGCAGAAAAATCTCTTTTGGTGTGCAGCCTCTCTTCTGTTCTTCTGTTCTTACTTGTCTGTGAAAATTACATACACTCTTCATAAGTAACAGCAGAACTTTGAAAAAATGTTTTTCAAGCTCCATAAAGCTTTATTGCATTGTAGAGCTGCCTCCAGACGGTTTAACAAAATCAGTTTAGCCAAGGTTGGGCATTCCAATGGTACCACATCCTACAACCCATTCTGCCTTTTAGTAAATGACTCATCAAGGCAGGTTTGATCCTTAATACATCAGATTACGATTATTTTTTATGAGCAGTTTTATTTTAATGAATTAGACAATTGTTAAAATGTTTTTTATACCTGAGAAAATACAGTGGAAACAGGCAGTTATCTTTAGGCGTGCCCCAGCCAAATGTTCATGTTCGCTACACTACAACTACAACAGGAGGCTGGTGAATAAAGGCAAAGTTGTCTAGATCATTATGAGAAAAAAATATTCTGAACTGACAGCCTCCGCAGTACTTGTACAGTCTCCAGGGCTGAGTTGTGCCCTGCCTGGCCCACAGCAGCCCTCTTGGCTCTCTTGCAGGGTGAGCTTCAGATAGATCAGGAGGTTTTCTTTCATGGCAATGAAAATCATTACAGCCGCGATCAACACTACTTCTCTTTTACTGCTAATAACCTGCCTGCACTTTACACCTCACAAATCACTCACTCGAGAGGTAGGGAGGAGGGAGGGGAATTTGTTCTCCAAGAGCTTCCAACTCCCTGTCTCTGCCACTTTTTCTTCTCCTCTCCTATTTAGTCCTCTTATCTTTTTCTTCGTTCTTTTTCCTTCTTTTCTGTTCCGTCTCCATCTGCTTCTTGTCTTCATTTTCTTTGTCTTCTCCCAACTCTCCATTCTCTCCTGCTCCTCTTTCTTCTCCATATTTTACTAGACTTTTCCTCCTCTTCAGCTGTTGCTCCTTCATCTTGTCCATTTCCTTCTTCCCCTTCTTTCTTTTCCCCTTTGCCTTCTTTCTTTCCCTTCAACCATTCTTTTTCTTCTCCTCCCTCCCATTGTTCTTTTTTTCTTATCCTTGCGGAGATTAGTGTAGAGACATCCCCTTACTTGAAAACACATTTCCTAGCTTGATGGCTGATGCATGACTCATCAAAGCCAAGCTCAATTCAAAACTGCAGGGTTTATAAGAGGCAGATTCTTTTTTTAGGGGGGGGGGGGGGGGTACACATGACTTGGCAGGAGGACTTTCAAAAGTGAATTTCATGGATGTGTCCCAGCTCTGTAATTCCAGGGGTGTAGATTTAGGGGAGGGAGATGGAGAGGTTGTGAAAAGTGACTATTACCACATGTTTGGAGGTTTGAATTAGACAGATCTATCACCATTGATGTGAAATAATAGCTAGTTAGAGTCAATCCCTGCTTTACAGGCCATTCTATAGCCTTGTGGAGATCTCATACTTTCGCTCACTGTGTAATCATCCCCATGTGTGTATGTCAGGGAGTGCGCCATTGGGTAATGCAGACAGAGGCCACTTGAAAGCGTATCTGTGAGAATCTGCAATCGGGGACAGCAATTTTGCATAAAGGAATAATTCATTCCAGCTTTTAAATTTAGCCACGCAAGATGGGTCAGGGCTTAATCAACTCAGGAGATGGATGATCAAATACATTACTTTTAAAATCCATTCCAGGTAAGGTCACAGACATTTACCCTAAAGGTTGTACCAATTTCCTATATCGGATTACAGTACAATGTCCAGTATTTGTCCTATATCAGATGAAAAACTGAAGCATCATGAACATGCCATCTGGAAAGCTCATGCAGTGAAATCAAACAGTCAGTTTCTATTTGCCTGAAATGACAGAAACAGAATAGTTTCAATTTATGTCCGGGAATTTTTATAGTGTTACCACAAGAGTTTACAAATCTTCACTGTGTCAGGAGGCCTGTCTGGCATTGTAGGTTTGTCACTTGCTTCTGCCTATCTCGAGTGTACCCCCAAGAACCCGAACTACACACACAACAAAAGCGTGAAGCTCCAAAAGCCAGCACACTGACAAATTGGGTTTGTGCTCTTGAGGAAAGTGATGTCACTAATAAAACAGTATGAGCCTTGATTCACTCTCCCTCCTCCTCTGCTACTATTTCAGCAAACCATAAGAATGATCTTACTTGAGAGACAGCAACACTGCTGTATATCTGTATACATATATCTATGATCTCACACGGAGGCAGGAGAATCCCTATTCAAAGTTGACCATGTTACATCTGCACAGCTCTTTGGATTTTTCCCATGGTTTTCCATCAATTATATCATGCAATCAGTTGCTTTGCCATGACTCTTTGCTAATTGCATCAAGCTTAATCCTACCTACATGTTTCATCATACTTTTATTATTATCTTGGTAAATGTTCCTTAAAGAATTGAAGGCAAAAGGATGAGTTTTTAACAAACTGACATGAAGTTATTGGTTCCAAATGGGCACGCTGTCATTGCTAATGTGATGCAATGTTCATGTGGGTAGATCTTAATTCTATGAATGGCCAAACAACAAAGAAATAATCTACATTTTGGTGTGCTGCCCAGTGAGATAACTAAACTTCAGCACAGAGCAACCTTTTTGGGATCAATATTTTCAACGCACAGATTGACTTTATTCCCAGCTGCTAAGCATCAGTTGCAGTTTTATAGCACATAAGGAAGAATATTAGTTGTGACCATATGCAAGTCATAGGATGAAGAAACTACAACGGATGCACTAGAGATGAGCAGAGACAGAAAATCTCTATTCAAACAGTGATTGTGACCTCAGTGTTTCTGAACTGATACTATTTCACAACCTCAGGGCTGGTTTAGGACACAGCATACAGAATAAATCCCCAGGTTATATGGAGTACCACTAGGGAGTTAGGTCAAATCTACAGATCAGTGTAAGGATTTATACTAGGGCCACACAAAGCTTTAAAGTGGAGCTGGCCTTTATGAATGATTACCAGAGAAAATTCACTGTGGTTAATCTTAGTTTTGTTGTGATTTCCTATTGGTTCACTATGTATATTCACTATGAACACTATTTTCTTGTGTTTCGACATACTTTTTTCGTTATTTATTTCCCTGGACCATGGCGATATTTTGAAATTCCATGAATATGCTTTTAAGACTGTAGTTTACTGTAGTACACTGTACTATAACTATATGTACACTGTAAAACACCAGTAAATGATTATAATAATTTCAGTCTACTAAGCTTTCATGTGGGACTTTACCACAATCATTTTAAGTCAAGTGTTAAATCAAATAGGTAATGTTCCCTTTTGAAGTACATACATTTCATTATGCTCATGGGCCAAGACCTTTTCCTGTTCCTCAATGTCACAGGATACGGGGGGATGTAGCAGAGGTTATCAGGTCATGTAAAGTGTTTTTTATATAGGTTGTTTTAATCTTAAATAAAAGTAGGTGTGTCTGAAGTACAGTAACAAATGTCAATTTATAAACTACTCCCCAGGAAAAAAAGAAAGAGTACCAAAACAAATTATTTATAATTTTTATTCTGATTTGTTTCTTCTCTAAAAGTCAGTTTCCAAGCACAGAAGCTGTGCCCCAATTTAAGGTAGGGAGGAGTGAGGAGGGAGGAAGCCTCTACTGTAGCCTATGCCCATCAGATTCCACAAGTCTCCCACCCTTGAACGGGCAGCCAGACCACCCCCAGATACAGTCTGGCTGTGTACCGTAACTCCTGGAGCCATGCAAGCACAGAGAACCTGGACATCTACTGTGAGGCTACTAGAGAAGTGACTCTCCTTCCTCCCTGTGCCAAAACAAGAGATTGTCAAGGACTGCAACATTGATTAAATTACTATCTTTACTTCCCCCAGCTAGAGCATTGCTACTAAGCTATTTCACATGAGAGAGAAAATGGAAGAGCCATGGAAGAGAAAATGTACGATGAATGAGTGGGTCTGCTCCAGTCTCTGCATTCTCAGTTTTTCCATTATTCAGAAGAAAGAAACTTTTGCTACTCCTTTAAACTACTACTGCATTAATACTGTTAACCATATTAACAATAACCATTTCTAGGGTCCAGTGAGACAAAACCTTGTTTTCACCGGTACGTAAATCACTCCTAGGTTGAGGCAATAGAGCTACATCTGGAACAATAAAGAGCTGCAGCCTCAATGCACTCACTGCAGCGGAGCTCTCATTTGTGAACATCTGGATACACATCCGTAACCAGAAGCCCTCACTCACACAGCACCACAGAACAGCAGGCAGACTCACCAGCAGCCTGCCCTTCTACGGGAGCAGGTTGGACTGAAAATAAGAGACTGTGTTTTAAAGACATTGGTTAATAATAATGTTGCAGAACAGCTACACATTAGGAGTAGCACAGCCAAGAAATACAACAAATTCTGAAAAAGAAAAAGAGAAAACAAGAAAACCCAACCATGTTGAACCATTTCAGTAACTTAAAAGACCTGAAATTAAAATAATTAAAGAGACAGAGAAGTACAAAATGTTCTGCACAGAGAACTGAGTTTCTGCCCTGAGCCTAAGCCATACAGCATCATTGTGAAGGAGGAGATACTGGACAAACTGGCCCAGTTTCCTATGAAAAGAGTGAACAAATAAAGTGTATATTTAGGAGAAGAAAAATAAGTTTTTGTTAATTGAGAACATTGAAATAAATATGTGAATACTGCAAAATCAAATTTTTCACTTGCATATTTGGAAAAATATGCAGCATTTTGGTGGAGCTAAAATAATAATTATAATAATAATAATTGCTTACCACCACCAATGTAGGACTCTGGGGTTATGCCCCTACTCTTTACAAGAAACACCCTGGGATTTTTAATGACCACAGAGAGTCAGGACCTCGGTTTTACGTCTCATCCAAAGGACGGCACCTGTTTACAGTATAGCGTCCCCGTCACTATACTGGGGCATTAGGACCCACATGGACTGCAGGGTGAGCACCCCCTGCTGCCCCCACTAACAACTCTTCTAGCAGCAACCTTAGTTTTTCCCAGGTCTGTCATCCAGGTACTGACCAGGCTCACACCTGCTTAGCTTCAGTGGGTTGCCAGTTGTGAGTTGCAGAGTGATACGGCTGCTGGCAGCCACATTTCTAAAAAATGAAGAAATTTTATACTGGAGCAAACACATGTATTGTGTGTTCATAAAGTCCTCCTTTATGAATGTTTACCCTTATATACCACTGCAAAAAAAATACAAGGATTTCATGGAAAAGCAGTCTTTCTACCCTGTAGTCTGATCTTGTCTAGAAACTAATCTGTGCTGTGTCTGGCTATAGGGAGACAGGCCTCTCAGGCTGTCATTAATTTTTCTGCTCCTCTGGGAGCACTGTCCCTTCTATGTTTTGATTGAACTGAATACCTAATCACAAGCTAATTTATTTCAGTTTTCTTTCTGGATTATTTTGAAAATTGAATTTTAGTTCTTAAAGGGTTAACTCTTTAAGCCCTGGTTGAGCTGGCCTTCCCTGTTCTTTTACGCTACACTTTATCCTCATTGAGCCTGGAAAACAATCTACCCCACAGCTTTCTGCCCACCACCTGTGACGACCCTCACAAGTATCCCCAAACTCACATGCCTATAAACCAGCTAGTGTCAGTTTGGATCACCATTCCTCCTAGCTGGACTTATAAACTTCCTAATTTCAACACAGAGCCTATCACACCAACTCCCTTTCTGTACATGGAATTTCATTCACTCTGACTATTAATTATTCATTCAGAGTAGCTGTGTCTCACTTTGCAGGTTCTGTCCATTTAGACAGCTTCACATATTGGATGGGACCACAGTATCCATTCCTGAAGTGCAGTTCCCACCTGTTTAACTTATGACTCTTCTGCACTAGCAGCCCAACTACAAAGCAAAGTAAGTAGAAAAGAGAAATGCTGCTTCACTAATTGAATTAATGAGAAATTCATAATTCGATTGATTGATTGATCAATTGATTGATTATTTGATCGGTCAGTTGGTTGATTGGTTGGATTGTTGGATGGTTGGTTGATCAAAGGGAACATGTCCAAATGAGGAGAAATCTGATACTCAAAAACAGATACAGGGATGAAATCAGTTATAAACCAGATTCAACAGTACCTGAAAGAGTAAAGCATTGCTTGTCAGTGTTGCACTGAACTTTCCTCTTTTAGGCAATAGATATGAGTTGAAACAGGTTGAATCCTGAACACTCCCTTTATCTTAGGAGCAGCATCTAGACAGATGGTCTTATAATGCGTGATGTGAGAGACAACAACAAACTGACAGCTGCTGGGTCCAGGGTGATTATAGAGCAGTGTCCCTGGCCAAACAGGATCAGCTCGAAGGGCTGGAAAATAGGAAAAAAGTTGTGATTTGATATTGAAGATCTAATGCTTTGTGAAAAGTGAGTCATGTTGAAATCTTTTGTACCAAATGTGTCTGTAATGACAGAAGCATTTAGGGATTAATGAAGCACTTGTATAGTCTGCAGAATTTTCACAGGCCTGTGTAATAATAATAATAATAATAATAATAATAATAATAATAATAATAATAATAATAATAATTCCTTACACTTATATAGCGCTTTTCTGGCCACTCCACTCAAAGCGCTTTACAGGTAATGGGGACACCCCTCCACCACCACCAATGTGCAGCATCCACCTGGATGATGCGACGGCAGCCACAGTAATGAAGCCAATTCATAGATGGGGATTATTAGGAGGCCATGATTGGTAAGGGCCAATGGGAAATCTGGCCAGGATGCCAGGGTTACACACCTACTCTTTTCGAGAAACGCCCTGGGATTTTTAATGACCACAGAGAGTCAGGACCTCGGTTTTACATCTCATCCGAAGGACGGCGCCTGTTTACAGTATAGTGTCCCCGTCACTATACTGGGGCATTAGGACCCACATGGACTGCAGGGTGAGTGCCCCCTGCTGATCCCACTAACACCTCTTCCAGCAGCAACCTTAGTTTTCCCAGGTCTGTCATCCAGGTACTGACCAGGCTCACACCTGCTTAGCTTCAGTGGGTTGCCAGTTGTGAGTTGCAGAGTGATACGGCTGCTGGCGACACACTGTGACACACTGTGTCAGTTTGCAAGATTTGATAACATATGCCAAGCCTCTTGTGTCAAGGATTTAAAAAAAAATCCTACTTGAGATAACAAGGTGGTACATTGTCTTGTATGAAAGGTAGACTTATTCATTATCCTATTATATCAATTGTCTAACTAGCTCAAAGAAGGATAGTAGTTTATTTCTTTTTCTCAAGCTACCTGGTTGACATTTTGCCTCAACCCCCAGGTATTGTATCATCCATACTTGAGCCTAGTTGCTCATCAGACTGGAGCTGATCACTTCTTGCAGTGTTGAGTGGACTGAGAGGATGTGACTCCCTTGCCTAGGCTTGTAATCCACCACAGGGCTACCCCCAGTAAAGCTGGCCTGTATTATTAAAATGGGCAATTGGAGTAAAGAATTTCACTCAGTACAAGAGCGCTGTCCACAACAGTAGATCACACCCCAATCTTGTATTTAGAAAACTGAAGTACAAGTCTGGACATCAGCCTAAGGATCACATTTCTAAATAAACCAATGTAAGGGATGCTTTATGTAATCCTAAAATTATTAATAAAAAGCCATGGCCTCCAATAATAGTGTTCAGTTAGAATACACGATTTAACCCTTCACAATGGATTTTAAAGTTGATATTACCCCCTGCACCGCTTGTATAATACTATACAAGCTTCACCTCTGTCCCCTAAGAGCTGAGAGATGTAATATCAATACTCTCTTAGCAGAGAGAAAAACTTGCAACGGAGTATCAAACTAATTTAAAGTGTTTCCTAGACTCTAAGGTAACCTGTATTTCTGTTAACATTAATTTTGGAACTAAGGCAGCTCATTGAGAACTTAATATTGTTTATTGGTTTTTCAAGATCAGGCTACATCTTAGCATATTAGATAATCTACCACATATGAGATGTAGTAATTTGGTTAGACTACAGCTATGCTTAGAAAATTCAAGCATACAGACAGAATTCCCCAAAATGTCAGAAAGACACACTTGGCATCCTGAAGTCTGCAGGCTGCCCTCTACTGATCCATTGTGCTGGGGAGGGATGGACAAGGAAGGCCTTCTGTGTGTCTATTTTTAACAGAGTACAGGCATCTCAGTAGATTATGGAAACCTTTCTGATTTTCTGTCTTATTTTCTTGTTTTAATTAGCAGGACAATTACTAACAAATAAAATTGGAAGCAACAGTTGTGGTCAAAACCTTTTCTTGACACAATCCAGCATTACGTCCTTGAGGAAACCGCAAGTGTGAAAAGGCAGGAAAAGTATGTCAGTTTCTTAACGCTGTGACATGTTCAGGATATTCTCAGTGCCTGCGGTAGAGTGGTGAGGATGAAGAGAACAGGGCCATTTGCAGCAGGCCAGATGTGATATGATTCAATGTTGATACCATTACCCTTGAATTGGCATCTTCTAAAAGTTGAACCCCGCGGGGCTGGAGCCATTCTGTTCAGCACAGCATGCTGTGGATGGAGTAAATCCTCAGCAATGAAAGGGAAATTAGACCAAAACCATGTTCTTGGAGAATTTAGTGCGTTGTTTCTATAACAGGAAATACCAACAAAAATAAAAGAAACCAAATGTCTCATCTGCAATGTCTATCTTGCTTTTCATTGAACTGTCCTTCTATAACTGTAAATGTGTGTCTATCTAGGAATTGTGGGAAAGTATATTCGTTTATTTTACAACACTGGGATGACATATAAAATATAATTCTTACTTTTTCAATAAGGTTTGCATAACTTTGAATAATGTTGGCACTTAGAGACAGGTAATAATAAATATTAATAGCCAGAAATATGTTAAGAAACACCATAGGAAAAGAAGCATCTACAGTATAAATCCATTGCACTGCACAAGCTATACCATACTGATGAACATGAGTAAAGGTGTAACAGTTGTCTGTGGCTTCTAAATTTAACTTTATGCATGAGAAAATCAGAATAAAAACTGTTAGGACAGTTCCACTAGTGCTGTGAGAGTGTTGTGAAAAGGCCAGATGTAATTAATGGTCATTCCATATTTCATAATACCTGCATTCTCTTATAAGACACAACAACTTTGAAAGGTGTTTAAGATAAGCTATCTATCTTCATTTAATGGAGTTGGTAAACAGAAGATCAGGAGGTGGTTAAATTGTGATATGCTTTAATGCACATAAGTATTTTGCCTGCTGAGCACCTATTTGAGAACATCTTTTCTAGCATATCCAAACACATACAAACATCATAGCTCATGCACCAATAATCATCATTTGTGTTTTGGTGTTACTTTAATCCTTTATTGGGGTTTTCTCAGTCTTACCTTATGGCCCAGGTTGTTATTAGCTCAGCCAGCAAGTTAACACCAAGCATTAACATGTTCAATTCAACTTTATTTGTCATTATACTTACACAGGTGCATAGTATAGTGAAAAGTATTTCTCATTTGTCTCTCAGGTGCAGTATATAAATAGAACAGCAGACAAGACAATAGTCAGAAATACAATAACAATAACAGTGTAAACAACAGTATGGTGTCAGTGCAAAATTGTCAAAAACTGCAAATACACAAACAGAGACAAAAACAGTGCAAACATATTTCAGCGAACAGTGCAAAAATAATACGGCGATTAATAAGTAGTAATAGATAGAGTTGGAGATTATAACATGAGAAAGCGAAAGTTATCCATTGTCCCCTAAAATTGTTCAGAAAAATGTTTTTTTCTAAATACCCAGAAATGTGGATTCACTTTGAACTGTGAAATCTTAAATCAGTTTTAAATATATACACAGAAAAAGAAAATTTTGGAAATTCACTGTTGTCTCAAAACATCAGGAATGAGGACATGGCAAAAGTTTAGGAGGATCTCTTGATGTGATGGATCGGGTGCTGGATTCTGGTCTGAGCAAGCTGCTGAAAGGGAGATGTCCCAGAGAAACACAAATTGAATGTACATGGTTACTCTTGTTAAAGCAGAGTTTAAGAGTGAGGGATTAAGAGAGAGACTGAGAAAGGCCAAGAACGTAAAGGAGCTGAGGTTGATGTATTGACTGGCCACTGCTGGGAGTGGGAGTGTCGAAAGTGGTAGAGGACAGATACAAAACAGGAGATTTGGAGGGTTTTTTCACTCAAAGTAAATAAGGGGTGAGGTCAGCAGCTATACAACAATACATATGACTGAAACCTTCCAGGATCATCACAATATCTGTGGTGCCTGCAATCTTCATCCATAATCTGCCTTAAATTTGGAACTGAGCAGACTAATATGTGAAAGCTCCAAGAGCCACACACACTCCTGGAGTGTTTTCAAGTGGACAAAAAGAGAACAAATAGTGCTTTAGATTAAAACCACACATTTTATTTAAAAAAATACTTTGCCAAGTAAAAAAGAAAGGCCCAAATGTTGTCCTCTCTCTCTGAATATTCACCTCTAGAGACATAAGTCTTGGTCTCCAAGACTGAAGTTTAGCCATGTTCATGAGGTCCAGCAGGGGGCATAAATGTGTCTCAGCACAGCAACCAAAAAGGCTTCTACAGAGGTATTAGAATCCTTGGCAGCTGTTGGGATGCATATGTTCCAATTGGGCATAGTGTAGAGGAGCGATACAGTCCAATAAATTACACTGGGTGATTATTTTCTTACTCTATGTATTACCTTTACTTTTTGAAATGCCTTTGAACAGCCACATTTAAAGCGCCATTTCTTAAAACTGTCATTTATAGTGAAAGAAAGTGAAAGTCAACTTTATTTCCAAACCAGTCCTTCTGGTTGTTAGAATTTTTTGGGGTGGGCTTAAAATAACAAAAATATAAAGAAAAGACAGATGCAAGATGAGAAGAAAAAATAAATAAATAACACACACATCATATACAAATATGGTATCTAGCATATACCTTGATAACAAAACAACAAATTCCGGTTAAATGGTGTGTAAGTGCCTAAAGTATTTCTGATACTTCCAGGGATTCTCATCCTCGAAGGTGGCAGCAGTGTGAGGGTTCTATGCTGCTGTAACAAAAGCAAAACATTTAACTGTAGTGTTTTGCAAAGCAGTCTAGCTATACTAATCCAATTTAAATAAGCATGTTAATACATTCTTGTGTTTGGCTAGAAAATGTTAATGGAATCTGAATTACCAAAAACAAACTACAGGCTTTGGACTGAAACTAAAAATAATTTATTATTATAAATGGGGCATTAAATGACAGCAGTGAAAGTCAGCTTATTTTGTGCAACAGAATACCGGCCAGAAAAAGATCAACACAATATTTATCATAACATCTACAGTGTCATCACAGCAACTTGTGGCAGACATCCTATGCTTTCAATATACAGTACATTTTTTCATGGATCACTGAAGTGCAAAATGCAGGAATATGGACAAAAGGAATTAAATCCCAGATAATAAAAACACAAACAGATGTAGAAATAAAGCCATTAACATGAAAGGAGAAGTAAAGTTCAACGATCTGCACATCCTAATGCGCTCCATGATTCTGCTCTCCTCAGATATCTGAAAAAGTGCTACAATTAATTCAAGTCACTTTCATCTCTAGAGATCAGCACACTGCTCGTCACAGGCATCTTTTCAACTCCACTTTATGTCTTTCCATTCCAGCATCTGGAAACACACAGGCAGTCAGACAGACACAGATAGGATGGCAGTTCTGGACACAGGATGGTGCATTCTTATCAATAATTCAATTACTCACCTAGCTGCTGATAATTACAAAGTCTGAGCAGAGAAACAGCTCTTAAAGTGATCACAGTAAATCAAAAGTGTTAATCAATAATTAAAAAGAATGCACAGATCAAATGTCCAGATATAAATAATAAAAAATACAATATTAAAGCATTAAATCAGGCTGTGACAAAGACAAGGAGGTGAGGGTTTTTTGACCTTGTTGTACTGTATTCTGAACCGGCATTAAATCAATACCTTCAGTACCTTCTAGAAAATTAACTCATGACTAACTTCACAGCAGCTTCATATTCTCCCAGACTGAAACTTCTCACCAGGTGCAGGGCTTGCATTTTGCAACTGACAACAGTTGAAGCTTCAATTTATTCCTGGTCTTCCTGTGTGCTAACGAAGAGGAGAGAGTGCATGGTGTTATCGCAGAGGTAACCAGGGCACAGAGAGTGGGAGGGAGGGAAGAGTGCTGATATATATATATATGTTCAACACAGTCTTCAAATTGTGAGCTCAATAGTGCGGGTTTGATTTCGGGCAGCCTATTGTCATAACCCGGCTGTGTGGCTGCGGGAGAAGACGGTGAATAGAGAGTATGAACCATGATCGAGCTGCGTGGGAGGTGTTCTGTCAATAGGCCAGCAGGGCTTGTTTGAAAAATAATTTCAGCAAGACTCACTTAGAAGGGAGCTGTGAGCTCCGGGGTCATTAACCTCTGCGCACACTGCCTGCCGAGAGAGTAATAAAAGCTCAGTCTGTTTGTCATTGGGAACCAGCATGTGGACTGCAGTGGTAACAAGGTAATGGTTTAACCCTGCGTCTGCTGCCTGGGAAATAAGCCTCTGGCAGCTGGTTTTTCACTACCTGCTGCTCCTCCTGATTGCTGCTGCTCTACCCCCTCCTACTGCTGCAGCTTTCTACTATTGTAGTACAGTATGTAGTATGTTAGTACAGTATTGCTGCACACTACTACTGTTAATATCTCTAATGTGCAAGCTGTTGTTATACATCCTGTTAACGTGGGCACTGATAATACTGTTGTGCACTTCTATTGTACATGCTGCCAATGCGCACACTGCTAGTACTGCTGATTGCTGTTCTATACACAGCCTTACAACAGCTGCTTACTGCACTACACATATCACTAGCACTGCTACTACTGAGGCAGTTCAGTGTTAATTCTGCTCCTATAAAAAGGTAAAAGGTCAAGTCCATGCCAGTGCCACTGCTCATCGTGGTTTCTGTAGCATTAATCAGACCACCATTCATCCTAGGAATCACCCCCCCCCCCAGCAATGCTGGTCTCCACTTATACAGCTGGATTGACTGGAACAACTGGGGTAAAGAACCTCACTCAAGACACAGAAGTGCCTGCAGTGGGGACATGAATTCACAGTCTGTCAGTTGTGAGTCTAAAGGCTCACCCACTACCCAATACACTATTCCAGCCCCACGTCTGCTTCTACAGCTGCTATACAGTATATAGCACCTTCTACTACATGCAATGACTCATAAAAAGGCACTGTTTTTGCCCCGCAGTTGTCTATGCAGAACTGCTGCTATTGTATTTACCATTGTTAATTTGACTGTACACACCTCATTCTCAATAGTTTTATGTTGATATAAATATCAAAGTATTTTTAGATTGTTTGAAAAGATATTGAATACAAAATCAATAATGTAAATAGAATTTGTCAGAATTAAAATGAATTCTGAAAAAAGGGCAAAAAAAAACTTTTGGATGCCTGGAAGACACTGCCGTGCCAAGCTGTTGAGCCTGACACTTTGTGATTGTGTCAGGCATGACTGGATGAGATCTCAAACTGTATCAACATGCAACTAGTGAACAATATGAACAAATTGCCTTTCCATTTAAAAGTCTCTCAAGTCAATCGGTGCAGTGGACAGTCTGGAATGTGTGTGTGTGAGCAAAAGTAAGGGGAGAGTTTGAAAATGGAATTTCTTCATCATCATTTCCATCAATGTGAAACAGGCCCTTTAATCCGTGAATGTATAACTTGAGAGAAAGTACCGTAATGTTTGTTTGTAGATGTCATAAGTGGTTTTCATCAATGTCGTTACAAATTACCTAAACTACGCTCAGGGTTGTGAAGATGTGGGCATGAGGGGAGGTGCCAGTGTCTCTGCTGTTTTAATAGGTGTTGCCTTGCTTCAGACAGCCAGTGGGTTTAGATCACGTTTCTCTATCATAACAATAGTTTCTTAATTGTGTATACACAGACTTTAATCATTGCAAAAATGTTTAGAATAACAACGGAAAGCTCGGATATAATAGAATCACTATTTGCAATGGCTGTGGTGTTAAAAGTAATCAGATTGAAAATAAATATTTTTTTATTAACCCAAAGAGGTGAGTTCTGAATGCATTATAGAACAGGGGGCCAGGAATGTGGATATCACTGGCACAACTCCAGAAGCCAGAACCCTAGAGAAACATTCAACACCACTCTTCAGAATCCACACTATTTCATTCATATTTCTAAACTTCCAAAGCTTTAAGGCAGAATCAGTCATCCTATTACAATATATCACACACATTACATCAGGTAAAAGAACAGATCATACTTTTCAACAGTAAAAATAGACTCAGTGAGGTAAGTAAACACACACATTTTGAATCACAACAGTTTCACAGATCCAAATGTGCACAACAGGTCATCGCAGCTGAGAGAACTGCACTGTAAGCAGATCTGACTAAATTAAAAGTGAACAATGAGAACTGGACACCCTGCTCCTAATGCAGACCACATGGGAATTTACTGGAAACAGAATGCTTTTCCCAGATGAGGAGGAGGCTGGCATCTTAGAAGCAAGATAAGATACATCGTGACCGGGCAAAAACATATTCTCGTGTCATCCAGGTGAAAAACTCTTTGGGAGTATCAATGATATTCCCACATCAATGTAACCTATATCAATCCTTACCCAAATCCTGACCCTAAAGTTCAGAAACTGTGTACAAACTACAGGAACTGTCAATATTCAACCAGGCCTGTGCATATACCAAGATTAATAGCCTTCACCTCCAGAAGACCCAGACTCCATTGCTTTTCTAGTTGCTGCCACTGGCTAAACCCTGCTCTCGGCATTGGTTCTAAGTACCATATTTATCATTAGCTGCATATCTTCCCAAGTCATTGCAATTTCAACAAGCAAGCAGGGCACAGGTGCAAAGGACGAAGTGTGCCCTCTAGTTAAAATTGGTTCTTAAGAAGCAAGGGCTTGAACTACAGGAGTTTACTATTTTAACATTTGACTGCTATGTGAATTGGATTACTCTAGGGAATACAACTTTACGCTTATTGATATACAGTATGAGATTGCGTTCATCCATCACATTCCCTTTGACGTCACACTGGAGCCCTGGCTGTTTTGATTATTAATTGCTGATATTTGAGATAACCAATCTGAAATTTTCAAATATTTCTGTAATATGTGTAATGAACTCAGTTTTTTAACTTATGTCAAAACCGTAAGTAGTTTTGATATATTATTAAATGAGAATTAAATCACTCTGTTTATTCTGCTGAGGAGTCTGGTGCAGCCTGTTGTTTCATGAGATCATTCCAACACAGAAAAATAAAACAACCCCCCAATGAGTGCATAGATATACATAGATATCCAAATTTATTCATACCCCTGTTCAAATAGGAAAAATAAACATCAAATAACAAAAAGATTTACAGATTGGAAAATGATTTTTGTTTAAAAAATCATTAAATGTCATTTTAATAGCATTGTATATAGCACAATAATATTTGTCATCATTAATTTAAGTCCAGAACACATTGAAACATTTATTCACACCACTCTAGTTAGTATTTTGTAAATCCTCCTAAAGTAGGTATAACACTGAGTAGAGGCATGCTATGAGGTTCTGGCACTAGGGTAGGGGGACCTGCCATCTTGAGAGAAAAGCACAAATGTCTAGGTGAAGATCATCAGTCACGTATATTTACTTTGTGTGCATTTCTTTGTCAATTTGAATGTATGCTTTGGCTCATTGTCATGCTAGAATGTCCACTTTTGGCCAATCTTGAGCAAAAGTCAGTGTATCTGGACACAATGTCTACCGATGTGTCGAGGTTATCATTTTCGTGATCTTGATAAGGCCTCCAATACATAACAATTTCCCCACAATATTTCACACTGGATGTAAGTGTTTCATCAACATGAGTTTCCTCTTTCTTAAACCAAACATAATGATGAGGAGCATGTCCAAAATGCCAATTTTCATTTAATGAGACCACAAGACATTGTTCCAATTGTAATTCAAATGATGTCTGGCAAAATTGAGACACCTTTTTTTGTGGTTAACCTTCAGATGAGGCTTCTTCCTTCTTCCTTGGTTATAAATGTCTCATTCACGCAGACAACAGCGAATGGTAGTTTTTAGTTATTTGTAACCTGTAGATGCCATTGTGCATTAGAGATCTCCAGCTATTTCCTTTGGATTTGAATTGCCTTTGGACTTGTTAAACCACTTTTTCATAGCCTACGATGGCAAGACACCGGATTTCCTCTTCCTGGACACAGGATGGCCACTATACCAGTATACCTAAACTTCTTATAATGGATATTACAGTAAAAATGATCAATTTGGCTTTTTCTGATTTTAGAGCCATCCCCCAACTTAAGGAGGTCAGTGACCTCCTGTGCCTGCAGTCTTCAATGGCCTCTCTGACCATAACCATGATGATAAATGTTATGACTAATGTTTTACTCTATAACCTCCTTTAATACCCAAGGGAAACAGGCCTCTGTATAGTTCCATAAGATTACATTGCGTTTCCAAAGAGCAGAATATTATTGTAGATTTGGTTTTGTTGAATTTCATTTGAAGGAATCCTTAGACAAATTAATTATACTTGATCATCTTGTTTTCTAGAATTTAACTAATTATTTATGACATTTTCTGTGGATTGTTATAATGATTACAATATTGTATAGTGCAATATTATTAGATTTTTAAAGTTAGATACATTATCCGATCCGTAACTCATTCCACTGTTTGAATTTTTTTTTCTATTTAATTTGAATAAATCCTGAGGCTGCTGTATAAACAGAGAAAGAAATCTCACAGTATTTTCACATTTTAAAGCAATCCAGCTCTCTGAAGGTTGGCTCCTCATAATGTCTCTCTTGGTTTCTACTGTACATGTATATCTTAAACTTAGTTCCCCCACCCTTAGGTTCAAAATCTAACATTTAATTTATCTAAAAAATAGAAAAAGATGTTATGAATTCCTCTTGTCAGTTTTCCTAAATGATAACCATACGCCTTTTTCTCTCACACCACCACACATCCACCCTAACACATTAGGAAATAGGCCGCTGTATTCATCTTAGAAATGCTCATATTGAATAAATTACTATAAGTTAGACTTCAAATCCTCAGGCATGTCTGCTAGCTATCACTGTTTGACGGCAGAGAGCTTTGCTTATTGGCCTTGCAGACTTGTTTTATCTTTTGTTTATAGGGAAACAAACTCCAGCAGAGTTTTGACACCAGCAGATATTCTGACCACATAGGCAGCCATGTTCTCAGTGCTTTAAATGGCCCCCAAGGAAGGCTGGAGATCACAGCAAATTGTGACTGTTTTATTTTTAATTACAATTATTATGTCTATGTAATGGCTTTCAGAGTTTATGTGGCTTTGAGTATCTCCGATGTCTGAAACAATGCTTTTGACGTGCTTTAATGGTTTCCATTAATGTGTGTAGAGACGTTTCTGGCAAATGTCACCTGTGACAGACAGTCACAAACTCTGGGTAGTCAGATCTTTAATTTAATTAGAAATTCTAACTGTGAGCTGGGCCCATACTGGGATACCTTGGGCTTCTTTAGTATTAAACAAAAAAATGGATATTTTAAGGAGATGATTCTAGCATATGCTTATTATCCCTTAATTATGTGATTGCTTGTTTGATTGCAGTGTTATTTTTCTGAATGGAGTGCTTCCTGACTAGTTTCCAATTTAAAAAAAACAAATGTGACATGCCTTTATTTCTTTGTGTGGAGCCACATGTCCGGCACATCAATGATTCACTGTGATTTCAGCAGCCAATAGCACAGGTTGAGGTTAGGCAGAATTTGGGATATTATGGCTCTCATATGCCTGACTGGCTCTGTGTACAGCTGGACTGATTATTGCACATTTCTAAGTATTATTTCGAGGTTTGCGTGTCTTAGGCTTTCCTGCCTTTTTTTTTTTTACAAATACTTGGCTTATGCCTCTGGATTAAAAAATAGGAAACAAAGTTTAAGCTATTGGAGTAAGAATTGCAATACGTGGGGAGTCTAAAATACCAAGCCAAGAAGCATATACTGTATACAGTTCTGAACAGTACAATCCACATGATTTATATAATAATAGCTACATTTTACAGCTTCCAGCAAAAACACACTCCAGTTAGCCTAAAGAACACAAAAGGGAGTGTATAGAAGAATAGACACAAGAGGAGGTTAAACAGCACATTTTCTCCTTTTGTTTTCTTGCAAATTGTTGATCCAAAAATCTCCAGTCATTTCTGAAAACTGTGTGACTCTACTTTTCAGTCATGGATGCTCAAGCCCTTAATTCCCACCAGCGTGCCTGTTCCGTTCTTGATCCTGAAAGGTGTCCCTTGAGCACTACATTTTAGGATTTTGATGGCCTGGACCATGACTCCCGATATCGTTCCCCATGTTAATGGCTAAACGTATTCTGTTCCCTGCACTTGGCATTCCTTTGCAGCTAGTAATTACTCAGGCTGCTCCAATTTCATCTCATTCCATGGCAGTAATGTCCTGTATGTAATATTCTAAATGCTTTGTCTAATGTTGCCATCTCAATTCGACTAGTTGCTTAATATATGAAGGAGATTATACAAGCCTTTAATGGGGCTTATACTTCTTCTTAACATGGTAAATTAGACCATTGTTAAATCAATATAGCACCTATAGAACTAATTGTGTACTTTAATATTTTGTTTTTTGACGATCAGCATCTCCCATGTGATACGTTTTAAGAGATAATTTACTACTAGTAAGAAATAGGGATCATTATAAACACAGATGAGATTGGAGAAGTAATAACCCCCAATTCATGCCGCAGAGCTCATACTACATTTGCCCCTTTTCTGAATGTAGGCTGTTAATTCTTCTTTCTCAGCTTTCCATCCTTGTGGTGAGTCCAAACAACCACCTCTTCTTGGCCATAGTGTTGTACCTCAGCCAAGTGGCTCAAGGCAAAGAATCTTGTACTGCCTTTGGGTAACCACACACAGATTGAGCAGCAGGGTACTGACTGTATCTCCTGAAATCAAGGAGGGCACATCTCCTCCTGCTCTCCCTCGTCAGGCTATGCAAAGGACTTTGGAACAGAAAACGACCAGGACGAGCCCAGTGTAATGTCTTTTGGCAGCCTGGGGTACAATTACAGTATGTTCTGCTATGTTGTACATGTGCTCAACACATTTTTAAAATCAACAAGGCAACAAATAAAAGTTTGGGAAGAAGAAAAAAATTCAAAATGAGTCCAACAGAAAAAAAAAACTACAGATAATTACTCCCGGCTAATTTACAAACAACAAAACAAATCTTCCCCATGAATTAACCAAAAGCCCAGAATCTCCCTTTTTTGTTCTCTTTTCCCAGGCTGTGTTTAAATGCTCAGCTCTTCTGCCAAACCCAGGCTGTCTTTGGTTTCCCATCCTCCTATAATGGGTCCCTGCCGTCCCCGGAAAACAGGCTGGGGGGAGGAGAATGGGGTGGGGGTGGTTAGAAACTTTCTAGCAGCCCAGGGAAAACAAATCTGGGCTTCAGAGGCTGGGTAATATGTGCAGGAGCAGTAACTGCCTCTGAAAGTAATGCCACCGTCATGTATCATGTGATTGTGCAGTTTTGTGTGGGTGTACAAAGTCTATGGGAGCTTCAGGGGTGCATGTGGGCATGTGAGTGTGGCACATACATTATCTTTGTGCTGAGTGTTGCATGTGTGACAGCACTGTCTGTGTGCTGTGTCTGTGTGTACTGGAGGTTGATGCGAGTGCATGCTTATGAGAGGTTGGGAAGTGGTGTTGATGTCCAAAGTTACAAACTATGAAGATGAAGATTAATTGCAGTGACAATGCCAGAGCAGATTTACCAGTTGCAGATTGTGTCTACAATTTGAATCTTCTATCTGGACAGCACTGAGAGCTGGCTGCGGCTTATGGAACCATTTGCTTAACTCCACTGTTTCTCAGGATGCAAAAATCTGCTCTGCTGTCCATCATTGAAAGGGGAGGTGTGTCACAATTAAATTCTGTCCTCCACCCCGAGAACACTGGAAATGACTGATCCTTTTTCGAAGATTCAGACCCCAAGATCAGCTTGCCAGCCTCTCCACCTAAAAAGCTTTCAGGAGATGGCTGATTGAACAAGTGAAGAAGAAAATGTGTGAAGTCTGTGCCAAGGAAAGGAAACATATAGTGGGACTTTACAGAAAGAAAAGGATCAGATTGTCCTCATAATAACATAAAGAGGGCTGCAATCAAGATGAGCCCATCTACCTATTGTGGTTGCAATAAGATAATTGATCTGAACATCTTATCCAACCATTCCCTGAAAGAAGTCAGGGTATCAGCTTTGACAAAAAGGCTCAACAGTTCCAGACTTCCACAAAACTTTGTGTAAGAAAGGACTTACATCTTCACTGGCTCTCAGATCTTGCTTCCTAATGTTGCAATGCAAAAAACATGCAAGAGCTCTTCCTGTGCATTTCGTGGAAGGTATTAAACAAATGCTTCCAAGAGAGTTTTATTGGTGCTGTGATTTATCACTCACTTCTAGAGAAGCCTAGGAAATCCAGAGATTCCAGGCGTATCCCATCACAGACACAGCTATTAAAAGAGGAACACTTTTTGCAGCATATTATTTTTTAATGCCTTGATAATTAAGTGTTTTTAATGCCTGGCTTTAAAATACATGGAAACTCGTGGAAATCAAATAACAACAAAAAAAATCTCACGCCTTCCCACAGTTTTCTGTGCAGTTTCTGTATAATGACAAGCTTTTGAAAGTTTTTAATACTAAAAGTTTTGGGAATCTGTCTCTTGTGCTATGGTTCAGTAAATTCTCCTGCTGTGATACATAAAATTTTGATGCCTTTTTCAAGAGTGCCAGTTGCTCCTTGCAGACTCTGACTGTTTCTGTATTATAAACAGCTGCATTTAGAAATCTTAAGGACTTTGTTTTTCCTTATTAATCCATAATTTCTCATAAAAACAAAAACAATACAGTAAAACACCGGTAGGTTTTCATCAAAAAGCACAATTGTCACAGACAAACACCAGACACAGGAAAAAAAATCAAAGCATTTATAAGTGGCCAGCTGTGTCAAAATCAGACACTGCATGGTTAACTTCCAATGTTGATTATCTGAATGACATGCTCCACCACAGACCACAGTTTTATCATTGTCATGACTGATCCACTGTTGGATAAAGTCCTCGGCAGGAGTCTTCCTGAATGGCCTGTCTTTGGTTATCCTCATTTAGCTGACTCTGCCAAACATTTAAATTTCATCTTGTCATGAGGTCTTCTGTTTTTTTTTTATTTTTGTATCTTGGGATCCAGTCCACTATTTCCAATCCATTTCTCTGCTCCTTCCTATTTCAACCTCTTCACTCTAAAAGCAATTAACTACTGTTCGTGCTTTTGCCTTGATGTTACTCTCTTTTCTTGTTTTTAGCATAATGCCATGCCATGTCAATTAAATGTTTTAATTTAGGATCATTAATTATTTTTATTATACCTTTCCAACTATGTCCTTCACAGGGGAGAATGAAGAAGTGTCCACAAACTCCACCAGCCTACCTACAGTGCCTTGCGAAAGTATTCGGCCCCCTTGAACTTTTCAACCTTTTGCCACATTTCAGGCTTCAAACATAAAGATATACATTTTTTATTTTATGTGAAGAATCACCAACAAGTGGGACACAATTGTGAAGTGGAACGAAATCTATTGGATTTTTGAAACTTTTTTAACTAATAAAAAAATGAAAAGTGGGGCGTGCAAAATTATTCGGCCCCCTTGCGTTAATACTTTGTAGAGCCACCTTTTGCTGCGATTACAGCTGCAAGTCGCTTGGGGTATGTCTCTATCAGTTTTGCACATCGAGAGACTGAAATTCTTGCCCATTCTTCCTTGCAAAACAGCTCGAGCTCAGTGAGGTTGGATGGAGAGCGTTTGTGAACAGCAGTTTTCAGCTCTTTCCACAGATTCTCGATTGGATTCAGGTCTGGACTTTGACTTGGCCATTCAAACACCTGGATACGTTTATTTGTGAACCATTCCTTTGTAGATTTTGCTGTATGTTTGGGATCATTGTCTTGTTGGAAGATAAATCTCCGTCCCAGTTTCAGGTCTTTTGCAGACTCCAACAGGTTTTCATCCAGAATGGTCCTGTATTTGGCTGCATCCATCTTCCCCTCAATTTTAACCATCTTCCCTGTCCCTGCTGAAGAAAAGCAGGCCCAAACCATGATGCTGCCACCACCACGTTTGACAGTGGGGATGGTGTGTTGAGGGTGATGAGCTGTGTTGCTTTTACGCCAAACATATCGTTTTGCATTGTGGCCAAAAAGTTCGATTTTGGTTTCATCTGACCAGAGCACCTTCTTCCACATGTTTGGGGTGTCTCCCAGGTGGCTTGTGGCAAACTTTAGACGAGACTTTTTATGGATATCTTTGAGAAATGGCTTTCTTCTTGCCACTCTTCCATAAAGGCCAGATTTGTGCAGTGTAAGACTGATTGTTGTCCTATGGACAGACTCTCCCACCTCAGCTGTAGTTCTCTGCAGTTCATCCAGAGTGATCATGGGCCTCTTGGCTGCATCTCTGATCAGTCTTCTCCTTGTCTGAGCTGAAAGTTTAGAGGGACGGCCAGGTCTTGGTAGATTTGCAGTGGTCTGATACTCCTTCCATTTCAAGATGATCGCTTGCACAGTGCTCCTTGGGATGTTTGAAGCTTGGGAAATCTTTTTGTATCCAAATCCGGCTTTAAACTTCTCCACAACAGTATTACGGACCTGCCTGGTGTGTTCCTTGGTCTTCATGATGCTCTCTGCGCTTTCAACAGAACCTTGAGACTATCACAGAGCAGGTGCATTTATACAGAGACTTGATTACACACAGGTGGATTCTATTTATCACCATCAGTCATTTAGGACAACATTGGATCATTCAGAGATCCTCGCTGAACTTCTGGAGTGAGTTTGCTGCACTGAAAGTAAAGGGGCCGAATAATTTTGCACGCCCCACTTTTCATTTTTTTATTAGTTAAAAAAGTTTCAAAAATCCAATAGATTTCGTTCCACTTCACAATTGTGTCCCACTTGTTGGTGATTCTTCACATAAAATAAAAAAAATTATATCTTTATGTTTGAAGCCTGAAATGTGGCAAAAGGTTGAAAAGTTCAAGGGGGCCGAATACTTTCGCAAGGCACTGTACATTTGATTGACATTTGATTTAATTTGATTTGATTACATTACTTTTTTATATTTACATTTACAATTACATTTGATCACACCCGAAGAAGACTCCTTATCCGAAACTTGGTTTTTTTCTTCTCTTTCAGCATGGAATAAACATTTACTTGTTCCTTTGCAGCTAACGCAGCTACCTACTTGAACTACATTTAATTAATTAATTATTGCACAATTGGAAGCGATAGCCCTGAGAAACCCTTAGGCCCAAACTCTACCCTCGGTGGCACTCAACCAGCTGTTTGCGGCCACAGTCAGTGTCTGGTGAAATCACCCAGGCTCGAACCCGTGATCATGCAGCTCAGCCTATGCTTGGAAAAGCAACCTTACAGGAGGCCTTTTCATCTTTGGTTCTAGTATCATTAGTGTACCCAGAGTTTATGCTAAAAGAAGACTTTTCTTCTGGAAAGACTGTCCTTCACACAAAAGGAATACTTTCCTTCTTTTGTATTCCATACCAAATTCCCAGGAGCAAAAAAACTTTATTTTAGAATACAGCTGAAATAGCATGATTTTGAGAAGCACATCAGATGTTTTATATCTGTTATTTTCATTACTTGAATATTGCTATATTGCACAGGAGACAATGAAAATAAAAACAAGTGAATGAATTGCATGACAATTTAAACGTCCTCTGAACTACATGCCTGAAAGAAAGACTGGATTTCCAGCTCCTGCTGCACACTGAATTTGGACATTGTAGAGACCATAATGCCAAACACCAGAACTGACGTTATCTATAGTTTTGGAAGGGTATGTGGGCAAGATATGGATAGATCATTAGACCTCTGAAGATGAGAAAGGAATAAATTCCCTTTGACAGAAAAAATGCATTTAAATAGCAGGATTAACAGGGATTTAAACAACATTTTACTCAGAATTTACAGATGGCGTGATTGGTCACAGTTCATACCAGTCTCAGTGGACAAATATCCAGCAACAGTGATGCTAACATTATGCATTTTTCTTAAAGACAAATTAAGAAAGTGGTGATAAATTAACCTTATACAATATTGTGCCCTAAGTAAATGAGTATATGTTCAAAACAATCTCTTTACCTTTGTTTAAAATAGCAAAATAGGTATTTTAAAAGTTGGGGTCCACAGATTCTTCCTCAGGGCTAAATAGCTAATTTTGAAACCAGACCCAGCGTAAAAAATCTCATGCCTTTATTCTTTCCTAAACCTGAAGGTGGGGCCTTTCAGTCAGTCATGTCTTTTTACGCTCTTTGAAGGATTAATGCTAAAGGATTTTTTTACTGAATTATACTTGCCCTTGCATAAGATAAGATAAGATTCTTACCTTGATTCTTAGGTACGTGCACCATTGTACACAAGTGGGCATGGTGATAGCTCTTTCAGAGAATAAGTGCTTAATCTGAAATTTAGCAAACAAAATCTCAGATTTAAATGGCTGGTCATATCAGGAGGTATACTTGGATGAAGATGAAATATTAAAACGTAGTCTATATTTTTTTCCTGGCGGAGCATGTTCCTGTTGTTATGCACCTTTTGCTACATTCCATCTGAAAGTCTGAAAGCACATCAAGTCAAGAACCCTGCGACAGATTATTATTGAAAAGAAATATTGAAATAGCACAGGCACCAGACTTTGTTTCAGAAAAGGCCATAAATCCTAAATATTCACAGGCATATTTTTCTTTCAGGGGATTTATGCAAGGGCAGCTGGTTTAATATGAGAGCTCAGATTTCCATATTGTTATCTATAAGGTAAATGAAAAGAGGTTCTTGAGGTTAAATAGTCAGTTCTGACACCAGCTTGTACAAGCAAATTCTTACAGTTAGATATAAAAACACCCGCACTAGTTCCACATGCTGTCTTTAATGTGTCTTGATCAGTTTGGTAATTAAGGAAGAACATGGCAATATCTTAATAGACAAGAATTTACTTAAACTACATTACAAGCACACTGTGCAGAGTACACAGAAATATTTACAGACACCCATGTACAATTGAAGTGACTAGCCTTTGGTTTCATAAGTGACATGCTGGGGGTAGGAGTCCCCACTGCAGACGCTGTTGTTTATCCCAGTTGCTCCACTCCACCCAGCTATATGAATGAGGATCAGCATTGCTGGGGGCTGATCCCTGTGAAAGACTAGTGTTCCTGTCTCAGAGTGGGGGGAGTCACATGTTCTCACATCCACTTGACACATGATGTCACAGAAATCGGGATAAACTTTGACCAAATGAGCCACTGTGCCTCAGGTACGGAAATCACTTACTTATGAACAGAATAGTTGGAGCATGTTCCAAAGCCTAAAACAACTACACCCAGTCTTCACACAATCAATCACCAACACTCACCATCCTAAGACACTTAGAAGTAGACGCAAATCTTTATCTTATAAAGTACAGCGTTTTTTTAAAGTAATCTTCCGAAGTTCACATTCAAAATTGATGGCAAAAACATACATCTGTAAAATAATGTTCTAAATAACGGCAAGAATGACAAACTTTGCCTGGTGGATTTAAAAGGGAAATTAATTTTTTTTTCGCAAATATGGAAATACACTTCATTTTCCTTTAAAGTTCCTCCATTTCCATTATTCATCATGACGGCTTTCTCTGAAAAGACACCATAAGCTTGACAGATAATCATTGCAAGCAAGAGGCTTATTAAAATGTACAGTAAACATATAATAAACAACTTTTTTCCTTTTCCTCAGACACCCAATTCACTCGAGGAACAATATTTCATTTCAAGCATTGCAAGGTGTGTTTGGAAAGTTATGATTAGACTCCAGACAAGTTAAAGAGAGATGACAGGGCAAAAGAGAGAGAGAAAAAGAGAGGGTGTAGACTTTAGCTCCATTAGTAAGTACACACTCCTTTATCGTAGGAGACAGGGTCAACTGTGAAGATTAGCTTACATTAGTAAGAGCAAACTCTCAAACTAGAAGAGTGGAGTGGGTCAACTGTGCATATTAAGTTACATTAGTGAGAAGACAGTTTGATAGCATGAGAGACATGGGGTCAGTCCCTCAGATTATCTTCCATTAGCGCAAGGGACAGCTGTGAACCATAACAAAGCAGGACTAAATTGTATAAATTAATTTAGCTCAGTGAAAGCGCACACACACTCTCTCTCTCCATATTAATGTGGTAGATGCCTCTCCGGCGATTATTTATAACTCAGTGGGATTCTCTGAGGAATTTCGTGATTCCCCATGGGTCCCCTCTTCCAACTCCCTTGGAACTCCAACCTTCCCCAGCATGGCCAGTCCCCCCTAGAGAACCCCCCACTTGCCCCACGCTCCCTGCGCCATGCTGTTCAGCCTTGTCATTGGTGTCAAGAGCGGTGCTCTGGAATGTGTTGTGTGTCAGCGTTGACACCCTTTACACGTTCGGCTGTTCCTGTCTCAAAGCTGAACACCAGAAGAAGGATTGTGACAAGCTGGACCTCTGCATGGCTCAGGGAAAGACTGAAGGCTGAAGGCCACGTCTTCGAAAGGGTGGCTCGGATTTACTAAATTAACACAAGATAAAGGTTCCAGCAAATACATTGTGAGAAGCTCAACACAAGTCCGAAACAATGTTTGCAAAAGCACTTTAAGACAACAACATCAGTGCTCATCTCTAATAACCCAAACTAATTATGCTGCTTTGATGCCTGTTGAACCTCAGGCCATAATGTCTTATAAAAGTTGGAAGCATAACCTGAATATGCACCTACATTCTCATATCAGTCCATTCCAAGGGAGCCAGCACTGCAGCCACAATAACCCCCAACTGCAATAGCAATATATTTCCAGTTGTCTGTTCCACACAGTGTCGGCATTTTGCTATAGATCTGGCTTCATCAGGGGAATGGCTGATTTGAAAAAGGTGACCTGTTCGCCATTTAAAGTTACGGCACAGTTACACCATGTGTAGCTTGAATGAATGGCTTTATTTTCCAAACTTCTGCTCAGCCCGCTTTGCTTTCTGTTGCAGCACTAATGAAATAATAGAAGCAGACTCCTTTCACAGTCTCCCATTTCCTCCCCAGACTCTCTGCTTTAGTCACCATAATGGTGTTAAATTCCATTTGGTGACCTGTTGTTGTGCTTTGTCACAATGCCTATATACTGTAGTTTGTCCCTGCTGCAGCTCTGAACTCTGCAGTCTCCCTCTGCATGACAAGATGTCACCACAGTCATCTGTTTTCTGCACAAAAAGGCTTATAAATGGAAAGGCTTCAGAGACATTCAGAAGTCTTCTGTTTTTAAATGAGGACCTTGGCACTGGTGGAATTGCCCTGCTTCACTTCTGTTCTTTGTGGAATAAAAACTGCTTCTTATTCCTGTTTACACATCTTCTCTGTAACAGACGTGGTCACGAGTCCATGTTTCAGCTTCCTTTCCCACCCAGTGAAGATCAGGCATATTGTTTCAACACAGTGAGTATGAAAAGGGCAGAGGGCACACTAGCCTAACTGGTGCGCAGAGAAAGCTAAAGAAAGGGGCCAGCATTAAGGCAGCTTGCATTTCAGGCTTGTCTGCACACTAATTCCTAGTACAGTTATTAAATACACAGGAAATTACAAGAGACCTCTCAACCTCCAGTCCCAGTGGAACCTTTTCTTTTAAAGCAGTTCATTTGTCATTTTAGTTCCCTTTTTTCTTAGTCTTTTTCCAGTCCTCTTATTCTGTTCTGGCTGGCTGGTTTTTAAGTGACATTAAAATTTCATTAAAGACACACAGTTGGCGGAGCTGTTGGGGAAGGGGCGTGTAACCACTCGTTGACAGGACCTGACTACATCATCACCAGAAACAGAATTGTCCTCATTATCAATGTCTGAGGCATACAGGGGACATGTTGCACCCACAGCACATGGACACTCTACATTACAAAGGCTAGCCAGAATATCAGGACCTTCCAGCACAATGAGCCGGCTCCTTCAGTGTCAAGCAACGTGTGGCTGATTTGAGGAGCAGGGCACAGAGTTCCATCACCACCACCTTCATCCCCACATCTCCATCCTGGCTCAAAACTGTGGACCTGGCAGAGCTTGCCATTCCATTCCAGGGTTGATTTAACCTCAATGGGAGGTGATCAATGGGAGCTAGCAGTGCTCAAGCAAGTGGGAGCAAGTTGCAGATATTTCATAGGACTTGTGCAGAGACAGAGCCTGTCCCTGCAAGGAACAGACGCAAGCCGTTCACCCTGTAAAGGCAGACACTGACACATGCCAGGGAGAATATTCCCAGAAGCCAATTAACCTATCAGTAAGTCTTTGGACTGTGGGAGGAAACTGGAGCACCTTGAGGAAACCCATGCAAACATGGGGAGAATGTACAAACTCCACACAGCGAGGCAGCAATGCTAACCACAGCTCCATCATAATACTCTATATTATAATTATAATATAATACTTGAGTGTTTCTGTAAGAACAGGAACACAGTCTGTACAACCAGGGCATCAATGTTGAGGTTAAGTTTACACTTAGGACTATTTAATACACTGCAGAATGAAGCAATGGTTCCACCAATGGCTCGCTCTGCTACAGCAGAATATGACATATATAATGCAGAGGCCATCTTATCTGATTTAGCTGTTCCTCATTCTGGTTGCTAACTGCATAATATAAAGCAGGAGGGTATATTCCTGCACAAAAAAATGAAATGCAATAAAATGTTATTGCTGTGACGTGAGAATTCTATCTCTGCCTGCTTTATACTGGCAGACAGCATGACTCTCTCTTATTTCAAGGTGTTTCACAATGAGGCTTCACAATATAGAGGACATCATCACTATGAGCGGCTGAAGTGATAGCAGGAGACCCACAGCAGTGGGGAAGAGGGATGAGGCTGTTAGGCTTATACCTTAGAAGGTTGTGGGTTCAAATCATGTATGATTCAGTGCTGTTGTTCCCCCGTGCAATGCACGTCACTCCGACTCAGATGTTCTGCTGTCTAAGCGTGCTCTTTCCAGTGCGTCATTGTGACTTGGTTATCAATGGGCCAAACACCGCTTCTAACTGGTTCTTCCAATATACGGTTTTGGGGAAGTAGGATCCTATATCAGCAAGCAAAGAGTGCAAGTACACCCCAGACAGGATGTCACTCCATTGCGCAGAAGACACATAATCACTCATACAATCACACCCAGGGCCAATTTTCCAAGAAGCCAATTAATCTATCAGTATGTTTTTGGACTGTGGGAGGAAATCAGAGTACCTGGAGGAAACCCATGTGAACAAGGGGAGAACACACAAACTCCATGCAGAGACCCAAGAGATATAAGGCAGGAATGCTAACCACTGCACCACCATGCCTCCTATACTACATCATATTGGCCTTAATTTACACATTGCTAAGGAGAGCTGTCATTTGAGGAGAGGTTGTAAACAGATACATAGTGTATTGTTTTTCTTTCCTAGAACTTGTATGATTAGTATCGACTGAAGTGATTTCCTTGGGTTTTTCAGAATGCTGAACTATGTTTTATGAAACTCACAGCCCCACCTGTGAAACTGTATATACATTTTGTAACTAACTGTGGAATTGACAATGTCCCAAGATTCAAAATATATTTCCTGATTCAATGATGAAAAAGTTACTTACAAATTTTACAAATAAACAAATGATTCCTGTTTCCAGAACGAATGAAGCAAGAATTATATCCTGGAAGGAGTGTGTGAGACATCCTTTGACCCTCATAGATACGGCAGCCATAGTGTGCCAGAACGCTCACCACACATCAGCTATCAGTGTGGAGGAGAGCAGAGTAATGAAGCCAATTCATAGATGGGGATTGTTAGGAGGCCATGATTGATAAAGGCCAATGGGAAATTTGGCCAGGACGCCGGGGTACACCCCTGCTCTTTTTCGAGAAACGCCCTGGGATTTTTAATGACCACAGAGAGTCAGGACCTCGGTTTTACATCTCATTCGAAGGACGGGGCCTGTTTACAGTATAGTGTCCCCGTCACTATACTGGGGCATTAGGACCCACATGAGCCGCAGGGTGAGCGCCCCCTGCTGGCACCACTAACACCTCTTCCAAATAAGCCTCCATAGTGCCGCCCCCTGACCAGTGGATGTATTCACAGTCCGTTTTAACTGCAGCTCATTACAGAGGGGAGCACCGCACATCTGGAGAGAACAAACCACTGGCAGGTTTTACTACACGTGTAACACAACCACAAAACATTTTTATCACCTCCCCCATACTCGCCTCACTCTCAGCCCCGCTCATTAGTTAGGGAACGGAAATGAGAGTCCGTAAAAACCCAAAGCATCATTAAACGTTATAAAAAAATACATTTAGAATGACAAAAAGCCTTGTAAAAATAGGCTGGAAGACAGCCAAAGAACCTTTTTTAATTCATGCAGCTGGCCTTATATACTCAGGATAGAAATTAGTTCTCTAAAGATCTAATTTATAAAAGAAAACGTATGCACACATACAGTATGTACACTAAAGTTACACATTATCGCCTGTTGTTAATTATGTAACACTGACCAATTAACCTGCCTGTGTTCTAAATTCACCTCCGATTCCAATAAATATTTGGATGAAGTAAAGTTTATTTGGCAGGTTTTGGCTATGACATCACTCTGTCATGTGCACACCCTTTTCTGCCAAGGCAGTGAGAAAGTCAGAGAGTTCAACAGATGGCAGCATGATTTCCAACCTTTGACCTTTAATGCTTTAAACACACTGGGCACCTTAGATGTCTACCACATCTTTCCTTGCAGGCTTTCCTTCCTTCCCCCATCCAATTTTCAACTCTTGAGTCTTGATCAACAAAAGGTGCAACTGCTTCGATACACAGCAACTTGTTTTTATTATTTTTTTAATCAATTTACCGTGAATTATCTTACATTGAAGGTGTTCTTCCATCAGTTCATGGCTCATAATAAAGCTTAAGTTAAGAACACAAAAATTAATCCATGGTTGATTGTTATTAGTTTTATATGACTCTAGAAATACAAATATATCCTGTCACCATAATTTGGGCCTTAGAATTTCTGATCTACCAACAGCACCACAAAAGCAACCTGATTTTCCTTAGTGATCTCCTGTCTCAGTAGTAAAGTGTTTACACTTTCTTAGCAGTAGAGATAAGGATAGATGTTAAAACCCTATCTTTTGATTTGAACCAGTGACTAATGATATTCACCAATTACAACTACAGGCCATTGGGCTGCTGAATCTGTTCTATAATAAAGATAGATCCAAAACTGCACCTATTTAGGTAGTAATGCTCTTTGCACACAATTGCTAATTGAACAATCAGTACACCCAGATTGAAATTAGAAATCAACCATTTTTGTGCCAGTGGACAGGTAGTGGAATATGAGCTCAGATTAGCAGTTTGTAGTTTCTCTTATGATATCTGTGTTCATCCTGATGTTGGTTCTGTTATGCTTTTCAGTTTGTTATTTCTTAGGTGAACTGGAAATAAGTTTGAGGAGTGACTCATCCTACTGAGACATAATGCAGAATTCTGTTTTCTTTCTTAATTTCTGTTTGTTTGACCAAATATGTGCATTGATCAATTGGCAGCTTGCTGTTGATCTCAGGAGCATGCCTAGCTAAGTGATGACAAACCTAGAAAGTTAATAAAGATTTTAATGAGTCACAAAGCTATGCTGCTCTAATGGGTAATTGTTTCCATGTGTCTTTGACAATGACTATGAGCAGAGGAGTCCAAATTCCCTTCACAATCAGAATAAACACAGGTCTCCTACACAAAGACCTGTAGCCATCCAAGGAATGCTTCTGTTTATTTGTTTTTTTCTCTGTTCTTTAGATAAATGGGCATATTCGCTTATAAAGAGTTATTTAAAATGTTTTGTAAAAGTCTGTTTAAAAGAATAAATCAAAGCTTGAAATCGTTAGACTTGCCCAAGGCTATTGCTGCATTTTTTTAAAACAACATTGCAGAGCAGTTTGAACTTCCCCAAATTAATAAGAGAAATATGGGCACTGCTGTAGCTCAACTAGACAAAGGTAAGAGCTTTTGGAATAAAATCATGTTGTATTTCTGAAAGCTGTTCGGTTCTCTATTTTAGCATGTTGTAAACTTCTGAGACTGGAACCTCTCATCAAACCAAATTTCCAACAGTATTTAAATCCAATTTACTATTTATGGATTTTCTTATTTTTGGCTAACTTTATGATTCAGACTATTGAAAATGTCTTAGAAATTACATTGAGAAAGAACATTGGTTCTTTAAAGAACATGTTATTGGTGGTTGATGTGCATATGCTCCTATACACAGAGGCTACAGTATATACAATTTATCAATATAGTGTTTTAATGCACAAGTGTTTTACATATATGAACTGAAAAGATCATTGCTGTAAATTAAAATGAACAGAAAATAACTATTGCTAGCCTGGTAATATGAACAGTCAGCTTCGCTGATCTGCACTGTCCTTTGCAAAATTCTAAAGGTTGCTAGTGCCATCCTGGTGCCATCACTAGGCTCCTGTAATAGAACTTTCCAAAGTGCCAGCATGCAGTTGGCTGAGGAAATAATTGCTAATACTTGGAACTACTGTACATAAATGTGTTTTTAAAAAATATCCTTCAAACAGTGCTTGGTGTGCTTTGACTACAAATAAAACCAAAAATTGTTGCGGCTGAATTATAGACACTTTCTGAGGTTTTACACTTGAAGTAAAGTCTCTCATAAGAAATACTGTGCTGTTATAAGATGAAGACTTTAACGTGTTTTAGCGTGACGCAATGCCCATTGAAAAAAAGTTTAAGACACTCATTTGAAATGCTTAGGTGAAAACTGGCAGCATTGCACATATTTGATTTGAAAGGAGAAGGCTGTTCTGACTCCACCTTTCTTATTATTTTTGGAGCAATCATGGAGCGAAATAATTTATAGAAATGTGATTGAGGTGTGTTTATTCAAGTGTGCAACACTAAAACTTCCTACCTTCTACACTGCAGCAAATGCTGCCATCAGAGGGACTACAGTAATAAATCAGAAAAACAGATAACAGAGCCCTGTGCAATGAGGAACATCTTACAATACCTTTCTATGTCAGATAAAAGCTTTCAATCTAGTCATAGTACATAAACACAGCTGTGAATTGTGTCTAGTTGTTTGCAAGCCAACTTTACCCAATTCTTGTAACTTGACACATCATATCTCCACTATTAATGGCTGTTTTTATGTAATTTGGATTTTTTACATTCACAAGCTGCTTTTGTTACAGATGTAACTTTATTTGCAAGAATATATACATTTTGTTAACCTTTGAAATGCCCAAGACTGAGTGTTTTATTTAGTCTAAAATATCTGTTATACATGCACTATCAATGCCCATTGAAACAGTTTTTTTTATTATTTCTGTATACTTTCCTCAAGATACTCACCCCCCTACCCACACACACAATTCCCAGGAATTCGGAGCTGGGCCAGATGGTGAACATAATGTCTCATACAATAATTTCAGTCTTCAATGTGGTATAGGCTACGATACTGAAAGTCCACAAGCGACATTTCACATAGGAAGAGAAAGAAAACGCAGGGAATTTATTGTTCCAGTAAATTATAGAGATCTCATTATTAAAAAATAAGACACTCTGCTTGCTTGTGTCTAGATGTCACAAATACATAAACACTTCAGACTATATGCAGTCCTTGGGTAGTTTGAGACATCATTGTTTCCTTTTGGACAGTGTAAGATCTTCCCTATGGATAATCAATGACCTGTGACAAAAATGGCATAGTGCCCCCACGTACAATACCTGCATACAAGGTTTTCTTAAAAAATAAGTAAGAGTCAATGGCTGTGCCTGGATGTGTCTGTTTGATGAGGATCAATCACCACAGTCCGTTAACATCAGTCACAGATGCCAACATTTCAGAATTATTGTCTTTCTTAAAATGTATTAATATTTACAAAGCATTTCTTTGTCTATAGTTAACAGTCAAGTAAACTGACCGAGGAGTTCAGGAAAATACTTTATAGTACTGTCAATGTACAATATTATTGGAATCTCCCAACATGTAGAAAGTAAAAATGCATTAAGCCTATTTTATTAATAATATGATCATTTTATTATACTGTGTTCATTACTTCATTGATGCCACAAGCTGATGCTGACAGCCAACCACTTCAAGAGACAGTACACCCCTGACAGTGACAGAAAAGGTCATTGTGAGGTTCCAGAAGAACCAGTTTCATGTAGTCATCTTTGATAATGTCTTGGATAAATCAGAGTACCTAATTTAAAACCTAAACTAAGATGTTGTGAAAAATAACCACGTTAGAATTTCCAGAACTAAGCAGTTCCAGCCTTCTCCAGCTCAATACTGAGGGCCGCATTCAAAGAATTAAATCTAACAACAACTTAGTCAGCAGCACTCGGCACTGGAGATCTTTCTCCAACACTGTCATTATCTGAGTCCAAAATAGTGGTTATTTTGCATCTTTTCAAAGTGTTCTCAGAATTGCTGTGCTTGCTGATGACTGATCTTTTCTTTTAAATACAATTAATTCGTTTTGTTTGTGATAAGTGACATCTATTGGTGTAAAGTGTGTAAAAAAATCATTATTCCTCACTCCAAAATCCTACACTGCTCCTTGTCCCTCTGTCCTTTCACTTTCTTCACTTTCTTGTCCTATTCCGCTTTCTCTCCTTTCTCTCACTTCTCTCTACTTTCTTATCCTTTTCTCTCATCTACCCTTTTCTGTCCCCCTCTTTTTCTCCTCTCAGCCCTCTTTCCTGCCCAATCACCCCTCTTCTTCCCACTTCATCTCTTCCTCTGCTCTCTTCCTGTTCTCCCCTTTTCCACCTCTCTCCCCACATCTGCACTGGAGAAGAGGATTCACTGAAGAAGAGGAGAGATCAGGAAGCAGGTGGAAGGCTCTACTGTTACCCCCTCCACTGTTATTAGCACAGATCAGGCCTCATGCTCCAGTGGACTGAGAGAAACCCTCTCCCTGAAATACCATTAATGTAACAGTGGGATTTCTCCACAGTCCAGGCAAACCTGCAAACACTTACTGCATTATGTGTGCAATTACGTTCTCGCCCTCCCTAATCCCTCGGCCCAATTATCCCACCATGCCTCTAATCTTTGCATCTCAAACACTTTGACTGATTTCTTTCTTTTTCCCTCAATCCTCTCATTATTCATGGCCATGAACCATCACTCTCTGTCTTCTAGATTCTCCTTTTTTTTAAAAGAACACAGCACACCGCTGGAACATCACAAGAATAATCCTCCCTGTGTCGAGTCAAACAGAGCGATGAGCACAGCTCTCTCAATTGCTGCATGCAGCTTTAACGAAGGGGTGTATGCATGTGGAACAAAGATCATGGTGGAACTAGAGCTAATACAGTTTCTTTTGTTGCATAGAATATAAGAGAACAGACTAATGGCCTTCATTTTCTGGGGGGGTTGTACACCTGACATTGCCTCAACACTCACCTGTTCATACTGTTCTTGTAGCTCCTGCAATCTTCTTCTGTGTCAAACTGATCTCTCCACAGCGTTGAAATAATGGCATAGGACAGGAAGAAAGGCCGTTAATGAGGGGCCAAAAGATAAAAGTTTCAGGAAGTAAAGGAGCTTAAAGATACAGTTCAATAGGAACATTGTATAACCATTCATAAGTGTATTTTTTTAAAAGCTGAAAAAATCTTCCAAACATCAAGATGACAAACGCACTATTCCTGGTCCTGCTAATAAAAAAAAAACAAACATGTGCAAGGAAAAGATTTGAATTGTAATAAAATTAAATGCTATAACATAACATTTATAAAGGGTAGCAGACCATGCAGATGATAATAAGGTGTTAGATGATTTGTCTATACCTTCACCAGTACTGCAGATCAGATCAAGTTTGGTTAGACATTTAGGACCTATCTTAACAGGACATGTCACATGTGTGAAACCAATGACCCTCTTTATTAAACCAAACTGATAACCAAAAGGTTTTAGTGTTAAAATGTTCCTCAAAGACAATCACAGAGAGGCCACCACCTACACATACAGCATGAACACAGAGAGTCCACATCAAGGATATGTGGATAGGAAACCACACTACTTGAGTTTTTAAGGTTCTTTATGTTTTCACTCCACCTCTGATTCTAATTACTTACATTAATGAAAGAAAATATTTGAATACATTGAATGCCACCTGTATTTCAGGCCTTAGTCAATAGTTAATTTAAAAAACCTTTAAAGTTCACAGAAATCCAAATTTGAGGTCTGAAGTTTCCCATACCTGGTCTACAGTAATAATCAGAAATTACATTTTTTATAAAGAAAAAAAAACACGCTGTATGCTTCATACCCCTTCTACGATGAAGTTTATATATTTTAAATGGAGTTTTGTCCACAGCATTGAGTCAATTGAAATAACTGTTACACAATCTTATATGTAACATCTTTACAGTACATTTCATGTGAGACCTGCTCTCTATAAAACAAAGCTTGTATATTTGATTCCCAGACTTGTTCTTGCATATTCTGTGACTTGATAATAACATATATGTTGAAAAACTAAACATTAAAAAAATTGATCATGAGCACTGCAGGCAATTTCGCAGAAAAAAAACAAAGGACATATGATAGAAGAAACATGCAAAGTGCAAATGTTTAGAAGTCTGTTTAGCAGATTTCATTAACTATAACATGTTCAGTTTATTTTAAACACTGGAACATTACTTATTCATTTCTAAACAAGTTTCTCACAAGACAGTTAAAATGTTGCCTTTGCTACAAATCACATGATTTATTGAAGCCAGCTTTTCTGTGCAAATGTCAATACTTGGTGTATCTATCCTAAACTCAGACAAAAGCAATTAATATCTTGATATTATCTTCCATGACACCCAGTTCTGTTAAAACCTGTTACTGTGAGGAAACAATCATTCAGGTTATCCTTCCAAAACTGACAATCCTGTCACTGGGTCATCACACGATTCATTTGTCTGCCTCGGGAGGGAATTCCTATCAGCTGGTAGTGCTTCTGTTGTTTAGTAAGAGTTGACTCATGGATAAGTCACATCACACTCCCAGAGCACATTCCATCTAAATGAACCATGGCTCCTTGTCAACCTCATGCATCTTTTATGTGTACACACAACACCTTTGTAGATCTCACACAGCACCTTTGTAAACTCACAAGCTCAGCTTTCTTACCATGTGTTGTCAAGTGTTTTGGGCCCCAGTGCTCAGGTGTTATGAATAGAACAGGGGACGGGACATGAGCGCCACCATTTTCGACCGCATCTCACGGTCTTTCACAGAACATTTGCAGGTACAAAAAACTAGGACTGTAAAACATAATATAGAGTGTTATGTACAAAACGATATTGATCAGTGCAATGATATCACATAATACAACAAAAAAGAGAGGTTCAGTAATATGATACTAGAATAGGTCATAAGTTAGGTACAGTAACTGAAGCAAAAGCTGAATAATACAAGGCACGGAATCTACAATCAAATATTGTCAGATCTACAGTAAAGGTCTGAAGAGGTGTGTCTTAAAAAGGAGTCAAAGGGATTTTTGGTTACAATTCCAAATTGGGGATGAAAAGTTTCTGGTAGGTACGCTTTTTTATATAAGCACAATTAACAATTTTCTGGATTGTAGCTAAAGCTTCATCATTTCAACCCTTCAGAACCTGTTACTTCATCATTTTGTGCATTATATGCCAGGGACCTGTGCAATACACTTATATTTATATTCATATTGTGCAATACGACTTGTTTGTGTACTGTTCTGTTCTGGTTTGTTCTTTGTGTGTTCTGGACTGTGAGTAACTCTTCTTAGTGCACTTCTCACTGTACTGATTGTATTGTATGTATTGTATTATTATTATTGTATCATTCGTTACAGTGTGGCTGTGTTGTCTGTGTTAAGCTGCTGTTGCACTGCAATTTCCCTCACGAGATCAATAAAGTATCTATCATTTTAATTCATCTTGAAAAGTCTTGTCATGCATGTGAAGGTCCCATAATACGTAATACTTCCTCCAGACAACTGCTGAGTATTACATTTGGAAACTAACCCCTTGGTCGTGACAACAGGGTCTTCATACTCTGAGAACTCAGTTCAGGATGTGGAGAAGACTGGTTTGTATCTGATGAGATCCAAGTTCTGCACAGGATCCCTAACTGCTTTTCAGCAGCTGGTCAGTGCCTCACACACACCTACGCCTTTTTCTGCTGGACATGCTTGACCTACAACACCTAGAGTGGAGTTTTTAACCCAGCTAACAGGCAGTCAGTGCTGCCGCAGGTGACTTCATCGCCCATCAGGCAGCTGTGATCACTTCCATGCAGGCCTCTGAAATACAAGCCCCTTTGGTCTCCGCAATGTGGAAAATTTGGCTGAATGGCAATAAAGCAATCTGTCAGAGGAGATGTTTGTTTTCCCTTCACTCTATTTTCTTCCCAGCAATCATGAGCAGACTGCGCTGTTGCGCTCTTTTAGCAGAAGAGTTTTATAAGAATCCTCCCCCCAACCCTCACTACCACTGAAAAAGGCGTACCAGCAACCTAACATAAGGCAGGTGCCAACGTCTGCCAGGCCTTATACAGAAAGGAAACCAAGGTAATGCTTTTGTTCTGTGCCACAACATTTTTCTTATTTTTATCCTGGCAGTCCTGTCCAGGAGTCTCCTGTTGTTCCTGCGATGGAGGGTCCCTGGGGATCCACACAGTATTGGTAATACAGACCATCTGACACCTGTCAAAACAACCCTGTTAGCAGAGCGATGAGGCCTGTCAGCCCTAGAAGCATACCCCCCCCCCCCCCCATCACCCTCTCTCTCTCTGCCTGTCATTGCTAGCCTCCTGCACAGAAGTACACACAAAAACGTGCCTCACCTTCTCTATTGGTCTTTCTTTCGCTCTCTCTCCATTTCCTTCTCCCACTCTCTCCCTGCCTTTACTGTGAACCCTCCAAACAGAAATTTGTACAGCCACAGAAATGCACTTCCTCTTACAATTGCACATATGCTACCTGTCGCTAACAGTTTGTGTCCAGAAATGTACATTTTTCAACAATCAGGGTGGCATAGTCACCTGTTCTTTACCTAAAGATCTTTGTTGTCAGGTGTGAACAATAATACTGGCCTTCTGACACATATTCTGCATTTTTGAGTTGTCAGGTTTTAGATCACTGTGACACAGGCACTAATTGCCCAGTTTTATTAGCTTGGCTTTTCCAAGCAGTGCTCCCGTCTTCCTTGTTTTGCCAAAGGAGATAAGTAGAGATGAGTGGGGGACAGAAGTCTTCTGATCACTTCACATTATGTAGGTATGTTCGCTCTTCCCAAAATTAGGAAATCTCTGTTAAATTGATATTTGTTCTCAGTGGAAAGAAATTTAGGGTTTTCATGAACAACATGAGTTAAGATTCCATCAACTTAATTTGGAGAGAACACTGTGGACCTTGTAGTTCAATCCCACAAACCTCTGTCCCCATTACAAGTGTTCCTGTTAGAAGAATGGACTAGGATTGGGCTACAATTACTTTAAAACCTTGAGGAATATGTGAAACATCCCAGTCAAGCTTTTGTTATTGTTCTCACAGTGGTCTAATGCATTACTTGGTGCGTGTTCCTAATATTTTGGCCAGAGTGTGTTTGTATGAATTTCTTACTTATTCTTATCAGTCCTCAAATGGCTGTAAACTACTCCCAGGCTAATGCACTGTAGCTGTCGCAGGGACAGCATTAAGGACAGAATAAATTGAGAATGAGTGATTGGGCCTGTGATAGTGCAGCTGTGTAAAACACATGGGTGTCCCTGTGACTGGAACCCTGATGCTGCTACTGCATTGATTGAACTGGTGGAAAAAAAGACCTAACTGGCCGTGGGAAAGTTTCACTAAATGCATAAATGGGCAAATAATTTCCCTTATAATCTTTCTTGTTAAAGATCTCAGTTTACTCTGTCTTTAAGTCTCAAGACATCACAGAAGGGAATAAATAGTTTCCATCAAAGACATTTGGGGGGCTAATGAATCGCAGGCTGTGCCTTTTCCCAGAGATGAACCTCCTATTTTCATACAGCACCCTCGCCAGCAACAGCTCTGCAGTGCTGGGATGAACACTACAGTTAGGGTTCAAGAAGTATGCCTTAAACCACAGCACATATAATCTGAATTAACATTGGAACAATGCCTTTTGTGAATCCCATTGATTTAATTTACATAGTCTTAACTCTTGTACCTGAAAGCATTTCAATTCTATGAGCTTAGCTCGGCAGGTCTTGATCAGGAATCTGGGCAAACGACATCATCTTATGATGACGTGTACTGCATTAATGCACTAAAGGCATTAAATGTGGAATACTGAAAAATTCAATTTCCAGAGAGATATGCCATTTTTGTGGGTAGTAAATGTTTTTTTGGCCACAATTGCAATCACATGGTGGAACTACAGTATTGGAAAGAGCCAATATTAAGCAGAGACACACATTCTCTTGAATGCAGAATAGTAACACTTAAGCCTTGTGAAGTTACACTTGTCTGTCAATTACGGCAAAGGTAACAGTGCAGTACCTCTCACTCGCCAGCCATATCCTAGCCACAACTACCCACCACAGCTGGCTCTGCTACCTAGCTCGGCCATGAGCCATCCAGTTAAAAAAAGAATAAACAGCTGCTTTCAATGCAATGAAAGTAAAGCTTGTGGCCCACACAATAGCAACCAAGCTCCCTCTTCCTGCCTGGCCACCTAGAGCTCACCCTTCCTGCTTGGCTGGGCTATTCTTTGGGAAGACCAATGGGCTAGTCAAGCATGGATGGTTAGGACTGCACTAATTAAAGCCCAAACACTCAAACACTATGGCTGTGAAGAAAGTTGCTGAACAATACATCGCTGGTCAGTAAAAGCCCTCATTTTCTAATCCATACAGTTTGTTAATTCTACCCTTCAAATGAAGAACCATGTGCTTACTTAATAATTATGACACACTCCATCTTTCTTTGCTATGAATTAATCTGCCAGGATCTCTGTCAGTCTCCAGCATTCATGTTGAATTCAGAAATATTCAAATACATTTTAATTCCATTATTTATAACACTATTTGATGGACTTAAAATATAAAATATTCTATATATCTTAGAACACACAGATATGGGACTTTTGACTTTTGAAGAATTTTTTAAACTGAATTAATTATGAAAGAACCAAAGAGTTTAACAAGCAGGATGAGTCAAAACTCCTACCGTAGAAAGCATGGGAATGTGGGGTATCACAATGCAGTCCTGAATAGAGCAGGGAAATCTGACCCAAACTAGAGCCGGTAATGCACCTGCTGGCCTGAGCTCTGAGCTGGTTGAGGACAGGGAGCTGGGGACACACCTTTAAGAACGGCTACATATTGATATTATGCAAGAGTGATGTTATGAAGGAGGGACAGCAATGCTCTCTGAATCTGCTGAAAAAATTCATTACAACACTAGCATTGTGGACAAATATAGCATATTCTTACAATTATTTCCATATACACAAGAAATGTCACTGTAGTTTTGTTCAATTTATAAATCTGTCCACTGGGTCTGAGCATAATTATTTTGCTGGTGTGTCTGTCTCTTGGCATTTACTTTGGATCTCTCACTATTCCCATCACTGTTTTTCAAAACTCAGTCCTTTCCTAGAGGCCCACAACCACCACCCACAATCCAGTCCCTGGATTCTGATATGGCAAACAGCTCATTATCAACTCTGTACTGTGTGTGGTACTAACTCCTTCATATACACTTAAAATGCAAGACCTGTGCAGTGTTCATATGTAATGTTCAGCAGCTCAGACCATAAAACAAATGATCAAGTGTTGGTGTGATCACAGAAATGTACAATGGGAGAGAAAGCCCACAATATGGTTTGGAAAGGTTTTAGGAAATTAAATAGTTTTGTAGATTTTAAAATCCCAAAACTGTTCAGAATGTCAAATTGCAACTATGCGTATGTGTGTTCATTGTAAGTGCATTGTGTGCTGTGGGAAGGCATAAATAGCTACCAAATCCTGATCCTGATTGGAGGAGGGAGTGCACAGAGGTCCAGATTGCTGACAGACAGCACGAGGCTCAGAGCTACTGAGTGGATAATGTGAGCAATAAAACTAAAATGGTACAAATATCAGTGCTGGCGAGTAATAGACATCCCTGCAATCAAAGTTAATGATGTTTCATAAAACTGCTCTTACGCTTACTCCACCATGGAGAGATGAAGTGCCAGTTATGGCACCTTTTACAGCACTAAGGGACAGGAGCCTGTGATATGCCTCAGATTGTCATGAGTCAGAGGCAGGGAGACACTGATGTTTACTGGCCACAGGGGGTCTGAAGAGAGAGTGGGATGATGACACACTCTCACTGTTAAGACAGAAGATGGCAACCTGTGTTAAAAAAATTTGCATTTTTTTAAATCACATTACAATACAGTACGTTGTCACCTTTTGTCACTCGTGTTTGTGAATTAAATGGAACAGTTTTCACATACTATGCACTACAGAACCAGCTGCAGGGCTTGGATATTTTCCAACGTGTTGCTACAGCTGTTTAAGCATCACAAATGTTTTTTTTTCTCAGAAATTGAGAAAAATCTGACAGCTTTTTCAAATGGTAAAAGTTTGCATTATTTAGTCTTCAATTTGAAGATGCTCTGCGGTTGCACTACAAGGAGTAAGACATGCTCCTGGGTGGTGCTCTTTGACCCCTCTTTAAAAACACTAAACAAAAGAAACCCTTTGGCTTTTCCTGTGCCCTGTGACATCATGGGTATATGTAGCTATTTCTTAATGACCCTGGGCAATAAGAGTCACCCAAAACACTTATTTTTTCTTTTTCAAAATCTTTCTCCTGGAAAGGATCACATGGCATCCCACTTACAGGATACAATACACAAAAGAAAATATAAAGACACAGCTGAAACAAGGCAGTTTTTACATCAATGATCAAGAGAAAACATACAAATATCTTATGTAAAACGTATTGTCTATAACTGGGGAAGTACAATGTTAGATTTTTCCATCACAACTCAGCTTGCATGTTTTAATAATCACTTTTTTTTCAGAAATGCTTACCATTACAATTCATTAGAATTCAATACACAAGATCCAGAGTGGTTCCAGTATTGAGTCCTGGAAGGAGGTGTTTGGCCCTGGCTTTCTTGTTCAGTTTTCTCTCCCCACATTCAGAGATAACCACATGTACTGGGAGTTTTAGGGGCAGCAGGACAGTGATTTAAAGGAGGAGGCCCCCTAGGGAGAGGGAGGGAGTGTGATTTTTATGTGGCTTGGGGATGACCGAAGGAGACCAGGGTTGTCGGTCTGTAAGCTGCCCTCAACGCAGGAGGGAGGCCAACACACAGGCCAAAATAAACAAGTGTAGCTCAGGCTGCTGAAGGATTGTAAGCTCTCCCCACACTTTAATTAACATGAGTCAGACACTCATAAAACAGATATTAAACTCTTACCCCAGGACAAATTATCTGGCCTAATAGCCTACTTAGGCCAAGCTTTTAGGTGGCACTCGATCAAGTTTCCAGTGATTACTGTATGATCAAGGCACTTGATCTCCCCTGCAGACAGACTGTCTATGTCAGCAAGACATGCATGTAAAAAGCTAAGAGGTGGGTATTAATAATGTGTATTTGTAGTGAAAACAAGGGGTTGACACACCACTGGAAATAATTCATTTCTCTAGATGTACTGTGGACAAATATTATTCTCATGATGCCATAAAATGGAAGGCCAGATTGAATGGGGGAATAACCAGAATGTACCAAGTAATTATATTATATACAGTAAAACCAGTACATAATAAAATACTATACTGAAGTCTCCTGAGTCTTAAGAGTGTGCTTGATGGTAAGGTACTGAGCAGGAAAATGGACAAACACAGGGTAATTTCCATTTTTATCCATGCTATTTTTTTAGGACAAAGGTGCTATAAAGATGTACTGTATAAGAAAACTGTCAATGGTTTTAAAACCATTTTTTTAAAACAAAATCAATCAAGAAAAGCAGGCATTAAAAAGGTCTTTACCAAACAGGTTTTCACAGTATACTCTACAGGGCTATACATAACAGACTTCTGGGAAGATCGGGCTATTTGGTTTCTGGACAGGCTCTGGCTAACTCACAACCCTGTACTGGATAAAGCAATTAAAAAGTTAATGGATGGAAATACAGGTTAACCAACCAGTATGTCTTTGGACTGTGGGAGGAAGCTAGAGTAACAGGACTAAACCCACGCGAACATAGGGAGAACATACCAACTGCACAGATAGCTCCCCAGGAATTGAATCCAGGTCCCCTGTGCAAACCACTATTTTGTTATGTTTTTTAAATTTTGGACCTTGCTTTAAATCAAACCCATGCTATAAGATCATCACCTAATATGGTATTTGAGCACTTTATTCATTTTCAAAGTAGAGCCAAGAATTTTCCTAATTAAAAACAAAAAAAGAATATATATTTAAAAATGCAGGAATGCTCAAGGTCATATGATTATTGTGGGGTTTGAACTTCTTGTTTCTCTTTATTTAGTTATGTTCTTAGAAACTGAGAAACCGCATCTGCACTCACCATTGAGACAATACTCAACTTCTTACATCTCACACTGTTTCTCTGGACATAGCAAAACATTCAAAATAATGGGCGGGACACATTTCTTTCCTGTGTTTAGATGTTTTGTGTGGGATAGGGTGGGTTGATGTAGTAGTTAGGGTGCTGATTTAATTGTTGAAAGTTTAAGGGTTCAAATCCTTAATAGAGCACTATAATTATATTCATAAGCAATGTGCTTCACTCAACATGTTTCAGTAAAATGGGCGGCTACTTCATTTTAGTGTGTGTTTTTAAAATCATCCTAGTTTTTAGTTGACTAATTTTAAAATGTAAATGATTGTGGCCGTTTTGTACTTTTTTTCCAGCTTTCTTTTTAACACTGCAATATACTCCAGAGATCCATATAAGCTCTCAATTCCATATAAGGATTTGTCAATTCCAAGCAATAATAATGTAAAAAATCCATTAACCTGTCTCATCAGAAAACACCCCAATGGACAATTATGGCCATGAACATACTAAGTTTGTAACTTTTAGTCTGCATTTCTGTTGCAATGTTTTAAGTGCTTTTTATAAGGAATCAGCTCATCAGCCCCAGATGCACATTTTAAGTCCCGGAGACATGATATCACTTTTTAAATACCAATGGCTTGAATGGTTTCATAGAGGCCTGCTTTCAAGCCACTTTCCTAGACTGAAGCAAGACTTATTTTTGATGATGGCACCAGAAGGCTGGTTGTGCCATTAAAACACATACTCGCTTTCCTCTTGCAGAACTCATTTCAGTCTGACGTTTGTTCCGCACCCTGAACTGTACTGTACTCTCTATTACTGACAGTCTTCATTCGGCCTGTGTTACTTCCCCCTGCTCTGTCTTAACCCTTGTTGATCTCTTCACTGCTTTTGAAACTATGGATCACACTTATTTCACTCTGACCTCCTGTTAACACTACCCCATATAGGGATCAATGGCACTGGTTCTCTTCTACCTTTTTAATCAAACATTCATCTGGTGAAGCTCACTCTCTGCTTCTTACTATTTCTACTCTGGTTTCCCACAAGACTCTGTACTGGGTCCTTCTACTGCTCTCCGTCTACACTCTGTGCCTAGGTCATCTCATGTCTTGCTATGGCTTCTCATATCATTTTATCATTTATCATTTTTATTCTGTTGACTAATTTTTTTCTCCACTCTGATGCTCATGTCACTCATATCTTTTTCTTTTTTCAGCTGTCTGATAGCTACCACTCACACTTTCAAAAAGGTCCGACTTTTTGACTATTCCCCCCTCTGTAAACTCTATCTTTATCCCTCTTGACTTCCTCTCCCACTCCTCAGTAACAGTGTTGTCAGACATATTTCCAGTAAATATCTTCAGAATGTATATTCCTGAGTTACACAGGCAGAATCTGCCCCTACCTTACAAACTGTTCTGAACAGCGTCTAGTCTAGATCATGGTATTCTCCCACCTAGGCTGCAGGAATTACTTCTTGGCCAAATTCAACACTATCAGCCCACTCTAGCACATTTAGAATTTTGCTAATTGTCATCTTTTCTCTTCCTAACTATTAATCCACTGCTTTAATTCACCCACTGTCTCCCTGTTATTACATACATAGAATTTAACTAAGCATTCTCATCTATCATGGGACCAGCTATACTCTTCCTGTCTATAACCTTTTATCTCCACCTACACTCTCGCACTGCCCTCTATTTATTCTGCGGTTTTCTATAGACACCTTTCTTTATAAATGTCTCTTTAATAGATATATATTGGACTCATAATAAGCATCATAATGACTATTTATTTGATTAACATCATAAAAGCAATTTATTAAAGGTATAACTACTAACCACCAACAGGCTATATGGACTGATTGGCATCCTCTCATCTGTAATTCTCATGTTCTTATATACTATTAACCTGAAGATTATTAATAATCAGCAGAAACCCTTAAGAAAATCCTATAAATGTCTAAAAAGTAATTAGGTTAGTAGTCTATTGACCATTTATTAATCGATTGATTCTTAACCTGAAGATACTTTGCACTGCAGGAACTGAGCTTGAGTCTCTTGCTGAAGGTGCTGTGCTGAGTTTCTTTTGTTTTGTTGTTGGAGAGTTTCCCGCATAGTTTTATAAGAACAGACTCTTGCATTTCTGTTGCACAGAGGAATTTCTATACATGAACATTGAGCTCATTTAGGGTTTCTCCTGGTCCGGATCCTGAATCCCAATACCATTTTGTTATGAATCAGATCATTGTACACATATACATACGCCACAGGCCTTTGCCGGTCTTCTGTTTGTGAGGTTGTGTCCAAAATTTTAATTTGACCTGCAGCCCAATGAGAGATTCACGCTGTCAGAGTAATGGCTCCTCACCACTGCTGCAGGGCAAAGGCATGGTGCTGGATGGCCTGATGGGATGTTTTCAAGATGAGCTGATACCGGTGTTTGTATTGGGCTGCTGCCTTGCCTTCAAGAATGTGTTTTCTCTATCTGTAGGGCTGGACCGGAAGAGTGAAAAATAGCAGTGAAGTGGCTTGAAACCACATCAGTTTTTATCCTTATATTTCTCTGACTGTGTGAAAGTGTTCTCAGCCTTTCTCCTCTCATCAGAGTCGGGCTTACTGCGGAAGTGGCAGGGTGGTAATCCTGTCGACAGAAAAACTTAAACTTAAACCATCTGCATTATTTTTCCAGTCCTCCTTTTCATTTTGTTACTCCCATTTCTCTCCTTGCTGTCTACATGAAATCTATAGATTGTTTTATTTTTATCTAGTTTTTTAAGTAAGTCCCAACCCCTGTGCCATGTGTGAATTCAGAAAAAGAAATGTTTCTGCACCTTAGGAGCCCAAACCCATTGGTTTTCATAATGGAGTTACTAACCATTAGTAAACTTGGACAAATTAATCATTTTTCAAAGGTATTTAGCTGTGGATGATTTAAAGAGTTAAAAAAAACTGCTGAATTCTTGCCATCCATGTCTAAAGATGCACATGTACGGTCTATGTTATTTAGTCCCAGCAGCTAGTGGTTGAATGGTATGGTACAATTCAATGGGAACTTTATGTAATTCTCCAGAAGAATTTGAGGTTTCTTAGGATGTTTAAATAACTTTATGGTCATATCACTATGGTCCAGACAGGAGATCTGAACAACAAATGTCTGCAATTAAAATATTTAAATTGTAAAGAAATGCCTATGTAAGAAAATAAGAACAGGTACAAAACAGAAGAGGCCATTTCATTGGCTGATAGAAGCTAATTGATGATGAAATTATTAGAATGATATGTTTCTCCACATATCCAATGGAATCAACATCAACATCATGTCTGGGCAGCTTGTTTAAAATGCACACCTCCCTTTACATAAGGAAGTGCTTCCTATTCCCTGTCTAGAATGTACTTTCAGGAGGAGTGTCACCTGTCACTTGTATGCAGATGCACAGAGTGGATATATCCGGGCTGGGCTGTGTCTGACTGCATCTCTATGCTAAAGCACTGTGGGACCTCCTTTATACAGGATTGTATCCCATCCACTCAGGAGGATGAGCACAGGCTCCAGTAAGCAGCTAAAGAAAGTATGAGTGAGTTTGTGTGTGGGATCTGTATAATGAGGGAAAATAATAGACACTTTGTTGAAAGGAAATGGTGTGAGGAATAGAGATGAGCCCTAAAAAGCCTCTATCAGCTCTGCTTCCCAGCTAAATCTGCAGGCGCCAACAATTAAAACCGCAGCCCTACCAGAGCTCAGTAGGGCTACCCCCTGTCAGATAAGGCCTGTTGAAGCTGGTGCTCACCTCCCATGTCACGGCTCTGTCCCTCTGCTGAACCTCACAGAGAGAGAGAGATGGCCTTTGTAATGGTGTGTGGATATTTCCCTTTTGCTTCCCATGTATGGGTCTGCATTGAAACTACAGTAGCTTGATAACAGACAGCATCTTAAATGACTGGATTGAAAAGAAGGTGTGCCAACAGCTCGAACAGCAGACTCACAATATAGTGTTATGGTTTCCTAGGTCTCTTCAAAGCACTGGCACACAAAGAGTTGAAAGATGCTGTAAAGCTGGTCCTAGTAAGCAAATAATGAGTTGACTAAGCTTGTTAAGAGTGAAATTTAAATGAAAACTGTCAAAAACAAATGTCCTCCATATCTGAAACTGTCCACCACTGCCTTACAGAGAAAGACATGATAGTATTTAATTGCTGCAACACAGACACCTCCTAGAGTCTCCTCTAACTGTCTCTGATTGAGGTTTGCATGTTCCTCAGGTATACAATTTAGCCTGGGCATTAAAGGAAAATCGTCTTTGGTGGAGCATGTCTATCGGTGTTAGTGGGGCCAGCAGCGGGCGCTCACCCTGCGGTCCATGTGGGTCCTAATGCCCCAGTATAGTGACGGGGACACTATACTGTAAACAGGCGCCGTCCTTCGGATAAGACGTAAAAGCGAGGTCCTGACTCTCTGTGGTCATTAAAAATCCCAGGGCGTTTCTCGAAAAGAGTAGGGGTGTAACCCCGGCGTCCTGGCCAAATTTCCCATTGGCCTTTACCAATCATGGCTTCCTAAGAATCCCCATCTATGAATTGGCTACATTACTCTGCTCTCCTCCACACTGATAGTTGATGTGTGGTGAGCGTTCTGGCGCACTATGGCTGCCGTCGCATCATCCAGGTGGATGCTGCACATTGGTGGTGGTGGAGAGGAGTCCCCATTACCTGTAAAGCGCTTTGAGTGGAGTGTCCAGAAAAGCGATATATAAGTGTAAGCAATTATTATTATTATTATTATTATTATTATTATTATTATTATTATTATTATTATTATTATTATTATCCATGACTACAAGCAGTCAGCCATATGCCTGCACAACGTTGACGTAGATCTGCAATGTTTTTCGTTTAAACTTGCTTTTAATACTTTTGTGTTTCCTCAATCTTCTCTTTTATAGAATCACTTTGCTGTGTAGATATCCCCAGAAAGCTGATATTGAACTACAATTCTAGGGCTGTGTTAACAATACAGACATTAGTTTTCACATGGCTACAGTATATCTCACATTTTCAAGCATCGAGAGCAGTGAGATTCATTTCTAGTCCTAGAGGGCCACAGTCCACCATATTTTAAAAGTAACCTAAAATTCTCATGGAGCAAAGACCTTGAAATACTGGTAATAAACTATAGATCATTTAAGTATAAAAATAATTTAAATCAAACCATAAAGAATTCAAGATCTGATGAAACCCAGAACAAATAACAGCTCTTCAGGTCAAGAAGGAAGCTTGTTCACTTTCAATAGTTGATGACTCTTACTTTCTTTTAACTCATAACACTCATACTGTGCACCTCTCCTCACATGAGACAAAACAATAGGCTGAGCCACATACAAGGCCTACAAACTTTCTTAAAGTGACACTTATTTCTAACAATTCACAAATCCAAAAGGTTGAGCAGAAGGTGGCTACACAAAGCATTCTATATGTTAAGCAAAGTCCTTTCTCCATGAATTAGGGAATTGATTACAATTGAATTGGTTTTGTGTAACACCAATAATAAAAATAAAGAGCTATTAGGTGCTGATAATTGTCATCAGTTGAAGGGAGACATTTGGAGACCCATCTCCCTCTCACTTATTTTCCTCTTCAGTGTGAACAAAACTCGTGTGTTCACCCCTTCAAACAGAGGATCACTCAACTTAATAAAACAAGTTCAGTATCTTTTACAAATGTCACTTGTCTATTAGATGGCTGGTCAAAGTTGGCCGTAAGATCTGCTTAGATGACTTATTGAATGATTGATTGGCCAATAGGAATGCACATTCCTGGAATTCTCGTGTTCATCAGTCTGTCGATATGTATCTCACAGACAGACTCCTTTCTGTCCTGTTATTACATTAGGCAGCTCTTGCAGTTCCTTCTGTAGATTGACAGCGTCATGTGTGGCTCAGTGCCACATTGAAAGGGGAAAATTACAAGTTGTGCTGGATTCTTCGAGGCTCCTCAACCTGGAGCCTTTCCTAACCCTTCTATTGTGGAATTTTGCTACAACTAGCTCTTGAATTATTTAACAGATAACTTAATCAGATCAATCCTGGGCCTCACTGAACCTCTATTTCTTTAAGCTCTCATTTGTTTAATTAATGTAATGATTTTATTACATCAAACATATTTTAATATTTTTATGTAATATTTTATTTTACATCACAACTGAAGTAGGCTCCACAGCAATTGTATCTCTTTTTTTTTCATTTTCCTTTTAACATGGAAAAAACATTTACCTGTTCCGTTGTAATATTTTTAATATCTTCAGAAAAAGACAGATATCGGTTTGTTTTTAAAACTTTAGGTAGTAAAGGACTGAAAAATAAATAAAATGGTCTACTAGTCTAAATTATTTCAATTAAGATTCCAAATCCCTTGGAACATAAATCAGAAGACCTGGAGATCTTCACAGACCACCAGAGTGCCATCCAGCCATGAGAAACCCAGAATTTCTTTCATTTTAATAATCAGTGGTGTTTGATTATTGGTAGTTGGCAGGGACATGGCGCTCAAGATCCACACAGTTACAGAAAAACAGAAACTCTACTTCAGCTGGTCAGCAGCTCCCCAAGAAAACCTGACAGCCTTGCATGTGTTAGTCTGACATCTTGCAATTGCATGGAAAAACATCATGATTGAGACCATAGGTGATTTTTTCCATCTGGATTAGTTTGTCCTAAGACCTAAAAATGCAGATTGTTTACTGTTAGTTATTTTATACTTATGAGAGACTGGATGGAGCGAAAGCTGATAATTCTTACAGAAACAACAAACACAAAGCTGTACTATATGGTGCTCGTGCCAGTGTGTGCAGGGTTACAGTAAGATGGCTTACATGGATTCAAGCTGTGGGAATGTAGCTGTGTCTCCCACCTGACCAGCACAGTGTGTCGGTTGTGTTTCATGGGAAAGGCTGTCTCGCAAAGAAGCTTCTTATACCTGAACAGGCACAGCAGCCACAGCAGTGCAAAAGCTATTACACATCCCTATCCAGTGCGATAGAAATCTTTTACAGTATGTGTGCTTGTGACTCTTTGTAGTGTCATTTGTGTGTGTCAGTTTGTATGGCAATAATCATATATGGGTGGTAGTGCTGGGGGATTGTGAGACTCAAGTTTTAAAATCAAAAGCTGATACCATCATATCCATGTCATATTCTTCTAAAAGTCTTTGTTGCTGATTTCTAACTTTGCTTTGTACCAAGTGTGAAAGCAGAGGTGCTCATGTGTGACGCTGGTAGCTTGAAAACAGCAGCTGTGTGGAGGAGAAGTCTGAGTTCTGGACCCTAGACTTGGAAGGCTGAAGGTTAAAATCCCATTTGGGATGGTACTGTTGTTAACTTGAACTCCAGTATAAATTTACTGTCATGTTAAATAAGAATTTGTTCATGTAAAAGTATCATATTTAAAGAGATTAATAAATGGCAATCCCTTTATAGTGCTGCAGAACATACAAGTCTCATTTGAAAACAAAATGAGCTAGTTTTTAATATATATTTGTTCAAAAGAGGCAGAAGAAGCATTCAGAGGAACATTTTTAAAGGTCATGCTTTGAACCCTGGGAGGTGCATGTGTGTGTAAATGTGTCCTTAAGTATGTGTGAGTGGATAGGTAGTAAGTTGCGTGGCACTGGCATCTTGTAGCACCAAGCAAAAACAATCCCAGTCCAAGGCTGGTAGCCACAGAAATGCAGTTAGACTTTTTTTTAAAGGCATTACACCTTAGAAAATAAGAGAGGAAGCCTGCCTCAGGTTACAATTTTAGTCCTTTATTAAACCTCATTAAATTAATTCAGACCTTCGCCATTAAAATCTCACTGCAGTTCTCAGAATAATTACTTTGACAAGTACTGTGGAGTTCATTTTTCGGAGAGAAACAGGAAAAATCATTAAATTGGTTGGAATTATGCACTGCTGGGAAAGCAGCAGAGTTGTTGGTTCTGTGCTGTGGTCCTACCAAGCTGGAGTCTCACACTCTCAGTCAGTTCCCTCGTGCTCTCCCATGCTTAAGCTGTGCACTAAGGTATTTGATCTGATAATTGTCTCAGCTGGACATATTTCATTATTTTTTCAAGGCCATTTAAACCAGATGATTTAAATATGCGCATGATTCTAGGTGTCCAAAACAATCAGGCCTAGGTTGAAGAGCCAAATTTTTCCAGTTGGTCAAGGCTTTCCCCGTTTTGCGAAAGAAGGTGTGGGGCTGCAGGGAACTCCAAATTTCATGTGGCTCCACCAGGAATGGGGCCTGTCGTTCCAGCGAGGTGGAATGTAAGTCAATGTTCAGTTCCAGTGCCAGCGTGTACAATTCATTCCTTATGGGTCTGTCTGCCGGTTGCTGCACACTCGTGGCTCCACGGGCCCATGTGGTAGCTGATGAACCTGCAGGGCGATCAGGTCGTTTGTCTTATTGACACGACCGAGGCGTCAGTGTGTACGAGGGTGACATTCCTGAGCGTGCCGTGGCACCAGAGCGCTGAGCATGCCTTGTGGAAACAGGCGCAGACTGCAGCCTGATCCTGGCGCTAGGATCACATCTGGAATGGAACTTGATCCCACTGGGAGAGGGGTGCGGAGGCAGCGAGGCAGTCCCTTTTCTGCCACTGCTGTGCACGAACCCCATCCCCCCACTGCACATGCACACACTTGTGTGAACTCCAGTGTGCATGTGGAAACCCCCTTAACACATGCATATTTAAATGCAGCTGCATTGTTTCAATCCGATGCAGGAAAGCTAATGCAAACTTTGTCTTTTCCAAGCTTGATTCTTAAAAAGCCCTGTTTGCTGGTGACCCCAAACATGTTCATAACAAACCATATAGGATTATGCAAGCCAGTCAGCACTTTTCAATCCTGTCTTAAAACTCACTTTTATATGCTAGATTTTAATATTGTCTACTGTAATGTATGAATTTGTGTTTGCCTGTCTCCGTTGTTTTTATTGTTATGCAATGTGCTGATTAAGTGACATTGGCATAAAATGCACTATATTTAATAAATATTTAAACCTTCTTTATTGGAAGGGCTTTAATTTAACTAGTTCTGTGTTTGCTCCTTCTAAAGCCTTCTAAAAATATATTTATTATTAGTATTATTATTATTTTTATTGTTATTATTAGTATTATTATTATTGCTTGCCCTTGCATGTGTTTTTATGACAACAATTCCAAAAGCAATTCCAGAAAAGGAGTGAATGTGGTCGTTGCCACCCCTCTCTCCAGGCTGTTTGAGGTTATTTCACAAAATGGTCTTTTATTGGATTATTAACATTGTTTTTTGGAAAACACATGCATCAAAAGAATCTGATCATGGTACATGCTTACACACCCACACATGCTATTAATTCACCCTGCTCAAGCAGTCTCCCTGCTTGGAATTTGGGCCCAAACCTATCTGGTGCAAATGAAGAGCCCTGACCATTCCACACTACAGCCTGTCAGACCCACAACATAGGTGTCATAAATAATCAGAGTGACTTTTTTTTCCATTTTGATTTTGCAGTTGGGGTCTTATACAGTTAGGATCTTTACAAGAACAGATTTAACCAAATCAATAAGATCACCCCCTTGAAGCGTGTGAGTGCAGGAGAGCAGGTCATGTTTTGTGGTATTCCTTCCTCAGTTAGAAAAGGAGACAAAACGACTGTGTTGTCTCGGTGGATAAATAAGAGATCGAATGAAGTTTGAATTCTGCTCAGGCTGGAGTATTTATCATTTTCACTGCGGCCTTCTGGTCCAGCATTTCTGTCTTTGTGACAGAACCAGCGTTGTGACCAAGGAGCTCTTTGAAGCTTTTACAAGATGATGTAAAAAGCAATCAGCCAAATACAGCAGACTAAAAATGAATTCTTCTTAAAGCTGAATCAAATCGGTCCTTGAGCTTAAGAATAAAAACGTTATTTTAATAACAAACATGGCTCAAAGTTGTATTTTTTAAAATAATTCATATCCCACAGGAAGAAGAAACTCATGTTAATGGCACAGTGGCAAAAGGCCCAACAGCTCTTGAAAGTGTTCTATCACAAGTTAATGAACAGCAGGGACAACAAAGGAGTCATTCAAAAGACAGCGTGCGCATTTTTGAAGAAAAAAAAATATGTACAATTTTACATTTTTATTCAGGAGGACTGTTTTTCTGTTGCCTTCCACAGAAATTTTTATTACATTTTGTGCCAGCAGCTTGTACAGTCAAATAGCCCCTGTTGTTGTGAATTGATTGGTTCTGTGGGATGCCCTGACAGAGGGATGGCGAGGATGTGCGTGCCTGTAACAGATTAGGTGGGAGAATGTGAAGGCAGTAGGGAGGTTGTTAACCATTGTGAGTTATTGATTAGCCAAGTGGCGCCTGGAGGACTCTGCTTTGTGTCACTATTCACGTGAGGTGCCCAATCAGCAAAAGATACTGCTGCCATTGTGGAGGCCTTCTTTCTGTGACCGTCATTCCTGCAAGGGATTTGCACCAGCTGTATTTCACTGTTAAGTGATGGTATAGTTGGGGACAAAGAAGCCCTGGGTCACAACCAACCCAGAACCTCTCCCAGAAACAGGGTGCAAGGTGCAACGACACCTTGGAGGGATGCTCTTCCAGCAGAGTGTGTGTGTACATGGTACCCAGAGAAAACTCACATGAACACAAGTAGAACATACAAACAACAGCCCACCCCAGGGTTGATCCAAGGCTCAAGATCTGTGGGCCACTGTGCCACTTAGTCAAGGTGACACGTTCCTTTTATTCCTTTACTGCTACAGCCTTTCATTGCCCGCTGCACACTCTCTGATTCTCTGAGATACAATACAGACACCCAGGAATCCAATGAGGCTGGATTCACAGAAAATTATTTTCCTGAACACCCTCCTAACCGATCGTGCCTCAATAGCACTCAGCCAACTGCATATCCAGTGGCTGACAATCACAGACATGCCACAGTATTTCCATGGTCCAGTGTAGTAAAGCACAGAGAGGGTGTGTGAAGCAGAAACCATATGAAACCACAACAGAAATATACTAAACTCACTGTAAATGCATGAAAATCCAATTGTAAATTGACCAAGGTAAAGTTGTATAATGATAGACACCGAAAAGTCTCTAGATGCCCTTTTCACGTATTTCTTTAAAAAAAGGGAGCTGACATGAGTCTTAAAGCCATCTTGCTTGAGAAAAGAAGAAAAAGCAGAAACAAGCCTAGTTGAATTGAGCTATCACTGATAATTACCTTGCTTCGGTATCATCTCTCTCTGTAATAGTTTCTGAACTGCAGTTGCTGTGGGTGTTTGACCTTGTTTAGACAGAGAAATTAATCATCAAATCAGGGGGCTTTGCTGCTGTCTCTGTGCACTTGTTCTGCTTCAGGCTAGGGTCTGGAGACCAGGGGGTCACGCTGTGCTGGTCTTATATCTGCTCTTAATGGCTCCCCTGCAGCACAACACTGCCAATCAACCACAAAGCTCACCAGCCTCGCCAACCTCCAGTCTATTGCAGGACAGGAATTTGTTTGTTTCTGTCTTTTATTAGTTTGTTTGATGTGCTGTTGACCACAGATGCTTGCTGAGTTGTCACTTAGCAGACAAGAGGTTACCTCACTGTCTTCCTGGTCAAAGGAAGAGGTAGAGCCCACTTTTATTGCAGTTCACCAGGAATAACAACACCCAAGAATTATGAGTATCGAAAAGTTTATGGAGTGTTTCAGATATATAATTTGGAGTGTTTTAGCATATAATATGGCTTGACCCACTTTGTTAGGGGCTGCCCTCCTGGCCATATGATGAGAAGACTAGGATCCCCATGCAGGGTGAAGAGTGGCCAAGGGGTAGCTGCAAAGGAAGAGATGGGTTGGAGGTGAGATGCAAAAATATGTGTGCGAGGGAGAGAAAGGAATTATGTGCAGTATTTATAATGTTTTATCTGAGGAAATGATAGCAGGATTGATTTTGAATTACTGACAGCTGAGGCTGATTGAACTTGGCTGTTGTCATCCCCCTGAACTTTCATTATAAAATCCATTTAATAGATGTGAAAAGAGGAGTTTGCTGTTCCATACATGTCTACAGAATTATGATTTCTATAGAGATTACATGTGTGATCTCTTCACACTATCTGCTTATAGAGAGAAATAACAGAATGATTGGCTGACTGATATTTGCCTTTGTTAGGGTGATGTGTGTTTCCCTTCTCTGCTACTTCTCCAGTCTGAACACGCTTGTGCCAGAACATATTGCAAAATGTCTCTTCAAAACTTATTGCAAAGTGTCTCAGAAACTTATGTTTTCATGATATTGAAAGAGAAAAGAACTCAGAAATAGTTAGAAAGACATGAACTGATCTGACTTGGAAGAGGTTTTCAGGATTCTCCTGTGGATATACCATGTCAAATCTAAAGCTTAACCACAACTACGTGCAGAAAATGAATGGGGGGCAGAATGGACAGATGAAGCCTTTCCAAAACTGGCCAGTGAGCATTTCTTCACACGTGTGATTTACTGGGGAAAGCCTTTTTAATGTAGTTCAATAATTTCTGACAGATACAAGGACTGTTTATTGACTATATCTGTATAGCTGAATCAGGCGATCTTCCATATCAGGTGACATTAACACCCAGCTCAATTTCTCAAAATTCTCAATTTCTTAATTTTTGATTTTAACAAAATGTATTATACACTACTTGCCTGCCAAAGAATACTATATGTGTACATCTTTAACTTCTTCTTATATCATATGTATTCATTATATATCCCATTTAATTATAAACTATATTATAATTTGTACTATGTATGATAAACTATGTACTGTATATTCACTTAGTTTCCTTAGCAGACCTGAAGTTCTGACTATATTGCAGTCTGTGCTGCTCACTGAGGGAACGGAGCAAAGTAGACAGCTGAAAAAGCTCAGAACAAAATAAATGAGGTTGGCTTAATTTGCTAAAGCTTGATTTTTGGCAATCGGCATTTTTTTCAAAATGTAATGAAATGAAGAGTGTGAAAACCCTTACTGTAACTCACACTGACATTACAGAGCTGCACTAGGGATAACATCAACCTTCGTGAGGCTCTGGGATCACCAAGCTCCTGTCAAATACATCGAAAAAAGATGGATTAATTGGCTTCCCCTCATTTGTTCATAATACTCTTTAACCAACAAATTAATGACCTGCTCACAGATGCGCGAAGGAAACAGATCCCTGCCTACCACAAACGTATATGAAATAAAAACTATTATTTCTGAAGCACTGCAGAACACTGGATCCATATAGCACATTGGCACACAAAATTATGTTTTTGGTATCCATGAGGGGGTTTGCAGAGACTAATTTAATTTTATGTGTTAACAAACTTTGACATCACAGTCTGACAATGAAACACCTGTCCATCATATCTGTATCATCTCTGTGGCAATGCTTTTCTCACCACTGGAACCTTCTCCCTTTATCTATCCCTAAAACTCTACAGTCACTGGCAGCGAGCTGGCTGGCCTTATCATGAAACACCATGGACACAGTATGGTAAGCATCACGCACAATTCTGCACACAGCTCTCCCCAGACCCATGTTCAAATTGCAATTAATTAATTAGAATTAACAACTGTTTCTCTTCTAAATCATATTCTCTCTGGATGCTTTCACATGCACAACATACAAATGCACAACACAAAAAAAATACAGTAAATGTTTGTGCTTTAGATAACCATGAAGAAAATCTGGAATTGCTTGTTTGAAGTTGAGGAGTTAAGGAGTGTGAGATAGTGTGGGTTACTAGTCAGAGCAGAAAGAGAGTGAGTGAGGCAGTGTGGGTTAGTGGTCAGGGTTCAGGAACTGTGAGGAAGAGAAACAGAGAGGTCTAGTGATAAGAGCTGAAAGACAGGGAGAGATGGAGGGATAGAGAGAGCGAGGTTATGTAGACTAACAGTTAAAGCAGAGACATTAGGATGTGGTAATATTGTGCACTATTGTTTAGAACTGAGAAACTGTAATGCTAGTCTGATGTTCTTGTTAGCAGCCATATCACTCTGCAACTCACAACTGCCAATACACTGAAGCTAAGCAGGTGTGAGCCTGGCCAGTACCTGATTAGGAGACATCCTGGGAAAAACTAAGGCTGCTGCTGGAAGAGGTGTTAGTGTGGCCAGCAGGTGGCGCTCACCCTGCAGTCAATGTGGGTCCTAATGCCCCAGTATAGTGATGGGGACACAGGTGAATGCTGCACATTGGTGGTGGAGGGGAGTCCCCATTACCTGTAAACTGCTTTGAGTGGAGTGTCCAGAAAAGTGCTGTGTAAGTGTAACCAGTTGTTGTTATTATTATTAACAGGCACTCTCAGTTCCTACAGCACTATTCCCAGTGTGGCTATTCCATCTGTGTCGCCCTATGCCTTCAGTTGTATTCCTACTGTGGCTATTCCATCTGTGTCCCTGTGATCCTACAGTATTGATCCAAGTATGGCTATTTAATCTGTTTCAGTATTCCAGCTATATCTCTGTGTTTCTCAGTGCTAGCACTATTTCTTGCATTATTTTAGTGTGCTTATTCCATATCTCTGTCTCTGTGTTCTTCCAGTATTGTTCCCAATATCTGTGTCTTATCTAGCTGTGTCACAATATTGTCCAGCATCATTTGCAGTGTATATTGTTTACTAAACTGGAATCCCTGTTGCTGAATCTGAATTATTGGATAATGCTGGTGAACTTTGACCAGCTATAACAACTTAGAACGCTTTAAAAATGCTTTAAATGCATTATTTGATTAATGTTGCTCACATTCCTGACCTACAGATTATAGGCCATAATTTCATGGGAAATGGTAAAGACAAAGAGCATCTTGTAGTTTTTCTTCCCCCTCCTTCTTGTACACACTAAGAATAAGGGAAGATCTTGTGAGCGCAGATCGAGGCAGACTTCAAACTTGTATCGTAAAAAGATCTAAACCATGGAGGAAACCCTTCAGGAATGTGCTTTAACAGCTGTAGCAACACGTGGGGAAGTACAATGCTGCATCTTCTGCACTCCATTAGTTGTTCCTTTGTTTGGTCCACTGATATCTGGGGGAAAGTGAGCTGACTTCCACTAAGCAGGCCTCGCTGTCTTAATGTCTTAATGATTTCTTCCAGGCTCTGTTCCAGAGGGCACTTGTCCTTGAACTGGGGTTGAGAAAGTAATTTGTTGTATGATTTTCGCAAGGGCTCAGCAGTCAGTGCCCTGGCCCCTCTCTCACTGGCTCTGCTGAATTTTAATGGCCTGGCGAGCAAGATCTCAGTGTCATCTCTCATTGAAGGACAGCTGGAGCCCCGACTCACAAACCCAGGCTGTCAGAGTGCGGTCGGTGTGCAAGGTATTCACCGTACTCATCCAGAGAGATTCCTGTTCCATTATCTCAGATCTATTCACAGAGCGCTCAAACTACAAGTCTGAGAGAAATCACGTTATCCTGCAAGGCACTGGCTGGTGTCAGGATGCAGTTTTTCAAATTAAAATAAGGGTATTCCATATAAATTTGGTAAATCTGATGAAACTCTGGCAAATGTGTTAAAGGACCTAACACCCTATTGCAATAAATGTTTAGATCTGTGATATCATTAGAACATAATGATGATTAATGTGTTTTAAATTAGAGACTGTATTTTCATATGAACATTTGAACAAGTGCTGCCTATTGCAGAATAGGTGGCTGTTTGTGATTTATTACTGTTGAATGCGTAAAGGAGGACTGTGCCATTAATCCCTGCTGGCTTTAAACATATACAGAATGATGTTATAAAGAATTACATTAGGACTGCAAAAACGTATTGTAAAGTCAACGAGAGTCCTGCATTAGCGACACTCTTCTAGGTCAGGTGCACAGTTTTTTTCTTCAAAGGGAAAAATGCATTGAATGCAGTAAGTTTGCCATTCTTAAATCACCTGAGCCACCTGGTCCCCTAGCACCTTACAATCCTTCCATCCATCTTCTCTAAAGCCACTTAATGCTTAGTGGGCTGTGGGTGAGTCAGAGGCTAACCTGTGAATCGTTTCTTTGTGTGAGGGCAGCTAGGACATGTTTGGCAATGTGGATCAATTGCAACAGAGGACAGGAAAATGACACTGCCCACTTCTGGCATAGGCTGGGGACAGACATTATAGTATGCAAGAACCATCTGTACACGGATATGAAAAAACTTCTACAATTATACTCACAGACGGGCACTACACCCTTGGGTACAGCTATAACCAGGTCTAGTAGAGTACAGATACAGTCCAGGCTGAAAACTCAGACACAAGTTACACAGTGCAGGCTGTGGACTGGCGGAACCAGCATGCCCAGCATGCCCATAGACTTGCCCTCCATCAACATGCTGCTCTGCCCTACCCCCCCACACCCCCGACTTCCTCCTTCTCCCCTCCAGCCATGGCTCTGCATGCTGAATCAGACGGGAGCCCTCCCAGGGGAGACCCCCCCTTCTTTCAGGGGTTTTGCTTGAGTGAAGCTTTATAATGGCTCAAGGAAACGGTGCTTCTCGAAAAACTTTCTGAGCTGTCAAATGCTGAAGATTAATGCGTGAGTGAAGTCCCTACTGGGGAATAAGCTCTTGATTTTCTTCCTTTCGCTCAGTCTCACTGTAGCTCACCCACTTTCTGTTCCACACAGACACAAGTCTTTTTCATGCTTTCCTTTGTATGTGCAAGTCTATATATGTATATATAGAGAAAGACATCTTTATATATATATATCTTCATCCAAGACTTCAAAAACTTGCATAACTCAATAGAAACAAGACATCTCTTAGATCAGTTAGATCAGTGTCTCTCACAATCTCTGTTATTGATTTTCCAGTGTCCCAGGGATTTGGTTGATCAGCTGTTATTGAAATGAAAACATGGCAAATTTTCCTAAATTAAGGCAGTGCTTGAAAAAAAAAGAAATTGAAAGAAAGTGTAGTGAGATTCACCTTAACATGTGCCGGCTTAAAAAAAATGAGAAGAGAATTACAAAAATAGTTCCGTGTTATGTGTGGAGGTTTGAGTTTTTTTTCTGCTTCTTTTAAGTCTGGGAGAAGCAGAGAGGTGAAGGATTCTTTGTTGTTTCATGTCCACGTTTCTCCCGCACAGCTGCAGAAAAGATGGGAAAGTACTCATTTTTCAAATACAATAATATTAATTTCCAAATGTTTCATTTACTTTAGCATGGAATTCTGTTACAGTGTTAAGATGATTCTTGTACCCTGGCTCGAGATGTGATGACCAACTGAGCCACTGGAATAACTCTCACTCTCTGATTTCGGGGACCAGGTGACCAGAATGAAATGGACAACTGCTCAGGCAAGTTTAGCCAGGCCTTGTGAAAGTGAAATAAAACAATAAGCTCGGCCCATGGTGAGACAACACAAGAAGAAGCAGAAAAGATATCCCAGTGTGGGTGAAGATGTAGACTGGAGACCCATCTAGGGTAGGTCTGAGGGCAAGGCTCAGTGTAGATGGAGAAGTGAGTGTCCCTTCCAGATTCAACAGTGTGACGTTTTTCTTGTGTCAAATGCCATTGGCAGCTGCTGCGAAACTGTGATACCACAGTTTCTGAGTATGCACCACACAGGCCTGATTTATTTACTGATTTGGATGGGCTGAATGTTTGATTATTGTAGGTTTTTAGTAGGGCATTAGAAAATGAACATAACAGATTGCTTCAGCATTAGGGATGGGACAGGAGAAACTGGTGGGAACTGGAGAGAACAGAGTAGGTGGTATTTGAGAATGGGTATCCAGGCAGGAGAAAACAGCTAGACTTGGGTGGGAATCCCATTGATTATTAGACATTGGGCAGGAGAGATTCTTGAAGTACTAGAGACAGTCCATAGTTGAATGTTAGAGACGAGGCAGGAGAGTCTCTTGGGATACTAAAGACAGGGCATGGTGAAGTGTCAGGGACTTTGCATGACCAAAGCTAGGGCTGGGGTAGACCTGCCAACCTCCTTGATTTGAGTGCCTGTGAGTAGCACTGCATCGTTACTGCTGTTGTGGAACTACCATGGGTGAACCGCCACTCTGCAGCTGCTCCCTCCTCAAGTTGTCCCAAGACTGAAAGAGATTACGAACCAGCCTGCAGTATATAGAATGGTATTTATCTGAGTAATACATTAATTCCTTCTGTGGTGCATCACATGGCTTAAGCAATATGTAACAATTTGCAGAGAATGGCATGGGAAGGAAATCTGTCTGAAGTGCTCTGAGAAGTGGATCTGCTGGGGGCAGAAATGGCAGGAGATTAGAGGAAGGCAGCAAGTACCTTAATGACTTCAAGCTCAGCCAGAGGCCCGAGCAAATCAGGAAAGGCTTAGAGCAGTATTTTTATTTCAATTTGAGATAATAAATGTCAGATTTGCTTCTGGAAAGACACAGGATACAGTATATTGCTCAGCCAGCTGCCGGGGCTGGTGGGTTTGGAGCTTGGCTCAGGCTTGGCAGAGCTGTGTTTGGATTTTCTAACATGCACAATATTCTCAACTCCCAGAGAGCTGAGAGCTGAGGCGATCATATACAAGTTAGCAAGGACCTGATGACCAAAGAGAACAAGGATTTTATGGAAACAAGCATGTTTGGCAGCAGCTGTGGTGTCTGAGCCCATAGAAGGAGTAATCAAGTTACTGACAGCAGCAGCAAAGAGCCCAGTATCAGTCAGTCACAGCGAAAATAATCCAATTATTCATTAAGATAACAAATATTGTTCTCTCCCCCTTTCCCTTCCCTTTTCTTCTGAAGAGCTTTATCTTTCCCTTGCTTGCTTTCTGTGCATTTCTCTCCTTTACGACCGGAGTGAGGTGATTTAGAAAGCTTGCACCAGTGTTCATGTTACAACATTTGAGCCTTATAAAATACCCCAGTTTGCATTCCTGTTTTATTTCCTTTAGTTTTATAATTTACCTAGTTTCTTGCCTCCAAGCCCCATGACTCATAATGACCCCTGATACTCCCCTGGTCACCCCTGGACTTAGTGTTCAGAGTTAGTTGGATTTGACAGACAGTTCAGTTCTGGCCTGGTCTGTCTGAAACAGCTGCTACACACTGGAACTCCTGGGTCACTGTGGGTCATTGCCATTCCAGCTAGTGACTAGGGGAGAGTCAGACAGAGCTCAGAGAGGTCAAGTCCATTTCCACAGGGGTCAGGCTTGCCATTGCAAGGTCTATCCAGGTGCACAGTATTAATGAACAAACAGCCAAATCTTTGGTTATTTCACATGTAAGACTGCTGAATGATGGTTAAGCAAGATTATAATAGTAAAAAACAAGGCACTTTCCCATTTCAGTTTACACCTTGCTTGTGAAATAAGTTAATCTAATGGGAGGGTTTATAGATCAGTCTTTTTTTTTCTAAAACCAATGTTAACCTCACAGCTCAATAATAAACATCAGAAAGAAAAGATTCTGCATTCTACATCCTTTTCTCTTTCTGCAGGAAGAAGGATGTTAAGGGGCTAAATTCCTGTTGCAGGCTATAAAACTAATAGCTCTCACTTTAAATTAGGGAAGACGCTGCACAATTCAAAGACAGCACACAGGGGCTTCAAACCCCAAAGGAGCACCTCTGTTCTAACCCTGTAACCCTCATACCCCCACCTGTCTCCTGCCGGACACTTTACAGAAACAGGTCTCACAGACAGGTGTGGGGGCCTGTGGATTCACAACAGACACCTTCCGTTGCTTAGACTTGGCTGTTACATTACTGCAGCCCAGGGCACGCTCCAGGACCTACTAGCTTAATTGAACTTCTTTTTAGTTTGACTGATTCAATTTCAATTTCTTTTTTGCTTTCAAGCCTTAAGCAAACAGCATGTTCACCACAGTGGGGTTGCGAAATTTGTGGCACAGGTAGACATTATGCCTTTTTGTATATTAATACACATGCTACTGTCCAACTGCGATCAAAGCAGAGTTTTGAGTTATTCTAGTGTGACATCCAGAACCATGTAACTGTGAACTAATAGTAGTCACATGATGACATTTAAGTACAAAATACTGTAGTTCTAGCATACCAGAACTGTGTAAGTGAAGCCTGCACTGTGACAAGGCTTGTATAAGAGCAGTCATCTCTCATTCCTCTAATAATAACAGCAGACTTGCTTATTGCCCATTTCTTCATCTGGACAGTTTGTCACCAATGGCCAGTTGTTGATAACATGATCCCTACCCTCTCTAATGTCCACTTTCCATGCTTGAATAAAGGATACCCTGTGCAAGAGGCCCCTCAGAGTCTGTTTCTAACTACAGAGAGAACATTCACATCAATCTTGTCACAAGCACTGCTATATGTCTGTGTGTGTATGGAGAATTAAAAAAAAGGTTTCGTGTAAGAAAACCAAATAAAGAATTTGAGAGGTGAGAAACAACCTGAGGCCAGACTCCTCTTTTGATTATTCTCCTCTCTCTTTCAGCTCAAAAGCCCATTCTGTTGTTTCCAGTTGTATTTGTTTTATTTTGTATTTTATTTCAACTGGAGAGATTTACCCCCCCCCAAAAAAAAAAAACACAAAAAAACACCCAACAGTCGTATTCCCTTTTGCTATGGGTTTCGGGTTTGTTTTCAAATGACAAATACAGCCCATTTCCCTGGAGATTGGTCTGTGGTTTTCTTGTAAAAAAACTAACATTTTCAAGTCAAATAATAAATAAAGCCTGCGATGTTAACACTTTTCAGTAAATAGTGGTGTGAATTCTCACCTGTGGGTTCCTGTTGGAGTTTCCCACAGAGTGTGTGATGTCCTGGAGATCTGGGAGCTACAGTCCCTGTGAAACTGACAAGCACTCAGTCCTCCCCATGAATGTGATCTACTGAGGCAGAGGGAGTGGCCTGGAGGTGTTTGTTTTACACCCAAGCTTGGCCATTATTTTAATTATTTATTACAGCAGTTATTCATTATTTTCCACTTATGGGGAGATTTAATTTGCAGCACTCCCTCACAAAAATACAACATCATAACCATCCCCAGAAAGAGGTCAAATAATTATACAGAATCATTTGACCCCTCCAGCTATAACTACTTTAAGAAGTAGCTTCAATGAAGAAAAAAATGAAATGTACAATTGTAGCTTAAAATACCAGAAACTGTAATTCATCCCTGCTGCGGCAGGGCCATGCAGGAGACTGTGGGCCTGCACACTGGGCTGAGTATTATTAGCGCTGCTGGCACGCTCATGGTTCCTGCTGGTGCTGGCTGGTGTGCATGTGGCAGACTCATGGGTGCGCAGGTGTGACTTAGTATCGGGCTGCCCTGTCTGCTCCCTTTCATTCGCGATTAATCTTTTCCTGTATCACTAGCTCCAATAACTGGTCTCTGCCAGCACTGAGCACAAGTGCCCTAGCAAAAACACAGAGCACAGAGCCGAATTGACTGTAAAGCCTAGTTTCTTTAAAAGCAGATAGAGGTGAGGGTGGCTAAGAGTCGGAGTAAACTCAGCCTACTTGGGGTTTATGGTTCTCTTTTTCTCCCTGATCTGAGTGTGCAATGCAGTGATCTTCTCAAAGCACTGATCTCCCTTCTGAAATGGACCGTTTGCACTTCTCTGAAATAATGCGGCGTTTCTTGGAAGTGACACCTTTTCATCCTGCTGCCATTCTCACTCCTCTGGCTCTCCCACACCTCTTGAGGTGTGTGCGTGCTTGTTGGGGGAGGTGATGCTGGTGGGGGGTGGCAGTTCTTAGGAGTCCCTGCCCTATGCTAACACACCCCACACCCTTCCCCTTTCCCCTCCCCCCGACAGTGATTGTGACAGCTGCCTCTATGGAGACTCCTGCCCAGCCACATTTACCTGCTGACTGCTCCACAAAACTACATTAAACTCCACAACACTCAGCTCACGGTTTAGCTCGTGTTTATTCCAGGTCACCACCCTTTCCATTCTCATGAGCCAGCCTAATTTTTCAAAAGCTGTTTAATTTCCAAAGCTTTCTGTGTCCTGCATAAAAAGTACATAATAGCACTCATTAAACATTAAAAAAGAGAGTGACGTATGGAGAATATAGTCAATTAACAGTGAAAACAGTTAAATGGGAACAATTGATTTAAAGTGTGGGAACACAATTTATTACCTATAAAAATATTACATGGTATTAGTGTGAATGTACCATCCAATTTCACCATGGTGAACTCAGAAGAGGGTGCTTTAGAAACCCTTTGATGATGCATTGATATTTAAAATACACTGACCTGAGCCCTTTATCTTTGGCTGTTAGTTTTGTTTCTGTTAGCTTACTTTTGGTCATCTGTATTGCACTTTTCTTCATGCCCTACTGAATTCTGACCCTGTAAAGCTATTTGAAATGGTACACCCCACATAAGAAAGTGTGATAAAATAAAAAGAGGTGCAAGAATTGCACATAAAACATATATAGTGCTGTAGTTTGTGCTCATATATAGTGAAACCCCCTTAACAAAAACAAAGTTTTACTTGATTCTGCCCAATTCTCGAATTCATTGGTATATTTTCCTAATAGATAATTCAGTCTTTTTTACAGATATTGAAAAAGTATGTAGCACCACATACTATACATTTTTGATGCAATGACTTCTCAGAAGGATATATATATTTTTCCTGTCCAGGAACTACTGTGAATACAACTAGGACAATGCTAATCAAAGTCTGTTTTCTCAGGGGGCAGTATGTCTATACTCCTGAAGGAAGTATAAAGCTGACAAGAAAGGAGGTGTAAAAAGAAAATTAGATGGAAAAGCAAAGGCAAAAGAACCTTTGAGCTGCTTGATGTGAATGGGGCAAGTCCATTCAGGCAGTGTAAGGCATGTACGAGGTGGAGTAGTGGTTAGGACTCTTAATGGTTATGTGAATCCCTTGGACTATGTTGCTTTACTCTTGAGCAATGTACTTCTGGAAAGCCCCCTTTAAAAATAATAATAATAATAATAATTGTATAAATGTTCATTTATACAATGCAACAATTTTTGTATAAATGCATCTCCAGGTTGTCATTGCAGATCAAAACTGACCCATCTTTTAATATAAAAATAATGAATTAAACACAAAAACATCATCTATGATCTGGGAGAGTGCAATGAAAAAGTGTGGGGTCTTTCAGCCTGGCATTGTACATTATCAGTACTTTTAGAGGTCTGGTGTTGCTTTTAAGTGTAACATTAAATACAAGAAAAGACAGAAACCTTTACATGTCTATCCTGTGGTTGTTAACAAGACTTCTCAGATGACTGGCAGTATAGTTTACAATGGGGACAACAGCTACTTTATCTTTCAGTTTTAAACTGAGGAGAGAGAAGCTGGGGGGGGGGTGTTGCAATTAACACACAGTGAGCCAGTTGGCTGCTCCTGTATCCTGTGTGAAGGAGTTCAAAGGGAGCCCACAGGAACTGTCTCAACGCACCTGCTCCCCCCTTCCTGCCTCTACCTGTGACCCTTCCCCCAAAACTGCCACCCCCCTGTAACTTCTGCTCGTCTTCCCAGCACTCAAGAACTGAGAAACTCATTCCAGCAATCTGTCATTCGTCAGAAAGGCTTATTTTAACTCACTTCTAAACTCATAGAAATTCGCACACAAGTTGAATATCCAATCTTGGCTGTTTTTCTTATACTACCAGGAGACATAATAATAATAGTCCAAAATACAATGAAAAAGAGTTTTCCCCACAGGTAAGCAATACTTAATGTTCTTTAAACTACCAAAACCATAACAATATTATTTATTCCTATCACTGTTGGTGTGTGGAATTAAAGAGTCATTAATTGACAGGACAAATAGTAAATCTGAAACTGAGCTCCTGTCAAAACGCAATAGATAAAAAATGCGTTCTAATGCAGAAAACAAGGAACAACAGCAAAGCACCGCTCTGTACACAAGGGCTTTAACACAATGGTTTTCCCTTTATTGCTCTACTGTTTGCTTGACCGCTGAACAGACTTTCATATCAAGGTTATGTTTGGTCCGTTCAGGAAGAGCAAGCGGAGTTTTGATCTCTGTATTTACAGGAATGTGTTTATGTTTCCAAAATCTTTTAAAATTGTCCTCCAAAATCCACTTTTTTGGAAATGAGCAAATCTAAATTATACCATTTGGAGATGCTGACAATTAAGTTAAAGGAATTTAACCCTTTGCCTTAAATAAGTTGATGTTAGCTTTGTGCTTCTTGTAAAACATGCTGTTAATGATGTGTAACCATGACTTTAAACCTTTATTTTTGTAGCAATTGCACATTGCATTTAAGTAGATACAAATGGCCATCCAGTAGGGAGTCCCGCTGTCCTCCTACACTGTGCTATATCAGAGTTGCTGTGAGTGCAGTCTGCTAGCAGTGGGACAGGGGACAGAGCACTCCATCACTGACTGATTGTCTTTCCTGATGGATCCCTGCTGGGACTCCACTTGCACTGGCACAAGCTCAGCACTGGGGCTTGGTGGGGTGCAATAGTGGGATAAGTGGTGCATGAATGTGGGAGCAGGGGCAGGCAGCATCCCGGGTGGGAATGACAGGTCAAACTCTAGAGGGACAATAGGCCTTGGGGAGGTGGGTAGGCTCTGGGGGTGTGCGTGGGAGTGACAAGGATCAATTTGTCAGAGGGCAGGGGGGCTGAATTGTCTGTATAGCCCACACTGCTGTGTGTGAGGATTAGCAGTGCATGCCTGCACACTGCAGAGAGAGAGACAGATTAGGCCAGGGAGTTCTGGAAGTCTGTGAATTTAATCACAAGCACCTTTGGATTTATAGGAGCAGAAACTCACAGGAGCTATTTGTCTACAAGCTGGAGGTGAGGGCTGTCAAGAGAGAATTGGGCTTTAATGTAAAAGCCCCCAGTGCTCTCTTTGGGAAAGGCAATTGACCTGTTCTCAACAACACACCAATAAAGGATCCAGAGGAAAAGGGGATGGAGGTCAAGAGTCAGGCCTGGAATCTGTGAAATAAATGTTGCTTTTTTCCAAGAAAATGTACTTTTAACTCTGAGGGTTCCTTATGATCATTGAGAAGCCATTCTTAAGTACTTAATTTGCAAATGCTCGATAAGAGTTTCCAAATGATGCTTAATAACAGCACACTGTCTCTTTCATCTAACAGTTTTGAAAGGTTCCACCCAGTCGAGCTTGTATTAAAATTAAATTGCAAAGAAATGGGAAGTGAATTGCTTGGATAGTCCAGTCTGTAATGATCCATAACTAGAAACAGTGACAAAGTCAGTGCAATAGCAAATGAACTCCTGGTGCCTAGGCGCCATGGTGTCCATCAGCTGTACCATCACTGTGTCCGATGATGGGCCAGGAGTAGAAGATGGGACCACACACGCAGCTGAACTGACCCTGCTATATTTCTCTGGCATGGTCACAGCTGGACAGACCCCAGACAAACAGCCGACTTGTCCTGCAATCGTGAATCAATTCTTCCAGTTGTCTGGTTCTCTGCCAGAGTTGTGTGGCGTGCTACAGAATCATTTTCACACAAAATGCTCTCATCTGCAGCCCGTTACCCAGCTCCTGACGCCAAACGGTGCGATAAACTAACTGCAGGTCTGGAAGCAGGCTTTAAAGCATATGGCTACAAATTCTTTGTAAGCAAACAACTGCACATTTTAAAACAGGCACTCATCAGTTGAGTGTACATATTTCTTAAAAAATGTTTTCACATGGAAGAGCAAAGTGGATAGAGAGTAGTGACTGACATGCTCCCTGTTGGAAGGCCAAAATCCTATTTTAATAATGTCTATCATGGGGTTTGAAACTAAATTGATTTAACAGCACGCAACATCCAGAAAATTCAATACTACTCAAAACAATTTTCTGAGAAGATGCCAGAAAATAGGAGTTGTTTCCACACATTCCTAGATTGTGCTGCCACTGAGGATGTTGTTGAAGGCCATTTTGTCAGATGTTGTAGAGGCTTTGTAAACTGCTGGGTGAGGAGCAGCGCTGGGAGATACGCCGACAGTAACTGATTGTTGGCTGAAACCACAGCCATGGCTGCAACTTTAAGGCCGGAGTTTGCTAGTTTTAGTAAAGCAAACATACCAAACGCAGTCCTCAACATAGAGTCTTTTGAATCCCAGAACCCCAAATCTGTTTCACTTTAATTTTTATGGGAGGAGAGTTTACGAGTTTTTATACCGTGAGTCGCTTGGCCCTTTTCATTTCAAACCAGGAAATCGTAAAGCAGTTTATATTATTGACTGCTGCTTTCTAAAGGTCAGAGCATTCACATATAAAATGGGAAAGAAATGTACTCAGCTCCCTTCAGAGCCAAGGGGAGGGAGGGGCCTGCAGCTGCGTGCTAGCTCGTGTCATGGAGGGTTGTTATAATCTGCAGCCTGGGGTTCTGGACCTTCTGAGCTGCGTGGTGGGCGAGCCAGATGAACAGAGAATGGGCTGGGGATCCATTAGCAGTGAGCGACTATTGGCAAAGACAAGCAAAAGACCTGCCCTCATTTGTAACAGTGATCAGTGGTGATTTAAAAATTGAGAAACATGCATATTTGGTTTCTGTGTAATGTCCCCCATCAGACCCATTTTTAAAAATAATTTTATTTTATATGGTGCAGTTCGTGATTCGGCTGACATAAATCAAAAGGAGAAGAATCGATTGATTATATCTCCTGTCTTCTCCATCATTTTCAGTCCACTTGTTTCACCACGAGTGGTGGGCAAGGGAGAAAGCATCTTCTGACAGCCTGAATGATGCAACTTGACAGCACATTTTTGTAAGCTTAATATCTCCGCTGAATTTGTAGCCTTGCAAAGGTATTCAGAACCTTGCACAGTTTTCACATTTTTGTTGCTCTAAAGCTTGCAGTCATGACACTTTGAAGCAGCAATTATATTTTTTAGATGCACAACCTACTCCACACCACACGTTCAAAGCAAAAAAAAGGTAACAGATCATTAATATGAAAGCAATACAGAAAAGTCATGATTGCATAATTATTCAAACCCTTTGCTGTAGCAAATCTAAATTCACAGAATTACCTTAGCAAGCCACACAGTTAGTCGGTGTGCAGTAAAAGAGGTTCACATGATTTCAGAATAAATACATATGTTTCTGTGAGGTCTCTCCATCAGACAGTGAATTTCAAATAAACATTCACCATGAAGACCAAGAAGCTTTGAAAACAACTCAATGTTAAAACTTTATAAAAGAACAGGTAATAATAACAATAATAATAAAAACAGCAATAATAATACTATTAATACTAACAAAAACAGCAATTATTATTATTAGGAGGAGGAGCAAAGAAAAATACAGAACTAGTGACTCCAGGATACGAGTAATGTGTTCACTTCTGCTGGACCTGCTCAGGATTCTGCCTGCTGAATTCTGGACATCCTGTAGTTTGTTCAATGTGGATTTTGATTCCCCAATGAGCATTACAGTAGCAAATTTGGGAAAAGATGCAGTGTTGACCAACTTTTCAGCAACAGTTAACAACAACATTGGCCGTAGTTTGACAATATTACTGAAGTGGAAGAATGTTTAGACAATATGTTACACATGTGGGTCAAATGTCAAGCCTGGATCAAATATCACCCCTAGGTTCTTAAATTGTGACTGAAGCTCATGTACAGTACCATCCACAGACTACAGCATGGGCTTTACATAGTTGGTCGGATGTGCCAACTGGGGTGCATAATTTCAATCTTGTCACAATTGAGATGAAGGAAGTTTTTATGTCAGACATGCAGTTAGAGAAAGCAGAGACAGCCACATCAGTGTCAGGTTTAGAATGGACATACATTTAAGTATGATCAGCATAGAAATGATCATTTAGATCATTTGATCTTAAACGTTGACCAAGTGGGAACAAGTAGAGGACTCAGTATCTATCCCTGAGGAACATCAGACTTAATGATTCAATTTTCACATCTAAAACCGCCAGGAGAGACAAAGTGATGGCGATCGGTAAGGTAAGATTTGGACCATTTTAGAGCAATCTCAGAAACTCCAAACCTAGTCTCAAGATGAGAAAGCAAGATATCATGGTAAACAGTGTCAAAAGCAGCTGACAGATCAGGAGAAGTCTATAAAAAAACAATAATATCTTTTTGATATGAGCATTACAGAGTCAATCATAAAGAAGTGGAAGGTGCCCAGACACTGTCTAGATCACTAGATCAGTCCCCACAAACTGAGCAGCCAGACATGGAGGAAACTGGTTATATGTCACTGTGAGACCAGTGTTGACTTTGAAAGATTTACAGAGTTCATTAACTGAGGTGAGAGAAAATGTCCATGGGGTGACAAAATCCCAGTCAATCTACAAAAGGGGCTTATATAAAACTGAAAAAGCATATTCAATTCCAGATGGGGTTTGCAATAAAGTACCCAATGATATTACAAACTTGGAAAAGGGTATTGTGGTCTTTTGGTCTAGATGCAAAATGTTACATCTGACGTTAACCCAACATAGTGCATCAGTCAACACCATTTCTATTACAAAGCACGGTGGTGGCCGCATTATATGAGTGCCCAGCTTCTTATCAGCAGGGACCGGACTTGTCAGTACTGATGTGAATATAGATGGAGCAAAAGTACTGGCAAATCTTAAAGCAAAACTTGCTTCAGACCTCAAACTGGCAAAAATGTCACCTTTCAGCAAGACGATGATCCAAAGCACAAGGCTGAGACTACACTGGAGTGGCTTAAGTGTAAGAAAGTGAATATCTTTGAGTGGCCCAGAAAAGGTTCTGACTTTAATCCTCTCGATAATTTGTGGAAATATTTAAAAACAGCCGGCGTATAAGTAATGCCCCAACAAATTAGGAGAACTTGAGCAAATCTGCCAAGAACAATGGCCAAACAATGTACCAAGATGGTGTGCAAAGTTCCTGAGTTCATGGGCCTGACATGACATCAACATATTTCAGATCAGACTGCGATCTAATTCCCCCATGGGCTGTGTAGAAGTAGAAGTGCCAAGAGTATTTATCACAAACACAAAATGAAGCCTTTCTCGTGATGTGTGCATGTTTCTGATGGTCAGAAGGAGCCTGTCTTCTGCTATCAGTGTCTGTCCCTGAAAACAACATGCAGACTGAACATGAACAAGGTTAACAACAAAAGCAACAGGTTCCTCCCCATTTGCAGTGATAACTGACATGAGTCTGTAAGGTAAGATATATTCGGAATTAGCATTACAGAACCCCTGATCTTAACACCTTGATCGGACGCTGTTTTCTTATATTCTAAGATTTTACAACAAGATCAGCAAGTATGACCTGCCAGAGGTCTGTAGTCTCCTGTTTTTGAGAAAAAATACTTCATCTAGGTTTGGTAATTGATGATCAGTTGTGTAAAGGCATGCAAGAGATGAAAAGAGAATGCACATGTCCTACCGAGTGTGTGCTGACAGGTCATTGGCTTCTTCTTCACCCTGAAAGGCCCTTGCTGCCCATAGAGACAAGGCATTGCATGGAGGACTAAGGGAGCTCTAAACAATGAATCTGCTAGCTCTCAGGCTCCTGGCAGACCATAGAGATTGCTGTGGTGTGGCAACCAAGGAAACCCCTGGCCAGCATCAAACCTTCCCAGCTTATGTAACACTCCACTAGTTGTATGCTATACTCCAGGAAATCACTGTCATAGACAGCTAATAAGAGAGTCTCCAAATTGGAACCAGTGATCTCTGGACTGCTCCAATCTCTGCTCCAAACAGATGTATTTACTAGCTGAGACCCTCTGCAGCCCAAACACACTAAATTAAATATCCATCTGAATCTTGAAAGATCCCAGCAAAGCAGCCAGCACAATGTGGCTTTATGATGTTGTGTATTGCATGCAATAATAATTATCTATATAAAATAAATTATTTCCTATTATAAGGCAGAGGCTGCTCTTAAAAAGCTCTATTGTATGTTGTCTGTGTGAGTCTTATTTTTTCAGTCTGACAGACCCAGTCAGCTCCCATACTAAACAGAGGACAGCACAGGTGTGCTGAGCAGGACAGGTGAAGAATGTACTTCCCTAGACAGACTCTAGGTGTCAGCCTGAGTCTCTCCATCACCCTTCTATGAGCAGAACAGACAATTAGAGAGTCAGTTTACCTGTACTGTAGTTCTGAATGTTGTCAGCAGCCCCGTATGTCCTGTACAAATCTCTATAAGACTGCCATGCCTGTAGCACTATAGCCTTTGTAACTTTTGTCATTTGCAGAAACCCACTTATCTGAATATTAATGTTTGGATTTTCACAACCAAGAACCATGCCTCTATCTTTAATAAGCAGCAAACACTGATCTAGTTAACATGGGGAGTCTGATTATGAAAAATTGTGAACTAAGATGTACATTATCTAAACATCCAGAAATGTATTGTATAAGACAAACTGTAAATAACTTCACATGCATGCAAATGGTCTATTGTTTAGGTGCAAAGATAGTTTTGATCTTAGAAACCTTAAATTTTATCATAGCCTCTTCAAAACGTAAAGCAATAACAAACAACCAAACACTAAATTATAATTTTGATTAAATATTTGGTACACTCCTGAGCTTCTATTGATCAGTCAAACCTAGAAAAGGGAGCTCAGATTTGATCACACCAATGATACTTGTCATAACTGACTCACCAAACTATAATAACTATTTCTTGCTGCGCTTTTTAGAATTCATTTCTCTTTGCACACTTATATACTGATGTCTTACAATCAGTTTTACTTGCTCTTCAAACCATGCTTACATGAAACACTACAGAAAGTGTTTTCAGTGCAGACAGCAAAAGATGACTAAAGAACCAGTCATCAATTCAAATGTAACAGCCAACTAGTATACCTGGACTGGGCAGTGAGGTGCACAGGAAATCAGGTAGCCACATGAAAATAAGATCTGTAGGAAAAATAGGACTATAAGCACATTCCCCGGTTTTCAGTAGGACTGAGTTCTGTAGGTCACTCTGGCCAAGGAAGGTGCATGAAGCTGTCTCTTCTTCCTGTCACATCAATGCCTCCCACTGTTTCCTGTAACTGTTGCCTACACCTTGTGTAAAGAGATGTCTGTCAGGAATGACTGTGCTGTGATGACACATCTTGAGCTCCATCCTACTGTAGTCAGCCTGGGCTCCGAGTGTCCTTCTCTTTCCTGCTCAAGGTGGGCTATATTCCTATACATTTTCTGTATTTTAGTCATAGTCTACAGTCAGGTTGATGAAAGTGTTGTGGGATTTTGGACTAATCTCAGTCTGTGTTTCTAATGAAGTCATTCTTGTATCCTAATCATCTGAAAAGGTCAATAGTTTCAGTCTGGATGTGAAGTCACTGTTGTGGTTGCTCAAAAAAATATTTCTGCATTTTAGTGAGCAAAAAAATGTGTACCCGTTTCGCTTGGTTGATTTGGTGGTCAAAATGGTGAATTAGCCCCTACAAAAACATGACACTACACTTCCCATCAATTCAACCACAGCCATGACTAAAATAAAACAAGGCAGATTTTATTAATGCAATTCAGAATGGCTGCATTCCTGCTACCCTATATGGCTGTTTGTTACAAGAAGCTGTGTTGTACACTTGGAAAGGTACAGGATTCATTACCAAGGTGTTCCCAGCTGGAGCCCTGGTACATATTGTGTCTCCCTAAACCAGTTACTAAACCTCTTTGTGCTTCAGTCCCTCAGACAAGGACACCTGAGGTCCTATTCTCCATTAATCTGCAGCAGCAAATAGATTGGCAGGATGGGTTCCTTGGATGAATGAGCTACTCAAAGCCAAATGATCTAGTTGAGGGGCGGAGCGGTAGCTCTGTGGCTAAGGATCGGCGCCTGTTGCTGGAAAGTTGACGGTTTAAAATCCAGCGGCCGGTAGAGGAATCCTACTCCGTTGGGCCCTGAGCAAGGCCCTTAACCCCAACTGCTCCAGGGGCGCTGTACAATGGCTGACCCTGCGCTATGACCCCAAGCTTTTCTCCTTGTCTGTGTGTGTGTGTGTCTCATTGAGAGCAAGTTGGGGTATGCGAAAAGACAAATTTCTAATGCAAGAAATTGTATGTGGCTAATAAAGTGATCTTATCTTTTGAGTGGCTTCCCTTCAATTATAAGTTTTCTCTTTTATTTTTAAACTTTCTTATTTGCACTCTCTGTATATTCCTTTGGCTAAAAACAGTAGTAAATGACTAATTATTCTAATCACTCTTATTATACTTTTCTGTCTGCTCAGCTCTTTCATCAGTGATGCTTATTTCCCAGTCTCTAGCTGTGACAGAGCCCATCCTGTTTACCCTCTCCATCTCCAAGATGGCTTCCTATGGCCTGCAGCACTGCCCTGTCTGTCCTCACCAAAGCTTTGCATCAACTCAGGCTCCTGGTGATGGGCTTGTAATTGATACAAAATGCTTCTAAGTCACTAGACATGCCATGCAGAGGTCTAGCTCTAAAGGTGGAAAGAAAATCTCAGTGATTGAATAGAAAGCAGGGCTCCCTGTTCACCTCTTCCTTGGTAAGAGACACATGCTCCTCTCAACTGCATTGTGACACCAGCACAAATTAGATCAGGAGAGGAGTCTCGGGTTGAAGGCTGTAAAGGAGGTGAAGGGGGCTCTTGGGAAGAGGGAAATGAAAATTCAGTTTCACTTTCATTTCATGAGCCTAAATAGAGTGCAACTTTAACTCTTTAGAGCCAGCCTTTCCAATGTGGAAGATAAACGCTGAGAGCATCCCAGCGGGTTAAGAAAGTGAAGTGCCTCTCCCCCCCCCCCCCTCCACTCCCCTCTGCCTTGGTGCATCTCTCTCCTCTCCCCAATCTCGTTAAGCTAATGAACTCAGCTTTCTGTTGCCAGAGCTGCCAATAAGCCCATTTCGTTTCACTTAATTTGTTTCTACTCCCCCGTCTTGCTCTAATCAGGTTTCATCGAGAGGGCTGCCTCGCCACCTGAACGGAATCGGCCCCGTGAACGAGCGACAAGAGGAGAGCTCATTAATCTGTTATTCTGTCCTTAATGAGCGTGATGCCGGAGGGGGAGTGAGGAGGGCTAGGACAGATGCAGCAAGGGAGAGAGTGCTGGCTTTGCAGGACAGACAGACCCAGCTGCATGCAGGACGCACTGACAGCAAACTAAGACAGAGAACACTGACAAAGGTTCCCTGTTATGGATCCATCACCAGAAGCACATCAAAGTGCCCACACCGATAAGGAAAGAAAATCCCTCAGGATGTGTGACTGAGGTGCATTTCTTCTTTTATGCCAACTTGTTACTAAAATAAAGAAACAAAGTCACTAATTACTATTCCTTATCCTTAATCCCTTACCCCAGCAATTATGACTCTCACCACTCAACAAATTACTTGGGAATCCTGCTCATAATCATACAGTCAAAAACAACCATAGTTGATATAGAAACAATCATAACACATATATCATCACAGTAATAGATATCACCATAGCTGAAAAGTATAATCATCAATCTGTGGGCTATTCAAAAGACCCTCCAAACAGGAGTCTTAATAGGTTGGTACATTTGTGAGTCCTATGAGATGCACATGTGGCTTAACAGGCTGTGTAAATCTACCCTGTATTGTGGTCTGCATTATGACTGTATTGTACAAGAGAGCCACACGATTGAGTGGAAATAAGTGCTGGTGCCTCTTTGGTCCTGGGTTTGATTCTGGACTGGTGTGTGCCTTGTGTGTGTCTTCATAGTCTCCGTATGTCTGTGTGGGTTTTTGATGATGCTTCAGTTTCCTCTCACCATCCAAAGATATGTTTGTATGTTTGTGTACCCCTGTGTTGAAATCATGTCCCACCCTGTATGCAGACCTTGTGCTCTGTGCATCTGGGATATGTCTGTGTTCTGGATTCCTGTGGCACTTACCAAGAAGAAGTGGTTTTCTGAAGAGGGATGGATAAATGGATTGTCAATTATTCATTCTTACAATTGCAAACAATTTCAAGCTCTCTTAGAACCTGTCTAAGAAGAGTAATACTTCTATGAAGAAGAGTTTACCACTAGCTACCTCTGTTTGTGGGGGTTGGTGGTATGTAAAGGAGACAATTAATTACTTAAAACATGCTGTTTACACATTCTGGGATTCTTCAAGAAAAAGTTTGAAAATTGATAATTAATGAATTGCCAAATGAACAAGATATGCAAAAGTCACATCTCAGTCATAACCTTCCTCATGTGCTTATGTTAAAGCCAGAATTACTCTAATCTGAAATCAAGAGATGTGCTGATCCTGTTTCTACCTTACTAACACCCAGTTCCCTGCATTACTCCAGAAAACCTCATATTTTAAATAAAAATCACTATGTGATTTTACAATGCAATACTATATTTTACAACACAATGCAATTGCAATATCCTCAAAATGTAGTCACTTTATTTGTTAGGTTTAATAATAAATCTTGATATCCGACACTAGAAAACAAAGTTCACCTGTGAAATGGGACCCTGTGAGTGGAGAACTGTGAGGTAACATTCTGAACTCTCCTTTGCCAAAACTGCAACACACATGAAGACCTTGAACCAGTCTATGTAAACCCAAATTCCAGGTATTTTATTTTTATTTGCCCTTACAGTTTATTTTTTTCTCACTCTTCAAATATTTTGTGTCCAATCTTCTTTTGCTGCAGGTAACAATCAATTCTCCTTCATCACTCCCATTTTCACCACTTTTCCTCCCAAAAATGGTCTGTTCCTAAAATCCTTTTTACAGGAACTTTGCTGTCTTAAACCACAACATGCTGAGACAGTTGCTAAGTAACCACTTCAGACAATTCTCGACAAAGGTGTGTCTGTGTAAGGCAAGTGAAGTATTATAAAATAAAACAGCTGTAATTTAATGCTTTTATTACTATTATTATGACGCTTATCTGAAGACTTTTGATTTACTAAGTTAAATTAAACATGTCCAGGTAACTGCACTAAAATGAATCCACTGCCTCTTTGGGGTCATGACCCATAATTTTAAAACCACTGCACTGGAACCTCTTAACTTTTACTTGCTATGTGTATTGTGAATGTGTATTCAATACACTAAGAACAGGTATCAACAGTAAACACAGTTCCACTTCTGGTATTTATTACACTTCATAAATACTGTAAGTGAATAGCCATTTTTGTGTCTGTTGCTTTTAGCATTCTTGAAAGCAAAGCCCACTTAAGGGAATGTTGCCTAAGGGTATGAAAGGGATCATGCTTTGATTTAATGGGAATATTACCCTGAGGTTGACGAGCTCAACAGGTCTTGTAATGTAAGACATAGCTTCTCAAGAGCTCAACAGGTATCGTACCAGTGACATAGCTGCCCAAGAACCTAAAAAGTGCTCAAACCTCCGGTCCCAAGAGGCTGGCCTTTGGCAATGTAAATGATGTAGACAAGTGGACACATCACTTGTGTTTGTCTGGATGGAGAGGGTCAAGTCCTCAGAGCTACATGAGAAACTGTGCCTTGAGTCTAGGGCCTGACCTCACACAATTCAGCACATGCTGAGTCTGAGAAGATGGGTTACTGTGGATGTGCCAATCTGAATACCACATTCTGGTGGAGGACACCTTCACCCAGCGCCCACACCTGTGATTTTTTACTGTCGGCCCTACAGTGGAAGAGTGACACAAAAGAAAAACAGCCGAGAAACAGGACAACCCAAGTGAGCATATAAAAGAGGTAGAAGTCAGGAAGAGAGCTCACAGGCAAGTGTGAGATCCTGCAGGCCAGACTGGTGTTAGAAGATAAAGACACTTTGGAATAGACAGAAGAATTACAGTAAAAGCAGTATAATGTATAGGGAGGCATGGCAAACACATTTAGATAGATAGATACTTTATTGATCCCGCAACAGCAGCTTAACACAGTCAACACAGCTATAAGTGCTATAAGAAAGCGTGGTATATTATACACAAATACTATCGTAAGTTCTATAGTACATGCATGCCCTAATCTGGGCTCAATTGTCAATTTATGACACACGTTTACCACGGTACAAATCTGTGCAGAAGATATTATCAAGGGCTATTCCGATGTCTTTTTTGGTCACAAGGCACAGGTTCCAGTGAGGGCTGAGGATGTGTGAATCAGATTCCCAAAATGTTTTGGGCTTTGTGCTGTATAAGGAGGGTGGCTAGCTGAGCAACGGTCACATAAAGAGGGTTTCAAACCTTCGGGTTGAAAGGAGGTGGCTTCCCTGCAATGTATTTAAAGGATGTATAGGTGTAGTTAAAAACCTCTTTAACACAAGGGCTGTAGAGCTGAGCCAAGCAATGAACAATGATTTAATGACGGAAAGTTGGGTGGGGTATAAAAATTAAATAGAAATGCCAAATCTAATTTTTATATCCAGGTATTATCAGAAAGATGCTCTATGTATTATATTATGGTAAGGATTACAGCAAACTAGAGCCAATCCAGGAAACACAGGGTGCAGGTTGAGACTACACTCTGTATTATACTGTCATTATACTATACTGCTGATGTACTTGTTTGTGTAAGAATTCCAGAGCAGCATTATCTTTTTTAAACGTGGGGCCAACATTATACACAATATTCTAAATAAAGTCTTACAATATGTCTTAGTGCATTTAACATAAAATTCCTTGATTAAAATCCTTGAAATTTAAGTCCTGTGTAGTTAAACATTTTGTTTGCCTTTTATATTACCTCTTCACATTATCTAGAAGAGGGAAATTATTTGTTAACTTCAAACACCTGATTTTTCTTTGTAGCTTTCATCTCATTTGTTGGCTTTCACATGCTAATTAATCCATGAATCTGATCCAGCCATTTCTTGAAATAATAGTATCAGTTTCACCAAAATGGTTGGGTAGCTCTTGTTCCAGACTCCCACAAACTTATATGCAAAAAAGTGCTTAATGATTTTAGGGTTTCCATGTATTCTCTGGGTTGCACTTCACTGTTGATTCTGATGTCCATAGTCTTGACTGTGTCAGTGCCCGTGAGGATTTTAAAGGAATCTGTTCAATTATTGCTCTTGTGTATCTCGTATTTGTTCTAGTAACATAAGTTGTCCTAGATAAGAGCATTCGCTAGGCAAATTAATATTAATAATAATAATTATTATAATGGAAAAAGAAGAGGCAGATGAGCATTGATTTGCTTTAAATAATGGTTTTGGATTCTGCGGTCTATATTTTCTGAGCTTTACTCTGTACTGCAGATGAGGTTCCGTTCTACAAAACTGACCTTTGCACAAGAGTTTAATAAAATAAAAGGAGAGGCTGATGTGTTGTGACCTTTGTACTGAGGACAGTGCGGGCTGCCACTTTTTGCTGTTGTTCCTCATGGGATTCACGGACCATCACTGTCTTTAACTACAGACTCTGAGTGCTACAAACCTGCACTTAGTAGGACAACAGACAGAGAGATGTCCAGGATGGTATTTCCATACAGTAGCTTAGTATTACAACAGTACAGTGTCTGAGTCAGGGCCACAGTTTTCAGGAGCTCAATTTTAGAATGCTAGGATGCATTCTGTTCAGTACATCCACATTATTGCTGTGTCTAGTAGCCCTGTGTTATGATGCTATGCTGCATCTGTTTTTAGCAGCTTAGTTTAAGGGTCCCTTTACTTGTTTGGTAGCTCATTGTTGAATGAGTCCATGTTTTCAGTATTTTAGTATTAGTGAACACAATTTGCAGTGTCAGTTTAATAGGGTGTTGGACTGCATTGCTCAGCAGTACAATGCTAGAGTCCTGGTCTATACTGAGATCATCAGCTAGCTCTATGTTAGTTTTGGGCTGCATTCTGCAAGGCATGTTTTAACCCCAGTAATTTATGTTGGAACACATTCTCAGTCATATTTCTCCAGATACAAACTGAGCGGTTTTCCAGCTCCCAGCCAGGAGAAAAAGACACAGTTGAATGACTCAGAGGAAGGAGTCTGTTCATCAGCCTGGTCTGAGCTATGCTTCTCCTGCAGACATGTGTCCATCACTAATGGGACCCCACACACTCTCCAGGGTTGCCAATGAACCGGTTTTCCTGGAATGTGCTGGCAGCGGCGACACTAGGAGATGAGTCTTTGACACATTGGCGTAACTGTGCTGAGAACACATTGGGGCAGGGCTCATTAGCACTGGATGGGAGCAGGAAGCAGTTAATAGCCACTGAGAGATGAACAGTGTTTACTTGGCAGCATCAATGTTGTGGAATGCACACAGAAACAAGAGCTAAATGTCTTCAGCATCGTTCTGCAAGTGTCTCAACCACTTGGTGCCAATGTTAGCGATGGGTGATGGGAGATATAAGTGGAGGTGTGGTGGCAGATGGGGGTGAGGTATAGATTGTGGCAGGTTTTAACTCTACAAACAAAAAAACAAACAACCAAACACTATATTGACCTTATGTTCACAGAAGACCTTGTTTTGGATACCTTTATTGTACGGTAGCCTTTGTCTGTCTCAGTGTCATTCCTCACTTTGTTTGTGTATTGTATTGGATTATAAACCCGATTCATTTTTCTTGTAATGGTCGTTTTTCTGTTTTCTCTATAACATTTGCTTCACCCGAGAATGAACTCTAGGTTAAGTTCAATTTAAACTCTGACATAATGTGGCTAATGGTGGCTCTAGGTGGCAATGTAGTACCCAACCTTATGACATGTGGCTGAATATATTCTGAACAAGCCTGCAGCTAAGAAGCATTTTAGACACAGCAAGAGAGGTCCTTCAAACTGAAATTTAAACAATGGAGCCCTCATTAATCCTGCTGGATACGATTACCGTGGACACAGACAAAACAAGCCTGCCAGGTAAGAGAAGGAGGGGGGGGGGGGAGAGGGGGAGAGGAAAAGGGAAGAGAAGAATGTATCCGTGCATCTCTCAATAAACTTAAACTGAAAACCACTATGATTTTGAATCCAAATACAAAAAATGCACAACTTTGCATTCCACTAAATTAACTGGAACATCTCCAGGTACACTTAACTAGAGGCAATGCTTCTTAACTAGGGGAGTTAGAAGAGCCTTTCAGGAGAAGCCCAGCAGCAAAACATTAAAGCTTTATACCCCAAATCTGCCACTGTGTAAAACCAACACTCTGGCACCAGGCTACCATTGTACTTTTAGTATACTTAATGCTGTTGAATCCAGGACAAACTCTGGCCAGAGGCATCTGTGTGGATTTCACTTATTTTCTGTTTAGAAAGGGATCCCTGCAGCCAGATTAGGCCGAATTCCTGACCCAAAACTCTATACCCTACCCTGCTGGACAGAAAGACACAGGGAAAAGACCTACACATCTGAGGTGACATTTAACACTGATAAATAGCTAGAACTATTCAGCTTTTATGAGCTGCAGGACCTAGTGTGAGGTGTGCTGATAACACAGAAAGGCTGTAGGTTTAATACTATTTTAACTTGACCTACTTGTCTAGACATATTTAGTGAAAATCAAGGAAAGAGGCTAGAAATATCCAGCAACTAGTGCTATAGAAGACCCTGCAACTCTGACGTGGATTAAATTGTGATAGGAGTCTAATTTGTTTCTCTGCTACAGCATCACGAAATTGACCGCACTCAGTTACTCCCATCCAAACCGCACGGAAGAGCAAGAAAACTTGCCAAAAAGTTTGGACTGCTTTTGAACATGTTTTGTGTTTTACGTGTTAGGCAAAGACGGAAAAAAATGAAAACAAGAGTTTTCAAGGGAAAAAAAGAGGATGGCGTATAACATGAAAGACAGACTGACTGACAGATACCCAGGCACACTGCCAGAGTGGGCCTGTAGACAGCTTTATTGTCTCATTATGTTTCCTATCAATTTGTTTGCAATAAATCTTTCTGTCTTGATCAGGCATTACCTGTCAATTCATGCCTCAGCACCTAAGCTGGGTAAACAGAGAGCACTATTCTTCTCTGGGCTCTGCAAAGTCTTGGCCAGGAGTTGTGTTTGTGTCGGTAGGATCTTGGCTCCATTTCGAATCCTCCAGCTCTCAGTGTGGTTGTGTGTCTGTACTTACCCTGTGGAACCCACAAGTTGTATGCACTACACCACCACTCAGGTGAAGAGCTTCACTCTCCTTGCTCATTGCAGTGTCTGTGTTTTTACACTCATTCTAAATGTATTTGATTCTCAACCTGCTCTTCCCCACTCTTGACCAAGTGAATGGGCAGGGATTGACAGAGACAAGGGATATCGGCATTCTAAAAATTCTGCAGTGTATTTCCATTCATTCTAGCACTGATTTACCATGCTTATCCATAAGATAATTTTGTATTACCACAGCTCTTCACAATGTACATCTTGCCTCATTATTATTTACCATGACATCTGCGTGTTCTACCGCAATCAGTTCTGCAGCGAAGTTTGACAGTGGCAGACCCAAAGAAATTAAACTAACCTGCTAACCTCTCTCAGCTCCTGCTCATAACTCTGATACTCTACGCTGACACTAAAACACTGCATTCTGAATGGAGAGAAAATGAATTCAGAAACAGACCATGTCCATATGGTAGCAGTGATAGCTGAAACACTCAAGTATGAAGTCCATTATCTCCAGCTGCATGGGTGGTCTGCACTGGTCAGCCCAAAGCCGGACAATAGTTCTCAGAGGCTCTCAGAGCAGTGAAAGACACCAGACACTGATGACTGGCTTAATCCCAGTGTAGAACTGATGCTAATGCTTTCTGATATATTCCTGCAGATCAATACAACGTCACAACATACCTGCTGTTTTTCACAGAAGCACGGGGCCAAACATTCACATTTAAGATTTGTGCTTTTGCCTGGGCGATGTTTCAGCATTACACTCCCAGAACAGCAGACTGCAACGTAGTCCTGCCCAGAAGCAACTGGGGGTGACATGTGTCTCCAGCACGTACCATCTGAAGACAGACATACTGTAGGGGAGAGAGGGAGGGAGGGCGTGCAGAAAGAGAGACAGAGAGGGAGGAGGGAGGGACAGACGAGAGACACAGTGAGAGGAAATCGGGCAGAAGCAGCACTGACGAGTGGCATTGTGGGGGTTGATTTATTGGAGCACGTGAGGCGGCAGGCTGGGAGCAGCGGCCTGTCTGTGATCTTGTCTAAGTGCTGCAGCGCCCTGGGAGTGCTGGGGATTAGAGGCTGTGAAAACTTCACTTGTCTGTCCCGGCCTGGAATTCGCTTCAAAGCCCTTTGAGCTTCTCCAGACCCCAGTTCACAGTGCCCCCCCCAACACACACAAGGAAGGTGATACAGCCATGTCCACACTGCATTAGCGCTATTAGGTAGCCAGGGATGCTCGAGTTGAGGGGAGGGGGGGGTCAAGAGAAACTTCCAGATGGCAATAAAATGTCTGCCACTTTACTTATTGAATTTCTAATGTGCACCAGGTGTGGAACTGAAACCCCCAGCCCTGCCTTCACCACTGCTCAGACCAGCTTCCACCAAGCTGAAAAAATGTCTTTTAAACTAACCTCAAACTCACCAAGCCGGAGAAGAGTGCACTGTCTGTCCCCGCCACCTCACACTCTCCTTCTCTCAATGTTTCTTTTATCTCTAAGATAAAAAAAGAAACTCATGCCAGGTAACAGAATGATATTTAGGGGATGTCACAGGGAAAGTCACGCTCTCAAAAGGCTGGAAAAAGTATGCGGAATGTGTAAGATCCACAACTTAAAAGATTTTATTAAATATAAAAACTTATTTGCCCTGACTGGTCAACTCCCTGATTTGTACTTTAATGCACTTTCTTTCCCCCCTCATTACAGCTTCAAAGATGTTCTAGTTTGGAACATCCAGCCTGGACTTGTTTACCACTAACACAGATGTAGGTGTTTCATTAAACTGCTTTTCTTTTAAAGGCTCATTTTTTGCTTGGGATTTGCTCGGCCCTTCCCATAACAGCAGACTAACAAACAGTAAGCACAGGGCTGAGCAAAGCACTTACCTTCGATAACTGTAGGGTTGGGTTTGATGGTCTTAATTTACACTGCTCCTCAGGGCAAGTCCCTGGGTGTTTGTCTTCAGTGTAGTTGACACTTATCTGGAGTGGGTCTTCTGCAGTTGCCAGTGTACAATACCAACTAGTTAGTTCATTGTCTTTCAGCACAGCAATTGGAAACAAACACAATCCTGACGATGCCCAAACATTACAGAAAGAATGTTTAGAAATTACTGTTAAAGGAACTGATATGACTAATGCATGTATTTATTGTTGTTTTTTTTCCTGTGGGAATGAGACAGTGTATGCCCTATGAATGATTATTATAATGATTGTATGTACGATAATCAGATCAAAATTAAAGCACCAAAAGAGTAAAATACACATTCATTAATGCTTACACCTTGGCCCGGTTGCAAACGTAAGCCCACAGCCACTCGGCCCATTTTTCTCTTCCGTACGCGAAGGGAAGTTCGGGACTCAAATTCATCGTGCGGGAGGCAAAACCAAGCGACTTTACTGATCGCGGCAATGTGTGACCTTTCAGCTTGTAAAATCATTCTGTAACTTCACCGCAAAGAGACTGGCTTCAGGTGAGTAGTGTGTCACAAATAATGTTAACATATTCTACGAATAATCAGACACTTCGAAAGCAGATGCTGAGAAAAAAAAACACCTCTTTGAAACGAAACAAATCAAATCTTCTTTACATTTCTTCCGTTCACGTTATTTTTTAATATTACTTTATTACTTTGCTTCCCGAGCTATGTAACGCGGTTACAGATGACTAGGAAATCGTTTCTTCGTTGTAAACATCACGGTGATTTAAGATACATCTGGCTTCTGCTAAAAAAAAATCCCAACAGTTACACATTGTGAATTGCAGCCGAACCTGTTGAACTAGAGAGGTTTGGTGTCGTGGAACCGTTCGATAGGTATTCTCGGGCGGACTGCTCGGTACTCGCAGAGCCCTGTGCTGGGGGGTGAACCCAGGGATTACCCTTGCTTAACCTCGGCGTGTCGGCGTAAACACACTGACACGACATAAGCGCAGAGCCGGCAAAGGCACAGTACACGCCGGCCGGCCTTTCATCCCACTCACACCTCCCGGAGCAGCAGAAACCCGCACCAGAGCCAGCCCAGCTACAGGAGACACGCTCATTAAAGGATTTATGGCGTCTCTCCCTGAGAACATAAGAGTGACGAACGGACCCTGCCCACCCCGAGAACCACGTTGCATGGATTTCTTTTTCACGCCGAGAAACATCTAAGCTGTAGTATATGATTTAATCAGCGTCTACATTATATCATATGCGCCTCTGTTTCTACAAGTGCAGAAAGATACAGCCCCTTTGTTTCATATTTCGTGCGCTGGGTTTTGAAAATAAAAACATTAAAAGGCTTGAAAAGGCTTTTCAGTCTCTTCGTGCAACTATTTTATTTTGTTCTCCGTGTTATTTTGTCGAAACTAAAAACCTATGCACAAAGTTACAAAGTTTCGCAAAACGCGAAAAAGTAGAGCAGTGAGCAATTACTAAATTCTTTCATCTTGAAATCTAATATTCAGACACTGAGTAGGTTTTTAAGAACCTGTAAATTAATGTGTGCCGTCTTGGTTCATGGTATGGATGAATATGTTTTTTTGCAAGTGTTATTTTACAACAAAGTTACAGAGTATAAATCACATATAAAACGTTAATAACTTGCCTGTTAACTGTATAGCGTCGTCATCACTATGGTTAGCAATGACAATTAAACGATTAATATTTTTTTGTTGCAGGTTCTCCATTATCGTTTGGCAGTTTCAGTAATATTTTGAATACACAAGATTATTGTTGCTGTTCGTTGAATATAAAATACTTCAACAGTGAGTGAAGAATTGGCTGTATAACTTTGCAACAAGTCTTTGACCAGTTTAGGGAACAGTAACTACTCATGAAGCAAAATGACTACTTCCTTTTTACATATGTAAAAATATTAATGATTATGTATAAATCATACATGATGTGTTAATAAAAAATATATTAATTCGTATTTTCTGTATTCATAAGTTACCAATACAGAAAGCACTGTACATTCACAATATTTGACTAAACTGACATTCCGGTCAAAGAATGAGTTTGTACGCGCTACTACCCTGTCGAGTTATTCATTAATTAACTGCCTTAGGGTAGCCGTTGTCCGAGTTCACACCTTGGGTTTAAGAATGAAAAAGCTTTTCCTCACTATCAGAGCGTGTGGGTCGGTGCCCAGCCGGGTTCTTTCCGGCAATCCGGGTTGAAGGCTTGTTTCCCTCAGAGAACGGAAATTAAACCGACGGTCGGCCTTTACTCACCCGGGCGAAAAGGTTCAGAGCACAATCCCAGTCTTCACTCGGGTTCATAAACACTGCAACTGCCAGAGGTCTTACTGAAGAACCACGTCAACGACAGCACGGATCAATCAATCAATACTCTAGATGGATTAGGGAGTAAAGGGGGTATTATTTATTCTGCGTTTACAGTTCCCAGATGTAAAATCTGTTATATTTGATAACAATGATGAAAGCTTATGTGGAGCTATAGCTTAATTTAATTCTTAATAGCCAACGGAGTGCTACTAACATAAGAAATACCACGATGTCCATCAAAAACAACAATTATTATTATTATTATTATTATTATTATTATTATTATTATTATTATTATTATTATTATTATTATTATATGTCATGTTAGTACAAAACAAAGTTATGCTTTTTACTTTTTCGTGCACAGCTGAACAAGATTAGGAATCTTTATACGCAGAGTGGGATATGAAACACTTCGACCAAAACTGCCTACGGCTGTTATGTCGACACTTCGTGTAATTTTAAACTTTATGGGTTTGCCTCTTGTTAAACTAAAGGCCATTGCTTTGTTTTTTTACAGAGCTCTGGTTTAACGAAGAAAGCGGGCGAGTCAGCGCCGGTTCGCAGAGCCGTGTAGACGCTTTCAGTTCAGTGTTACCAGATCATTATGATTATAATCACTGTGAAGTCAGCGTTCTCTTCACATGCTGAGTGAGTCACCTCACGGTTCGAAAGTAAAGCGCTTTTTCCCCCCTCTTCAAGTACGTTCAGTTCACGGGCAGTGTGAGCGCATATCCCTTTTCTCACCTGTGTCTGATTCACCTGTCTGGTATCTCACACGGCTCCTGCGTGTCCATAGATATGTCCGACTGGGCGTTGACCTGCAGAGCCGATGTACATCAGTCTCGTGCTATAGGTCATCTCTCATACTCTTCGGAGAACTGCATTTCTATTACTAAACCATTTTTATTAATAGAAGTAATCTACACTGTCAGGGAACTGTTTATTTTGGACCCCTTTTCAGTCCACATTTTAAATTCTGTATGTAATAATAAAACAGGCTTTAACCAGAAGAAGAAATTACACGGGGCCGCATTTAAAACGGCAGAGCCCCGGTGGGTCTTGAACTGTGAAACTGTGAGAGGGTTTCGCAGTTTAAAATATTTATCAACCTGTACCAAAGACGGGGTTGTGCTCAGTCGCCGGGAGCGGTAGAATGGTGACGCATTTATATCGCAGTTAAAACATATTAACGTCCTATTAATGAAATCATGACCATCAAATGCCCTAAGTATACCATCATCATCATCATCGCATTATTATAATCGATAATGATATTGATAAAAGTACACTATTCTAGAGTTTGTAAAGTCGTTTGTAAGGTCAAGAACAGCGTAATTCACCCTGCCATAATTTCCCTATCATGTCAGAAAATCCCAGCAGCAGCAAATTTAATCAAGATCCAGTTAAATAATTGCAAAGGATACTTTCCCAAAACTCAGAAAATTTTCTAATGGAGGTATGTGTAGAAAATAACGTCAAAGCAACATTTGTATTTTAAGAACTTAATATTTATCAACTAGCATAAGCTTTCACTTTTTTTTCGGGGTGAATATCGAAAATATTTCCTCCTATAAAAAAATCCTCTTTACTCTTTGTTGTTTCTCCCCGTTGTGTCACACTAGCGATGACTTCTGAGTGGATGACTTCTATTTAGAAGAGACGTTGCTATATTTATTAAATGACGCGTAGCATGTCAACAATTCTAAGGGTTTGAAATAATTAAATTGTCAGAATTAGTTTAAATATTATATAATTAAATATTGATTTAAATTATTAAAAAAAATACTTCTACTGCAAAAATAGCTAATTATGCCTTGAGATTACATTCTCTGCTTAACAGGCTACTTATAACGGCCTAGATGACCAAACTAGTCTCCTATCGATTGTAACTTTTAGTAATCATTATAAACCTTTCTCAATTTCAGAAGAATTGCTATATTTAGGCCAGTTTAGCATTCTCTTGTTTATCTTATTTAAATATTGTGTGTTGTAGCTTTTTGTGAGACTCTTTTATTCCTGATTTCAATTATATTTCACTTTTAACAATAATTAATAGTAATTACATACTGTGTACAATACTACTACTTCTAATAAACAATGCAAACTGGAAATTACAGGCAATTATTTGGTAATCAACACTTTCTTATATTTAAAGATAAAAAAACAAGTTTCAGCAGTAATTCGCGCGGCCTTAGATCTGGTTAAGCTGGTTGTCTCGGTGACACGGCAGCTGGAGCGCAGAGAGAGCGATGGGATTGTCCCGGTGTCAGTCCGCACCGCACATCCGCCTGGCGATCGTAGGCACTCCATGACCTATTGTTGTTGTTGCCTATTATTTCCAACGGTTATGCTAATTTAGAACACTCTTCGTTATATAGATATACAAGGGATTTATTTAAAAAGACTAACTCGCCGCAATCCAGGCATATCTTAACTGCAGCCGTGGAGAGTCGTTTCTGTATTCAGCTTCATTTCCTCTATCAGTCGGGTTTCGTGTGAGTTCCAGCTTTGTAAAGGGCAGTTTAAGGTGACTTCTAAAAAGAAAAAAAATACAGATGCATAATGTGTTGAACAAATGCTTTGAAATAACCACATAACCAAATTATAAACAATCACGCAGTGATATTTAATTAGTACATTTTCGTATTATTGATAATTATTTTGCGCATAAAGTTTTCCTCCTGAGCATTTCCATATGTTTTAATAAAAATACGTAAATTACATGGATATACATTTCTTAAAATTCCTTTGACTTTTCGCATTTTTAACGTGCTTTCCAGTGAGCTCGCCTTTTTATTCATATTTTTACAGACACTGTCCTTGCCTATGAAATAATAAAGTAACTATTTTCAGCTGGCAAAAATGTACTTATTGAGATTCAGTTCTGTTCGGGACCAGTTTTGTTTATTAGTAATGCGCGGTAAGTGCTGTCATTAGCAAAGCCAATGACTATGTCTTCGTAAACGTTTGTTGTGCGCAAGGACTGGTGAATAATACTGCGAGTGCAACGCAGACGTGGAGATTTTCCTTAACAGTCAAAAGCAAGACTCTGTTCCTTCTGTATCCACGGGGAAATACGGCGCGCTAATGGGTAGATTGTTTAAGTTTTCGTCCAGGTTTAATCGGCTCGATTCTTTCCTCTCTGAGCTCAAGAGAGGGACTTTTGAGAGGGCAAATAGTAATTATGTAAAAAAAACGTATCCTCTGGAATGCTTGACAATCTGCTGCATGGCAATGTTCGTAATTGCCCTTATTACAAATGTAATTGCAAAATTTACGAAATCAGAACTAGATACACGCAAACGGCCTCAGTTTTTCGCAGTTCTATACTCACCCTCAAACAATCAAAAACGTAGTTTATCCTTATATAATAATGGATAACGATGACCATAAATAGATTATGTTGCAATTCTTGCAATTTTTAAGTCTGTACTGTCATGCAACATTACTACAATTAATATTTGTCCCGCAGGGGGCGCTGCGTCACCGCTGTAAGCCTCCTGGTTAAATGTCCCCGTTTGATCTGAAGCCCCACAGTCCCAGGGTATCACAGAGAGAAGCGATCGGCGTATAGTAGTAAAGCGCAGCCCCGCAAAGCTTTGAGAATGAGTTGCGGGGGTGTGCCCATTAGGAGAAGACAGACAGCCGCTGTAACTCCTCCCCTCCCCGTCTCTCTTTCCACGCTCTTGCCATAGACTCGCTCATTCCAACACGCACACGGAGAGCGAACTGAGAGGTAGCAACAGCGAGCAGCCGGGCCGAGAGTAGCTCAGGGAATTATAGTGTTACCGCGGCGCTTTTACTGGAGTTCTCTACACGCAGACGTGTATATATGTACATGCTTGTAAAAGTCGTACATGGTTGGACTACTGTGGCATGGAGAGAGCGTAGCCAGCGAGTGGGGCTATCTGTTCTTTTCCGAACCTTCATCCGACACCGGAACCTGCCCGACAGTCTTGACTCTCCCTGTGGAACTAGCACGGCTTGAATCTAGTAAATATAACACCGTTTTCATTCATCGCTCGCGATTATAAACACGGGGTGATTCTACCCACTCAACTTCAGGGATAAACACCTCAATGCGAGGTACGAGGAGCGAGGCTGTTGTCAGGTTCTGATCGCCTGGAGAAACGAAGACTGTCCCGGTGTCGGAAACAGCACCACGGGAGCACTGTGTGGGGAGTTGGGCTCTTGGATTGGAGGCAGTACTCGTTCTTGAGAGCGGGGGATCGGAGTATACTGGACCGATCACCACGTTGGAATTTTGTTCCGTTTCCCTGTGACTTTACATGTCCGAGTTCTTGGGTCTGTGACAATGGATTATTGGGTCTTTCTGTGCAGCCTTCTGCTGCCCGTGGCTTCAGCTGTTGAAGGTAAGTTAAACATTTTCCACATTTTAGTTTTAAATTGTGGAAAATGTTACCCTTTCTTGTAAAACAAAAATCAGGAATTACTATTTGTATAACGATTTAAGGTTAACCGACGAGGTCTTTCCAGGCTTTAATCTGCGTGGCTATTACTAGAATGCAGCGAAAAGTTGATCAAATTCTGTTTGCGCTCTGTATCTGTGCTCATTTGATTGTCCGTTCTGTTTTAACGATTTTCGCACATGCACGTATATTACAGACTTTTTTCAGTCTTTTTAAATGCCGTAGTTGCTGGAAATGGGTAGATTCTTTGAAGTTTTCATGTAGCTTTAAAGTATCAAGGTCTCTATATTTTTTGAAGGGGTGGAGGGGGGCGATAGTACACAGCCCGGTATGCAATCACTCCGTTTAATACGCGTTTGTGAGGCTGAGAATAAGCGTCCATTGCTCCTTGTGTATTCCTGTTAAAAGGACCTCTTACTGTCCACGCAACCTTGTCTTTGTACTCGAGCCTCCGAGGAAATTAGCGCAACACGGTCTCACACCGGGGAGCCCCCCCGTAACCTGCCCCCGGCCCTGCGGACTCTCCGCACGCCCCGCGCTGAGACAGCAAAGGTGCCCGGGCCACCTCTCGCTGTTACCAAGTCTGGCTAAGTGCGATGCATATCCTACCAGGGGGGGTTTCATCCGTGCATAGACTGTGTCAAAGTAACAAGTCCGTGTTTTAAATGTTTCCAATGCCGGGCAAACAGTTCTTATCACCTCTACTGATCGGCGTCTTGAAGGGATGTGGGCTGTCAATAAAACCTTTTCAAATCTTAAGTTTTGCTTAATTACTGGAAACCCTTGCTTAACGATTTATAAACCATTTATTGATGCCTTTATTGATATATTTGATAGTTTTTTCCCTCATCTTTTTTGTGTTATGGATGTATATATATATAGTTGTGGTGGTAATTCTTCGCCAGTCCCGGGAATCGGCTTTCTGCGCTGTTCAAAATGGGAAGAAAAGCCCTAAGAAAGTGTAACAAATTACTTTGTCACGGCTATAAACCAAATGTAAACATTTTGGTCAAATAAACCCGAATTGGTCAGAATTGTAAGGAAAGACGTTAAGAAACAAATGCGACCCCTCTTTAAAAAGGAGAATTGTTTGTAGAATGAGGTTTTGTGTTGCTCCAAAGAAAATATTTGCAAGGAAAGCCGCGTTACCCTCTGATCTCTCCAGCGGCGGAGTTCGGCTCGCTTACGCGCACCGGCGCTCTGCTCAGCGGCGGTCAATAGGGGACCTTTGGGCACCTCGGCTACTCTCTGTGTAAACCTAAACCTTCGGTGAAGGAATTGCAACGCCGTCAAGACGTATCATTTTATTCATATACGTAAAGGTTCTCCTTAAATCGTTGTTTCCTGGAAAATAATTTTTCACCCATTTGAATTAAATCGAGAAACGCGTTTGCACTATGATAAACATTTAATTTAAATAAAAGTGGCACACATTTCAATGATGCAAGTCACATTATAATATTCTTTGAAGACCATTTATTTAATCGCAGTGCGTTGTCCTTAAACATTTCTCAGACGTATCCGATTGAAAATCAAAACCCATTTAATGTCGCGTGCAATAATTATGATTATAAAGCGGAGGTTACGACAAGGCGTTGGTCTTTGTGTATAATAATACAATAATAATCGAAAGTTCTGGTTGATGTGGTGTTTTCCCTATGTTGGTCCTTTACAGTAAGGCAGCAGTTACTTTGTGATTTTATAGACACAACAGTACATACCGTACCCTTTGTGGAAATAGGCTGTTTGTCCGTTTGAGCTTCAACCACTTCACGATGACCACCGAGATAAGCGCGTGTTGGCACCGCGCGGCATTTCCACGAAACGTGTCTTTTCTTCTCTCATTTCACAGTTCTATGAGTCGCTGGTCTGCTTGTTAGATTGAAAGCACCGAGGCTCTGAGCCAAATGTTGATAAAACGGCTAAAGGTAACTTGCACCGCTTAAACCGCGATCTCGGAAGCTTCGACAAAAGAGTGACGCAGTCCTATCTGCTCTTGCTCTTAGGAAAATAAACCCAACTTTTAATTCCCTTTTTGGTACCCTCATCATTGAGAAAAGTTAAAGGTGTATGGACCAAAATTCTAATGGCTAGCATTTTTTTGGTTGTCGAGTGCAAGACTGCTTAATTGATGTTGCTTTTACGTTTTACTTAAATGCGGGGTTTGTTTAATTACAAAACAACATAATGGGAAATTCGTGTTTCCTTTCTTGCAAATGTATTATAGATGACTGGGCCCTGGGCCACAAATCACGCATTTTAAAAAGCACATTTACAAACGAATGTGTATTTTATCTGCGGAGAGGGCAATGTTCAAATGGTAGAATGTACCGCAGATCAGCATGAAAGACCACAGGCTCCTGGGGGTCTAAAGAGCCAGTTAAAGCACTTTCACGGGGAGGCAGGCAGGCTGTACTGAAGTTGATATATTTTGTTAAAGCAATCTATTTCCACCTTAAGTGATGCCATAAATTTCAGCGCTGACCTGGTTCAGGATTTAGCTAAGCTTTTAATATGGCTGTGTGATTTATGGCCTCCGCTCCGGCTTTCGAGGAGCGACCAGGACTAATGCTCGGCCCGCGGCTGGAGCGCTAAAGCATAGGCAGACAGACACGCCAATAGCCCCTGTTGCTGAACTGTGAAGAATGTCCCTCCACTGCGAGGGCAAATGGTGCTCTACAAATACTGTACATTTCACTTACTGTTGTGTTTATGGTGGGTGCTGTATTACGGATTTTGTGTTTTGAAAGGCCCTTCCTATATGCAATCCGTGCTAACGTGTGTGAGCGTGTAAAATATATACCATTCTGGTCTAGCAACACGAAACATTTTATTGTTGCTATTGATCAAATTCTTATCTATTAAACACTTTGTGTTTAAGTTGAGCATACAAAAAATGTACCGGTCCTGTTGTGTTGTGCCGAATGATGGTGATCTATTTCGAAAGGTTAATTATTCATACATATTTTGCATATATATAATACACATATATATGCTGGTCGCGCCCTAAAGTATTGAAAATGATTTACTTGACTAAATTCTACCTCCTTTACAAACACCGCGTCGTCTGACCTGGAAGATGAAAGCCAACGATTTTGTATGAAATTATACCAACTACAGGTCCAGTCTGTCCCCAGAGACAGGGGCTGTTTCAGTCGTCGCGTAGGAGCACGGGAAATACGAAGTTTACACATCTTTAAATATTTTTTTTCAAGATGCCTAAAAATACGTTGATAAAGCGTGTATGTGCTCACACGTGAATGATACAAACTACACCACGAAAACTCGTTTGACGTGATTAAATAAATATTTAAAACTTACGAGAGGTGAGTCAAAATCACGGTCGAGTCCTACCATTCACTTTTTTTCTCGAAGAAATGTACTGAAACCCACTTTGAACTAATAAAACATACCATAAAATATCAATTAGAGAAGCTAGGCATAAAATAATTTAGTAATGACAAATGGTTCGCTGTGCAAAGTTGTTTGTTCAAGATTTTTATATAACTTGCTCAATGCGAAGGTTTAATGGCTCATTGTTTGTTACTAGGGATAGAGTCCCTGTGCAAATGTTTGCTGTCTGCGCTAAAACGCAGCACTAAGAACGGCAGAACAGGAGAGTTTCACATGTTTGCGTTTCTGTGTTTTAGATGGAATGCGGTTCATTTGCTCCCAGTCAGTTCTGTGCACTGGTGTGCCCTGTGTAAGTGATTAAATGCAACGATAGTGGTCTCTTAACACGTTACTCGATGCATAAAAATATATCACAAGGAAAGTATCGATAAAGGCAGATTTCCGGTAAGACACCAGAGGAGGAAAAAAGCCCTTTTTTTCCACTGTCATGAATTGAAAATCAGACGTCCAATAATATCCTTATATTGTGTGTTCTATACTTTATAATAGATAATATCTCATATTTTGTATAAAGTATGGTATTCTATACAGATCTCTAGGACTCAATGCTTCAGTGAGTCTTCTTATAAAAACATATGAAAAGTTTCAAATGAAAGGAGCCATCTCTCCTCAAACCATCTCACTTGCTCATTTGCAAGTAGCTAAGCTACGTCTTAAAAGACCAGGGCATCCGTTTCGACAACATGGCGGGGGTAGTTCCAGACAACCACAGCCCTTTCTGTAAAAATGTGCCTTCTGATTTTAGTATCAAAATGAATTATCATATTATAAGGGAACATAGAGAGAATTCGAGACGCTTTTCATTAAAAAAATCTGAGTCAACTTTACAGATCTAGGAATTGCTGCGCTCTGACAGATCAAAATATAACCTTTGCAGAGGAGGGATTATTTAAAAAATATACAAATCCAATTTACCCCCAAAAAGTTATCTCTCAAAGTTTCAGAGCAGTCAACACAAACCTCTGTTCCCTGGCGTGCTTAGTGTAGATTAGTATACAGCTTGCAAATCCATTTGCTGAGTCCCTGATGTCGGTAGCACTGTAGCTCAAGATATTTTACAGTGAAACAGAGTGTAAGCTCTATCCACAGAACAGGTTGGTGAGATACTGCATGTTCTGTTTCTCAGAGTGATTTACTCCAGTGTGCATACAAGAGGAAAATGTGTTTCCAATTTACAGTCATTGAAATAAACACAACCTTGTCATTCGAGTGATATGGATTATCCAGAGGCTGAAAGCATGTGGCTATTTTTTAATAAATGATACTAATGACATTACAATGCACAAACGGATTAGCTAATCTATTCCCATTGTGAGTTATATGTATGACAGAGGGAAGATGAACTGTACATACCACACAGTGCTATCGATCATTGTTTGTGGCCAAACTGAAATTGCATTTACCACAAAGATACCTGTTTTTATTTTACTTGAAGTCTTTCACCCTTCTGTTCTGCATGCTTTTGGCAACATTAACTCCAGCTCATTTTACTGTCCTTCGGAGCTACTGAAACCAAAATCGACCACAGTCATGTATTCCAAGCCCAGTAAAACATAAACACATCTCGGCGCCCTGCAGATTTTGACACTTTAGTGCTGTATACCTCAATGTAGAGGAAATGTGGTCATGTATGTAATCTGTCCAGATAATCTGAGCTCCCCCTATCCCCTACTTTCTAGGAGAGCTCTTCAGGTATAAATTAAAACTTCTCCAAGGAAAACTTCTGCTTTTTGCTGAAGTGAAAAATCTGATCTGTGTAATCTCCTGAATAGTTAATTTCTCGAATGTGATTAAATTAAAAAAAAAACGCACGTGTATGTGTTTTTTTTTCTGTATTGTCCTTTACCATATTTTAGTTTTTGTACATTTCCAGTGATCCTAAGAAAACTAGGATCCATATTTGTTCCAGGTGCAAAAATTCACAGGACAACAGCTAAAATGTTTCGGACTTGGCTGTTTACATTTCTGTTTACAATACTGGACCAGCTGCACAAAGCCAAAATTTGGCTCCCCGAAATCTGTTTTCTGGGAAGGGGTTCGAGTGACACTGATAAATGATTAAAATCAAGGAAGGGCTGCCAGGATTGTCTGGATTAGTCAGCACACTGGAAATAAATGAGAGAATCGGATTTGTCTCTCAAGAGACAAAAGATATTCTTCACATGTGACCAGGTTTTCAGTTTTCACTTGCTGGTCCTGGTAAATGTTAAACAAATGTAAAATTCAAATAGTAATTGCCTTTTGATAGCATAAGTGGAATAATCTCAAAAGCATAACACAGGCAAATTGGTAGATAAACTCTCATAGAGCTGCTGCTCTCTTTATCTCCTCCCAAAAAATAAAAGGAGAATAAAGGTCCTAGCAGCTCTGGCTAGATTTTACAGTGAAAATCTTTTCTGGGGGTCCTGCAGTGTTTCTGAGGACCCCTAACACCTTGATATCAGAGATCCTACTCCCCCTACTGCTCCACAAGGCTGGCTTATGATCCGAGTTTCTCACTGAAGGTTGGAATTTAGGTGTGGTAGTCGAGGGCTCTACTATAAACCCATATGAGTGTGGATTTACCCTGGTATTCAAGTTGGATTTAGAAAAAATTGCACACAGTAGAAACCATGACAGAGTGAGAGGGCAGAGGTCATGGCTCGGCAGTGTAATCTCCTCCTCAGCCCTCAGACAGCCCCTCATCTTTCATGCTCTGCGTTACTTCTGAACTGACATCTCAGTTTTTATAGAAATATAAAACTGCACAAAAACATCTGCCAATTAACGTCATTCTTAAAAGTAAAAATTAAAAACAAGTTCCTGTCCCCTGGCCCATTGGAGGAGATCTACATTTCCGTTTATATTTGGCTCTGTTTAATTGTTCTTTAGTACGTGTTGTACTTGCATTCTAAAGGATCCCAGGTCCCAGAGCAATCTCCCCATAGAGAGATCTAATCTCCTCTGACTGAAGCAAACACACTCTTCTCAGCCTTCCCCTTAGGAAGCTGAGATTGAACTGTAACCATCTCTGAGATTTTAGTTCTTTCTCTAGTGAATGGAATCACACCTCAGCAGGCCTCTTCCTGTGTGTTTTATAATGTGTAGTGTGCTGTGTGTCTGGCCTGGTTTTAATCCCCCTCTCCACTGGATGAGGAATCATTATTATTGTTATTACTTAACCCATTGAAAAGCAGCAGGAGCCATTTTGTCCTGCACACATTGATGGTGTTCTGGCAGACTCTAAGCTCAGCCTCATTAGACTGCCATTGGCTATGAAATGAAGGAGGCTGTACGGGATATAGAGACTCAACTATCTTTTACCCCAGAATTATTCATAGACGCAGAAGGCTTGCCTTCCTTAGTTCCTGTACCTGTTTAAATGGAAGTACAATAAGCATGCTTTTGAGAAAAAATAAAACATTATAGTTAGAAACTGAATTCTGTTTTAAACACCACCACCACAAGTAAGTGTGAACAACATCTGCAGCTCTGAATTGAAAAACTGGATCTGAAAGAAAGTATTTATTTTCGAAGGTGTAAGAAATACTGTCTTTTAAGCCAGACCAAGAGAATCCTTGCAAGAATTAGGGATTAACATTTTTACCATTGCATTTATTTTGTGTTTCCAGAGCAGATCAATAAAGAAGCAACAAGGATATTTCACTCACCATACTGAAGAGAACTAACTAATCTATAAAGTAAAAAAAAAAACTTTTTTTCCCATACTTACATCTGTAACGAGTATATATATATAGTACCCTTGCATTACCTACATGGTGTGCATTTTCCTATAAAAAGTAACGCTTCTACCGGAGCCAAGTGTGCTATAGCTCATTTTGATTGTTCTCTGGTGTGTCAGTTCATCAGCGGTGTGGCTGGCCTAGAGCCTGGGACATCTGACGGTACTGCGCCTGGAGATGCTCCTTGCCCTGCATCTTGAGTTAATCTGTATCAGGCACAAATAGGTCAGCTCCGACTGGGGGAAAGAACCGCAATAAAGCGACTAATTAGGGCCCGGAGTGACTGAACCCGCTCACCATTGCTGCAGTATGAATATTGAGGACGCTGTTATTTAGGATGGCAATAAAGAACAAGGCACAAAGTACGAGAATGTCCATTCGTGACCCCAAAAGGGCAATAATGACCTTTGATTACAAATGAACTGCGCAGCAGTGAAGAATGCACTGATGGGTGGCCCAGCGGCGCAGTTAAGGACTGTGGAGACTTGGGGAAAACGACTGTGCCTCCCCCTTCACCAGTATTCTCATGTAGATGAGATCTTGTAGAGGAGCAGCGCGGGGCTCAGCCCGGGACTGAGAGCCCTTCTGTGGGTCAGTGGAGCGGGGAAGGCCGGCTGTTGGCTTTCGGAATCAGAATGCAGGACTTTGATCAACTGGACAGAGGTGCACTGTTCGGGCGGCTTGCGCTGGGAAATAGGGAATCCAAACCGTTCTGAGAACACTGACCTTGAGTAACACATAAACTTTTTCATTCTGCTTTTCAGCTGAAACTCTCACATATTAAAAATAATCAAAAATGTTAAGCATTGTAACACCTTTATTCGATTTGTACCACCTGACTATCGTGTTGATAATGTAAGATGGGGAATACAATAATTTGGAAAAACAAAAGATTCTTTAAATTATCCCTTTTAGAAATACAGAACCTACTTTGCACAGGAACCAGACAAATCGTGTAACCATTACACAGGGACCCAAGAGAATACAAAGCAGTTTAATACATGCGTAAGCTCTAAAAGCAAACAAGGTAAATGACATTCTGTCTTAAAAATCTATGATTGATTTTACAAGTATAGTGTCCATCGTATTTTTCTTTATTTTTAGCGTTGTCCTGCTACGACTGATAGTATTACCATATATCAGAATCACCAGTCGATTCTATCTGTTGCTTCAGCATCTCAAAAGGAATTAAATAAATCAAACCTTTTCTTTTAAAATCGCGTTAAAAATTACAATTGCAGGTAACATTATCTTCGTAATTTTTGACCACTAAAGGCCACTGAAACCATGACCAGTTCGTGCATTGTAAAGGTGCCGAACTAAAAATGTATATTTACAGGACGCTTCGTAAGTGAATTATACATTTCCATATAGGAAAGCTCTCCAAAATATAATAACACCCTAATAAATACTAATGTCACTATAAAGTACTAAAAAGTACATTGTTTGTTCACAGGAATTGTGTCACAGATACCTGATGTACGTCTTAAACGAATTAGGGCATCGAACGTGTCGCATATATCTTTAGATATAGTTTTTTGTGTTATTTCCATCTTTGATATTAATTACATAATTGGCATATCATTAAGTTATTATCTGGGGTCTGAGGTCTCTGTACCGCCCGTCTAGCTGCTGCCGCTGGGGAGAAGAAGCTCTCCACTTCAGGGCTGTCTCAGTCCTGTGGGAATTACGCGGTGGAAGGGTATTCAGTATAGAAAGTAGTGCTCGAATTACATTGCTTTACGTGGCTTTGCGCAGAACGTGACAGCATTCTTCTTCCATCGTCATTATGAATATTGCTATTGGTGTTGGATACACTTTCTTTGCAATCAGTTCACAAATGTCACTTTCTGCTTGCAGGGTAGGTATTTAAGTAGTGCATAAGAAAGTACAAGAACAACAGCGCTATGCACAATTAAGATACAAGAAATGTATGACTGCCACGGCCTCTTGAAAAGACCCCGTATTGCTTTTCCCAGTTATCGGAATGCCCGAGGGACCAGCGGAATGAATTTCAACAAACCTCACCTATCGGCCGCCTTTCTTCCTATAGTTCAGGCTGTCTGCAGTTAGCCGGAGCTGCAGGTTTCGCGCATTAGTGAAAGTGTTAATTCTGTAAACTCCCGTGATGCAGCTTGGATGGCCCAATCGATTAGGTCGAATCGATCGGAGATATCCGACTGTGCTTTTGTGGCCTCAGAGAGATCAATGCGGCAATCAGGAGAGATTGCTTTCCCGGGATTCAGACAGCGCGCAGGGAATAGTTGAACCTTAATGCTTACCCAGGAGCAGATCTTTGGTACAAACTGCTCTGAAAATAATGATCATGTGTAACTGCGCCCAAATCCTGCTGTGCGTGGGTTGGCCGGTGTTTCTTTAAACCGGTTTGTTTTGCTCAGCAACATAAAAGATCTATGCTAACTACCTAGGTATCATAAATACATAACCCACGACACGTTTAGCAGTAGCCTGGTTTACCATAAGGAAATAAGACAGATCTCGGTTGGTTCACTTATTTTTGTGTATGTATGTGTGTTAGTGGTTGAGATAAATTAGAGACAGAATAAAAAAAAAACATTTTAGCTCTAGGCAAGTATTATATTTAATTGGCATTTAATTGGCACAACCACAGGAAACAAATGCGGTTTGTGTCGTGAGAAAAAAAAAACAGCGCTTCGTTTTTCGTAAGCACTTTTGTTTGCGGTATTTATGCTCTTGCTTATAGTTTTAATTTCCCAAACCATTTAAGAGAATAGAGAAACGAACGCAATCTCAGCTGATTTTCTTATGAAATGAGGAGGCCTATTGTTGCTCTAAACTGTGGCGGGTATTGTTCCAAGGAACAATGAGGGAAGATGGTATTCTTGTTGTTATTATTATATTACATTTTACTTTATATTATTTACTACAACAACAACAACAACAACAACAACAACAACAACAATTTATAATAATAATCATTAATTGTATGCGTTTATCCCCAAAAGACAAATTCAATCAAAAGAACACTTGACGTTTTAAAAGAAAGGAGTCCCAATTCATGAACTCCAGAAAGAGCGTGTATGTATACACCAAACCAGTGGCCTCTACTACACAGCCGACGGGAAAAACGCAGTTTTAACAGTCTGACATAACGGGTCTGGGTTGCCCAGAGCTTGAAAAACTTTTGTTCTACTTCAGTAGAAGAAGTTAAGAAAGTTCAAGCTTGAAGTTAAGAGAAATACGCGGCAATGAGGAACAATCTTTCTTCCAGGGTTTGATTTAAATACAGCCAGGCTCGTAATGTAGAGGATTGGGGTTTGAAAGCTTGAAATATTGTAACAGCAGGGGTCAGCGCACCGAACACACGGGAAAGAGGGTTGTCTGGGATCATTCAGTGCGCCTGGCTTAGCGGCATGTTGATTGGCACACTTCCTCGGGACTGGGCGCAAACAGCGAAAAGATAAAGTAAGGCTCAGACAAAACAGTTTAGAAACCAGTGTGCCAGTGAGTAGCTTTTCGTGGTTTAGTTGTTCATGCAACTCTTTAATTTTTGTAAATGAAAACATTCACTTCAAAAAGCTCAAGACATTATTCTTATTAATGTGCCAAGACTGTACATGCTGGTTAATTTCCTTTTTTAAAATGAAGTGAAACAACTAGAAAATTCTACAGAACATTTTGAACTATTTGTTCAATAATTATTCAGAGATTCCTTACGTTTCTTCTGGTAGCCGTGAGGGAAACATCGATCTGTTCTCCCTTGACAGCTCTCTCCCTCCCTTCCTCACTACTGTGGCAGGCAGCACTTCATCCGTGGCGCTGGCCGTCGGGAGGGCGATGAAATCGGTGGCGTCTGATCTCCGCTGTTTGCCTGGCTGTAAGGACTAACAGGATCTCTTTGAAGCGCCTGTAGCAGTTTAATGTCGTTACTGTAAATGCGGCCTTGTCCTGCAGGCTTGCTGGCTGACGCGCGGCGCAGGCTTCACCAAAGAGTGGGGCTTTTCTGTTCATCATAAAAGAGCAGGGAGAACTGTGCGTTGGCTGGAGCTGTTAAAGACAAGACGACCAAATGTTTTTAGTACACTGCGACAGGGCTCATACAAAGCAAGTATACTAAATATACAAAGCAACGGAAAATGTTAACTATGTAGGCTATACATTTTCCCCAGCCTATATTCACATTTCTTTGGCCAACGGAAAGAAAGTCGTTAGAAATATTCCACCACTTTCCAAAGAGTAAGATTTAGGATAATTTAATCTCACCTTGTGCAATAGTGCACAGATGCCGGAACACATTTTTATTGAACAGAAAATCCCAGTCGGGAGCAAAACACGCGAGCATACAGTAATGCCAAAGGCATTCACGTCACATTAATTAACTTTGGGTCTATAATATATAAAACACACTGAGTAAAACAATCTGGTGTTCAATAAAAAACAGCACCGTTTGTATTAATAATAATAACTGGCAACACGAAGTGGCCGTTAAGACACGACTAACAACACATTACTTTTTTTAAAAAAAAGTTTTTATCATGTGTATATTGTAACGCCAAGCACTGCGCACAGACGAGAGGCCATTCGGGTTAGTCTAAAAAAAAACATTTACATTTAATGTAGTTGATTTTAACCGAGGAGTATAACCCATTCTTGAAAACACACTTTTGATTCTTCATTTTATTAATAAACGTGAAAGTTGTATTTAATGTAGGCACAACATGGGATAATAATTATATAATAACAACAATACTACTTCTAATAGTACTTATTATTTTTTGTATTATATGAAAGGATCGCAGGAAACCGCATTTTTTTACCATTACTAGTATCGTGGTTGATGGGTTAATTTTCTTTTTTCGTGTTGTTTTTGAACCAGGTTATTCTTCACCATTTATCGGATTCGATAAAAAAATATCTTGGGCTATATACGGATTTTTTTGTGTCACAGTAGTCTTTGAGCGGAGGCAGGTGGTTTAGAGGGAAGCCGGTGTGAGAGAGAGGAGTGGAGCCCTACGCCAGGATTATCTACGCGTTCGCAGAAAAAGCCGAAAAAGTCGGCAGAAACCAGAGAGGTGGAGCCGCCCAGCTTCTCCGCGCGGGGCTGTGCGCCGTTTGCAGAACTAAACCTATGAGTGATTAAACCAGCAATGGAAGAAAATCACAGGGAGGTATTCAGATCGGGCTAGAAAAGAACAATGCGAGATATTTTGGAAAAACAAATATAAGTCCAAATAATAATAATAATAATAATAATAATAATTATTATTATTATTATTATTATTATTATTATTATTATTATTATTATTATTATTATTATTGGTTATGTCATATAGAAAAGTCTTAATTTTCTGTTCTTAAAATCCCGTTTCAGCTGTTTCTCAGTCGGTCATTTACAGTTACACATGGAACCGTTCAATATAGCACTTAAATAACGTGGTATTGTATTAGTCCTATGTGTAATATGATGTAAGCTTACGTATGTTATAATAGTAACTAATCAGTAACAGTTAACTAATTATTGTAACAGTTCTGAAACCAGTAATTCACACTTTTCATAGCTTCTGAATAATTAGGAAAATCTTCCATTCTATCTTAAAATATGTAACGATCACTTCTTAACTCGAGGCAAATTTTCAAGTGTAACGTTTATATTCAGGAGACTTTACTCGCACTTATTTATAACGTTTTACCTGTAAAACGAATACAACTAAACACGTTTTCGGGGGCTCACTGAAACTGTTCGTGAGCTCACTGAACTTTCAGTGTCGTTTAAGAGCCTGGGTCAGAGAGCAAGGTCAGAAATTCAGAAAAACAGTCAGGAAAGACCCTTTTTAAAGTCTTTTTGGGAACTTCGCGGTGTTAAGGAGTGTCCAGTGTTAAGCATGGATTCGATTTTAGTAGCTGGAAGAAGACGATCCTACTCGTGTTTTGCCCACTGGAGTGGAAAAGGGATTGCGTTTCACTGCCAGTGTGGCGCAGCAAGTCTGCCTACAGTCAGCCCTGCTGCTTTTCTGCCCCAGTCCTAGGAACCTGCTGGAAAACAGATTGGAATCACAGTGCTCAGCAGTTTAATCCATTTCGGATTTTACTGGCGCTAAGGGTCTTGCAAAGAAATATATAAACCAATGCCAGATGCAGGATTTTTGAAACTCAGTAACTTATTCTGTGTAAATTAACACAGACAAACATATGGCAAAGTATCTGCACTCACAAGCACATGGAATGAAAGCAAATATATGACTTTGTTGTTAAGCAGTACAAAAGCCTACAACTGGTAAAACCTGAAGTGGATCATACTGCTATGCAAGGGGTATCTGGCTTTCCTTTCCCAGGGCTGGTGAAGTATGAGAGCCCTGATTTTATTTACACTGGCTATTTCTGGGCTTGTCTGTTAGTGATTAACAATTCGTGGATATAGAGAAACCCCTTGGGCAGTGTTCTGTCTGTGGAATGAGAACGGAAACAAAAGGAATAATATGAATTTAAAAAATGAGAACAAAAGGAAATGCGAGAATGTGCTGTGTGAGGCAGGATTGATAAAATCCGGCAGTGCCAGCACAAACAGTCATGGGCAAAATGTGTAAGAACGACTCAAGGCCAGTGCCTGTTCACACAAGACAGGCATGTGCTGGAGAGATGACTAACAGGGTTATAGGAATATCTCAGTGGTTAGACAGCAGTTGGACAGTTTAACAGCACTTAATACAGTTTAACAGCAGCCCTCTCTTTCCTTATCAACCGTAGCCCAGTAATTGCTGGATTATATGCGCTCTTCAAAGGCTGGGAGTGTGCGCGGGCCTGTTGTCGTGGCCGTTGGAAATGTTTCCTATGGAAAATCCCAGCAGAACCTAGTTTTCTGTGGTGGAGCAGTGGCATTTCATTGTGCCAGTGTAGTACACAGTGAGGATCAGTTTCAGTTAAAAGACTCCTTTCAGGAAAAGAGAGGAGGGAGAAGGGTGTAAGGATATACTGTAGAAAAGAAACAGTGCAACATTATCACACAGTTTTTACTCAGGTGAGCGTGAACAAGGTGTCCTTTCTAAAAAAAATGTTTTAAATTTTTGCACCAAGAATCGTCCTCAGACTGGCTCCACAGGGCTGCTTCCTTGAAAACGTTAACTGAAATTCCATAGATATTTTTTAGAAGGGTTGAGATGGAACTGGTTAAAGGCCTGACTATCTGGCCATGTGCTGGGCCAGTGTGTCCTGCAGGCGCTGCCCTCTTCTCTCTGAACAGCAGTGAAACAGGAACACCTGCTTCTAATCCACACACTTCAAACACAGGGGCACGGCGGGGCATCGCGACCTGTTTAATCAAGGGTGATTCAGCTCCACTCTCCCCTCCATGGCACGCTCTCTCCAATCATTAAAACCATTTTTTCTTAACTAAATGTGTTCTCCCATGTCTAAAAATACAGCATGAAAACCCTAGTTTACTCCAGACAAATTGCCCAGAACAAAATTCCATCCAAATTATTTTTACTATGAGAAGTAGCTGTAGCGGTAGTTTCCATTAAGTCAAAAACCACCTGTTCAATTTCTTCAAATGTCCTGAAACCTTCATAGTTCCAGGTACTTTATTTGTAAGACATTCTATCTCACCTCTGTATTTTTTGTTGCCTTTTTTTTTTACAAAGTGACCAAAAACCCAAGGCAATCGGTTCTCTTAACACCTCTTCCAGAGAGAGAACCAACCAAAACAACTGAAACGATGCCCACTGAGGGGAGGGGGTTACCCTACAATGTTCATTATTATACAATTGTGCCCCAAATGTGCTGCCTTTTGGCTCCCTGTTTCTTTACGATCGCTTATATTTGGACATTTGCAAAAGGGTGGGGGGACACAGGAAATAGAAAGGCTTAGGTGTGACATTCCTCGTCTCTCTGTGCCTAGACACAGCTGGTTTGTGTCTACTCTGTAATGCACTGGATATTGCTCCGTCTACCTGTCACCTCTGTGTCACGGCTCCTCTTCAATATGGCCTGAACTCTGGCTCCCCCAGCACTGAGGACAGTCCTCAGTTGACCTCATCAATCAGTTCTGTCGGCAAAGTGGAATTTCTTTGAGTGAGCTAGGGTTGTTTCATCTTTCGCACTCTGTCTCCACCAGCACACACATGTCCACATTATTGGAAAAACAAAACACATACACAGGGCATTGCAGTTAAAAGCCAAATGGATTCCTGTACATATCCTGCTGGACCTCTAGAGGAATACTGAGGAAAGAGCCTACACTGCACAGTACTCTCTATGGGAAAAAAAAGGAGATTCCGGGAAGCTCTACTTGTCAATATTCATAAGGCGGACTTATGTGCAGGAATTATGTAGTTTGTTATTTTTGTGTGTGAGCCCAGCTGCACACACACACTCTGTCTCAGCATGTCAGGGTCACAGGCGTCAAACTGAACACACACCGCTCTTACTCAAATCAAACCACAGCTTAGAGAATTCTTGCTGGTGATGTTAAAAAATGAATGAAGCAGTCCGAGTGAGTGATCTGTAGCTGCTTAGCTGAGGCTGTGTTGCTTTGAGTGTGACTGTGAGGGCACAGCTCCAGGAAGAGCAGGGACTCTGAGAAAAGAAGAGACATAAGGGTGTTAAAATTAGGAAGAAAAAAGTCAGAGAGATGGGAAAAAAGTCAGCTGTGCTGGGCGAGGTGTTAGGAAATTCCAGAGCAACTCTCCATGTGTCTGTGTGTTACCCCTAGAGAGATACGCTCACTGACTGAATGCCAAGGCCTTTTGCTCTAGAGCAGAATTGGCTCCATTTTTTGTCTTTCAATTAAAAAAAGGCAATTCAAAGGGAGCTTGGTGAGAGTGAGAGTCAGGGCAGCCCTCCCTCCAGCATCACAGCAACTGCGCTCGAGTTGAGCAGAAAGGCAACAAGCAGAGGGTTCAGCCTAGACAGCAGGCACCTTCTTGGGGAGCTCCACTGCTTTCACCCCGCCTTCACTTCCCTCTTGATCGCTCTCTTTTGCTCTCGTTTGTATCCGTTATGCTTCTTTCTTTTGTTTCCCTTGTTTTGTCCTGTCCACTCTCCTGCCTGTCACTCATCATGTTGTGGTGCTCAGTCCCGGAAAGTGACCTGGATGACCATGCACAGTGACTGACCCTTTCATTGCTGGAAATCAGAGCCGATTGACCTTTCTCTCTCTTTCCCCATATGTCACTGCTGACATTGAGAACAGAGCCTCAGGAAACTGCCCGTGATGTTGTCCCCATCCTTGGACATCAGTAGTAATGGCATATTTCAGTGACAGGGTCAGTGAGTCACACTTTCTGGTTTACACCTGGAGACGGGTCAGAGGAACTTTAATTTAGCTTTGAGATTAATTAAAGCCCAAAGACGTTTTGTGTGGGAAGGATTGTGCAGCAACCTGCCGTATCTGGGACTGAGAGAGATTAACATACTGCAACTTTGGCAAACCTGGCTCAGCCTGTCAAGCTGATAAAGTATTTCCAAAGTGAACGAGACAGAGGGAGGCTTACTATTAAAAAGGCACATCACATTAGCTGCATTTTAATATCGGTGGTTTATTTGAAAGGGGTTGAGAGAGCCGATGGCATGAATGCAGTGATCCGGGACGAGTCTCTGTCGCTCACTTTTCCCTGGCCTGCTAGACAGCTCTTCCTGGGGTCGTTTCTGAGCCATGGGGGTGGGAGACAGGCAGGGGAAGAGAGGGGGGTAGATGACAAGGAGTGCGATTTAATATCCCATCCTGGAACCTCTCCCAGTCAGGTATCTCTCTACACATCGCCGCTCAGACAAACCACCCCTCTTTCTCTCTCTTGTCTCCTTCTCCCGACAAAAAACTGCAACTATGACGCAACCTGGAAGGAATCTGCCGTTTCTTAATGAAACTGACTACCAGTCCTGGAGATATCAATGGCAACATTGTACTAAAGCTTCAAGACGGGACCTTTGGCTGAGTATCAGGAAAGGGGAAAAAGAGGGAGAGGGAGAAGAAGATAAAGGGAGTAAGGAGCCCACGTTATTGGGCATTCTCTGTGCCAATGTCCAGTGCCAAGGCCAGCCCCTGCACTCAGAGCTTCTTAATTAAACACCTCCAGTTTAAAGACATCTGTCTGCTGGATGGCAGGAGATGGCACTGTGTCCTGGTGGAGACTGGGGAACCAGCTGCACTGTATGTATCACTCTATGGATCTTGCTCCACGATGCTCATGTGGAGTCTTCTCTCCACATAACTATAACTGAATCACATAAATGTTTGGAGATAAGAACAGGTCTGCTTGGCCTTTGTTGCAAGTGTGGTGGCTTTGTCACCTATTCTTTCTCTTCAACTGTTATTTCTATCTCTTTTCCTTTCTTGCTTCCCCCCTTTGCCTTTGTATCAGGTAACTTGCTATCTGAGTTCACACTGCTCCAGCAGCTGTTACCAGAGCTGCACCCTAATTACTGTATTATATTCCTGAGCTATCTCCTTGCCTTCATAAATACCTGCTATGCCCATTGCATGACACAGCTATTTACTATTTGTGAAGGCCACTGTTTGTCTGATGCAAGACACAATCACAGACCTTACTTTCCTGAGGTGAGAAGTGTCACCTTTCTACCTGATCAAAGCTGGCACCCTTCCCCACAACTCCTTGAACCACACAGAGAGTGGTATTGTTAAACCTTGTGCTAAGCTGCAGACACATGCCCACTAGTATTACGCAGGGCCTGACACAGATGCTTAAGGCTGATATTTATACAGCTGAGTGTAGAGATGTTGTGGCCTCTTGACCTTCTGTGGCATGTGACCTCTCTCCTGCCCATTCACTCCCACCCATCCCCTGCCTGGGTGCCTGTGGCTAAAAGGATTGCGTCAAACACAGATTCAATTTACCTTTCGATCAATCAATCTGATGGAGAGAAAGAGAAGGCAGCTGAACAAGAGAGGAGAAAGTCCCCTGAGACCGGCTGAGTGTCGGGGGGGTCTCAGGGGTGGGGATGGTATCATTAATAAATCAACAAAGCATGCCCTCCTTCTATCCTAGAAGTGGCACTGTCCCCAAGCCCGCTATTGATTGTGGGGATATTTATCACAGCTAAAGCCGGCCCCCGTGGCTTGCTGGGCCATCACAGTGTGTAGATCTCACTGCCACTATGTAAGATGATCCTTGCTGTTTAAACTCTATTATGGCACCAGGCTGTCTTTACCACTCATGTCATTATAAAAATTCAGCTGACCGCCTGTTTTAAAGTACCTTTCTATTTGTCCAGCGGTAGCACTAACCTTATCTGCAAGATTCAGCTTGATTTAAAATACATTTAAACAAAGGTATGGTACTTCATCATAGCTGTACTCCAGTTCATCTTAATTATGCACCATTGGGACCGTTTTATGTTAGTTTATACTTGGCAATTCATATCAATAAGGCTGACTATTATGTTAACACAGCAATGTAGTATGAGTAGTGCTTGAAATTATGTCCTGTGTTTTAAACTAACCTAACACTGAGCACCAAGAAGCAGCCCTTTGATTCTATTGCTCGAAGCTGATCTTTTTGCAGTTATAAAAATATTTGTTTAGCACTGAGATTTAAGAAATATATGACTTCAGGGGGAGAAACTCAAGCTGTATGGTTCTTTACTATATGACACAAAATTGATCAAATCATACCTTTACACAGGATATAAAGAGCTCACAGTGAGGAAATTAACACTTGCACCTGTTCGATAGATATTTAGAACACACGCCTCTTCAGTGAGGTGTACAGAGGAAGGGCCCAAAGTAAAGAAATCTGATTTTTAGGTGAGTGGAAAACACCCACATAATGCAGGGCTTGCATATGGAAAAAAATGACATGCATTTGCATTAAGAGGTTCGTAAGCGGATTTAATTTTTTTCCGTACTTTTTAAAATTTGCAAGTGTAGTTTTGCCCTTCTCTCTCAGCAAGCTGAGTAGAGCTATTTACATTGTTTAGGTAAACAGTTTTTGATTGCCCCCCTGTCATTGCTGTGGGGAACAGGGCTTGTGATTCAGCAGAACGGATCTCGGGTTTGGAAGGCTGAAAGTAGCAATGTGCATGACGTAGTGAAAACAAATGCAACCTATGAGCAGACTGTGCTGTGTGAGGATACTGCTGAACAGGCTCCCAGTAGACTAGTGAGGATGAACCTGGAGCCCAGGTCACATTGTCAAGAAAGCTGACCACTAATTTTTCTGTTGGGGGAGGCTAGATTCACCAGGGTCCCACTGTCACAACCCGTGGTCCAAGTACGATCACAAATAGTTTAATGAGTTTCTTAAGGATTCAAAATCTGACTGCATTTGAAACAAAACTGCAAACACATTTTTTCAAAACAAACGTGTCTGCTTTTGAATGCTTAAAATGGAAGTTTATGTGTGGTACCAATGTATCTTTGGAAAGCAGCACTAGAAAGAGAATGCTTATTATTAACTTCATTTATTTAGATGACACATTTGTTCAAGGTGACATAAATAATACCATTGTATTCTATATAATTACATGTTATAAATTCACAGATATCCACAACAAAGGTGTGCAGTGTTGTGTTCAGCGGAGTTGTCTAAAGTGCAGGATTAGTGATGTGTAGTAATTTTTTAAAAATGAAGCAAACAAGCATTTCAAGGTAAATTGGAATGACGTCAGACTCCTGTTGCACAGGCATCTGATCCATTTCATGTTTTAACAGCTGCACAGGTACTGATGAGATGTAAAAAAATAATATTTGATTGACCTCGCCCATTTGTCTGTGCCAGTTTACTTAAACTGAGGTAATAGGTTTAGAATATCCTCCACTTTATGTGGACTTAGGAAAGAGCCTTCAGCATTAGGTTAACCTACTACAACCTAATGGATCTAACTGGCTGTGCAACAGGAATCAGGTGTGTTTCCTATGCATTGTATACAGCATACAGTATTGGGGTTCAGTAAAATGAGAATCAGCAGCAAGCATGCAGTGAATGCTGGGTAGTGTCTGTAAAGGGCAGTTCACCTTGCCAGTTAGTGCATCCCCCACCTTGACATTTGACTCTCAAATGTCGGATTGATGCCGAGTTGTTGGCTTTGAATACAACATGTACGCCTGAGTACACCAACACAAAGGGCTTTTCGGTACACTATCAGAGACAAAGGGGAGGAATCAGCATTGTTCCTGATTTCCAGTAGCGAGCCTTTACTGCGTTTTGTATACAGTATGAGCCTTTTCTGCTACATGCATCAGCCATCTAGCAGATCTTGGTGCAGAAGGAAGGGCACTGGACTTGACTGTACTGCTTGTGGTGCTTGTGGTGCTGCTTGTGGTGACCCTTGTGTTGCTAGGCGCTACAGCTTTAGATCTGTCTTAAGGCATGCCATTGGACTGTGTTATGTTGAGTACTAAAGGGTTAATTTAGGATAAGTTGTCTCCCTGGGAACAGGCCAGTAGTGGGCGTGACCAGGCCAGGAGCAGTTGGGGGGGGGGTCAGTAATTTGCTCTGTGAGGCAGTGAGCTGTGACCAGCCCATTTTGTGTATGTATGCATCTTTGTGTGTTTTTGACAGTGTAGACAAGTGTGTCTTTGTGTGAGTGTTCGTCTCTCTATGTACAGGTATTGCTGTGCAAGTGTAAGTGCACATGTGTGTGCGTGCCCTGGGTTCGTTTGTCACCATGTGTTCTTCATCGCTAAACCATTAATTATCACAAAATCCACTTAATCCATCTTTTACCAAGTCAGAGGAGACAGTTTTTTCAAAGGCAGTCACTTCACACCCTATCTCCTTCCCACCCTCAGGTGTACAAGAGGTCAGGGGGTTCCAGGCACTGGACACCAGCAGTGGGCTCCGTGTGGGCCTCTTACAACAGTCTGTGGGAGGATATAAACATAACAAATACCAAATATGTTAACATCCACAAACATTTTATCTCATCACAGTAAACCAATTGATTCATTTATGTAACGATACAATAATACTTTGTTGTCTCATTTTTCAGAAATTTGTCTTCCACCAAAGCACCTAGGCTTTAAACATGCAGAACCTTCCAAAGCATACAAACTAACAATACAGGTGATAGAGAGTGATGCTATTAATTCACCAATTAGGGTGTAATATACTCCATACACTTCATTGGCAGACCGCACTGTAGGTACTGTGCACTGACACACCATGTACATTTTATCCAATGAAGGTTATTTTGTACATATCTTCACATCTACCTCTCTAAGCTTGTGATGTAATCATGAGTTAGTCATTCACCAACCTGAATCTGTTTAACCTTTTCCCACGTACAGAGCAGGCAAAGATTCAAAAACTCTAGATGAAGCTGTCAATTGGAATTTAGGGTTCTGGCTGCACTGTAGACACTCTTGGCTCACTGTATTCACTACAGTATAGACACACTGGCACACTGTGTTCACTATAGTTTAGATACCCCGGCGCACTGTACTCACTGCAGTGTAGACACACTGGCACACTGTGTTCACTGCAATATAGACATTCCAGCACATTGTACTTAATATGTTGAAGTATATACATGTTTCACTGTAGACACTGCACTATAATATGCTCTATAATATAGAAACATTGTCCTGAACACACATCACACTGCTTGCACTGCAAAGTACATACACAACACTCTGCGCACACTATACTATAGATACCCAGTACTAAACACACCCTGATCTGTAGATACTTCACTTGTGACACTGTATTGGATCTAAACTGTATCTTATTCATGCAGAACTATACAGAGGGTGAGATATATTACTTTCCTGATCTTCCTGAAGGAAGTGGTAGTCCAGGCTGGAGGTATACAGTGTCATCATGGCCCATTCAAACTCAGGCCACACACTGTGGTGTGAGAATTTCTCACAAAAGCTCCTCACACACAGAGGGGGATCACTGGGGTGTCCTGTCACATTCTTACCTGACACCTGCGTGCAGAAATGCAACTCTAATCGCTGCAGGAGGTAATAATTACACTGCGCTCAAGAGCTACTCTCTGTTCCCCTTCCTGTTGACACCCTTAGGGAGCCTAGGGTCAAGATAGGGCAGAGGGAAATGGCTCAACACTTGTTAAAGAGTAGCTCTGAAAAATAGTGTTATACTTCTCCACATGTTTCCAAAGCTGTTTTAAGACAGACCTATAATTTTAATTGTAATAGTTCAAAGCCTGTCTTCTGTGTGTTTGGGGGTGTTTTGCCATAAAGGGTGTGGCAAGCAGCTTTGGTGTGCCCTCTGACCCCTTCCAGAAATAAACCTTTTAAATATCCCATAAGAGGTTCTTTGGCTTTTATGTTCTCTGTGACACCATAGGCTCATTTTCGCTGTGTTACCAGTTCAGGCAAGTCAGCAGTAATCACCTGCCTTAGCCTTCACTGTAGTGCTTTTTTTAAAAAGGTCTTTCGAAGAAGGCCAAAGGTCATAGCCATTTGACAGATGTCAGGACTATGAGTGGAGAGGAGGCGTCTTTTAGAGACAATGAGATTGACTTCAACCTTTTGCTGTAAAAAAGAAGCATATCAGAGAGTTAACTACAGAAAGAAATATTACAAGAACAGCTTGTGCAGATGTTGAAGCTCTTTGCTCTATAAGCTCACAGACAATTCAGGCAGTTCCTGTGAAAGCTCTGCTGAGCTTCAGTAAAACCACAGGCAGGATGGAGGGATGTCTGTTGGTAAAGTGTAATAGATCCTGACTAAGCAAAGGAGAATGACTGGAAGACCTTTCGTTTTGTGTCCGTCTGAACTGTTTCAAGTGGACTTGAGCTGCATTAACCAGCTTGAAATTAATATGCAATGTCCAGTTTAAATTTATGCTAGCAATGAAAGAGAAAAAAATAAAAGTAGTGACTGGAATGTCTTGCCCTGCCCATGAAATAGATGATAGAAGTCGAGTCTCTTGGTGAAGGAGAAAAGTTCTCCATTCCACACTTCCTGTCTCAACCCATTCCACAGCCTTCTGTTCTCCTTTCTGCTTTTGGTGTCTCCCTCTCTACATCACTTTCACCCCTCAGCTTCTCCCTCTGTCTTTTGCCTTTCTGCGTTCTCTCCCTTTTATTCCTTTTCTCTCTTGCCTTGTTTCTCCTCTCCTGTCTGATCTCCCTCTCTTTCCCTCTCTCTCTGTTTCACAACTGGTTCGTAGTCTCATACACGCAAAGAGATTCTGCCTCCAGCCCTTCCCGAGTTCTCCTTGGTTTTTCTCGATGTGCTTTCAGACAGTTTGCTTCACCCCATCACATATCCTTCTGCTGTTCTGTGCTCTGACACGTTTCGCCTTAATGCTACTATATCGCTCCTTACTCTGCTCTTACCCTGAGGTGCTACTGGATGAAATCTGTCTCCTCTTTCAGAAGATAAATTCAGTCCAGAGTGCTAGAGGACTCTCTCAGTAGCGTAAATGGCAGTTTATTGAGAGGCTTTAGTTACACATGAATAAAGGGTGAAGAATACATTAGCACATGCTCTGCTGGCAGGAAAGCGCTGCCTGGGAATGTGTAAGCCTAGTGACATCACCCCCTGAGTCTTCGCCCCTGGCCCAGGACTCTGCTGTGCCTCAGAGCATGTTGAAAGACCTGTATCTGTGAGGTCAGGAACAGCCCAACCCATTGTCCAGATGGGACCATTTACTGTGAAGGCTCAACCACTGAATTGATATTAAGCATTCAGAGATGTCTTTTCATGGCACAGCAGTCTGTCTCAGTCTATTTTGTACTGGGCCACATTGTAAGAGAAGAAAGTTGTGTAAACATCAATATTGGCATGTGTTTTCAATGACATAATTCAATGGAATTTCCTAACTCCTGCTCACTGGGAGGTATAAGTATTCCATGACCCTAAAAGAGGAATCAATGGTAAGTAGGTGTAGCTTAACACAGTATTTATTATGCTTTAAGAAAATTAGAACATAACCTCAATGAAGGCTTCCCAAAGATTCTTCCTCCAGATGCTGCCTTCTGAGCTTCTCATCTTCCTGGTTCTTGCAAATGACCTGATTTCATATTATTATCTTGCAAGGGATCACATTGATCAGTTTTATTTCTTGGTATTTCCTTTATCTCTGGGAAGGTCCACTCTCTTTTGATGTATCCAACCCATTGTACTTTTATTATCGTCTCCACTCTTAAAGTAATGGCACTCTTCCTGTTTGTTTTCACATACTGTAATTTGCCTTGTATTCCCAGCACATATTTTCCATGCTTTTTTCTGGTATCAACTGTAGTTTTAATATCATTACTGCATTAAGGATCCACATTTCAAATCATTAATAGCATTACTAGTCTGTAATTATCTTTATGTAGTGCTTTACATATCAGATGGAACCCACTCTTCTATCACCGAAGTACTAAACTGATCAGGGGCTCATAAACAGCCATTATCCGCCAGCAGAGACAGTACTCGGCAGATCAAGTGGAGAAGTAAGAAATTGCTTTGCCAGATGAAATTAGAAAGAAATTTAGGATTGTGAAAGCCCAAAGAGGAATTTCTTTGTAATACCTGACACTCTTTACACAGTGTGGTGGCTCTGTGGCTAAGGATCTCTACCTGTGGCTGGAAGGTTGCTGGTTCATATCCCATGGCCGGCAGGGGAATCCTACTCTGTTGGGCCCCTGAGCAAGGCCCTTAACCCAAACTGCTCTAGGGACACTGTATAAATGGCTGACCCTGTGCTCTGACCCCAAGCTTCATTCCCTGTCTGTGTGTCTCATGGAGACTAAGTTGGGGTATGTGAAAAGACAAATTCCTCATACAAGAAATTGTATATGGCCAATAAAGTGATCTTATCTTACAAACAGTATTTCATGGGATTTTTAATAACATGGAACGTTGTTTAATAACAGCACTTTCATGCCGCACATGAGTCCCCTCTCACCATACCAGAGCATTGTTTGGAAGCTTTAGTACAAAGAGGGAGTTACATACTAGTACATCAAAACCACTTACAGCAGTAATCTACTTTTTTTTAGAGGTCTTCCATTTCAGTATTGACCAGACCCAGGCAATTTGACAAAATCAGAATAGAAGGTGATAAAAACTGCTGTCACATAGTATTTATATTAAAGCATGTTGACAAGCAGTAATACAAACAATGCAAATGGCTTTGTATTGCTCAACAACAGAACATCATGGGGTTTTAAAAACAGAAACATAATAGTTTGTGTGGGAATGCTGAACATGTTGAAGATTGGTATCACAGGGATTGGTGAACTCTCTGTTAGTCTAAAAACAGGTTACAGGTTACTTACTTAAGTTACTTACTTACTATCACTTACAGGTTAATGAAGCCAGATAGCAAGCACAGTAACTGTCTGCTTACAAATTAATTAGACCAATCCATAAAAAAAGTGCAGCCTTACAGCTGTTTGTCATCAGAGATCATTAGAGGTCATTGCAGCTCTTCTCCGTATTTTGAACAAGGAACATACAGCAAAAGACCAGGAAAAGTACTATTCCACCACTTCCATATAACTTTGGAGAACTCTAGCTGAGATTAAAATAGGTGTGCTTTTGATCCTAAACATTGTTGTCACTCAAGCATACATTGTTACAGAGACAAGCTCTGACAGTGCTGAAGGTTTTAAAGTGCTTTTATTTTTTTTTTGCTTGCCTCAATAGAAGTGTGTTGTGGTAGAACTGCTGAGTTTCCTGTATAAGGAAGAGCACAAAATGCAATTCCCTTCCTTTGTCTGTTTAAGGTCCAATTCAATAACAAGACCAACTTTTCATATTAACCTACTTATCAAGTGGTGCAATTCTGACACTTGTGAGGGACCATTTAAGTTCTGTTTTCTGAGAAAATGTTAAGTCAGAAATGATGGAACACAAGCCCTATGACCTTGTTGATGTACGCTTCAGTGACATCAAGTTTTAGGATCAAAACCTTTCTAGTTGCCATTAGGTGGGGTGGGGGGGGTCATGAGGTGGTCTGACCTGTGTCAAGGAAAATGCATGCAATGTCTTTAGAATTTGTGAAATATCGTTCTTACAGTTTGAGCTAGAAAGGTATTGATTTAGCTGGTCAGCAAGGCAGTGAGCCAGAGAGAGAGAGAAAGCAAAGAATTGGGATACTAAGTTAACAGGATAATGATGCACTTTCAGTGAGGCAGTAAGTACAGTGCAGGGCCACATTCCTGCTTGTTACTCTCTAACTATTCCCTGTGTTTCAATTCCTGACCTGAATCCCAATGAGGGGGCAGCTATGCATTAAAGAGCTCTATGCTAATGAGGCTGTGGTATGAGAACTTGGTATGAGGTAAATGGGATTTTACCTGCTTGACCTGAGGCTGGTGTGTAACTGGCCATTAAGCCATTTGTTATCATGTAGCTTGGTTGGCATCAGCATTCTTGTGCAAGTGTTGTGCAAGGGGTTGCATATCCATGCTGTCTCAGATCAGATTTTAAAAACGCTGGATGATAACGAAAAAATGACAGACATTTGTAAAACATGCATGACTGGCCATCTCACTTTTCTGTCTTCCTTCCTAGGAAGGCTGCAAGGTTATTGAAAGTTTGCATGAATATGTCTGAGACTCTACCTTATGCCGAGGTGAGCGAATCTGTGTTTGTCCGTTTGCTCAGCTGGCTGTGTGTTTTAAATATTTAATGTACTGTTTTGCATTTGTGCGAGAGTGCATGTCTGTGTGTGTGGGATGCATTGTTTCTGAAGAGCGAGCTTTTCTATTCATCTTGACACTGAATTAATCTGAAGCCAGCGTCTGCTCCTGACAATATCCCAGGCATTCGTGTTACTGCTTCAATAGGTGTGGAAATGATGGAACCTGGAACCTCTGGCTGCACTGTGTAGTGTTTCCTAGATAAGCCCTAGTTCTTTCAGTGAGAGATTACATGTCCAAACCTCCAAGGAAGCTGTTGTAAGCTTGTGAGAACATTCTCCCCTGGCTTTATTGTTCCCAACTATGTTTTCCTTTGGGCTTTTAATTGAAAATATGTTGAAACATATGTGTTGTTCTTATTTGCAGGTCAGCCACATTAGCACATTAGGCCTCCTTGTGTGTCAAACCCACAGATCCTTTAATAGCCAACGTTATACGGCAAAGCAAATATACAGACAAGGTTAATTTTTTCTTCTTTACCTTATGGGAATGAGTTGAATGAGTTGAAAAAAAACAATAAGTAACATGACCTTTTGCAAATTCCAGCGGATATAATGATCTTTGCGTGAAATCTTCCTAAAGTCGTTCATAAGCCTTAGTGTCTGGTAGGCCCAGCACTTCTCCTGAATTGGTAGAGCTGAGCAGACTGAGCACTGGAATTCCCCCTGGCTAGTGCTTTAGTCCATCATAGGATGCCTTTGCTTCATTGCTCTTACCCCTTTACATAGAGGGGAGCTGACTGGGGCAACTGAAGTAAAGTGCGCTTCTTGTATATGTAGCAGCAGTGTATGAGTGGAGTACACAAACTCACAGCCCTCTGCTAACAGGTCCAGAGCCCCCTCCACTTTTCTGCACTGTCCTCCTACATTAGTTACATTGTGATCTTGATGTGGAGAAACTGCTGCTCAGTCCGTCAATAATTTACAAAAGGTATTGAGGAGATTTATTAGTTTTCTTGGACGTTTTTTAAGTTTATTGTAAGGGCATATGGCACTGAATATGTTGATATACGTAGTACATGTTATTTTTTACGTTAATTTGTCTGGGAACCAACACATATATGCTCTGTATTAAATATGACAAAAATATGCCAAATGACACATATAGAAGTATGTAATATAGTTGTATTTGTCTGTGCATAATAATAATTGTAAACATTCAAAAGCTATGCGCAAACCTCATAATATGTAGTTCATTATCTGTTAACAGACAATTAAGAGGAAGAGAAATATATGTGTCAACTCATGTTGTGTGCTTCCTGATTGTTTTGTAAATGGACATAGGCACTGTGTGAAGAAAAGTGTAACCTGGTTTTTCTTTATCTTTGTGTTTCAGCTTCGCTAATAAGTGTGAGTGTGTGTGGTTTTGTGACTCATGTCTAGTTCATCCAGGGCAGCCAGATCTGGGAGATTTAATTGCTGTGTTTCTGAGAGAGCATTTAGTTAACAAAAGAATTCATCCGTCTGGAAAGTCCGTGTGTTGGTAAACTGTGTGTGTGTGTGTGCACCTCTGTGTGTGGTTGTATGTCTTTCATTGCCAAGTTACTCATCAGCTCAGAGGGATCTTGGGAGCTCTTCTCAGCTGTGAGTACAGAGCAGCTGTAGCCTGGATTCAGGGTGCTGATGGAGACCCACCTGTATCGTACACACTGACACTGACAAACTCGCCCACAGAGCTGTGCGCTGGTGGAATGCAAACACACTGCCATTTTCAGATGAACCAGTCCTGGCCCTGGATAACCTGCCCATTACTGCAGTTATTAGTATTTTAAAATATAAACAGTAAAGTTGACTAATGGAACATTGTTCAGAAGCTTTGCTAAGAGCTGACAGTTTGGAAGAGAAAGAATGTCAGATGAAGGTTAGAGCCCAGGGGTTAGGAGACAGGGAGGCGGTATGGGCTAGGGGTTAGATATGATAAAAGAGAACAGTAGGAAGGCCCCTCTGTCCAGTGGAGAGATGAAGTGACTGTATTTTACAGTAGCATTTCAAACCGAGGGTCTTGTGAGTTAATGGGGGCTAGTGGAATGAAGTACTGTGTGCCAGTGATTAGCAACAAACTCTTGACAGCTGTGCCCACATTTCCTGATCCCAGAGATGAAATTGCTGCTGAGATTTACTTCCCCAAGTCACTTGAGTTCATTTCTGAGTGATAAGAAAATCATTTTAGCGTTCATGACGACTGCAGATTGATGTGCATGAATCACAGTGATAGGGATCAAGAGCATCATTCAGGGAGTGATGTTATCTCCAGCATGTGGCTGCAGGAATAGCTAGTGCTCAGCGGGCACTGGGAGGGCTGGTGTCTGCAATGGCTGTAAATGATCCCACAAATGTCTGCTCTGTCCTCTGTCAAGGATTGGCCTTTAAATCAGATGACCGTACACATTTTACAAGAACAGACATCGTTTTCACTGTGCCTTCCTATGGTTTCACTATTCTTTTGCTGTGCCTTTGTATAGAAGACTTTGCAAATAATGTGGTTTATCATAGTATGTGCTGATAAAGTGATATTTAACAGGCCTTTTAAACATTTATAATGATCAGTCTTGAAAACAGACTAGGTTCACATTGAACAGCAGTTTGATCCTCCCATGGTTTTTGGAAACTTGCAGACCTGATTATAAGCCACCAGCTCCAAGTGGCAGGCCTTTCAAGCCTGTTGCCTCATTGTGAACACATGTTCAGACCCAGAATGGTGAACTTAATGTTATATTAAATACGCTGCTTTTTGGTCTCTTCAGTGCAATGTGTATGAGAGACAATAGCTGGTCACACCTGATGTGGACTGAATGGGAGAGTGTTTGTACTCATTACAGTTGTCCATACTCTTTCACAGTCAATGCCAGGTCATCAGAGAGATACTACACTGCTGTACCAGGGTGAAGTGCAGTGAACACCCCAGGTGGAGCAGTCAGTATGGACAACAGTGGGCTTGTTTGACACCAGTTTGTTGTTCCAGTGTGGAGTCATGTGGCTGGCACATTGCATTGAAACTGTGGTTTCCAGGATTAAACTGAACAAAGCACAATATTTCAAAGGCTCTTCCTTTTGCTTACCACAGCTGAGGTCGTAAAGAGACTGCAGCCGCACAGATGGAAGAGGCGTGTTTACTGGCAAGGCTCTGTGGGTATAAAAGTTTACAACAGTACTGGTGTAAAGCTTCAGGACATGACTGGTGTTTACCACAGCATTTATTTAGCAATGCCAATAACCTAATCTTACAGTAGTAGATAACGTAATGACATTATCAATTACACCGCCAACATTACTCAACTCTAAACAGTCAGATCTAGAAGGGGAATTAGTGAAATTATTCAAGTTGCTTTAAATTCAAAGATCCCAGTGCACTCTCTTGTCTCAAAGCTGATCCCACACAGGAGCTTTGTACTCAGGAGAATGGATTTAACAGCAGTCTAATAATATAAGATCCAATGTGTAGCAGTGACAGGGATGTGATTTTACCTGTTTTGTTTTGTGCTTGATGGTGTGCTGCAGTTGTGCTTTCATTGTGTTCATGGTGCTTGCTTTAATATGGCAGTTGTGTGTGTTGGAAGAGCTGCAAAGGCAGACTGCAGAGCACAGCAGGGCTGACACTCGGCCTCATTGACACCCCAGGGTCACTATAGTGTCCTCTGAGAGAGGAGAAGCTTTGCTGACTGCAGTCCTGTATCAGAACTGCAGATGCATCAGCAAGGTACTTAAATCCACATCCCACACACAGCACACTGACGTCTCTCCACAGAAGACCATAAAGAACAAACACTTTAAATACATCTGTAAATGTCTGATTTATGATACAAGCATACAGTTATTTAGCATGGGTTTGTCACAAAACAATACACTTAAGACATTAGTTGAAACCTTACTTGAAAGATGGAGGATGGAAGAGAAGAAGATTATGTTGGTTTTGTATGTCATGTTGTTGTGTACAAAGAGGGTGAATGTGTCTTGCGTTGTGTTGATGAACAGTGTGTTGTTGTTTTGGGGTTGTGTACAGTGAGAGTGCAGTTGTGTCTTGTTGTATTATGTTTCTGAGCAGTGCCTTATTGTTGGTGTTTTTGTTTGTAATGTGTTGTGTTGCAGTGTGTGGAGCAGGCAGGGGAGTCTGTTGTTATATTGTGATGCTGAGCAGTGTGGTTCTGTTAATGTTGTGTGTTGTGTTGCAGTGTGTGGACCAGGTGGTGGATTGCTGGCTCTTTAGTGCAGTGTCTGCCAGTCCCTGCTGTGCTGTGAGTCTGTCAGTCGAACTCTTGTTGCTGGTTGGCTGTATTCACTTTCCTAAGGGAAACAAGTGTTATTCTCCCACTGCTCTGCCCGAAAATAATGCCCTTTCCTTCTTAATTGGTAAAGTTTTAAAGTAAAAGCCTGTTCCCTAGAGAGTCTCCATCTCTACAATGTAAAAAAAGAAGAAAAAATTACCTCTGTATTTTACTTTATTGGTTTGCTTTAGGGAAAGTCAGCATTTTACCATTACAATACTACACTTAGAAGAGTATCAGTGTGTTTTCTTAAGTGGAAAACAACTAGCTCGGTAAAATTAAATAATGTGTAAAACAGCACTGTATTACAATCATGTTACGGTGCAGAGTTGTATGACATAGTCCAATACAGTGCTACACAAATGTATCATAAGTGCATTGAGGGGTATCAATAGATGTATTAAATAGCCTCCCAGCCAGCCCCCATTTGAAAAATGTTAAATTAGGCTTGAAAGAGCACCAAAATGTTTTCACTTGCTGATATTTTTATTGGGGTTCCTGTTCTTGGATCACTCTAATAGAGCTCTACAAAACTCCGGACAGTAGAATTTTGTGATACCCCTGATTTTGTCCATGTGGAACTACCCTATGTCAACACTGTAGGCTGCAAGTGCAAATATCAAAAGAAATGGGGAGGGGGGGGTCATTTATTGCATTACCTGTCCCCCCTCTCTTCCCCACCTGGCTGTGCAGAGCTCACCCCCCAAGGCACACTTGCCTGTCTGATGTGCCGGCCTGTGTAATTACAGGCTCCACACCGACAAAACAGCCATGAGAACTGGAGTTCACAGGCATTCCTCAGGCTGCCAGGGCTCGGCACAGTACACTCCCAGGCTGGGGACTGTAGGCAAATCGACTGCACTCTCTTATTAAATCTATATTTCAATCTGAGAGAGGAAACCAAGTCCTTGTACAACCGCAGTTCTGTCTGTAGCAGGCGGAGTTCAAGTTTCTGCACCTTGATATGATCATTCCCAGTCAGGAAGTTTCCTGTTGCACAACACTAGACCCCCTGCCATGCAGTGCAGTAAGTCACAACACCTTTAGGCACCTGTGCAATTTACAAGATGAGTTGAATGGCCTTTCTCATTTGTAACCTCTCTAATATTTCCAGAAACTGTTCTCTTTTTTTGTTCTCTCCTTCAGGGCAAAATGCTTGTTATATTACATCAATTCTAGCTAATTTTCCAAAGCAAGAGAGGGCATATGGATTCTTTTGATTTACCTTTTCTACAACTACTTTGTCTCCTGCACTCTTTATCCTTAGTTAATTTTTTTTGAAAAAGCAAAGGATAGAAAATGCCCAGACAGCCATCAAATTATTTCCACTCCCTGTCAAAAAAAGGAATTGTTTTGTATTTAAGGTGTAGTCCGAGATACATCCCCTGGATATGCAATGAACATTTCAATCTTTATTTAACCGGTGAAATAATTTCTCACCTGATCTTGATCCTGATCATTAGGGTGTTCTTAGTGCCATGACTCTTATTGGGACTAAGTGATTTTTTCTAATCGCTGGACTGATGGGTGGAGTTCTGTACATAAAACCTCATGTTCTCTTACTGTTGATGATTAAAAGTCCTGATTTCCTTTGTGGTCCATCATCTGTTTCAGTGTTTCAGTGATAGGCCTCATGGAACTGAACTGGAGAGCTTGGTTTTACAGTAGACTTTGTAGAGTGACCTTCTGCAACAATACAACAGCAAGGAGAGCTGAGTGCTGCCCGGCCCTGGTCATTGGGATGTTAATGCATGCAGCGCGCTGAACAGAGACAGTGAATCGAGACTGCTCACAGAAGGAGGACACCACAGCTAGTCCTGATTTCCTATTGCTCACTCCTGCTCCACAGCCACCAGATTCTAATTACTGGGCTTATAGGCTGCACAAAAGGAGGCTGCCTGCACAATTTGAATTTAAATGGGATTTTTTTTCACTTTCTCTCTCCCTTTCTGTCCTTTTCTCCCAGGGCTAATAGACTGAACAACAAAAGCCCAGCAATTGCCCTAATAGCCCTAATAAGACTCTTGGAAAGACAGTGTTGCTCTGCCACAGACACGTCTTTTTTTTTTTGTCTTTTCCGAAACAAAGCAGCGGTGCTGTGTGGGAAGGCACAGAAGCCTCTTTTGCTAAGAGCGTGCTTGTGTTTGAGTCGAGGACCTGAGGGTCTCGGAGCTCCCCCAGAAGAATGGACCATTCAGCCCGTCGGAGCTTGCCATGCTCCCGTCTGCTGAGGGACTCTCAGTGCTGTAGTGATGTAGCAGCTTGTTTTCTGCTGTTCCAACGAGAAGGGTCTATTTTCTCTGGAGTCTCTTGCATTCATCTTGCTGAACGTGTGGAATGGAGGCTCAAAGAGAAGAGCAGCCTCTGAGTCATTTCCAAAATCAAGACAGTCATAATGTAATTGACAGTCTTCCCCCTTCCCAGTCCTCTCTTGCAGGATTTTAAACACAGACATTCCTGGACAGCCATACTGTCCAGTGAAGCTCCTTTCTTCCCTTTGACATGCATGTCTCTTCACGATTAAGCTTCGCTTGGACAGAAAAATGTATTTTAAGCTTGTAAATGGATTATGTGGGGGTGGGGGCTGAGCAGCCCCCCCCCAGGCTGCGGGCTGCGTTGTGTAATCGAAGCGTGTTTCGGACAGGCTGGGGTTGTTCGTCTCCATGCCCGCTCTGTTATTACCCCAACTCTGTCATTATGGGATTAGGAGCACAGGCATGATGGGACGGACTGTGGCAGTGAGTGTGTGCGTGTCTGGGTGTGTCTCTGCCTGTGTGTGCCACCATGTGTGTGTGACACTGAGAGAGAGAAGGAAGGGAAGGGAGAGTGAGAAAGGGTCAGAAAGAAACAGAAAAGGGAGATGCTGAAAGAGAACGAGGTGCACTGAGACAAGGGAAATTAGAGGGAGGGATATAGAGAGAGAGAGGCAGAAATTAAGAGGGAGAGTGAGGGAGGGAAAATCATAGGATGATTAGCCAAAGCTGTAGCCACAAGCAAAAAGCTTATTTGTGACAGCCTCTGAATGTAAACTGTTGTAATTGCGGTGCTAAAAGTGTGCAGAGGGTAAGTCGGGTATTGTGTTTGAGCTCCCAGCCTCTGTAGGAGTGCTGCTAGAAAGAACTGTTTTCTTTTCTTATCACTATTTCATACCCGTCATTCAGGTTTCGCCACATTGAGAAACAATGCTGTTATTTTTGTTTTGCTCCCAAATGCTTTAATTTAGCTCTCAAATGCACCAGAAAAAGAGAATACAGCTCCCACTTTGCAAGCTATTGTACTAACTAACCTTTCATTTCTGCCACCACCTCTTCACTGGGCCTATTATGGGCGGGGAGATTGAGGGGTCCTGGGTATGGGGAGGGGACAGTGTTACCCTTCTCTGCCCCTCTCTCATTCAGGCAGGACTGCTTTCTCATCTAAAACATGGGCAGTGTATACAAAGAGTGGCTTTGGGCTTTTTAATGCCACTGCAGATAATGCACAGCCACCACAGGCTGGTTTTCACTCCTGAACCTTCTCCCCGATCCACTGAGTCAGAGCTTTCTGTCTGAGCTGTGTTTGGTCAACAAGTGTATGTTTGTGTGTGCTTGATTTAGCAGGTGGGTGTGTGAAGTATTGGTCCTCAGCTGTGGAGAGTCCAGCAGTTGTAAGTCCCTTGTTCTGGCTGATTCCTGCAAGAACAGGATTCCTTTTATTTCCACATTCCTATCTGTAGTCATTTCACCTGAACCACTTAAAAAAAAAAGTAAAAAAAAATCTCAGAACAAAGACCTGAATCACAGTGAGGGAAGTGGAGCGGAGAGGCAGTTTCAGCAGAGCTTTGAAGTGGAGTTTAATTAACAGAGCAGCTGAGCACAGGAGCAGCCAGACAGGGAGAGAGCATCCTGACCATTAGAGATTCTCCTCACTCACTGTGTTGCTGCCACTGCTCGCTGTGTTGCATTGCTTGCAGTGTTTAGCGGCTCACTGTATTACTGACATTGGCCGCTCCATTATTAACACTGCATTACACTGCCTACTGCATTACTAACAGTTCACTATGTATTGCTGATATAGCTGACTGTATTGCTGACACAGCACTGTATTACTGTCTGAACTGAACTGTACCCAGCACAACCTCACACTAGTATTAATACAAATTGAGAGAGTGGGAAGGGAAAAGAAAGAGAGGGATGGAGACAAGGGGCAGAAAAGAAGAGCACACAGATTGAATCTATACAGGTCTGCACCACTGGCTTAGCTGCTCTATTGTCACCGCGATCCTATTTGGGTGGTTGGGGTGTGGAGGTATGCTCAGTGGCACACACACTTGCAGCCGTGCCCCAGACAGTAATAACGCTTCTAATTAAATCTCTTAACGGGCAATTTAATAAGTCTTTTAGAGCATGAGGGTTGTCCCCTCAGAGATCACCCACAGCGTCTGTCTGCCCTTTTCTTTTCAGACCTTTTCCTTATCTGTCCTCTTCAGTTTCCAGTCAGCAGCATGACCAGGGGCAGAGTGAGGCCTGTAATCTGCACCGACCCTAGAAAATGAGCACCTGCTCAAGTAGTTTTTATTTTCATAGGGAGCCAAAGGGACAAAAGAGAAAACAAAGGCAGTTTGCACAAAACAGAGCACTCTTGGACACAGCGGTATTCGTAATAGCATGGGCTTGTGCTTTATGTAGGGCCTGATGCAGACTGTCACTCAGAAGGCTGATGTTTATACTACAGGACACGAATGTTGTTCTTGTAGATGGAAAATAAGTTATCAAACTGAACTTGGCAAGATGGTGGCAGTGAGAGCTGGGGAGCTTTCCTGTAGCACACGATGGATTGCTTTTACTGTATCATTACAGTCTTGAGAAAAGCATTATCATTGATGTTAATACAGATTTATGCTTTACATTTAGCTTTAATGTAGGAGTTCATTTCCACCTTTGCCTTAAAGAAAAGCTTTACAACTGAAGCTCTTTCGCAACATTTCAAAAAGCTGTTATTATCCAAACTGTAACCACAACTGTGCAAGCTGGCCTCCCGAGAACAATAATAATTTAAAAAAGTTCTAAATAATCTCATTACTATGCTACTAGTTCCTGTGATTCTAGGAAACATACAGAATGAGCATGATTTTCTTCATTATTCACAGTAAAATCTGAACACAAATTTAACCCTAACAGTTGCCATAACCATTTCACCATCACCCAGCCTATAGTGGCCCATGGGTGTTTTTAAGTGCACAACACATCATGTGATACACCCCAGATTGCTCCTCAGGGTGCTGCTTCCTTTCAAAGAAGCTTCTCAATTCCATGCCTTGACACTGCGCTTTGCATTATGTCAAAGGAGTGGGACAAATTAGCCCAGGCAGTAAGGATGGCATGGCTCCACTCCCAAAACATGGCACTGGAGCCTAAGGCCAAATTTATATTAAAGGTTAGCAAATCGCAGTCTAGAAAAAGTGGTTTAAAAGGTTACTGAAGAATAACATAAGGAGGAAGCAACTACTCTGTAGATAATACAAGAACTCAGGACAAGACAAGGTAGACACCAAGCAAATGCAATTTGACATGGATAAGTATAAGGTATTACATGTGGAAAGCAAGAATTTTTAAATGTTCAAATATCGAAAAGAGTGGTATTGAAATAGAAGAAGCAATATACGAGAAAGACCTAGGAGATTTACGTTGACTCATCACTTTCTGCAACTACACAGTGCGCGGAAGCAATAAAAAACAACAACAAAATGCTTGGATATATCGGCAAGCATGCATAATTTAAATAAAGGGAAGTCAATTCTCCAGTTAAATCTCATTTAGAATATTATGTGTAGTATACAGCTATAGGAAATGCTGCAGCTCTGGAGGCAGCTCTAGTTTCTGGTCTGTAGGGAGTGTCTCACTCAAGATAGACTAGAAATGGAAATTAGAAGGAAAAAGATAGAAGGAAATGAATCTTGTTAGCCTAGAACAGAGAAAAAAAGATGTGCGAACTAATTCAGGTATAGAACTTACTGAGAGGCATTGTCCTAGACAGCTCAGGACACATTCTGCAGCAATACAAGGACCTGGGGACCCAAATGGAAATTCTGGTGAGAAACAAAACAGCAGATGGACAATAGGAGACATGTCTCATATAAAAGGTTTTGAAAGTCTGGAATGAGCTCTCATGTCATGTGCCTGAAGTAGATGCCAAGTAAGCCTTTAAAGAAAGGAGTTAATAAATTCTTAGATCATTAAATAACTGGAAACCATACTTGTGAAATAGGCCAAATGGCCACCTCTCATTTGAATCACCTAACGTCCTGTTCTGTTCTCAGAGGTTTTTGGTGTTTTCCCGATGCTTCCCAGAAAAGGCAACTCGCTTGCTTGTATCCTCTGAGTGTTGAAATGCCCTTAGACTCAGCACAATTTAATAATCCAGCATTCTGCAGTGATTATGGCTTTTCCAGTGAGTCAAATAGAGGAAACCCTGTTTATGTGCTGAATGGCCATACTGGGAAACATGGGGGTGGGGTGGGGTGGGAGAGTTGTTGAAGCAGAATCTTAATGTGACTCTGGTTTCATTAAGCGATTGACAGCCCTGATGAGTGTGACGGGCTGAATGGTCTCCTCTCAGAATAAGCTCAGAACTCAAGGGCATCAATTTTGACTTGCTAAGAGCAGCTTCAGCACAGATATTGGAAACCATTTTTATTTTATTTTTAACACTGAGTGTTACAAATGCATGGAATAAATTGCACAGCTATGGTGTGGGAGCTGATATGCTGGGGTTTTTGCACATTTTAGCTTGACGCTGAGATCGAATCACTCGATGCTGAGTAAAACTGAGGGGTGTGGACGCTGTGCATTGCTCGGAAATTCTGTTTGTGCCACTATGTACTCTCATCTACATCTCATCCTCTTTCTGTGCTCCTTCCACTGAGTGTTGTGTCTCTCTGGTTCTTTTTCAGAAACACTAATGGACACCAAGTGGGCGACATCAGAGCTGGCCTGGACTGCACATCCAGAGACTGGAGTAAGTGAGTGTGAAAGGGAGACTGAGGTGAATGTGAGCTGGAGACTAGAATGAATGAGGTAGAGTGAGATTGGGTTGATTGAGAGTGTGAGAGTGAGAAGAGAAATGGCCCAAGAGACCAGCATGACTCTCCTCTTCCTTATTCTGTTATAGCTGGTGAAGGACAAATACATTAAAGAATAATAAACTGAAATGAAAAAAAAATTGTCATTCAGCTCGTGTCTAGCTCTTCCGATGAAATGAGCAATTTGTAAACAGGGTTGCATTTGTAGTCTTTATGCGATTTTTACAAATGCTAGGCAAAAAAAACAAATGGTTGAGAGCCCAGCCCTTCTTTGTGCAACAATGTACAAGTTTGCTCGATATCAATCCAAAAACTGACACCACATTCCCACATTTTAAACATTTTCTGAACATAAATCTAAATTCTGAACATAAAGACAAAACAACTATGTGCATGAACAGCCACGTGTACACACATTCTCCTACTGCCCTCTGTTCAGAAATCACGAGAGCACTCGGCCTACGACATTCTCCCTTGATAAGTCAACTCTATTCAAAGACATTCAGGGTGTCAGATAAAGAGCAGTTCTCTGCATCAATCACACTTCACCCCCCACACACACACATAGTGTGTCCTCCTCAGAAGCCCCACATCCAAGTACCCCCTCCAGTCCTGGGCTTGTGTCTCACCCTTGGGACGTGCCTCCTCCTCAGCCTGACTGTGGGTGCTGTCCCCCACAGCAAGATTATCCTCAAACCCTACCCCCCCTGCCCCCCCACTTCCCCACCCATCCTCCATAGCCTCCCCCAGCTGTTCACAAGCCCTCTTTACTTCTGAGCAATTTAGCGCCAGTCCTGAAGTTGACAGGTCTGACCCCAGTCCCAGCCCACCAGGGCATTTGTGCAGCCACACTTCTCCCTCTCTCTCCTTATTCTCCCTCCCTCTGTTGTTCCTCCCATCGTTAAACACCAAGCGAGCCACCAGTTCAGGCCATGACATTAAAAAACCCTGATTCCTCAGCAGATGCTCTCATTCAGGTCCCTGTCCCTCTGTGTTAATCCTTCATTACTGTAGATGCAGGGGGCTTTGTCCTTTTCAACAGAAGCATGCAGGGCTGGATTTATGAATGGGGGGGAGAAAACACCGTGCAGCTAAGGTTATTTATTGGCTTGAAGTGGAATCTGGGAATCTCTTCAAATTTTTTGGTTTTGATTTTTGCTTTGTTTGCTGTTCTGTTGAAAATATCAGCAGCCCCCCCCCCGCCTCTCCCTGTCTCGTTGTCCTAATTGGCACGCCTCCTCCTGTTTCTGTTTTTCTGGGTTTTTTGGCTGCTGTACACTCCAGCTCACTGGTTTAGGCAGTATTTTGAGAGAATGACAATTTGTGAGGGAAGTAAAAAGGATCAACACGCTTGAAATAATAATAATTAAAAATGGGAACTTGTCCCGGAATCTGTCGTTCCCAGATATTCTTGCCCTTTCCCTCATTCATCTCTTTTTTGTGATAAAATGTTCTGAGATTATTGAGCCTCAGAAACCACCATTCCTTTTGTTCTGCTGGATGGGATTCACAGGGCACTGCTGCTGTTAACATAAGCTGCTTTGACATAAAGAAAATACAGCTGCGATACAACACCAAACACCAAACAGAGCAGTCACAAACACATCCACAGCTGATGTAGCTTGGGTCAGCTCGTGTGTTAAGAGGGGGCGAGTGTGGAATATAACCCAAGTATGGAATCACTGAAGAAAAAGATATTTAAAGCAGGAAATTAAAATGAAAATCAAGGTCTGATTTCAAGATGAAAAATAGGGTTGACCTCAGCCCTGCCTCTGGGCACTCTGGAACCCTTTCACCTTTCACCAGTTATGAATATCAAGTCTGAGTGGAAACTCAGAGTGCAAAATTAGCTGTCCTGAAGGCTTTAAGACAGATAACTGAGCATTTGAAGTGGATGCAAAGACTAAGCATAGCTGGTTATTGACAGCTCTTAGCTGCTGCTTCCCTCATGCTTACCTACCTGCTCTGAGACTATTGATCTGCATTCCCTATCCCTTATTGGTTCCAATATTAAAATGGCTTCATAGCAAAGGCTCAAATTAAGAATTGGCATGTGCTCTCCACAGAGGGATGGTGGCATAAATAAGCCTGGCTCATTCGTGCCTGCATTTCTTTGTTAATTGAAACCCCTGGCAATTGAAACCAATGGCCTACTTTAACAAGCCCTGGTAGTTACATAGTGTATCGAACCTGAAACAGCAACTTACAGCTGTTAGATCAGCTGGAGTCTTTAGAACAATCAAACTGACGATCCACATTATGGAAAGTGATCTAGTAGGAACAGCCTGCTGAGTTACTGGGATCAATAAGCTACCAGTCACCTGAACCTGGGTGACATTTCTTCAGTTATTTTGGTTGATGTCTTTAGCCAAGGCAGGGTTCAGTTAATAAAACTTGTCATTTATATATATATATTGGGTTATTACAAGCTCATAAATAGCTATAGCACAGTTGTATAATGTAGTGTTAAGTAAAGAGGCAGAAAAAAATTGGGTGATAAATCTAGTACAGCAAAGAGAAATAGCTGTGCAAGTTATAAGGTGAGTAGCATGTCAACAAGATGCAGGGTTAGTGGAGAGAATTATTGAACGGTGAGCCTGCAGTATGGGAACAAGCTCAGGAAAACATGCTATGGTCTGATATAGCAGGCGGTGCAATCTCGACAGGTGAGAGGAGAAGAAGGATGCTGGTCTGTGGGGTCCAGTGATGATGTCCATTGTGAGTTGAAATTAGAGCATGGCAACAAGAGGGGAGAGGATGAGATGGGATATAGGGAGATGTGGGGGCTGTAGTTATGGAGAAAGGCTGGTTAAGCAGGAATTCTTGAACTGGATGCACAAATCGATGGACAGCCAGGATGAAGCAGCAGAGAACCCAGGAAGAGACAAAATGCTAAAAGAGGTTTTCTTATGTCTGCAAAGTACTTGGGGTTTCCAGTAGTGATGTAAAATGACAAATAATGCTCAGCTGAGATCAGGAGAGAGATTGATATCTACAAAGAGAGACAAGCAGTCCTAGACAAAGGAATGATCACTATTCTCATGGCACTGTCTGACAGGCAATCTTCTTACTGTAGGAAAATGGTGGAAGACAAAGAATAATCATAATGGAATGTGCTTCTTGACAAAGTACCAATGCTGTGCACATTTTTATTTTATTTTGCTTCAGTAATAATTTTTTAAGCAGTTTAATGCATTGTATTAATTGTCGCCAATAACAGGCTAAACATGCATCGAGATTATTGTTCTGCTTGCTGGAGAGAACGATACAGTCACAGTGTAATAATGTCAGTAATTGAAATGTAATTGCTTGTGAAGCGATGCATCTCTTGTTGAAGCAGAATGGGGTAAACATCCACTCATAATTCACAGTGACTGATACTGCTGACACTTTATGATAATTGTGATAAATTGGCTATTTTAGTTTGATTCATCATCATTTTAAACAGAAATGATAGGCTGGATTACATGGAATAACACTTGACTTAATGACACTGAATGGAGCGTTATTGATTATACAGGAGTAAATGGGGTCTAATTTATTAATTTATTTTTAGCTTTAGTGTATTTCTGTTCTTTCTCTCTGCCTATTGCATCACTCTGTTTATAGTGTGAGTGCATGTGAGTCTGTCTATGTGTGCATGTGCTTTCATGTCTCTGTTTATGTGCTTTTGCATGTAAGTCTGTGTGAATGTGAACCTACACATGTGTTTTGGTTTCCTGTTCAGTACAGAATACAGTCAGACCACTTCCTCTCTCTGTTTCAACCCTGGGCACAGGTAGAGCAGGTGAAGCATGAAAGGCATAGCAAAAGGTCAAAATAGTCTTTGGTCCAGTGCTATTGACACCTGTCTCGTGACAGCTATAGGCTTTAAAGAGCCTTTAAATTGAAAATCCTCTGAAGGGCCAAGGACTGCTAATTGAGTTTATTTAAGTCAATAATTCATTCCAGGTGAAGTGAAATCTAGAACACCTTCCAAAACCAAGGGCAAGAGATCACTGGTTTCATCTGTACCAGCCCTAGACTGCTGTACTGGGAAACAAAGTTGCACATGTAAAAAGTCTCACTTTCTCAAATGGCACTGGCACTTGTGGCAATCACAAAAAGTCTGTCTAATAAATGTACCTTGAAGTCCTTCCAAATGGATTGCTGTTGATCAGTGTAATTTAGGTCAGGTGTAAAAGTGTATTATGTTAAGAGATCACTTCATATTTGATTCCATTTGGTTCCTAAATTGGTCACAGGTGCCACAGGTCCTGTAAAAAAGAGTAAAAAGGCCCTATCACGTCAGACTGCAACATAACCCACTTGATTTCAGTGTATGACCTGCTCAGACAGAATTACAAAGGACTCATTTTTGTCTGTCTCTTTTGCCTGATTGTGTCTGTGCACAGTGGGAAGAGGTGAGCGGCTATGATGAGGCCATGAACCCAATACGGACCTACCAGGTGTGCAACGTGCGCGAGCTGAACCAGAACAACTGGCTGCGCAGTGACTACATTCTGCGCAAGGACGTGCTGCGCGTCTACGTAGAGATGAAGTTCACCGTCCGTGACTGTAACAGCATCCCCAACATTCCGGGCTCCTGCAAGGAGACCTTCAACCTCTTCTACTACGAGTCTGACACGGACTCTGCCACTGCCAACAGTCCCTTTTGGATGGAGAATCCCTACATCAAAGTGGACACCATCGCACCGGACGAGAGTTTTTCCAAGCTGGAGTCGGGGCGTGTCAACACCAAGGTGCGCAGTTTCGGGCCCCTGTCCCGGAATGGATTTTACCTAGCCTTCCAAGACCTGGGCGCCTGCATGTCACTAATCTCTGTGCGCGTCTTCTACAAGAAGTGCTCCATGACTATTGCCAACTTCGCCGTGTTTCCTGAAACGGCCACGGGCGCTGAGGCCACCTCACTGGTCATTGCTCCAGGGACCTGCGTGCCCAATGCGCTGGAGGTGTCCGTCCCCCTGAAGTTGTACTGCAATGGTGATGGGGAATGGATGGTTCCAGTGGGATCCTGCACCTGTGCAGCTGGTTTTGAGCCTGCCATGAAGGACACACAGTGCCAGGGTGAGTGCCTGCTAGATGCTACTCTTGACAGGGGTTGCCTTACTGAGGTGGCAGGGTCGGTGTCTAGCTAGCATCCGGCAAGCTAGGCCACCATTTAGCTAGCATTTGTGGTTCACCATGGTCAAACCTGAACTGTTTTTCCAAAACCCAACTTTGAAGGTTAAATCTAAGACTATGGATATTTGGTCCTGGCAATTATTTTCTTGCAAATATCTTAACTGAAGTGATGAAAAACATGGGAGCTTCTGGGTGCATGTCTCTAAGGTTATTTCCTCAATATTTGGACTTGGAGGAGCCTGGTTGTGGAGGAAAAGGGCATTTGACAAGAAAGTATTATTATTCCCAATATGTTTGCTATTGCATTCACATATATGGCAGCAAGAAATATACATTTTTTATTAATTATCAAGGAAAGCAAAGAAGTGTCATTTAGAATTCTCTTCCCCTCTCACCTGTATATACATCTATACAGGTTGTGTCTGCTTGATGGTGTAACATATGCAAAGCTTAACAGGAGTTATGATATATATTTTATAAGCATGAGCAATTCATTCAAAGCCTCAACGAGTATTTTCTGGTTTTATAAAAACTCTGAGTGAGAGGATATCGATTTAATTGTTCAGCAACGTCTAATTCACACCGTTCAGTTCTTGCACACAACAGCTCAAGGTGAAGTATACCAGGAGAAGCCAGTATGAAGTATTATAGTAGTTAATCCATCACATTTACCAATCTACCAATCACATCCAATTGACTCATTGTCAGCTATTCCTTGTCATTAACATTATTTGTTCCACTCCCTACATCCAGAAAGCGAAAGGGTCACTTTTGGACCACAGAAAAGGTAGAGAGATTTATTTAAAGATTTATTGTCATCTTTAAATAAAATGGTTCAAATTTCAGTGGACAATTGCAATGGAATTGTGTTTTGCATAGCGAAGGAAAAAGAAACATAAAAAATCAAAAGCGCAAGATTTAGCTCAGCATTTTTAATAAGAGAAACTGCATGTATTACTAATTCAGAGTATTAATCTGTCAAAATCACCCAAATGTAATATATTAGCATCTCTTGGAAAGTCTTTATTAAAGGAAAACTTAATGACCGGTATTCTTATTCTGACATTATTCTGTCATTGTGCTGGATGTGGGGCTTGTTGGAAAATCTGGCATACATTAGTCTTTCTTTTTTGTTTTGTTTTTCCATGGTGGAAGTCCTGTCAGAGCTTGGTGAGGTCAAAGCTCAGTAAAGTGTAGGATCAGGTGAAGGCAGGCTCAGTAACTGTAGGTGATCAGAAATAATCTGAGGGGCTCTTTCATGGTCTCACTCTTTTTCTAAGGCTCTTGTTTCCAAACTCTTCCTGCCTGAAACCCCCTCTCCTCTCTGTGATCCTGAACTTGTCCCTGCCCATCGTGTATGCAACTGATGAGGATCAGAATCCTTCCCCTCGCCCTTCTTTCATGGAGACACGAGTGTGATGTGCAAAGGAGAGGGGCGGTGTCGCATTGGGTTGTAAATCCCATCCCTTTGCGTTTAAAAACTCATTTGTTTGCTCTCAACAGCTCAAGGTTAAAACCCTGGTGACTGTGCCTGATAAAAAACAGCCCTCTAATCAAGGGGCCGGAAGCGGCGAGGGATAAATCTTCCTACCGTGGCTCTCCTGCGCCTCAAACTGCGCTAATCCGAAGGCCGTTTCGCTCATTAATACCCAGTCAGAGCAAAGAGGACACCCGCATGAATATTAATCAGTACAGGGCCCACCCCCCCCTTCCATTCCCATTTTTTCAAACTTTCAGTTCCAGCTAAAATTTTAATCAGTTTTTTAAGCTGCTGTTGCCTTCGCTGCATGAGAGGATGGAGTAAAGAGAGAGAGAGAGAGAGCTGGACTGCGCTTGTCAAACGCCTGCAGGATTTGCATTTTTCCCTTTTTATTTTACCTCCCTCTCAATCAGTTGAAAGGGGAATAGATTCAAAAAGGCTGACTATAAATGCCTGGAAACCAGTGATCAGCACTTTCCCTCCTTCAGAAGTGCTCTCTCTTTCTAAATGGGAATACCCCCCCCCCATGCCTTCCTCTTCCTCTTCCTTGTGGCTAGCCGGTGTGAAAGACCACGATGTCCTTGCTCTACCCACAACAGGGCTGCATTGCACCTGTGCTCTCTTCCCGGCTTTATCTGACCTGTTCTTCTGGATATAGATCACTCCTGTGTTACAGTTACAGTCACCAAACTACAGACAACACAATGCAAACTCTGCACAGTAAAGGGGGACACAGGACTGTGGTGGACATCTCCTTAGGTGCAGATACAGCCTGACTGCCTGCTGAAAGACCTGCATATCAAACTCCCCAGTAGCTGTGTTCTTGATCGAGGATCTTTAGACATGCAGTATATTCTTCAGATCACCCAGCTCTAACCAGTTCTGTCTTTCTCCCCAGCCTGTGGTCCTGGAACCTTTAAGTCCCGCCAGGGAGAGGGACTCTGTTCTCCCTGTCCCCCCAACAGCCGTACCAGCTCCGGCGCCTCCACCGTGTGCTCCTGCCGCAATGGCTACTACCGTGCAGACAGCGACACGCCTGATGCAGCCTGCAGCAGTGAGTACCGACCACTGAGGCCGGGACCATGCTGGCAACCAACACACAGACACCCACAGGGACGGGAACACTGACGCGCACAAAGACATAGACTGATTAACAGACAAGCACAGACACAGGCCAATGTACCGACAAGTAAAAGCACACAAAGATTGCTTGACAAACCGAGGAGTACACAGCCACAGCCAACACATTGACATATACAGATAATTAAACACTAACATATACACAGATATATGCACTAACTCACACATGCATTAAGATCTATACACACATGAAATTCAATGGGAACGTTCCCACCCTCGGACACACACTCTCCAAAATACGCCCCTCCATCTCTCATACAGACACTCCCTGTCTCACAAATTCCCTGTGCTGTAGACACGAGTGTTGGCTGTACAGACCCCTGGCAGCACAGGCCTCTTTTTAACAGAGTGTGGGTGGGGGAGAGAGGTGGGGGGAGTTGTCTGAAAGCAGATTGAAAAAAACTCAACCTCAAGGACGACGACGACACATCAGCTTCCTGGCTCTTTTCAGAGTTTTCCATCTCCCTGTCTGGAAAGGCACACTGCGCTTGTGTGTTTGGCACCATCAGTTCTCACTTAGCTCCACAATTAGCACCACAGTTAAACTTTATCAGTCGGCTTCTCTGTATGAGATGCAGCTGAAGAAAATACCACAAGGCAGAACCTCGCTGTTGAAGCCAAGACGTTTATCTACTGGATGGACGAAACAGAGAAACCTGAATTCCAGCCTGCTGGTGATGGTTTGTCTGGGTTTGTTTGACTCTCCCACAGCACAGAGAGATAAGGCTTTAGTAATTGGATAAAGACAGCCACTGGGCTGCTGCTTGCACTGCCCAAAGTAATCTCTTCGCAGTCCTGCAGGAAACAACGCAACTTAGACTCTTAATCCTGCTGTCCTCCCTGCTTGAGAAACTAATAAATCCTGTCCCGTCTATAACAACTATGTAATCATGAAATATGCATAATTTATATTGCAAACCCAGTGCCCATTTTAAATAAATCTTGGACGTCTTATTCTAAAGCCCATCTGCACTTGGTGAATGTGTTCCACAGTGGGAGAGGTAAATCCGGGGTATTAACCCCATCTCTCTGTCCCCCGGCCGTACAGTTTGGAGAACAGATGATCTGTTTTTCTGGGATGAGTTTTGGCAAGTGTCTTAACTCCATCTCCATTTCCCGGCCTCACTCCCTCTCTCAGGGCTGTTGTTTGGCATGTGTATTAACTTTCCCTCCCTTTCTCTTGCAGTCTCTGTTTCTCCACCGTCTCTCTCAAAGATATCGTTTGGCAAGAGCATGGATCTGATTCTCAAGATGTGCTTTGGCAAATGATAATGATTAACCCTCTCCCTCTCCTCCTCACCCACCCCAGCCGTGCCTTCTGCCCCTCGCAATGTGATCTCCAACGTGAATGAGACTTCTCTAGTCCTGGAGTGGAGCGAGCCGCGGGACTCTGGTGGCCGCGACGACCTCTTCTACAACGTCATCTGCAAGAAGTGCCAGGCGGACCGGGGCATGTGCTCCCGCTGCGACGACAACGTGGACATCTCGCCGCGCCACCTAGGGCTGATGGAGCGCCGGGTCGCCGTGCGCAACCTGCAGGCCCACACACAGTACAGCTTCGAGATCCAGGCTGTCAATGGCGTCTCCAGCAAAAGTCCCTACTCCCCGCAGTATGCCATCGTCAACATCACCACCAACCAGGCTGGTAAGGCAGCACCCTCATCTTTTTTCTTGAGGTTCAGACTGAAACTGCTTCTGTCGTTAAATGTGGCATCATTTTATTCCTTCACGCATTGTAGAAAATACTGTCCTCCCAGGTTCCCCAAGTGGCAAAGGGCTTTTTTGTATATCTGAGTGTGTTTCTGTGCGAGTATGCGTGTGTGTTTATGTGTGCGTGGAGGACCCTCTCCCATCCAATGGTACTGACAGTAGGGAGATTATCCCACTCCATCTCTCTGTTTCCTAGGCTTTCTGTTTCAACACAAAGGGATTTCGAGCCCCTGTTTGCTCTTGGGGCAATGGACCCAGTATCTGCGATCCTTGTGTTTGGGTCACTGCGGGGGTGAGAAAGCCCCCCACATACACATGCTAAGACATGGGGACCACGGCTGTTCCATCATCAGATTATCTGGCTCTTTCTCCCAGGGTGTCCTGCATATTCATTTACCTTTTAAGAAAAAAAATAAATAAGGGTATAAGCCTCAGGTAGTCATGGTTACCCAGTGTCTCAGCATGGGGAGGCCCCCTAATCCTGGGGCTCAAGTTACTGGGGAATCTGCCCAGGGAGCATTGTCCTTGAGGTAGGGGGTGGCTATTATAAAACCAGAGGTGGGGAGGCCTCGGGAGTAAAAAACGGGGGATGGGGAGAAGATGGAGATCAAGAAAGACAAGAAGAAGGATCAAAGAACCGGACTTATGGCTTGAAAATCCCTTAACAAAACAGGGGAGGGAGAATGCAGGAGGAGCAGGAAAAGGAGAGGGGGAGGACAGAGAAGGGGAGATGACAAACAGATTGAAAAGTAAGAAAATGAAATGAAAAGAGGAAAGCTAGAGGAGAAGAGCAGTTTGGAAGACTAAATAGTCACAGACGTGGAAGGATGATGGAAGCTGATATGAGATGAGAACAGAAAAGGGGCAACCATGAGTGGGAGAGAGATAGACAAACTTGTACTAATAGGTGACAGGGAGATGGAGAGAGTGACAGAATGGGAGAGAGGGGGTGACAAAGACAAGATGGGAAATGAAGAAATGGAGCAACAGACAGGTGAAGAGATGGTAGAGATGGCTACCAATGGGAGGCAGCCTGTGAAACTGCTCCAGAGTGAAGGAGAAGGAGAGAGAGCAGAAGAGCCTGAGGCAGTGCGTATGGTGCAGGGTGCAGTGTGTGATCAGACAGCTGAAACTCCTGTCACAGCACAATTAGGACCTATTGTCTGAGGAGGCATCATGGCACACAGCTGCTGAGACAGCTGGACAGGCCGCAGTGTGACATAAGTATAGTCAGGTACCTTTCCCTACTCAAACTTTTAATTTTATATCATAGCTTAAACATTGAATAAAATATATTTCAATTTCAAATGTATGATTCAACAGTATAACAGTATAAAAGAAATAAGTCTTACATAACAGGCAACCAAACTGGAAAACTACACAACTCTAAATGATATTTATACTTTGCATAGTGTTGTCTTATTCTTATTAAGTGTAATACATGTTGTTTGAAAATTACACTCATCTTGTGCTGTGAGATTTCTTCATGGTTCAGCAATTTGTCCAAGGAAGTGCTAATTAAGATTTCTAGCGAAGGAACATATTGAACTCTCAGCTTGTAGATGTGTATAGTATTTCTGCAGCTCCATAAAAACACATTCCACGGGTATTTTTGAAGCAGGTGTCCATATTTATAGAGACTTACTACGACAACATAAAATATACTTTTAAAGTACACTACATATACTCTATACTACTAATTGAAATACTAAAAAATGTAAGCTTATGAATTAACCTGGAAGAGACTAGTCTGAGTTTAACAGGGTACCAAGAAATCAAACTATAACTATATAAGTTGAGTCCAAAAACAGAACTGGGATGGATGGTTGAGACAGTATAAAAACAAGCGAGCTGGGGGACTACTTCATGGTTTTCACAATATATCACAAATTTCCTGCTTCCCCCACTACAGCCCCATCTGCTGTGCCTACGGTTCACCTGATGGGGGCGACGGCGAGCACCATGAGCCTGTCCTGGCTGCCCCCTGAGAGACCCAACGGCATCATCCTGGACTACGAGATCAAATACCATGAGAAGGTGAGGGGTGTTTGCCAGTGAGCCTGTGTACCCCAGCAGATCCAAACACACAGAAGAAAGCATCCTTGCCACATAAAAGTAAATTTCAACAGTGAAGATGTCAGCGTGTGTTGTCACATTTTGGGGATGCTATAAAAAGTCTTGCTGCATTCAGATGCCAAAACTCTGAAGCTCAGAAATCCCCTGCCACCCTCGCAATTTTTTTTACATCTTACTAGTTATATATGGGTTTATACTGGCATACATTGTTTTTTGTTGTTATATATGAATTCATAACCAAAAATATGAAAAACATACAAGTGAACATATTACTCTTTTTTGCCCTTTTCTTTATCATCTCCCCCTCAACACTCTCAGGGCCAGGGCGGGGCGATCGCTCACACAATGACGGCTCAGCGCAGCAGCGCGCGGGTCGAGGGGCTGAAGCCGGGGACCCCCTATGTGGTGCAGGTGCGAGCACGGACCGTGGCGGGGTACGGCCGCTACAGCAGCCCGGCGGATTTCAGCACCAACCTGCAGAGTACGTCCATGCCACCTGCTCAGACTTTCCCAGTTAGCTTGCTGCCTGCATGTCTCCATCTAATGCACTAGGAGACTTACTCGTTATATGGTAACTAATTTAGCAGATGGTTTTATCTGAAGTGACTTGCAGAGACTGGATGGCTCAACAGGGACCTCAGTGCAATGCAGTGACACAGTGAATCAGGGGCAGAGCCTGGACTTGACCTGGAAGTTTCTTCTCACAGGACCTGTATCTTAACCACTACAACTAGCCTTCATTTTACTTTACACTCCAGTTTACTCTTTCAGAATGAACTGTGGTCAGGACTTATAGGTGCACTCTCTTCATTCTGCTACTTAACCTGTTTGCTGGAGAGTCTGCCACAATTTACTCTGTCACTCACCCTAACACCCAAGTCACAGTAATCCACTGAGAGGTCTGCCGTTACCCTTAGGGCAGGAAAAGACAAGCCAAGAAATTAAATCAATAAAGAAATGAATACCCCTAGAGACGCTTTTTAAGTGGACAGATTGGCAGCCTGCCTTATGGGCAGAGTGTGAATCTGCATGCTTTATATAACTTGCATAACTGCAGTCTGCATTTATTGTGTTCACGAGTCTTGTGTTAACTGCTTTACTAATTCATTTATAAAAGAAGGAACAGTGTGTTTGGGAATGAAGCAGCCTCTGAGGGCACGCCCTGGTTACATTTGTGACACTGTCCCTGTCCCCCCCCCCCCTCCGCCCCACAACAGACGACCCTGAGAAGTCCCTGCAGGAGCAGCTGCCTTTGATTGTGGGCTCAGCCACAGCCGGCCTCGTCTTCATCATCGCTGTAGTGGTCATTGCTATAGTCTGCCTGAGGTGAGTCTTTCCCTTTACCCCATCAGTAACTGACACACTGACACAGTATTTCATTGACAATGTGATACCAAAAGACTCTGATACACTAACAACCCAATACTCTGTTATACTGATACACTATCCTGCAGATATCCTGATACACTTTGACACTTACTCAAGTACCCTTATCCACCAATGCCATCTTGAACACAAAATGCCAGTTTTCCTTTTCACAACTCTTCTGTGCACACTTCTATTAGATCCCAGGTTAGACTGATCTTCAGATTAATAATCCTCTGTGCAGAAAAAAAATGGATTTTAAGGTTGCTTTTCTGTCCTTGCTTCATGCTTCAACATAGCTTAAAATGATTTGGCCTAAATGATGTTTAGGCCAAATAAGAACACTAAAATACAATGTTTGCAAATTTTTCTGCTTTCATTCTCCATCCTGTTAGATATCTTGCTTTGCAAAGACTGTTAGCCTGATATGTGATGTTGAAGGGAGGGGCTGGTGTACAGGAGACCCGGTACTCCCATCATAGCAGATATTGTTTGTTAATTGGAAAGGTGAGCTGAGCTTGTCCCTTTGTCCCATTGCAACACTCTTCCCATGGTAATGATTGTGAATCACAGGGCTTGTACACATGTGTCTGCTAATTGTCCAAGTAATTCATTGGGTACCTTGGTTAATTGTGGTCCACCTGTAGATAGGTAGTTTGTGAGTACTCAGGCTTTGAAAATTACATTGTCCTGGTGTCCCAGTGTGTGCCACATTGAAGTGAAATCTACTTTCCTTTTCCTGCGTGACAGAATATTGAAAATTATTTTCCTCCCCTTTTATGGCACTGTTCATTGCTGTGCAGTGTCCCCTTATCTTGAGTGTCTCACGCAGGGTCTCTGCAACAGATCTCTGCATCCCTCATTCGAATTGGAAATGAGATGTAAATCACCAGAGGGTATCATTGCCCTGGTTACTGGTTAGGCAACAAAGAAACAAATTAACATCTAATTTTGAAGTCCTCCCCCCCATTCTCCCACAATAATGGACTGAAACTGACGCTAAAAAATGTTACATGAAAGGAAAGGATTGAATGTGAAGAAGACAACATTCACAACCGAGCAGTTTTCTGCACTGTCTTAACACTTACACTTATTTCTAGCAAAATGTTTAAACAAAGCTACTAAAGTAATTCAAAAAGCTGCCAGGTCAGTAAGGTCAGAGCTTGTGTTTTGAAAGCTTTAATTAAAAGAAACACAAAGGGTTGCGGAGCATCAAAAGCTTTTTATTGTTTCCTTTTCAGTTATCTTTTGTTTGTTTCTGCTTATGTGTCTGGGGACTATAATCAATGCTTGATTACTGTTGTAATTATTTTTGGGGATGTATAAATCAGTGCTAATAGCACCCTGAGTTCTAAGCAGTGATTCGTGCCAAGTTATCTGGCTATGCAATAGTGACGCCACCTCCCATACCAATACAAAATTGCTAGGGTGCAATTAATCTTCACAACACAAGTTCCGGAGTTGCTAGTTTGAGGTGGTGCTGTAAAATAAAATAAAACAAAATTAGAATAAACTTTTTTTCCCCAATCCACGTTAGATGAAATTGTCAGCTGTGTCCATGAGGGGTGACACTGCCTTGTGTTTAATTCACAGGAAACAGCGGAATGGATCAGAATCAGAATACACAGAGAAGCTGCAGCAGTACAGTGAGTACTATGTCCTAGGCTGCAAGACAGAGAGAGGGACCACATCCTTTAGACCATCACAATTAAATTCTGCAAACAGCAGAAGTTGTTAAATGTCACAACCTCTTTCAGAAAGCTGGTGTAGGAGTCTCCGTAGGCAGCTGCTATTCCATAGTGTGGCACTGGCAGTTTCTTTTTTTCCAATGGTGCAGTAATCTCAGCATAGGGGGATGAATACAGCCCATAGTTGCACAGATTCAAAAAAGACCTTCAGAATTCAATAGAAAAATATTTTCTTCACACGTGTATTCAACATAATGTTTTTGGATGCTTGTGCAATTGTTTTCTCTGGTATGTAATTATGTGGATCACCCTTGATTTTTAAGGAAAAAAAGTCTTTTCAGTTCAAGTGTATGAACTCGACTGAGATCTCTGCTTATTCTGAATCTCTTTTAGGACAGAACATTTATATAAACATATTATCAACTAATCACTTACAGAGCTGCTGTGCCACGATCCTGTTTGAGGAAGTGTTATCTGATTGCGCCTTACTTTCTCTAATTTCTGACTGTACTCCACAGTCACCCCAGGGATGAAGGTCTATATTGACCCTTTCACCTATGAGGACCCCAATGAGGCTGTCCGTGAATTTGCCAAAGAAATTGACATCTCCTGTGTGAAGATTGAGGAGGTCATCGGGGCAGGTATAGCAGAGGCAGTCGATTTAAATTTTTTAAAGAAAATTTATTACATTTGTTAGGTCCCATTGCTTCCCAACCTCACCTCTACTGACAAATCCCCCACTGTCCTCCCCTCTTTATCAGGCCCACGACGCAAACCCTCTACTCTTCCTCCATCGTTCTCTCTTTCCCCTCTCCCACCCTCCGTTCTCTCCAAGCATTAGCCCTCTCTCCCTCCCTCATTCCCTCTACCTCAGTTGACTTCTTCCCTGCATTGCCTTCTCTCCTGGATCCTCAGTTCTCACCATTAACTGTCCCTCTCCCTCTTTCCCTCTCCTTCACCCCCTACCTTTTTTTTCTCTCAGGCGAGTTTGGGGAGGTGTGTCGTGGGCGCCTAAAACTGCCTGGCAGGCGGGAGATCATCGTGGCCATCAAGACTTTGAAGGCGGGGTACACAGAAAGGCAGAGGCGGGATTTCCTGAGTGAAGCAAGCATCATGGGCCAGTTTGACCACCCCAACATTATCCGCTTGGAGGGTGTAGTAACTAAGAGCCGACCAGTTATGATCGTCACAGAGTTCATGGAGAATGGAGCACTGGACTCCTTCCTGAGGGTAAGAGAGCAGTACAACTTTACACTGTCATGCAGACTCTGGCAGCTCTGCACACAGAGCAAATACCTCTTTGCCCAATGCTTTTAAGTACTGAAATAAGCTCAGAAAGATTTAATTAAACCATTTGCTCAATTTAAGTGTGACAGTCAGTCTAGCTTATTCATATTCAGAACCAGCCTTATGACAAAAAACAGAATTGCCTCTTACATTATAAAGGTTTACAATGGCATTCCCCATTAAAAATTAAGTGAATGAGATAAATTGCTGAAAATTTAAAGACAAAGCAAAAGAAACATACACGAAAGTCACAAAAATACTGGGGTAAACCTTAATTCTGTTGCAGATCCTGGGCTCAGTCCAGACATGCATTGCAACACTGGCAGCTCCCTATCATAACACACCTAATCTGTCTGTTATAATCTTTTTGGCTTCCTTTCTTTTTCATAAAGAAAGGTCTTAACCTCATTGCTGTAGATTCTGTGACAAATAATGTACCGACACCCCTCTGTGGCCCCCCTTTTTGCTGACATTTGGACAGAACGCAGCCAGCAATGAATCACTACAGTGAAGGAATATTAAACACCTAGAGACACAGAGGGAGAAAGGGACAGGGCGAGACAGGGACAAGGGGGAGTGAGAATGAGGAAGGAAAAAAGCAATAGCATGCAAAATTAATCTTTATGAACCTTGCCTTTCATTCGTCAGAAGATGTAGAATGTAAGAATATAAGAAAGGTTATAAATGAGATGGGGCCACTCGACACATCTTGCATACTTGATTACTTGTAGTCAAACAGTGCAAATCCATCTATTACTTCAAACAATCGGTAAATTCCATTTTGAAAAACAAGGATGATGGGCTTGACAGACACCTACCATTACAAAAAGATGCCTTCTTTTCTTAATACCCTTCTGTATTACTATGTCCTTATTTTGTTGTTAATCCTATGGTTGTCTAAAATAAAGGAAGTAGAAGGCAGGTCTTGCTGTTCCTGTGATGATTTTCTTAAAGCATGGCAGCTGTGCAAAGTTCAGTGCACTTCTTTGAAGGAAAAATAAGCTCCAAATGTTACCAAATGAAAAAAATATTGCATAGTGGTCCTTCTAATCTGATTCCATTGCAAACAATAAGATACAACCTCATTTAAGGAAAAAAGAAATGTAATGCTATTTATTTTTTCCTAGTTAAACACTGGCAGGGGACAGATGGGAGTCACTTGAGAACAAAGATAAATGCCAAAACATGAGCAGGGAGTCAATCCAATCCAAAAGATTATAGACAGTCATCCAATACATATTAATTGGTGCTCAAGACTTCCTGATGCCTGAGACATCCTTGATCATCAAAGGAGAGTTTGTCAAACATAAAAGCTTAACATTCATTGCAGATCTGTAATTCACAGCAAGACACAATTGTAATCCATGAGAAACTTATAACATTCTGCTCAAGGAGAAAGCACAGTCTGAGAGTTGCAGAAGGAGACTTAGGCAGAACCTGTACCAAGCCCATGAGAGCTTAACATTTTTCTAGCCCAATCAATGCAAAGTGAAACTTCATGCCACAGCAACATCCATGGCAGTGAAAACTTTAAGAGATTCAAGAGATTAAGGACTCAATTTTCTTTGGTAAAGAAGGGACACCCAAACCAAAGTGGTTACCAGTACCAAGCTCCAAAGAACCAAACTAACCAGGTGTCCTTAAGGCAGATGCGTGGTGTCTGGGATTTGATATTTGACATGAATGGAGTATGATCCTGGTGATGTTCCACTGCCCCGGGGAAAAAGCATGTTATGAGATGGTGTAACGAACTGACCACCGCAGCTGCAGTTCTAGCCCGCTCTCCGTTTGCAGCAGCATCACTACACTACCCCTTGAGTTTTGACAGTGCTGTTGAAATCTGAAAAACACCATAATGATCTTCATTAACCCTAATTCGGCCCGGCGCTGCAGTCTGTAATCTGCTTGTAATGGAGAATGCTGCTGCTTTGATGACGGGAAAGATAAAGATCAGACAGATCTCTCTCCCTCACCCCTCTCCACGTTTCCACTTGCTTCCCTCATGCTCAGCAACCCCTCGCCCCCCTTACCCCTCCCCCACTCCTTGGCAGTTCGGCAAAGATGCCTCATACATTTCAAAGTGCAGCTGCAGCCCTGTTCCCTTTGCGCTACTGCTGTGCTGAGACGGAGCAGGAGAGCTGGAGAAAGCCAAAGAGAGGGAGAAGTACAACTTCGGCCTCGCTCTCTCCTTCCTTCTTTTTTTCCTTTGATTCCAAGTTCAAATACTTCGTTGGCATAACAAGTTGAACAAGAGGATCTTGCCAAGGATGCGTAAGATTATGCAACAAAAGGGCAGAATTGCTATAAAAAGTAGTTATCATGTGGGGCTCACCAAATGTATGTCTCAGGCCCAGGAAAACCTCTGCTCTCCCACATTGTTTCCTTAGTACTGACCTGCTCTGTCTTTCTCCCTTTCTCAATGCTACAGCTCAATGATGGTCAGTTCACAGTGATCCAGCTGGTTGGGATGCTCCGAGGAATTGCAGCGGGGATGAAGTACCTCTCAGACATGAACTATGTTCATCGTGACCTCGCTGCCCGCAACATCCTGGTCAACAGCAACCTGGTCTGCAAAGTGTCAGACTTTGGGCTGTCCCGCTTCCTGGAGGATGATCCCACAGACCCCACCTATACCAGTTCACTGGTAAGTCTTTGTATATTACTGTCTTACTACAAGTGGCTCTGTTATTGTTTTATAGTGTATGGCATAACATTTATGTGTCTACTGTATGTGCTGTGTAACTGTCCTTGATCCGATGTCCATATGACTGTCAGTCTATATGCCTGACAGCATATCCTAACGTACTAGTGATATAGAATCACTAATGAATAGTTGTAGTGTAGTGAACAGAAGAGTGGTGTCTGTGCCCAGCAGTATGTCCGATAGAGTATGTGTACCTGATAGTTTGTCCTTGTGTCTCTCCACAGGGAGGAAAGATCCCTATCCGCTGGACAGCTCCAGAGGCCATTGCATACAGGAAGTTCACTTCTGCCAGTGATGTGTGGAGCTATGGGATTGTGATGTGGGAGGTGATGTCATACGGAGAGCGGCCATACTGGGACATGAGCAACCAGGATGTGAGTGTGGAGCGTGAGAACTCATGTTACTCTTTCTCAATTGCACTTGCTGTTTGTGTTTCTCTCATTGTATTTTTCTCTCATTCTAAACACTTACAGTAACACATGACAATTAACAAGAAACACACACTTGCTAGTATGACAAGCAATTAAGAGCTATTACAGAAATTATGCAATAGGTATCATTGGCAGAAATAAATGAAGAATTAAGGCTCACAGAACAGGATGAATCAAAATCATAAACAATAAAACATTTTGTCTCTGTGCAGGTGATCAATGCAGTGGAACAGGATTACAGACTCCCTCCGCCCATGGACTGCCCCACTGCTCTGCACCAACTGATGTTGGACTGTTGGGTGAAGGAACGCAACCTGCGGCCCAAGTTTGCCCAGATTGTCAATACACTCGACAAACTCATCCGCAACGCTGCCAGCCTGAAAGTTGTGTCTAGCACGCACTCAGGGTAAGCAGCCCACAGACTGAGAGACGGAGATGGTGTGTGGGTGTTGGTGTGCTTGCTGGAAGAGACAGACAAGTCAGAGAGAGGGTAAAGAGACAGAGCAGGGGGAATACCAGCATAGAGCATAGTGGGAAAGAAAGGATAAAGAGAGAAATACAGAGAGAAAGGGAGTTAGAGTGACAGAATGGAGAGATTAAAAGATAAGGGATAGGGTGAGGACACAGAGGGCAGGCAGAGCTGCTGCTAAAGTGATTGTTGGAAAGATTGAATGGGAGTAATTAGAGAGATTAAGGGGCTAGTAAAGGGAATGGTTTTAATTAGTTTACTAATGAGATTTTAAACAGACCAGTGGAGAGGCGGTCCCCTCAGGGCCTTAATGAGAGCAGAGTGCTGGTGGACCCCTGCACGTATTGCAGGACTAGAGAGAGCAGTGGATTGTCAGGAGAAATTGAAGACTGACAGGAACACTGGCGAATAAGAGCACTGATATTCAAAATGTTCCCAATGACGATCTTGCCTCAGTATCTTGCTAAATGACTCCTTATGATGAGAGAGGCACTGTAACTGAAACATGAGTGTGAATACAGTGGCAAAGACTGCCCATCTGTCTGTCCACCTCTAACGCAAACAAACCAAGGCTGGCTCCCTGCATGCATCTGACAATACGTGTAAGAGAGATCCTGAGCATTTGTGGTCAGGAGTCCTGGCGTGTGTGTGCATGTATGCGTGATGCAGAGCATCTGAGGATGTCTTTGTTGGCACCTGGAACTGGTCTATGCACCCTTTCACCTCTTCAGAGTCAGCTGATGAGTGACAGAAAATGATAATATTTCTGACCTTTCCCACTGAAGTCAAAGGGTGGGGGGCAACTCCGGATGTTGGGTCTGGGGAGCCTGTTGGCACAACAACGGTCACTGGCAAAGTAATTGACTCCTTTAAATTAAACTGCAACAAAGGGCCATTAAGGAGTGGAGAGAGGCAACTCTCCTCAGTCCCAGCACAAGCTTATTAACATTGCTGCCCTCCCAGCTGTCTGCACCCTGCTCCTCAATAGAGCCTCTATACAGCATTATTAGCTTCTCTTTTTTTAAATTGTTAATTAATTTAAAGCCATCAAAAGATGATATGTCTCCCAAGAGCAGTAGACAGTAGTGCCCTTTCTCTTTCCTTCCCTCTCACTGTTTCCATGTCTTTCATGCCATGTCGTTTAGCACACTTTGTGCTTTGTGACTCCAAAGAGGGCTGCTCTTCTGTGTAGTTTTGAAACTGTCTCTTTCACACACCATATTGACTGCAGAATGGCTTCATGTTTCTCTGCTGTTGCTTAATTGGTTGCAAATCAAAGAAGAACCCAAGACTTGGAGTCTGTGAGGAGCAATGTCAAGCACATCCTTTGACAGTGACGGTTAAGCCTGGTGTAGTATGCAGGGACTGATGTAGATGATCAGAAGCATCAAACTTAGTACCTTTGCATTGCATTTCTGTTCTTCTTTCCATAATTTACTCTGCTGAATTTATGTCACAGCTTTGCACATTTTTTTTAAGATGATCATTTTAATGACATTTTATATTTGGCTGTGAAAATACAGGATAAATTACCATGGTTTATCAGAAAATTAAAATAATTGAAACACATGTGGCATTGTATAGAAAAGGGAGCTAGCAGAAAGGGATCCCAGAGATCTCTGTTTGGTACCAAGTACACAGATACATACCAATTAGGTTTGGGGAGGCAGGGGTTGCCAGGCCATGTCCCCCTCTTTGTCTATTCACTCTGCATGTTCCTGCAGTGAGTAGGTGTGGTGTTGTTTGGGTGACAGTAGCCTAGGAGGGATCAGGGATGTGCTGCTGGCTGGGCAGTGTGGGGACCCCTGCAGGGCGGGAGGGTGAGTGTGTCAGGGGAGGTGAGGCGCAGACTGATGCAGGTGTCTCTCTCTCTGTCCTGCAGGGCATCCCAGCCCCTCCTGGACCGCTGCGTCCCTGACTACACCACTTTCACCACTGTGGGGGACTGGCTGGATGCCATCAAGATGAACCGCTACAGAGATAACTTCGTCAACGCAGGCTTCTCTTCCTTTGACCTGGTTGCACAGATGACTGCAGAGTGAGTGAGAGAAGGAGGAGGGGAAGAAGAAGAGAGGGAGAGAAAATTAAGAAAAAAATAGAGAGACAGGGAGAGGTAGAGGGGAAGATGGAGAGAAAGGAGAGGGAGAGATAAAGGGTATGGGACATGGGGATGGAGAGAGGTGGGAAAGAGGTGAGAAGAGGTGCAGGGAGAGAGATAAGGGGGAATAAGGAAAGAGATGTAGCAGCAAAATGAAGGCGAGACAATGAAAACGAGCTGAGAAAGAGAATAAGAGGCAGAGAGAGGTAGTGGAACGCAGATAAGGAGAGGGAGAAGGAGGCAGGGAGTGTCTGTGGAAGGCTGCATGGGCAAGCCGGGTGTGTTGGGTTAACCCTAATACCAGGGATCAGAGGCCAACAGATTGTTAATGGACTCATGGTTCAGTGAGTCTTCACAAATTAGAACAGCCAGAGGAAGCCAGCCTTCCTGTATACACTTCCCCTGTGTTTATAACAGGAAACAATACCTGAGAAGATGAATTGTGCAATTATGATAAAATAAATTAATAAGGATAATAATGAGAATGAAATTGACCAGGCTAGCCAGGGAAGGGGGAGGGAGGCTGGGGATTGGAGGTTTTTGGAGGCAGGGGGCAGGGAAGGGGTAATCTATTTCAGTTTGGCTCCTTGGCAGTTGCACAAAACAGTGATTTTTTTTTGTTCTTAATGCACAGTAATTCACTTAATGGTTTTCATTTATTCTCATTTTATCCTCCATTGCCACCATTATCGTGAGCTCAGTGATAGGGAAAAAATACAATTAATTTGTGCAGAGTGGCTCTGATGAGGGAGGAACATGGGGAAATGAGGCACTGATTGCTGGCACACTGGCTTGGGGAATAATCACGTTACAGTCTGAACAGTTGCCGTTTGCTTCCTGGTGTTCAGTGGTTGAACCATGGCACCAGCCTAGATTTACACCTGGTAATTGAAGACTAGGGGTTAATCGCTGGTGATTTCTCCTCTCCACACTTGTCTGTACATCTCTGGCACTTTCATCCAAGCAAGTCTGTGGCATTTGGAAAAGTTGTTTCATCTTTTGCTGTAACAATAAGTAGGAACAGAGCAGTTTGTGCACTTGACCTTTCCCTGGGAACAGAGGAGAGCTATAAACTGTATGCTTTAAAGACTGTGTGTGTACACATCCCATGTCAATAGCCTGTCCTCCAGTCACAGAAGGGGTGGAAGTGATCTCTGCACAGCACCAGGGACTCTGTCTGCTGTCAGCCATTTTTTGTAATAACTGGCATCTGCTAGTCCCAGTGAGACCTGCCATCATATGAATGCAGATGGATGCAGAAAATAGGCCTGTTGTCTGATGAGCCTCCTGTATGGTCTCTAAACTGTCGCTGTCTACCTGGGTAGCATAGCATGTCATTCCAATTGAGTGTTTCTTACATGTTTTTTTAATAACCATTATTAGAAATGCTTGGTAAGATTACATTAAAATCCATTATATTTACAGTTTGCTCAAAGAATATTGTAGCTATTTTATGTTGCTAATCACAATGATTAATTGAGATTATAATCGCACTTTAATATGAACTTGTTACTCCCCAGTACTGTGTATAGACATTATGTGTGTCTGTCAGCCCTAGCTGCTGAAGAGTGATGTGCATCTACTCCAAAATGTCTTAGCCCAGACAGCTAGCTGGCCTTCCATGTATTTGACCTCCTTCTTCTTCTTTCCTATGTCTGCAGGGACCTGCTACGGATAGGGGTGACGCTAGCAGGACACCAGAAGAAGATTTTGGGGAGCATTCAGGATATGCGTCTACAGATGAACCAAACGCTGCCTGTCCAGGTCTGAGAAGGAGGGACTGTGCCAGACAGAGCCAATCAAACCCCAGCTGCCTGACATTCTCTGCCAATCAGAAACTGGCTTGCAGTGCCTCAGACACCCTCCCCTTTCCATGTTATTACTGTGTTTCCACTTTATTAATATGATTATTACTATTACTTTTTTAAGGTTTTTTTCTTTTTCTGATAAAAGCGCGTTTGCCCACGTGTGTTTTGCATGCATGCGTGCGTGTGTTTGTGTGGCGGCAGACTGGGACTTTGCACATTTTTATGAACTGAATTAACAAGCTGGGGCTTCCTCTCCTGAGCACCCGCCTCTGTCCAGCACAGCAAAAGCACGGACCACGGGGATGGATTGAATACGGACAGGGAGACCAGCTGAACTTCAGAAGGAGTCTGAAATGAACTGGAGCTAATCAAGGGAAAGGAAAAAAACAACTACAAGCCAGGAAGAGGCTAGAAAATGTTGATCTCCTGTCCTTTGATGGGTTTTTTTTGCGTGATCTTTCCCCATCTTCATATTGAAGATGGTTAATTTACAGAAAGAGGAGGGAGGGCTCCGTGCAGAGTGGTTGGCGACCGCCCGTGCAGAGATGGCGATGTTAATCCCGTTGATCCCTAAAGACCGACTTCCTCACCGGACATTGGGACAAACAGCAAAGGCTTGGATTTTTCAGTTGTCCAGACGAGAACGTTATTTTTGAAAAACAAGGAAAAAGAGGACAGGCAAATTTGGAAAGGACCAAAAGCTCCTTTGCCACGTCTCAACTCTGGTTCTATTTTTCTCAGACGATTTTCTCTTCATATTGTATGTTCAGAGGCTGCCATCTTCTCGTGGCTGAAGGACATCAGCAGGACTGTCTGGGCCTCTGAAACTGTTGCTAGGTGGCAGGTCTGGTCAAGACAGGACATGGCCTAGGATCTGCGCGCGTATCTGAGAGAGCGGGATTTCACAGACAGCTGTCTCTCGTGCAACACAGAGGAAAAGCAGGTGTGCAATATATCAATATAAGGAACAGTTTTAGGCTATGGAAAACTGTTATGTATTTTTTATGGGATCCAAACAAAAAATATGCATCATCTGAAAAGAAAGAAAAGTGCAAAAGTGGATTTCTGCCTTTTCTTTTCTACACAACTTTGAAGAGAACGTTGTTTTCCTTTATTTTCTTTTTCATGGATCTATTTATTTCTTCCAATCCCCAGACTAGAGGCCATCTGAACTGTGGAATAAATAAATCAATCGCTGTGGGCACGAGATGCGTACACGGAGCGATAATCATTACAGACTCAGTGCGAGACTGTTGAATACTGATTTGTTTTTGTTTTCTCTTGTTGTTGTTCTAAACAGCCTGTATATTTCCTAACTGCCCCCTCCCCCATAAACCCAACTAAAATGATGCAACAAAAATGTGTAGAAGGGTTGTTCTGAGGTGCCTTCATGGTGCGTACTCCAACAGCCTGGCAAGACCCGAAGACTGGGAGGGGAGAGGGTGGGACAACTCCTGTCCTAGAGTGAGAGGACTAAAGGCAGGCTAGGGAGGGGGGCTTCAATCCCATCTCCTCAGGGTTGCCCCCGGCCATGGTATAGAGCATTACACCTGTTTTGTTCTGAGCTATGATATTATGGGACAATGACACGGTGATCTGTAGGAGGTGGAAGTTGTCTCCTGCAATCAATATCTCTCCAAGCACAGCCAATTGCCAGCCTAGCTCTATGGCTACCATTTTCTTTTATTCTCCATGAATTTATCTTCTGTTGATTGTCGCTGAGGTCTAAAGAAACGAGCCTTGGCAAAAAAAGGTTTTTTATTCTCATGTGGATCTATTATTGCACAGTTCATATCAACAGAGCCTTGCAGCTCCTCTCTTCACATGTATCTGTCTCTGAAACCTGTGCCAGTTCAGAAAGGGAGACAGGCTGTAGCCCCCCAGACCACACTTAAGCCCCCTCTGTGCTTTTTCATAGCTAGAAATGACATGGGATGTGATGGCAGAGGCCCATGCTGCATTATTCATACCTGTGTTAAAAGACTTCTCTATAGCTTATTGTTATAAGCATGTGATAGACTCTATTGAATCACATTTTAATAACACAAATTCATTAAGTATAAATAATTGGACCTCATTTACCTTAAAAATACATACTATAAATCTTTTCTGAACAAGATTTCATCAATATTGTACACTAAAACTGATACTGTCTAAATGCATTAAGACTCCCAATTTTTTTGAGAAAACTCACATTTTAGAGCTGCCCACTGCAGGACCGCAGCCATGCTCTACAGACCTCAGACTCGTGGTCACTGGGCCATGTGTGAACATAGAGGACACACCGGAGCTCTTGCACTTCAGCACTCTGCTATGTAAATATGTATATGTTGTGAATGTATAAATTACATCACACACAAATCATATGCAGATCTCAATCTGCCAGCAGTGGGAGGCTGGCTGTGAGGTGCACAGGTCAGGGTGAACTGAAGGAGTTTCAAGGAAGAGGTCTGAGTCGGCCGTACTGTAAAAGTCCTTTCAATCTTGTCATGTCCGTACAGTGCAGCTGAAGCTGGCTGGCTCTGTACCTTAGTCCAGATGCACAGTTACATCACAGTCCCAAATCACAGATTTCAGTGGAGTCCCCAGTGCACCTCTACCACTGAGTCTTGCCACAGAGCTCTTTCAGAGAGCTGAAATGCAGCATGCCCTCACGGAAACCCGGGGCTGAGATCTATCCTTCTATGTGTATGTATTTAAAAGCCAATCTATTTGTCTAACTACACACTTTTGTTGGACAAATGGAAGACACGGCCCTCTGGTCCTGAGCCTGTCAGAGTGATTAAGGCCAGTTACAATCTGCTGTTTCTCATGAATACGTTTACTGCCAGGGACAGATAGCTCCCAGTGATCATCTCTCTTTCCTCTTATCACCAACTGCATCCAGTCTCTCACTCTAATCGGGGCACTTGTTAGCAACCCAGTAGACACATTAAAAAATGACAGCTGTCCCCAAACTTTTAGCATGGGAGTCCAAGAAAAACTATAAGGCTGTATAGCCTAGTAACCCTGTGAACTACAGGGTGGAGAAAGTTCAGGGAAATTATGAATAGCAGAACTTAAACAATGAATGAAGACAAAGTAGAGGCCATTTTGTCCCATCTAGCTTCCATGACTGTATGATTTAACCATAAGACATAGTTAGTAAATGTGCCCTGGCATTTATTTTAATTTCTGGAGTCAATAATACTTTTTTTATTATGCACACTAGCAGCTGTTAAGCAATGCTACTAGACCCCAGCCCTCACCTTAACTCACAGCCATGAAGGAAAGTTGCGAAGTTCTATTTTCTTACTTTCTCTTTCCCTTTTTAATAATTTTGACAAAACTCCCCCAACCTCAAAAAAATATCAGATAGATAAGGGCTTCTTTAACCCAGAATAATAATTGTAAATAGAAAGAGTAGAAATAGTAATAATGGGATAGCAAATAATGAAACAGCAGAGGTGCACAGGAGAAACACCTGCAGAGAGAATGCCATTTCTTTCTTAATTACAGTCTAGGGGCCATTCATTATTAGGTTTAGAAAGTTTTAATTTGGGAATCCCTGGACAGAACAGAATTCAATCTTATTGTGCAGATTTTCTGCTGGTTTCCTTGCTTTAGTCTATGTCTTTGTGTCTCACTTGGCCTGTGTGCTGAGGTGGGCTGTCCTTGTATGGACAGTGCACAGCACCGGATGAATAAGTGATGATGATGTAGCCCTGGCAGTGAGCTTCAGGCCCTGGCTCAAATCAAAGTTTCGACCTGCTAACCAATGGCAGATTTCAGAGGCATCACTGGATGGCAGCTGTCCATTTCCAGCAGGCCCCTGGCATCGACCCCAGTGGCATCTAAGTGGGATCCGGAAGAGATTTTCTCTGAGCACTGGGTCATTTAATTAAGACGGATAATTGGCCTAATTGGTCCAGATTAGTGTAGAGGCAGTAGTGTACTTGGAGACAGAAAGCTGCCGTTAAATACTTGTTTGTGAAATTTATAGTTAATTTGCAGGTAGTAGAGGTGGTGGTGGATGGGAAATTTTGTTTGAACCTGGGCCTCAGTCCTGTTGTGACAGATGTACAAATGACAAGCTACACAGAACCATTTCCACCTGCGCAGCGCCTTCTGCACGTCTGTGTTTAAAATAAATATAAACACACACCGATTTTCAACTGCCTTTATAGAGACTCTGCCCATATGCAGCTGCCTGAGTGCAGGTTGAGATGTCCTAAGGTGCTATTAACAGGACTCGATCCTAAGCCAATTCTCTGAAGGGATCAGAGTTTGTACTCACCCTTCTGTGCCAATTTCTGTCCCTTAGTGCTGTAGAATTTTGTACTTCCACGTTTCTCCCCCTTCCCTTCCCAGTTTCTTCTTCCTGTCTGCTCCTGCCAAGGACAGAGCTCCTCTCCTCTCTCCTCTTCACTGGCTCTCCTTTAACATTTTGAAAAGTTATTTTAACAAACTCACTCAGAAACGCCTGTCTTCTAGTCACTTTTTGAAATTACTTAAAAAGGATACAAAAAAAGAAAAAAAATGTACTGTACCTGTATGATAAAAAAAACTGCAGGCTTTTTTTTCTTTTTGAAAACATTGAGATGTATTTAATGGTGAAAAGAAGAAAAAAACGATGCATTCTTGTAGAAATATTTTTAAAAAAACAAAACCCTTTTGCAATTAAATTATTTAAGAAGTTTATGATACTTTGCTGGCGTGTCTGTGTCTTGTTATCCTCTCTGCAATCTTGCACAAGAGTGATCCCCACGGAAGTCAGATTGCTGCTGGTACCACAAGGTCTGTAGGTACTGGATGAAAGTTTCTTTGCTTGTTTGGTTTCTGCTTTTCAGGAAATAAAGGGTCGGAAGAGCACACTTTTCTATTCTGAAGCTGAAACAAATTCTTCAACTGAATGATATTTGAAAAATTGCCTCAAAATTGACAGAAGTTAACCAGTTATCTTCTTGATGCACAACAGACCATGTCATAGGGCTTTACAAAGTAATTTGGGATATTCAGAGCGAGACGTTTATCAAAAGATAGAAAACAACACTGCTTTACTGCAGTGCTGCTGGGTGGTAACTGGGCAGGAATGTTAATTTTGTAAAGGTTACTCCTCTCAATTTGTGTAAGAATATAGGAAATGTTACAAACAAAGGAACACACTTGATCAATATGACTCATTCGGTTGCTAAAAGCCATTTGTTCCAAGGATGTCAATCAACCACTTCTTAAAGCAAGGTTATCTGTTTCAAAATCAGGGCTGAGTAGCTTGTGCCTCCTGTACCGAGTTTTAAATGCACTTTCCTTAGTTTCCTCTTGTGTTTTCTGGTTTGTATTACACTGTGGATTCTGAAGCTGTCCACTGGGGTAACTGTCAGTGTCTTGAGGATTTTAAATACTTGAATCAGGCTCCTTCTTACTCCTCTCTGTTCAAGACTAACTGGCTAAATTCTTCTTGCCTGTCAGTTCAGGACATTCCTTTAAGCTCATGAACGTACCCGTTTGCTTGAATGATTTCTTTCAGTTTGTGGACAAATTTAAAACGCATGTCCAATTTCAGAACATTCCAAGTTATACAAAGTTACATTTACACAGGGTCCTTTTGGGACTAATAAGTCATACTGGATGCCTTAACTGTGGAGAAAGTTAATAATAATTTCTTACACTTATATACCGTTTTTCTGGACACTCCACTCAAAGCGCCTCGACCATCACCACCTGACGATCAGACAGTAGTCAGTATGCGCCAGTATGCTTACCATGCATCAGCTATCAGTAGGGAGGAGAACAGAGTAATGAAGCCAATTCAAAGATGGGGATTATTAGGATTAGGCCAGGACATTATTACCCACACAGACCACGGAGTGGGGTCTCACTAACACCTATTCCAGTAGCAACCTTAGCTTTCCCAGGAGGTCTTCCATCCAGGTACTGACCAGGCTCACACCTCCTGAGTAACCAGTTTTAAGTTGCAGGATGACATAGCTGTTGGCTTGTTGTGATCTTTGCCTGAAATAAATCAAAATTTCCAACACCCACATAACCCATAAGTTTTCTTTAGGCTTTTCCATAGGCTTGTGTCAACTTTTTGAAAAGGCGTCATGAAATAAAAGCTTTGGATATTGCGGCACTTGGTTGTTTGGGCCATTGGTGTGTTGTCACTGTGCCAGGAGATTATCTCTCTTGACTCCCATACTTTCAGAGCTAGACAGCTTTAATTCTTTCAGGGACCTCTGACATTTGTTACATCCCATGCTCTCACTTTCCCACTCAAATGCCTTTTTAACTGGAAACATTTAAACACTTCTAGCCAGGTCAAAAGTGATTCCTTTAAATTATTGTTTTTCAAAGCACACAGAAAGAAAACAGTGTAGCACAGCAGTAAAGTTAATTCAAAGTCAGAAGGAAAACTAGATGACCACGCCATACTTCCAAAAGGGTTTTTTTCTGGGTTGAAACAAAGCTATTTTTAATGACCACTTAGACCAATACATGGTGAGCCAGAGCCTATCCTGACAAACAGTGGGTGCAAGGCAAGATACACCCTGGAACAGACACATCATCTATCGCGAGAAAAACATGCAGTATAAACACATGGACAATTTGAAGTAAGGAATTATCCTAGCCAGCATGTCTTTGTAACACTTCGGAAACCAAAGCACCTGCTGAAAGCCCCCACCGCCACAGGAGACAACATGCAAAGTCCACTCAGAAGGCGCTTGATCAAACTCGCACCCTGGGAGCCATGAGGCAACAGTGTGAACTGCCATGCAACTGTGCCAAATTTAAGACACACTTATATATTATCTGGTTTCTACCATAGATGCATTTGGCATCTGTCTCTCCACCCACTCAATTAGAGCAATTTTCATCCAGCAGCTCCTTTGCTAATACGTGCTAACGAGCCACAGCCAGGTAAATAATTGAGGAACCGGGTGTCACTGCAGGGCAGCATGATGGAGAAGGTGATTAATCTGCTGCTCAGAGGGAGCAGGGAAACCGAACAGGAGCCAGGGCATTATTTCATCATCATTGTAAAAAAACAGACCTCTTTGCCCAACAAGACAGCTTGTACCAGTTCTGTAACCCTCTACTTGTCCACATAATATGTCCCTCCTGCTGTTGAATCAAGGGCCACCCCAGCACACGGTGGGGCTTCTTTAAACAATTGCAGAGGCAGTTAAGAAGCAGCACAAGCTCTGGCTGGAGAGAAGTTGACAGATTCACTGCAGCCTGGAATAAATCAGCTTTCGAGCAGCTTTTGGTCTAGCAGAGACAGATGAAAGGCAGAGGATGAAAGAAAGAAGGAAGAACAAAGAAAAATAAAATGTTCAGAATTGGGGCGGCTTGCTGCTATAAGAAGATTTCCCATTATTGTCCGTATTAAACACATTTTAACATGTCAGATGTCAATTAAAACATTTTAAACTGAACCATTTAAAATCTTATTAATTGCAAGATGACATTCCCTGCCTGCCCTTTGTTTCATTTTCAATCTATTCGTTGTTTCCTCTGACAATCCGGGGCCAAGAACTTGACAGCACTCTTCTATGGGTAATTTCTTTGTTGATTGGGTGCATGAGGCAATTTATTTAACACAAGCCATCATGGAGTCCACTATTGATTATACGATAAAGAAATACATTAAGTTCAATGTGCCAGTATGATTACAATTGTCTGAAGACTTTTCCGGTTATGAATGACTAGTACTGACAACAGAACGTAAACTGTGATTGAAAGAAAAGGAAGGGGTTCTCAATCCAGTGATACACAACAACTTCCTTCCCTTTTCTCATGATATCTGACAAGTTAAAGCATGGTTAAGTTTTGAGAAAAAGGGTGGTACTGGAAAATTTCTTTAGTATCCTCTCTCACTTCACAAGCCACCTCTAGGTGTTATACTCAAGCCTTTCAATGTAAAGGCAAAAGATATTAAAGAAACGTTTTTTTTTAATCTTCCAGATTAGTGGTGGATTTTCAAACTGGTGAGCATATTGGAACGGTTGATGGCTTGTGCGTTCCATTACAATCTGAGTGTATAAAGTACTAATGGATCCAGTAGTGGACAGCTGAGTCTTAACATTTACAACAATGTAAAAACACAATCACACACACAAAATGTGGGTGAACACCATCGATACACACTATATACAGTACTAGGTACTAGTCTTGACTAGCAGTGTTATAGTTTAACACCAGTGGGGAACCAGACTCTTCTTGAATAATGCACAATATTAATTCAATATGTTTTTCTCTAAAGCTCCTAAAGGCATCACAAAGCCAAACACATTTATCTTTTGCAGACATGTCTACGTGAAGTCAGGATGTGTGCATGAACAAATCGGCCTGAATCAAAAGCTTAATCTTGAGAATCAAGCTCTCTTCATACCAGACACCATGGAAAGAGCAAATATGTGTAGCAGTATGATAAAATAAATAGAACTGGTACTTTTGATCAGTACCTTCCACGCAGGATTAGCACCACAGGCAATGTTGGAGCGACGCTTATTCAACGCTGGGTTGACATAAGAAAAATTGGAATTGGGTTCTGTCAATCAGATAATAGCTTCAGCGACCAACAATATAAAAGCAAAGAACTGAGAGCCTTTATGCCTGTGGGTGCTCATTTCAAAGTCACTGGTCATACCTTTTAAGAGTGTGAAACCTTAGTTTCAGTGGCTGAAGAACATGCAGAGCTTCTTTTTTGAAAGATTAATATTTTTTCTGTTCCCTCTAAAATAAGATATAAAAATCTATCTATAGTGAAGAAAAGGGAATTGTTTGCTGCTGCAGACTGTTCTTCTGTTAAATAAAAAAAATGCTTTAGTCACACTTGGCCTGTTTAGTTTTTGTTCTTTCAATTTTAAGGAATAACATTCATTGCTTAAAGGTCCTGGTTTCACTTCATCTGTCTTTTCAGAATAGTAAAACAATATACACTATCTTACTATGACATCTGATGTTAAATTGATATCATTTACCTCTGGGCTGTTGTTTCACTCCATAAGAAAGGAGAGTCTCAAAGACCCAGTGCTTTTCTAACTTTTGTATTGTGTCTGTATTGCCTCTGCAGTGAATGGCAAAAGCTGTAGTCATTTTTTTCTTCCATCTAATAAAAAACACATTGTATATGGTGCAAAATATGACTTAATTAATAAATAATATTGACACAAAGGTCTAACACATAGTTTGAGCAACATGATGGCAAAGTCGTTAGCACTGCTGTCTCACAGCCTCGGTCCTGGATTGACTGACCGACTGGACTGACTGACTAGGCTGGAATCTGGCCTGAGGTAACTGTATGGATTTGGCATGTTCTGTCTCTGTATTTTTATGGGTTTTTCCTGGGTTTTCTGCTTTGGTGGCTTGAGTTCAGTTTCAGTGACTACTCTAAATCACCCCTCACATTGCTTAGAATTGAACATTTCTCCCCATAATAAAGTGTTTCTGCAATCTAAACTGCCAAATTATTGCTTGCAATTTCAGAGTAGTTCAAGATTTGTTTTACACTGGGAACAGAAGGTAGCCTTTAAGGTTTTCTAACTTTCTAGCTTTGTTTCCAGAGCTTTCTACGTTACAGAGAGTCAGAGAGTCTATACTGCTTACCATCAATAAAAGACATTGTCCTTGTTAATGTTTCAATCGCTTAAAGACCAAGTGAAGAAATATCTGTCTATTTACACCACCCTAATGAGCAGAGGACAGAGGACAGAAATATGTTGCTAGTTCCGTGTATTACTCTCTAAGCGTGTAACTCCACCCTATGGTGTCTCATGGAAGCTGACTGGGCCAGTATACTGCAGGAAATATGGGTGGAATCAGTTTAGATTCTATTGTTTTTTGACTGCAAGCACCCTACCAGTGTGCCTCAAAGTTGGGTACCTGCTGTTATTACAGGGGTTTCATAAAGATTGATCTATTATAAGAACTAATAGGAACACATCCCACAGAGCACCGGTGCTGAGTGGGAGCCTTGTGCAAGGTTGTAATGAAAGCCTTACTACCTTCTCTCCCTTTCTTACTGTTTTATGCAGTGCTGTGGAGGAGGTAGTTTATTCTTCCCCTGCCTAAGGAAATTTAAGACCTTCTGCAGTCTATAAAACGTTTTACAGTTTAATACAGAGTGGTGTGTTTCATTTTTATAGCTGTAGGCACTTAACTGGCCTACTATCAGGGGGAGGAGGAGGCATAGGAAGGAAGGGTTGGGGTATCGATCTACACATTTAATGGTCCTCCTCTTATGGAATCTGAATGAGTCCTCAATCTGCACAAGAGGGTACATCAGCAGCTATCCTTCCCGAAAACTTACTGTGGCATGTTATGGTAAATGCAGAGTAAACAGACAGTGAAATCATGGTAAGTTACTTTCTCCCAAATGACCCCAGGATACCTAGGTGAAAATAAAACAATACATGTAAATCTAATCTCTCTAAATTACTCTGGATAAATTAGTCAGTCAAATGAATAACATCATAAGTGTAATTATATTACAGCAATTGTGCATGTTTAACCATTAAAATGATAGCATTTCTTCTGGTAGCAAATTGCCTGATGTACAAAATTATTAAATGTAATGTCAAAGCTAACCCAAAAGATTACTACTGGACTGACAATAAACCCAGGTTCTATGATCTCATATGCAAACTAAGATGGAGTGTGTTTAGGACTGAAAAGAGGAAGCATGTCTTGACACATAGGGTTGAGGAGACCAGAAACAAAACTACTCACCATGATGTGGAAATTGTTTTACTAGGATCTCTCAGGAAATGGATGGATGTGTTCCTTGAATCAATAAGCTACTGCAAACAAAATTAGCACAATACTTCAAATGGCTTCTCTTCAGATTTGTACTTCTTACACTCTTATGTTATAAATGCTCAGCAAAATGCCATGACGGGAACAAACTCAATGAGCTCCACACGCCCAGTTACAATATCAGTCGCTACCTGTCAACTGTGATCCAGCCTTCCTTCTAGAAACCTCTTCCATGTGGGCAGCAAATTCCTGATTTATCCACTGATAAACTCCATGAACCTCCGCCATTTCTCATAAATCCTAGTTACCAAGGATACTTCTTGCCAAAACTTTTGGTTTATAAGGTGGATGGAAACAGAAACTCACAGAGTGTAAATAGCATTTAGAAATGAACCAGAATTGTGTTTTTTTTAATAAAAGACTCATTCCCATACATTTAGTTAATGCAACACCAATGTAGTGAATCTCCCAAATGGTATGGTTTCCATTCTCTTCATAAATATAGATGTGTAATTCTCTCTAGTGTATCAGCATACATATCATATTCTAGTTTATTAAAAATAAGAAAGAGGAAAAAAGAAAGGCATGATTTATTTATTTCTCCCCTGTCGTGCTCTCTCCCTCTCCAATTAAAATGAATTTCTAATCCGACAGTTTTCTTTGGCATTAACACAAACTTTCTAGTGTTTGTGCAGTTTTGGCAGGTATGCTCTGCAAAAAGTCAGGAATGGCATTACACAGTTTCCCTGGATAGTGTGCTGATAGCAGAATAACTGCTCAGGTATGTAGGATAGTCACTCCTGACGGTTGCTTTAGCAGAGATGTGCTATAGAGACAGAGATGTGCTACTTGATTCTACAAGTAGAGGATTAAAGCAGCGGAATCAAGAGTGCCAGTGGTGGGCAGGATTGGACCAAGTGTTACTCGGTAAAACTGATGAGGCAGCTAAACAACAGGCCGCAGATATGACACAAAACATGTCACTGTGCTGCAATTACTGTAGAAATTTGAACCTGTAAAACAACTTGGTTGGCAGTGCCTACTCTTGTCCATTGTCATTTGATGTCCACTATCCATTTGTGTGCCATGTGTGTCCCCAACACAGCTTTGGCCATCTCTAACAGCAAGTTTGTCTGCTGATTCTGATCTTGAGAGGCACACTTCAGTAAGCCTTCAAGGTTTTTTGGATACACCATCAGCTTATACTAACAAAGTCTTGTAGTGGTGCAGTTGAGACTTTGATCACCTGAACCATATTTCGAACTGTATTCTGTTACTGACTCTCAGAGACCAGGAGGACAACACCTATTCCTAATGACCCTTGATTATCTCTGTATGTCTGCACCAGGGAAATATGTGATGTGAGCCAAATGTTTTGGGAATGTCAGCCTACAATGCGATAACCTGGAGACTGAATTTAGGATGGATCCTCTTGAATACCCTGTTACAATTCCTCCATGATTCTTTCCATATCTTTTGCTTCTGTCTCTTCCTACCCACTCTTCCACTTTGCAGTCACCAACACTGTATACTCACTGGCTCTTAGTGTGGTTAATTGGCACTGCCTCTGCTCACTGTTCACAGCCTCCGACAGCATTGCTACAAACTTTGTTCATTTAGTGAGGGTAGCTCACGGACAAGGAGAATTAATCACTGCCTTTCGTTCTGCAGCTCTCTAATTGGCAGTAGTTCCTAATGAGGAAAGAGTTGGTATGGTAGAAGAAGAAGAGATGAAAAGCAAAAAAAGGGAAATATTGAGATATGAGAGGGGAAGAATGAAAAGGCATGGGAATAAACACAAAGCCAGTAAGGAAAACTACACATTAGTGTAGCAGATATATACAGAGAAAGAGAGACACTGAAAGATACTTGTTATTGAGCACCTAATTAAACTTCAAATTCTCATCTGTTTAATAAAATAGCTCATGAAAAAGCGGGACCTGACTAGCTCTGTTGGTAGAGCACAAGACTCATAATCTCAGGATAGTGGGTTTGTGTCCTGAGTTTACACCGGAGGTGCCATAAGATAAGATCACTTTATTAGCCATATACAATTTCTTGCATAAGGAATTTGTCTTTTTCACATACCCAAGATTGCTCTCCATGAGACACACAGAGAGGGAGAGAAGCTTGAGATCAGAGCACAGGGTCAGCCATTGTACAGCACCCCTGGAGCAGCTGGGGTTAGGGGCAGCTGCTCCAGGGGTGCTGTACAATGGGGTTAGGGCTGGGGTTAGGGGCCTTGCTTAGGGGCCCAGTGGAGTAGGATGGAGTAGGATTCCTCAGCCAGCCACAGGATTTGAACCAGGTATGTAGGATTCCTCTTTCCAGCCACAGGCACAGATCCTTAGCCACAGAGCCATCTCTCCACCCCTGTCAGTGCCATGTCCTCCATGTTGGAGGTTGGGCACAAGGCTAACAACTCTGTCCTGAAAAAAACTAATGTTACGGAAACAGCAATGAGATGTTGCTACCCCTACATGCTGGAAGGATTAATGGGCAAACACCCACATCCATCATGAAAAAGAACACTGAAATGTTAATGACTGTTTTTATTTAATTTTGAAATTGATTCATTGTTAGATTTTCAAGCCGGGGTCAGGAGTGTTGTTTTTCTAGTTCTCAGTTTGGTGATTGTTGCTGTTTCCGTGAGAGATCACAGTTAAAAGGGTCAAAGCCCCGAATGCCCCAAATATTACTTGTTTTTTTGTAATTGTTAACACAAAACTATTACATGTTATTGCCAAGGGTGTCATTTCCAGTGTTGTCTAATTAATAGAAAAAAGTTTACAAAGGAGAGCAGGGCCAGCTAGATCCATTTCTTTCTAATTGATCTGAAGATCTCATCAGGATGTTGTTTTGAAAGACATGGCTGGGTAGTTTGGTCCACACTCCCATAAACTGTAAAAATACCTCCTCTTATATAAAATGTTTTAAATGCACAAAAGCTCAAATTATTCACAGTTTGAGAGATTTTAAGGTCTAGGCCTATGTTTGTGTGTACAAGCGTAAGGATAACTCATAATAATTTGTACATACAAATTGAGACCTTAGGATGTAAGCAGAGGTATATGAAGCAGATGGTCTTTCAGTGCACTCTCCTGTTACTCAGGATGGCCCAAATGTTTGTTCACTGTAGAGAATATGGTAACACCTTGCTTGGCAATGTTTCTGTTAGCACTCTTTGTCCCGCATATGAGCAGAATGTCTGTGACACACATACAAAACCAGGTTGAAGCAACAAGAGGATGCTCAACATAGGCTAATATCCATGAAAACCAGTGCATAAGCCAATGAGAGCATGGCATGATATACATGTACAGTATAATGTACAGTACGGCAATTGTCATTTATAATCTTTCTTCCTCTTCCCTGTGTGTTTCTCTGCTGTGATCTCATCTGTTTTGATATTTTTGTGAGTCACAACCTGGGCCATCCTGGCAGACACAGCTCCTCCCATCAGTCTCCAAGCTGGACGAGGGAAAGTATGGTAGATGGATAGTACAGGTTAACTCTGACCGAATGTATTGGTGCACAGCCAATTGTGTTTCAGTATCTGTACAGCAATTTAAAATTAAAACTCATTTCTGAATAAAAATGGGTTTTTAAATTAGATACTGTGGTAAAGACATTAGTATTACCTTTGTCATATCAATAATACCAATACCCTAATGATGCCTTCATACTTTACTTAGATGTAAGAAATTGCACACTTGTGAAAACATCCCCCTTGAACCCAGGCAAAACTGCTTCTCTTAGTGTTGTTTCCTTACAACACTCCTATCTCTGGAATACATCCTCTGCACTAAGCGAGATATTATTTTATGTCCCAGACAGACACTCTTCACATACAAAACTTTTGCATCTAATACTGTATATCGCACACTCAAAGTCCCACACCTCATATACACCTGATTCACTACACACACCGCACACTGAGACCTCAATGACTGACAGAGTGACCATATGGTCCTGTCATCCCCTGCAGCACTTTGAGACAGAGAAAGCATTTAAAAATGCCTCTATACAGATAGACATTAATACATAAAAATATGCATTTAAACTGATAGTGTTAATCAATTCAAAATGCAAAACAAAAACCTTGTATATTTTTATTCATACATTCTCCTTTAAAAGAATGAATCTCCTAAATTTGACTTTCTCTATGTGATGTGAAATTAGAAGTCTTTCAAGCAGAACCATCTATTTAGCACTGTGAAACAGCCAGAGCTACTTAATATTCACATTCCCATAATTCATAACGACTGGCTGCTCTTAAAAAAAACACCAATAATTCTGAAACGTGTTCCTTGTAAGATACCTTTGTCTTAACTTAGCTCTTTGACTTGGAACTAAAATACAATAATGGCTTCAGCAGACTGATAACTAATTTGAAGTGTATGTAGCTCCTTCTGTGTTGACAGAACTATGAAAAGGTTGAATTTGTCTCCACAGTGATGGAGGAAGACAAGTGTACATGGATAGATTCTACAAGAAAAACACACAGCACATCCTAATAACCAGACAAAAAAAACCTGTTTGGCATATCCAGACCTGCATTTCAAATTCTGCTGAATTTTCACCAGTTTTGGAAATTTAATTCCATAAATATAAGGCCAGGACTATATAAATTCTCATAGACCTCCTTAGACAAGGTTTACATTACCCACATTTTTATTTTTGAAGTTAAGAGCCATGTGACCAGATCTTAGTCCTGGAGTATCAATTAGACAGCAGTTGCCATGGTTTCATAAAGCCAGACTCTGTTGACTCTGTTGTCATCATGGCATTAATTGATGTCATGGCACCAAGTTGAAAAGATTACTGTTATTAGTTTTGCAATGTCTTTATTAAATGATTTGACTTAGATTGTGCTTTTAAGTGGTGAAAGGACACAAAAGACTTTATTTGAATATCATTTTTACATATTTCTGGCCCAAAATCTGTATACTGTAAATCTGTAAAGGTATGTTGTTGGTGTGTATGAATATTAGTGTGTTTAAAGGGCTGGAGTTTTGTTTGTTAACAATCCTCTGCAATATGTTAGCAGTTCGGCACTATTTACCCAACGTGTCAGGAATGCGCCCATCTGTTGCATCCTTATTAGCAGAGCTCTGAGAGCAATATGGAAAGAGAGTCTGTAACAGTACAGCAGTTGCAGGCTGATGTTCCCTGCTAGGGAACCTCATTTGATGTCAAAACTAATGTCTCAGTAAAGGAGGCAAAAGATAAAGAGAGCGCGGGGATGAGTACCAGCTGCAGCAAGCCTAGCACAGGTGAAACCTCACTGGATGGGTCTCTTTGCCAGATGAACTGCAGAATAACAGGACAACTAACAAGACCATCAGGGGTCTTAGGGGTACTTCTTAAACTTCATTTTCCTTGACTGATAGTTTTGATTATTAGATTTCAAATGATTCATTTTGTGTTATTGTTCATGGGGACTTCTTTCAGTGGGTTCCCCAGTGACGCCACCAGTGATCCCTAGGCACTAGATGCTATCAAGTTGACCCACAGTAGGGGAGTTGAAAATGAGCAAACCATTCTCTGGAACCATGATGCACCATTTCACACACACGTCTTACCTCGCTCTGTTCTAATGTTCCTTTCAGAACAATGGTTTCAGACACAGTGATGAGTTCTTGCTCAGTAAACAGATGAAACATTAAACCTCTAGTTTCTTAAATTTTAATATCTTTAACAGAATTAAACTGGATTCAGGCCTCATCTTACATAATTTTATAAAACTCATAAAGCAACATAGTCCAACAAAACCCTCAACAGATTATTAAAAAACAGTGTCAAAGAATATTTATTTTCTAAGCAGACACCCTTTGTTCAGGGTAACCTACAACGTGTACTTAATTTACATTATGTTCAGTTGCCAAGAAACCGTCTTAAAACAGATACTGGACACAGGAAGACACCACAAATTTTAAATCACCCAAATTCCAGTGCCTCATTTGCCAGGATGTTTTCTCCCTTTGTGGCTGGACAGGATGGCTTGCCAGACATTGCCCAGACCAGAGGCACCATTACTATCCCATCAATCAGCTGCACAGCTACAGAGTCTTCCCAGAAGGCCATTACCCTGGGAAAATGGGAAGAGAATCACAGAGTGATCATTTAATGCTAACCCCACATTAACACTGTCGTTAGGAAGTGTGGGGGTGTAATTAGTGTAATAACTCAAGTTGATTCCCTTACGTTGTGGATGGCAAGACAAGGTGATAGTTTATGCCAATTTAAGACACATGCTGCAGTGGGGAATACACTGACTGTCTGTTCATTCAGAATCAATGAGTGTTTTTCTCCAAAGATATATTGGCAGCAGTAAGCTGCCGAGCTGATGAGTCTTTCATCATAAACTGGAGGAAAAGAGGTCACCGTCATTCCATGTCCAATGCGTCATTTTCAGCCAGGTCAGTCATGACAATCTATGGATACGAGCTTGGTCAATAAAGATACTCAAGTCACCAGCTGAATCTAACCCTTTCAGCTGCCTACACAGGAACAATTTTGACACTGTCTTCAGCTCTCATGTGGTTCCTGTGCAAGTTCAGATGGCCCACTTTCTAGGATTCACCTTGGTGTAGCCAATGATTCAAGCATTGTCAGATTGCCTGTGGTTCTTCTTACATAGGTGGAAGCCTACGCCACTTGCAGTCTCATTTTAACAGCTGCTTTTAATTCCAGCAGGTGTATGTTCCATAATTGGAGCCATGTGATATCTGCAGATAAAGCTCCTATTTAGCTAGTTATAGATATAACGGATTTCTCGGGTCCGTAATCTGACATGACCGATCAGCCCAGCACATGGTACGGTGCTTATAATTCATTTTATAGAGAAAATGAAACCTGACAGGTACATGAATTGAATCTCTAGCGTACAGTTTGTTCATATGGCTGTATGACTATCAACCTTCCTTATTAGCAACAGATTTGATTTACAGTGTGCTTTCCACTATGCTAATATTACTCACCATCCTTCCATTTACAGTAAGCTGATTATCCCAAAGAGGGCCCGGAAAAGCCAGAGCCTATCACAGAGGAAATGGGTGCAGGGCAACACTGAAAGTACATGACTGCTCCCCCACACACACTCCCTGGAAGGGACACCAGTTCATTCCAGCACCGTGGAAAACAGAACATCAGGCTCAGCTGCATGTCTCTGGAACATGGGAGGCAGACCATGTGAACACAAGAAGAACAAAAAAATCCAAACAGACGCCCAAAGAAACAGTAGAGCAGTTACAGCAGTAACCATCTTGCTGCTATAACTTTAGTCTCTTTACTTTTAATTGCTCTTTGCATCCTTTTACAGAGCTCAACAGGCCAATTTTTTCTGTACTTTAATTAGGATGACAACTGGTGTTTACTTAGCATGGTAGGAAATGTACAAAATGTACAACCCTTGAACCCAATAGACTTAGGAACACCATTCAGTTTCTTTCTCAAAACTTGGCCCTAGACTAAGCTGATTAGAATCAACAGACAACAGATTAAGGCTGTAACGGAGGCTTTCAACTCCAACACATTTGGAAAATCATTGACATTCTCCCTACATCAGACATCCAGCAACTAACTAATACTTAGTTTACTTTTAACCACACCTCTGTAACATAGCTTTAATGTTTTTACTAGCTCAGGCAGCTGCAGAAGGAAGAAGAGAAGGCCACCTCAAAACTAGAACTGGTGGGCCTTGACTTTTACCTTATGAAACACAATTCACCTTTGTGTCAATGCTTTCAGCTGCATTGTAATGGATGAGATAGAGCAGCATGAGAATGCAGACTCAAGCCTATTTCTCATTGGACAGTCAATCAGCCAATCAGGGTGCAGGCTTAAGATACAAAAGGCTGAGCATCAGTGCTTAAGTTCAGTACTGCTTCAACTCTCTAAGCAAAGGGCAGTCATAGACAAACCAGGTCCTAGTAACCTTTTGTGTTTATGTTAATTTGCTTATTTTTATCTTTTTTTTTTGTTCTCATTGGTACTGCTGTGTCTAAAGATATGCCAGCAGCCATATCACCCTGCAACTCACAACTGGCAACCCACTGAAGCTAAGCAGGTGTGAGCCTGGTCAGTACCTGGATGAGAGACCTCCTGGGAAAAACTAAGGTTGCTGCTGGAAGAGGTGTTAGTGGGGCCAGCAGGGGGCGCTCACCCTGTGGTCCACGTGGGTCCTAATGCCCCAGTATAGTGATGGGGACACTATACTGTAAAAAGGTGCCGTCCTTCGGATGAGACGTAAAACCGAGGTCCTGACTCTCTGTGGTCGTTAAAAATCCCAGGGCATTTCTCGAAAAGAGTAGGGGTGTAACCCCGGCGTCCTGGCCAAATTTCCCATTGGCCTTAACCAATCATGGCCTCCTAATAATCCCCATCTATGAATTGGCTTCATTACTCTCTGCTCTCCTCCCCACTAATAGCTGATGTGTGGTGAGCGTTCTGGCGCACTATGGCTGCCGTCGCATCATCCAGGTGGATGCTGCACATTGGTGGTGGTGGAGGGGAGACCCCATTACCTGTAAAGCGCTTTGAGTGGAGTGTCCAGAAAAGCGCTATATAAGTGTAAGCAATTATTATTATTATTATTATAAAGAGCATGTGTCTCATTTATATTTTTGTGATGATAAGTTCAACAGTTATCACCATTTAATGATCCCTCTGGCTCATCGATATTTTGAAAGACTTCATGATTTCACACCCACCCCACCAGTGAGGTGGCTGTCATCTGCAAGGACACAACAGTCTGTGCTCTGTCAAGCAGTGATTGGCTAGCAAGTGCGTAAATCCTGCAACACAGACAAATAGCAGCATCACTGCTGCTATTACATAGATAAAACCATCTGCAGAAGACAAAAAAATGCTGACATTTTAGTGGCTTATTTTAGTGGTTAACATTACGTACAAATATGACGTTTTTGAGAACAATTGCTTAGAGTGTGGTCTTAACCATGACAACACTGCTGTTCATAAGTAACATACTATTCAATCTGTGGGCAAAGACAAGTTATAAGCAAGATCTACTTTTTACATCATACATGTGGATATTTGTGTTTGTTAACACTGAAATCTTCATTTGTCGGATGGCTCGGCTCAGTTGGATCAGGGGTGTCTGTTTCAAACATGCAAAGAGACATCATGCTGTGATTTTGTATGCATTCTTCAGTCTGCAGAAAGCACTGCTCTACATATACTAATGCATAGAAAATGAGGCACCGGATTTAACCTGGAAAAGGACATCGCTTGTGGCACAGAAGGAAACGCTTACAATGTGGTTTCAAGTCCCAATTTAAGCACAAGAATGAATGCCATGTGTTCTAACTGAAATGAGTAAACAGAGCTAAACACACATATGCTTCTGTTTTTAAATTTTAATATATTAGTATATTTTAAAATTATTTTTATTCTCAGTCTCAGGAGATCAGTGGTGGTTGTCTTCTTTCCATTATGGCTACTGCATACAGATTTTGATGCATTGTTTTTCAACCACTTCTTATCCTTAATTATGCTATTGATACAAAGCAGAGCCAACTCTATTTGTGACCAATTCCTATACGTTACTTTAAGGCATTAGTTACCAGCACTGTATGTTCTAATACTAGGGCCTCAACACAGAGCCCTCTCCAGTAACAAGCAGGACAGCCTGTTTCTCTGTATGTCACTGAGTAATGGGCAGGACATTAAGTTGTCATGGGGGGAGAAGGGGAAACTGTGCTTCATGTAAACATAAAAACAAGAATTATGTTATGGCAGTGCTGTGAAGAGCCACCACTTTCAACACCAGTGTGGACCAGGGTCACATTTGACTTTTTTAAATTAATTTTGCTCCAAGGAAACACCAGTCCTGGAATCTCATAACCAAGCCAGCAAAACTCAAAACTACAAGTAAAACTCCACCTGTGTCATTTCTTACAAGTTTAAGATAGATACATTTATGGGTTTGTGTGGATGGGTAGGTTTTCATTTGAGTTACATTTTCAACAAAATATGCAAGGAATTCAAGTGAAGACTACAATGTATGCACAGTTCAAAGAAAAATAGCAATGTAGTGTGACACATTGCCACAAGGTGCTACAACCATTTAAGTAACATGCTTGTAGTTTCTTCTTCCATAATTCACACCTGACACCTGTTCTGTAGTTAACTGCTGCAATTCATTTCACTGGGCTTTCACATTTCATTTTTTTTAAACAATCAAGATAAAACAGAGGTGAGAGCCCCATAGGAGAGCTGTGCCCATTATACAACATGCTTTGAAGTATACTTTGAAAATGTTCAGTTTTACAATTTCAGTTACCCATGATAATGTTGCAATCCCATGCTCACAAATTCACGGTACTTCACCGCACTTGTGAAAATCCTTTAATTTTGTCACACTGATCCTTTATACAATATTAGTGTCTGGTTTCTGCATAGTGCTGCTGTTAATCTTGTTTAGTTAATCAGATAATTCTACAACAAATGCTAATTTTGCAGCCCATTTTGGGAATTTATTTTCATAATCAAAGCAATATAGGGTTTTGATCCAACAAAAAATGTGGTGCATACACTTGCACATCAAACACCCCTGACAATACGGACCACTGGAAGACCCAGCAGATTTCAGCGTCCTGCCCAGATGGGCTGGTTTTGTGTTTGTAGTGGGTAAAAATAGCACTAGACCGGTGGTGATTTTTGGTTTAGTTATAGACGGTGTGAGTAATTTAGTTTCTATTTAAGATTTATGTGCTAAATTAAATAAATTAGAATCTAAGAAATCAATCAATTATACATTCTGTTTTGTGCATTGGCAGATAAAACATCAGCCTATCACAGTGTTAAACAGGGTGAAGAGAGAGGATTTAATACTGTAGGGGTGTAGTAATAGATCCAGCTATTGGTTATCACTGACACTATTATTGTCAGCACACTAGGTAATCATAGGTAATCAGAATGGAATACTCCTACTCCCCTGGGTACATAAGAGATCCATTTCACAAGTCTTTATGTAGCTTGAATTTTACATCAGTCATAAGTGACCCTTTCTTATCCTTTGCATGAACACATAGAGAATGATCCTAAATAATGCAGCATTAATATTCTCTTATTTTACCAAACTGTGTCCTCAAGTCAGGATGAAGGGACAAGATCAGCAAAATTGTAAGCTCAGCACAGTTTATTGTCCTTTACTTGTTAAGAGGTGTGTGTGCTGATCATGGAGGAGGGTACAGAGAATGTTGCAAGAGTTAGACATCTATGAGGTTGAGAGAGAGAAAAGAAACATTCCCTGTTTATTTAAGGGCAAAGAAATGAAATAACAATGAAGGGAATAAATCAAAACCCCTCTATTTAGAATAATTTAACAACAAATAAAGCAAACACTCACAAAATACTGTAAATAAGGTAAATATTAGGGAATTACATTTTAATGAATTTATATATATACTGCACTGTTAATTTAACTACCCTACACTGTACTGTTAAATAATTAAACAAAAATGATATTTATAATAAATATCAGTAATAATATCACTTGAGGACTTTCCAGACATGATTGCAAAACAGGATACTCACAATTTCCAGTGAAAAAGCATGAGATGATATACAGAGGCTCCACTACTGCCAGAAAGCAAAGCAAGACAGAAGTGTAAAACAGGCCCCCGGTGGTCCATTCGCTACTCATCCACGCAAGGAGCTTGTCACACTACATGCTCTTTACGTATCTAATGTAAACTTTCTGTAACTTGCAAATATTATCATGGGACCCATGGCAGGCTGTTACATCAGTCAAATTTATCTAATTCAAGTTTCACATAGCCTGGGGAGAGGCTGAAGTAGGTTTTGTTGCAATGAAACTTAACAAAGTGCTCACAGTATAAGAAAAAAAAAACTACCAAAAAAGTGGTATAAAAAAACCCCAGTTTAAATCCAGGAGATACTCCTCTTATAATGGTGAGAGTTTTGTCAGTCATTATTTACAGCAGGTTGGTCAATTGCCACCCATGTTAATAATTTAGGTGGGTTTTGCATACCTTTATAACACAACACTGACTCAGGTGCTGCGGTTAAACAAACAGGTCAGCAGCCTTTGGTCAGGTCAGAAACCTGTGCATTATTAGTGCTATTTAAAATATATAAGGATACAACTCATTGAGAGTGAATTGTGAAGTTGAAGGTTTTGAAGGTAATCAAAGTTTGTGCAACTGTGCAAACAGATCTTAAAAAAAGACCTGATTTAGTAATAAAACTGCTAGTGCATCCACACTGCAAATTATTATAAAGTAATGGCAGGCAGGTCGGGATCAGTGCATGACCAGGCAGAACTCAAATGTGATATTAACATGCAGCAGAATGTTTGCCTCCACAGATTATTCTTATTTTTTTTCCATATGTGCATCATGTTGTCTATACTGCAATGGGGCAGTAATCCGACTAGTGCTGTCATCGTACTCCTCATTCTAACATACTGCTCAGCATGCCAAAATCAGCACTTCTAATACTGTAGTTACTGTACTGTGAATAAGTAACTTCATCAACACTTGTTAGTCAAACAGCTGAAGTCATGTAGAATGAAAATAGCATGACGGTTCATCCATGAGCACAACAGCTCAATGTCTTGAATTCAAACTGCCCATTTGCTAATCGCATTTGTCTGCTTTAGCACTTCTATCAATTGAAAGGAAAGCTTTTTCACAAACTTAAAAGTCAGGAGAACTTTTACGATGCAGATAAACAACAATTTATGAAGACACATGGATTTCATCTACAAGTAATATCAGTAATACTATTTTCTGTATATACGATAAAGTATTTCTATGCTTTTAGTTTCTATCATTTAAAAGACAAGTTAATCCCACGTGTCATGAAAACTCTTAATGCCATTTTTATTCATATCTAGAAACAGTATCTAACTCTCATTGGGTAACAGAATCCACGATTATAAAATTTCACTGGGCCTAACATTGTTTAGAATTACATATTTCCTAGGAATGTAATCTGATGAAGTCCAAAGGGTGTACATTTTTCTATATGAAGACCAAGAAATAAAAACTCAAGCCTTTTTCTCAGATAAAAGGTTTCTTAGACAATTTAAATTATGCCTTTTCGTATTGTACCTTAAAATCTAAAAAAGTTCTTACAACTGAATTATAGTAAAACTTTAAATTTAAGACATTTAATAATAATAATAATAATAATAATAATAATAATAATAATAATAATAATAATTATTATTACTGCACAACATAAGAAAATAAGGTACAGCTTTGCCTCACCACATTACAAAATCATTCTTGGTCTCAAAGGAATGTCCGACTTTAACAGGCTAAAGGAACCAAGCTTTCAGTCTTGAATGTAGAAAACTATGAAAATCTTCATACATATTGAGAAAGTCAACCCGGTGGATTTCTTCAGAACCAGGAGTGAGACATGAACCTTAAGACACAATTGGAAACGAAGGGGGGGTGCATTTATAACTGAGAACAGGAGTGGTGATTTTACTCAAAGGGTTGTGAGAGTCTGGAACTGAATACTCAGTCATGCAGTTAAAGCAGATACCCTGGTATTAGCTAGCATATAATTGATATCCTCAGATGCAATAGTTACTAGCAAACCAATATGCCAGATGATCCAAATGGCTTGCTTTTGTTTCTATTCTATTCACATGTTCATTCACATGTTTACTCTCTTGTGCAATGGGTTTTTCAATATAAAGGGCACAGTTTGCCCCTAATCTATCCTTTGACCCCTTCCAGAAAAACTGCTTAAAATATGGGATTCTTATTGAAGGTTCTGTTCCCTTTGATATTCTCTAGGCTATTAATGGTCTGTTACCAGACCTGGGATGTGGACAAAAATAATCATCTATGTACCTGATCTATTTTTTTTTATTCAGTTTGTCGGCTCCTTTTGTCTGATGTCTGAGCTCAGCTGGAGCAGGGGCTTCTGTCTTAGACATGCAAAGAGACACCATGCTGTGATTCAGGATGCATTCTTCAGTCTGCAGAAAGAACTGCTCTATATACACTAATGAAGAGAAAATGAGGCATCAAATTCAACCTGGAAAAGGACATCGCTTGTGGTACAGAAGGAAACTCAATGTGGTTTCAACTCCCAGTTTAAGCTCAGAAACTGGGGTCTACAGGTCAACATCCTTGCCCCAATAGCAAAAAAACAGATACAGTAACTTACTCTGCGCTGAAAACCAGGGTGGCTGTGGGTTATTAATGTCTTCTTGTTGCTGATCAGCTCTTAAGTCCCATTGGAACTTTATTAAAAAATAACCTTAATAAGGATCAGGAGATAAGGTGAATTTTATAAATATAAATATAGAGAGGGAAACTAAAAGTGTTACATATCTGCAAAATTTAAAAACGACCTTGAAACTAGTGTTATCATATTCAATATTCATTTTTACAGAGGATGTTTAGTAATCCTACCTAAAAATGATAGAAATTGTACAGCCTACAAAGCCCAGCATGAAAAAACCCTTCTGATGAAGCTCTAATTTAGATTGATTTCTTATCATCATTCTCAGCGTCTGTGACCAATTTCGTTATCTTTACCTGAGCAATCAGAGCTGTTCAAGTGTCATCTGTGTGCCATCGCACAGCCCTCTTGGTTCATCTTAACCCTTACTGCAGTGATCTTAATCTTGGAAGTGCCACTCATGTAGTGCCACATTAAATGATTCGGTGAATTGAGATTAAAGGTGATCAGCTGGGAAAAGTATGTGCTCCCATTATTGTGTTACTGTACTTTACCTTGTTAATTACTGTTTTAATTAAATGCTTTTCTTCTGCTGCACTAGGTTACTCACATTCTTTCATTTCCTTCTCCAGAAAGAAGGCTTAAAATTTGTTTAAAATATATTAATATGAACCACTTTCCGCATAGTCTACTTATGTTTGTAGCATACTTGACAGACATACAGTAGAACCACAAAGGAACAAGTTAAAGATTTATATTCCATGCTGAAGAGAGAAGAAAGGAAGCACAACGTTTCTCTTTTCAGCACGGAATAAATCTTTAACTTGTTCCTTTACAGCCTACGCATGCTGATGCAGCTAGCTACTTGAACTAATAGAGTAGAACCATTTCATAAATTATGATAAGGTTGATGCCTTAATTCAAAGCAACTGGGTACATTGGGACAGCTGGCCATTTTGGTGAAACTCTAAATAATCTGAGCGAAATAATTTCTTCAAGGGTTTAAGTGCAGTACCTCGTATTTCAACCCACAATCTTCTCCTTGCAAACATGCAGAACCCAAGCCATTTTCCCCTATCTTGTTAACATAAGAATAGTTGTTACACTTACTCTGTTGTACTTTTAGTGACATTCTACACACACAGGCAGCCCAGTCTCTTGCTCTTCCTACTGTACAACTATTCCATGTAAAATCAGCAATAGGTTCCTCAACAAAAGAGCCCTTTCTCCCCAGGCCTGCCCCTGTTTTCTGCGTCTCACCAGGCTGTGCGTTGACATCCCTCACCCTGTCTCACCCTGTCCCACAGGGGGATTATCCCAGCGCTGAAAGCACACAGGCCTGGAGGGGCTCACTTTGTTAAGCATCTCCCCCAAAGGCGTAGAAATCCTTTCAGGAGCCCTCCGCTTCCCACACGACAAACCCCTGTCTCCCTCTTCCTGGACAAACACTGCTTTGTTGCGCTGCTCTCAGACCTTAGGGTGCAGCTGCTCGGACTGCAGGATTACAGCCCACGGTTCATGGGTGGGAAGAATATTCTTCCAGCTAAAAGTGCAGCAGATTACCGTAGCCCTGCCCAGCCAGACTCATCCTGGGCATCCAGGCCTAAAAGGATTGGAGCCACACTCTGTTCTTAAAACCCGCCTTTTGGAGCTGGGGAAAGACAAACAGAGCTCCCACTGTTGCCAGGGAGAAAAACAACAAGTCCTTTAGGATTCTGTGAAACCATATCCCAGACTCCCAATGAAAACTATTCAGCCCCATACTGTATTAATCCTCCATCCATCAGGAACAGAACAGACCAGCAACAGAGGGAGGTGTGATCATGGGAGTATTGGGCTGGATATAGTAGGGGAAAACTGGGAAGATAATCAGGGTTAGAGGGGAAAAAATAAAGGAGAAACAGAAATTACATTTTTTCCCAACAGCTAAGACACATTTCTTCAAATGAGGCTCAATCTTCCCAAAACTCTAAACACAAACCAAAAACTCACTCTGATCTGTACAAACCTCAGACTTGACAAAATCAAAAACTCTATTCAAAAACATCTTCAATCTAACTCAAACATTGCCTTCAGATGGCACACAAAAGCCATCAAATACACAAACACCACTGAATACCATTACACACTGGTGAGACACTCTATTCAAAAAACTACTATAAAAACCTGTTACTGCAATGAATCAGGAGCCATATGCTTTTTCAGAATAACCTCTATATATTTTGAACGATCCAACATAATGCTACTATAATCTACATAAATTAAGTACGCAAATAAAATCAAATGTATAGTACAGTAAACTGAAGTTTGATGAAAAAGTAAACTTAAAAACTTACAATTTAAAAGCAAAGTACAGTAAAAATATGTCTCAAGTATTCAACTATGTAAAATAAGGAAAAGAAAACAGTTGGTATAAAGAAAGTAAAATCACACTTATTCTGCCTCAGCATCCTGTCTCTGAGTGAATCTCATTTACATCACAGGCAATGTTAGCCCTGGCCAGGCAGTGGGGATGTACCCCCTGGTATGCCTTACTCACCCCTGGCAAGACTCCAAGGTAATGTCCCCACGAGCCTCCTCCATTGCCTGGAGAAGGTTTTCCTGCTCATATGGATTTCTGTCATATACCTTCCAGCGCCATGCTGAGAAAAACACCTCTATAGGGTTGAGGAATGGGGGATAGGGTGGAAGAAACAGGTTAGAGAATCAAGGATTGTCAGTGAACCAGCTGCGCACCACAGCAGTGTGGTGGAAACTGACGTTCTCCCAAATAATAACATAGCATGGCTGCTCTGGCTGCCCTGGCTCCCTCTGCTCTTGTTGAAATAAGTTATCCTGAAGGCCATCGAGGAAAGCCAGCAGATGTGAATACAATTCCCAAGGTCCTGTGATACAGTACAGTAATATAATGTATTTCCTTACTCAGCTCCACACAGTATTACAGTACAGTAGAGCAAACAACAGGTAAGAAAGCAGAGTGCAGACCAGCAATGTTACAGTAGATAGCAGTAAATTACCTGCTTTGTTCTATAAGGTCCAGATTATAGATGCTACTGTGAAGCGGCTCAAATTTGGCTATACTCTTTGCCCAGCTTCCCTCATTGTCATGCCATGGACAAGGACAAGGTCAAATACAGTAGCACAGATCTCATCAAATACAAATGTTTCCTTGCCCATGCCCTTCCTCTTCCTCTTCCACCTCCTCTCAGTTGTGCTTTTCCTCACTTACTTGAGCACTTTCTTGAGCACTTTTGATCCATTGTTCCAAAGCATATGAACTCACCTGTAACCCTTTTTATACTTATATTTTAATTGAGTTCAGGTTGTGATGATATTGTGATGATTATTGAATGTCAGTGCTTTCATCAAAATGAGTACATAGGGAAACCTGTGCTTTATGAAGAGATTTGTGTGTAGAGTGTTGCACAAAAGGTTAAACAAATCTGCAACTTGTGTGAAAACAGGTGAATAGTGTTTATGGTTTTGAGAAATGAGTCTTTCTTTTGATAGCTGATGTAATGGTTTGGGATGTTTTGCTCATAGAATGAGTTTTAGTGTGTAAATGATTGAGTAAAAACTGTAAAATATTGATGGTAGTAGAATATAAAAAAATAGTGATGAGAACAGGTAATTCTGCTATGTAAAGTAAGTGATTCTGTAACATCTTTGAAACTTGAGTTAAATAGTGGAAGGGTGTTAGTGTCTCTACCACCACAATATGCCATGATAATCCATATTATATACACTAGTAACCATGTGACAAAGATTCTTTATATTTGAGAACATAAATATAAAATGTAATGATGATGGCAAGACATTCTGCCCATATTGCTCACACCACCATAGAGACTTTCTCAATGACCTTGTCTTTGGCATTGGTTTAAGAAACTGAGAAGATTTAGGAACACAAAGAAGACTTGAATTTCTACTTAAAGGCCAAAAAGACATGTTTTCAAGGATCATAAGATGACATTACTGGCTAATCACCTGCCAAAGTAGATTTAAGATTCTGTATCCCTTCACTCTCTTTGAAGCCCATTTTTGAATGATTTATAAATATGAAAATACAACAGTCAGGAGGCTTGAGTGCACATTCAAGCTGTTTCACAGCTGTCCTGTGGAGAAATGCACATTTCCATATTTATAATCTTCCAAAAGCGTGAAAATGTTCACAAGATCACAGAATATTAAATGCACTGAGGTAGTGGATGGGTTAGGAAAGTATTTTATGTTTCCTTGAAACAGCTTCGTAATATCTCTCAGAAAGCGTACAAAGTAGGACAGGAGCAAAGGAGGCACTGATGAAAACCCAGGGTAATGAGAGACATGGAGAGATTGATTTAGTTCATTTATTAATTTCCTCTACATATAGTATAATGAATTTCTCAGATCCATATTTACAAATTCAGGACTTAAATCTTGAGACAATTTAATTAAAATTCACCATATGTTTGTGAACACATCAAATGTGTCAGTTTATAAAATGAACAGACTAACAATTGTGAATCACTGGAGGACAAGAACGCCTACTTTCCTATTCGGGATATAGGAAATACTAATTTTCTGTCTTCTGTATGCAATCCACAGTGCACCATACAGTATCAGCTCCCATTTTAGACTATACAGATCTACTTTTCATTAATGTCTTGTTGATTATTGTTCAGTTTTGGGGTTTACCCAGTACATATAGTGCATGTTAGAGATCCTATGGCATAGATCTTAGAAGCTACGTAAGGCTGTATCCTGTCAGTACTGTAAGGGTAGACCTCTAAGAAAATCTAGGTTGCTGCTTTAAATGTTGTAGTCAACCATTATGTAGTCAGGTAGATCACCCAATCTAAGCATTCACTCTTTTCCACCCTTATAATCAGTATAGATTATATTCTGAGGTCATCACTACTTGGTCATTAAAGATGCTTTTGACACTGTTCTTAAAAGTGTTAACTGTTAACACTGGTATCCTGGCTTAAATCCACTCTAGGCTAGTACAATCTGGCCTCTCTAGTATTCTCCCTTAAAACTGGTGAAGCATTTTCTCCAATGATATCAAATACAGTTGGAGGATTGGCAAACTCCATGCAATCTATAAAGGCATTTCAAAAGGCTTTAGATAAAATGCAGGCCTGAGCAAACAAATGGTAGATTAATTTTAAGGTAGACAAGAACAGAGTTTTCCAGAGTTGGAGAAGGGAAAAACATAAAATGAGCTAAAGAAGCTTTTTCACAAATTGACATTGGATATTGGATGACTGATAACATTCAGTTGCAAAAAGTCTCAAAATGTGAAAAAGGGTGAACACTTTTTTAAAGGACAGTATCAACTTCATTTAGTAACTGTCAGTTGACTCATCATTGTCATCTTCTAGGCATCTTCTAGCAATAAAAAGGAACACAAAATGTTAGGAAATACAGCTAAACAGTGTAGAAGTTAAATCAAGGAATGTTACTGTAAAATGCACTAGTAAAACCTTAAGTCCTACACTGACATTTCTTAGGCTAAAATATCTTAAAGTTTTTACTTGTGAACAGAGAAAGCTACGATTGAACCTAAATCAGACATTCATAATCATCGAAGGTTTTAAGAAAAGCGAACCCATATATTTCCTTAGAATCAACAGCGAAACATGAAATAGAGAGAAAGGGAAACCACATGGAAGAACATTTTAAACTGCTTTTAGGAGGCAGTTTCTTTCACTCTTAGAGGTGCTGGAGTGCTACTCAACCATATTGTAGAGCCTGACACCCAGGCTTTTAGCATATATAGGCTGGATGAGTTCCTAAGGATCCAATTAGCTGGAATTGTGCCCTCTTGGTTGTAAACTTTTTTCTATCCTAATGTAATCATCAGTTCTGTGAGAATCACAGCACTGACTGCATCTGCAGATGTGATTAAGTAAACTGTCCAAAGAACTGCAGCACTTTAGATTCTGTAGTTCACCGCCACCTGGATCTGTGCCTGTTTGCATGATGATTAAAATGCCAAATGAAATATTCGAGAGCAAAAATGGTATTGTAATAGTAAGTGTCTTGCTCTTACATTAACATGCTCTTTATATCCAGAATGAGGCACATGTATGGGAGCCTCATTCCCAGGTGACTGGACTGGATAGACTCTTCCTAGCATCTCAAAAACATTAATCGTGTCTGACAGCTGTTGTCTGCTGACAAAGTCTATGCAATCGACCACTAATTATATCCTCTACCATCTACAGAGCAGCAGCCTCTTTTACAACAGCCTTAAAAAAACATGGAAAAGTAAATCTGAAAAAAAAATCAAATGTGTTGCAAGAAAAAACCTTTTGAAATAAATGCATTACATGAATAATAATAGTGTGTAATAACAGTATACACACTATAGTGGTCCGTTATTATTCAGTTCTGGTGGTTGAGAATAAATTGTGTCTAAACATGTTTCTTTAAACATTTGACAACAACAAATATAACAAAAAAAGGCAGCTACAGAGAGAATCATTGTAGTGCAAGCAGATGCATTTGTGTGCTCAGAGATGATAATAGGAGCAAATGTTTTACATTTAAAATTCAGAATTGGATCATTCAACAAAGAAAAGGCTCCCAAAGGCTCTCAATATGTTGTGTAAATTTTCAGCATTTATGTATATTTATTGTTGTCTTGTATTACAGATTTGTACTGTAGATGTAGAACCAGCATTTTGTATTTTCTTAGAAAAACTTATTAGGTTATTTATAATAGGTCTACTAGAAAAGCAATAACATTGCATCTATTATTATGTAATATGCTATTTGAACATTAGAGATGCTATCGTAAAAACAGGAGTGTGGGTCAGAGCTAGCCATTCCAGTGTCAAAGATGTCACAGTGACTCATCTGTTTAGCAGCTCATTGAAGGATGTGTGATATGTTTACATTTAAACACAAGGATACACACACAGGAAACTCTCCAGTACATGCAATAACATGGCATGACTGAGTCCTTAAGCAGAGTGCCAACAGTTACCAGTTTTAATCAAATTCAGTGGATTTGAAACAGAAGGATTATTTAGTATTCAAAGAGTCCCTGCATAACAAAAGAACTATATCAACCAGATTAAATGCCAAGAATAAGCCATTTTCTTTATGGGGGACATTTGCTGTTTACACATTCTGCTTGTCAGCACTGTTAATCAATATAATCACAATATGATTAGTGAGAAAAAATATTAAGTTAAGTATGTGGCAGCAATCTGGAGTAGCAGTAAATTCTCCAGATTCATAACTCGAAAGTAGTAAGACTCTGCTTTTGTACCCTTAAGCAAGGCAACACCAAATTGTACAACTTGACCATTGAGCAGGGCTCTGTAAGCATAGCTAGGTTCAAAACTGGTAGCCAATGGGATGGAATGTTAGATTGCCATCTGTCAGTTCTGAGCATGCAACGGAGACACAGCTAGTGCGCATGATCAAAAAGCACCTGTTTTAGAAGTACAAGCAGATCTTTACTTTGGCCTGGCTCATCACAACCCAGCATTAGCAGCAATTAAGGAAGTCATGAGTGGCTGTCAGACAATATTCCTCACCATGTGTTCGGGTTCAATCTGACAAAGCCAGAACACACTGGGGGCACAGGGGAGACAGGCTGAAATGGATCCAAGACCAAATTGGCTGGGACTGATTTCAAATTATTTGTTCACTGAGAAAAGTTATTCCAAGGTGGCTAAACAAGTGTACGCTGGTGTTGGGCCAAAAGATATATGAACAACAAAATCTCAAAGAGCGTAGAATACAGTAGGAGCAGTGTTATATATGGGGAGGAGGGGAGAAAGGGAGAGCTTGGTGGTGTGCAGGTCACAGCCGCAGGCAAACACTATTTTAATAGCATTACCCGCCATGTCACAATCCCGCTTCACAGATAACATTGTCCCAGTTTCCCCTTCGTGGATGACAATGTAAGATCACATAAGGTGACCACCATTCTGGACTGGTGAAACCTCTTAGTGTCTCTTGAATAGGCTGTCCAGTGCTTTCCCTAGAACTAAAGCCCAATGAACACCTGTACACATGTACAAAGCACATATACTGTAGGTGCTAGGCAATATACGGTACCAGCCCACCCAGTCCTGGACCCAGAGAAGCTGTGCTATGTTGAATGACTTGTCGTGGGTCATTGTGCACCTAGACTTTTGAGTAGTATATGATGCTACTTACGTTTTTTTTTAATTTTCTGCACAAATATTTTATTTTTAAAAAATTTCCAATTTATGTAAAATTTACAATTTACATCCCCCAAGCCCTTACCATTGTTTGGACAGACAAATAAGTTAAACATATTTCACTTCGTCAGTCAATTTATATATAAAAGAGAGAAATGAACATGGTAAAAAGTTAATAGATTTAAATATGAATATACTTAACATTTCCAATATAGTTTAATAATCATTATCATCATCATCTAATAGTAATTCTCTAACATCACCAAATAAATTTAAAAATAATATAATACCACAAATGTATATGGACTTATAATAAAAATAATAAAATAATTGAGTAAAATTTAAAATTTACATGTCTTCTTTTCAATTATACTGATGTTCATTACGATTGGCCTCCATATATTTTTCAAATGTTGTAGGTTGTCCGTTTACATTATGTATAATTTCCAATGTACAATATGACAGAAGCTTATTCCAATACTGTCTTACAGAGACTGGAATATCTGTTTTCCAATATTCCTATATACTGTACATCTTAGCTGCAGTCATTGCCAAAAATATTATCTTTTTACCTTCATTTTCTAAATTAGAAAATATATGTATGTCACCCAAAACAGATAAACTTGGTTCAATTGATATTCCATTTAACAGTGCTTTTCATAATAATTCAAATATACATTTCCAGGTTTTTTTTTATTTTTCACATCTCCATAACATATGCATCATATTGTCTTTTTCTTATTTGCAACGTGGGCACTACGATGATAAATTAGCTTTAAATTGAGTCATTCTCAATGGCATATAAGGTATATGATGGAGTACATTACATTCCAGCAATCTTTCTTTGGTGTTAGTTAATTGTTTTTTGTGAATATCTTCATAATTTTTGCCACTCTTTTACTGAATACTCACATTGCAATACTCCTTTTCCCATTTTACCCTTTTCAGTATAAAACCACATTTTATTTCTGAATTCAGAGCATTAAATAATTTAGAAATATTACATTAGAGGGAGTAAATATCTTGGATTGCTTTTTCAATTGGTTTTTGGGTAATAATAGAAAATCCTTTTTTTAATTTCCCGTGACCAAATCTCTTAAGTGTAAACAATTTAAAAAATGTTCACAGAGTATATTACATTTCATTTTTATTGCCTCAAAGTCTAAAAAAGTGTCAACAAAACATAAATCACCTAATTTAATAATACTCTTCTCCTGCCATTTCAGTGTAATACCATCGAGAAGAAAATGTGGAACAAACAAGGTATCCTATAAAAAAGTAAATTTAGTCAAACTATTAACTTTGTTAGGTTTAAATTCTTTCCAAATACCTCTCAACTGATCAGCCAAATAAAATAAAATTTGTAAGATTTAAGTTGCCTTTTTCAAATGGAGTTTGCCACATTGAGATTTTTATGCTTACCTTCTTTGGGCCCAAATAAATTTAAAATCAACTTAATAATTAGTGTAAACATTTTTAATGGACAGTTTACGACAATGCCAGAAAAAATACATAAATGTAGGTTAAACAGACATCTTGATTATATTTACTCTGCCTATCATCAACAAAAGCTAGATGAGCCTGTCTCTCTATATCCAATTTAATATTATCAATTAATGGTCTATAATTCGTGTAATTTTGGATAATGTTTCAATCCAATGCTACATGAATACCTAGATATTTAAGCCCCTGGGCCTCCATTTAAATTGTTTTTATTAAATAATGTATATATATACTTGCATTTATATTAATTACCTCACTCTTATCAAATTTGCCTGGAATGATATATAATATTATATGGAAATATAATAATGACTACAGTTTAGTTTGAAGAAAGTTAGGTAAAAGCTGCATTTACCTCAAGCTGCGTTTCTGTCCCCATTTGCCCATGCTCCCTCCTCCCTACCTGCACTGTCACCTACTAGCTACACCGTGTTTTGAGACTGTTTCTTCTCCTTAAACAGACTGAGGGCCCAGCATGGAGTTTCAGGATCTGACTGTGTTACTTCCCCATAAAGCACATAACAGACCAACAGGCAGAATTCTGCCATATGCCACAAATTCTAATTTTCTGCGAAGACAATTTCATCTTAAGCACTGTGATCCACACCCGCATGCTTACAGAGAAGATAAAGGATAATTTTGTTTTTCTTCTCTTCTTTCAAGTTTCTTCTGCTCTTTTTCTCCTCCTTTCACCTCTTTCATCTCTTTCTCTCTCTCTTGTTCTGTTGCCTCTCTCCTTTCCCTTCTACTTTTCCTCTTTTGTTTCCCAGTTCTCTCCCTTTTTATCTTTTCTCCCTTGTCTTTTTTTCAGGTCCTCTTTTTCTCCTGTTCCCTCCTCTCAGTCTTTCCATCTGTCTCCATAGGTGCCAACTTTTCACTATTGCACACTATTGGATGTGCTCATCATTCACATTAACAAAGCATTTCTCTTTCCTCCTCTCACATTAACTGAAAAATAAAACACCGTTTACTATTAATCCAGGCTGTGTTACTATTAAGAACATGTTAAGTAGAATGTCGTCCTTCTCTCTCTCCTTCCCTATGTAAAGTGTCTTCAGTGTCCAGTGAAAGAGAGTATCCCAAGAATATAGGAAACTGAAAAGCTTTTTTTTCATTACAAAAATTTTGTTTCATTACACAGTCATTGACACTTTATTGTGACGGTCAGATCATTCATGTTTTCGAAACCTTTCTGTTGTGTGATGAAATATGTCAAATTCAATCCCAATAAACAGATACATTTTTCATCTTAATTTTTGTAAAAAGCCACATGAATGGTGATGCCTGTTTATGCTGAAATGTCGAGTCTTTCTTATGTTTTCCTTATATTCTGAAATATATTACTCTCTTAGGTTTGCTCATTGGCAGCAACGATATTAAATGATGAATCAACTGAATCAGAAGTAACAGTCAGATAAGCTGACTACAGAGTACACGAATTAATTGTTATCTAAGATTGTTTATGTGCAATCCTATGATAATTTCCCAAACGTACAAAATAATGAGTTCAACAATACTTACAAAATAATATAATCAAAAATATTAAGTGAGCTTGAGCTCACACAGAACCTACGAAACTGACGATTGAGATGAATAATGTCTGTCTCTCTTCATGTTGCACACCATTCTACAGTAGAGAGTAAGTTTGCTTTGTTGAGCACAATCTATAGCGAACAGGGTGAGACTGCGATTAAGAAGAGTGTTAGAAGTCCTAATTTTAGGCGACAGGCAAACAATAGGAGGGTTAGGCGGGGAGTGGGCATCGTGTTAAAATTTCTGCGCTTTCCACAGCTGTGTGCACACTGGGGGAAGACAACGCGTGAAGCAATTATGACTCTGCTCCAACTCCTCTTCTGCTGGTGACCTGCGAGCACCAGGCGTTCAGTGTGGAAGCCAACAAATTGTCACGCAGACAAAAGCAAAACGCAAAAGTGGGTCACTCTTCAGTTGTCCCTCGGCGAAGAAGCTCGGTGGGTGAATATAAATACATCTAAAACTTTGTGTGCGGATGTTTGTTCCAGTTCTTTGGTTCTGTGCGTTGCTATTGGTCCACCAGATAGGAAACGACATGAGGAGGCCCTGCCCCCTGGTCTACGCCGATGAAGAAAATGGAGTGGACGGCCCTGACCGCCGGACGACCCCGCCCGCGGCGATCTCGAGACAGACGTGACATCACTGCGGTGCAGAGCGAGGGGTCAAACAGGGGACAAGCGCGGTGCATAGCCTGCTGGGATTGCACAGAGTTGACGTCAGTCTGTGAGAAGGAGAAAGGGGTTAGGCAGAGAGAAAGGGTGAGTAAGCCCGGTGGGCACACGAGATATCTTGCTCTAGTGCTTTCTGTCTGTCTTTGCAATAATATGAGAAGGATTTCTTGTAGAACCTAGCCATGTAACTGGCCTATGACTCCTCTCCGGTTCGTAGTAATAAGTGATTTCCAAACCCGAACAAGTATTGCCAGAAATGCATAACACAGCTTGCAGCAAAACAGACCAGACATAAACAGGACGCTGTCTGGATTGAGCAAACATTCAGTGAGACCACAACCTTCTCTTCTAGAAGGATCTCAACAGCAGAGTGACCCCCTGGGTCCCCTGTGCACTGGCCCTGACACTCTAGGCTCTTCTCTGTTATTTATTTTTCATTTTATCTTGAGAACAGAACTTCTCATTCTTCCCCTGCTGCCCCGCACGTTCATGTTCAGGCTACTGCTGAATGCTGGACCTGGGCAGGTGTGTGTTTGTGGTGGGGGGGAGGCACTGCTTACTCGGGATCCTCAGGAGGCACAGAACTGCTCAGCTCAGGCACTTTAAGATAAAAATCATTTTAGTGTGAAGGGAGGTATGAAAAAATTACACACCATAGACTTCAAAGCTTGTGAGCCAAAAGCAAGGTGCATGAAATAGATAAACATTATACAGCGATTACTACTTTTACTAATGCCGCTAATCCTGAGGCTCTTCTTTACATTTCTGCAATTTACAGGCTAGCTATTATCAGAGATACAATGTTTCATGGAACCAAACCAGTTAGTTGTTTTTGCAGCGGTCTACAAGGTTGGGTTAATAATAATACTAATGCTGGTAGCACAATACTATTAGTACTCTAATCTTGTTTTATTATAAACTGCACTTTGCATGTACTGTCTCCAAGTACAAACAGGTTTGCTCTAACACCAGGCTGATCAGCGAGTCTTTCAGTGTGTGAACAGTGCCGCTCCTCCTGCGCCAGGAGGTAAAGAAACAACAGCAGCAGCCTGGACAGGTGTGCAGGCGCAAGGAGACAGAGCAGCAGCCAGTGCCTTGTAGCAGCTCAGCAAGGGACCCGCTTTATCAATTAAGTCATATTTTGCAAACCTGGGCCACTGAAGCATAACCAGTTATTAATAGGAAACAATAAGCTGTAATTTAATCTACCAGAGCTGGAAGTCTCTAGGGGCGGAGTGTGTGAGTGGGTGTGTGTGCTCTGTCTCTCCTCAACAGCCTCCTCTCTCTCTCTTTCTCCACAGCATGAAGAGACATGCACTGCACAACTCTCTGGTTGTGTGTCTACGTGCTCTTGATCATCAACAGTGAAAGATGTCGCCTGTGTCTGTCTGTCCAAGGCTTTAGCTATCTATCCAATTCAAATTCAAAAAGCTTTATATGCGTGGCTAATTAATTACAGTGCTGGCAAAGCAGATACAATTAATACAATCTGCCTGCCCTTCTAGTCTGCCTTAGACTGCCTAACTACTTCACTGACTGAGGGTCTGCCCCTGTGTTTGATTCTCTGTCTCAGGTTCTGCATGCTTCTCTTTCCCTCTGATAATCTGTGTTTCTGGGACCAGCTTGGATCCTGCTTGCCTTGGAAAATTAAAGCCATTGCACTCTCAGGGTCTGAGCCTCTTTCTTGTGTGCTTCCTAACTCAGGCAGGTAAACTGCAATCAATCTCTCATAGTACATCTCATCCACTCCTTCTTCTTCCGTCTCTCCCTTTGTCTCCTCACAGCTCCACTGCCACAGATGTCTCCATGTCCAGCTGTATCTCCATGTCCAGCCTGCACAGCTGGACTGGAGTCTGTCCCAAGAGGGGTAGGACTATTCTTTTGGGGATGGAGTGGGATGGGGTAGAGGGGTTATTACATTCTAAATGGCAGCAACTTTGGCATCTCTTGCAAAGAGAAGAGCTGCAGAGATGAGAGTTTCAATGTCCATTTCTCTTGTAAAATCTGTCCTCTTTCTCTCCCTTCATTTACTCACCCACTTTCTTTCTGTTCTCCTCTAAGCTCCTCTTCCTGCTCTCCCCCTGCGCCACCCACCTCTATTTAAAGCCCAGGTGAAACGACGCACATTGGGAATCTCTTCAGCAAACAAGAAAAGAAAGAACACAAAGACCAGCATTCCTCCGCCTCCGCCAGGCCGCTCCGTCTCCTCTCACATTCATCTCTCAATGTCACCACAAATGTCGATAGAGCAAGATGGGGACACTGCCGCCTCCCAGTTCACTAAGGAGGAAAGACTTGCAGGGCTCTTCAGCACTTAGCATTCTTTAATTACAAAAAAATATTTCTCAAGAATCACAACAGGGAGAATTTATTTTGTGGGGTTCTTCATAAAAGGTAATTGGCATTTTCATTATTTCACCAGGAAATGAACCTTCTAAAGCAGGAGAAAGTACTGGCGTGTACATGTCCTCTATTTTCTGCTGTTTTTGTTGTTATTCTTAATTTCCTGCTTTACCTCTTTGTTTTGTTTTCCAGAGCTTAATGGAAACAAAGCCCTACACTGCTTCCCTCCCTCTCTATCGCTCTGCTGTGCTTGCCCACACTGCCTCCTTCTCCCTCCAGTCCCTTAGCAGTAGTCCAGACTATTTCATTCTATTTCTCCTGGTCCCTTAGCTCAAATCTTTAGGCCATGAGGCCTTCCTCCTTTCTCCTACTCCCTCTGTCTCTCAGCTCTAGCCTCTCTACTTTGTTGCCTTTACCAAATCCATATAGTTTATCCATGGGCTCTGTATTCTCTGAATCACCTTGAACAGGCAGGTAATGAGGTCGCCCACTCTGGAATAGTGTGCAATTGGATTTATTTGGCAGCAGAGTGGCAGTGATTATGTTAATGCCTTTTCGTGCAATGGAAATGGGCTGTTAAGGAAAGCTAATTTCTTGCTTTTTCTATTTTATACTCTACGCCCATTACCTACTAATCCAGTTTGCCATCTGCCTGGGAGACGAGGTCAGGTCTGTTTTTATTTGAGCGAATCGCTGATGTGCAGCCAGCGAGGAATCCTCATAATATTTCTGCTCACTCTCTCTCTGTCTTTGTCTCTTCCTAATACACCTTTATGCTGAGCTGTCCTCCTGTCCCACAGGTCCCTAAATGTAGTCTGCAGTGAGATTTCCTATACGGATTTGCAGAGATATACTAATGTTTTACAGGAAGATAGTCCAATACAGCCAAAATAAAGAATCAAAATTATCTTGGAACAGCATGCCTCTTGAAAGTGCTTGATCCTTATTAACCTAATGCAATGTTATACTACATTGTTTTTATCATCTCTCCAGTATCTTGATAGCTCTGAAAATGTGTATGTCCTTGGTGTTGAGCTATTGAATTCTTAGTGACATTGTGCAGTGCCAGAGAAGGTGAACCCCTACATTTAGTGCGATGGTGGACAGGTTTCACACACCTGGAAAATCTCAGGCCTCAAGGTTGAGGGACATGCTGATATTTAATCTGCTCTTCAGCAGCTAAAAAAACCCTCTTCAAAATACAAAGGAAACGAAAGAAGGATTTGATGTGAGATATAGAAAACAGGGTATATAAAAATAAATAAAAAAACACTTTGGATACAACATGAAAATAAGTTGAAAGGCCATTCTTGATTTTCAGAAGAGTTCTTCTTGTTTGTCCCCTAAAACCACAATGAATTTGTGTTTCTTTTCAACTACACAGTGCATTCACTGAACTAACGCCCTTACCCAAGATTCACCGATTCTCTGAAAGTTAACCCCACAGTCTGTGGCCCCCACCTTACTATCAGCTCTGCCTAGGCTGAGTTGGAGGTGGAGCACTACTGAATAATGGGAATAAACAGACGACCACAACCTCTCTATCCAGGAGGGAGAAACACTTGTTACTGGGAATTCTGTTGGAGGAGGGACAAACTTTCTCACATCCTTGAAAAGTTGAGATAAGATGGGTTTTGACAGGGTTATAATTGAAGAAGAATACATCTACTCTTTTGCCAGGTTAGTATTGTTACCTAATGTAAATATTGTAATAGAGCAATTCTCAATTGATTCAACCTCTGCCTCTGCGGTCTTTCACTCAGACAACAAGTAGGACATGGTGGTCCAGACATTGTTGGGCTCTGTCTCCAATGTGGACCTTGGCATTATCCAACTGAGACTGGGATTCTATAAAGGTTAGAAAAGTGTTAACTAAACCCTGTAAAGAGGGGATGTGTTTGATGTTGGTGAGGTTTTGCTAAGTTTCCTAAGCAGCGTTGTCAGCAGAAACCATATCAATCCCTTGCCTGGCTCACTGTTGGAGATGCCTAAGATGTGTGTGTTTTGTCTTTATTGTTCTTGTATTGGGTTGAGCTAAAAATAAAAAAATCCATAAGCCATAGGTCATGTTTGAATAATAGGATAATTTCAGCAATTTTCGAAAATCACTGGACCTACTTATTTATTATCTGAGTTCCAGCAGATGGCAGCAAGGAGTTCACCACTTGCTTTGCTCTATCATTGATTATTAAATTCTGAAGTTCCATGCCTTGGGTAATATGTTTACAGCACGATAAGTCTGCACTGTGCCTGCACAGAATAGCATTACCTAGGCAACAAGCTGCAAATGTTTAGTATTGCATGAATAGGAAACAAGAAGATGGTAAATCTGATTGAATTTTGTAAAATTTGGTCAATGTCTGTAACTACATGTTGATTAACAGGTATAGCTGTTAATTAATATTTGAGCACTCAAAAAAGATTATCAATGTTGCTTTTTATTCTAGGGCATGCAATGCATGCATTACATATACTGATGAGACGCCAATGCAATGAGCCAAGCTAATTAAGCTAATCAGTGCATCCAACTTGAAGGTGCTAAAAACAGAAAATAACTGATTGCCCTAATTAAAAAGGAAAACAAAACTGGCATCTGCTTTGTAGAGATAGGAAGACTATAGTATTAATGTACTATGGCAGCACAATGCCCCTTCTCTTCATAGTAACTTTGGTGGAGTACAAAGCAGGTGAGTCTGTATGTAACACCAGTATCCAGTGTGATTTTCAGCAGAATTCTGAAAAGATAGAAGCTCTAGTGATAAATTGGTTTCAATCAGCGTGCTAAAGTGAGTTCACGCACCTTTCGGGATGGGTTTCATTATCTAATTGCTGGCAGAGGAAATTGCATCTTGGGGGCATTTGAACAAAAGGAGATTGCAAACTTGCAAAGGAGGAGTCTGTCTGCATGAAGAAGCCAGTCTGCACACTGCAATGCACAGCTTTGCTCACCTGCAGGAACCTACACTGTACTTCCAGCCTGGGCTTTAAGTGCTAATTTAATCATCTTTTCTTCTGCAATGGAAGAAAAAACATGAATTGGTTTAAGCGATGGGGATGATTCTATTATGGGCCCAAACTAATTTGTTGATGACCTTGGAAAAACTCCAAGACATGACTGATCACTTGATTGATGTACGTGGTCCTTTGCCTCCTGCATTAACAAATATAATTGGAGAATATGCCCCATAAATACAATCAAAGAGTGTCTCCTATATATATATATCTAAATTGCATTTTAATAATAACATATTAATAATAACAGTCTTGTGCTTTGTGGATGTCTTTAGATGATGAAGTGTCCTTACTTTAAACCATTGCAAGAACGTTTTGGACAAACAAACTGGGTTTTTAAAAAATGCAGTTCCCTGTAGGGCTACTGAGACTGCTTACTACAAGCTGAGGGTGAAGTTATGTCCAAATTGGGACAATATCAGGTGAAAAGCTTTACAATCAGGCAGGATCACATTCAATTGTTTTTTTAGTGTAAATAGGACAGTGTATAGCTAATAGTTACAGAGGGTGATGAACTTCAGAGTTATACAAATGTCTTGTTCTCTCTTTGTACAAAGTCATCTGTTGTCTGTCTTGTGCACAGACATTTATCCTTGTGGGGGCTTCTTGTTCATTCTAACTCTGTTTTTAATTCCTACTTCAAAAACAGAAAACAGACCTGAAACAAATATTGGAATTCTTAGATTTTAAAAAGATGGCATATAGTCATTTCCATTCTGGGAACATCTCCCATATTGTCTGTTACTATCCCTGCGGAGATGTTTACTCAAATTCTGTCAACACATTGATTGTAATGTCCACAAAGAGACATATACACAGGCACAATTACTTACAGAGAAATTCAAGGCAGGAGCAAATCACCCAAAATCTCATTTGATCCACATCTGTGGATGTTTTACAAACAAGGGACTTCTTGGCCTGATCAAGTAGGGAAATGTAGTAATGAAGAAAATTCAGATCTGCAGTCCTAGCACAGAATCACAGGAGACAGCCTGGATCACCAATGCTGGCTGGGGCTTGGTTATATTTGTTGTCAGTCAAAGGAAACATGTCATGTGTCAGAGGTAGTCTGATGGTTGTTCCCTATACTGTATGTGTGATAGACCACTATTAAGTCCTGTAAAGGAAAGCTTACGTTGCTGTAAAGCTTGTGCTCATTTCATACCCACAGCAGAGCTGTGTCATTAACACAGAATCTCTGATTGAATCACAGAATCTCAGCTGTGTTGACCCATTGTATCAGACAAAAGCCCACCTACCCCTTGTCACAGCATGCAGGCTCCTCTCCCTTTCCTCCCCATATAATGTGTTGGCTCACAATTTCCCAGCTGGATATGCATTTTGTAAGGGCTCAGTCATGACACAGTAATAATAAAACCATTTTATACATAGAGACATACCACTTAGCATAAAACAGAGCCAACACAAACACGGAGAGATTGGGTAATGCTCAGCCTCAAGCATCGTTCAGAAAGTCTGATGCAAGCACTCATGGAGAAATCTGTCTTGAGTCTTTTTCTTTTGGAAGTGAACACTTTAACAAGGTGTGTCTCTGGACCTCATGTGTGTATCTGTAATACATTCTGACTCCATCGCAGCCAGCAGAGCCATAGCAATCGTGCTCAGACACAAACGATGAATGCCTCCAATTACACAGAGCCTGCTTATATTTACAGCTGTAAGATTGGGCAGTAGCACAGTGCAGTTCATTAGTTTTCAAGGACTTTTAAAGAGCAATGATTTACACCGGATCTCCGTTTATTGCTAGAGCGCCAACAAATGTATGGCAGAAAAGCCACAGGCAGCACACCTATTGTTGTCTTAAATCAGAGCTATTTTAAAGGCTCTTTTATTGATGTTTTCCCATTTTGTGCAGAGTTAAGGATACACTGTTCAGTTCAGTAGTCTGACAGAACAAGCTTTCCCACACTAATACTCAACAAGTGTTTGTGAAACTCTGTGACAAGTAATAATTAAACTTATTGGCAGATTCTAAAGGAAAGCTTCAACGTTCAATGTCCAGCAGTGAAGTACTGATTATTCCTGTAGAGATGGCCTCATAAAATAGAAGGTTTGCAATTAGATAGATTCTTCATTGTCCACTACAGTGGAAATTGGTCTTTTCCAAAGTACAAATCACACAAGCAAAACATAAAAGTCACATAAAATCACAAAAAGTACATTAAATTACAAAATTAAAAATTTGATAGAATAACAAAAAATGTTTAATTTGAGGATCATTCTGAGAAGAGTGTGGTTTTGAATAAACAGGTTGCTTAACTTAGGTTGCATCAATTTCCCTACGGGATTAATAAAGTCTTATCTATTCTTCTCAAATCTGTTGATTTGTTGATATTGGGTGACATGGCAGAGGACAGGAGAGGAAGAAACCTGGACAGAGAGACAGAGGGACACGTGGAGAGGAGCATGAAGCCCTGAGATATCTGACGGACAGTGAAGGTGTGTGAGTAAGGTGTGGAGGGAGGGGCAGGTGGAAAAAATGTGAAGCAGAGAGAATTAGGTGTCCATACAGCAACAGAGCTGGAGGAGCAGAGAGACCGTGAATAATTAAAGAAAGCAGGTGTCTCTTTTCAAGCAAGACTTCAAAGAGTGGAGCAGCTGTTTGAAGTTCGTCATCTCAATACCTGGGTGGACCAGATTTGCAGAATAACACATCACTATGTCCTGCAACCCCCTCCCAAATGAAAAGAAAGAAAATGAAAAGAAGAATTGTAACCAAATCACCAAATCACTAAGCTGATTAAAGTGTCCGCATAAGCTCCCTTCGCCAAAAACACCAGATATATCCCACACAGCTTAGACTCAGTGGAGTAACAATGTCCTTTTCTTCACAGAGGCAAAGGGTTCCCATGCAACACCATCAGCTCAGCTCCCCTTTCATTATCCACTTATTCAGAACAGCGCAAATAGAATGAGGATCACTCTTTGATTTGGGAATAAAAAGACAAGTGAAATTAAACAACAGAAAACAAACATAAAATATACAACGCACATTCCTCAGGTTGAAACAAGGGTGTCCGCTGTGTGTGGGTTTAAACATTCCTGGAGTGAGAGAGTGAGAATATACAGGGACCCTTTGGAATTATACTGTGGCAGATGCCTCTGCAATACTGGGAAAAAAGTCTTCCTTAATATATTGATGGGTAGGACCTGGAGAGAGAGGCATTGTGGGCGAGCTCTTAGGGCTGAGAGACTTGGAGAGATAATAATAATAATAATAATAATTGCTTACACTTATATAGCGCTTTTTCTGGACACTCCACTCAAAGCGCTTTACAGGTAATGGGGACTCCCCTCCACCACCACCAATGTGCAGCATCCACCTGGATGATGCGACGGCAGCCATAGTGCGCCAGAACGCTCACCACACATCAGCTATCAGTGGGGAGGAGAGCAGAGTAATGAAGCCAATTCACAGAGGGGGATTGTTAGGAGGCCATGATTGATAACAGCCGATGGGGAAATTTGGCCAGGATGCCGGGGTTACACCCCTACTCTTTTCGAGAAACACCCTGGGATTTTTAATGACCACAGAGAGTCAGGACCTCGGTTTTACGTCTCATCCGAAGGACGGCGCCTGTTTACAGTATAGTGTCCCCGTCACTACACTGGGGCATTAGGACCCACATGAGCCGCAGGGTGAGCGCCCCCTGCTGGCCCCACTAACGCCTCTTCCAGCAGCAACCTTAGTTTTTCCCAGGAGGTCTCCCATCCAGGTACTGACCAGGCTCACACCTGCTTAGCTTCAGTGGGTTGCCAGTTGTGAGTTGCAGGGTGATATGGCTGCTGGAGATGGAGTGAGGCAGTGTGGGTAGCAGTTAGAGTTGAGAGACTGGGAGGGAGGATGTGTGGGTTATTGGTTGGAGCACAAGGATTGGGAGAGAGGGGAGGGTGTAGTAAGGGCCTTGGTTACATCTATGCTGCCTCCCCATAAGTGGATCAGACCTACTGTATACTCCCTCACGGAAGGCAGAACATTTTGCACTGAAAAAAAAAATATTTCTAAAGTGTGGCTATCAGAGCTACGAAAATGTATCAGGGAAGCATGATGATGCGCTGGACATGCCCTCCCTAATATCACCAGGCAGTGCAATTATTGAAGACAGTTCTATTCTATTAGTTGTTTTTAATAGCTGGGTAAGACCCCCCCAGAAAAGCCTCCCCAACTTCCAAACCCCTGTGTGCACAGCAGGGGACAAGGGATAAGAACTACCTCCTCTGCTAGCTGTCCTTCCCACATTATTTCCAAAAACAATGAAAAAGAAGAGAAAGAGAAGGTCATGCGGGGCTCAGAGAGTGTTGCTAAACAGGATTAAGTTTTTTCAGAATGAGGTAATTAACGTGTATCTGAATGGACAGCCAATGGTTGCTCTGTTTGCACATGGAAAAACAAAGGGTAGATTAGCCATCTGGGGGCTTGCTGGCCGGCATGATTAACAGGCTTAGCGCTACAGCCCAGGCCTTGCAACCTCAGACACACAACGACACAGATGTGAACAGGAGGGAAAAGTTGGCCCTTACTGCCCTGCCTCCACTCAGCCACCACCCAACCACCCTATTACCATCACACCACAACTTCAGATCACCTTTGGCTGCAATTAGCTGATGTTCCAGATTGTGTCCGTAAAATGAATTTCTTTTTGTTCTGACCTGTTGCATACGAGATCTTATATTTCAGGTATAGGAGGATTTGATTTATCCTCTGTAATCAGTTGTTTGTCCAGTAATACAAAAGATGGAAACTAAACCCTGATCAGCTCTTTGCCCACATCTGATCTCACATTCAGCAGTGTCTGCTTTCCTGGTATATTTTTCGGCTGTATGAAGAAATTAGAAGCAGAAGGACTTGTAATGAAATAGTTAAATACAGTTTATATTTTTTTAATTTTAAGGCTTTTTAAAATTTGGTCCTTTTCACATTGTTTACTTTGGCGGTGCATTACCTATTAGCCCTGAATTCACTTGCTCAATTCGATCTCATCCGATGAGTCCTTGATTTGTCAGTATTTCAGGAATTTCACTGCACTAACATTGTCTTTTCTGCCTAAAAAAATGCTTTCAATATCGAGCTCTGACAGGATGCACTCACACACAGCTCCGTCAACAGCTTTAGTACCTCATACAAATGTTCCTCAAACGCTCCATTCCTCAAGGGCATTTTTAATACAATAGGTCTCTGTAAATGATCAGCCTCTTAAGCCGCTAAATTGGCCCTGATTAGGCGAATAATTAGTCCAATTAAGTAATTCAGAGGCTCGATAGAACAAAGAGCAGGAGAGTGTGTCCCTGGAGGAGCGTGGCAGCTCCCCCTCCGTGGGACGCAGAAGGCTTTGAATTATGAAATGGGGAAATGGGTGGGAAGCAGCTCCAGACGACAACACCAGGTGAGAGTACAGCGTCTCCCAACACGTCCAGCACAACACCAGAAGACTTCTCTACCATCCACTAACTTCCTCTTGAAGTGTCAGCACACCTATAACTCCCGCAGTCTGTACATGCCAGATACTTTAAATTTAATCTTAGGGATTAGGGTTTATTTAAGGGTTAACAAAATGTCAAATCAAATTCCAGAATCTGCACACCTGCCAGAAGCAGAGCAGCTATCAATCCCACTGGTGCAGACAGGAGAACACTCAACAGCGCTGGAGTTTATTATGTGATCTCCTGTCTGAGAAACAGAGTCAGCCTCCTCATTAACAGTATGTTACTATTTTAAATATGTGTAAGCGTTTTGAGAATTTTGTTTCTGCTTTGACTACACTGTGATTCATTGGTCAATCCAATTAAGATGTTTGAATTTAAAATAGTTTTATCTCAGGTTAGGGTTGGGCTTGTGGATTAAGATTAAGTCAGGCTTTGTATTTTTCTCAAAGGGGCGGGGTTTTGTTAGGAGCAGGCATTGGAGATGGTTTGCAGTAAAAGACAGCATTTTAGGGTTTAGCCTGAAGCATGGGTTTCAGTGTAGAAGTGTGGATACTTTAAATTCTATAGGTCCAATTGTAACAATTCTAGAGAAGATGCCTAGAAAGGATGCCTGGAAGCCTACAGAGGAATGCGAAAATCCTCTCTTCCCTGTAGGCTCTGTGCCTCTCCTCCTGCTATGATGCCAAGGAAGGAGTCTTGCTCTCCCAGCATACTGTGTCTATTATGTGTGCAATCCATAACTGGAAAGTATAAATGAATAGTTCATCTTCTTCATGACCATCAACAAATACAGTTCACAGCAGTCTAGAAAACTACTGTCTTTGCTCATCCACACCTGCCTGCTGTTCCTTTCAATCAGGACTTTACTTTTCCCTGCATCCTTTAGCCAAGACAGTTCCCTGGACAATGTTTCTCTCTCAGTCCTAAAGTGTATAGTTTGAAAGGGAACATCCCTCATGAAACTGTCCCTTGATAAATTAAGCTTTCACACATTTCACATGATGTCTTACTCTCTTACTCTGATACACAGGAATACGATTTTGTCTTATATAAACATTATCAACATTTGCTATTGCATTTCTATGGACTGATATAGTAAAGTAACATGAAACCAGGGTACTACTATGGTGAAACTACCATGAAAATACTTTAGTAACATTATCATAGTTCATGTTTGTATGGGAGTAGAAATGAAGTTAAATTTCAATGACGTTAATAAAACAAAACTTACACCCTGCAAAAAAAAGATAAATTAGGTAGTTTCAAATTTCCTAGTTTACCCTGATATCCTGATACTCTAGCGTGATATCTCTAGGATAGAACACAAAAAATTAATAGAGCCATGGAAACATGTAAGGTAGGAGATCCTGGTTTGCTGAAGGAAATATTTCCAGATATTTCTGTACAAAGCCAAATACCTGGCACAGTCTGCTGAGATATGTAAGCAGAAGGAATGTGTCAAATACTGAACCACGCAGCAGCACTTGGGAGCTGATTAAGAGCAAAAGCTTTTCTTTAAAGGCTGGTACAGATGTGTTGCAGTGACTGTCTTGCAATAAATGACTATGTTTTTTATCAGCTGATGCTAAGCTCTTTTGTGTACACGCTATTCATGTAGCATTCTCATCCCCTTCTCATAATAATAATAAGAAAAAGCAGAAGCAGAAGAAGAAGAAGAAGAAGAAGAAGAAGAATTCATTACACTTCTATAGCGCTTTTCTGGACACTCCACTCAAAGCACTTTGCACAACACCCTCTTAGGTGATGCGATGGCAGCCATAGTGCTCCAGTACACTCACCACACACCAGCTATTAGTGGGGAGGAACACAGAGTGATGAAGCCAATTCATAGATGGGGATTATTAGGATGCCATGATTGGTAAAGGCCAATGGGTTATTTGGCCAGGGTGTTGGGGTAACACTTACACCCAGCAAACCCAAGTCTTTTCAAGAAATGACCACAGAGAGTCAGGACCTCAGTTTTACTTCTCATCCCAAAGATGGTGCCTTTTTACAGTATAATGTCCCCATCACTATACTGGGACATTAGGACCCACACAGACCACAGGGTGAGCACTTCCTACTGATCCCATTAACACCACTTCCAGTACCTTAGTTTTGCCCAGGAGGTCTCCCATCCAGGTACTGACCAGGCTCACACCTGTTTAGCTTCAGTGGGTTATCAGTTGTGAGTTGCAGGGTAATATGGCTGCAGGCTGAAGTGACAAGATTGTCAGTACATAAACCTAATAACCTTTATTTTATGTAAGTCCTTTCAAGATACATCTTCTTATGATTCTGTATAATAAAACAATCCAAACTGGCTTGAATGTAGTTCAAATGTAAAGGGAGACATGGGCACATGGCAGTTAACACTGCTGCCTTCCAGCTTCAGAACCCTGGGCTTGATTTTGGCTTTGGTCAGCTTTTCCTTCAGTTGCTATGATTCCCTCCTGCCTTCCAAGGAGACATTCTGGCTGGGTGTGATTGCCTATTCCAAATTGTCCCCTTCTCCATGGCTTTACAATGGACAAGTGTCTTGTCAAGGGAAATCAGACAGGCTTCACGTGCCATAACCTTCACTTGGAAAAGGGTCTAACTGAAAAATAAATTATTCAGAACTTGTAATTGTCAACTGGGGGTCCAGTCTAAAGGCCTGAGATGACCGATTTTGGCTAGTTTCATTTATAGCTGTTGGCGAGTGGGTAAAAACATGTACTCTGCAGTCTTCAACTGCAAACCAGAGCTCTCTACAAATTTGAGGTAGTAGAGGCCATTAACCTATTCATCATGTCAATCTCTTGACACAAAGAAGAGACCTGAGGTTAGGTGAAATAAAGATAGGTAAGGATCTCCCATGCCATAAAATTCGACCCGGTTTATTCCATTTTATTCTGTTGTGATTCTTAGGTATGATTTTCAGACTGCAGTGTATTTTCTGTAAAACACTCAAGCCTGGCTTCAGCTGTCCTCCCCTTGATTTGCTTTTGCTGTTTATTTTTGTTCACAGTGCTAATGCTCTTGGACTCATTAAAACCCATCAGGTGTGATGGATGGGGGTGTGTATGAAGTGTTTGTTTTTGACGATTAAGAATTCATGAGATTCCTTTCCCTCCTGTACATGGTGCCTCTGAGCAAAAAGCGAAACAATACTCACTGGACTTTAGCATCACAGTGGAGATGTGGCATATGACTTGACAGTGGCTGAATGGAGCACGGCAACAGAAACACAAAGGCCGGAAGGTCAGAGGCCTATGAATAATTACTATAGTAAATGTCCCCATTCTGCACTTTCCTCTTGGCTTTACCATGCTAGCCCCAAATATTAAATCAGCATTATTTGGCTTTACCATGATCTCACTTTACTAAAATCTTTTACCACAATTCCAGTGGGTTTTACTACAATCTGCCAAGCCTTAACCATAATTCCACTTATGTTTACTACATATTACTGTGCTTTTACCACTGTGACAATATATTTTAGTACACTTCACCATGTCTTTACCACAATCCTATTGGGCTTTACCATGGATGTATGTCTATGTTACAGTTTTGTAAGAGCTATCTTCTCTGACCCTGTTCGTGATAAAGAGAATCTGTATGTGCATGCGCATTTGTTGGCATGTGTATGCAAGGGTGTGCCATTCTGATTTCAGTGTCGAAACAAGGCTACAGATATCCCCTTCTTTTAACTTTCTTTGCATTCTGAAGAAAGATACATAAAAAACCAGGTGTGCATCCTACTGTTTCATGTTTCTCTTTGTGAGCTACTTTTCCCGTGATACATGAGGAAAGCCGCCTAACAATGCACAACAGTTTGGCCTAAACAAACAAAAGAAAGCCATCTATAAAAAAGAACATTGTTTTCTTTGTTTTCAGAGAGGGCAGAATGCTCTTACAGATCAGGCTGCGTGGGTTTGTCCTGACAGGGGGAATATCACTCTTCAGGTGGAAATACAGGGTGTGAGAGTGCAGTGCTTTCCCAGCTACCGTAGTCTCAGTTTTCACTTCGTGTTTCAATATGACAATATGAGGATTCCTCAGAGATCAGCTCACTGCCCTTTGTACTCCAGACTAGCTGAGCTCTGTGAAGCAAACTCATGTCAATACAATATTAACAGTTCCCATCCCTGGAAATAGTTCCATCCCTTATTCACAGCCTCTTGATCATATAGAGAGATTCTGTGGTGACAAACTGTAGTACAATACCTTTCACATGAATCCAGTCCATCATGCAGTTACAATTGTTTTAAATGTAGAGTTTCTGGGAGCTTTTGATAAGAAATTATGAACTTCAACAAGTACCAGGACATTTTGTCAACACTCCTGGTTCCCCCTGACACGAAGCTCAAGTTTGGCTGAACATAGATATTCCAGCTTTACAATGATACAAATCATCAAAAAAGTGGTTAGCTGCAAACAAAATAAATGTCCCCGACTGGACAGACACAATGTTCAGACTTTAGTCCAATAGAAACTTTGTGTACTCAAGAAAGCAGTTCATAAATGGAAACACAAGTTCAGAAATACACAGAACAATTCTACCAGGAGAAACTGTCAAATATCTACCATCTAAAATGCCAGAGCCTCATAGCACACTACAGAATGCATGTTTTCAATATTATCCCTGCCTGAGGAGGATTAACAGAGTACTAACAACAGGCATGAAAATAAATGTGACTCTTATGTTTAAAGGACTGTATTTGTAACAAATATGACTTTGTTCTGTGCAATGCAATTAAGATTAAGGTATCACATTTTTAGAATTCTTTTAAACTAGACTCATGATCTAATCTGTAAATCTTTCTGTTATATGATGTTTTGTTCCTATTTCATTGGGAGGGCATTGTAGTGTAAACATTCTTTACATATGACACATATTTTTTATTCACTGGTTATTTGAAAGAAATAATATGTGAAACAGTTTTAAGGAGTGGATAAGTTAATACTGAAATACCAAGATCAAGAGATAGGGATGAAGAGACTTACAGTATCCAACCTGCAGACAGCATGCCTGACTTTATGACCGAACAGTTTTACCAGGTATTGCTCAATTTGTATTGTGCTTGGAATTTTGTCTAAAAGGCTATTGCAGCCAGGGTTACATAATAATACTAGATGAATTCTGTCATGAGAATAGGCCACGCAGCCCATCAAACATAGTTTCTTGCAACATTGAGCTGTTTCTTCACCAAATCCCTTTGCAGTACTGTAGCTTCTACAGAACTGGCTGGTAATTTGTGGTGATTTTCTTTCTCCCAGCAATTGAGCTGGAGAATGTAAAAGTAGCAGAATGACAATTTCAAAAACCACATGCAGCAGGTTAGCAATATATTACATAAAGTAATTTTTCCTCTTTATAGCAGCTATCACCTTCAATTATAGTAGAGGTTAAATAGGGCCATAGTTTTTCCTTTCTTCAGTCCAAGCTGATTTAATGACAAAACTGAAATAATTGCTTTTTCAACTGTTCCAGAATGAACATCCATGGCTTGTTAACTGTGAATGACTGAAAGACAGATTCATAGGCCATGAGTATTGTTATGGCGTTGTTGGTGACTGGAAGTATGAATATTTGGGCAGAATCAAATATTCACACCCATGACCTTTTCCTTAATGTGGACAAATTCCTCCAAAATGGATATCTCCATAACGTTCTATTCTTACAGTTCTTTTCAAACATTGAAAATATCACCAAGTCCATCTCCTTCACTCATCATCCCACGCTCGACTCCCTTCATCAAACTATTGTATATGAACCTCACACCAATCACCTATTGGAAATCAAATGATGGACAAATTGGCCTCCTCTTCTTTGCAAATTTTGTCAGGTTCCTAAGTTGACCTACTATTGTATCTTTTGTATTCTGTATTCTTACTCTGGTTATGACACTCTACTACTGTACGTGTTAAGTCTCCTCAAACTTAAATCACAAATTTGGTTCATTCTTCTGAATTCAACTTGAATTCACCCCTCCTGAGTTTTCTATTTCAGGGCAATGAGAAGAAAGCACTAATTTGTGTGGAATGGTTAATTAATTCAAGTCATTAAGTTGGGGTGTCTTCAGTGTCAGGTTATAATAAAGGGGAAGGAATTCATTTTTGGTTACTCTGTTCCAGAAAGATCATTTGCAGAGAGGGGCCTGGGGTGTACAAAATGCTAATTACATAGCTTGGCCTCATTACAGCAATTAAATTAAGTTAAACCAGCATCACTACTTTACAACTGCTATTTCCCACTCTCCCTTTCTTTTCTACCATCTATAGGGTGGGTAACAGAATAGACAACAAAATATAGTTGGTGATAAACAAATGTGAATCTCCACAAATAAACCTTCAGTCAAATAATTGAGCACATAAAATGTAGTGATTGTATTGTTTTAGCCAACATTGTATGTTGTGTAGATAATGCATTGTTGCTATGCATGCATTTTCTTGTTACATCTCTAACATTCATTTCTATTTGATGGCTCAACTCACAATGGTTAACAGTAGTAAAATCAATTTACTCTCATCAATATTAGCCACTCCACCCAAACCAAATAACATTTTGGGCTTCTGTGAACAGTTAAAGCAGAATATTGCATGTATATCACAAAATATTGCATATTAATCATTTTTTATATGATTGAATGGAGATCTGGAGATTATTCGGACATTGGAAGGTGATGGAAGTCTGTATCATGCTCCTTAAACAAACAAATATAAAGTGTGCCAATGCGAGGGTCTATTTATTAGACTCTTATTGTTTAAGATTTGGGCCAGGGAGTCTATAAAATGTATAAAATGTAGAGCCACCTTTTTTGTTTTTTGGGTTTGAACAGGTGTAATGCCCTTTTCTACTTTGTTCTGACCCCATGGGTATATGCCACTTGTCTGTGGGCACATTAAGTATCAGCTTACAGAAAGCTTGTGCAAACGTGATCAAACGCTGACTGCTGCTGTCACATAACGTCCTGGTTACAGCCACCTCAGGGAGTCATCCTGCTGCTTGATTACATCAGGATGCAAACTGCCATTCGTATCTGTCTGTTATTATTTTTTCATAGGTTGGATATACTGGACCAACCCACTCCATAGCTGAACTAGAATTGAGTGATTTTAATTCTGTAAGTCCCATACAGAAGCACCTGTCCTGCAGACTGTACCCTGTTGCAACAAACACCAGGAAGTGAAGTTTTGGTTCCAATAACTTGCCACAGACTTATAGTAAGTCAGGCTCAATGTGTTAGTGTCATCCAAGGATATATGGCTAATCTGGTTTGGAAATGGTGGACAACTGGTGTGTATTCTTGTATTTCTTTTGAGTGTTCCAAGAGCTCTGTACTATGTATTGTCATTGGTACTCCTGTTACCTCATGTGCAGACACACCCTTGTAATTCTGCTGTATCAACTTTAACTCTTATCCAAAGTCCCCACCTCTGTCTAGAGAGGTCTCACTGACGACCGTGCAGAAAAATCTGTTATTAAGATGTTACCTTGAGAAGAGTGTAGAATAATTTGCTGATGATTAATTACTAGCAATAATTTCCCATTCCTTAATGTTTTGTTAAATTCTCAGCTTGTCATTTTATGCCCCAAGGATTTCTAGAGAGAAAAGCACTACTTTTCTGAGGAGGTCAGATTAATTCAGTGGGAGAGAAGAGGAGGAAAAGGATGAAGAGGAGGGGTTTGGATCCCCAAGAGGAGTTGCACACCCCAGTCATGCCAATGTTTCTGAGTAGATGAGTTGAACATGTGCAACAGACAAATCAGCGGCAGCACGTACAGCAGGTTTGAGTTGCTGTGCTGCTCTAAACAAATGCTGACTGTGCAAAAACATGCAGGCCCTGAGTTGCAAGGAACAAAATTAATTGTGTATGAGTGTGATAGTTTTTTTGTGGGTGCTACATGGAAGAGTGAGAAAGATAACACAATGACCCTGTGATAGTGTACACAGGTACAGGTCACGGACACTTTGGTGCTTTGCTTCTGTTCTTTGACCTGCTTATCAACTTGGACAATTTATTTTAAAATCTATGCTTTACACTATGTTTAGAGTTTATCTGTCTTGACTTTTGTCACTGACACCAAAACAAGTAGCTCAAACATAAAATTCATGAATGTTATATAAGTTTAATTCATTCCTCGAAAACGGCTCAGAAGATGAAAAAGAAATTCCCATAACTTTACATGTTATAATCTCTGACTGGTTCCAGAAGTCATAAATGTTCCCTAAAACACACAAACTTCACCTTAATACAGCACTGAACAATAACACTCCTGCTCATTTACTGCACAGTGCATTATTTACATTGTTACTGTCATTGTCAAATGCACAAAACATTAGATACTAGCTTGCACTATATGCACTTAACACACACATATGTCTATTCGAATAAAAGTTAATATGGAATAAAAAAAAGTAAATTCCTCATTCGAAAAGATGCAAAAAATGAAGAATCTTGGCAATGCCTAAGGAGAGTCCAGCTCATAATAGTGAAAGTCTGCTTTTAAAATGAAAAAACTGGAAGGAATTTCTACATCTTGTATAAATGAAAACTTGTATAGCAGTTGCAATAATATACTGTAGGATTACTGTAATTTAGCAAAATATTACACCTTTCTTGCAATATTTGTGATCTTGTTTTCAACTATGAATATCAGTCCATTTCTATTACATTGAGTTAACATTCCAAGTGCACATGATCAAAGATTGTAATTGTGAATGTACCCCAGATGTCCTCATAAGTTTTTTTTACCAAAATGCTAGTGAAAAAGGTCCTGGTGACATTGCTCACCAGGCGTCACAGAGGAGACAGCCAGCATGAATGGGACAACACCATGGCAGATTCAAATACAATTCAAGCAGTGATTGTGGACGTGTTACGAATCTTGGATTGCATGTGTTTTCCCTGCAATGGATAGGCAGGCATTCTGTCTGGGTGGCAGACCTGTCCTGCATTAATGTATTGCATCATACTGTATATACAGCATAGATGGAATATCGCATACTGTATATTTTTATTCTTGTGACAGTAATTTGGTGATTTTTAGATAACTATATCTAATTCAGCACCTTCCACGTGCTACAGTGGATGTCCCCACTGGAAATGAGGGAAATTCCAATATGTGCATTCCCACCTCACATAAGAGAAATGTCTTCCACAGCCCTGCTGTCATTTCCCATCATGTTGTGCTGATGCAGGTCCAAGCTCTTGTAAGGTTCTCCTTTAACCACACATCCAGACTCTTAACTGAAACATAGAGTTTTTATCTGCTTTTCTATTTAAGGCGCAAGACTGACATCCCTGTGAAAAGGTCATATTTCTCCAGACCACAGCACTTTGTATCATCAGGGTTTTATCATGTCAGGGATGGATCTGAGACATGGGAGACATGGCTGGCTGTTCTCCAATGCCTTTCAGGTACATATTCTCTATGATGTTGATTGAAGAATTTGGCCAGAATGGAAATAAGAGGCTTCCAGATTTGAGTCAGCCTTTCATTTGCTTACAATAACATTTAGTAGAGTAGAGAGTAGAGATGTTTAGTGCCATATGTACATGAACATTGGAATTCATATTCGTGCTATATATAGTGTGTATGTTTCTGTAACATATATATACATATGCCACCTAACAGTAATATAAAATTTTCTGAGTTTAAATTCCATCTGTAAAAATGTGTGATGATGCACATTTTTGACTTGAAGTGAATATTTTAAAACAAAGCCTTTATTTCCTTTTGAATGTGAACCTAAATGCCTTTTACAGGGCATCTCACATTTCAGTTGCAAATATTCTGTTTAACAATGAGTAATTCAGGATTTGAACCTATAATTTAATATGGTGAATTTCTATGCAGTGTTTAAAAGTACAGTACCATTTTGTTCATTGTGTGAATAGCTTTTGTTACTCAGAAAACTGTGATACCAGTCCTATAATCCAAAGCCCTGAACTGCTTAGAAAGAGACATTTTGTGACATTCCTGCAGTGTTTTCTGTTACACTCTGCCGAGATATGTCTGGTGTTGCTGTGCCTACAGTATATGGCCTGTTCTCTGTGTGTCTTTAGTATCCGGTCGTTTTACATTAATCTGTCAATCTGTCAGGACCCTCTGCTTTCCCACCCATTTGCCATTTGTCATTACTCTCCCAAAGCCTCTGTGACTTTTTATTGTCTGTCTACCTCTCTGATTCTTTGTCTCTCTTCTCACTCCTACTCTTTTCTTTTATCACCACAATACCCTCCTGCTCTCTCTCATATGCCTTGTATTTCTATTTGTTCATCTCCTGCCTCCCTTCCTCCCTGTCACCTCACGTGGTGTGTTTTCACAGTGTGGTGTTGAATGACCGGTGGAATTCTGAGAGATACTTGCCCATATTAGTCTCTGTTGCTGTTTTAATCTCTTTAGTGAATTTGTACCTTTTAGGCCATTACGTTTTGCAGCCTCACTTTACAAGAATAATCTGATTTTCTGTCTCTTACACAACATGTGTAAAAAATGTGTATGTGTTGGTCAATTTGCCTTTGTTTGTCAGTGTACGTATGCTGGAGAGATTAACTGTATGCTTGTGCTAGAGAAGGTGAGCAAGATAAGGAAAGTGTAAAGGTGCCAGTGTGCGTAAGTGTGTGAGTGACAGAGAGAGTGCCTGCACGGGCTTGTGAGTGTGTGCAGAGACTCTGAGTAGAGCAGTCAGGATGCTGTAGGGAGGTGGCGTGCACACTGTTGGCTTTTTATCTGCTTTTGACAGCAGGCGTAAAAACAACAACACAAGAGAACGAAAGGCAATGCAGACAGCGGCAGGATAAAAAGTGACACACCAGATAGACACTCTCTCTCTTTTTTTATTCCTTTTACCTTCCTTCTCTCCCTTTGATCTCCTTTGATCGCTTCTTCACTCCTGCATATTCTCTCCAAGGCTTTCTTCTTGTTCTGTGATCCAGATTCCGCCTTGTAGATCATTGTACCGCTCACCACCCGAATAAATTTCATTATCTGTTGCCCTGGAACTCATGCTCATTCTCACACTTCTGTTTCAGTCTTACAGGTCCACATGGATTGTTTTCACAGCCTGACTGTGCTGGCCTCGGGCATTTTATTACATTTTCAAGAGTCATGATGACAATAACAACACTAAATGGCATTCAGTGAGACCCACCCACAGGTGCTTCTCAGACAAACAGCCTCCCACCTCTCCAGCCCCACACCACTGAGACTGCAAGTCTTTCACAGAGAGACTGAAGGGCAGGTGAGACCCAGAGACACATTGAATTAATGGAATTTGTTTTCATTTATTTCAGTTTGTTTTTTGCAGGCCAAACAAAGCTAGATCAGACCAGAGAGTGGTTGTACATTCTGCTATGCAGGGCTAAAAAAAGGAGAGAAAAGAATGGCAGAGCACCAGTGAAGAAGTGAAAGAGAGAGATTAGAGCTTCTAACTGTCTTCTAGAGGCTTAATATCTCTTCCTTTTCCTGGCCCAATATAGTTGTCATGGCGACAGAAGGCAGAAAGATGAAGAAAGGGGGTGAGAAGACAGGCCGCTTTTTTTTCTTGAGAGTTTCAGAGTGACTCCTTGGTAAAAGACAGGTCCTGCCTGTTGCGAGAGGACATCAGATCCTGGGGAGAGAGGAACACTTATCACCCGGCCTCTCCAGAGAGCAATTTCATGCCAGCTGTGACTGTGTACAGCAGCACTGCTTGAGCTTAATTGTCAAGAGTCAATGTCCGCCCAGCAACATTGTTGGCTTTATTAGTGGCTGTGGTGGCTTTTGTTAGCCACTGTTAGTCTATGTCTCTGTATTTTGTCTTTTTAGTGTGCCATACTTTTCAGCGTGCTATATTTTTCAGTGCTGCTCTGATATCTCAGTTTTTCTTCTGGCCTAGCTGAAAGAAGAAGCCTTAGTATGGCAGCAACAGTCTCCAAATCCTAACATCTCTACTCCCTGAGGAGATTTCTGGAGTAACACTGCTGTCATTCACTCCTTTCACGCTTTGCACTGCGAAGGTCTCAGTTTCTTTAATTATTTATTGTTCACGTTTTCAGCCAGCTGGTAAGGAAGTAATTTGAAATGCTTTTTCCTTTATGTACAAAAAAGGTTTGGAGAAGTGTTCCCAAAAATATTCTTTTTGAATTATTCTAATATTTTAATTTTCCCTTCAGGTGAACATGTTTAACTAAAAAGAGGTGTAGAATTTAAAAAATCCAAAACATTAAAAAAATAACATTAAGAAAAAGGTTAATGGTATATTTATATCTTTGGTAACACCTTCATTTAGAAGGCGCAAAACCCTTTTTGAAGTGCCTAACACTGTGGTAAATGGTAAAGCTGCCATTAAACAAGTATTTAAAAATAACAATTACCACTTTACAGTTAAGGGTCATCAGATTGTTGACGCAAGTTATTAATGTTCTCTTCATAATGTATATATGGGGGTTGTATAAGGGCTTTATACATGAATTTGCAGTCTCTATGGTGCAGAATTATCATTTTTCTTTCAGTAAACCTCAGCTGTTTACATGGAGTTAAAAGGGAAGTCAAATTTGCCATGGAGAAGCCTGAAGATTACAGATGGTGGAGGGGATTGAGGTAGGGAAGGAAATGGACGGAATGCCTCTCTGTTGTCCGTGTTCTCCCTCTCAAGGTCCAGAAGCACAGGCTCAGTGGAGAACCCATGAACTCCACTGAGGTACTCCCTTACTGTCTGTTCCCAATGTGTGCAGACTCTCGAGTATGTACTCAAGATCACAAATCATTTGGCCCTTGTTATGTGCCTGCACGTAGCTACTGGTCCTTAACACCTCACAGTCTCATCTCCAACTGCTCTTGGTGAGGGCAGCAATGTGGAACAGTGTTTAATACTTTGGATGCTTGATGAGAAGGTTGTGTATTCAAATTTTGGATGGTGACACTGCTACTGTACCATTGAACTTGATACGTTACCTCCCCAAAAAAACAGTTTAACATTTTGATAATAATACTGGTACATAAAATGAGGTAATTGATGTATTCACTTTTTGTTGCCTTGGACAGTCAGATAAATGGGTAATAATCCTTGATCCCGAGAATCTGTTCTAATATCATAGTTGGGAATGTTTCTTCCACATTATCTTGAGTTTAGTGTAATGTAAAGCCTGATTTCTCTGAGCTGGCTTTCTCAGTTCCTCTGAGGGTTCTAAAAACATGTATCAAATCCCTTTTACAATTCCCTGTGCTGAAAACCAAAGAGATTCAGCTTTAATGGCAGGTGGAAAGGGAAAAGGCTTTAAAGTGACAGCTATTTGGTGAACTTTTTCTAGGGCACCCTTATCCTGTTTGCAATGTGGTGACCAGAAATGAACACACTATCCTAAATTAAAGTCTTTCTAGGCTCTGGACTGTCAGAAAGACCTGTTGTAAACAGCACAGCAAAGGTACATGTTAATTCAAATTCAGATGGCAGGGGATTGTGCCACTGCTGAAGATAAGTATTCTGGTACAGTTTCTTTGTATCACTCTATCTCGGTACATTGTTAATGCACAGTACTGTCCAACGAATATTTCTGTATTGACCCTTGTCTCTTTCTCTCCGTGTCTCTCTCCCTTAAGTATGAATGCACTGGAGTTCCAGGAAGTGTTCTACATCAACATATTTTAATTAGTCTGTAGTTCTCTCAAGCTCCTACCCTTTCAATATCAATAAATAAGAACATAAGAAAGATTTCAAATGAGAGGAAGCCATTTGGCCCGTCTATGTGAATGTTAGGCACTGAACTGATGCTGCAGAAAATGCATAAAATGGAATGTTACACTTCCATTAGGGGAGGTGTGTCGCTGGGCCTATCTGTGTACTTGTCTACAGAAGGTAGCGGATATGACAGATCTGTGTGGAGTTGTTTGCTCTGGGCTCTGGAGTCCAGCTTTGATTCCAAACTGCAAGTACTTGCCGAACTGACAGCTCATTAAGTGATGTCTGCAGGATTTGGAAGACATGTTTGTTTTCCTTTGTTTTGACTGAGATTATTGTATTTTTTTTCTTTCTTTAATAAAGCTGGAGCTCATTTGGCTGCCCTCTTGGCACTAAATTAACATGACAGTTCCTTACAAATCATTACCTGGCAGACCTTCCTGCTTGCCTCTTGTGAAAGACTTTTCTTTGGCAGTACCATTTATATATGTGCTTGAGTTTAGCCCCTTAGAAATCAGTGGCTAAAAAGCTTAACCTTACAGGATCCCCCAACATATATGTCATATATGACATTATAATCATATACGATATAAACACTTTTGAAAACTAACAAAAAATCAATATAATTTATAGATTTTGGAAACAAACTTCCCTGTCAGTCAATATGATGTTTAACAGGATCTCACCGTTAATTCTTTCAGCTGAATTACTTTCTGTGGCTCTCCAATATGACACCAGTTAATTTCAGTAGTTTAATATGATTTCCAGACTTCTTGCTATTATTATTTGGCTCACATGTTTATCTAAAGGTTATAATTATGAAAATGCACTTTATCCACATTGAAAGAATTAATCAAGACTACAGTTCAGTAGCTCTGTCAAATTCTAAGATGAGATGATAGAATTTATAAGGATAGTATATAAGAATTTGGTGTTACTTGCCTGGCTGAGGAAATTAAAGCATAATAGTGAGGTCAAGCCTGACAAGAAGCCCTTCGTTTGCCTGGAATGAGCCAGGGAGCTGCTGCAAAGGTAGAGAGGGTTCAGGAGACAGGACATTTATGTGTAGATGAACAGATCATTTTTTCTACTTCCAAACTTCTGTTTATTTAATGTAATCATACAAAATAATTTATAGAGATAGCATATCCATCCACTCATTTTCTAACCAGTTCTTCCAATTCAGGGTCATGGGGGAGCCAGAGTTAATCTCTGCAAGCAACGGAAAATTGCGTACACTTTGGACAGGATGCCAGTCTATTGCAGGGCAGGGATAGCATATAAAAAATTAAAATCAGTTGGCTGAGATAAAACAGCTTTACCCCCAAGGTCGAGACTGACAATACCCCCAAAACAGATCAAAGGAACCCCTTAAAACAGATGCAGAGTTCTTCAATGATGAGATATTTTTCTGCAAGATTTTGGTTGATTGGGTTGGTTTAGCTATGACAGGTTTCGGAGGAATAATGATCTAGGCTTTGATTGGAAGAGACTGGGATCACACAATGCTGTGCCAACCCGGAAGGAGTCATCTGAAGCTGTGGTGCAGAACTGTCAGTGGTGTAAGAACTGGTAATGAGTAACCACTTGCTGATGCTTGTCAGTGAATGGATGGAATGACTGAGAAAAGCAAAAGGATTAACAAGAAAAAAGAGACTTGTAAGGAGCAAACAAATCTTGAAAAACTTCTTGCCTGATATGTCTATTTGTTACAACTGAATGTACAGTATATGGACAGATTCTGAGTGGAAGAAGACTCAACAGCTAAAATATTTTTTCCTTTCTGCTTTTCAGTGTGGAATAAAACTTTAGTTTTTCTTTTGCAGTCAGCATTTGCTGATGCAGCTCCCACCTTGATTGTCTGCAAGTGTGACTGGGATTAGGACAGTCCAAATGATGATGGGTAGCTACAGAGAAGTTGAGCTAACACCCGAAGAAGGCTCAACAGCTGAAATGTTGCGTTCTTTCTACTTTTCAGAGTGGACCTCCATCATTTAATGGCAGTTCTAAGGGGTTGTTACGGTGTATGGACATTTCCCTTCTTATTTTGTGAAGGCTGCCTAAAACATGCACTGAAACCTTAGGATCATATTAACTCTCACTCCTTACCTGCACCCCCCATCAGGTTCACGGCATCGTTTAAGGTGTGACACTGTCACTGACTGTCTCTCACTTTGTAAGTACTGTATGTCACATGTCCAGACCAAGCCACACACATTGGATGCCACTTGGAAGATATAGGTTCTTGGTATGCTTAGCTTACAGGAAAAGTTTAAATTCTGTTCTAATGCCTGAAATGAGAAGTGTTGTGTTTCTTGCAATCTACAGCTTATTAATAATAATAATAATAATAATAATAATTGCTTACACTTATATAGCGCTTTTCTGGACACTCCACTCAAAGCACTTTACAGGTAATGGGGACTCCCCTCCACCACCACTAATGTGCAGCATCCACCTGGATGATGCGACAGCAGCCATAGTGCGCCAGAACGCTCACCACACATCAGCTATCAGTGGGGAGGAGAGCAAAGTAATGAAGCCAATTCATAGATGGGGATTATTAGGAGGCCATGATTGGTAAGGGCCAATGGGAAATTTGGCCAGGATGCCGGGGTTACACCCCTACTCTTTTCGAGAAACACCCTGGGATTTTTAATGACCACAGAGAGTCAGGACCTCGGTTTTACGTCTCATCCGAGGGACGGCGCCTGTTTACAGTACAGTGTCCCCATCACCATACTGGGGCATTAAGACCCACATGGACAGCAGGGTGAGCGCCCCCTGCTGGGGTAGCTGGTTTGATTCCAGTATAGATGTTATGACAACACTCTGGTGTAACTCTTTTTAAAGAGCTTTAAGATTGTCCTCAACATGATACAGCAACTCCATTAAGTAAAAATCAATGACAAGGTCAGTACATCTCAGCCTATGAGCTGGTCAATATTGGGCAGCTATCTTGAGAAAGAGGATAAAAGCAGTACAGTCTGATATTTTGAACACAGTACAAAGGGGTAGAAATTATTTTCTCATATCCTTACTGCTTCATCACAGAAATCTGTTGATTTTGTTTACATTTAAGGACTATGACTATCTATGGCCCAATTTTGATCATCAGCCCTTCAATATTTTCAGAATTTTAAGATGGTGCTCAAAGCAGCTTTACAAACTGAATTCAATCAAAATGCCATAAATATACTTAATAAATTCTAATGTAACAATGAGTACAATATTTACTCATTAAGACAGGGCACCATTATCTGTAATATTGTTGCACTCTTTCCACTGTTTGTCAACAGAAACAGGAAGCCCTAATGGAGAAGCCCTCCTTCTGTATTGGCCACACAATGGAAAAGAACACATGTAACCCACACCACCTGCTCCAGAGATTGAAAACACATACTGTAAGTGAAACCTCAGCCAGCACCTGATTTGGTAACTTTGGTCACTCTTTCCAGTCCAACCTGGTGATGGGCCTGTATCTTTGAATGTGGTTTGCCATCTCGCTGGGACAGTGAAGGTCAGAAGTTGAATTTACGTTGGGAGGGTATAAATTAGCAAACTACAAATGCAGTTAAAAGTTGAGTGAGGAAACTGATAATTCACCTGGAATGAAGCTCCTAAGAAGATAGAGGAGTAGTTTATAGTTAGCCCCAGGCCCTACAGAGCTTTGCTGAACCTTTCCATTACTACAGATACAGACAAATACCAGCTCTTCACAGCTCCTCCATTGCATTATTGTGGCACCACATGCTCTGTGACTCGTTGATTAGTTGATTATTAATCTAATTAAATAATTAAAGAGATGATTGTACCAGAAACCCCTAGTTGAAACTTTAGTATTCGGTTCTCCTCTGCTTAAAGGAAGGTACTTTCGATCATGTTCCTAAAGACCTCCTGTGTCTTCGGGGTTTTCACCCAGTTAATTAACTTGAATCCTTAGCTTGAACTAGCAATTTGGTTAAATGGAGCTTTTTAATTGTTTCCTGCTCTAAAGCAGCAGGAGATGGTGCAGAGCAGTAAAGGGTTCATTTGCATGAGACGAAGAGAAATCGAAGAGAAACGGCCGAGGGGCACCTGTTTCAAGCCAGATATGGTTTCTCTATGCTCCTAGCAATAACAGTAACTGCTGGGAGAAACGCTGATTGCTAAGAGTTAGAAGACTACTTACAATATTGTATGAGACAATACAGATATTAATTAATGTCCTCATCACTGTTTCCAGCTGAAAACCGAAAGGGAATGGAACATTTGTCTTTTCCATTTTTCATCTGTATAAATCTAGAAGTAAACAGAATTACAAAATGTAGAAAAAGCTGAATTATTCATACAAATCCATGGCAGCTGTTACTGCTGTCTAGATGTGGTTGCATTTTGGGAGAAGGTTCTCTTCAACCTTTTCCACTATTTTAAACTTGGGTATTTCCCACTCTCACTTGGTACTTTTGCTGAATGATGATTCTAATCTGTGCCTCTCACAGGGCCAGAGAAAGATCTGGATAGCTGGTCTGACCACAACTAAAAATATGTATGTGTTGTGATGGGAGTCTACACATTCCCTTCTGTGGCGTCATGGATCCTGTCTAATCTTCATATAATTGATGTGGTATTCTCTATGACTCAGAGAAGACATGGTGGGTGTTTGGGAATACATCTCCTGCCATGGTCAAATCCTTCTTATATGGTGCTTCTTTCTTAGCTGATACTTTTTTAGGGATACCACAACTGATGACTTGGAGAACTGATGTTCTGGTACAGTATATACTCACTCACTGGGTTACATACATTGGGTTACAAGTCTTGACGTAACCTGAATGTTGTGTAAGTTGAAAGTGACCCTTTTTCAACAGTTGCATGAATATATTTAGAGAATTACCATTCATGATGTTGCAGAGATTCAGCAAATTAATTTAAATTAATTTTAAAAAATAAAACTTCAGAAAATTAATAAAATAAAATACCACTTGGTTGCTTCTATGACTTTATTGTACAACAGATTACTCACAATTTTCAAAGAAAAAACTCTAGTCTGCCAAGGTTACTGCACATGCACAGAAGTAAAGCTCTGTGTTATGTGTCCGTGAAAGGAGTTTGCCATGCAGATTACTCTTCATGTGTGCAACGTTAACTCTCCTTACCTAGAAAATGTTAGTATGGGAGTCATAGGAGGTTTTAATGTACAGTGAAATTTGCGTAAGTCTTCTGTAACTCAGAGAGAATGTGTTCTGTTTGTTTAGACATTGTTTTATGTTTGTAGAAATATAAATAAACAAGAATAAATAATGACAACAAACAAATTGCATTACCAGTAAAAAAGTGGACTAGAGGTTGAAAGCTAGAATAGAAGTGCTGGCAATGAGTTGCTAATGGTTATGTGTGACAAGTGTCGCCAGCTGCCTCTGCCAGATTTAAGCACATCCAAGTATTCTCCTGAAAAGGAGCCTCACTGAAGCACCTTGATCTACCTGAAAACAGCATAATTGCCAGTTTGCTTGTTAAGGGCTGAGAGGCAGCTTAAAGGCAGAAAAGCAGTGTGGCGGGTACAGTTCATGTCTTCAGGTGCAGAGGAGAGAGTAATTCCTGTCATAATCTGAGCCAGGTCTTCGGAAGCTTTTTCAGTGTGTCATTACCTTCTCTTCCCAAGCACATACTGGCTCTGGGTTGTTAAATTAATGTTCCGAAATACACTGTGCCTGCAGGAGCCAATGAGAAAAGAAAACCATTTACACCATTTGTGACACCATTTGGGTGGAATCAGACCTGAACATTAATTACAACAACAGAGCAGTAATTCTCCAAAGAGTAGCTCCCCTTGATATTGTACAGGAAGGGTCACATGTAACAGCAGGAACCAGGTATTACTGTACTGCTGCCATCATTACGCTGGTGATGTATTGAAATTTAGAAGATGCACATCTGTGCCTGGTTGCACCATTTCAACTATGCTTTGACATCTTTAAGTTTAGTGATGAACTCATCAAAGAGAGTAGGAATGGATGGGCATGAATGGAACTCAAGTGCAGCAGATGTCAGAAGTGAAAATTAAAGTGGAACAAATTGCTCAGTTTATGGTTTGCATTCTAAGTCATTGGTAACATCATTCAGAAATATTGACAATTAGGATCGAGGATCTTTGAGCTCATAACACAGATGGCTACTCACCAGAACTTGTGTTAATATTAACGCTTACTGTATGTCAACTGTCACATGCCATTCTATCTTCTGTTGCTCTGGGTTGTAACAGCAAAAGCTCCTGTTAAGAGAACTGTAATTGTATGTTTCAACTAATAGATATCAGTCTAATACCCTGTGTCTCTCCAGGTCTGGTTTGCATCATCTCAGCAAGTGTGACTGCAAAAGGTGCTTGTGTCACTCATTCAAGGTGCTCAAAGTTGCAAGCTGGAGCATGTGGTTTTGCAAGACATGCACAGTATACGGCAACATAGATGGAAAATGGCATGTAAGCATTAAAAATGAAACATTGCTCTACCTTCTCCTCAAGGGTATTGACAAAGTCAACACAGTGGACTGCAGAATAAATAGGGAAACACAAAATACAAAAAACAAGTAGAAAGTGTCGACGCAGCAGAAAAGGTAGGTTGAAGAGCATTTAACCCCAAGAACAGGAGGCACTTCCTTATGCACTATGTTGTGAAAGGTTGATGTAACATGCTACCCAGCCGTGTTGTTGAAGCTGATATCCTAGCTTCTTTCAAGAGAGGATAAGATAAGATAATGGAATCGATTAGTTAATAACTGTAAAACTTGCTAGATGGGCAGAATAGTCTCTACATAAATAGATTTGATACCTTTCCTTTTTACTTTCAGATATTGACACTTATGTCCTAAATCAAATGTGAGAATTCCCTTTATCCGGGGCTGCTGGAGGTTTATCCTCCAAATAGTGAGAAGGGACTGAATGAGAGTCACCTTGGCTACAGAGCTGTCTAATGGATGGAAGCTCTCTGTGAACCAATGCCACACATCTACAATTCATTAAAGCTCAATCTGAGGCCAATGTGCATCTGTGACCTTTCTAACAGCCATCAGAGACAATTGCATTTCAAAACTCCAGGGTAGGTGCTGAGTTCCTCTCCTGTCTTCCTCAGAGGGGCTGAGCTCTCCTTGCCCTTTAACTACAACATTGTTGTCAAGGTTGATTCCTCTCACACTCCATCAGCAGAGCAATAAGGCCACACTCTAAAACTCCTGACCAGGTTGTTGTAAATTGATTTCCTCTCAAGGAGAACCCTCCCTCCAATACAGGATCTGTACTTCATTGTGGGGATGGAAGTGGTGATGAAGTTACTGTTCTATTTTTTTTTATAAAAAATGATCTATTAAGTTTCAGGTTGAATGCAACTAAACAGAAGCTAAGCATGGTGACAAGTTAACAAAGACTGAAACTAAAAATACTAATTTAGTGTCCTCCCAGGGTTGATAGCAGAACTAAGCGGTTTCACGACATGCCTACCAGACTGCATTTTGTACCTAGTCATTTTGTATTGAAGCTTTTGTAGCTGTAGCTGCCCTGCTGTTGATTCCCCCCTTTATATGGCAATTAAAATAAAACATTTCTTGTGTCCTCAGCAACCAGAGTTTCAAACACCTGCTCTTGCAATAGATGGTTTTTAGAAATATAAGGAAATGAGACACAAATATAATTTGTTCCCATCTTTCATGAGCTGTTTCAAAATGAATCTTTACATTTGCCATTTAATTGGGAAGTGTGATCAGATTACAGCTGTGCCTTAAGGGGAATTTAGTACACTCCATCACTGCTGTAGACAAATTGCCGGGTGTTACAGCAGAGAGGCAAAGATCACTTGGCAAGGGTACAGAGATATTGAAAGGGAGGCTATTGATATTTATGGTGTTTAGAGTGTCTCAGTTAAAGTCTGCTTCTATTTTAATTGAATCACTAAAACCCCAGCGGAAAATTTTTCAAAATCACCTCCTTTCCTGTTTTAAATAACTCTTGAATTGCTATGAAATTACTGGCAATACAGCCAACAATAAGCTGACACACACTCATCAGAAAAAAATAATTCTGGCAATTCATTTCTAACAAGTACTACCAGCTAGTATTAGGGGTGTGAGAGGAGTTTGTATGGTTGTATTTATCAGACATTGGAGATGTTGGGAAACACTTACCAAATGATGCGATAACAGCTCCCAGCAGGTGTGGATGTTCAGAGGTTGCTATGTGTGATGTCTGTTCTCTAGTTAACTTTTAAGATCCCTGCCTATCTTCTCCACCCTTTTAATACCCCTTCTTGCACTCTGTGCAATTATATATAATACACATCAATGATTGGTAGCAATTAATACATTGCCCTCACTTTCTCTAAACTTGTCAGTTTATTGTTCAGAATATTACCTCACTTTCCAATTCCAAGTAATTCCAAGGCAATTCAAAATGTATTTAACTGTAAGTGGACAGATTTTTTCACTTACCCTTCAGTGATTCAAACTGAAAATAATCGTGCTCACTCTGTTACACTAGGCAATTTGCCTACTAGCAATTATTGCTAGCTATAATTATGAACTGCAAACCAAGCCAGAGGTTGGTTTTCGATTAATGTTTGTGTACCAGTGATGGTGTCACTGTATGTATATGCTTGTCTATCCATGATTATCTGTGTGCCGATATGTGGTTGTCAGTGTGTCAGTGTCTGTTCGTTTGTGTGTCACAGAGTGTATATGAGCATGTACACAAAGTGTTCTGTTGAATATAAATGTCTGTGTAGCCACTATTAGTGCTGACAGGTTAATAAGCACAGGAGCAGGCAGCTTTCCAACCCCCTCCAATCCAAGTCATTGTTGTACTTTGATTTGTTCAATATATTAATTGGTGAATTGGTATGTAAGTGCAGGACATGAAAATGATTGCAATAATTACTTTAAAATTAGCTGGAACAAAGACAAAGAGGTTGCCTGTCCCTGAATAAGTGTGTCCCACATCTGCTCACAGCTCTCTGTGCCTGACAGACCTCCTGCGTGATGGACAAAGAGGACAGGCTGGATGAGAATGGATAGAGGGAGAGGATTAGAAAGAAGGTAATAAGGGAGGGATACAGAGTGGGATGAGGTACTGGTGTGGATGTCTCTGCTCTTTCTTTTCATTCCAGTGTCTTTTTTCTCAGCAAACCCTTAATTATTTAAGTGATCTCCAGCAATAGGGCCAATTAAGTAATTAAAGACAATTAGGTAATAAAATACAGTGTAGGTGGAACAGATTAATTGCTCTTCAGTTCAGTAATTATTTCGGATCATTTATTCTTGATGAAGGCATTGGTTAAATTTTAATGATAATAAAAAGACCTGCAGAATGTGGGCTATTCCAAGTTTTTATTGAACAAACCAGTAGGGTCTTACGGTGACCATTTGCATCATTTTCAGGTGCAATGCAATTGAAAAAATTAAGTTAATTGCAGTGAATTTAAATGGTTCACTCTAAGCTAATGAACTAAACAATATAAACCTGTATGTGATCTGCCTTCATCCCAGATATCTATTTTGTTTTCTACTGTATGTCCTTTTACAAGCATGGGCATGTTAATCACCTGATCAGAACTGAGAAGCAGAGGAAGACAAGTCAGGGAACAGAAAAGAGATGAAGGTGAGGGGTCTCCAAACTAACAGAAGAACCAGTGAACACCCCACCATGTAATTAAGTTTAGTATTTGCAGTTTTAACATATTAACATAACATACACTGTGTGCAGGCTCAATGTGTACAGAACTCTTAAGACAAAATGGCTTAAACTGCAGGAGTTTAATTCTCCTTAGATACAAAAGCTCATCAACAGTTTGAATAGTACAGACTCGGTAATACTTGAAGGAAAGAAAATCCAAAAGCACTACAACTATACATATTGAAATTCACTTCTGTGTATTAAACAAGCCATTTGGTCACATCTCTCTAAGAAAATCCTGTTTCCTACCTTTGTCTGTCCTGATAAAATAAAAGAATAAGGGCATTCAACTGTATAATCAAAGTGGAGCATGAGGAGTATGTGAATAGAAAACTATATGAATTTCAACAAGTATAGTCATTCAGGTCAGCCAATCAGCCCACAGTCAGTCCTAACCCTGTGACAGCCATACAGTGGCATTGGTAATAGAGGTTTCAAAGGACTCCCTGCAGCACTTTATGGAAACGGTGCATTATGTCAGGTTCAGATCTTCCCTGATGGTTTGACCGTACCTGGGAGTCTCGAATGGCTGCTCTCATTATCCTAATGTTTCCGCTTTCACATGACTTGGACTTGATGGGAGTGTATGAACTCAAGGAGTGAAAGAGAGTTGGGAGAGTAAGAAAGGAGGACATTGGCACAAGAGAGATAGAATAATAGAGGAGGTTCAGAGAGTTTCAGGCTTTTGATAGGGCATTCGGATACCTGCACCAGAATCAAAATTCTAAGAGTTTTCAGGAGAATCCATGGACATGGCTGGCAGCTCTCCTGGGTGATGCCAGGTCCAGCCTCAAAGGAGATTGCTTGACCTCTACCTTTAAGTCCCTGTTACTGCCAGCAGTACTCTAGACTGTTGTGCTGCCAGTGGCTTTGCACTGAGCAAAATATATTTAGAAGTAGCAACTGGCAGTGTGTGTGCTCCAGTGTGTTCATCTCTTTCCTCAGCCATCTATATTTTAGTCTCCTGCCAACTGCACAGGACCTGACAGCAGACATGGCACCAACTGGAGAGGCTACTCCTCTCCAACTGACACCACTAAAAGTCTATGGGCTCCTGGTAAGCAGCTGTTGTTTGCTGGAAAGCTTGGAGATCCCTAGACGACTCCCAACTTTATCTCAGTGGCCCACTGTTAATTGTGTGCCGTCATCTGGGGAATCCTGGTCACAGTCTGTTAATGACATGAGACACATTCCAACCTGTTACCTTTGCAGTGTAGAGTTCACCTGGTGCTCCGGGCTGATTGATCCTTTTGGGAGTTGTTTGTTGGTTTTCTTTTCATTTGTGCTCACTCAACAGCGAACAATGTGATAGAAAGATTGTGTATTTTTCTGAAACTTTAAAAACTGAGCAGTAATGTAAATGTAAATGGGACTGTAGATGTCCAGGTGGTTCTTTATCACCAGTTGCTGTGGAGTCACAGCGATTTGACTGGAGTACAAAGAGGCTCAGGAACGTGCTCAAAATGACACAATATGAGTCAGGGGCAGATCTGGGGCTTCAGAGTGGAATTTCCTGGTAACGAGTCTCTGTCTTAATCATTGGACTGCCTTGCTTTCTATTTAACACCTTAGTAAAAGTTTTTGTAGTATCTGTTCTACCAACAGCTCACACCATCCTCTCCCTCTGACATAATAAGGGAATTGAGAAAAACCTCTCTTTTATCTCCTTCTTTCTCTCTTACTGTCATTCTCTATTGCCCTCCTTCTCTCCTGCAGTGTCACTGTGTGGGCAGGTATCTTTCCTTATCTCTCACGCCTCCTACTCTCTCTCCCTCCTTTCTCCTTTCTTTCTTGTTTTCTCTTTTTTGCAGACAATGTCAACCGGAGAGCATATTTTTCTTTCTCTCTGCTTCTATCTCCCTCTCCCACCTTCTCTTCCTTCTTCAGTGATACAGTGTGAGCAGTTCCCTTTATCAGACCAATATCTTTCTCTCCTCCTCCTTTCTCTCCCCTCTCTCTCTGACAGTGTCAGTGTAGAAGCAGGTACGTCTCATGGGAAGTGTATTGCTCCAGGCAGTACAACACTGAGATTTTCTCGCCCTCCCGCCCTCTTTTCTCTCTCTCACACACAAATGCACCAAGAGAGCATGGAGAGATGACGGCCTGAGAGACAAGCAGACACCAACAGGAAACAGGCAGAATACCAACTTCACCACTTTGAGTTACTTGGATAAAAATAAATTCATTTTCCAACAGGCAAGCAGCACAGAGAGACAGACAGCAAGATGTAGAAAGCAGAAAAACCCGTTTGCTGTTAGTGTTCACAGGTCCAGACATGCACACACACTGGGCACAAAAGATCAGGCAGCCTTGTGCAGCCACAAAAACAGCAGCACAGAGCAGACAGCAGAGGCAATGAGAAACAGACGGGAGCTCACATAAATAATATTTCTAACACAACAGACAGATACAAATACAGGGCAAATATACACAAGCATGGAAAAATGTTCCTCTCTCTCTATGAGACAGCCCTACAAACACCTGTAGGTGTCACCCCCACACATACTGTACCTATACCTCTCTGAGAGAGACAGGACAACCCCACACATACTTGTACCTCTCTGTGAGACAGACAGGTCAGCCCCAAACTTTCCTCCACCTCTCTTAGAGACAGACAGGTCAGCCCCACACAAGTGTAAGTGGTTGGATCCTCTTTTCTCTATAAAAACAGAACTGTCATCTTTACTCCTCTCTCTGAACCAATCTTTGCTGACGTGACAGATCTATTTATTTGCCATCTGTTTACGTAATTTTCAAAGCATGCTATCCATATGGAATATTTAAGATCTCTTTAAAGATGCTTCCATAGCCAAACAGAACTACTTCAAAATTACTGTGTATCAACAAGAGAAGCAGGCAATATATGTCATTCTATCCACAATCCAGCTGTCTAGTGGTTTAGAGACAGCAGGACACAGACAGGCTCCTGCATACCAGAATGTCTCCTTAAAAAGGAATATAGACGTAAACATGGTTCCAAGATTTCCCATGGTCTCTGAGGTAAAGGGGTACCGTTAACGAATGACATTAACAAACAAGTTATTCATAAAAAAAAACTACCTGCTCCTGTTTATTACAGCAGAGAGTTGACTTGACAGTTCAGTTCATTGGAGACAGCAGACAGCATAGCAGCTTGAGCAGCAGATCTGTGTTCTTTTGAGGAAGAAAGGGAATGTGTGACTGAGAAGATTCAACCAATTGATCAATTCATTCTTGAATTCATAATGGTTTCGCAGTGTAGCTCCTTTCAGCTTTTTACAGAAACAAAATGAATACCATTAAAAACTACAGACAGCATCTCATTCACGAGATCTATGAATAAAAATAAGAACGTGTTCATTATATAAAATAAGACTTATCAAGTAAAAAAATGCTATTGAAGATATAATTTCGGAGTCACTGTGTTTTTAATGATTTTTACTGTGTTAGAGTATGTTCACCATGTGGGTCAGAGATTAATTAATTTGGTGAATAATGTAAATTATACCACCACTACTGTTATTGTTGGTTCAAAGAACTATAACATGTTAGGTGAGTAAAAGCTACCTTTTCTAAATCCATATTGATATTCCCTAGAATCCAACTGCCATACAGATGGTCCCCTAATTCAGTTCTTAGGATTTTTTCTATAACAGACCAACATATATCAGACCTATTGTTTTGTCATCCTATTAGGGTGACTGCTATATTAGCATTTTTTTATTCAATAGTTAACATCAGTGCCCTGAGTGACAGGTGGAAGAGTTCTGCTAATGATCTATGAATAACATCTTGTTCCCTTAAGCACAATTGGTAAGAACCATCAGACACGTTAGATTTGTTTATTTAAGTGTGTCTAATACTGTATCTGTAACAATTCTGCCTCTTCTATGCTAATACTATTTAATGGAGAAACTTCTCTTTCTACTGCCTGAGGCATGTTTTTGATTTCTTGATAAAGACATGAGTGAAATATTTATTTTACTATATTAGCCATTTTCCTTTCATCCGTCCTTAAAAATGAATACAAAACAAGGTATCTCAAATCTAGAATGGACATGCTTTGTTCTAGACATTAATTTACTCTTGACTTATACGGTATGTGTCCAATGACATTGCCTCCAGTATGAATTTAACAGGTTATTCTGCAGCTCCAAAGCACTGGAGATGGAAACTCTGCCCCCTTTGTCACTGAAGGTATAATCAGCACTGCATGCACGGTTCTGAGGGGACATGCAGACATCAATAGACAACTTTGAGCATCTTTAGGTATTGTGTCATTCTGGGATTCATATAATGTCAACAGGAAACTGGGAAGTCACACCTGAGCCTCACTGAAAGTCAGCATGTGGCCCACACAAGAGTGATATGTTTCAGGTCTTGCTGAGAGTCCAGCATCAGTGTGACAGGAACTGACAATAGCAGTTGAGCTTTTTCTGAACTTGTGGAGCTTTAAGCCGGGTAAAAAACAGAAAGGTAAAGTAAAGCACTACGGAATGATAGTAAAACCATGACAAAGCACAAAAAGGCATGAGCCTGGACCCCTGACCAGAATGTTGCATTCATATTAGATTCCTTGAACATAGCATTGTAACTGTACAAATCATGCCAACACATATACAGAAAGAAAATTATTATTGTAAATCATGTAGATGCGTGGTAATTATGGGAAAACAATATGAATGCATGGCGCAACAAGTTTCCAGGGCAAATGTAGATAGTACTGCGGTGGTAAACTGCCAGATGGCTGGGATCAGACATGATGCTCCACCCACGCTGCAAAGGTAGAAGAAAAAAAACAGACGAGCAGGCCCTGCACCCTCTTCTCCCCTTCTATTTATTCATGGAGGAATAAATAGCAAGATCATGATGAAAGGGCAGCTCAGAATGTGTGGCCTGATCTGAACACAGCTGGGCAGAAATGGACAGAGTTAGCGATGCCTCCAATTATTTCCATGTGTTGAGAAAACGTCCACAATAAGATAGTATTGCTGTGGGGGAATATGAAGCAGTCCAGTTACACCAAAATATGCCCTTTTCTCTCTGAAAAATAAAAAGTGTAATGTAATAAAAGGTCAGAGACCAACCTGATAAACATCTTTGGAGCAATGAAGTATTCTGCATGTATGCAGCAATATTGTATTATTATGCACATTAGGTATGCTGCAAGTAAACGAGATAACAGAGGATACAGAGGCTGACTCACAGCTCCATTGTGTGACACAGACATGACTATGCAGCTCCAGTGTTAGAAATGGGCTGTATTGCAACACCTTTGTTTATTTCTGGTCTGCAAAGAAATAACATTATTCGATTATTCAAATTGGTTTCACAAAAAAATAGTGAAGAATGACAGATTGGGGAGTGTTTATGCACAGATTCTTCTATGTATGAGCTGTCAGTTACTCCAATTAAGCAAATGAGCAAAAATTGCTCTTTTAATTAAAAACACATTTGAGGTTGATTAGGACCCTCAGATAAAATCCACAAATGTAGGCTGGTGCCAGACCTCTGTTTCTCTGTTCTCTCACCATTTCATCACTTTCCACAGAGTCTAGAGAATAGTTTTAAGTGTGAATTACTTCATTTAACCTTCTCCCAAGAAACAATATCAGAATCAATGAATAGTTTGAGTACATTTCAACCACAAGGCTTCTGAAACAAATACTCCTGGTGGCCAGGAAACATGATCTGTGCACCTGTCTGACTAAAGTCTTGCATGGTAGTTCATAGGGTCTTAAACAAGTTTTCGGGAGGTCAAATCCTATTCCCCCTTCTTATTCTGTATCTCTCTTAATGGGAGGAAGCGGGGTTCAGACAATCTCATGTAGAAAGCTTGTCATTCTCCTCAAGCAGGCGAGTAACACTAATAAAGCAAACTATTTCATATCACACATCTGCTATGCTTAAAATTAGAGTTTGACTGAACGACTGAATTATTAGAGGTGTTGAGTGACTTGCAGGTGAATGAATCCTCCATCTGGATGGGGAATACAGTACTACCCCATTCAAAACCGAAGAAGACACCATAGCCGAAACATTGTGGTTCCTTTCTTCTCTTTTTAGCATGGAACAAACCTTTACTTGTTTCTTTGCTGCCCTACTGATGGTGTATATTATTTAAGCATATATAATATTAAGCACACCCTAATAAAGTCCATTAAACTCTGTGGGGCAAACAGTCCTATTACATTTATTCAAGCTGACCCAATGTCCCCTTTCTTAATTCTAGAGACATATTCAAAGTCATCATGCACCTAGACAGCATGCATCCCACTCCATAACTCAGAGAAAGGACTAGTACACAGACTCTCAAGTTTAAAAGTGTTGCAGACAGTCCAAAGTCCAAAGGATGGCGGAGCAGCAAAAATGTGTTTGCTATTTCTACAGTCATAATAGAACATAATGTCTATTTTGATAAGAAGCTTTCCAATGGGCTATGTTGTATTTAAATAAACAAAGCCTCTGCTTAAAGTAGAAAAGAAATACCACTGCTGTTCAGTTTTTCAGCAGGTTGAAATTGCCTGTACAGGAGCTAGACAAATAAAAGCGTCACCATATCTGTGATGCACATACAGTATTTAAGTAACAATAATCTTAATTTAATTATTTAAGATGAAGAGTATTCTAGAAGCTCTTCTCTAAAAACTCAATTTATTATGATTTACTTAGCCTTCTATAATAAATCATAAAGTTATTTACTGTGAATAAAAATAACTGTTTTTCAGAATAAATTTGAATTTGAATATCACATACAAAAATACTGCTATTTGTTAGGGGTGGGCATAAAATATGAACCCGTAGAAGAGCTTCCAATGTCTGATGGGCTCATACCAACCTCATGTAGTCCCAGTCTGAATGATGGGTTTTCAGACATTTCTGCACTAAAAAAGAAGTCCATTACAATCCATTTATTTAATGTACAAATGCTATAAAATTCTGTAATACCATATAGGGTGCAAAACAGCTGTCACAACTGGCTATTCTCTGTCATATTTAACATTAAACTCAACAGGCTCCATCTTTTTCAGAATGTAGCTGTTTAATGACTTGCCCATATTTGTCTCTATGTCTCTATGATCACCCCAGTGCACACATCCCTGTACTGGTTACCAGTGAACTTTTGAACTGCTTTTAAAATAAAAATTAGAACACAGACTAGAGTCCTTCATGTACCATGAATTGCTTAGTATATACTGTATGTTAGAAATATCAAAGCTGCAGTGTGGCATAGTGGCTGGAACTTTCTTATGGTGCTAAACCTTCCAAATGTCATGCTATCTAGGAGTGGAATGCCATTAGGAATGCTGAAACACTGGATTCTTTTACATTTATTTTGAAATTGTCCTTTTTTGTTATGTGCTATTGTGTAACAAGTATGTATACCATCCAGGTGAGCTTTGGTTTCCTGTTTTTTAGTTGAAATAAAATCATATTAATAAATAGTTCCTGCTTTTAGTTCTCTTATACCAATCACAGTTTAAGGACAGGACTGATTTTGAAATGTAGTTGCTTTAAATATCCCTGTTCCATGCCATCTGACAGTCATGCTGCAGGGATCTATATCTAAACTCCAGTCTGTGGCCTCTGGAATGCTCTGTGTCCTCAAATCTACAGTGTGCTATGGGGGTGATCAGGCATTCTGCTGAGGAACATTTCCCAAGGTTATCTGAGACTTGGACAACACTGATGTTTTTAAAACATGACTGGACTTTAAATATAGACCTAAAACTATCCTGTGGTCTATCTCAATAGTTAAAGCCACCACAATTTTAATTTGTTTAACTTTGCCATTTTGTCTGTTGTATTTATTCGTTTTGTTGTATGATAATTTGAGACATTGTTAGGAATTTCACTGCAGTATACAAAGGTAAGGTTTATTTTTTATGAATGTACAGCTACAGGCAGTGTGACTATAAATAAGTTGCACCATGAAGTTAAGTAAGTAGTGTTGCTTCATCTTGCTAATTATTTTATATATTTGTTAATTGATCTTCTTGCTATCTTGTTTTTTACTGTGCCAATTTGAGGACTTCCACTATTCATCAGCTTGGCACACTGCTATAAAGCCTGCTGCATGCTTGGAAAATAAAGGAATGAGGACTTGCTCTTCCAGCATGCCTTTGTCTGTCAATGCTACTTGTGACACAAGGAACACATGGCTCCACCTGCTCTGCAGAGGACCACCTTCACGAGTCAAGCCAGACAGGAGACCCCACTGTTGCCATTTTCTTCAAATGGAGTTACATGTACCATTAGCATTGGATCACATGGAAAGGTGGGGATGTTTGTCTATGAAAGCGGTCACATTAAACTGAAAAGCTGAACCTCAAGGTGTGGGAACAGACAACGCAACAGTTTTGCAAAGCAGGAAACTCAGACAGGCAGGACAGTGTGATCTACTGTATCAATAGCTTTCCATTAGATTAACTGTACAGTGGGTTACTTTGGGTATGTGGGATTGTTCTACTGTCTTGATATAGAAGTACACATCATGATGGCATGGGCTGCCTGAGCTCTGCTGCTCAGTTATATTGACCTCTACTCTCCATGGCATTGATATCACACATCAGAAAACCTTAAGATGAGGATCGTACCCTTTTAACTTTAAAGAAAATTACATTTGCATGAATTTGCAAACATATACATAATAAACACAACCCAAAACAAGGCTTTAAACTAGCAGTGTAATAATGGGTTTCTTTTCCATTTTCATGGCTTTTGGCATTAAGAAAAAGTAAGTGTTCCATTTGCAATGTTGTATCACGACCTTTAAGCTTGTATAAGGAAAAAAGCATGATGAAGTTAGAGAGTCAGGAAGCTCTTAACGAATCAAGCCCAATGTCTGTGCTGTCACCTGTCACCCAGCTCTCAGCCTGCCCAGACAATACACAGCCTTTGTCTTGAGAAGAACCTTGTTGTGCAGAGGAGAGAAATACAATACTGAGTCTGGGACTTGTTGCCAAGAGACGATATGGTGTCCCTGTCAGTGCCAGCACCTGTGAGAGAGTCTTTCACTTTAAGCCTGGCTGACTGTCTCTGGCCTAGAGGGGAACCTCACTGCACTCACTGCACATTAGAGCACCTGTATGTACACTAGGGTTATTATAGGCTCTGAAGGACAAAGACAGTATTCTCAAAGTTTTATTTCAGAAAATGTAATGGTTTAAGAACAGATCTGAAAAGAAAAGTAAAGTATTTCAGGTATGTAAACAAATCAGTGAAGTATGTGTTGGCTGGGTACAGAACAGAAGCTAAAAGACACTGCTCACAGTATTATTACTAGATAATGGGGGAAGCATTAAAAAGGTCAACAGATGACTAATTACCACAGTAATGTAAACTCGGGATTCAAATCTAGGGAAATAATGTCAAAATATGCAGTAAATTAGAAGGACCTCATTTAGAAAATTGTATTCAGGTTTTGCGACAAAAATAAGACCAAGATTATAAAAGAGGCATTGCAGCCTTTACAGAGTTGCGACCCAATTAATGTCTGGTCTGAAAGGCATGTCATGCATAGCTATGCTAAAGGGAACTAATAGCTTTAGTATTTAACAGAGGAGATTATGAGGGGACTTGTTAGTATGCAAAATCCAGAGGAAAAGGATCTGAGGACACAAAAGAATTTGAGAGGTAGCTCATTTAGGACTATCAAGAGGAAGCACTTTTCATGCAAAAAGCGGTAGGTGACTGGAACAAGCCATGTTGATGAAGCGCCAATCTTTCAAGAAGGTGTCTGAATGAGATTCTCAGATCAATAAGTTCACATGAGCAAGAGGAGCAAAATGTTAACCTCCCCTCTGCACTTTGTACTGTAGGTGTAAGGGAGAGCAGCTAAGTGCTCATTGAGGTGAGTGTGAAGCCAGGAGGATTTTACATACAGGATTTAACCAACACTTCAGATCCAGAATGCCTTTTAAAAAGAAACTGCAGCTGCCTCTGAGTATTCAATCATGAAACTTTGATTTCCCAAGTTAAGGGAAGGAAAGAGTGATCTGGAGAGACACGTTTACTCCCGACTTTCCTTGTTCAGGCCATTTATCTACTCTGTGCAAAGTAAACACATTCCCTGCTGGATCCACTGCCAGCTAGTGTCAGCCCTTGCCTGATTAATCAGCCCCTTGCACAACTCGCTTCGTAATGCATAGTACCTAGTGTTACCAGCAAACAAAGACATCCAATGTTTAACAGTGCAAAGCAAAATCCCCCATGGGCTTCCTTCCCATTCAAATGATGGAGAGGATGTATTATTAAATGTTTTCTTACTCCTCCCCCCCTCTGCGTGTCATGGCTAGTTAGGCAGTAGATTTATTTTCCAATGGTGTCTAGCTGCCTTGCAAGATGTCTAGGGATCTTTGCAACGCATACAGGATTGACTGTGCTCGTTGAGTTGCATGACAGCTAGTCAAAACAGTTGCTTCAGGTCTCTGTGCAAACCTAGAATTTCAAGCTGGACAGGACTCCCACTGAGAGCTAGGGTGTGGGGCTGGAGACCTGGCACGTGAATTGTCATCTAACAACTTGGCTGCAAGAAGCCATTTAAAAACTTTAAAAAGAGAAGTCAGATGGTCCAGGTGTTAAGATACAGGGGCAAGGTTTAATAAGAGGTTTCTAGTTCACACCCTACTTCCACCGTGGAGTCATTGTGTATCACACCCAGTGACCTGACAAAACATCTTCTCAGCAGAGACAGTAAAAACTATGCTAGTGGGCTGCATTTTGTCAGTCATGGAGTAAGCTGCCAAAAAGTTATCTTCTTAATAATGAAATAAAAGCTGCAGCCCCTGAGATAACTGTCTCTGACATGCACCCTATGAGTTATGGGCATTCAGGTTATTATACAGATGCAAAACGGATTGCCCTGGACAGTGTCTTTTCTACAGCAGCATTTGCTAATGTGTCATTTACTCTCCATTCTCTAGGAATCTCTTAGAATGAAAGTTAAATAAATCAGTTAACTAAAAATCCAAATAACTGAATTTTCCTTCATGAGCCCACTGGATTGGTGGTTAAGGGTTGCAATAAGTGTTAGAGCTTCCTGTAAAAATGCGCTGAGATTCTTCTTTTTAGTCAGGCACATCAGGAATGTGCACCTGTGCTGACAGCTTCTTCCCAGCATTTCCGACCGTCTGCTTCTGCGCTGTTTCCCGCAGGGGGCTGTGTAGCTTCATTAGCACTAATTGCAGGGTAATTAAGAAAAGACAACACAAGTCTTTCACACTTTGCAAATGTGCTCCTAACCTGTGTTAGAAACTTGATCAAGCACTTAACATCATGTAATGAGGATATGAGTAAAATACTTAGTCCGTTTAATAATACCAGTAATTACAATAGCCAGTACCTGAATGGGTTAAGTATCGCACTGCATCAGGAATTTAGTGAGACAGTGACCTGGTCACATGCAAGGCAGCAGTTTTATAACTTCGGAGAGAGAGAGATTACAATCTCACGACATAGAAAGGAGCAGCCCGCCTGCTCACATTGCCTGCGCCAGGCGCTTGATGTGACCTTTCAGAGCTCAAACTGGGAATCATATTATCTGCATATTAACCTTAATAACATAAGTGGACTTCAGAGAGAATTAAGTCTCCTGGACTGTATGGCACTGTTGTCACACAAAATAACAGTGCAACAATGCTGTTTACTAAGGAGGAAAAAGGGAATTTAGGAGGTAGGGATTAGTCCAAAGCTAGAAGGAGGATTTAGATAACTAATGGGATAAATAATGAAGTGATTAATGACTACTATTAGGATTTCTTGTGCGTTATTATTCTGGAACAATGGACTGTATGCAATTAGTTGTATTGCCTTTTAGAATTAACATTAGCTTACAGTTAGCTTGTAGCTTTCTATAATAAAGAGATATAGAGCCATACAGCCTTCCATAATCAAATCCCTGCTCACTTTTATGTAGTGCCTTTTATGCTAGCGTGTCTTAAAGGATGTTACATAAAAGAAGCAAACAGCAACAACATGAGTTAACTATGGAAGTATGCAATACATTATAGGAATGTAATACAATAAGAAAGGATATGTCATCAGATAAAAATATATACGCAATGAATTCATGTTCATTGACTAACACCATTTTTACCTCTTTTCTTAATTGGTTGAACATGATCTTGAAACATTCTTTCATTTTCAAAACAGTTGAAACAATTCTTTGAATTCTATCATGTATGGCAAAACAGTTCATCATTGATGATTGCTTTCATCAAAAATGCAAATGTTACACACACTTTTGCAAGACAATGAATGCAGATCTCTGCATTAGAATCAAAAATCAATAATGTGAGTCTCTTCAAGCTAAACACTTCTTTTTCAGCAAAAAGAAAACTTCCCTTAAAGTGGTGAGCTATTTGTTCAAACAACATTCAGTCCTAAATCACAAATAAAGAAGGGCACCTCACACAGTGAGGCAGTGTTGGTGCGAAGCAGAGTAAGAGAGAATAAAAAAACTAATATCTAAGAGATAATGTCAATATGACAGGTCAACGAGAGTGAAACGAAACAATGTGTGTGGCCATCTCTGTGAGTGGTGTCATCACCAACATCCCTATGATTAGACCATAATACCATTACATCTACAGTGCCTTGCGAAAGTATTCGGCCCCCTTGAACTTTTCAACCTTTTGCCACATTTCAGGCTTCAAACATAAAGATATACATTTTTTATTTTATGTGAAGAATCACCAACAAGTGGGACACAATTGTGAAGTGGAACGAAATCTATTGGATTTTTGAAACTTTTTTAACTAATAAAAAAATGAAAAGTGGGGCGTGCAAAATTATTCGGCCCCTTTACTTTCAGTGCAGCAAACTCACTCCAGAAGTTCAGCGAGGATCTCTGAATGATCCAATGTTGTCCTAAATGACTGATGGTGATAAATAGAATCCACCTGTGTGTAATCAAGTCTCTGTATAAATGCACCTGCTCTGTGATAGTCTCAAGGTTCTGTTGAAAGCGCAGAGAGCATCATGAAGACCAAGGAACACACCAGGCAGGTCCGTAATACTGTTGTGGAGAAGTTTAAAGCCGGATTTGGATACAAAAAGATTTCCCAAGCTTCAAACATCCCAAGGAGCACTGTGCAAGCGATCATCTTGAAATGGAAGGAGTATCAGACCACTGCAAATCTACCAAGACCTGGCCGTCCCTCTAAACTTTCAGCTCAGACAAGGAGAAGACTGATCAGAGATGCAGCCAAGAGGCCCATGATCACTCTGGATGAACTGCAGAGAACTACAGCTGAGGTGGGAGAGTCTGTCCATAGGACAACAATCAGTCTTACACTGCACAAATCTGGCCTTTATGGAAGAGTGGCAAGAAGAAAGCCATTTCTCAAAGATATCCATAAAAAGTCTCATCTAAAGTTTGCCACAAGCCACCTGGGAGACACCCCAAACATGTGGAAGAAGGTGCTCTGGTCAGATGAAACCAAAATCGAACTTTTTGGCCACAATGCAAAACGATATGTTTGGCGTAAAAGCAACACAGCTCATCACCCTCAACACACCATCCCCACTGTCAAACATGGTGGTGGCAGCATCATGGTTTGGGCCTGCTTTTCTTCAGCAGGGACAGGGAAGATGGTTAAAATTGAGGGGAAGATGGATGCAGCCAAATACAGTACCATTCTGGATGAAAACCTGTTGGAGTCTGCAAAAGACCTGAAACTGGGACGGAGATTTATCTTCCAACAAGACAATGATCCCAAACATACAGCAAAATCTACAAAGGAATGGTTCACAAATAAACGTATCCAGGTGTTTGAATGGCCAAGTCAAAGTCCAGACCTGAATCCAATCGAGAATCTGTGGAAAGAGCTGAAAACTGCTGTTCACAAACGCTCTCCATCCAACCTCACTGAGCTCGAGCTGTTTTGCAAGGAAGAATGGGCAAGAATTTCAGTCTCTCGATGTGCAAAACTGATAGAGACATACCCCAAGCGACTTGCAGCTGTAATCGCAGCAAAAGGTGGCTCTACAAAGTATTAACGCAAGGGGGCCGAATAATTTTGCACGCCCCACTTTTCATTTTTTTATTAGTTAAAAAAGTTTCAAAAATCCAATAGATTTCGTTCCACTTCACAATTGTGTCCCACTTGTTGGTGATTCTTCACATAAAATAAAAAAATTATATCTTTATGTTTGAAGCCTGAAATGTGGCAAAAGGTTGAAAAGTTCAAGGGGGCCGAATACTTTCGCAAGGCACTGTATATGATGGAATTTTTAGAGGCAAAGTACAGCAGATGTGCCTCAGGAAGCAGCCAACATAAGGCCTGACCTATAAGAAAAACTGGAGAGCAGGGAAAAATATATGTAGAGCACTGTATATTTTTGTGCTTAATTACATTTCTATCATTTCCAATTTACACTATGAGCATGTCATTTTATATCTCAAGGTAAACTTCAAAATGAATATGTTTGTGTCAATAAAGCATTGTATTGAGAGCATTGTGTTTAATTGAAAGATTATTTTTGGGTCAAGTCAATTAAGCAAAATCGGTTAGAGGTCTTGATGAGATAAAATATTTCTCGTTCAGTTGTGTCAATGATTACAATATCAAGTGGACTATAGACAAGAGGAGCACTGGGGGCTGACCATGTCATATTGATGGTTGTAGGTAGTATGTAGAGGGCCATTGTACAAGTTCTGATAAAGATAGCTTTTTTACTAGAGGACATACAGTATGAATCTATTTTGGTGCGATTTATTGATTTTGCAAAATGTAGTACATGTATTGAGCAAGGTAGAGCATTTTGCCAATTGTATGTGTATTTTTTGCAAACTGAAGTAGAGTTCAGAGGATTTTGTGAACTGTTATTGAAACGTGAATGGTGTTTGAAGAATTAAAACAAGAATTTCAAGATCTAAAGCCTGGTCTGAACATGGCATGGTTGATATAATGTGAGCATTTCGTCTTCATAGATGTAAAATGTGGTAAATTTTGCAGCTGGATCATGTTTATATAGTGAAATGTATTATACTTTACTCAACTATGACTTTTTATGTTTTACTTCCAGTTTACACTACATCTCCATTGTGGCATAGTCTTTACTACTGTGTGGTAGGAGGGAGGTGATGCCCTGCCCATCATGTGGCTGTTGGAGTGGAGGGTGCTCTGGAAGAGGGCTCTGGTAACCCACTCTGCAGTTCTGACACACTGAGGAAGTGGAGGTTCTGGGGGGATGGAGCACAGCCCACCCTGTCCCTTTGACCCACACTGCGCTTATCATTTCTGCTCCCATAGCAGTTCAATACACGTGCTTGCTTGCCCCTGTGCTTCTGAGAGAGAATGAGGCACAAAAAGAGGAACATCAACAGGCAGCACATTATTCATCACAATGAGAAATCCAGACTGGAATGCTTTGATATGGGATTTATCTGATAAACAGTTCTCCCATATACTTTAACATAAGCATAACATCCCTCAGTGTATTCTGTTCAACTCTAGAGGTGTGTATGTGTGTGTGTGAGAGAGGGTATGTGTTTGTAAGTGAGAAAGGTGTATGTGTATGAGTGTATATTTGTGCATGTGTGTATGTAGAAGAATGTGTGAGACAGTGTGTATACTGTATGAGGGTCTGTGTGTGTATGATAGTGTATGTTTATAGACAAGTCTTACTATAAGGAAGGGGATAAAATATCTGACATTATTTGCATTGGGTCTATTTTTCTCATTTCAGTAGTCTGGAATAGTAAATAAAAACAGAATTAGTCACCTGGAAGTCCCCACCAATACATTAATACAAATGTGCATGTATGCGCTTGTGAAAGAGAGAGTGCCTCTGTGTGTGAGACTGAGTATGTGTGTGCGTCAGAGAATGTGAGGCCATGAGAGTACTGTTTTTCTACTTTTTTTCTTAACATTGTGGGAAATTCTTTGGACTTATGCCAAGGTCTCCATATTTCTGTGCCCAGTATACACATATATTTTTAAAAAAGGATGTGAGATTGGGAAGAATTATTGTACCAGGGTTAAAACGTTACAAACTCAGATTAACCTCGTCTAGTGAGGCGGGAGAGTATGTGTGGAGGCTGGGGGAGGGTAACAGGTTATCAGAGATAGCTCTTAGGTTGCAGACGGCTTCTGCTTTCTGTCTCTCACAGAGCCATCTCAGCAGGGCTGCGCCCTAAGAATTTAAGCTTGATTCATCACCGGAGCAACTTGTGAGTCCACTTTTGCACTCATAAACATTCATATTTTTATCCTGAGCATTTATTAGATCCTGTCTGTGTTGCTTGGGTTTTTGCTATACTTCAGTGCTGCAAATCAAAACATATCCTCATCCAGCTAGACAAATCAATGTAGAGACACCTCCAGGACTCCTTTCACAGTGAGGGTGACATACTATTGTCATACTGTCTGGGATGTGGGACAAGGGTGCAATATATATTATCTGGGTCTCTGCTTAGGATCATAGAGGATCAACAGGATAGTATCTACAAAGATATTTCTTTATTTTAGCCTGCTACAATCACAGGTACAGTCTGGAATCAGGACAGCCCTGTAAGATTGTGAGGTAGAGAGGTCTCCTGTTTTCCATGACCTAGCTCTACAGTGACTAGAGAACTGTATCAGTGCACTCTTTCTCTGGAGAAGAGTCTCCCAAAATGTAAAATTGATGGTTTTGTAGAACAAAAACAGAAAAAAGGAGAGTGAATAAGAAAGAGCAAGGGAAAGAGTGAGAGACAAAGAGGAGAGTGTGGATAGCATCAGTGAGAGAAAAAGAGAGAGCAATGGAAAGATGGTGAGTGAGAGAAAGAGTGTGAGACAGACTGAAGAAAAGAGGATGAGTGAGAGGAAGAGTGTGAGACAGACAGAGAAAAAAGACGATACACCATCAGTCGGCGGCTGAGTTCTAATGGTTTCCACCTGCAATTATGTCAGTCGGCACCCAGTGATCCATCGATCACAGGGGAATGGCAGCGACTGTGCGTAGAGGGCTGTCAGGGGAATGATTAATATGGCGTTTTGACAAGTTACAGGCCATTAAGGCATGCAGATAAGGTGAGAAAAACACCTTTAAAGAATGATGTTCTGCCCAAGTAAGATTGAGTGAGCTCCAAAGCCAGAGATGAAAACAGAAAACTGCCCTGCGGGGGAGGCAGGAAGTGGGAAATACAGCTTTTGATTTAAAAACATAAAGTAAAATAAAGTTAAAAAAAGTGTTGTTTAAAAAGACAGCATATGAATCTCCTATTTGCTTTTGAAGTGGACAAACTGCAATTTTTTATTTTGAAGTTTATGCACCATTGAAATAAGAAGTTAGGGCCCAGACAAGTAGAAAAAACTATTTAATTTTCATGTATATTTTATTCTTTTGCTTCAATGCGAATCTCTGTAATAGGGATGCCATTCAGGAGCCTCTCTTCCTGTGTTGGTATAGTTTGACTGGCCAAGAATATTTGAAATACTATCCACAACAAATGCAATATAATCTTCTAATGGAGTTTATGAAAAAGTAAAATCCTGATGTTCCCCACTTTTGCCAACTTAAGGATAAATGTCATATTTCTACGCTACTCCCTTGCAGTATGTTTTACATTCCTCCCTCTACTCCATCTTTTCCATTGTTGCAGTCCAAAAGTGTGTGTGAGGGGATCCCGAAAGCCTCATCCCCACCGCTAGCTCATCATTCTCATCCATTAAGGAAGTTATGCCAACAAAGTGTTGAAATTCAAATCATACTTAAATTGGGGTCTGACGGAACTGCTGAAACTAAATCTGCAGTACAAATTTGATCAAGTCACATGACTGCATCAGATGATCTCTAGTATGGCTAAACTAAGCAAAGAGCACTGGGACTCAATAATACTAGAATAATAAAGAGTTATCTTTCTTATCAAAAGGGTGATTGCAGTACGAGCCTGACTAGTGGATAGCAATGACCATGGAGCAGCCAGGAAAAGTGACACTCTCTCTGGTGTATGCGTGCAGTATATAATAATTTCAGACATTGCAAACATCTGCAAACCACTAAAGGAAAGAAGTGGAATAATGTTGATTTGACAAAGGAAAGGAAGAGTCTTGATTTGGCAACTGGAAGATTACATCACTCATGGTCCTGGTCCATTCATATCACCATGGATAACATGCAGGGAATGCTACTAAGCAAGTACTCCTAAAGATTTGGTCAGTTGGTACATTTAATTAACTGGAGGGACTGAGGCTATAATGCAGGTTTGACAAAAGTTATACAGTTACTGTACCTTCATGTGCACCTCTTGTTCTTGTTATTGTTCTTAAGACCTAACAGAGGTATATTATTGTCACTTCAGTGTATAGTGTAATACAACAAAGTGAAATTATAGCATGGGAAAGCATGGAAGCTAGATAAAAGTAAATGCCTGGCACTGGTATGGTTATATATAAATTTGCACAGCTATAGGGAATCCTTTTTGAAATTATGCTGACACAATGTTAAAAATGTCCAGATGAGTCAACAATCTGAGAGACAGGTTTGACGGCTCACAACATACACCTCCTCCATATTTGCTTTTCTAAACAACCTCTGTGAACTGACATTTCTTTTTCATTTGAGATACTTGACCTTTCCTTATTTCATTTAGTGTCCTGGCACATGTGTTAAAATGTACTCTGGCACTGAGCAGAACCAGCTCTAACACAGGACTGTTCCTTCTTTATTTACTTCATTGAACACCTCCTGTACTTCAACTTGCATATTCTTTGCTTTGCCACAGTTTTCTGCAGTTTCTGTTTATGGTATTCTTTGCAATTCCATTATTCATCAAGATTTTTTTGGAAATATTGTGTTTTGTAATGGTACAACAAAGTGGCATTTGATTTTCAAACCCTTTAGCAATATCTTTTAAACTGAATTTATGATTCTCAAAAATGAAAGTTTAAATGTACAAGGGGTTATTTTTTGTGGTCTTTAATGGAAATCAGCCCATCCATTTATTCATTATAATCCCTGCAAAGGTCAAGACAACCAAGAGTCCATCCCAGAAGCACAGGGCACAAGGAAGGACTACACCCTCGACAGGATGCTAGTCTATCACATGGCACACGCACAAATTTACACAAGCTCACACACACCAATAATTTAACCTTTCCATCACTGTTTTGAAAGATGGGAGGGCACCCGCAGAAACCAAACTCACACAGACCACAATGATCCCAGAATTGAGAGCTGTGATGGAGCAGTACTAACTATCATGCCACAAAAAAAGAATTAAAAGAATGGCTGAAAACAAATCAGGTAGTAGATTTCTTTTTAGAGTTGGTGATCTACAGTCACTTTACTGACCTCACAGCTGGTTGTGAGTGACTGAATGCCTTTTATTTATTACAGGGCTTAGGCAGGATTACTCCTAGTATGGCAACACACTGTGAGAGACACAACCCCAGAGGCATATTCTGTAAGCATATACAACATAAAGCTTGAAGAACAACTATTTCTCTTACATTGTAGTGTGCAACTGTTATTTCTGTGACACTGTAATGTTAAATAAACTATTATATCTCTGACACTGAAGTGCTTGTAAAACTGTTATTTCACTGACACTGTAATAATAAACTATTACACCAATGACACTGGGGGGCACGGTGACACAGTGGTTATTGTTGCTGTCTGGCAGCACTGGACCTGGAACGCTATCTGTGCGGACGTTGTATGTTCTCAGTGTGTTTGTGTGGGTTTCCTCTGGGTGCTTTGGTTTCGTCCCACAGTCCAAAAATATACTAGTGGGTTAAGTCTGGGAGAACAGGCTCTGGTGTGAGTGCCTGTGTGTCTGTGTCTTATGTCTGTCTGCTCTGGGATGGAGTGGTATCCAGTCCAGGATGTGCCTTGCCTTGCATCTGTTACTTGCTGGGAGGGGTTCCGGCCCCCCTACGACCCTGAATTGCACTAAACAGTTATAAAATGGATAGATAGATATCTGCCACCGTAGAGCTTGTAAAACATCTGTAATACTTCCCTGAACCTTACAGAGTTTTGATCCACACGTCTCCCATCCTTTCTGTCCCATTCCCTTGTATTCCACATAAAGGGATCCTGCATATGAATTACTCAGGTCTTTATTATCCAATTGAAATGGAAATCTTTAAAGAAGCTGAAAACTATTATAGTTAGCTCTGAGCTACTTGAAATAACTGCAATTAAATACAGTGTACAATGAGCAAAGCAGTAAAAACAAACAGTGGAAAATCTAACAAGGTAAAAACATCTGCAAAGTTAAAAACATCTGCAAAGTTAAAAACATCTGCAGGCAGGGTCATAGAAAAAATAGTCAGAACCTGTACAAAGGAAGGCTATCTCCCACATTGCAAAATACAAAATGTACAGTAGATTTTATTCTGAAAAGAATAGAAAAATGGCTTACATTAACTACAACGTTGCTGGTTCATTCCTAATTATTTATCCACAGTACATACTGTGGATAAATACAGAGATATACCATATAATCAAAGATTTCCCTTTTCTCCAAGTCAGCAGATGCCAAAAAAACATATGCATAAAAAATAAATTAAAAAACATTATAATCATTATTCAAATCTATAAACTTTCAAAGTGTGCACAAAATGGCTGGCTCTTAATATTATTATCTTGTCTTAATATTATCTGGACAACTGTCATGTCCTGAAGACATACATGGATATCACAAATATCTATTGAATTGTGTGGCACCTCACAAGACTCGGGAGATTAATAATTAATAACAATTCCTTACACTTACTGCACTGTATATAGCGCTTTCCAGGACACAGAATGAGTCATTGTCCGTGTAGACAGACTTGTTAAAAAACCCACAAAAAACAAAAAAGGTCTTGTCTAAATAACTTATCTATAAAACTCCAAGTCATTGTCAACAGAGCACTAGCAGAGGGAACATAATGAGAGAACACTATCCAAAAAATGAGAAGTGAGCTTCTGAAAGTGTTAAAAAGGGGCGTTAATTGTTTATAGTCCTGCTGAAATCCCCCACACACACACACACACTGATAGCTGATGTGTGGTGGGCTTACTGGTACCATTTGTCTGCCTTCTGTGAAGCACTTTGAGTAAAGTATCCAGAAAAGAGCTATATCAATATATTATTAGTAAGTAACTATTAATTAATATTATTAAAAATCATTGGGCTGGTGTGGCTGTTGAATCCAAAACAGTCTGTGAAATAATATCTCAACATTGCGCTAAGGTTCCTGGGATATAGTCAAGATAGGCATAAATTTAACGGCATTAGTGATCTCAGTTGTCAGAAGCAAAGTCTTTCACTCTGCTGCTAGGATCAGATATAGTGCAGTCAATGATTACGTAGAGTAGGGAAGATGCAGAAAGTGTAAGAGGGGGTGGAGTGGGCTCCTATGTGGCCAGGAGAAACAGAGGATTAAGTGATAGAGATGAAAGCGCATTTATTGCTGGAGTATTGTGTACATCACCATCTTGGAGAGGGACAGCTGTTTGGGGCTGTGAGGGTTGTGAAAGAGGAGACAAAGACTAAGCTGCAACTCAGCTGGGCACAGGGTAACCAACAGTAGCTGGTTAGGAAGTAGGAAGGGACTCAGGTGGTCCAGTCTTGAAAGAAAAGAGAGGAGGAAATGAGAACAAGGGACCAGATGAGAGCCAGAGGGACAAGTGATGGGCATAGGTAGTGACACTGGGTGGTTGCAATGAAGGTCCATTCAGGTTCTATGTCAGCAGTAAGAGCCAAAGCTGATCAGAAGGCAAAATCCAGCAAGCAAGTTTTTTAAAAGGAGACTGGAGGTCAGACTGGCCTGGCTGTTTTTGAAAAGAGACAGAACTGAAGGTGGTTACCGCTACTGGGAGTTTAGGGAGAAAACTGTTATGGCTGGATAAAGACAAATGGGTTAACGTTGAGAAATCTGCCCACTACTGTAGTTGACTTGCAAGCAGTCCAGTGGCAAAACTGGCTTTCAAATCAGACTGGAGTTCAATAGCTTGCTGAGTTGCAAGCAGTGCTGTACGGTATGTTGGTTTCCTTCAGGAATAAAGAAGAAGAAGCTACAGAGTGTTTTACAAAGTTATGTCTCAGTGGTTAGAGCAAATGCAGAACAGATTGCACTTTTGCATCAGGTCTAACACACATACTGTATACAGTAACAGCATACCTGTGACGTGTCACTGTGTCCTTGCAAGTCCACTTATATAAAGTCTTTAGGGGATATCAACACATCCCTGATAAGACACATTAATGACACCATGAAAGTAATTACATGTCAACTTTCATACCCTTTTCTTTCTCATTCCATAACAAAACATTTTTTCTTCTTTTTTTCCTAGAAAAGTAATTTAATACTACAAACAAAAAAATACATTTCTGAGTGTCCAGAGACAGCCCGGATGTCGACATGCAGATTGGCATCTTAAAATGCCACGTCACCACTGCCTCAAGCTCTCTTAGTGCCAGGAGACAGACAATAGCTTTCACTTGAAGGATTTATGACATATTTTATTCTTCTTAAAGGCAATTGTTAGGACATCTCTCTTTCTTTCACTGTCTCTCGCATACATAGTCTCTCTCACACAAACAGTTCCTCATACACACACAGCCCCCACATGCTGGCTACACAGTTAATAATGTTTAGCTGTCCTGTTAGTCAGTGTCATGTCCTGATATGATTTCTCAGGCTGAGCTAAATGTCAGTAGGCCTGCAGCAATCCCTGTTAAATAAGGCCATGTTTTATGAGTTAGAAGATGTGCCATGAAAAGACTGGAAATACAAATTAAAGTGATGGCATTAATTGCCTGAATGATGAATGGACAGCAATGACAACAAAAGAAAAGCGTTAAGCATCTCACAGAAACAGTGGAAGAATAAATATTTTCCCTCTGGGCTGTTTTAAAAATACCAAACAGACATCAGGACCTGCAGTGCTTGGGTCATCGGTCAGGGGTGTGAAGACATTACAAAACAGGTTGAACTGCTCCAGGGCGATTAACTCACTGGTGTGATTATAGGCTGTTTCAGTGATTACACCACTTTGCAAATGAGGCTCTGCGCCAGTTAAATGTTTTTACACACACTTACATTTTTCATTACAACTCACATAAGCAGAATTAATGATTCGATCAGAAGTCGTATTGCTTGTGATAGTTTTGATTAAACTACATTTTGAACCCCTCAGAAATCAGGACCCCAAGGACAGGTTTTTGGAGAATTTCTGGTTTATGGAGAATCACTAGTAGATGGCAAGCACCTCTAACAAGCCTGAAAACTTCCATCAGGAGATAGGGATCCAGGAAGGGAAAAGTTGTGACTAAGTGTTTTTGGCTTGTTTTGGCAGTCTTACTTCTCTGTGACAATATTTTCCACAACATTGACTGCTACCCCTCCCCCAAGTAATATTGCTACTGAGCTTTTGTTAACATTGCTGTCAGTCACAATCAGAGGCTTGAAACATTCATGTCGACCCATCGCGACCCCTTATATCTGACAGCCGAATTGTCTCTGAATCCCTCGGATCCTCTTAACACCTTTGAAAGTGGTTAGTGACGGGCCCAGTGTCCTTCCTCAATGTGACCACAATGACAATGCTCTCAGATTCATGCATTTCCTAAACTATGAGTCTTTTCAAACTCTGATCATTGAGGGCTGTGTGTCTGATGGGTTTCCTTTCCTCTGACTCTTGCCCTGATAAAGGCTTAGCTTGAATAATTTGCAGTTGTGTTTTCACATACAGTCTGTACCATGAGCTTATACTAGTTGGTGGTGGTTTCCTATGTTTTCAGAATACAGTATGTTCACGAAGATGGTGGAAAAACCATGATTAATCTTCAAAGGCATGTTTACTGTGGTACACTGTGACATTCTTATGTGCCAGTTCAATAGAGCATGGTGAAAGTGCCTTAAAAAGATAGAAACCCATGAAAAACACAGGGTAGAAATCATGGCAAAATGCAAAAATCCCATGACAAATTCACCACTTGAAACTTTGTTAAGGGTGATCAGTACACAGTTGTAATAGTTCACTTAATTCAGCCAACTATTGGATTCAATTTAGCCATACCGCTGTAGGACAGACACGTGGTGGTACGGTGGTGTGGGTTATAGCACTCCTGCCTTGCAGCTTCTGACCCCTGTGGTCAGTTATGTCTTTGGGACCTGTTTGTTACATTTTGTCCTTGTGTTTTGGTGCTATAGTTTCCTCCTAAACAGTAGCAGACTTAGGCTTGATTGGGTAATCCAAAATTTCCCTTCCAGGTGTGTATGTGGGGGAATATGTAACTGAAATGTACACAGTGGGCCTAATGGCTGCCTCTTTTGTAAATGTTATATAGATACAGACATTCAACTGTAATCTACTGTAACATTTGACTGTAATTTTGCACAGGGAAGCACATGTTAAGTCAAGCTCAACAATGATTAAGCTAAAAGAATATTTATAATATTTGGCAGTGTTTTAACAAATGTAAACAACTGATACCATTTCTAATTATTTCTTGGTTGACAGGGTGTGGGAACCTCAGGGAAGAGGAAAGGACCTAGATGAAAAGAGGCCGCTCGGGTGGCAGCAGTCTAATGACAACAGCCACAGTAAGTTTTTCAAAGTGAATCTGTCACCTGAATTCCTCACGGCGAGCTCCTGTTTACCAGAAGCAGCCACTGACTGCTTTCCTTGCGGTTTTGCCACCAGCAGCTTCTGTGCGGATGACGTCACGCTGATTTAGTCATCACTCAGTGCACTCACAGCGGCAGTTTCCTGGTACAGAAGTGTCCTGGGGCGAGACGGACAAAGGAAGAAGACAGTCAGGTGCTGGTGCTGACAGACAGGTGAGGAGGAACATCAAAGCTACACCAGCACATAAGCACCAAATGGACGGACATAAAATCAGCCGTGGAACATTCTAAAAGGGTTCACTGACAAAGCAGTTCTTGTGGGTTCACAGGGTTTCATTCCCAGTTTACCGTCAGCTAGCAAGACCACAATTTTCATTAAAAAGAACGTTTTGTAAATGTTTTTATTGTCCTTGGTAACATATTCTCATAATTATTTCACAGTTGCATTAGAAATGTATCTTAACATCTTGATTTTGAATCACTAGTTATTAATCAGAGCTCCAGTCCCGAAACCACAGCTGGGGAACTAAAAACTGTGTATTCTCTCCTCTGGATCACTCACAGGTTTAGCTGCTGGCCATTTGGCATGAGTGCCATGGAGCCTTATGGGAGAATAAGTGACTGTTTGAAAAGTGATGCATCTTTGCACTGCAAGGTAAGTTCACAGATGCCCAGCAGGACCCTGGGGCCACACTTGGATAGCAAACCCAGGATACCCTAATTAAGCCCACCCAGTGCTATTCATATTTTACCAAGACTATGCTGCTTCTTGGAGATTTCTGGGCATGGTGGCCAAATAGAACATTCAAATAGATAAAGGATTGAATAATCCAAGAGGTGAACTAAACGGCTCCACTTGCACTCCATCAAAGCATTTATTGGCTGAGCCACTATGGAACTACAGTTTTAAAAATGTTTTAAAAATCATCTGCCATTAATTAATATTATATTGCCCTAGTTCACACTAACCATTTTTTTTCTGCAACCTATCAGACAGAATGAACAGCTGAATATTTAGCGAAGAACGGACTGCTCAGCTAAAATTAGAGCAATATATTATTAATTAAAAGAAGGCAGAAATGTTAAATTATGGGTATGTATAAAAAAATATCCATGGTACATTTACTTTATTACATATTACTTTAATGCATGACTGTGGTTTTTCCTAGTGGTTGTTATGAATCCAAAGCATCAATTTAGCAGAGGTCGAAGCCTGAATTTAGGTTAATGCATTTCAGAAGAAACTTTAAAATGCTATGTGTTGGGGATGACAGTGTTCATACAGTCAACTTACTGTGTCCCTTCGAATCTCCCAGCCCTCTTATTGAATAAATACTGTGAGTAATGATAAGTAAATCTCATCATCACCGCTATGTGCTCCCGATAGCTGTCGTCCATGTTGGATGGCTCATGTGGGAATCAATCAGTCAGAAAACTCTAAACCAGATTTACCAGAATTAATTATTTTATAAATAGTACTGTGAAGGGAAAATAAATTGTCCAAGAAAACATAAAGCTATTAATGAAAGAGAGAGACAGACTAAACAATCACGTTCTGATTCAGTGAGCCACACGCACTTCTGGCAATGTTTCATCTGAAAGTGCTCTGAGGCAATCACACCATTAATTGTACCTCTTTGTTGTGTGAAAATTGCCCTACTACCCCGTTTTAAAGAGCAGACCTGCTTTAACCTCTTCATCATCCTCTGTAAAGTAGGGGAATCAGTATTAGGCCTGGTGCAGAGGAGTTAGTAAGTACTGTAGCAGCCATAGAGATGTTATAAAAAGAATTAGCAACCATTTAGGGCAATTGAAAAATGAATTTCATGTAGTCAATTAAGTTACATGCAGATGAAAAATATAGTACATATTAAAAACAGGCTAGAAAGAAATGAATTTGAAAATGAGATTCGTGAAAGGATCAAGCTCAGGGAGGGGTAATCCTGGTTCTGGACAGATGGTGCTTGTTTGGGTTTTCATTCCAAATCACCTCATAACAGCTGCAATTAACTCAATATCAGTTTAAAGGAACCAATTGAACAATGTCTCACAACTCTTCAGGCACTGAAGAGACCTAGAAAACCTGTAGACAGACGATTAAGTAGACTAGGTGTTTCACAGTTCTTACCAAGGCAATGTTTCAATGGTATAAGGTGAAAATCAAAAGAATGTGGTCAAGATCATACAACAAGATCTATTTTAGAGCATTCTGTGCAGCACTGTAATCCGTAAAGTCACAGGATTGAACCACGACCTGAAAATCCAAGTACCAGTGGATCAATCTGATTAGAGATCATAGAGTATCTGGTGAGACTGAGAGGTGGTTTGACACAAGTGTTTCAAAACTTGAAAGGTACTGACAAAATCAACCCTGAATTTTACTATTTCTGAAGCACTGGTGAAATGAAGACCTGAGGCCACAAGTGGAATTTAAGTGGATGTGTGCTCTGGGCTGAAATCAGGTGTCATAGATGGCTAAAACAAGGTGCCCAAGTCAAATTCCTGAAGCATATCCCCCAAGAGCCTTCATGAAATGACTTAACGAGATCCTCAGATCAGTGAAGCCAGCTGCAAGCCATCATGCTAAGCTAAGAGCCACCAAATGAGCAAGACAGGCCATATATGACCTTTGGACCTCTTCTTTTGTTCTGATATTCTCTTCATGCTGTGCCTTACCTACTGTGTTTTTCAGGATAAAGTGATTGACTATGCTTTCTCTGTGGCTCATTCTGCTTAATGGTACTCATCCCAATGCTTTACTCTGCTTTCACTAGTTCATCTTGTTTTATTTGTTGATTACTTCACTTAACTACTATTTCCCTACTTTCACTTTACCTTATGTTCCTTAAACAGAATGTCCCTCTGCGGCACCCTCTTGAATTTCATCCCAATTGACACTGAAGTGACACTTCATCCCGATTGTGTCATTACGTCATAAAGCCAGCATTACTGATGGTTTTATTTGCTGAACTACTGAGAGCAATACATCAGAGGTACAAGAAGAGTCTGTTCTGATCAGGCAGCTGTATTTAAAAGCAGAAAAAAAACATGAGAGAGGCTTTAGACAAAAACAGAACAATCCTTTTTCTTCGTTTCGGTGTTCCACAGCAAATGAACCCAAAAAACTTGCCTAAGTGGTTATTGAAAAACCCATGCAAATCCCATAGCACAGCTTGATGAGATAGTTGGCTCCACAGCTATGTGTAAATTATTTTGTATCTGAATGATGCTTGCTCTGTTGAATGCAAGCTACGTGCTGTGGTCCGTGTTTACGTACTGAACTGTAAGTAGCTTTTGTTGTTGTCCCTCCTCCTTGTTGCACTTGCTGTGTGTGGACAGTGACACTGAATTCAGGTGTGGCTCATGTCTTCCAATAAACACACTTCACCTGTCGGAACCAATCAGGCAGCGCTCACTGGTACATATCTCACATACATAATGACCGCTCTGAGATTGTCAGAGACGCAGAGATGCCTCAGGTGCTGATTGACATTATCTTAGACAGACAGCCAGAAAGACACAGAGACACACACCTTCATGACTCATGTCACAACTCAGAGAGACATTGAGACAAATACATACCTCATGACACATGACACAGAGGAAGAGAAATATGGACAAGCAAAGTGAAAGGGAGGAAACAGAGATGGAAATACAGAAATAGAGTCATTCGGATATGAAGACAGATATATAGTGAGACAGGGTCACAGGGATGTAGATACAAGAGACAAAGTGACACAGACACACATATCCAATACACAGAACTACGGACACACCTGAAGAGACACAGGGACAGAGCCACTCAGAGAGATAGCAGCAGAGAGAGTTACTCATCCTTATCCTTTCCCAAGCTGCTTTCTATGATTTGTGTTTTCTTCAATTTTTAAATCTGTTTTTGTGCTTGAGAAGACGTTCCAATGAGCCAAGATAAACATGTGATCAATGTCAGATAAACATGGTGACGTCTTTAAAATAAAGCTCGCTGACCTGGAAACAAGTTTGTCTATAAAATGACAAACGTCTATCGTCATTAAATTTATCACTCCTGCCAAAACAGGATGAAATAGTTGGATCAGAAATGTTTATTATTCTAAAGCAGACCTATTTGCGGGGAAAAAAAAACAACAAAAAGATAATTAAGGAGTAGATGCCAAGAGTTTTGTGTATAATTCTTCTCAGGTTATATTGAAAATTAAAACCCAAAACAGGAATTAAGAAGGATAGGCAAGTAGAGGCATTCTGGAGCCAGACAAGTAGGTGTGTCCTAGTAGCTTCTGTAGAGGTCCTCATTCTCCCTGTGCAGGTGTAGGAGCTGTTGCCGGAAAGCCAGGTCTTAAATCACTGAAGATTCGATGACATGATTGATTAAAAAAAGCAGTTAAATTAAGGGATCATCTAGAGCCACTAATGAGGAGATACAGTGCACTACAACCAAAAGCAAAGGGTGACATGGGCTGCCACTCCAGGAGAGTTTCTGAAGAGTCGAAAGGGTGTGAATAGAAGAGGGGAACGGCACCGGAACGGGCGAGGCTGTGATGAGAGAGGAGGATGCAGGAGGAAGAGGAGCAGCCCCTTTGAAAGGCTCTGACAGGCCTCTCCATCACAGAGCGAGGACAGGGGTTACACAAACACTCACACAACAGCCACCTGCCAGCCTGTGTAGACTCCTTGCCCACCCCACACCGGTTAGCCACTGGCCTCATCAGCACACCCTTCCTTTCAACACTCGTCCACCGGTGATAGATGGAGCATCATCTCCCTCCAGTCCCCTCCCCCCACCTCCGGGGCACCTGGGTCAGGGTTCAAACTCATCGCACTTTTGGCTTGTTATTGTCGTCGTGTTTAGAAAGAAAACAATGGCCTCCAGGGGAAAAATAAACAACAGAAACTTCCACAGCTGTGGACAGAGGAAGATGGAGAATGCAAGAGGGAGGGGGGAAGACTAAAAGAGAGGAGGTGGGAGAGATGGAGAGAGAGAAAGCAAACTGCAAAATCAGAGATGCAATTGTAGAAGTTTTTGGGAGAGCAAAAAGCAACCGTTGAAGCACCACAACTGTCATCTTACTTTCAATCTTTTGGAGGGACATGTCACTCCCCTCACCATACTGCATACTACATACAGCACAGGGCATGAGGAAGTGCATAGTGATTTGAAAAGAGTAGTGAGTTGCGAATGCGTAGTGAGACTTTGAAAGGAGCCTTCTCTTTTCAGTGCAGAAACAGTGCGGGGATGTGAACTACAGAGAGAAAAAAATACAGGTGTGTCATTTGCAACATGTGGGGAAGAAGACATGTTTGGGCCTGCTGCCTGCACTTTAGAAACTGTGTAATTATCTGGCTGTGGCAGTCTGTAGACACCTGGAGATATTTCAACCAGCTGGTGCTGGGTAGGTTGCTTGGCAGAGGCGTGAAAATGAGGTAGGAGCTAATTACATGGCAGGAGGCGCAGGATGTACCAGCCGGTACTCTCGGCACAAAACTCCTTTCCACTCCTGGTACAGAAAAACATAAGAAGGCAGCGGGTGTCTGGGTGTGTAATGGGAGTGGATCTGTCTGCACAGATCTGAGAAGACAGGCCTGCTCCTCTCTTTGTCTGTTGGCATGATTCGGTATGGTCACAATAATACACAGCAGTGATTTCATTCCCATTACAGCTGGACTTCTTTATCAATGAGAGGGAGGCAGAGTGGAACCAGAGTTGGTTTTGGTATCCTTCCCACAGTCCACTAGAAGCAGGGGGTGTGAATTTCACAGAGTGAGGCTGCCAGGAATGAAGTGACAGTTTTATGATTCCCAAATAACACTTAGGTAAGAGCATACATAGCTTGTATTAAGTCTAAAAGACCAAAGATTAAAGGAATCAAATCAGTGTATTTCAAATTGAGTATATTGGATACAATATATAAGAAGATTGTAATCTAAGCAAAATATCCAGTGGGCTTAAGAACTAGAGATGCCTCAATGATATATCAGTATTTCTTTTGTTTGACCATTTACAGTATTCTGAGCCTTTCTGAGTTTCCTTCTGTGTCTGTTATCCTATACGTTATGCAGTATACTCAGTATAGCTCAGTATATGGCACATAATCACAGACACAGAAAGACACTCAGAATAGCTCAGTACCTGATCCAGTCAGGAGACACCCCTGAGACAGAGAAATAAAACCTATTCTCTCACTCAGTGCTCCAAAATGTCTAAAGAATGGGATTACGAGACAGAGCAGGATGTAACTGTTTAAGTTTTTCCAAATGGATTTAAATTAAAAGTTTCTGTTTAACGTGCTCAAAGCCACTGAGTATTATTTAAACTTCATGGCATCTAGCCAGTTTCTGCATTATCGATAGCGGACAAGTGCACTTAATAAAAACAAAAGTGTCTTTTCAATGATTGGAATAAAAGAGCCACAGAATCTACTAGGGATGATTTTTTTTGTTGCTGGAATGAATGCGTACCAATTTAGTTATGAGCCACAGCAGTATTGACACACATATAGATCAGACTCTGAACTTGAATAAGATCAAATTTCAAGTTCAGCACAACTTTGCTTCTTAATTGCCTAAAGAAACAGTTTCATGCACACTAGCACAGAGTGCGCAGCTGTCTTACTCAGATTTCCAGGAGACACTTTCGAGTGATTATCCGTCGCTGCTGGCAGGCTGCAGAGATTCCTGCCGTCTTTTACATTTTATTTTGGATGCTCACACTCAGTCAAAGCAATCTTAGTCACTACACCAAGAACGTTTTGTTTTGCAATAGTTTCCCAGATGTGAAAACAACAGAGCAAATGTGCTTTGACTACAAATGGCTGTGCTGAGTGTTCACGCATAGCGCCTGCTTTCTCTGTGGACTGAAAACACACAATATGGTAGCAGGGGTCATCCTGTACTTAACACAGTTTGAATACCTTCCTTTCTGTCATCTGTGCTTCCTATTTGTTTAAAAACCTGTTTAGCTCAAACTCATGGAAAAAAAATTGCAGGGAAACTGAAAGGGTTCTTCCCTTGCAGATTAAGAAGACTGTATGACCTTGAGACACGGTGCTTTTAAAATGGAAGCTGATGTGTGAAATACAGTATGTGTTTCAACACAATCTAGTTTCCTCCCCTAATCCTCACCAACCACCAATCTGAGCATGTGAACGTCTGACTGGGATTGGTCACTTCTGGGGAAAAAACTTTGTAGACGGGGTTAATCTAGTTGTGTGTGGAGGTTGACAGTCAATCCATAATGTGTGTAAGAATTAAAAACAAGGAAACAAAGAAATAATGAGAATCTCAGTTCTCACTTTTGTTTTGTGGTTAACTCCTTATCAAAACATTGTATTTTAGTAACAGTACTGCTATGTGATAAAGCACTAATGCCAGACTGAAGCTTAAAGAAAGGTCAATGGATTTGAGTTTAGAAGAAGCTTGGGAAACCCACACTACTAATATCATCTGCCACTACTAATAACTTCTACACTATTACTACTACTGCTATTATCTACCGCCGTTGCTATTATCTAGTGCCACTACTACTATTCAGTGCACCACTTCTACTACTATCTACCAAAACTACCATTATCTACTACCACTACTATTATCTATCATAACTGCAATTATCTACCACTACTACTGTTATCTACCATTACTGCTGTTATCTACAGCTACTGTTATTATCTACCATTATTACTAGTATCTACCACAACTACAGTTATCAAACAAAACTGAAATTACAGTATCTACCAGTACTTCTATCCTCTATTACTATCATCTACCATTTCTGCCATTACTGCCTGTGGCTGGAAGGTTGCTGGTTTAAATCCCACAGCCGGCAGAGGAATCCTTCTCCATTGGGCTCCTGAGCAAGGCCCTTAACCCCAACTACTCCAGGGGTGCTGTATAATGGCTGACCCTGCGCTCTGACCCCAAGCTTCTCTCTGTGTGTCTCATGGGGAGCAAGCTAGGTATGTGAAAAAGACAAATTCCTAATGCAAGAAATTGTATATGGCTAATAAAGTAATCTTATCTTATTAATTGTACTACCTACCACTACTGTTATCACTACTAGTATGTACCCCTGTGTACCACTATTTCTATTATCTGCTATTGCTATTAGTATTACCACTATTATCTACTACTACCCTATACTACTATAATCTACCACTATTCGTGTTACTACCACTACTGTTATCACTACTACTGTCATTCTACTATCTCAAAGTGTACTTAGAATCCAAAGCCTAGGGATAATCTGGAAGATGTTTGACTGAGTGTGTTTAAAGGTTCAGCACAACACAATACACAACACATTAAGGTACACTTACACTGCAATATACTGCAGCATTGCACAGCACAGTCAGACACACCACAGTTCACCAAAGCACAGTTTAACAACACAGTGCATCACACAAAATCCTAACAGAGTGCAGTGAACACGGAATAGCTCAGCTTTATTTAAGGTGTAGGAGCTTGACAGAAAAAAAAAACATTCAAGGATCTCTCTCTCTCATTTCAGTTAATATGAAGAAAAAGCACTTTGCTCTAGTCAAGCTCAGCAAATTCCACAACAATATATTCCCATCGATTCCCCCAGTGAGTTTTATTTTCCAATCTTTTATTGCGCTGCCTGGGTTCCCACAGACGGCAAATTAAAAATGAAACCCTCAAAAATGCACGACAGCCCAGCTGCAGGGAGAGAGAGGATTGTTATTGGGGTAAATTAAAAGCCTGATTTAAGAATTAATCATGTTGTATTTGTGGTTGGGGGAGTTTACACTGGTCAGTTTTAAGCATCTTCTGTTTCCATGAAGTCAGTCTCTCCACAAAAATAGTAAACCTTACCATAATAAATGCTTACCATTTCTGTGCAGCTATAAAATATGTCAAGGTATTTTGTTAGCTGAATATTTTAGAAATGGAAAGTGTGATATGGTGGCACAGTAGTTAACATTGCTGCCTCACAGCACTGGAACCCTGGGTTCAGTTCTAGACATGAGTGCTCTCTGCATCAAGTTTGTATGTTTTTTCTCCTACAGTCCAAAAACATACTGGGAGGGTAATGTTTCTGGTTTCTGGTAAAATTGGCCCTAGGTGTGTGAGTGTGTGCATGTGCCCTGTGATGAACTGATGTCCTGTTCAGGGTGTACTGTACCTTGCCTTGTGCCCATTACGTGCTGAGATAGGCTTTGGCTGCCCCGTGAAACTGAATTGGAAGAAGTGCTCAGGAAATGAACGGATGGATGAAAGTGTGGTATTGCCACAGTAAAGCATGGTGAAAGCAAAATAAAATGAATTTAAGATGAGGAGAAAAAAAACAATCTTCTGTAATTACATGACTGGCGTTCCCTGAGGAAAAGTGGGCTCTCAGTTTGGCAGGAAGCAGCCCCTCCCTTTTGACTGACCAGGTGTTCTGTGGTTTTGCTTTTCCTGAGATCATTCATTCCTGAGTAACAGAGGGAGTCAGCACTAAGTCTGCAGACAGCCCCCTGCTGGGGACTTGATAATCAGCAAGCTCTGACTCCTACTGCCTTGCACTCCTGAGCCAAGCATAACAAGATCGCCACTGAGCCCTCTGTCCAGACAGGCTGACCGGGGGGAGTATCATTTCATTAATTGTGATCAGGCTTCTACATGAATGCAGCACTGCACAACAATGCCAAGTTTGATTGCCTTTTCTGCTCAAACCCAGAGAATAGGAAGCAGTCTCTGCACAGATAAGAGCATATCTCCTGTTACAGACAATGGAGGTAAACCTAAGGAAGAGGCTTTAAGGAAAAGAGATTTCTACAAAGAACCCCGTTAGTGTGGGCTAGTGGCTAAGGTTTGTAAGTTTTGACCTTTTGGTGAAGGATTTAAAAACTGGATTGGACACTGCTGTTGTAGTTTGAGTTTGGAACTTCATTCAGATTGCTCCATTTGAGTGCCTTACAATATACAGTAAATGAATACTTTCCAGCTTGTCTTTGTATTCCTGGTTAACTACAAATTTAGAATTTGTATTGTAGAGTAAATAAATTACAGAGACTTTACCTGGTTATGGTTATTAATGCTATAAGATAATTAAGACAGTGGAACTAAAAAAAAAGCAACTCCGGCACAGAAAAGATGTCCGCCTTTCATGAAAGATAACTGGAACACTTGAAGTGAGGGATTGTATTCTATTTTCTAGAAAAAGCAGTTTCTCTCTCAAAGATTATAACAATACTTTGACAAAGGACAATGATTCTAGTATTTGAGGATAAGGCCTGGGTCATATACTATGGAAAAAGAACAGTGATTTACTGACAGGGCTGCCTAAATTATATTGTGGACATAGTAAACACAGCTTCCCAATCACGATTCATTTCCAGATTGACAAGATAGTACTGATGAAGAAATCATTAGGTGAACAGAACATATCAAACAAATGAGCTATGGATGGTCAGATATATGTTCTGCACACTATGAGTCAGTCTTTAACCTGGTTTCACGTGTTTGCAGGTGTGCGAGTGACATAGCAGTCAGAAAAGGGAAAGGCACTACTTTAAAGCCACTCTGCTTTTCCAGTGACTCTGCTATCCTATTAGGAAAAGCCCCCAGGTTCTGCAGAAGCTGAATCATTCCTACCTGTCATTCTCTGCCTCTGTCTACCTGTCATGTAGCTTCTGAGTGGCAGGAGTCCTAGAAGAATGTGACAATGCCTGTGCCATGAGCCCCTGGCCATTTGTTTGTCTGGGCCCCCACATGCCTGTATCTGTCCTGTGCGACGTGGGGGAATGGAATGACATGAGCTCCACAGTAATAAAATAAAAATTAAACTGCATTAAAAAGTTGCATGGAAAATTTGCGTTTTTTACAGTATGTCTTCTCCTGTACACTGTATTTCCCCTGGATTCACAGCAACCTTGATCAGTTATTATCAAATTGCCTTTTCCCTCTCACTGTGCTCACCCCTGTCCTGTCTGTGCTGTAACAAGCAGAGACGGTTTCATTGCCACCAGCTGCTTTAAAGTTACCTGTCCTGCTACAGGTTATCACTTAATGTGGGGCAGGAGGTCAGTGGATTGGAATCTGATATTGAGATTAGACAGGAAACCTCTAAAATATTAAAAGTCAGTGAGCAAAGAGACAATTGAAGAAATGCTGAAAATACATCCAGTTAGCACAAAATATCTCTGCATCAAATGCTGACTTGATATATCACTTTTTCTGTGGTACATAAATTAAATGCAAAGAAAGACCATGTTTTTTATTTATAACAGCTCGACTTCAAAGACTTTGAAGAAGGTAGAGTATGAATCACTTATTTGCCAGAACCTTCAGCACTCAAAGATAATTAAATAAAGCAATATGATAATTAGTGCAAGGATTTTTATTTGGTTAAATGCATCTTTGTGCCAACAGTGCATTTTTGTTGAATTGCAATGAAATCCTTTAAAAGCATTTCTGCATCCTTTAACACAAACCTTTAACATCATTTCTGTACAATCAAAAATGATTTCAATTCCAAAAATCTCAGAAACAATTTATGTACAAGAGTTTTTACAGACCAACATCTCATCTAAGTCATCTACAGTATTTCTAAGCTTCATCTTGTCACTCTGACAAAGGGAAAGGATATGGTATTATTGAGAAGATGGAAAGAAAACTTGCTCAGCACATATTGCAGGCACTAAATGTATTCATACCATCAACAATAGTAACTAAATGAATTGGAATGAAAATCCAGGTGCACATTCAGAAGCTTTTTGATAAATCAATAGCTGACAAATTGTGTGTCTTTCAATATTTTAACTATAAATACATTTGCCAAAAACAGTTATATTTTAAAGTGTACATTTCTAAATGCATGACGTTCACGCTTATTCTTATCCTAACAATCAGTACTGTATATTGTGATCCGCGCTTTAGTTTCTATAACCCCAAGGATATATTGTACATTGTACATATATTGTGGCTTGAACAGATCCTTTACCATGCAATAGTCAAGGAACAGTAATTCTTATGCTTTAAACCCTTTTGGGCATAACATTTGATGCAGTTTTTTATTGTTGTTTTTTTACTGCAAAGTCCGTTTGCAACCACACGTCAGCTTCATGATGGATGGACCTGGTTTTTAACTAAAATGTCCTGACAAAGTTTGTTATTCAATTGCTTCTCAATTCTAACTAGGGCTGTGTTATCAGTGGAAATAAAACAGTCCTAAAGTGATTGAGAAGGAATAAGAAGAGATCACATTGTTTTTCAACAACACTTCTACTTTTCTGTGTTCATCACACTTATGGCAAAAATGTTCAAAATGTGTGTTTTATCAACATTCATGTGACTTCATTTGACTTGGGAGTCAATCTTTTGGCTGTTTGTCAAATGTGTGTGTTTTGTTTTTATGTTACCATAGAGCTGTACCACAGACCCCACTTTTATGAGGTCAACCTGGAGACACAATGCCTGATGACGTAGAGTTTTTGAAGGTTCCTAGTTGTTGCCCTTGAGTGTGAGTTATCCTCTCAAACCTCTTTGCTGACCACACATTTGTGAAAAAAACTACATTATGCTCTCTGTATAGCAGAGCTGTAATCAGTGTTACTTCATTAATGACTTATTCTGCATTAACAGCTGTTATACATGTAGAAAGTGTGATTTGTTCCCATTAAAATTAAGTGCTACCCATTTCTTTAAAAAGCTAAGCTCCAAAGATTCCAAGTGAGTCAACTAGTAAATGCATGATTTTCTAGTCCAAGTGGAGTCCTGCTATGCGTATATTACTGTTAAGACGTTAAAAGGCACTATATAAAATGATGTTCATTATTACTAGCTCAGTGAGACTGGAATTCCTCAAGTGGTTTCTTGTCTCCGTGAGACCATAAGTATGTGGAGATAGCTCTACGGTACAGTATTCTGCATCCGACAGCATTTCTGTGACAACTGCAGGCACAAATGCACCTTACTTTCAACACTGATAGCAGATAACCTAAGTGTTTCACATTTTTAGTGGTCTCATCTTTCAGACCCTCTCTGAGATCCTTGTTCTTTCATGGTGTTCCTCTCTTTAGGAAAACTGCATGGTCTTCTTCCTTTTAGGATGTTTTTCACACAAGTCACTAGATCTCCTCACTAACTCTTCACTCAGTCTTCATTAATCACCAGGCACTAGGTTATTCAGCTCAATTAACTCTATTGCCCAGGTCTTAAGTTTATCTTCACTAGTCAGTATTCTGTTTTATAAAACCAGGCAATGGAGAATTCATTCACACTTTTCTCCTTTTCATCAGATTGCAAAGTAACTTAATCACTTCTCAATTTTTCACGGAGCACCAGATTTTCTCTACCAACTATTTACTATCTTGGCTGATTCTGTTTAGCAAGGAACACCTCTGTACAATCAACGCTCGAGGCCCTGGCACAGCAGTAGCCAGTTTCCTCTTTCACACTGAAACCACCTGTCTATATGCTGATGTTAAAGCTCCGGGAATACTCAGTACACCTCCTGTGCCATGTACAGTCCTGTCAGTCATAGGGAGAAGGTACACTATCTTGTCAAGTGATGCTAATCTCTTCCTAGTGCCAATGACACTAGTCAATACTGAAGCAACTAGCCAACTCTGTTTGCTTAGCATTTCAACCCCATTGAACTACCACACTGCCTGCCTGTCCAGCACTGTGATGCCCCTCAGTACAACCAAAGTTGTATTTTCTCAAGCAATCCCTAGATCACTGAATTCCACAAGCCTGTAAACCAGCACCACCTGTCACTAATGGGAACTCCCCTGTGGAGCTTTCACTCTTCCTTCTTCATGTCTGTAGCCTAGACACCAACTGAAACACTTCTCCTCCCATCTGATTTTATAAGCCTCTTAATTATCCCAGAGGCATTACTTACTCCATGCAGAGCCTATCCTGACCACTTTTTTTCTATCACATGGACCTTCAACCCCTCTGAGTGCCAATTACTCATTCAGAACAACTGAGCCTCTTTTTGCAGCTTTTGTTTCATTTAACAGGTGGTTTTCTCACAAAGCCACCTCTCACTACTTTACAATGTCACAAACTAACATCTCTGACATATGGGCATGTCAGAGAAGAGCAATTACATATTCTAATTCTCTGCACATGGTTAGCAGCAGGAAGCTGACACATAACATATGACCTCTGCAGAGTATGGTCTGCAGGACGTGCTGACTGGAGGTGCACTGGAGTACAGGAGCTCCATCATCCAAGAGTCACAAACAGGCGTGACATGGACATGGCCTAGAGACTTGTAGACTACATGCTAGTTTAAAAAGATTTCCAAATATTCTCCCAATTTTAATGAAACTCCATTGTAGTTGAAGATGTTTCCGTAATAGAAACCCTTCCTGAAACAGAAGACAATACTTATGTGGAAAGTAAAAGTAATACAGACTGTCATGTTTTTCCAACAGTACACAACTCTGGCCAAAAACACATCCTGTCTTTGCCTGTCAGTGACAATGAGAAACATCTCTGCATGTTTCTCAAAAGAAACCAAATCATGGAACTCATTTACTTGCTGGACATGAATCAGGTGTTTTGATTATGCTAAAAGAGGCTTCATCCTATTCATTTCCTAAGCACATGAAATGTTGCCATTGTTTGCATGTAATAAAACCTACTGGCAGTTGCACTCATTTGTGAATGATACTGTGCAACTATGAGTTTAATAATCTCATACATGGGACTGAACACAAAAGATGTCTTTACCTACAATTTCCTCTTTCCCTGAGATACTATATAAAGTAGATGAACAGGATCCTTGGATCACTAAACTACAAGAAACCAAACAAACACAGTGAGCTGGATGGTTTCCTTTCATTGGTGAGCTTCCTTATGTTCTAGTATTTGTAATTATTTAATATGATTGGACAGTATTCTACCTGACAGCACTTGCTGTGGTATTCATGTATTCATTTACAGGTTTACAAATAGCAGTGATCTCAGCCTGCAAATTACAAGGACAAATTCCAAGTCTATGATTGTCAGAAGGTGCCAAGAACCAGTCATTGGTACTGAAACTTGTATGTTGGTGTTAAGAAGATGTAAAGGAATGGAATCTCATTTTATGATTAACTGAAATTCGTGCTTCCCATTTGAAGTGATGCCTGAAAGTCTAAACTGTGTTTCTGGGGGAATAATTAAAATTCCCTTTACACTGCCCTCTGCTGCTGGCAGTTTGTTCTTGCTGTCCACTAATCTTTGATTTTTGATTTAAGATTTCTTGACTCTGTTTCCTCTTGTGGAAAAAGAGGAACAAGTACACAGTCGAATATATTTGTAGTTCCAAGCTCCAAGATCTATTATATAAACACATGTATTAAAATACTTGATCAGAAAATCCTTTACCTAGAAATTGATTTCATTGGAACTGTATGGCTATCTAAGACTATGAAATACAAATGTTTTGCGGGTAGTTGAACACCTTTTCTATATTTTCTAGTTATTGTTCTGGGTGATCACTCGTTTTGACATGGCAATGCTCTGTATTAGTTTCCCAAATCAACACTGGGCTGTTGATCATTGTCATCACACTAAACAGGGTGATTTGCATCTGGTTTTCCTCTCCACGTCTCCTCTGCAAACATGTTATTTATAGACCTGGCAATGCTCTCAGAAGTACTCCTTTACAAAGCTTCCTCTTCCTTGCAGCTCTGCAGTGTGTCACATCAGCAGGGGCTGTGGCTGATGGCTCATCAGTCACTCAGGTTAGTCTGTAATCCCTCCATCAGTCAGGCTATATTGATTCAGGACAGTCCTGGCAAGCAGAAGGCAAATACCTTGGAGTGTCACACCCAGCTTTCACCACTCACAGGCCCACAGTCCTCTTCAGCCAGTAATGACTGAACACATTCCAGGGAATGTTTGGAAATTCCCAAAGGCATCCAACAGAGTGAGGAAGGATCAATCATATATTGAGACATTTGTGGGTAAACAGTGAACATCAGAGGAATACTGACCTCGAAGACCTGAAGCAGTTTTAATTCTGATTTAACAAAACGGAGGTCCCAGGTCCTTGTGACCCCTGTGTCAGCTGTTTTTTTTTGTTGAAGCTAAACTCTCCATTACTTAGTCAAACCCACCCCCAATTTAACTATAAATTTATTAATTACACTTTTTAAAAATGTTTTCAGTTCAGATGTGAGATTCAGTTTTGGACATATCAATCCATGAGTAGCTTGAAAACTGAACAATTCTAGAGCAGAAAACAATCAAAACACCCTAATTAATTGAATCACTAGTTTAATCATGGCTTCATCTGAAGTCCAGCTTGATTGAGAGACAGAGGATACAGGGGTCATCAAGCTAAAGATTTAAAAGCCAATAGAACTGATGACACTTTGCTCCAACTGTTTTAGACATTTGATGTGATGTGATTTTAGTGTTTAATAAAATTTGTTAATTCTGTGTCTATTCTTTGTACTACACAGAGCAGTTCTACAAAAACATACTATACATACTAATCTATAATTCTGTGTATTTCCAGTAGCATACTATAGATGGACACGTGCAATCCTTGAGGATTGTAAGGGCTCCTGATTTTATTTCCTGATCATTATCAATTAATAGAGCTAATTAGTTAAGTCCATGAAGTAAAATTACCTTTTCTAAAGTCTTAATTAATTCATAATTAAAATGCAGCCGTTAAACCTCAGGACTCAAGAATGTGAGGACTCAAGTTACCCATCCCTGACCTAGACCTCATCATTTATATGCATACATGAAACATATCTATACAGGTATAACAATATGTTAATCATAAAAGTTAAATTGCAAATCTGTAAACAAGGCATGTTTTCAGTGCAGCCCAGCTCTCAATTACTGAACGGAACCAATTATTGCTTAATTTGTAAATACTGATGTGATCTTCAGTCCATGGCTGGACGTTTGTGTAAACCCCGCACTTTAGGACAAGGCTGGAAATCTTTGCTGGGTGTAGAAACCAATACAGTGCTTCTGTTTCTATGAGGTGCCATACAGAGCAAAAAGAACAGAGACTTGTCTTTAACATTTGTTTCTTTAAGTTACTGGCATTCAGCAATCAACCCCCCTTGCCCCCCTCCCTCCTCCGCCCACCGTTTCCCTTCACTAATGGATGGAGATTCTGATTCCCAGCCCACTCGGGGAAACAATAAATAACACCGCTCGGGAATGAATTACATCCTGGACTGTGTCTTTCTCTGTGCTGATTTCTTTTTCGCACAGTAATCGGATCTTTGAAATTGCTATTTGCCTCTCGCATGCCGCTGTGCCCTCCTGTATCAATGGAAGCAATGCCCCCCAGCCCTGCCGCCCTGCCTGCAATGATCAGAGGACACACAGTGGCCCTCCCTCACATGGGATGGGAAAGTGCACCTTTCCCATCTTTCCCAACAGCAGCCGTGCACCAGGAGCAGAGCCTGTGCCACACTGAGGACAGACAAGCCCGGAGAGATTAAACAGACCTGACACAACAACAGGCCAGTTTACTCTTTCCCCCATTGTAATTGTTTTGCTTGGATGCTGGAAGTGCTGACAAATCACAGGAGAAAAAGACTGGAAAAGAAAATGGCAATCTCCTGGGGCCTTCGCTTCGGCAACCTGTTTTTGTATATAAAGTTAATAACAAAAGCAAGAAATTCTTTGTTTATTCTGTCTTTGTCCTTCATAGAATTTCGCTTAAATTTAGAAAGGTATAAGAAAATAAAATGTAATGTGAGTCAAGAGCATAAAGTATACTGTATATACAGGACCATGCAGACACAGAAAAGTCTTCTCTCAGTTTATGTTTTTAAAGCCAAGAAGAGCATATAAGACTGAGAACAGAAGGTAATTCTTTACATTGTCAGAATGTCAGAACCCTATTGTTAAAGCCAATTCTCTTTCTTTCATCAAAAATGTCTGAAAGAGGTCACTTAACCTGTCACAGGCTGGCCAGAAAATGTGTTTGAAAAAGCACTCACTGGGGAGCTTGGAGTGGCACTAGTCTTTTGTGTCAACCTAGTGGCTAAAACTTTCAGGAACATGAGGATGAACCTTTTTATCCCAAACCACCAAACTAATCACTGCCACACATGGTAGATCAATTAATTACTTTCCATTCTATACTGAACAATTCAGGCTGTTTCACATACATACAAAACATTCATTCAGAGAAAAACAAACAAAATGTGTTTCAGTGCTTTTTAGTATTTGTGAATACATTGGTTTTTGGCAATATATTTTACACTTTACTTTTAAAACTTTAATTAAAAGGCATATTTAATTATGTCACTGGGTAAGTGTAATTATTTACAGTCTTTGGTACCAATTCTTCTAATTACACATCTGAGATTGATGGGCCTCCTCTCATTTGTAGCATTTTTTGTGTTCTTATGACAGTCATACTGTGGTTAAATGAGTCTGTACAGGGTGTATTCTGCCCATTACGAGCCTAATTGCTTTACTGAAGCTTATGAAGACCAATAAATTAAATATGTGTTTGTGGGATGTGGGAATGAAGTCCTGCAGGAGAGGAGGAGAGGAGGGTCAGTCTGTGTGTAATGGCCTCTACATGTGTGCTCTGAGCTGTCAAGCCAGTTTCGGTGAATTAGCACATTATTACAGAGCGTCTCCTGCCACGTGGATGTCACAGCAGTTTAGAGGTTGCGACCAGGTGTTCTCCCTTCTGCCTGCTGCATTCCCAGATGTGCCAGTAACAGGGATCTGCCATGCAGGCAAACGGTGATGCACCATGACCCAAAGCGTTAACACCTCTTCACCACAACTGGAACAGCTGGGCAGCATAGTAGCAGTTCATAAAAGCATGGTTTCAACAGCAGGGGCAGCACACAGCATTAAACCACCTAAATCATAGATATAGAGATAGATGTAGATAAACTGTAGATGCATTTTGCTCATTGTTAATTTTTTTTTAATTTAATTGATTATAATGCTTTTTGTATATATTTTGTATTCATGGGTATTTTCTTAAATGTAATGTTAATTGTTCATATGCAATGTATTAATTGTAATATAATTTAATACATAGTAATTTAATTTGTCTCATAATTGGAATTTCTCCTCTCTTTTTCCCTGTGCAGACCAAAAGTTAATTGAATGATTAATTACTTACCTAATTTAGTACTATTTAATACCCCTGTGCAACCAGCTTAACAGCTGGCCATGCCTGGGTCAGGGCAGGTGAACAGAAGCTGTACTATGAAGTAGTGGTTTTAAAAAACAAATGTCAGAAAGATGCTCTATCTGCCTTCTCTGTCCTTTGCTATGTTCTGGCTTTCTTTGTTTTTCTTGCACCTATTAATTTTATATTTTTTTAACTTTGAGAGTAGCAATAGGCCACGTGAAAGTGTTTTAATATAATCCTACCATGAGTTCTGCTGCAAAGACGACACAAATAAAAGAGGACAAAAGAATTAACAAGCTCGATCAGTGTTTCTAATGATGGTGAAATTTTTAAATATTAAGTGCAGATCCATACAGAAAACCAAATAAGATAATATCTGATATAATAATATCTATTATCATTCAGCTCTTTTTAATTTAAATTTATTAATATTGTTGTTAGTCTCTGGTCATTACCATGAAGAAATGTCTTAATAACACTGATGGAACACACATTGCAGTCATGATCTTATTATTCACTATGTAATTATTTTTCATGCTCTTGCTTTGCCTTTTAAGTCACTGACAAAAAACCTAGAAGGACTCATGTATTTCCTTCAGTATAAAGTAACAGACAGAGAGCCTTTGTTACACTATCAGACAAGGGATTTCAGAATCATGGTTGTTAACAGAGTTAATGTCAGGCAGGTCGCCCCATTCAGACTCAAATAAGACACAACTGCACTGAAGCAGGGAATGATAGGCAAGGGAGTATCTGTTTACTGATGTGAGACGGGTTCGTTAATTGAGGGATAACTGATGCTCGAGGGTGTTAATTAGGTGAAACACGTGGAGACAGGAGGAAGTTGCTTAATCTGTCCTCTGTGTGAGGCAGGGAGACACACAGATGCACTGCATGGTTGTAATGCTGAAGGACTAACTAGCTGAATGACTGACACTAACTCACTCACAGCAAGGCTCTGTGTTGTCACTGTCTGAGGGTTTACCTGTTGTCCATGTAGCATGCTGCTCTGTGTATTTCTAACATTCCTTTAATGCTTCTTTTCATAGGTAACATCCTGACAATCCTGTGTTTAGAATAACCAACCTTCTTAAGGGTTTATGAAGGGCTGGCCATTGCATCATGGGTCTTATGCTTCTGCTGTGTTACTTGTTCAGGGAAGTGGGCAATAATTTTCAAGTTCTTGTGTTATTTTAATCACTGTAGAGCAGGGGTTTCCAAACATTGCCTTGAAGGACCAGAGTGTCTACAGGATTTTATCTGGCCTCTTAATCACTTCGATTAACTCATTATTAATGGAACCAATTTGCCAAATTCTCCCAGCTGTTCGGGTGCTACTTTAAGAACATGGTGAATGAAGAGATGACATTTTTACTATAGAAAAGTCATCCTTCTTTGGCCAATGCAAATTTAACAGCTGCTGGAATTTACTGGGAATTACAAGGTTATTGTTTTTGGAAACACAGTACTTGCTCTATAACTTAGTTGGTAATGGAGCTCATAACACAAGTTCAAGCTACAGTATACTGTTGCCAGACACCTGCTCCCATCCATCCATTTTCTAACTGCTTTATCTAATACAGGGTGGCTGGATAGCCTGAGCTTACTCCAGCAAGCAACAGGCAGAAAGGGGGTACACCCTGGATGGGGCAGCAGTCTGTCACACGCCCACAAAGACACTAACACACACACAAATACCAATTTCTCCATAAGCCAATTAACCTACCAGTATGTCTTTGAACCGGGAGTGGAAACTGGAGCACCTGGAGGAAACCCTAGTAAAAGTGATGAGAACATACACATTTCATGTGGATAACACCCCAGGAATTGAAATCAGGGGTGTTATCAGCACTGAGAGGCAGCAATGTTAATCACTGTGCCACTTCAGAATATGTGGTTTCCAGCATCCAGTGTCCAGAAACCTTCCACCAAGTCCCTCATCACTGCCCCTGCAGCAGCCCCCCAGTTCATCCTACTAAGAGGTTCAGATCACTCCATCCTCGTAACAGAAGATATGATAAATGATAAAACCGTTTTTTTTTACTTTCCTAATGTCATACATCTCAAAGAATCATTGCAGTGAGCTGGCTGCCCCCTGGCAGGATCACAGCCAGCCTCAGACTGTCTGGTGCTGTGCCATCAAAATCAACTTAAACACAAATCCAAGAGGATGGACCACGGGACCTGGGATAATGAGATAAATTAAAAAAAAGACAAAGGCCAGAAAAGAGGAGCCAGCAAAGCAGAGGGAGACAAATCCTGGTGTGATTTACTGTATGTTTGATGCGCTCAAGGAATTTTATTTTTTTAAATGCTTACAAAACAAATTTAGGAAATCTGTATAAGCTGGTGGCAGCAGAATAAATCGGCCCCCTCTCCACACGCATGTAAATCTGAGCCGTGATGTGCCTAACAGGGAACTGTACAAAAACAGGCACATAAAGAAGACTTCCTGCTCAGCATGAGGCCTCCTCTGTGCCTCTCTGATCTTCAGCTGGTATTTTAATAGAAAGCATCATGTTCATATTGCATTGGCGAAACACAGGGCACACCAGGTCAGGCACAGGACTTAATGAACCCTGGTGTGTGTGCCGTGCTGAGCACATTAGTCTCACTGCTGATCCCATTGCAAACACTGACACTCCTGTTTTAGTGCATTAGTGGGGTAGAAATTTGATGAGTGCAGAATGTTTTTGTTTTATTAATCTCATTCTTTTAATTTTTCTACAAACAGCAAATGTTTAAAATGCCTCTGGGCTTGTTTCTTGGGAGCCTGTCTGTATGGAGTTTGTATTTTCTTCCAGGGTTCATGTGGGTTTCCTCCAGGTGATCTAGTTTCTTCCTAAACTAAGACATGCAGGATGGGTTGATTGGACACTTTATATTCTACCGACCAATGTGCTGATCCCTGGAACATTTGTGGAGTCAGACATCCAACCTCATTACTCTTCCTTTCCAAGAGTGGGAATCTTGTTAATTCAGAACCTCATTTGGGTTTCACATATAGTCTACAGGAAGTGAGATTACCTGCAATAATGCAGTTAGGGACACTGTTCATTTTCATCTTGTCCACTCTGTAACAGGTCAGCACCTTCCAGCTCTATGGGGACAAGGTTTATTTTACAGCTGGTCTGGGTGACCCAGTTCCTGATGAAGGACTGTTTGCCAGGTGAAATCAGAGCCTGAAAGCGCTAGTCATCTAACCTATAGGTTGGCAGCTCTTGCCAAGCTCCGAGTTGTTTTCCTATTCCGCAGATTTCAGACAAGAATGCCAATAACATAGCCTCTCAAGGTTTGGCAGAGCAGGGAGAATTGGATACAGTTTTCTCGTCTCAAGCTTACCCCCCCTCACTTGAAGCTGAGAGGAGGCAGAGGGAAGTGAAAGGAGATACAGTAGGTGTCTGATTGTGGTGTTGTCTTGCAAGGCTGCTTTTATTGTCAAGGCATCTTACAAAGAGCTGATTTTTATAGGTTCTATAGGACAAGCTGTTATTCTGTCTCTCTCTGTGAAACGAAAATGCCAGCCTACTTTGGCAGGCCAAACCCATCTGAAATAAGAAACAAAGCAATAAGTTGACACCGCCAGCTCTTACAAATTGGTTTCTGGTGGATTGTATTTTATCCTTAGGGAGGGAGGGGGCAAGGGGAGGGGGTAGTGTGGAGTAACAGTAGTAGATTTCCTTCTGGACAGATTTTCATCATCTTTTGTGCTCCTGTCTGGCTGCGGTGTTGAGTACATGAAAATGAATAAACGCAGTACATCATTTGGCATTTTTTTTTTGCATTAGCAGACAGTGCAGCATTCTTCGGATATCTAATGTCAACAATTGTTGCACAACACTCTGCTGTAGCCAGAGATGCTCCTGTAAAGGATACTGTTCCTGAACTGGAACACAGTTCTGTTGTGAAGAAAATATCAACTTCAGTTGTATCATGGACCTCAACTTTGACTTCCAGAAGGCCCCATTGTGGGGTGTCACATTGTCTTCCAATACTCATTAGAGAAACTGTAATGTCTTGTATTTTAAAGGTACCAAGGTGTTCATTTTCTAAATATAATTTAGCCACCACATGAGACCTGAACTGCCGCCCACTTTAACAGCATAAAACTAAGTAGCTTCCTCTTTGTGACAGAGAGCTAGTCCATCACTGCAGAAAACCATCTGCAGTTATGCTAAAAAGCAGGACATTGAAAAACTGGAGCTAAGCCGAGGAAAGGGGTGAGAGATGTTTCCTGTATCAATAACAAGGATTGATGGGAGGCTGGTGTTTTCCCTGCAACCATTTAGATGTACTCCATCGTGCTGTAAAATGCCTTCTTTGGATTCTCTTGTCTGATTGTTCTGGGTTCTCAGCCAAGACTCTTCCATTAAAGCCTGTCTGATTCCATCACCACACTTCCGTCCCCTGACCAGTCTGCCTCCTGCATGCTTGCAACTGCTGGATCACTTTGCCTCATGATCTGTAGAGGAGGTCCTCACTCTTTTACCTCAGGGTGATGGTATCACAGGGTGGACTGCAGGTTGCTACTATGTAGAGAATCATACATTGTCCTGTATTTATATTTCATCTGAAAATGGGTTTAGTGAGGGTGTTTGGTTCTTTGACCATTCAGTTGCTTTTCCTTGTTTAGTTGCTGTCAATCAGTTATAATTGATGCTTACAATTAGATTGTCTTGCAATAGCTGTGCGTAAAGAGCCTGCCTACTGCAGTGGGCACCCGTGTATATTTCATGCAAGTGGTGTCTTGCAGAAGAGGAAAAACCTTAAGCAAGAAGCAATGCTTTGGATAAAACTACAGGGAGCGCAAAATGCGTTTTTCTGAAGACTCATTCATGACTGCACTTCAGGCTTCCTTTGTGAAAATAGGGCAAAACTGTAATTAATATAGAGCCTGCTGGGTCTCCCTGCTGTTTCATCTTCTATGTACAATTTTACCAGATTTAATTTTTATTTTGACTGTGACTTAAGAATATTTGAATGCAAATGTGAATCCTGAACACATTGCATTTAATAGCGAGTTTCATTCCAGTTAGTAAAATGAAGTACATGTAAATTATTGCAGCATTTTGTTCCATTAACCTGCTGGTGAGAGCTGGTCTTTAAGTATTATACCAGTATTAGGGGGTTTTCCAGGGCATGGCAGTGATCTGCAATTCAAACACATCTGTAATCTGCTCATCACTAGATTACTCTCCTTTAACCACTTAGCTCTAGAGCTCTGCATCTAAGATGGAGATTAGGGTGACTACAACATCTTGATGTGGCTGGCACTGCTCTTGCCGTCTGTGTTTTTTGTTTCTTTTATCTACTAATAATACTATTAAGGTACAATGCCAACTATAATATCTCTTACATCGGTCCTCTTTCCCAAAACTCAACACACACCACAATGCCTGGTTGGCCCGTGGTACTGTATATAGTGCCATTCTGAATCACCATTCTCAGAAACACAGCTGTGTCCAATCCTGCTCTTGGAGGTCTAGTGTTTTTTCCAGGCCGGACCCTGCAACAGCCACTGAAGAAATAAAAGATGTTGCTAAACTGGTCTAATAAAGCCATAAGCTGAATTACAGTAAGTCGTTAAGAAGGAACAGGTAAAGATTTATTCCGCACTGAAAGGAAAATAAAGGTGTCTTCTTCAAGTGTCAATACCTGAAGAACGCTCCACAGCAGAAACATTGTGTATCTTTCTTTTCTTTTCCATGGAATAAACTTTTACCTGTTCCTTTGCAGCCTACACATGCTGACACAGCTACCTACTTGAACTAGTTAATTAAAAGCCAAACTGGACAAGCAAATCAAGGGAAACCATTTAAAATTGTGCAATGCACTAGTAAAAACTTGCTCATAAAACTGTGTACATGTTGTGTAACCAAGAAGCCATATATATGAATATATTGTTGTTCTACAATCAATCCAGAGAAGAGCAACTACATTACTAAGAAATTTCCTTTTCTTAGTCTGAGAAAAACCTACAAGGATACCCAATTCAACTATTCAAAAACCTCAAAGACAATAAAAAAGTCAACACAATGGACTTTAGAATAAACTGTGAAACATGAACCACAGGGCAAAAATGAAAACTACTGTACTGTATATGGAAGAGTTTCTGTAACAAGTTACCCAGCCTTGGTGGTTGATGATGTGGCTTTGTTCTACATGTAAATCAATTAGGGATCCTTTTAGGTGGAAACCACTATATAAATACAATCTATAATCATTGCTTCACAGTGGTTTGCATTGCTACCTCACAGTGCTGTGACCCTACTCAGTTCTGGATCTTTGCTATTTTTGTGGGGTTTGTATGTTCATCTTGTATTTGGGTGGGTTTCCTCCAGGTGTTCGGTTTCCTCCCATTATCCAAAGACATCCTCGTTAATTAGGTTAGGTAAAGTGGCTTCTGGGAAAAACTGACCCTAGTTTGTGTATTTCTATGTTTGCGTCTGTCTGTCCTGGAATGGAATAGCCTTGTGGGGCCAGCTGCATGTCAAGATAGTCTCTGGATCCCCAGCAACCCAGAATGGAAAAAAAAGCAGTCAGAAAATGGATGGATGGAAGTTATCAACTAGTCTTATTTTAGGTGCACCTGGACAGAATAGGTGGCCATCAATAACAGGTGTTCCACCCAAAGCCAGGAGTGAACTCTCAGCATCTAAGCGAAAGAGTTTAGTTCTCCTGACTTAATTTCCAGAGAAGGAGCAGAGCCTTGTTTAAGGTTTGTGACATATCTGCTATGTTCCATGCTGGATTGTTGTTTTTTTTAAAGAAAGAAGCAAACATGCATTGAATTTCATTTCAGTTAAGCACCATACCCAAGAGAATGCAGAGCAAACAATGTGAGCCAATACATGAAACACTGCCATATTTGAGAGTTTGATCAGTCATGCTATGTCTCTTTAAAGAAACAATTCCTTTGTTTTCTATATTTGTGTTTTGTCAGCTCTACTTTTCTGTGCCAAGGTTTTCAGAGTGAACATGATAGATAGATCATTCTAAAACTATTACATAAGGTTCTGACATCAAAACTCTTCGTGACATCCTTTAGGCTCTACAAATAAAGGCATCATTCAGGAAAAAGAGGTAATTTTGGAATCACCAATGCTAATTAGAGGTGATTAGAGGAGAGATGTGGATCTCAGTAGGGACTGCATAGAGCCAGTAATGCTCACTGTGCCCCAGGTTTGTTGTGCTCTAACCTGGGAATACCCTGGCCAGATCAAGCCCTTCCAGCCCCTGTGGTGCTCAATCAGCTGTGTACTGTCTTTTGGGTAAACTGAGCCACAGCTGATTAATGACACAGTCCAGGGTCCAAGCAGTGATAGCCAGGGCTCAATCTCAGCTGCAAAAGAATGCAGACTTATAGGTTTAATATTCAAGAATATTGTATTAACAGCTTTAAATAACCTATGCCTTTCCTCAGAGCAGAACAAAACTTTCTATCAACCGTAACCATGATATTGATTTATTAAAATCATGGTGATGTTTTGCCACACACTGTAATCATGTAGCTATGTCAATGCTAATATTTCAGTGTTCAACATGTTAAATTACTAATTAGTCACAAGCCACAAGCACACAAGCAAAATCTGTCTGTGTGTGACATCTGCGCCACAGACCTGAACAGAATGTCAATCTAGGTCAAGGCCTGAGGCAGCAGGTTCATTGGTCTCTGCCTGACAGCAGTGCCATTGATGTTAATCTTCCCTTGACCCTGTCCTCTGCTCTGCTGCACCTCTTTCACACAAGCTCAGATCAGAACTGACAGGAGCGCAGTAAATCAGGATCTACAGCAGGTAAGGTAATGGACTTCCTATCCCAGCCTATGTGAACCATTAATATCTATAAGAGTCAGCTGTACACCTTCTCACACTCTGTTATTCAGCAGCTGCAAAGAGTACCTTTGGGGCAATGCCCATCTCTGGAAAGCCAGGGCAATTTAACTTAACTATAAAACAATAAACAAGATGTTTATGGCCTTTCTTTTTCTGTTTTTATTTTTGGAGAGGTGTTGACACCTCTCTGTTGCCTTTTGAAAGTTTGGGAATCTAACCTCCATGGCAACCCCTGACATACACTTCAATATAATTGCTGTACTGCCAGCATGTCACCTTAGTGTTTCATATTTTAAGTAATCTTTCATCTGATGGGTTCTTATGAACCCCTTTTGGGTTCATAGCTCTTTTCTTGTTCACGCTCTTCAGTTGGGTCTACTCAAAAAAAGTCATTAGATGGTCCTCACTAATGCTTCTCTGTCTTCATTAGTCGCCAGGCACTAGAGTACTCAATTAAATTTAACTCCAGTCATCCAAGTCTTAATCACTAGTCACTATTCCTAACACTAGAGTATTCAATTAGGCAGTCATCAAAATACCCTAATTACTTAAAAAAAAACCATCACTTCTTCACTTTTACTTCCCACCTGGCACTAAATCTTAACTATTTCATCTGATCCCTAACTTTCCCATCTGATTCTAAGCTGCAGCTAAACTAGGCTAATTTCTCACACACAGAGACCAACCACTGTTGTGCTGATGGTGAGGACCAGGGAGTTCTCAGGCCTCAACTTCAAAACATCTATCTCTCACAGATGTGGGGAGAAGGAACACTGCCCCATTCCTCCACATACTAATACCTTACACTCTGCCTTGCTTCAGCAGGACAACACTGTTCTTCAGCAATCTATGTTAACCCTTTTGAGCCTGAAAAACTAGCTAAGATGGACCCTTTCAAGGATTCCTAACTTGCCAAGTCTCAAAAGCCTGTAAACCAGTTCCCTTCTGAACTTTACATACTATCCAAAGCCCAGACATAAACTGAAACCCTTTTCCTCCCATTTGATTTATATAAACCTCTTAATTAACCCATAGGTGTGGCTCATTCCACACAGACCTGCCTGATCCTGATAGTCTCTCTCCCTCGTGATGAATTTCATTCCCTCTGAGTGCTAATTACTCATTCAGACTAGGTGTGCCTAATTCTACAGGTTGTCCAATTAACAGGAGGCTTGCGAAGCTAATTTTCATAATCTCACCACCCCATTTACTTTTTCAATGAAACAGAGAAGGAGACAGGAAAATGACGAGATTGAGGGTGAGAGGGAGAAGAATTGGGACATTAATAGGACCAATAGAAAAACAGAAAGACTGAAGCAGAGAGAGAATCCCCACGGCTTGATTGTATTTCTGTTTTTGTGTCAAATTCCCCCTGGGTCTCTGGAGACTGCAGCTCCAGTCTCTCTCATGTTGCTGTCTCATCCCCAACATCCCCACAGCTTTGATAATAAAGGGGACAACACAGTTACATCTCCAGAAAAGAAAGATTGATTAACCCCCTACTCCTGGGACAAGTGATGTTGCTTCAAATATTTGACATAAGTTTCTATATCACGTTCTTTGAATACTGTTCTAAACATCACGTTATGGATTTTAGCAAATTTGTGCTCAGAACGTCACAACAGGGCAGCAAATTCCAAAGTAACAAAGATCTTTAAGTCAGCCTAGCTGCTTTAAAGTGAAGTTGGAGATTCTCAGTAATAATAATCCTGTAATATGGATATTCAGCACACTGAGAGCATAGGTTTCTGAAAGGAGGTTACCTGCTGTATATTTGTGAGCTAGTTTATGTGAGGATGTGATATTTGAATGCAAATGTTTAAAAAGGGAAAGCTGTTAAATCCGTCTACCAGTAAGTCTCAGTTCTCCATGCAAACTCATTTATAAACACCTCCTTTGCTATAATGGACATGTCTGCCAGGGAGAGTTGAAAGTGAGAGCTATGTACATGACCAGCGTATCTTAGGAGAGCAGCAGAATTAAGTATGTCGTTTTTTGTCACGCGCCACTGTCCTCTACCAAGTCTTGGTTCTTTTTCAGGGAAAGAAAATCCCCTTCATTCAAGCAAAGGCGGATTATTAAAATGGGGATTAACATTCCAGGCAGATTTTAACACTCTGGGTGACAAATTTTTAACAGTGGTCTCCTGTGCGCCTCTCTGCCAGTGTCGTGGTTTCTGAGCGTGCTGGCGTGGAGGGGGGCACTTGGGGCGCGGTCAGCTGGAAAAAGTAAAAATCCTTTCTTCAACCTGCCAGCGAGCAAGAATCAGTACGCTGCAGCTGGGAAGGGATTACAGGGATAGAAGTGTGGAACTGGGAAAGGAAAATCAGCAGGCTGTAGGGTGCAGAAGAGCTCTGCTGGGCTGTACTCCTGGGGTGCCAAGACTTGCCCATGCCAGAGGTCATAGGGAAACCTTTATCAATCAATTAGTTAAACAGCATCAGCAACTACAATAATATCTTTGATGATAATGATGTATGTAAGGCATTCCTTAGCGCAAAGCCAGAGTAAATACCATGCCACTCCCTTTTTGATTGCTAAATAAAACTAAAGCTTTGTTTTCACATTTTAAACCAGCAAGTCAAGTCCCCTCGTAGAAGACCCCTCTTTTCAAAGTTCTTTTTTAGCCTGTCCATGCACGCATTATGAAAAGATTGATCTAGCTAATACCAACAAAAATGCCTGTGATATGATAGCAAAGCTATATAAGTTGTAGGTCATCATTTGTTCAGGTGAGGTGCACACAGTGTGAGACAGTGTAATGAGCTAAAGTGGACTAAGATTTATACTATTTAATACAAATAATGCCTTTGGCATCAACCACTTTTTTTAAACTTTAAGAAAGGAGCATGCCATAGTTTATAAAAATTTAGGTATCCAGTTGGATAGTACTTTAACTTTGAAAAATCATATTAATAAAGTCTAGGGTAAAGTCAAGTCTAGTCTTGGTTTCCTTTATCATAATAAATATTGTTTTACATGTTTCTTCAGGGATACACATTTCAAACATTTATAATCCCTACCTTGGACTGTGGTGATGTGGTTTACAGAAAGGCTCTAAAGCTCCTCTTGGGAAACTAGATGTCTTCTACCATTCTGACATAAGATTTATCACTTGGGTCTCCTATAGCACTCATCAATGAGATCTTTGCTCTATGATGGATTGGCCCTCCCTGAATACTAGACCAATGCATCACTGGTGCGTTAATTCACTTAGCTATTCTGTGGCATTTTACAGTTTAAGATATAGTACTTTTATCAGAATGAAACTTCCCAAGAGCAACTTCCATCCTTGGGTAAAGGTCATTTCAGTTTCCTGGAACAATCTGCAGAGTGAGATGAAACTATCCACTTTCATATTTAGAGAGTGTTTTTAGTTGATTGAATCTGTTCTGCTTGGATCCTGCTCTTGCTAACACTGGCACATCCTGTTATTTTATTGACTTTCCCTTTCTTTCGCAGCTTGATCTTCTGTACAACAGTGGTCCTGGCCAAGAAATCATAATAAATTTGCCCTGATTTGAACTGATTATATGGTTAAATAATGATTATCATAGTCATAGTGTGAACTGGGCCTCAGTGGCCTCAGAGGTTGAACTCCTTCCTGGTATCTGCCAAAGGCCCTGATTGTATTCTGCTTCCTCACAGAGATGTACAGTATATGTGTTATTCTTATAATACATTAGCTGGTGCTACAAACAATTACACACAGGCGCAGTTGCAAGTATTCAAAGCCCTGAGAGGCACTAAAAGGGAACCCAGAGATGAGGACCTGAGGGCATGGATGATAGTTACAAGAAAGTTCAGGAGTTCAGGAGTCTTAACACAAAGATTTAAGGGTGGGTGCAAGATACCATGCCAGGTGGTTGAAGGAAATTCCCTGAGAGCCTTAAAAAATGGCTGGTTGAGACCCTCTAATAAATTATTTGTTATTCACTGAAAGTGTGTATGATAGATCAAAAGGCCTACTCTAATTTGTAACCTTTCTGATATTCCTCTTCTGGGATCTGAGATCAAAGTAAGGTTGATAATGTAATAGCGTCGCTCACTGAAGAAGAGAATGATGAACTTTGATGAGCGAAATGAGATCTGATGGGTTCTGTGATGTGACAGGTGGCCTTTAATATGATTTTTCACTGTTATTTTAAAGTATACGTCCTATTAAGGCTCCTATTAGGTGTAGGAGGGGTTTCCATATTTTTACTTCGAGTGAGGGACACAAAAAGAACGAGGAATCAGTGACGGAGGTCAACAAACAAAACATCAACTACAAGATTATCCTCCATGATAATGATGTATGACAGACACTCCTAACTCTGAGGCAGAGCAAACGTTGTGCCACTCCTTCTTCAATTGCTAAAAAGGGCCTTTTCAGGAACTAAGGACAAAGGCATACAGGCAACAGCACCTGTTCAAACACTGCCTTTGAGAGATGAGTGAGGGGCCACAATTCACCTTGACACAAGGTGAGACTGATGGCAGTTTTATAGACAGTCTCAACACAAGCTCAACACTATCTGATTTTTCCCCAATCACACACTGTCGGCCCTATTATTTTTTTAGAAAAATTATACTTAAATGAATTATTCGAACATTTTAAAGGACATTAGTTTTATAGATGCATACAACATCATTACCAAAGCTCCCTCACTAGGATTAAAATAATACAGAGCATTCCTATGAAATTCTAAATGAAATGAACAAATCTAAAGTGGTAGCAGGATCACCAGTAAACACCAAGGTTGTTAAAGTCACCATAATGATTTTGCAAGTTTCCAATAGTTTTACTATGGTTTTGATCTGCACTCCTATGGTTTTAAAACACCATCACGGTGCTTTACTGCACTGTATGGTCTGAATATCATCTTATTCTATGGTAAAAAATCATTTGAAACTTTATGTTTATATTGTGGTATATCACATTAAACCACACAAGGGATTTAAAAGGTAAAGAGAAGAGCTTCCAATTACCAATCAGTCAGTAAAGGTGTCCCTTCATAAGCAGGTTGATCCCTGCTGTCCACTTCTGTTCTAGTCTGGGCTACTTGGGCTGTGTTCTGGGTTCACTGGTGTGCATAGTGATCTCAGTGCCACCGGGACTTTGTGTGAACAAATCAGGACAGAGGTTCCTCATGTTTCCTTGCATCAAAGCCCCCTGAGGACTGACTTGGCTCTGTGACCTTGCAGCGCTGTCAGTGGGAGAGCCACACCACTCCTTCAATTTTCAGCATCTGCTGTTGTGGATACCACTGCACATCTCCATGTGGAAAGAGGAGAAAAATGCTGAGAAGTGTACATTACTAGAGGCTATAGCAGTGAGTTCATCTCTGAAGTGACAGTACTGAATCTGTGGGGAGCAAATGTATATACAGTGATCTCAAAGTGCTACAGGGCTATGTCACCAGCAAGATAAAATTTATTAAGGCCTTTTAACTATCTAATATTTATATGCATTTTTACATATGTAATATTTATATCTATATATTTAATGAATGTTGGAGAGCAGATTGAGTTTGATGTTAAATGTCATTTAAAGCTCAGCTCTAATTACAGACAGCAGCAGTCAGCAGAGGTGTGGAGTTCCTGATGGTATCATCAATAACGCGTTACTGCCCTGTCATTATCTGCGAGTTAAACAGCATTATTAATTAATTCTCCTCTAGAGTCCCCATAAATCACACCCGCTGAAATTTATGAATAAATAAAAAACACAAGGCCTAGGCTTTTCTTGTTTAGAAAAATAACCTTCTCTGTAAAACTATGGGATTTAAGGTCAATATTCTGGGTTGAGCTTTGTTTTTCTTATCTTATTGACGGGCTCTTAAACAGAGCTTTAAAGGGGTCACAGCCAACAAAGATATCTCAATTAATTTTGAAGCCTTTATAAAGTCAGGATATCTGCAAAGTTAGGCATACTAGAATCAAAACAGAAATCTGTGGCAGAGACACCATCCCAAGAAATTGATGCCTCATACTGTTGAAACTACCTTTGCCACTCTCAGAGACCCGAGGTTAGTCAGAGGGCAGAGGTGTCCTAATATTTTGGTCATTGGGTGCATAAACTGTAGGACACCAGGAGCATGTAAAGTAAATTCATGAGCGGGGTATGGGAAATACAAAAATACAACACAAATGTGTGGCAGTAAACCACGGCAAGGGATTCTAAAAGAAAGTCATTGTTCAAGCAGTAAAATCCTAATGGATGAGCTGTCTGTACTGCATTCTGGAGACAAGGAGGTGAGTTGTTGCCTGGTTTTCATATTAAGAATCAAAATACAGTTTACTCCTTCCCTGGCACCGATCCCCCTTGCCAAACCCCAGGCGCTGACCACAGTATTCTCATGGCCAGAGTCCCAGTGTAGCTCTGCCAGGCCTCTGCCTATTATTATACACTGCCCCCCTGAAACAGCTGATTGCATCTAGATTCATGGGAGCTGTTTTAATATTCCAAGCTCCGCAGGGAATTAAATTAAACTTACTGTAATTTCTGCAAATGGGAGGGTGGGGTAGGCTGAAGGAATAGGGAACAAAAAGACATATTTAGAAAGAAATAAACCTGACAGAGATTATGTTTGTTTTGAGAGGGTGCGGACACAAGGCATGACGTCTGACATCAATCCAATAAGTGTCCGCTCCAAGCTAATGACGTTACTGTCCCTCTCATCTCCATTCAAGGAGCTCATTCAATTAGACCCCCTCACTTGCTCAGGAAGTAACAGAAAGAAACTTAAAACTGATTGAATCAAAATGCAAGAAAGACTGTGCAACTTAACACTGCTCTGGAGAACTGATAGCCCATTACTCTCTATTAAGTGTTTTTTCCTCTTTCTCAGTTACAGATACTTGACTATTTATGGCCCATTTAAGACTGTTTTTCTATCATAAAAGATAGGCAGGCAACTGAAATATGTTTGACCCCCAGTGAATTTTATGAGACTGTAAAAAGCCCATCTTTCTCTTTGTGTGTGTGTTTACAGGCCTAATCCCACTATGATCCTAGAAAGGCTAGGTCAGAGGTCACTGAGATAACCTCTCACCCTTGGGAGTTCAGACCACAGCACTTGGTGTCAGATGCAACAACCTTCAGCGTATAAACCTCCTGGCTCATCATTCTTTCATCTGTGTTACTATTATCCACTTTGCATTAATTGGGGACATTAATTAAAGTACTAAAACAGGCCTGCAGTGTGACACAAACCTGTTGCCATGTGAGTCACTATTCTTCTTCTTGTTAATGGAAATTAATGGAAACCCTACTGTGACATTATGGGCAGGCCACTGCAGAAATTTTACAGTACATACGGAGAAAATTACCACGGGAGAAATCTGAAGTAATCAAATGACTCACAGAAGTTTGACAATTGTCATTTACAAATAATGCATATTCATATTGTTTTTTTTCTAAAAAAAAAGGGGATTTGTAAATTAAGTAAGTGAGCAGCAATCATTTCTAGGACAGCTTCATTTCTCTATTCTGCAAGTTAAAAAAGAAACAGCTGGAATATGGCTTGGGTTGTTTGTCTGGCTGGGAACTCAGTGTTTCACTATGGTCTTCATGGGTCTGAGCTGTACTATCACTGTACAATCTGAGGGCACAGCAGACTTCATGTGCCACTCTCAGGCCTCTGTGGTGGAAAACAACTGCAGTTTGTTAGCATAATGTGATACAAGCCCATCAGAAACAGTGACACAGTATAAACTGGGGGAAACTTTGCCAAAGGTCTCCTTTTCAGAATAGAAATCGCAAGACATGAAGAATTAATTATGTGACAAGAATGACAGAATATGAAAAAGAAGCAGGATCTGCACCCTCTTTATAGTATAGGTCAGAGGTCAGCAACCTATGGCACACGTGCCCTTATTGGAGCGCAAAAGGATTTTTAAAAGCACGTGCAATGAAAGCAACACATGCAATAAATGTCTAAAAAGAAATTAAATTAAAAACCAATGAAAACTTTACTTGACTTTTCTGTAATTCTCTACATCCTGTTACCAAATGAAAGCTCTTTGGTGTAGAAAACAATTTACTTATAATAATAATAATAATATCGCACCTAGGGCAAATTTTCCCATTTCTCCACATGTTAATCTACATATATTGTACAGTACATCTGTATATTTTTTAACTCTGGGAGGAAACCGGAGCACCTGGAGAAAACCCATGTGAAAACAAAAAGAACACACAAAACACAAGAAGATGCAAATACTATAGTATCCCAAATCTGGAATTGAACCCAGAGCCCTAATGCTGTAAGGCAGCAATGTTAACCATTATGCCACCTTACTACCCCTACTGTACTTCAAGCCATTCATGCAAATTCAGAGAAAATAATTAGGAAACTGTTCAAACTTAAAATGTGAAGCAGTGAAATAGATTTGAGCTTAGCCATTTTTTCTACTGTACTACCCATTTTCTCTCGAAGTTCACTTGCCCACACATCTTTAACTTACCATTATTCCTTTTCTCCGTAAATATTCAAACATAACATATGAATTGAAAAACAAAATGATAAAGGCATTAACAAAAATATAGTCGCAATAAAGTAGTAAAACACACAGTATAAAGTTTAGTTGATTCAGAGGACTGGAAGACATCCCCCCCATATACATGAAATTCTTGTCTGACTAACCCGCTGCTCTGAAAAATCCTCTGTGTTTTGTTTTGGGATGCCTACTGCTGTTTTCTTAAGTGCTGAGACTTGACCCTCACTAAAGGAAACCGTGTTCAATAAAAAATTCAAACGAAAACAAGGACATGGGCAAAGAGACATAATGCACTGAATAATTAATTTGCTGGACAAGAGTCATAAAATATGTACCTCTGTAAAAAAGCAGCCCTCTAATCTCTCTCCCTTTACCCCCCACTGCTTTGTGTCTGTCCGCTGAAGTTAGAGTACCAAAGATTGAGCTTCAATGCATCTTGATTTTTTTCTCTTTTCCCTCTCTCCTTCCCCATCGCTCTCCATTTCTTTTTCCTGAACCCTATTCCTCCTTTCATTCCACCTGTCCTCCCTCTTTCAGTCTCTAACAGGTTGGCTCTGTCAGTGTGCTGAGCTCTGCGTCGTTTATTAGATATGCAGTTAAAAGGCTTTCTTGTGAAAAGAGCAAGGGTCCCTCTGCATGGCTGCCCCCATCTGTACAGCAGCATAATGACTTTTTCATGCTGCATTAACTTAACACGCCGCCACCAGCAGGGCAGGGCAGGACCCCTGCTCTAATTGAGGTGGAAAGAGGGGGTGAGAAGCTCAGAAGATAGCACTTTTTGCTCCCCCCCCCATCTTAATCTTTCTCTTTTTCTCTCTCTCCTTCCTTCTCTGTTCCATTAGTACGTCAGTAATAACATCACATCTAACAAGACTAACTACACAGAGTGGATGAGTGGGATGTTTTGGGAGCCCACCTAGCTACGTGGGGGAACTAGGGACTGGAGCAGGGAGAGGGGTTTACACCACAAAACCTCAATCCTTGCAACAGTAGTCCTGTGCTACAGACAGAATCCTGTCACATTCATTGGGAGGCTTTGACAGAGAGATAACATGCACGAGGCACAACACTTAACATAAAATGGGGGAGCCACAGTCATAGTTGTTGCAAAACTGATGTTGATGACTGATATTTAGGAACACTTAGGGAAATATGGACAGCTGACCTGACACTTGGAGGAGGGGTGGAAAATGTTCAAAATATTTAGCATTACATTACTCTTCATTTCTACATCACTGCACTATACTACATTTTATGTCTAATTGCTCTGTGTGTGAATTTCTCATGAAGCCGCCTTTGCCTCTGGTTTTACTAGGGGGTTAAAAATAAGCCTTCCTTCATACTGGCAGTTTGCTTGTCACTCTGATTAGCACAGGTAGGAAGAGAGGTGCATTCGCTTTGTCTACAATTAGTTAACGGCATCCATTCAAAATTGCTTTTTTTGTCAATAACTCTACATCTGTAATTGCCAGACGTCAGCAAATTCAGAATTATTCTGTAAGACATATAACCAAGAGCTAAGTCTTGTCAGTCAAATGTTGAGCTGATTTCTAAGTATTTCACGCTTATTACACCAGGCACTAAACGTCTCTCTCCTTTAATATTGAAATAACCTACTTGAATGCATGTTCTCAGTTCCCAGTTGCACTCTGTTTTTGGTCAATGCTGACTTACTGGGTGTTCCCTACCTCCGACAGAGCTGTCTTTTCTCATGCTGTGAGGCAGTGGCCTGGTCTCTCTCAGAGTGTTTGGGATTCTGAGTTGGTGGCAGCTTCTAAAGCACGGTCAAAAAACTTATTTTTCACATGTCTTTTAATCAACAGACAGCTGTTTAAACTGGAATGTGTATGTGTTTCTAAATTGTCCCTGTGCCCTGTGATAGACTGGCTTGTACCCTGTGCTTCTGGGACAAACTCCAGGTTGCCATGATCTGAACCATGAGTAAGAGGCTGGTGGAAGAATGGAGATTAAGATTTAAGATCACTTTACTGGCCATATACAATGTCTTGTCATAGGAATTTGTCTTTTTTACGTACCCCAACTTGCTCTCCATGAGACACACAGACACTGAGAGAAGCTTGTGGTCTGGGCACAGGGTCAACCATTTCTACAGCACCCCAGGAGCAGTTGGGGTTAATGGCCTTGCTCAGAGGCCCACCGGAGTAGGATTCCTCTGCTGGCTGCAGGATTTGCACCAGCAATCTTCCAGCCACAGGCGCAGATCCTTAGCCACAGAGCCACTGCACCGCCCTAGAGTATAGAGCTCCTGCATGCAGTCTGAAATGGAAAAATGAAAGACTAATTCCATGCTGAAAAGCAGAAAAAAAGGTAAAACACATAACTGTGTAGTTTTACAGGGGAGAGAGGGAAAGAGCAGTGATGTGAGACGAGGATGTGGGGTGGAGCAGAAGAGAGCTGACAATGGACAGGGCTGGGGAATAGAGGAGATTTGTGCTACTTACAGGTGGGGGTGTGAGAGGAAACCACAGTATATGAGGAAACTGCACTTTGAGAACTAACATTTTTCACAAATAGTGTGCTTCTCTTGAGCGCATCCATCAGGATTTATGGCAGCAAGCCCTGCAGTGTAAAACTAGCCCTCTCATTCAGAGTACAATTGCTCAGGCCGCTTTATGACCTGTTTGTTTCTGGAGAGTGGAGAAAGATTTAATAAAGCCATTACACAGTTACATGCACATTTGCTCTTTTTTAAGTGGCTGGAATGAGCCATAGGAGCTAGATAGCCAGGGTAAACCGAGACAGAAAAGCGTGAAGGGTCTTTATCTTGCCAGCAAGAGACTGGAAATGGGACAGATAAAGTGTTTCACTGCTACAATTTTCAAAACAGCATTTCTCGTCTCGTGTGCTCCAAAGTGGCTACTCCCAGTGATGAATGTGTCTCTGCTTCCTTCTTCTGCTCTGCATCCTGCTGTCCAGCCAGGGCAATTTTAAATTACGAAGGCCTGTGGAGAAGGAGGAATCAGTTTTAAAAATAGCATGCAGGTTAAGGCTGAAGACTTTTTTAGGGTAATGGTCTTTTTTTTAAGTGTAATGTATGAAGCAGAGCAGGATTATTGATGATCCCCCTGCAGACACTCCCCCTCCTTTTTGCTCCCCTCATGACTAATGAAGTCGAAGAGTCAGAATCAGGTCAGCACAGCAATGGAGGGACAGCCTGTGGAGTTTCTGCCAGCCCCAAGATGAGCTGTCTGCTAAGCAGGGGTTCACAATCAGCTTGAAATAGGAAGCTGTGGTGTACATAATTTCCTTGTTTGTTCCCCAGTGTGCTCACATGATGGTTTGAGGCAGAGATGCTTCTGAAAAGAGTGAGATGCTTTAATCAAAGGGCAACACACTCCCCCCTCCCCTCCAAACCAGCCAAAAGTGAAGTCATTTCAAGAATGAGGAGAGCTCTGTGCAGGACATGGACAATTAAATATATTATTTTCCAATAATGTGCTCCGTCTGGAGGAAAGCAGCACCTATCCATCTCCAGATAACTTCAGAACATAAATAAAGGCTGCAAAAAAGAAAATGTCTCTCTGCCCATCTAGCCTGTTGGACTACTGGGAGCTAATCAATCTACAGACCTCATCTAGAGTTTTCAGAAAGGATCCCAGGAGATTTGTTTCAGTTACATATCTGCATAATGTGTTCCAAACATGCACAACCATTTGTGTAAAGTTCCTTCTGTTTTCAGTCTTTAGTCTTCTGGTCTTCATCATCCATATTTTGCAGCTCCCTCTTTTCATCTTTACCTGTGTCTAATTTCCCTCCAGAATGACAGTGGTCACCTTAACAGCAACCGACTCCACAAACTCGATCCATTGTTGAGGTTGAATACAAGGCAATAAGCACAACTTCTTTGATCATTTTCAAGCTTTAGGAGATGAATTTACTTGAACAAAATGGACATGGAAAATCAGTATATTTAATATTGAATGGACTTGCCTGTAAAATCAGGAGCAAAATAAATTAATGCTTAAAGTATTCAATTATTCTGATTTACCTGGTGATCACTCCTCAAATGGCATTTTGTAAGAATAAAAATAATTCAATATTTCCATATTGTTTGATTGAAATTGTCTAAATGGAATTTAAAACACTTCATATAATTTATCAGGTTCTTTATTCTGGAAAACCTTGGAATAGGACAAACCTAATGCACATATATAGAAAATGTAAGCAACTTTATAAATGTACTTTTTTTTGTTTACATCTTATAAACATCAATAGCAGCAACATTTCAACTTTCCTTTCAGGTAAAGTGTAATGGGAATAACCAGAGGGCTGTGATTGTATGGAAATACCATTTCATTAGCGTATGACTGTAATTGTATGTTAATTGGCAAGTGTTGTTTACTGTTTTCCTTATTCCTTTGTTTCTTTTCTGTCTGTCTAATTCTGGTGTGGGATCCACCTGCGTCACACCTGACTGTGTGGTAATTGAGAAGTGTCTTCGCAACAGGGTCTGATTCAAAGTGTGTGAAGTTCACCACCATCCATGCTAATTTCATTCATGATACAAAGAATTTAAAGGATGACTGAGAGAAGGGAGAAACAGATTATGGGAGAGACATTTTTGTATGGCCTATACAGACCTGAGAGGGAGAATATGTCTTTTTTATTTTCTTTCCCTGGTACAAGCTACTTCTGCTAGACAGACTTGTTGAGAAGTGTTTTAAGCCCAAGAGAAAGAGATCTCTTGTTTGCTTGTATATACTGTATGTTGATATTCACAAATGGTTTCTTTTGTATTTGTAAAACGGAAAACAAACCTTGCGGGTTTCAATGCGGTGTTCCTTATTTACTAAATAACTTCCAACACTACGACAATACATGCTAATACAACCATTCCCAGAACAGAAAGCTAAATTCTGGTTCAAAGATTGGGAAGACTCAGATGATATTGAGCATTAGCTGATGTCATTTGAACAAAGGTCTATGATTGAAAGACAGAGATAGAGTTGTCCACTGCTTTAACTAACAAAGTCATGCAATACCACAGCACCTCAAAACTGATTATGCCCAACTGAAGGGGGCTATACTTGTAATATATTGTATAACAGAACAGAGGACTCTTATCAAGACCAGTTGCATATAACTCATGTAAAAGTAGTTAGCAGCCAAAAACAGCTATATCTCTTTTAAATGGGCTTATATGAAAAACGGCAGAGACCAGATATAGACTCTATAGGACAAATTGGCTTGCAAGCGTTTTTTGGAGTTCCTGAAGTCTGGAGTGGGCAGTTGAGTAAAAGGTCATAATGCCTACAGCGCTGACGACATCTGCACATTGGCCAACTTGTACCTTTGAACCAAACAGCATTCCCGGAGAACAATATTCTTCCCACACAGCTTTCCTTAACCAGGATCACTCCCAGCCGGAAAATCCCGAAGTATGTTCTGGGAGAGTAATCCAGGTAAGCCTAATGCACAAGCACTGTCCTCACAGAGAATGTATAAACACAGTCACTAGACTGAAAATACTTCACTCCTAGTTGTTTCCATGGTGGGAAACATGAGACACAGCCTCACATCGTATCTTTAATAAGTGAAATGCATTTATATGCGCACACAATGCAAGCCAGTTAATTAACTAACTTTGGTAGTAGTTGGATTACTTAATGGCAAGTCTTTCTGGGCACTCATAGAAATGATCAGTAGCCAGACCTTAGTCAAAGTGAGTCCAGTAGAAGATGACAGTGTATCAGAAGAATACACTTTGTTGTGTATATGGAGATGAAATGTATGTAATGTATTGCTCAAACTTTTAAATGAAGTGTACAGTATGTAATGAATGTTGGAGTACTTAATAATTTACAATACAAAGTTATACTCAGGCAGGATTTTCCTGTATTGACGTAGCTTGCACAGAAAATGCAAGCACATACTAATGTCATCACCCAAGCGAAAGGTAAGCAGGTTGTTAAGCAACAACAGCAGAGAGACCACAAGGGGACCAATGGCATCTGGTCTAGACGCTACCCCAGGCAAACTCAGAAAAAGCAAGTGTCATAGGCATACAGAAACTGGGTAGGTACTGTACAGTACATTGAATTAGCTATTGTTCAAACAGAGGGAAAAACAACACAGTTGGTCTCGGGGGTTTGTAAAAGATTGGAAGACTAATGACATGTTAAAACCACTCTTTGCTAAAGTTTTAAACCAGACTGTCTTATATAACAGCAATGAGACTTACATGTTTGAAAACGATTTGTTATATGGAAAATAAAAGGAAGAGCAACAGATGGTGGTGCCTTAATATCACAGAGAAAATTTTGCATTTAGGACATACCATTCCAATGGCTGGGCTTGTAGGAAATTTAGAAACCGTTATGCATTATACCGTATTGCTGAATGCTTTTACTGGCCTAATTTAGCTACCAATGTTTTAAATTATTGTCATTGCTGTGCTAAATCCTAGTACAACTCCAAGCACAATATTTCACAGAGAGCATCCCTCATAATACTACAGAGTATTAGCCCTCCATTCCAACGAATACCATTAACAAATGTATTCTAGTTGAAATTATGTCACCTGTTACCCAAAGGGCATTCCTACTGATATCTATATCAGCAGTGCAGGTAGAAAATTGTTTAGGACAGTTAATTTCATCGTGTGGGTATCCACAAAAACCTTGATATCAGGACACAAACCGCATGTCAGGTCTGCTACATCACCCTTATAAGGAGGTACTGTAATAAGGCTCTGTGCACCCCCTGGGCATTCTCAGACAAACTGTTTTTGTGATTCAACTGGGCCCATTAAAATCATGTTGAGACAGTTCATATCAGGGAATGGTAAAGACTGAGAAGTGTGGCTGCTGTATTAATTGTTTAGCTGGCCAAATACTGGGTGTGAAAAGTATGAGTCCTTAAAAGCTTGATAAACCACATATAATTCATTCTTCCTTTGAGACTTATGATGTGAAGCTGTATTTCTTTTAACAATCAGTGTAAAAAGTAACATATACAGTAAATATAAACCAATAAGCTATAATTGATAATCATTTATCATTGCAGCATAGAGACATAATCAATGATTATATGATATCAATGCCCCATTAAATAAATTAATTAAATACACTGTACACATTAACATCAGAACAGTCTTATGAAAACATACTGGATTTTTGCATTTATGCCTGCAGTTGCATAAAAGAGGTGGGGACATATTACCAATTCTCCTGTGATGTGTGAGATTCAGGATGTCCTCCTTCCTCTCAGTCCCCCTCAGTCTCCTTCTCTCTTAGTGCTGTTGTCTCAGAGAGCCCTCTGAGATACACTGGGCTCTTCTCTAACTTCCAGCTGGGCCATCAAGCAGGAAACTCACTCCTCTGCTTGACATTTGCAGGGACACTTGAACGATAAGTGTAACATTTTTCTGGATCTCCTGGGGTGATTTCAAAACCTTTTACTTCAGCACAAAATCACTTCCCATTTTCCAAAGCTCCAAGTTACGGATTAATCTCAGAAAAGACAAATCTTCTGTAGCTGTTTTAAAAATATGTTTAAAATGTGGTTGCCAAGATGAAAGTTTTATTCATGAGAAATGACTAAAGTCACCCATAAAATAAATTGCTAAACCAGCTGTTTTCATTTAGTAGCCGAGGGGTCTCTTCTCAATAAGTCAGTTCCTTTGAGGAATTCCCTAGCTTAAACTAAATTAAATTGAAATATATATGTAGGAATTATGCTGATTTTAGGTATAAAATACCAAATGTGGGCCCACATGTGAATAGATCCATTCTCAGAATTGTCCAAGTAGATTTGCTGGCGAGTGTTGAATTCACTGCTACTACAACAGGAGGTGAAATGTGTCCCTGTGTTTGTAGGAACTTCTGCATAGGCAGGATACCAAGGGGTCCACACACCACTTTTTGGGCACTACTGCTTTACTTTAAACTGACCTTCTTTTCTGCTCCCTGTTATAAGTTTCTCAATTTTCTTTTTCTCCTCTCCCATCTGATCTCCTTCTCCTAATTTGCATCCCTGTGCTAAAACCATCCACGTGAGCCCCAGGTTTGCTTCTAACTCAACTCAACGAGTTTTATTGTCATGACAAGAAAGCCAGCCAGCAGCCATGTCACCCTGCAAGTCACATCTGGCAGCACACTGAAGCTAAGCAGGTGTGAGCCTGGTAAGCACCTGGATGGAAGACCTTCTGGGAAAAACTAAGGTTGCTGCTGGAAGTGGTTTTAGAGGGGCCAGTGGGGAGCACTCACTCTGTGGTCTATGTGGGTCTTAATGCCCCAGTATAGAGATGGGGACACTATAATGTAAACAGGCGCCGTCCTTCGGATGAGATGTAAAACTGAGGTCCTGACTTTCTCTGGTCATTAAAAATCCCAGGGCATTTCTCGAAAACAGTAGGGGTGTAACCCCGGCGTCCTCGCCAAATTTCCCATTGGTCTTTACTAATCATGGTCTCCTAATATCCCCCTCTATGAATTGGCTTCATCACTCCATTCTTCTCCCCACTGATAGCTGGTGTGTAGTGAGCCTTCTGGCGCACTATGGCTGCCATCGCATCATCCAGGTGGGGGCTGCACATTGGTAGTGGTGGAGTAGAGTCCCCATTACCTGTAAAGAGCTTTGAGTGGAGTGTCCAGAAAAGCGCTATATAAGTGTAAACAATTATTATTATGACTGATGAATTACAATGTTGCCAAAGCAGATACACTCAATACAACATATACAATACAAACACATCATAGGACATATATATGTCATATAATACATAGAACATAATTGAGAAACAGGCCCACCATTCCTCAGGCTGTGACAGAAATCACATACTTGGCTGCCAGCTCAATTTAGTTTTTTCCCCTATTACTGTTTGGACTGGGAGTTGTTCTGATTCTGGCAGGTGTGGGAATTCTGGGATTAGGTTTGCTACTTTAGAAAATAATGTTTTGCTAATCCCAGACTATTTCCCACAGTACAGCAGAAAGTGCATCTCTGCCTCTGTTTCTCCCTGCTGGCAGTGGGAGTACAGCCTGTCCTCCCTGGGCAGCCAGGTCTGTCTGTGTCATCGTGTCTATGGCTTTTGGTCACTGAGCCTGTACTTTGTCAGGGTTTGTTTCACTTTGCTTCCTTTCTCTCCATGTCTGTATGCCCCCCTGAATGCACCTCTAGATTTTACAGCCTGCGGGAGCCACACAACTGCAGACTGCTTTGGCCTCACGGCATTGAATGTTTCTGTGGTAAGCTCTGTTTACTAAGCTTCACACTTTGGGAATTGTCACACAATTTTGATCATATTAAATGATGTTTGCACTGCACTGCATAAGAATGTCCTCACCTTTGTTAGCTACCATACTGTATGTTGAGTATCATCCATGCATCCATTATCCAAATATTAATACGCTTGGTAAGGGCTGCAGCCTATCCTAGATGCAAAGGGCTTAAGACAGAGGGGACACCAGCACCTTAAGAGTGTCTTTTTAAATTTCTTATTGTACTGTAGGTCCTCTATGGTGTCGGCACCTTTGCTCTAGGCTGCTGTGGGAGGACAGTTAACCTCTAACCCTCCCTTATAGCTCTTTCCAAGTGGCCTGTACTTAACAAGCTCTTACAGAGGAAGACAGGCAATGGTGGGGCTGGTTGAGGGGGGGAAGAGGGAAGCTTTGTCCTTTGAAAAGCTCCTAATTGCCCCTCCTCCACCTAAGACTCTCTGACTCCATTCATGGCTCAGAGCTCAAATATTTGCAAACAATTCACAACTATCACTGCATATTTGCCTGCTGCTCATTTGTTGGTAATTTAGAACTCTTAGACCTGCTTCAGAAAGCCACTTAACCTCCATTGCCTGTTTCTTTTCTGCCTCCCTTCAATCTTCTCTCTCTGCTGAGCCTCTCTCGTTTTTTCTTTCTGCTCAAGGACTTTCAAAAGGACATCTAACACTACTCCTACAGTAATTCAATTCAACTTCTGAATTTTCTGTCACTGTGTTTCTATCCATGTCCCACAGATGCAAGCACAAAGCCAACATTTTGTTAAAGGTGAGCTGTTTACTTGAATTTCAGAAGGACCCAAATTCGAGATTATGAGAACAAAAGTTGTCGTTTTTGGTTAGTTTTTTTTTAATTAAAAGAATAGAACGTCAGCTGTAATACAAATATTTATGGAACAGGAAAAAGATAGCTATAATGATTATTTTAGCATCGGCCCCCTGACAATAATGATCTCAGTTACCCACAGAAAATTGCCATTATCTTCTTGATTAAATAATGTCTTCAGTAATTATACCAACACTGCTGACCTACACATTTAAAAGTTAAATCACTACAAGTACCACAATGCCCAAACATTTGATCAGGAATGAGAAAGCTGTGGATAAAGAACTGAAAGAGATGTCGATGTACTCGTTGGAATTTGTCTAGGTAACAGGGTTAACACATCTGACTTGGGGCCTTTAATGATCACATCTAGTCAGGTCTTTAGTTAAAAGAGAAAGTAGCAAGGTTCAGAGCAACACACTGCAACACGACATCACATAAGGACACAAACAATCTTGTAGATGAGGCAAAGTAAAATTCTTGTATGATATGTCCAAGAATCACCTCAAGCTGTTTTTACAGGGTCTCACAGTGCCAGTTTCAATGCTTAGGGAGGTTTCTCCAGAAAACTACTCCTGTCCACAACTCTACTTTTAACCTGTTTGTATTGCTGCTGGTGTTGAAGACATTCCTAGGGAGTGACTTTCTCAATACCTTTGTAAATACTCAAAGACATCTGTCCTGCACTGAAATGATTCAGTTCCCTTAATCTTTTATTAGAGCTGTTTAAGTACCTCTACAGTCTAGGACCTAGGTGGCATTTTGTTTTATGGTAAACAGTGTATTATTTTTGGTCTGTTGCAAGCGGATTTTCTCATGTCCATTTGTTTTGGTAAGGAAGTCATGGCGTGGCCCTTACTTGACTCTTTCCCCCTGAAAGATGGTATACAAAACATAGTAAAAGGATTTTCAGCCATGTTCTGTTAGAAAAGTCAGGCATTGTACTGCAGAATGAAAAAATAGTTATGTTACTGAACCCTTTGGAGCAACCTGCTGGAAAGTGTAACACTGTGTTTTCCAGAACCTTTCCATTTGTTATTGTCTGATCTGAAGACAGGTAGTGACACTGGCTGCTACATGAAGAGCCTATAAAGCTGGATCAGGTTGTGAGAGAGAGGTTGCATGGAGCCCAGTAAAACAGCGTGGAGCCCAGCAAAAAGCTGCAGTACAAGGCAGGAGTGATAAACAGAAAGAAATTCTCACTCCAGTGACTGTTTAAGTAAACGGCAATGAGCAACTTCAACATCAAAAAACACACTTCTGATTTACAACTAGATGTACTTTTTAAAGTGGGTCACTGCCTGCTACACTGTACAGAAAACCTTTTGCTGTCCTTTTGCTGAGCATATCCTTTTGTGCAGGGATTAAAGATTTTTGGTAGGAGGATAACTTGCTTCTAAAAAACTGTGATATACCACTTAATCCCATCAATTTGTCCCAGAAAGAGAAAGGCCTGTATTTTAAATCTTGCCTTGGTCATAGTAGTGATGGAAGGGATGGAAGTGTGTTTTTGACAGACTCAGAGAAAAGAGGAGCTGAGCTTGGAGAAGAAAGTGGAATAGAGCTGCAGAGAAGAAAGTTGCAGGGAAGTGTTGTAAGAAGTAGAGAGAGAATGAAAATAGAAAGAGACAGGAGAGAAGCATGGAGAAGAGAAAATGAGTCTGGAAAAAAAGGGAAGAAGAAATGGGTGAAGAGATGGGGGTTAGAAGGGGAGAGTGGAGGAGAAGTGAGTAGCAGAGAAGTAGGTCACAAGGGAGGAGGACAGATTGGAAAAGTCTCACTCACTATCCAGAGCTCTCTGATCACAGAGATCAAGACTACCCAGGACGTTGGACTGGCACATCATGGTGTCCAAGATCATAGCTTCATTTGTTGTGTGGATGCAGGAATTTTCAGCTCCAGTCTTGTGCTTTAAGAACAGGCATTATATTGCACTAATCCAAAGGCTGAAGTGCAAGTGTCTTGGCAGGTATGGGGCACTACACTGAAAACAAATGCACATACTAAGTCATAACTGCCTGCAAGAACTGTGGAATTCACTGTAAATACATTTAAATATTTTCCTCCTTATTTAACTCTTCTGCATTTTTAGGCCGAGACCAGGGCTGAGCCTAGTGCCTACTTCAGCCTGAAAAAAACTGTACTCTGTACTCCTTCTTCTTTCACTCAGCAGTTTGTGAGAGCTCAGAATCAGCAGAAATCATGAATGCTGCTGTATACTTCATTCACAGACCTAACTATCATGTTTTATTAGCAACCTTTAACACATTTCTCTACAAACTAAATTTGTTCTTTCTAAAAAGGCGATTTTTAGTTTGGTCACTGCATTAGGATGTAGAAACACAGAGCAAACAATGCTATAAAAGCCGATCTGTCCATCATCCTCATTTCTCTGTAAGAAGTATATTGATCCAATAATCTCATCCAGCAGTTTCTTTAGTGTCAGAGATAGTAACTGTCTAGGTAGTTTCAGACACCCATAATTTTTCTGTAAAAAACTGTCTACTGTTTTCAGTCTCCAATGCATTGACTTTTCTTGTTTATATTTCAGCTTAAAACCATCAAAACATGATGATTTTATTAATATCTTTGAGAATTATAACACTGTGCATAAAACTGTGTTTAATACTAGAGAAATTCAGCTCCCTTCACCTTTATGTGTGACATGTTCAGGAGATCAGGTCCTGTTCTATTCTTTGTCCAGGGTAGTACTATGTTATTAGAACAAAATGACTTAAAATGCAGACAGCATTCCACATGATATATATGAATTTTAACAACTGAACACTGAAGTATTTTAACATTTAGGTTGAGTGTTTTAGGGTTATCCTAGATCGGTGCTGAAGGAGTTGTGCCAGAGAGCACTGAACTGCTGCTCTTACTGCCCGAGGACAAGCGGCCACACAGCTGGACAGAAGAGATGGACATATTGTCACATTTGTCGCCTCCTCACAGAGGAGCTATACAGCCACAACGCTTCAGTGCCACCTTTGGTGCCAAGACCTTAATCTATGTATTAGCAATCTGAAAGATCAAACTCATGTCCACACTGCCTGACTCCAGATGGTCACTGCAATTGTGCTTCCAGGAATATATCCAGAGTCACATTTACCATGAGTTACTAGTTTCTGAATCAATAATGTCAGAGTTGTAGCGAGTCCCATAAACCCAAGCTACAGTCATTAAACTGCACATAATGGCCATAACAACCTGTGCTCTGTGCTCAGGATGTGATTATTATTAATTTATTTGCCTGAGATTCTTATCCAAAGTGACTTACATTTTGCCTGTTAATACAGCTGGATATTTCCTGGAACTCTGTGAATGAAATACCTCGCTCAAGGGCACAATAGGAGAGCCCCATCCGGGATTTAAATCTTCATCCCTCCACTTAAAGGTCCAGAGCCCTAATTTAATTTATAAACTCTTGTCCCTCTCTTATGTTACACAAAGAGATAGCTAACATGGGCCCCAACTCTTTCATTAACACATGGGAACCGACTTCACCTGCTACCCCACCTACAGTACCTGTTATTTAAGTACACCAAAACCTCTCCTGAGTTGCTGAGAGCTTGGAGAATGCATTATGTTTGCTACCACAGCCTTAGAAATGTGTGCAATTGGCTAACAACATATTTAACACGATGAGGTAGTGGAGGGGTTGTCAGTGACTGGGGTCTGGAATAAGGCAGCTCTCTTTATATTATAAACAGCTCTTCACCCAGAAGAAGGGTTAGATTGATCCAATTAATTTTATGAAGTTATCCCCTTTCCTTCATCTAGTTTAAAACAGACAAAGAAAGCATGTTGGATTTGGGAACCTCTGACGGAGTTGTCTAAGTGCTGTTTTTTCACAATATAAATATATACATATATGTGAGAAAATATTGTTATTCACTGCAGGAAAGCTCTGTCTTTAATGTTAGCCCTGTTATCGGACCCAAACATTTTTTTTATTTCTTCACCTTCTTCTCTCCTATATATTACCTGCTATAGTGGCACTAGTATTGGGTTTCTTGAGAGACCAAACCCACCCTGTGTTGTGACATCTTTCCTTGGAGAACAATATAACAGGAATCAAACAATCTGCTTGTGACATGCGGGGGAAAAAGCCCCACTAATAATACAATGAAACAGACACACAAACACTTGGGTAACTAGAGCCCAGCTTGAGAAGGGAGTGTGTTTAGCTTGTAATCAAGCTGTGATTCAACATAACTTTCCACAGAAAAGGAAGCCAGAGAGAAGAGCAGCTTTGCTTGTTCTGCTGGGTTAGATTACACCTCTGATTAGGATGGAAAAATATAGCATAAGCCCTAATAATTGACCACCACATTGTTTTACCACTGGAAGGTTTCTTGTGTGTGCTGTGAGTGTACTTTTTGGCATCTGCCCATTCATCTGTCCTATATTTCCTGGATCCCCCTGGAGCATAAAATCAATAAACTGGCAGAGTTTAACTGATACTTTTTTATTATTTGACTTAGGTGTCTTCACTGTACTGTGCTTTGGCTCCCAGCCAACCTCTGTTTCCACATCTGTTGCTTTTGGTGAGGGCAGTGCTACTGATTCTTTATTCAGGTAAAAAGAGTGGAGGGTGTCTGAAACAAGTTGCCCAGCCATGTTTTTGAAGCTGATTCCCTAGGTACTTAACATCTGTATCAGGGATCCTTGGATAAATAGGCTACTAGCTGTCTGCTAAGGACAAGGGAAGGGCCTTCTCTAGTTCACAGACTTATAACTGAGTCCTCCAAAATGTGATTTGTCAAGTCAGGTAACCAGGATTGTGTCAGTTACTCTTGTATTTTTTCTCATTTTAAAATGGTTTATCTGTTCAGACCAAGACATTGTGAACAAGAGGGTCCAGCAAAATTGTAATCCTGAGCCCTGCCTCGGACTTAAATCAAATTGTACGTTTGTCTGTACTACTGTCGTTTTTTTACATTATTACATCTGTTAATCTCAGAAACAGCTGCACATGTTTTATATACAATGCAAAATATTATAGGTGTTATAAGGTGTTACAGACACTTTTCTAACAACCTTTAGCTGTCATTATCTCCCCACAGGACAGTGTGACTTGTGAATGAGCCTTACTATTTATAGGCCTATAAAAGCTAGACCTTTTGAGGGCTTGCTGGCTCAAAACCCTGAGCATATTGGGTAGGCTCAGGGATCCACTAAGTATTGACCTGATAATTGCAATATCAATTGCTAAAAAGAAATGCAAACCACAAATGTGCCAAGTTTCATCACCAAACAGAAAATGAAATGCAAAATAAAACCGAAAGCAAAATTTGAGAACTCCTTTGCTACAGAGGGATAGACTGACTTGCATTTTCAGATGCTTTAAAACATTACTCTGTATAATTATGAATTCATTCAATAACCAGAGCTAGTCCACTGGGATTGGAGACCATTGTGAGAAGGCAACGCCTGCCATTAAAGATCCCTGATCTAGCCAGAACTTTAATTGCTTTCTCGACTGTGCCTTTGAAGGTCACTTCAATGCAGCCGAGATCTTATTATATCAAATCAGTTTATTGTTAACATCATCCAGTTATTATTTTGTTAGCAGTTCCTGCCTAGATTTGCTAAACTTAGACCCATATTCAATACAAACATTATTATGGGAAACAGCAGGCTAGTCTGAAAGGGACAGCAGGCTCTCTCCTTCTGCTTGTCAGCAGCTCTTTGTCATCTTTCTCAGTAGTGTAATGCTGAGAGAACGGAGTTGAAATCTATCTGATCATCTTCTGTACTTACACTGATATTGCAGTTATAAACCTCTGGGCTGGGGCAAAGGTTAGGACCAGGATTGAAACATACAGTATACCTAATTCCTTACAGGGAGAAATTGGTGGCTGTGATAATAAAGCATCCAAAAGCTTCACTTCCTTCAACTGTAATTTTCACAATAACTTTTGAGGAACAGAAGGAAGGAAGGAAAAAGAACAGAGCGAAGAGAAGGATTCTTGCAGCTAGTGGTCCACAAAGCCAATTACCATTTGCTGGTTCCTCTCCTAACTCTGATGGAGGACAGGTGCAATATGCTATAATGTAATACATTTGCTAAAAAGGCCATATTGACAATGACAAACCCTTAATATATAAATTAAGCAAACTCAGCTCTCTGGAACTCCCAGAATGACTCTCAAGACAGACTCCAGCCAATCCACCGCAGACCAGCTCAGCTGTACTCCATCTTTAAAGGATATATCAGGACAGATCTGGCATTATATTTATGCCTGTACTGGTATTTGAATGAATTTCTATTTCCCTTCTATGAACAGTACCAAAACACTAAAAATTCCCAATAAATAAAAAAATAAATAAAGGAGGATTTTATAATAGGAGCCTGCAGTAGTGCATTTCTGTGATATTGTCTCAGAGTAAAGGGTGAAAAGGTTATCAGTAGACGTTTTATGCTAAATGGAGTTCTGATCAGTATTGATATGACATCTCTTATTGAAGTCTTCCGCAAAACCTGATACAGTCCTGATCTGATATCAGAGACAACAAATGCACTGGCTACAATAAGGCAAATACAGCAAGCTGTACTGCATGTGTATATCACTATATATAAGGACACACACCAGTGTACACCAGCGTTTTTTTTACTTAGAAAGTATTTGCATTACACCACAATTTCTTAACTGTATGGGCCTTCTGGTATTTATTCACAGATTTTTTTTTATAAGAATTTCCCCAAGAGCCATTTCACAAATGGTCAAATGCCGATGGAATGGGGTAGTGTCAAAGTGTATCCTCAGTTTGTCATGCAATAGAAACCCTTGTGGATTTCTGGGACACCATGAGCCTGCAGTTTATCTGTTGACCCCCCTGCCCCATGTTTAGATCTTCTGTTGTTGTAAGAAGACAATTTTCAAGGAAATCTGGAAAAAAAAGGCTTGTTTGCTCTACAAAAAAAAAACAGAATGCGTGCAGCAGTCTTTCACACACATGCAGGTGTGTTGTGGAATTCAGTTTAGCTGCCAAGGCAGTAAGTATGGGAACCAGCACCATGGCATTCTAGCCCTAGAGCAGGGGCAATACTGTACAGGGAGTTGTTCTGGCTGGTTAGCATGTCTCTCTGGGACTCGATTCACACCATTAAACATCAACAAGCTTATTAGTAGAGATATTGAAGCAGAAATAAACATGACCTGCAGCTGGCTAGACCTCTCACCGTGCTGGGTGTGCCCTACTTCCCTTCAGGATGAACGCCTGACCTCTTCCACCTGCCTCAGCACAGCACTATGAAGCAGCTGCTCATCCTAACCCAGGATGAGCAAATTGTTTACAGCTCAACACTAAGTGTATCTATTCAACCACTGAACCACACCAGTTCTCTGGTTAGACATGTTTATTTAAAAAGAAAACGAGTTATTTCAGGTCTTTTCCTACTATTGTGACTATTGCCAGATTGTTTTTACAAATCAGCCTACACTCTGAAGTCTCCATTGCAGTTTGAGACACTCAGGAGCTTCTCCATCCTTCTGCCACCTGCTGGACCAGTCTCCCAGCCTGCACTTCCATTAGCCACTTGTCCCTTCGTGATCTACACATGCGCAGGCATTTATCACCCGACTGTGGATTTTGTTAGCCCTGACTCCTAACAGGATGCATTATGGCATTGGATACAAGAACGATACATCAAACTGACATCACCATACAAAACACCTTTGTTTTTCCATATTTGGAAAAGTGGTCTTTCCATCCTAGGACCCTAACTTGCACATTGTTCCTTTCTTGGAGAAGTCTGCATAATCCTTTCTTCATGGCTGCTCTTTACCAATCTCCTCACTAACTCATTCTTCATTATTAATGACCAGGCATCAGATTATTCAACCTAATTAACTTCATGTTGCTTAATAGCTACCAGAGTCATTCCAAATGAAGGCTTAGCAATCCATTCTCTTAGGGACACTTCTCTGTAATAACCACTTGTATCCCTGATACAGACAAAACAGCAAACAGTTCCTCCGCTCACTCAGACTGCATGCTTATCCGATTATGGCAAGGCCCAGGCACTACTCAGAACTCAGGCTTTGCCACCAAGATTCTTCTCTTAGCTTCAGGAATGTGTGCTTTTACCTTATCCAGCAATGCCCTAATCATCCAGGTTCTAACACCCTTAGTCAACCTTGGTTCAGCCAAGCAAGCCTCTTCATCAGCAGTGCATTTTAACATCTTTGATCTTATCAAACTATCACATTGACCGTCTGACACACTTCTCAGTACAGCCTAAACTCTATTTAGGCGAGCCCAATACATTGTTACTGTAAGTAGACCACCCTTCATATCCTGACCACTCATCCGCCATTATTCCAGGCTGGAACTAGACACATCCTAAAATGCATTCCATCCTATCTGTTCTTATAAACCTCTTAATTAGCCCAGATTAGTGACTAATTCCATTCAGAGCCTATCCTGACAGCTCCTTTCCCTCATGTGGAATTTCACTCCCTCTGAATGCTAATTACTCCATCACACCAGGTATACCTCATTTTACAGTTTGTTTTCCATCAACAGGTGCTCTCTCACAAAGCTACCTTACACTATCACACATCAAGATAAAAGTAAACTTAAAATGTATTAAAACTTAAAAGACCAATGAAAGGGTCATTCATTTTCTTTTTATATCCCTTTAATTTGGATTGTTCTCAATCATCTCAGCACATGCTTTACTGCTCAAAAGCTCTTTAAATCTATTTACCCACAGTAGGTGCACTTTGAAAGTAAACGAGCAACATTAATCTTGGACCAGCACTGGAGCGAAGAGAACTCTGCAGTCTTTTGTTAGAAAAGGACATGTATAAGAGCCATCTGCCATCTTCTGTGGCTCAAGTCCCATGGTGCTGGAATATTGGAATGGTTTCAAGGATTAATCTTGATTTCAGTACCTGAAAGCATTTAGCATATACAGTGCAATAATAATATTGACTACAAGTTAAATTGTCCTCTTCAGTAAAGTTCAAGAGTATAACTGAGTTTTTTTTCAGTTCTGCATCACAACAGCTTGTTCCACTAATGAAAGCATAAAATAAACAAATGATCGAGAAGGACTATGGGATTTGCTGGCAGGTAAGATCAATGCCAATTAACATTATTGAGGCTGTCCAGGATTCCATAATCATAATCCATTGTAGTCATTACTATCTTCGGAACATATTTTACAGTGCTAAAAAGTAACATCATGGTTTGGCTCATCATCCAGATACGGAATATATCTGTAGAATGACAATGTCAGTGAAATCATGCTGTAAACAGTCATTACTACTCAGTCACTGTATTCATACTACAGTTTGATATAGTGGTAGTGTTTAAACCTCCCAAGAAAGTGTATAGGTTGTACAAGTCAAGAGTAGAATTTAGCCAGCACACCAGGGTTAAACACTTACAGTACTCTTACAGACAGTTCCTGGGATCTTTAACGATCAAGTAGTCAGGACCTTGGTTTAATGTGTCATCATCCACAGGATGGTACGTATGCTGGTATATTAGTTTGGAACTTGGGAACCAGATGGAAGAGAAAACTTACATCGATACCCTGGTTTTCTTACAGGTCTTCAGCCTCAGTGCTGACCAAGGCCCAGCACTGCTTAGCTTCTGAGATCAGGTGACATGGGGCTAAAAGATGGTAATGGTGATATTTAAATCTTAGCTTTACAACAATGAATCCTGCACCTGCTCACAAAGAATGACCTCTTCACATTATTTAATAAGCTCACCTGTCAGAGCCCTTCATCATTTTGATATTGCGTACTCCACAGTGAATCTCTAGCTAGGCCGACTGGAAGAATGAGATGAGATCAGGAGAATGGCTGCAGTTCAGAGGAATCTATTTGTTTGATAATTGACTAACAAATTATATTGGTTTCCACTGAAATGCATTTTTGACACTGTAGTGAGAAGACCATCAAAAAATGTTTAAAAAACTTTCACATTGGCTGATCTACTCTGAAAATGATAACTACATAGTATTAAGAGCATGCTATCCAGCAACCCTGTAGTCCTACCAATCAGGTTACACCACAGTGTACAGCTAATGGCAGATACGGAGCAGATGGTACTACTATAGAGCAAAGTAAAAAAACAAGAATAGAAATGGGTTATAAAAAACAACTTTTTGTGAAGATCAAACTTGATGACAGGATCATAATTTCTTACAATGTTTCTCCTGGTGTAGATGAATTTGTTTCAGGACATTTAGCAGTGGGAGGCAGAAGAGGTTGTGACTCTTTCTATCCATCAGTGGTCCCAGCTGGCAGCTTCAGGAGTAGTAGTTTGGCCAGATGAATCTCTGTGAGACACTGAATCATCTAAGCCATTCGTCTTTTGCTGATTAATATCACAGTAAGATCTGTTGAGTTTCAGGGGAAAAAGAGGGAATAAAGAGGAGAAAGAGAAGGAGTCATGTAGTAGCATTGGGTGTGTCCTATGTCAGGATATGGGTGGTCCCTTCACGTTCATTTAAGCATTTTACACAGATTCCCTTAGAAGGGAACTTCTCAGCTTAACAGGAATGTTGAGCTACCTAAATTCATTGAGCATACCATAGCGCAGGTGTTTTCCTTTCTGTTAATTCAGAATAAGAGCTGTTTGGAGGAAGATAGAAAAAGTAATTGGGCAGCAAACTAGTACAATCAAAATGCGACCCAACATACTCTTCACTACATTGGTAACACATTTGTGACCAGGCTCTATTAGGTCACTGCATTCCTCACAAATTTTATATTGCTTTTGTTCTTTTGAATTGCAAATCAGTCTCACGTTCCCCAATACTGCTGAGCTAGGAGCTTCCAGACTGCCGTGTCCATTTCCGATCTATCAGGACATTTGTGGGCTGGATATGAGACAGGGCTCTGAGTGACAGGCTCTGTGCAGCTGTCAGCAGTCGAGCTATCCACTTCTCAGCTTCTGCATGAAGTAGGCAATCTGGTGCACACCGGTTCATTTCTATAAACGAGAGGAAGAAGGCGAGTTTGGTCCTCTGCTAAATTGAAGAAGTAAAGGAACCTCCCTTAATTACAATCATTTGAATACAGAAGAACATGGTTTCTGATCAAGAATTGATGCAGTATAAAACAGCTCATGCAGGAAATAGCATTTCCCCTGCCAAATACAAAGAAGTCCAGCTGGAGGTCGCCAGAAATCATTGGCAACTACTGTATGTGAGGTCAGTAATGAACAAAAGAAAAGTCCTATCCAACCCGAGCTGTCATGGGCTGAGACCCCAGGCCAAGTGAGCAGCTTGTGCAGCTCTGCCAAGCTAATGAGACCCACAGAGAGAAAGACTACGGGTTAGTTTTTGAAGTTTCCAATTTGAATGTTCTGTTTTGCTCCAGAAATGATCACGAGCTGTTCTTTTTAGTTTTAGATTTATGCTGAGCATCAGACTTCTACAGATTTGCCTCAGCCTTTTTGTGTGTTCATGAGACTCAGGGATATGAAAACTGGTGATTGCATCATTAAAACACGGTTAGTTTACTGTTAGCTAGCAGTTTGGATTGCACCTGCACATAAAGCACTGACAGGGATTTGAGGATACAGCTGGCAAGGAATAAGAGGCTTTGCAGATTAACAAATTAAATGAGCTGCAAAGAGAAAAATCAGACCTTCACCACTTTAGGTGAAACGAGCAGTACAAATGGTCTTTAAAATGAGAAACTATTATTAGTAATTTTTGTTTTTTGTGCCTCAGTTTGAAGTCTCCTATTATTTTCCTTTCCATGGTTATTCTTTGGAACTATCAACTGTTAATCAAAACAGCTTTCAGCAGCAATCCTAGTGTATTGCACTATTGCAGAGTAATGGAGTCAATACACACTGAAATGTAATCTATTTTAGTAGTTCCAGCAGTTCAACCTCCCCTTTTTCTGCAATCTTGGTTTGCAATACTTATGATATTTTGGATCATACAGTGCCGGTCTCACAGAGACATTACAAACAAAACAGGCATACAAAAAACATACTCACCTGAATCCCAAATCACACACTGTTGCCTCATGATTCACCCCTGGCAGATGAGGAGTATAGAGAATGGAGGAGGGACACAATTAGCAGCAGACACAAGCATAACTAATACACATAAAGTACATGAGCTTTACATTAATATTAACTCCCATAAATGAATGTCAATTTTGCAACTGTATATTCTAAACATTGTAATGTCAACCTTTTTTTCTCACCTGTGATATACTGATCGAGAATATGTGTGAATGTTGTTGGTCTTGTTGGTTGGTTGCTTCAGGCTTAAATAACAAGAAAAGGAAAAGGATTGTTGAATTGGCTGGACATGAAGAGGTGGAAGGAGTGTTGTGTTTGTATGAAAGTCTCTGTCCTGTGTATAATGGTTTAGGGACAACAGTGGGAGGAATAGTTGAACTTTGTGGGGGACAATCATGGATAGGAACACCCATAAGCCCTCCTTAATGCCCTCCTAATTATATTTTTTGTAACTTGTTTATTTATAAGCAGCAACAATACATTTACTGTATTGTTCACCTTTCATTAGATTACATCTCTAATGAGTACCTAAAGGCAAAATTATAATTAACAATTGTATCCTTTTCTGAATCTGGGTTTACCCATCATGCATTTGGAAAATATTTTTTTCTAGGTTACAATTCTGAATGTGCAATAGATATACAAATGCTTCAAAGAAGTGACATCAGTCGAATATGGAAGAACGTTACTCTTGTTCTGGTTTGCATTGCCATTCAGTGAGTGCCAGCATATTTTATAATCTAGTACAGTGAAAACCAGACTTAAAGTAATTACAAGCCTTTCAATGACAACCTTCTGTGACAACATGATTTTTTACCATTACCACTATTAAACTACTTAGCATTTGCAAATTATTAAATATCTAAACTTTATAAATCATTATGAAACTTGACCCACAAAGGCACTGTTTTACTGTATAAGAGCAGATAAGGATTTAAAAGCCCACATGAAAACTGAAAGGTAATAATTCATATTTTGAGCTCTTCATTAAGATAGCTACTTGACCTTTAGCCAGCCATGGGCAAACAAAATAATTACTAATATGACATTAGTGGAAGGCAACAATAATGTTTGCTCCATCGGTGTGCAAAAATCCAATCATTAAAATAAAAATTCAAACAACTGAATTGTCTGTTCCTTCCACATTCCCCCATCTTTGCTTTTAATTATCGGTCTTCTGTGCGAAGCTCTGTAATTGGTTAACAAGACCAAGCAAGCAGTTGTGCAGTTTTGTGCACTGTGTTGTGTTACATTACCTGTCTGTCAAAACTGCGAATTTGCATGATACTGTAAACCAGTGGCAGTTGGATCATATTCAGTCTGCAGTATGGTTCTGCAGGATTTTAAAGAACCACCTATCGTGATTGCACGTTTCATATCTACAGGAAAGACTAATTGCATAAAAGGATGGAAAATATTTTAGGTTTTAAGTTATTTAAATTTATGGGAGGCATAGTGCTGCAGTTTTTAGCAGTCTAGCAGAGCTGGGTCCACTAGGTTCAATTTTGGACCTAGACAATGTATTTTAACTTGATATACATTGATAAGTACCATTTATAACAAACTGCTATGAGCCTATTCATAAAATCTTCAATTTTTTTTTTCAAAATTTCATCCACATGATTATTATTAAATTGTTGTAATGTTATCTCAAGATAGTCAATGCAAGCTCTACATATTTAAGGATGTGTTATCTGCCACTGGCATGCAGCATCCTTTTTTGGCATTGGCAGTCTGAAGCCAGAACGCTATGCCTAATGGGCACATTGCTGTGGAGACCCACTGAGCTTTGTATGGCATGGTCTCTGACCTGCTGCACAGCGACTGTTTTTGCCTAGAGACAAACCAAGCCCAGACTGTGCTTCTTAGCAGTTCCAAAGTCTTAAAATGGGTATTCTAGGTTCACATAAATTTTATATACAGAAGCAGAGACAAAAAGTTGGTATGTTTTGGCTCACTGTGATCACAGTATCTGTGCGAGGTGGTTAGAACACATAAAAGGATATATATCACACAGATGCTTGATGCTATTCTGAGTTCTTACTCCCCATAGGTCTATTTTGCTGTTTAACAAAAAGCATTCAATTTGTACAATACAGTTGTTTTAATAGCTTAATTGGCTATATAAGAATCTTGTACAGACATATAAACAAAGTATTAATACATAAATCGTGTGAACAAACTGCTCCCAAAAAACAACCTCTTTGAAATTAATTATGCATTTGCTGCAAACAGCCTTTGAAAGTTAGATTTAATAGAGCCCCAGTCAACATGTATGTAGGATTTGCACCTAACAAAGCCAGACCAACTGTAAGAATGTCATACCCAGTATCAAACATTGTGGTTGTAGTGTTTCCTCACTCACCCAGGTGTGTGTTCCTTTTCTCTATGTACAGTAGGTGTGGCTCAAGGCTTGAGAAGCAGGGCCGCCCTCTTCTGTCCATACCCCTTCAGTTTCACCCTTGCCTGTCCCTGATGAGCCAAGCAGAAAGAGGAAAGAGGTGAAGTCCAGATCATTCAGGTCCAGCTGCAAGCTCTCCTGAGCTCCGTATAGGGGAATGAAAAGAGACAGCAGTAAGCAAATGCTCTGTTCCTCCAGGGACACACCAGATGTATTCAATTTATCAGAGAGCCTCAGCAATGACTACTGGGCTCCTCTGGGTCCCTTTGCACATCTGAGGATGTGAGCTGAGGAATCACCATCTCCGCTCTGCCATCTCCCCTGTGGCCCCCACTCAGAGTAAGAGACAGGGACAGAAAGAGGTAGGTAGTTAGTCTGACTCCCTGTGCTTCACACAGGTCAAAGCAGAATAAAGGAGCAACAGTGATACATCTGGAATATCAATGGAACCTCTTTTGTTCTTGTGGAAAAGCACCATCAGATGTGGTCCCTCTATTGCAGACCCGACAAGGTGATAGAACTTCCCCGATGTGAATACAAACAGGGGCAGACAGTATCTTTCCAAGGGGTTCGAAAGACAACAAGAATTTGATTGGAACAGACTTCGCTCAATCACACTGCCTCTTCACTAAGGCTGAGATGAGAGGGTTAAGATCTCTCGACTTTAGTTGCAGTTGCAGTGCCTGCAACAGTAAGAGATTAGCCTGTCTAATGAAATATCAATGGGGTATTTATTCTTCTGTCAGTCTGCGATATCAGCCTGATCGCTCCCTGCCATGTTGGCTTGTCTCTGATGGTAGAGATTGATGGGCTCCAACCATTACAAAATCTACAAAGGCTCAAATGAGAATTCCCAAATTAAATCCTATCCAATGGCCCTATGTAATAGTAGAAGGCTGACATATGGGCAAAAACAAAATAAATAAAAAACAGAATGTACATATTCTCTGTGCAACAATATTAAGTTTCATCATCAGAACATTTGTGCGCCTACTGCCATTGGTGAGGATGCAACTCAAACGACACTGTCCTGTAATTCTGCTCTTTATAGCATGAGTCTCACAGCATTGAAGGAAACACCCGACCTCTGCTAGTACAACCTACAGTGTGCTAAAATGAAAGTCTAGATTGAAACTACACAGAGAGGTTAATCATAAACCATAATTTATTTAGTACTGAATAATTTGTCTCTGAGCTAATGCACCTTAAAGATGTTGGAAAACAAAAAAAAATGTTTAATCCTCTGAAGGTTCTATAGCAATCCTAAAATTCTGTCAAAATGCCCCATACCATACAGCATGTATAACCTGCCTTGTAGTTTTTAGTTGAGCCCTTAAAACTCTAGCATCTGCATATTTCAAGGTCCAGAAACTTCAAACAATTTAAAACTGATGCTAGAGATTGGTTTTGACACACTGTTATACATTTTTTTTTTATTCCTCACTCCCATCATAAATTCTTCCTGACAGAAATGTAGTAAATATTTTCACTTTCGGAAAAATATTTTATTTACTTTCAAAAGATTAAGCCTAAATAAGGAGCATATCATAATGCGCATCAAAGCATTTGGTGGTAGCAAAGACAGAGCTGGAAGGCATCCTGGCATGTTACAGGGTCTGAGAAGACAGGGTGCTGGTCCTGTGGTTGTCACTTGTGGGTTTGTTTTGGGTTCTGATAGGCAGGAGGCTTCCAGAGAGTGAGGTTAAGGGTTACACTGGAGGGCACATTCAATTCAGTTATGGTATTCTTCCAGAGCAGGCTATGATTTTTGTGTATATTTCAAAATAGGAAAATAAAAAGCTCTGATGTGCAAAATAAGGTCAAGCCAGTCTACAAGGAAGCCGTTGAGGAGCAACATCACAATACTTAAATGGTCCAAAAGTTATAATTCCAGAAATCTCACATCTGTCAGAATCAGAACAGATATCAATTCACAGGGGATGAAAGGAGTAAACGTATAAGAGCTGACAGCCCAGTATGTGGTCATACATAGCCTGAGGAAAAGTGTGAGCCTCTCAAATTAAATATTATGTTATTGCTCTAAATGTTTGTAAATGTTTTTACCTATTGTTATTGCTTTGGCAACACTATAATTAACACAGTCAGTTATATTAACAATCTGTCAGGCTTCTAAAGCTCTTCAATTTTAATCTCAATTGGTGCTTCCTACTAACAATAACCATTTTTTCAGACAGGTATTGAAGTGTGGTTTCAGTTTACATTTAATGTGAGGAAATAATGGTGTTGTGCCATACTGCATGTTAAAAATACTGCTGTTAGTATAGGGTGAGTCATGAAGGATTTGGCTAAAATGTAACTAGTTAGACAATTTTAATTATTTTCTGAATGTTACTATTCACCTTGAAAGTAGTAGGTGTATGAAATGCTGTGCTTTTTCTCTTGAAGCAAATTGGGTACTTTCATTACCAGAACCTGGAAACAAGCTGGAAGGATGTGAAGTTCATTTGAGAGGCACTATAAACCCTTTCTAGGACAGTGAGCTGGGTACATACTACAGTTAGTTTGCTTTTCTTCTTCAAACCATGTCTCCGTCCTATTCCTTTTATTCTGCTTCTGTGTCCAAGCTGTGAAATTTACCCAGTGCAAAAGGCTCAAGTGCAAATATTAGCTTCATATTTTACAAAACCTATATATAAGTATTAATATGAATATAATTTTGTTCAAAAAGCTTTTCCATATTATTTTCACATATCTATTATATTGGTTAGCACTGCTGCCTCACAGTGCTGGAGTCCTTGATTCAGTCCTGGACATGGGGTGCTGACTGTGCGTTTGTAGCTTCTCCCCACGTGATTGGGTGGGTTACTTCTGGGTGCTCCAAAAGACATACTGGTAGGTTAATTGTCTGTTGGGAAAACTGTTGCTGGGATGAGTGTGTGCATATTTGTGACTGTGTTTGCCCTGTGATGGACTGGTGTCCTGTCCATGGTGTGCACTTTCTGGGATAGGCCTTGGCTTCATATACTGTATATGGCTGCATATATTGTATCTTTATGAAAATATGGAATTTTCTAATTATGTGCCAACCCACTTTTGTAAACACCAGTTATTTCAAATTTAGGTTTACAACTAAAAGCTTTGTGCCAACAAGATCATGCCACCACCCTCCTTGGAGTAAACACATACTTCAGGTAAGAACCTTTATTGGGCAAGCCACTCTTGAGCCCTGCAAAACATTGCGCTCAAGTAATTTCCTCAAGAGCAGATTATTTTTACAAACAAAACTGAAGCAGATAAAAACAATTTCACCACAACGTAAGCAGGATACAGAGTCTTTTCTTGTTTTATTCCTTTACTGACAGGTCAGCCACTCCCACAACTCTGTCTCTGTCACCGTGAGCTGCATTGCTTTCATCTCCAGTCTTCCTGCAGGTGCTGTGGGCTCTTTTCCTGCAAACAGGAATGCCATCACACTACTCTGTTTTTTATACAAAATGTTTCATCCCTTTTAAAATGTTGCTCCAAGTAAGATTACTACACATCACCCTAATTTGTGCTCTAAATCTAGGAATTAGGACATTTACATTTAGATTCAGTGTGTTTGTAATTGTAGTCTAACTAGCATCAGGCCCAGTACTCTGTTTACGTAGGAAGAAAATATGTGTGTATGTATGTCCAGCATCAGGTCAATCCCTGCCATACCGGCTGCTCAAATATAAAAGGACTGGGTGATTGTGCTGTACCAATCAGACATCCAAAGTTTGAAATCTGTAATGTCTACTCTGCACGCTTTGCCTTTGCTGGATTTGGTCCAGACTATAAACGTAAGCGTCTGTTTGAGCTTTCAGGAATGAAAGGCTTGAATGGGCACTAAAGCTGTTTAGCACTCATTGGATTTAATTATATTGCCAGAGGAGCTGGCATGCCATGCTTCACCTGCATTGTCCTAACACACATGCCCATACAAGCACATGCATGTACACACTTCCACACGCAGAACACCACCCTCACAATCACAGGGATGCAAACTGCTCTTGCTTCCATCAGGGGTTCAGTACTATCTTGAAGGTCTGGTCTTTTTCTTATTTTATTTTAGCATGCCCATTCATTCTATTTTTAAGCCACTTCCCCATATTTGAAATCTGCAATATTTAATTAATACAACATACTGCAGACGCTCTCACAGCTGAGCAAAGCAGAGGCGTAAATGGGATGCATTTCCTCTGAAACATGTACCCTTTCACCTTGTGAGCTCACACTACCTACAACAGATTAGATCCCTCTTATTCCAGAACTTTGATCCATCTAAATACTGATTTGATCCTTAAATGCATAATTGATTAAGGTGCAGACACTCAATTCAATAATTAAGAACCAGGTGGTAAAAAGAACTGCAATGTAACAGAAGAGCCAGGCATGCTTGTCTCTGCGTTAGTCAGCTCAAGCCATCCAACCACAACCTTACTCTGCTAATTTTGAACAGTGTATGGTAACTGGTCACCCTCAATTTAAGTTCTATTATGTAGGCCTTTTACTAGATGAATCACTGCAGGACCCCTAGCTTTGTGATTTTTGTGTCAGATCTCTTGTATGTCCGATTCTGCCATTTTGCACAGAGAGTCTCACGGAATTGCACTTCAGGACGAACTGTCTGCCACAGAGATATTCACTAATCCTACTGGCACACAACATTCCTACATCCATCTATCTATTTTCAAGAACCTTTCGTCTAATAGGGGTGACAGTATACCAGAGCCTATATCCAGAAAGTAGGACACATCCTGGACTGGACTCTGAATTCAAACACTAGAGAGTATGTGGGCAGGCTGCTTTCAGCCAACACAACAGGGATCTCTGGGTCAGGCTGGGTCACAGAAGTTCAACAATAACACACTTAAAACAGCAACATATTTCATAATGCTGGAGTACTGACCAGTGGCAGACTGCATTCAGATAGACACCTTAACAATAGGTCACTTTCCATAAATGGGCACAGTGAAGTCGTTGGTTTTTATTATCCTTTTGGATTCCTTTGTTTCTTTTCTCTTTTTTGGCTATGGAGTAATTAGGACCACACAGAGTGGCTGTAAATAATCAACAGGCGCTCATAAATAATACAGAAATGCTCCCCTTTTAAACTTTCTGGTTCTGAAAGTTTATTTTTACAACTTTTTTAAAGGACATTTTCATGCTTTCATAAAACAAAAATAAAACTGTTTATTTAGTGAGTCAGAGACTTAATTATGGGCTGCAGTTTGAGTGCAGTGTGGATGCTGTAGTGAGTACTTGTGAAATATATTCAGCCAAGTGTGAAATAATGTCAATACATCAATAAACTGTTTAGAAAGATACCCATTATAAACATCATTATTAAATGAAATATGTTAAAAGTTGTAAATCATTTTTGCATCTTTCATTTGATTTTTCCTTTTCACTCTTTCTCTCTCTCCTGCTCTCGTTCTTTCCAGATCTGTGTTTGATTTAAAAGTATACCACTAATGGAAAGACATGCACTAAGAGCCCATTAATCTAGTCTGCATTTGTAAAGAATTCAGCTGTGTTTGAGAGGCTGTCAGCATATAAAACCTGCACAAACACAGCCGCCCAGCAATGGAGGAAAATACCACAGCACAAAGTGAGTGTTGGTGGGAACCAGGACACAAAGGCTCAAGACAAGACAAATATAATACTTCCTTTACTACCTGTATGCAGGTGAGGCTCAGGGAGTGCAATCACTTCCTGCCGTTGTGATTTGAATGGCTGCCTGTCCAGAAGCTCCAAGCACCCCGATACCAAACAGGCAAGAGAGTAAATCCTGTCAACCACAACATCAGTCATGTAATTCAGGAGTTTGCAACACCTTTTTACACTCTAAATGAGCCCTGTGACACACCTATAAAGTCTTTCCTGGAAGAGGCAAACGTAAACCATCTCTGATAGTTATACTCTTTGCTACTGCATGCCCCATGTAGGATTTCAACCGGACGTCACCCACCAACTCTCAGCTCACACTCCCTTCAGCTGAGCTCCTGCTCCATTGTGCATGGGGGTTCACCCTGCGGCTCAATGTCATGAGAGAAAATGATGGATCCAACACTCCATCAAAATTGAAGGCACATGTCATGTCCGATTTGATTCCACCTGGATTAATGGCTCTGGTTATGGAGCCTCTCTCGAGTGCTTCTCCCGGGGGGCTTAAGAAGAGGCGTGTTCCCCTGTTGTACAGCCTGTTCTACCTCTCCCAGCCCTGCAGCAAGAGGTTTATTAGCCCTACTCGTGCACTGCACTGCCAGGCCTTCCTGCTAACAATGCTGCTGACCCACATCAGTCACCCCCCTTACGGACAGGCAGCCCCTGTAACTGACAGGTTTGTTTCCTGTGGCTGCTCTTCAGTCTCTCTAATTGGCCTGTTAACAAACTCCTCTCTGGTGATCCCCATCCCTCTGTCTCTTGCGTTTTTTTCCCTGGTCCGTGCTCTGGGACTCAGCCGTCCTCCAGGCATTCTACCAATTGCTTATATTTGTGTGGGCTTGTGATTATTAATTAAGAATGACCAAATATGTTGTTTTTAGCCCCCCAGCCCCCATCCTGCTGGGAATCAGCAGTTATTCAACTCAAGTGCTATGGCCCCTGTAGCAGTCTCCTGTCTGTGTTTTCCAAAACCAATTGGCTTCCAGTTCTTTTCACACTTTGAGCTCTGCCGGGCTGATAATGGGCACATGAAGACAACACATGGAGGACAGGGTGCTGCTCTCAGTGTTAAGACGCTGCAAGTCCAAGGGTGGCTGGCAAGTCTATTCTGTGTTATGAGCCAAAAGGAGTCCCTAAAATTATTAATGAACCACTAGAGCCAGACGAAACCTGTGCAAAATTTAAAAGAATTACAGCATTACAGAGCCTTTTTAAAAGGTATGCCCTGAAGAACTTAAAAATGAAATAGAAATAGTCAAGTGAATCAAATTCTAAGCAAGGAAAACTGACTATAATCAAATTTCTACAATAACTTTTTTTCTCTTGTAAAACAGAAGCAATCCAATTTTTTTTTTGGGGGGGGGTTCAAGAATGATAACAATGAAGCAGTGAAAAAGGTCACACAGAAGACTCTCTTGGCAGCAAGCAGGAGAGTGTGTCTCCACTCTCCTTAACTGGTGTACCAGAGCACAATCAAAATATTCCCAAAATACAGAAGTTGAATTTTAAGAGGTAGATTTGTTGTGAAGAATTCCGAGGTGTTCTGTTCTCCAGAGCAACTTCAGGACAGCAGGCTCCGTCTTTACATGTATTTCTACTGAGCATGTTGGGAACCTGCTAACAATACAGCACTTTAACTTTGATTTGGAGTGTCTCAATCAGCTTGCCTTGTAGAAATCCTCTGTAAAACGAGCCACCCTCACTGCAATGTATTAATAGCAATGGAGGGAGACTAACACCTCCAATGAAAGGCTACTACAACAAAATTGAAAAAATAAGGTAGCTCTACCACAAGTCTGCTTTGTTCTTTCCTCCTCGTTAATTATTTAATTGCAGATGCTAACCATCAATCAAATGATTAAAGTGCTTTAGCTATGGATTTTGTAAGACCCGCAATTGCTGCCCTTGCAATTGGCTTTGAATTTCCACTTGTCCTCAGGGAACTGAGAAAGAGAGAGGACAGAGTACTTTGCACAGTGAAAGAAAATGTACTGTGTAAAATTATTTGGCTCCTTGAATGTAATTAGGAGCTAAACTATGTGTCCAGCACACAGTAGCTTGAGGAAAATCATACATGAGTAGCCAATAAGATGTTCAGTAGGGTTAAGACAAAAACATTTAAAATTTCAGAAGATCTCCATTAAAAATTCTGTTTTTGCAAAAGCTAGGAAAAATATTGAATGAAAAACGCAAAGCAATGCAAAAAATGTAATAGAAAATAGGAGCCAAAATTGGCAGATGCATGCTAGACCCAGGACTTCGCCTCAAATGGGATGTCAATCTGTGATGGGGCACTCACACCTGCAAAGGAGAGGCAGTATAGAAATTACAGTTAATCTGGACAGCATGTACACTATTAACACAGGGATAGCATGCACATTTCACACAGAAAGCACTTAACACAAGACCCTGGACATTTAAAGTGACACTCCGCCACACACAGCCATAATGTGAATAATTTAATACAAAATAATTCATTGAATTGAATCAGAGCTCTGACAGATCAAAAAGCAGAGCATCCAGAGTCTCTCTAGGACTCAGCATTGTCTTTACTGTACCAGCTCACCTGATTTGGGGACCCTGAAAGTGAAACGCACCCATTGATTGAAAGCACCACTGGACACCTCTTCACAGTTACATCAATTTCAGCAGGCAGTCCTCTGCTCACAGACTGACAAAACAGGAAAGCAGGGGAGAAACAAGTAGAGAGAGAGGGACGTGGGTGATGAAAACCTCAGACCCCGCTGGCTTTCATTGTGGATCGAGTTTCACTGTGTGGCGCTCAGCGCCGATAGAGAGAGGTGACCCTTCCAAATCCCACAGCTCATATCTGACATGCTTAGCTTATTACTAATTACCTGATTCAATGCAAACGGAGTGATGGGACCCAGATAGCATTGTTCTCTATAAGATCGGATAACCTGCCCTGCTGCTCTGCCCTGTGAGCCTGTACAGTCAGGCATGTTGTCACCACCTTGCATGCCTAGCAATCTGTTATAACCTCGGGCAAGAGTGACAGGAGCTTACGCACCATGAAAATAATAAAAACACTTTGGGTACGCTTTGGGAGAAAAAGGTTATTTTTTTAAAACATAATTTTTATTATGTTTTCCCTCAATATTAATTAGAAGATCGCTAAACAAACAGAAAGAGGATAATAATAATAATTAACTGCTTACACTTATATAGCACTTTTCTGGACACTCCACTCAAAGTGCTGTACAGGTAATGGGGACTCCCCCCCACCACCACCAATGTGCAGCATCCACCTGGATGATGCGACGGCAGCCATAGTGCACCAGAATGCTCACTACACATCAGCTATCAGTGGGGAGGAGAGCAGAGTAATGTAGTCAATTCATAGAGGGGGATTATTAGGAGGCCATGATTGGTAAGGGCCAATGGGAAATTTGGCCAGGACACCGGGGTTACACCCCTACTCTTTTCGAGAAACGCCCTGGGATTTTTAATGACCACAGAGAGTCAGGACCTCAGTTTTACATCTCATCCGAAAGACGGCGCCTGTTTACAGTATAGTGTCCCTGTCACTATACTGGGGCATTAGGACCCACATGGACTGCAAGGTGAGCGCCCCCTGCTGGCCCCACTAACACCTCTTCCAGCAGCAACCTTAGCTTTTCCCAGGAGGTCTCCCATCCAGGTACTAACCATGCTCACACCTGCTTAGCTTCAGTGGGTTGCCAGTTGTGAGTTGCAGGGTGATATGGCTGCTGACCTAAGGATAAGACAGCTGTGAGGTTTTCCAGCATGTGCAACACTGTTAGGCCAAGGCTCTGTAGCACCTTGAGGGCCACTAGGAGTGGCTGAAGGTCCTAATTAGTTAAAGTAATTCCAAACTCAAATGGCTTTCTCAAGGTAGTTCACACTTGCATATGATACATTCAGTAGGGCTGGTATCTGTAAAATTTTTTGAGGACTGGAGAAAGGTGCTAAATAGCTGATTAAATATTTAGGTCTATTAATAAAGTGAAAAGTACTTCTTCCAGGAATTGAAACTGGGACTCCTTCCCAGGGACTTAATGCATGAGATACTGATACTATGCTGATTATTCACCTGTCTGCTCCACGAAGGAAGGTAACACCACAGCATTATAGAGGGTCATGGCTTTCCAAAAGCTATTTTCAATCCCTTTATGAGGGTGCTGGCTAAATTTAGAAATCGGGATCCATTGTCTTTCAGGATTAATTTAGCCATTCTTCCAATGCTGGAAAAAACAGCAACCCGATCAAGGAATTAGTTAATTTAAGAATCTGAGAGTGCAGGTGAGATGAGAACTAAAATTCCCTGGGATGTATTCCAATGACATCATATATATCTCGAGATCAAAAGATACTTGATCAAATATCTGTTTTCCTACCCACATCCTTAACAAATAATTTGCTAGAAGAATGCAAGAACATAAAAAAGTTTGCAAATGGGTCATTTGGTCCATTTAGCTCTATGATCTGCTAACAGCTGATTTTTACTAGGATTTTAACATGACTTGTATTGAAAGAAGCCTAAGCATGGGCTTCAGCAACATGTATCTGTATGTTCTAGACCTCCACAATTCTTTCTGTAAAGAAGTGCCTGCAGGTGTCAGTTTTACATGCACTTCCCCTTAGTTTACATTTGTGTCACCTGGGTTGTGACTCAGTGTTGATTTTTAAGAAATCCTTCTGGTTAGCTTAATAAAAGCCTTTGAGGATTTCAAACGCCTGTACTTGGACTGGGTCCATTTTTCTGTTCAAAATGTAAAATGTTAGGTTTTTAAGCATGGCAGTGTAGGATTTGCCTTAGAGTCTTTTTTTATATTCACTTTTTTCATTATTTAACCACACATGTGACAAAACTAAGACATATTAGTCTAGAATTCAGTTTTGACACACTTTTATGGGTACAGCATTAGGCATTTTCCAGGAAATGGATATTAACTCTATCCCGAGCTGCTGCTGGAGGAATTTTGTTAATGACAAATTTTGCTTTCTTAAGTACAATTGGCATAACACTATCAGGCCAAGGAGAACTGTTTATATTAAGTGCTGCTAGTTTCTGTAAACCTTCTTCCTCACCTGAAAATATAAATACAGTAAATGTAAAATAATAATCAGTCATTTTCTTTTCATCATCTGAGCACATCTTAGGTAGCTACTGTATACTTCCTGATGATTATTTCTGTAACAACTGTGTTAATGGGAAAGAATAAGGGCTCATCACATTGGAATGGAGGCAGTTCTGTATTTGCACATGCCTTCAGAATATATACAAGTTCTTAATTTAAGACATAACAGTTCTCACTTTAAAGCACATTGGTTCAGTCAGTTCATGCTTTGAATTCAGGATAATGATTAGGGTTGAATTATTGTTTATTGTAAGATATATGACACTATTTATGCACTACTTGTCACAGCCTTGGATTGGTAAGTACTCAAGTATAGGACCAGGCCTCAAGATGTTTCTTCAGAAGTCAGGTTTAAATTCTAGTAGGTTCTGTTCTGCCCTTCTCAGTGTTGAGGTGATGCATTGTCAATGGAGTGAAGGGCACATTCTGGTACAGCATTGAGTAGCATATCATGAAAGAGTATCTTGTCCACACAGTCCAAAAAAAGAAATTTTTAGGAGAGGGAGTTAGAAAATGATTAAAAAACAATATTGAGCCAAATCTATAAAGGTCAATGGACAATTTGACTACTCTCAATGTTAATACTATCTCCACAAGAAAGAAATTCCTCAACTCAACTTCCACGCTAGTTCTGCATGGTATGTATTAATATTAATGTGAGAGTAATACTACTGCAAGTGAGGATGTTTTTAACCAACTTGTCAAAAGCCAATGAGTTGTGTTTGTTGCCTGGAGTCTTTTAGACTGTGGTCTTTACTATGTGTGTAGTTTCTGAATTGTTTGTCCTCTCAAAGATGCACCCTCTATTCTTTAATAGCAGAGTGCACTGTAAACCTTTTTAATTTTATCTTCTGCTCTATTCCGTTGTTTTCACACTGCTTCACTGCAGTAAGGTGATAAGAAAGTTGAAAACATCATTGTGTTCGTGAATATCCTTGTTTGTTTAAAGGATGGCTGCCAAATCATATGACCTATTAGCTTAAGCCAGTTGCTTTTAGCTGCTATTTCTTTGTGATTATCCACAAGCTGGTAACACTCTACTATGGATATCTACAAAATTGTTTTGTTCATGACAGCCACAATTTTTAATGCAAGTTCGTTGGGAGAAACTTAAAGATCTGTCTTAGTCCATATATACTAAATATCATTCCATTCAGTCTATTACATACAGAAAATGGTGTTTGAATGGTTTTTTTTTCACAACTGATGCCCAAAATATCACTCTCTGTATTGAAGGTGTTACTTCTCCAATTAATTAGACTACACTAAGCTTTTTTCCATCAAATAAACATCATAACACTCTCTTTCCATGAGCTATATTTCCAGTAATATTATGTAGTAAATTCTGCATAATTTCTATACCTTTATCACCACATGAAAATCTGTGACATCCCATCTACCTTTACCTACAATGAAGTCATCTCTGTTAGCATTCCTATTACCAACTCATTTGGAACCACTGCCCAACATACAGTTTGACTTTGGTCAGTGTAATTAAAGCCCAGGAAGCTGAAGTAGGTTGAGTGCACTGCGCTTCTCTTTAAATCCCAATGCCCATCAAGCAAGCACTCCTCGGTTTCACTTGATCTGCTTCAAAACGGCTCATCCGTCAGCTGTCACAAACCCCGCTCCCTGCCCTGCTCACACAGCAGCCAGCTGAGCAGGCAGGGCTGAGGCCTTACAGTTTGCACAGTCTGGGTTTCAGAGTGTGTCAACACCTGCTCTGCCTGCTTTTGCTTACTCTCAGCAGCACTCCTCACTGTGCTGTACTGTACAAGGATCTCCATGGAATGTGTGCATGATGGTAAGGCCAGCACACTACATGATATAGAAAACAAGACACAAATCACCTTATGAAAAGTCTCCATTTCCTTGCATCCTTTTAGCTCTATGATTTGCTAACAGCTGATTGTTTCTAGGATTTTAACATGACTTGTATTGAAAGAAGCCTAAGCATGGGCTTCAACAACATGTATCTGTATGTTTTAGACCTCCACAATTCTTTCTGTAAAGAAGTGCCTGCAGGTGTCAGTTTTACATGCACTTCCCCTTAGTTTACATTTGTGTCACCTGGGTTGTGACTCAGTGTTGATTTTTAAGAAATGCTTCTGGTTAGCTTAATAAAAGCCTTTGAGGATTTCAAAATTTCATTTTCTTGAATGATTGTTAACATTTGGTGTACTGTACATCTCATTGTTCATTCCAATATGCTAAATCGGGGGGGGGCTAGCCTTGGAGAGTTGCAGTCCAACAAACTTTGGTGGTGGGGTCCATAGCAAAGCAAACTTTTCAATCATCAATCTGTAAAAATTATTAAAATGTACTTTATGTCAGTATTGGAGAGCTGTGCGCCTTTAGAATGTTAGTTTTTAGGATTTCAGTTTTTAATGGTGTCTTAACTAATCCATCAAACAAATCATCTGCTTCCATGGTCAAAATCAAACTGTGTTTAATGAAAAAAAATGAAATTAGAAATTAAGGGGAATTCATAAAACATGCAGGATTGTGAATGTTCAGGTCCAGGACAGGTCACCCCTTATAACATACACAGTACATCTTATTTTAAGTAACTTTGTTTACCATCATTCTGGCATTGATCACCATTAATATCTTTCCAGGACTTTATTTTCTAGAAAAAAACTCTTGTGTTTTAGTCATTTGGCATTCTCAAACAGGCCATGCAAGCTGAAGCAGAAATCACATTCAGCAGTTATATACAGTAACATATTCTTAAGAGCCAGTCAGCTCTCTCAGTCATGATGCTACACAACATTCACATCTGAAATTAGGCGCATTACCTGTCTTTAGAACAGCACCTCTTCAGAATTGAACATTGTGTGACACTTGTGTGGAACACGGCAACTAACGTGGAAACAACCTCCTGTAAGTAATGGCATTAAAATCTATTATTATTCTCTGTGCACATTCTATGCACATAGGCTCTTCTCAAGGTGTTTTCCTTTTCTCTGCGATCATTTGTGTGTAAGTGATTCTTTCGACATTGACTACAAAACATTAACTCTTGCTTGAAGAAGTGGAAGTAAGCAAAGGGAATTAGGCACAGAGAAGGAATGTGAATCCAGCCTGTTCCATCATTATTTCCCTCTCCCTCACTGAGGGCCAAAGACATTAGTCAGTAATGTGTGTTCCGGGGAATCAGAAACTGAGGGTAATATGATCTGCACCATAAAATGAAATGTTAAATAAGAGTCATTAATCTTGGGGACAGGTCGACAGGAGTCTCAGCAATGGCATCGCGGGGAGGGATGGGTTGTTGGCCCAAGGCTGCAGAGAGGATGCACACAAATTAAAAACGAGAAGAAATGATTGAATTATGCAGATCAAGCAGGAAGGTGCAGGTGAATGAGGAATGGCAACGGCTCGACATTTTAGACATTTTAGACCAAAAGGGACATTTAATACTATATTAAATTTTGTACTTTACTTCACTGCATGGCAGGCTTGTCCTACACATTGTAAGGTCTCAAGGTAATAACGTGCCTTTCAACTGTTTCACAACTCAGTGTGTGTTTGGAATACAAAATGTTTATTACTGTTATGACTAAGAATAATCTTGATTATGAGCATTCCTTCAAGGCACTGCTCTCTTCCCCGTCTATAGGGTTAGTGTGGGGTTCAAGCTGTGTTAGGAGATGTTAGGTTAGTTGCGGCAGGTAATTTGTGCCTTTTGGAGCAGTTGATGGCCTTGAGTTCAGAAACCGGTCTCTCTCCCATCCTCACCCTAACCTGGCCCCAGTCAGGCACTTTCTTGTGAACAGTTATGACACCCCTTTGTGCAGAGCTTTCTGGAACCATGCCTGTCTGTGAAAGCTTTCTGAAGATAAACCCTTTATTCTGAGGACCCTGGCTACAGATAAGCCCCCCACCCACATACACACGCAAACCTCTCTTTTTCCCTCTTGCACTCTGAAATATAGAGTAGTAAGGAGGAACGAGGCCACCCCTTCTCTCTGCTGTCCTGGGCTCTAATCATTGAGATAAACTCTTTTCTTCACAGACTGATTTCACTTCAGCCTGGATCAATATAACCTCACTGATAAACCCTTGCATCTCCTGCAGTCTGGCACAACCCAGCTGAGCAGTCCGCCAGCAGCGAGAAGCAAGGATTGATTCTTTGATTGATCCTTTACTATTTCTGTATTTTTGTTTTTTGCACTGTTCAACAGTAGGTATAATAATAACGGATTAAATAAAGGAAAATATAATAATAAAATAATTCTACATTTTGATAGTATCTTTCACTTCCAACAGATCCAGTTGTTTCACAAACAAACAGTGTAAATATGCATATGATGCATGTACTGTAACAGTACATGCACCAGTAACAACAATACACAAACCAGACAATTAATCTGAAAACAAGAGTATGGTTTCAATTTTGATTTGAAAATGTAAGCTGCATTTCTGTCCCTTATGATCTTTGCATGGTCATTCCAAATTTTAGTTTAAGTGCTAAAGAAGAGAAGGCTCTGTCACAGAAGGATTTCTGATTAATGTTTATTTAATTTCATAGAAAATAACTGTATCACTTGATCCTTAATTCGTGAACTGATCTTCAACATTATGCCATTAAGCCACTACGTTATGCAAGATCCAGTCCTTCATTAATGTACCAAAAGGATCAAAGGTCCTTAACAGAATAGCCTGGGTTCTCAGTCAGCCATGTAGGTCCATTATCTCCAGGAAATTGTAAGGCAGGAAAGGAGAATACAATTGCATTGAACTCAAACAAATTTAACATAGAAATGAAAGGATACATGTTATTGTTATTGTTATTAACTGCACCAATAAGGTTTCAGTTATGTTCATCATATAGAACTTCAAAGGCATGGATTGAGGACAGACCTGAATCTTTCAAAGCTGTCAGTTTCAGAACCCAACTCTTAGTCTAAACTGCTTCTTAAACATCTCCCATGCTCCAGCCTGTTTCATGAGTGCCAGCGAATAATGTGTATTCTTTTTCATTAGACTGTAATGAGAACTTGTTCATCAACTGGTCACAACTATCAGGACTTTATGCTATTACAAAGCTCAAAGAACAAAAGAGTCCTTGAACAGGGAACAGAGTGCCAAGCACAAATCACCCCTTTCTCAGAAATGCTAATATACCAAGATTCTAAATTTGTGCGTATTGAAAGCTCCTTAAAATATTTTAAATATAAATATTGCATTTAGGAAAGTTCAGGTTTTAAAAGAAAAAAAAAAAACAAAGTCCAGTACACTGCACAGGAATTTTGGTGGACTAACCCAAACATTGACCCATTGAGGTTTTGACACAAGTATCTGATGGGAGCTTTCTATTGTGAATATATAGTAGTCTGGGAGACAGAGATCTTCCATGAGCAAGATTCTGGTTTGGCAAAACACAGGGGTTGAGCTGACCGATAGATGATACTGGATTAGAGGTCTGAGTTCTGCTCAGTGTGCAAGGCTCTAGTTAAACTGCTCTGCATATATTTCTTCAAAGTCTCTACAATGCAAAGAGAAACACAAAGATTTAGAGAAATTACAGACAAAAGTAACAAGACTTTACCAGGCTTAAGGACATGCGTAATGTGGGCAAGCTAATGGAGTCTGACCTTTTCATTCTCAGTAAACGACAGCTGGTCAATGTCTTCAAAAATGTAATGGAATAAATATAGTAAGTCATTTCATGTTTAGTGAAGGGTATATACAGTACATATATAATGCAGTAAGTTGTTAAAACACAATATCACACTAAAACTAGAAAGCATGCCTTTCACCACAGAAAGTTAGCAATGCATGGAATGGATTGCTAGAGGCAGACCCACTGGGATCTTTCAAACCTAGGCTTGATACTATGACAGGATCACCTACTGATTCCTTTTTGCTGGAAAATGATGAGCACTGGAGGGCTGAATGGCCTCTTCTCATCATTAAAGGTTTTATATCCACATGTCTTTATTCCAGTGTAGTGTCTGTGTTTGAACACACATCTGAGCCCCTTATCCCACCTGTAGCTAAACACCAGTCAAGGGACACTTCAGAGCCTGGGTGAATGACATCACTGGGACAAGTTAATTAGGCTTCTGTTGACCCAATAAGGCTCAGCGTGTGTCAGCGAGCAAGGGCGTGGTGCCTTCTCTCTCCCTCCATGTCAGTATCTAGAAAGCCAGCACTTACACTTATTTAGACACTGGGCATTGGCTAACTAAAGACCAGCTGATGTTGCCTTTCCTTGGCATGCAATTTCTTAATTTCTTTTTCTGCAACACGCTTCAGTGCAGTTCTACTGAACTGTAACACCTCTGGCGTTACAAACACGAACAGCTCAAGCCTTTGAAAAAGCTCCCTTGAAAAACTTGAAATGCCACAATATAATTTGCTGGAGATGGAAAATATTTGCTGCTTGTTGTTGCTTCAAAGCAGCTATTTTATTTATTTACTTAATTCCTTCATGTCACTGTGAAGCAGACTAATGAGCTCTTCCAGCAAAGCCCTCGGGCTCTGTCAAGGGCTGAGAAATCCAGCTGTAACCCTGCTGCCTCCCTCCATTTTCCAGTCCCTGAATGATCGCGAGTCACTTCTATTGTACTTTTTCTTATGCTTTGCTTCTTCTTGGTCAGACATTGCCTCTGTGGTTTAAGTACAAAACCGATTTTCTGTCCTTGTCAGCTCCTTTCAGTCTCGCCAGGGCTGTGTTTTTCTCTGAGCGTCAGAGCTGGGACAATGGGACTGATCATTGAGAGCCTGGCTCTATCTCACCTTCTTTCTACTCTTTCTCTGTCTCTGCCATTTGCTCTGTCTGTGCGGATGTGTAAGCACTGTGCTCAACAGCCCGGCTCTTTCAGGGGGAAAGGGGAGATTATGTTAAGCCCCCTCACGAAAAACCACCCTTATCTCGCCTTCACCAGCAGAGCACAGCAGAGAAAACAGCTTGGTACAGAGGGAAAGAGAGAGAGAAGGCAGGAGAGATCAGAGCTGTAGAGAGAAGAGAAAAGTAGCACTGTGGAGGAGGTTAACTCTGACTGTCTTTCTTTATTTACAAAATTCAGAGTGTTTAAAAATACTGTCAAGATCAGTGGGTTTCTGAAAGATTCAACTATGCTCTTGTTTCAGGTACCTGCATCATTTCAAACTCCTATTTAGAGGAGTTGTGACAAATATGTGGGGTGGAAGAAGCAAATGTACTGTATTCTATCATCATTATGTATTTATTGTACATGGAAATATTTTCTTATTTTTTATTTTATTTTCTGTACTAAAACAATGATGATAATAATACGGCATAAGCTATTAATCCTATTACAGTATTTTATGTTGCTAAATCAGTTAATCTATTATTTTACAGGGCATTTCATGGGAGAGTCCCATAAGAATAGAATTGCTTCTTAAAGAATTTTCATCTTTTCAAACTCTAGCTATTTAATATATCTATTTAATCAATCTATCAGTTACCACAGTAGTGGTAATCCCCTGAGTCTGATGCTGGCATTCCTCCCATGTTGTTGAAAGTCTTTGCCGTTCCCTCCAGGTGAGGCACTCTGGCCTCTCTGCCTCGGACACTCTGCCATTGTGTCTCCCCTCCCCAGTCTGCAATTACCCAGCATTATACTCAATTACCACAGCAACAATTAAAGGGCCATTGCTTTCCCATTTCCTGCCTTCCTGAATGAAGACTGTCGCCCTGACAATGGGAAAGTTGCGGCAGAACAAGGCCCCTCTGTACCCCGGCTGCCGGCCTATTCACATGGCCTAATTACACTGGCCCGCTGAGGGCTTTGCTCCTGGGAGAAGACCAGGCTCTGGGGGTCCATGGCTTCATCAGGTTTCCTCTCTCCTCTTAGAAGGCAGGTAGGAGCTGAGCAGATGGGACAAAAATGCCTTCATAAAAAACATTCCCAAAGTCTAGAACAAGAAAATAATATTCGGCTGTAGCCATGTTTGGGCTCTTTGATGAAGGCCAGATCTTTTACCATTCGACCAATACAAAATAAGAAGAAACAAAAGGAAAAGCCATAGAACTTAGGAACTCAGCATTCAATTTTTCAGCATATTGAAATTTACTGCAACGCTCTGTTCTATTTTTTAAAGTTTTGGTTGCCCTCTTGTACAGACGTTGGGGGGAATCAATGGAATTTAGATCCCAATGCTGACCTTCCTAGAGTTTTGTGCTTTCTGTACAAAGTCCATGTGCAATGTGTCAAGTGCCTTCATATTCCCTAGAGACTGTTTATGCAGAATGCATTCAAAAAGTTTTGAAATGTGCACTACACTAAATAAAAATAAAAATACAAATTAATTTAAAAATAAGTTAAATTAAAAATTAGATCTGAATTAAATTACATCAAAATTATCAAAAGAGCAGGTATTTTGTTCAATTGCTGTTATTGATATTAGGAACAAGTAATAGGTTTATTCCATGCTGAAAAAAAGAAGAAAGAGAACACAACGTTTCGGCCGTGGAGCCTTCTTCAGGTGTCATATTGATATTAGCTGTATTACTGGCAGGTGGCTGTTTTTAAATTACTGACACAGTAGTTCTATATAATTTATTTTTTTTTTTACAGCACTACAGTATCATTTACACTAAAATGTAAATGTACTGTGAAGCTCTCTGGGAAAAGCTGGAGAGCTTCACAGTAACCATGGACAGCATCCCTATTTACATGTCAGCCGTAATCAGGCATCTGAGAGTCACATTGATCCTCTCCTGTCTTTTGAACCCTGTGTGAAAAATTTGATGAAGACCTTTTTTTCCACCTTAGAAATATTGCTCACATTAAGTAATTTCTATCAAAGTCCAATACTGAGTGCTTCATTCAATCATTTTATAACATCAAGGCTTGATTCATGCAACTCTTCACTTCATGAGCACCCTAACACTATTCCCATTAGGTAAACATGTCCAAAAATCTGCTGCAGCTAGGATTCTATCTCACACCGGATCCTGGCAGCATATCACTCCTACACTTATATCTTCACATTGGTTGCCTCTATGTAATATATTCAAATTAAGACTTTTTAGGGATTTGATAAATCTGGCTCCATCATACATCTCTTAACTCCTGTACCTGGGACTACACCTCGGACTTTTGGTGATAGTGCTTCTTCCATTGTTATGGAGTGCCCGTCCTCCACCTCTTCAAGAGGCAATTTCTTGAACTTTCTCAAATATAATCTTAAAATAAATCTTTTTAAGGGGTCTATGTCTGATTGCCCTACTGTTTGCCCTGTTTGTTTTTGTTGCATTTCTTAAACCTTTTTATTTCATGTTTAGTCTTTCTCTTTCTTGATCACTATGTAGAGTGTCCTTGGGTTTGTACTTGTGATACTACTTAATAATAATTACAGTAAGTACTGCTACTATTACCACAACTACTACTACGACTAATACTATTACTAATAATAATGCTTTAAAAACTCTATGTTACTCTACAGTATGTGGCATATCTTCACTTCACTCTATGCGTTGATCCAACACTTTCTGTCACCCACTCTCTGGCTGTGTTTTTTTGCTCCATTTAACCCAGATCTTTCTGCATTCCCAAGTTTTCCATGTCCTGGTTCTTTTAGGCTCCCTTGACTGTAGAGGTGGATCCATGACATACAGTAAGGAAGCTCTGCTTGCTGAAAAATAAAGTGAGGAGATGTGGGTGAAATTGTACATGGATGTACATTCAGACATAGTACTGCACTACAATCAGTAGATATACTACTGATCGCGAAAATGTTGGTAGGATCCTGTGCCGTGCTAGCTGAAGACTGAACAGAGGAAACAAAGATTTTAGTGAGTGGAGCTGGGTTTACTTATCCAAATTGTGTAGTCTATATTCATGGTTGAGGTCAAGCGTGGGCCAAAAAGCCAGAAGCACAGGACAATGGATTTCACAGACGTAGAAGTCGAGGTGAAGGTAGCTCAGTGAGGGTTAATTCAATACTGAGCGTGGGAGTGTAGGTGAGTAGCCCTTAGGTAGTGATTGTCGGGAGTCATGGTGCAGGACGAGGGACGTGGTTGGGTTATTAGGTTGTGCATCAGCATTAGTGAAGTAGCCTGGGCTTGTGTCTGATTGAGATCCGTGACAACTACCACTTCTACCACTTCTTCTACCACTGCTACTAGTGAAACTATTACTGCTACTATTAAACTACAACTCTTATTAGTGCAAATACGCCTTATACGGCTAATACTTGTAATCATCATTGTCGTGATAATTTGCTTTCCTGATGCAACAATATCACTCTGTGATCGGCCTGCCAAAGCCCAGACTCTTCAAGGTCTCTTCTCACCACTGATTCTTTCTTATTTGGCTGAGATAAAAAAGACTCTTGCTGGACAAAATTCTTTACACCTCGTATTTTGTGTCCTTATAAAGTTAAGATATGAGCAAGAACAAATGTGTTAGAATTAAAAATAGAAGCGTGAGAAGCAACCTGGCAGATTCTGGAATGGGAAGGAGAGGTCATATTTACTGTGTACAGCATAACAATGCTTCGCTGCGGGAGGCTCATCTGCAAGGTCCAAGACGAGAGGAGGCTACTTACAGTAGCTCGTCATAATAATTTGGTCAATTTCTCTATAAATAAATACCCACCCCACACCATTACGAAAAATCCTTGCTCCCAGGGGGAATGATTTAGAATAGGCAATCAAGCTTGATCTGTATGTCTTTGGAAGGAAATCAGAGCACTTGCTGAAAAGCCATGCAACTATGGGATAGAAGTAGAACCCAAACCCAGGACCTTGGAGCTGTGTTGCAGAAGGGCTATTCCCAACATGCTACTCTCCCATTTTTCCTTTTTACTCTATTCTGGGATATAGATGTCAGTTCATTCAGGAGGTTTATGGCTCGGGAGTCTCCCCTTAATCCGTAGTCCCCTGGGTTAGTCTGCCTGCAAGGTGGAGAGATGCTGACAGCAGAGGAGATGAAGGGGATTTAATTAAAAGGCAAAAAAAAACAGGGGAATGATGGGCTGGCTGACAAAGGTGAACAGGGAGAGAGGGGGAAAGGCTGTATTTTCTGATGATCTCCCTCTCTGTCTCTCAAGGTTGTCTTTAATGAAGTGGTTAGAGATCTCATCAAATGCCAGCACACGCAGCCCAGCTTGTCCGGGGAAGATGGGAGAAGGGTACAGGGGTTGGGGGGGTGGGTAGCAAGGAGGTGATTTTAATTGTCTTTGAGATGACTGAAGACTCATCCTTTTAACATAAAGCTCTTTAAATTCCTTTCAGGTCCCAGAAAGGCCAGTTAATCCCCTCCCAGGAGCTGTACCCTCTACAGTTCCTGGTGCAGTTTTATTTGATCCCCCCCAGCAGGGACCCTACAGGCTGTGGGAGAGGAAGTGAGGGCCAAGTGCCCTCTGCCTGTAGCACAGAAGACAGGAGGCCTGAAAACTGTTGAATTTTTACTGCCTGAAAACTGAGCTCTCCCTCTCTGCTCTGTGTGTCTCTGTTCTGCTCAGCCCGGTGTGTGCATTGTGGTATCTGTGTGTCTGCCCTTTTGCACAGTATTTTGCTGAGCATTTCTTTGTTCTTTTTAACTTCTTATACTACATATTAACTTTGTTCTGCATCATATCTCTCTATGCTTTGAGCCATTTGACTGCTACTCTATACTCGTGTCTTTTTCAGATATAGAAGAGTGAGCTTGTGTTAACATATACTCTAAGTGCACATCAATATATGGTATCTGTGCTATGAAGTGGTTAAAGCCTTATATTTCCTATTTTAGTAATTATTATTAATTTTATTTGGGCTGGCATTTCCAAATAAAGAGATTTACATTTATACAGTACATATTTTTATTGGATCAAGCTAAGGGAAGTATAGAACAGCAGTGGTCCAGCTGGGATTTGTTCCCACAACCTTCCAGTTACAAGTTCAGAGTCATAACAAGCCAGCACACTGCAATAACCACTACCCTGCACTGTGTGGCATAGGACTGCAAAAGATTTGCCTTTTCTTCAGTTGCAGACAAAGAGTTATATGGAATATGATTACAGCTAACAGTGCCCCTCCGCTTCCCTTTCAAATTAACAGGTTGTTCTGCACTGAGACATGTTGGATGGAAATTAATTCTGTTTGAAATAGCCTGGTAACTGAAAGAGCAAATGAACGAAGGCTTTGGCAGTCCCTGTTAATTCAGATGAAAAAAAGAACATGCCCCAACAATCAAACTGCATTTTTTTTATTTTGCATGTATTCTGCTTTTGAATTGGGGAAATGTAAGATTTATCCCATGGCTGTAAGCACTGGAAAGCCTTCCTCAGACAGCGGTTTCAGACAGACAGGCCTGACTCTGGGATGAAAAGCAGCTATCAGCACAAGCTGCTGATCCTCTGTTCGGAGCGCAGGAGCACTGCCCCGCTTCCTGGATTAGCTACTACAAAGGGAAAGGTTTGATAGGCTTTCTTTGGCTGAAGGCTGCGATGCCAGCAAACCGGGACTTTAAGAGTTCTGGGAAGACCGCAGAGCGGTGTTTTGTAATTGGAAAAAAAGATTGCATTGATGTATTTATCAGTGCTAGTGTGCAGTGCTTTGACTGAAGTGGGCACCCCACATTTGTGATCTTTTTATCTGGATCTTACACTTGTCTAACAGCTTGTCAATCACAGCACAAGAAAATTAACTTTGTAACCAGAACCATATGTATGATTGTATATTTAGCAGATGTTATTATCAGAAGTGGATTGCAGAAGACTTCAGTGGTGCATCTTCTCTGAAGAACATTACACAATGAGGTTCAAAACCTCAGTTGGCATGTCTAATGGTACAGTACATTAAGGACTGGTTTTAGAAACTGCAGGTTTACCAATTAATTTTTGTAAACGTCTGTATCAATGTATAGTTCATTTTAAGTTTTGGTACAGAGCTTGGGTTAGACTCAGTATACTCAGGCATACTGTGTTTTGTCAAGACTGACCACATGTACAATATTAAATAGATACTGTATAGACAATATCTTAACTCAAATAAAACTCCTTAGATTATGTGTCCTGTCTATGTTTAAGGCATTACATTTGTGGTCACTAACAGTCTTGCATCTTACACAAGCTGATCCATCGTTATAAAAAGTGGAGTGTGCTTGTCAACATGGAGACCCTAGGGAGAAACACTGAGATGATTGGATTGCTTAGTTCAGATCCCCAATTACATAGTTTGCAAACTGGGAGCTAGTCTGATATTGCAAAAAAAACTGGAGAGCTGTGTTTGGCAGTTTGAAAGACTGTGTTGATGCATTTAGGGTTTTGTCACACAAAATCAACATTGTTTCTGACTGCAGGAGCAATCAAGTTTGGGACTGTTCACAACCCCCACTACCCTGGAGACTGGGGACAGGGAGCCAGTGCTTTATTACAGAGAAGGCAAGGTCAGTTGAGCTATGAGTGTGCTTGTGTGTGTGACAATGTTGTCATTTGTTGTCTGGCTTCATTTATTTCAATGTCATTAAAGCACCACTGTTAACTCCCCAAAAGATTAGCTGCATTTTCAAGTACCCCAGTGCCTCTAAAAAGCCTTTTCTACACCCAGCACCATAAAGATAACGGCCAAGGACATCACTTCTAAAGCCTGTGACCCTTTAAAGAGCTTGGAAGTGGGAGATGTAAAGTGAATTCTTCTTTTGTTAACAATAAGGCAAAAGTTTGGAAAGCATTAAACTATGTCAGACATCCCTTCTGAGTTCTCCAGTTCCAACTTCAAACAATGTGTGACTATCAACATTTGCGCTAATAAAACGAAATGACTTTGACAAAGGCTTTTATTTTACAATGGGAATGAGAGTTCCATCCTGAGTGTTCCATTTTAGCTGCAGAGTTGTGATGAGGTTCTGCAAACACATCTTGTGTGTCCTTAATTGCTTTCTCTTGCTGCTCTGTCTTTGACTTTGTGGGCTTGACTTTGTTGAAACTTTTGAATGAGTGCTCACCATCAAGAGCTGCTCCATTAACTTTTTTTATTTTAAATTTGGAATTACCAATTATTTTTCAATTGTTGACTCTCTCAATCTAGTGTAGTAAATTGATAATTAACCTGGCTCACAGCGACAACCTCTCAGCCAGCACAAAGACTAAGAGTTAATTGCTCTTTTCATCCCAAAGCACTTTACATATTGGAGGGGACAACCACCGAGGTGCAGCAGTCTCCAGGGTGATATGCAGCAGCTATTCTGGCCCACTTCATAGCAGAGCAGGTGGAGAAGTGAGAAACTGGTTCATATCCAGGCAAGCACACCTCACTTTTTATGTCTGATTACGATCTCTGCATTGCCTTAGCAGAAAGTTACTTACTGGCAGCGTGGTGCTCATCGCTGGAAACTTGCAGGCAGGTCCCGGGAGTAACAGTCCTACAGCAGCCTGAGGAATCTCTAGCAAACTCTGTCTACCCATCACTCACTACCAAGTGGCACGTCAGTGTTATGGGAATCCTGCTTACGGTACTCTAGAACCACAGCCCAGACTCAATTGGTGTAAGATAGAATTCAAAATGCAGCTTTACAGGTTCAGCCTCTATGAAATAGAACTAAGGACAATAAGCTATTGAACTGAAAACAAAGTCCAAAAACTGATGTCAAAAGGCTATAAAAGTAACCCCTATAGTTTCTAAAACCAGGTCTAAATCCACCATTACATTATATTTTTAATCCAATACTTGGGCTCATATATTATTTTAAAATCTTCTCTCTGCTGTACTCTGCTTACAAAACATGAATATCTTATATTTGAGTATAAACAGGGCCTCATTAGGGTACTGTACACAGTGTGCTTTAGGAGAGATATTAAACATGATTTTACATGCATGATCAGGAGCTGGTTAGATTGTAAACTGTACTGGTAGGGGAGTCCATGTCTGGCACGTGTAGCTCAGCACCACAGTGAGAACTTTAATTGTGACAGTAAACATAAGATTTGGACAAGAATAATCTCCGGAGTCTAGAGCTTTGAAAGATTCAATCACAGCATAAAACTATTTTGCAGGGCATCAAAAGCTTGAAAGCCAGGAGTAGTAACAAGACTGACATTCCACCATACTGTAGCTGTAATGTGGAGAAATAGTAGATACTCTTAATTGGAAAGTTGTGGGTTCAAAACTGCTTAGTGTGATACAGGTTTGTGGTGTGTTAGAGGCAGTGGACTCAAGGTATGACACACTTGGAGTGGGAAGCCATTCCATCGCAAGACATATGGGGCACAATATAGAGACAATAATTAAGACCTGCTTGAAACCAGAGCATGTGGTGAAAAGATGTAAATATCACACAGGCTACAATTGAACACAGGACCCAAGAGCTGTGAGGCAAAAACACTATAAGCAATGGCACTATAATAATAAGAGGGATTCATTTCCTGAACTTTAAAAATACGTGCTGTACTCCCAAAGTATAAAGTGGTCTAAAAAAAGTACATAATTCAACAATATGTTAGAGAACAAGCAAAGCAATATGAGGTGCATACTTTATCATCTCTGATTCTGATTCATTCTGTTAGGACAGAACTGCAGGATCTCCTGGGGAATTCAGAATATCTCTCCTTGATTAATGTTTTAAACCATCAGATATCACTGGAAGCAGGAAGGAAGCATTTAATAATCCATTAAATGCAAGAAGGGATTCCTTGCTGCATTTTCAGTTAGGTTAATATTTTGCATTTTAAGTCTGAACACTGATAAATAGGGGGCATCCTCATTACACAAGTAATGCAGTCTCGCCAAAGTGTGCACAAAGTGAGCTGAACTGGATTTAGGAAAGGTGTATTTAATATAGAGGACAGGAGGCCGTAAACAGAGTAGACTTGGAACAGACCTTGTTCAAGTATTCAAGATCCTCAGATCTCGAGTCAACCCAGTGAATTTATTCAATATCAATGGTAAAACATCAATTGTAGTACACAAGTGAAAACTGAAACTGCAAGCAGGATTTTATTTTTACACAAAGTATTGTGGAAATCTTAAACAAGCTACCCAGCCATACTGTTAAAGTTGACAAGCTGGCTTCTTTCATGATTTCTAGATCAAGGCATTTGCAAAAGTATTCAAACCCTTGCACAGTTTTCACATTTTTGCTTTAAAGTTTGACACTCTAAAATATTTTTAAATTTGAATTGTATTATATACAGTAGACACAAATTAAAATACACATCCTAAACAAAAAATAAAAAAGAAAGAAGTAAATAAATACTTTTTTTATTAAATAAACCTGGGAGAGTCATGATTGCATTAGAATTCAAACCCTTTGCTGTTGCAAACCCAAGTTAAATTAGGTAACAGAATTAGTGAGTGGCCTTGGTTTGTATGCAGTAATAGAGATTCACTTGATTTCAGAATAAACATACCTGTGTCTGTAAGATCTCTCAGTCAGGTAATGAATTTTAAAGCAAAGATTCAATAATGAAGACCAATGAGCTTTCAGAAGAACTCAGAAAAAATACACAAAGGGCTAGATCGGGAGTATGTGTAAACATTTCAAAGACATCTCTTTGAGCATGGTTAAGATGATTAATAAGAACTGAAAGACACCCAGACTCTGCCGAGATCAAGTAAGTAACTGCGTCAGCATGCGTAGGTTGCAAAGGAACAGGTAAAGGTGTATTCCATGCTGAAAAAAAAGCAAAAAGATTTAACCTGTGACAACTAATGAAGGCTCCACAGCCAAAACGTTGTGTCTCTTTTCTTTTCAGCATGGAATAAACCTTTACCTCTTCCTTTACTGCCTAGATCAGGCTGTTACTCCAAACTGAGCATCCGATTAAGGATGAAAATGATTAGGAAGAGGCAAATTGTGACTTTAAAAGACTAACAGTGGCTGAGATGGGACAAAATATCTTGGTCACTCCATAAAAGAGGCTTGTGTGAAAAAAAATTCAAATTCTGCAGGAGGTTTACAACAAATTAACTAAGTGACCCTAAAAACATCTGGCAAAAGGTTTTGTGATTATACATGTTTTGGTCTAAATCCAAAGTGTTACATCAAGCCCAAGTGCCTCACTCATTCAACACCATCCCTGCTGTCAAGGTACACTATCATGTTCTCGTTCTGCTTCTCATCAACAGGGACTGGGATACCTGACAAGACTGATGGAACAAAGTACCCGCATATCTTAGAGGGAAACTTGCTTTGGCCCTAAAACTGAGACAAAATGTCATATTTAAGTAGAACAATGACCCAGAGTTACACTGGAGTGACTTAGGAATACAAAAGTGAGTTGCTTTAACTGGCCCAGTCCGATGTTTAAACACATTCTGTCCATAAGCAATTCTGAAACAATTTGAGACAATTTATATAGTGCCAAGTAGTCTTTTTTACAGCAGCTTCTTACAACACACTAATCAGACTTGCTCTAAAGCTACCTCATGCCAGCTATCACCAGGAGTCCATTTATATATCAGTCTAAATTATCCCTATGTAAAAAAAAGAAACTCTTAGCCCACTACCAATTAACTAAATAAACAATGCACCTCATATGAACCTATTGTTAGGGTTTAGCATCCTTTCCCCTTGTGGGTGCTCCAAATTCCCCAGTCCTACTTTGATTGCTGTACTATTTCCAGTTGTTAAGAATCAGTTTTGATATACAGCATAAGCCTAGAGCTTCCGATACTCAGGGCTCAGCGTTAGGACACGGATGTCCAGAGCCTAGAACCAGACTGCGGAGTCGTCTGAGGGCATAGGCCTTGCCAGAGGCATCATGCCCCCTGAACCTAGGGTTCTGAAGGACCTGGCCCCATACAGTATGTTCTTGGACTGTTCCCAATTTCCCTGTGTCTGTATGGTTGGATGGATCGTCCGGTTTAGAATTATTGGACTGCGCCCTGACTTACCCCCATGGATATGCTTGTACCTGGATGCCTTGTTTTCCCTTGCTCACCGGAGCATCTGTTGTCACTGACCACTACCTTCGCAAATAAACCCTTGTGTGTTTTCCCTGATGTCCGCCTCCCATTTGTCTCGGGTTACACCGCACCGCATAGGGTCTAATCAGCAGCCCTCCGCAGAATACTGAGGCCCATTCGTGACACCTATATACTGCATACAGATCATAGAGGCCTTAATGTCTTCTAGTGGCAGGTCACTTGCAACTATGATGCCCACTGCAGCTGGCCTCCCACAAATGGGTAACAATTGCACCAAGCCAATGTGCAAAGTTTGTGTAGCTTTTCCTAAAAGAATTTAGAACTGAACTGGTGCTCCAAAGTTGCACCACAGAGTGAGTTCATCGATCTGAATACTGCATGTACATAATCAAAATATGTTGTAATAATCATAATCAACAATAGCTTTTTCTCTTTGGTTTTTATTGACATTTACAGTCACACAGAAGTCTTCAGTGTGAGCACTAAAATATTAAGTTTGAAAAAATGTGTGAGCATCATTTTGTCATTTTTCAAAATGGACCCCCGTAGGAAGGGTATGAACACTGTTGCAAAGCACTGTAATTGTTTAAAACCTTTGCTATAAGTGGCAAATTGTCTTCCCTTGTTTTTTAAGGTCCTTATATTCTAATGTAAGTCCCACTACTATATGTAGACAGCATTTCCTATGCTAAGGAAATGAATAAGTTTCTCTTATAAGAAGCACAGAGTTTGATCCTTATCCGTTAAATGGCATAACACACAGCCTTGAGCCTTGAGCCAGGAGTCATACAGGCTTTACAGGTATCTTTCAATTAACTACTTATTAAGAAATGAATTAAACAGAAGATTTGACTTTTATCTTAAGTCCACTTCAATTAAGTAATTAAGATCAGAAGTAGAATGAAAACTGAAGGGTCCTCAGGCTCTCAAGGACTACAGTTACCTATTCCTGCTGAACAGCAGAAAGTCTGTAGCACTGTTCTGTAATTCGTTTATAAATGCATGGGGAAGTTCAGAGAATACATTTCCTATTACCAATGATTGAGCTGAAATAGGGTGAAACAGTGGTGTGGTGCTGCCTCACAACTCCTAAGCACTAAGCTATTTTACAGAGTGGATTACCTTCTCTGTGATCTTTTGTATGATCTCCTCGTGGTTAGCTGATACTCTGCCTTCCTCCCACCTTCCAAAAACACGTTAGCTAGATTAACTGCTGTCTCCAAAGTGATGCTGTGTACATTTGTGCTGTGAGGCACTTGCATCCCATCCAAAGTATAGTTCCACCTTACACCCTGTGCTTCAAACATGGGCTGTTACACTAGGAATAAGTAACTTTCAGATAATGGATTGATATGATGAAATAAAATTATGAGTCATGGGTAAGGCATAGATTGAGGATGAACATGTCCAGTTCTGTATCTAAAACCACAAAGCAAGAAAAGAGCCCCTCTGCTGGGCACAGGATGTGGCAGACTCCTGGACCATACCTGAGCAGGGGAGCTGCTTGAACACCAGGCTGTTTCCATGAGCACGAGCCTCGGGGCAGAGGGGACGCACAAAACCCCCATTCTCTATATTTCCTGATCCTATCATAGTCTTCCCTGGCTGAACAGATGAAAGACCTTCAGTAATTGGAAGAAGGAGGGGGAGAAAGGACGGGATAAAAGCAAAAAGAAAATGCCTTTGATTCTATTAAATGAACCCAAATGAAAACAGCAGTTAGAGAGGCCTGAGCAAGACAGAGAAAAAAAATGCCTTTATCGCCCAATCAAACACTTGATTGGCACTGCTGGGCTACAGTACCCCTAGTGCAATTACCTCTTTTTATAAAGAAACTCAAATACTTTGTCTTCTTATCAGGGCTTTACCTTGGGAGAGCCCCAGCCACTTATTGCTGCCTTTGTCCTTCTAAAGGAAAAGAAGAGTAAGTTGTCTCTCATTCTGTCATTGGAGTCACAGCAATTTCACTGGCAGCCCATTCCCAGAACAATGTGAATCAGTGGATACTGTCTTCCAACCTCTGAGTAGGAAGCATGTAGGACAGAGGTGGGGGGAGCTGTTAGGATGCACTGAGTCTTCAGCCCATCTAAGGCACAGCTGAAAAATATTTCTATTCACACTGAATGTCTAGCCCTAGAGATCAAGGACCCAACATTCAAATCTGGGCCAAATAAATAGCTGACCATGATCAGAATTTTCCAATGACCATGCTGCCCGGTGTCAGGCCCTATACAGAGAGGGCACTCTTACTCTGTCCTGTTCCTAGTTTCATTGTGCATTGCTTGTCCTTCCGATGTGTCTTTGTGTGGGGCTATATATCTGCGGGTCACCCTTTCCTACTCTCTCAGCATTGATGGTTCAGATGTCTTGAGACCCGCCTAGCACCAGGTTGTCTCCTCCGCAGCCTGAGGGCATAGGTTTCTACCCGACATCGTCTGTCCTCCTGAGCCCAGGCTAACCCCCATTTTGCCTCTACACATAGGGTCTTTTTTGCTCTCCTGGCCATTCGGCGGCATGCCCTTTCCGAAATCCATGACACCCAGGGTTTAGTTTTCTAGACAACAACAGCCCTGAGGTCAGCTGGTGGGTCTGTTAGCTCTGGGTCTCCATCTGATGCCTAAGTTCAGCTGTTAGCACTGTAAGCTCTCAATGTGAAATAAAGCCCAGGAGAAGACACTGCATTTTTCAGAGAGCTTGTTCATCTCTGCTTTATTCTTATGAGGGTAGCAATGTTGAGCCAATTTATTTTAAAATTGATTTGTTTATTTCAATTTTTTTAATTTAGCTAAATGTTAAGACAAAGTCCTCTGTCAGTGTCATACTGCAGCAAAGAAAACTGCATTTCAGTTATGGCAATTGCCTAACTTATATCTGGTTAGAGTGGTACTCATGAAGCCTGAAGAAAAGGTGGCTACGCAGAGCAGAAAAACAAGGATGGAAACTTCTGTATCTGAATCTGTTTGATACATTGAAATGTATTTAATATTTTGACAATGATGAGGTGTTTCAGTATCTATGCCTTTTAACAACAATGCAAAGAGAAAATGTGAATTAACATGCAATAGGTGCTTTATTTGTGTTTGTTCTTGTTCTAAATAAAAGAAAGGAATTTATTTTTTCTGATAGGGAGAGTTTCTACAGAACCATGAAAACATACTGCTCTCCCTATCTCTAAATCTTTGTTTCCTCTTTCACAGAACCATGTCAATAGACATATCCAATAAAATAGCTTTTAACCCTAAACTGTCTGGTACACCTGGATTTCAATGGGTCATAAATCCACATCAAGTGCCACATCAAAGATCAAAGCTGAAAGCATGAAGTCAGTGGAATGGAATTGAAAGCCACCTTAAATTCGAGAAAGTCAGAGAGAAAGCTGACAACAATGTTATAAAGAGCCCTGCCATATCAAACTAGGCAGCCTAGATACAGGGAAATGGTGTTTGTAATAAATCACAAAGCACAGAACAGAGCCAACTCAAACACACAAGTATCTGGCATAGATTAGACTTGCACTGTGCAAATGCTTATGAAAAATGTTGATATTTAAGCCTCAGGTTGCTGTAGTGGGCAGTAAAAGTACTGTTAAATACTGTAGTAAGCGGAACAGGAAAGTGGAATATGTAAGGGTTAAAAATTAAGCAGAATCTTTTACAGGAGTTTTCCTAAATGTAATAAACATTGCTGAGCACTGGACATTTTTACTGGTCTACATCTGGCATAACTATCCACAGTTCACCAGCACAAAACATGACATCTTCTTCAGTGACAGGAAAAGGGAAAAGAGCAGGGGGGAATGCAGAAGATGAATTTTGGGCTATGTCATGAATAATTATTTTAAAATAAGTTTACAATTTTGGCAAATTTGCTCTTGCAAGATGCTCTGATTTTATTGCATCATATTTGCAAAAAAGTTACAAAGACTAAAAGAATGTTCTCTACAGCTCACAGTTTAAAAGATTAATTAATAATGATAATTGACCTATAATATTCTGATGTTGGTAAAGACGTTCATATTGATACACGTCTTCTCACACATGGAAATAAAGACACCTACCCAATTTTGATGAGACCTGTTTATACTCTTCTAATAAAGAAATTACCACTTTCTAAATATGAGGAGATTTTATACAGTACTGTGCAGTGCCCACAGCCAGTCACTCACATAGCCTTTAACGTTTAGCAGTGAACACAGAGCCAGTTGTACAAGACCTTTTAGCATGTAAACATAAAATATGCACTGTCTTAAAAGGGTCCAAGGTGGTTGAAACCATTAAAGCTTGGGTTCAAATGTACATTAATTCCTATGGTCCTGAGATCATTTGTTAGAATGTGAGCTACATCATTCAATACTGGTTTATTTCATTAGCTGACTCTGACAGTGATAACTCCATAGGAACTACAGTATGTTTGGCCAAGACACCCACAGGTTTGGTTGGGTTTAGGGTTCACCAGCCTTTACTTGGCTTCTTTTACAAAAGTGCCCTCTTGTGGCTTTTCCAGCCCTTGACACAGTATTGTCAGCAAGAGCTGCGTCAATCCTCCATCTGACACGCAGGAGTCTTCTGTTTGTGTTGAGTAGCTTGCAGAATGGGAAGGACATTAACGATGAATTGAATGTTTTGGAGGACACAGGTGCTTGGCAACAAGTGATTTGACTGCTTGAGACACAGAAACTGAGAGATGTGAAAAGAAAAATAGCTGTGAATGACAAATTTCATGCAATTTCAAAAAACAATTGCACTGCAAATACAGTATGATTCCAAAGATAATCCATTAGAAGCCCTCTGACATAATTATTTTTCCAAAGAAATTCTTGGTTATTTTTTATTTATCCTTAGGGAGATTAAGGTAAATGGTGTTTGTTAAACGCTCAGAATTCTCATGAGCACCAAAAAGGAAAATGACTGGTTGTATCACATGCTCCTAATTTTGTTCACTGACAAGGTCTCCCCTATCAGAATATGCACAGTTCCTGAGGCCAGGGATTTAAGGTTCGGGTTAAGACTAAGGTTGGAATGACATGTTTGGCATTCTAAGTTGAAAGGCGTGGGTTCTTGCAACAGCTGGAGACACACTTGCAGAGCTTCTTAGTAATGAGCCAATAACATCACCAGGGTGGCAGCTCTGTATAGCTGTGTCAGATCGCTTGGGTACTGAAGTCTCTCTGCTGCCCACCTGCATGGGTGTGTGTCATGTTTCAGTGCGCAGGAGTCACATTTACAGTTCACAGAGTTTATTTGTCTAATCTGTGATTTATTTGTCAATTATTTTTGTTGGCCGGCATGTCTCCAACAGCTGCAGCATAGTTAGCAATGAGATCAGTTCTCATTCCTGGTTTAAAATGATCTATAATAACATCATTAGTGGTGCTGATGAGGCCAGATGGTGTCCGATTGTTGGTTAGCGGACAATCTTAATGGACTCTTTGGATGAATATCCCATTTTATTGGGAGGGATGTATGTGGAATAATTCCCGACACAATTGCACTTGGGTTTTCTGGTTTTCTCTCCTATCCTTTGTAAAGCCTTTTATAGCTTCCTTTGTGTTTACTGGGTATGGAGACTGCACATTCATCAAAAAGGACCATGTGTTATGTTAACAGGCCTTAGACCCATATCACATTAATGTAATTAATATTCACACTATCTTCGATCAGACATTTGTATCCAAAGTAACTCCTTAAAACTGGTAATGCAGAATTATTGACAATGTGTCTTCTATTTTGTGTACAGAGCTCAAGGAGGTTCAATAACCTACTCATGGTGAAACATAACAAATTTCCTTGTACTTTAAACACAGAATAGAATACTCTTTCATTATTCTTGATAGGAGCTCTCCTGAACACAGTGCAATAGTTGGTGCTTCAGCCTGTGAATGCTCTCATGTGATACAATCCTCACCAACATGCACTTTTGCAGCACACCTCATATACTATCCCAGTGTATTGAAATAAACTTTCAGCAACATCAACTCTTAGTTCAGCATTAAATCCATTATTCAATTTTCTAACTTTTTTTAATCTAATATGGGGCTGCAGGGGCCTGGAACTCAACAAGCTATGGAACAGGTGCATGGCAGGATGGACCCTGTACAGGATGCCAGTACATCACAGGGCACACACAGACACAAACCAATTGAAAAAACCCACATGAACATACAAAGAGCATACAATACAAACTCCATGCAAATAGCAGCCCAGGAATTTAACTCAGGGGCCCAACATTGCAAGTCAGCAATGCGAACCAGCACACTACTATGCTGCCCCATATAGAATCCAGCTCAAGAAAAATCCAAAATAAATTAACACGATTTATTTTAATTTGACTCTAAGAATTCCTTGTGTACTGGCATTATAGATAAAATCAGGAGTGGAACTCCAAGAATAAGCAAGGCATATACTGTAGCAGCTTAAAGCCCTTATTCTGCAAGTACTGTATAAGTTCAGCACTGGCTGGACCGATACAACAGACAGGGGTATAATGCACAAAGACATAATCTAAATATAGAGGACTAAAACCATGAAAAGATTTGTAAAGAATGTGAAAATGTCTTAAACTACTGCAATTAAATAGGAAGTCAGTCCAATAACTGAATATAGGAGTGACCACTGTGTAGTAGTGAACACCAACTGGAGGCAATGTAATTCTGAATAATGAAGACCACTAAACAAAGCACTAAACAACAGCCAAGAAAACTAATAACAGCATAACAGATACAATAAACCTTCAGGTGGCAAAGTTTCTCACTTATCACAAAATGAAGTCTTCACAACTGAACTAACGTGGAAACTAATGTTTCCAGACCCAGTTCCAAATTCATGAAGAAGCTAAATACATGAAATATATATAGTGCCAGAAGGAGTTAAGCAAAAAAAAACTTCAATCAGAGGATTTAGCTAAATTGCAATTCCTTCTCTGCTGCATTTAGGTAGGGCTCTGCAATGGTGAAGTGGCTGAGATGGCAAATAACAAAAGTCAATCAATAAATGCACAACCTGTTTGCTGTGTAGAGCACATGCAGTGAAAGAAATTACAGACAATCGTCTTGGTTTCCCTTTGTCAGCGAAGCGCATGGGAGATGAAAGAGCAGGCATTAGACAGGCCCGTGAGGAGCTGTCGTGACAGCAATCTGCCTTCAAAGGAGATTCTGGGCTTTGATTTCCTTATATGCAGAGAGACTGAATTAAGAAGACGGTCTCCACTCACTGCGTGCTAGACCCCTCCTGCTGCATGCTAACTCATGCCAGAGAGCACCCAGAGCAACTGGGCCGTCCAGCTCACAGGCAGTTGAATGCATAGCTTTTTAACTGTGTTGGAGCAACTTAATTTCTTCTGCAATTCTTCTGCAATTACTTCACACCACGGCATCTGGTCATTCCAATTTAATACCACTTCTGTTTTAAAGTATCTACTTGTTCTCTATCTGAATTTTAAAAAAAAATTGTACGTAATCTTTCACCACACTTTAGAGAATATGTCTTCATCTGTGTAATTTTGTACCTAAAGTATACACTACATATAGCAGATCAGTGTATCAAGTGCCTTGCACCAGTGTGTTATTACAGTGTGAATGCCTCTGACTTCATATTTACAAAGCAGTAGCAGAGATGCGTTCCAACGTGTTATGTTTATATGGAAAGATTTGATATAAGTTTCACCTTGTGAATTCTAGCTTGCATATACTGTATAGAGAGGCCTTGATAACAAGTTTCAATTGCTCAGGCCTTGGAGGGGATCTTATTCCTGAATAAATAAGTGACAGAGGCTATGGCGCTCCTCTGTGGGGGATGATTGTAAAGCACACAGCGCAGCTTTGACCCATGACAGATGATATTCACCTATAACAGGGTCTCCTGTCTGTCTGCCTGTCACTCAAGAACTTCCATTTTCTCACTCGGGTGTATTCGCACATATTCCTCCCACTCTTTCTGAGCAAGTGGGACCTGGAAATCGAATCCAAACCTGACACGTACCCCAGCTGAAAGGCTCCTTATCCTTCCCCCTGTTTGTTTTGTGCAGTGAGACGGTGGATGGTGTGAACTGCAGTTTCCTGATGCAGGGGAACTCTGCATAACTCGGCCTGGTCATATCTCATCCATTACTGTCCTCGGCTCTATGATGGGTGTCGAGAGACAAGAGCGCATGGAGGGAGACTGAGATCAATCCAGAGGGCCACATCTCATTCAGAGTTTGCTTGCTGACTCTGGACTCTGGGTGATAAGGACTGGCTAAGATGTCTAGAATTAACTTCAGTTTCTTACTGCAGACAACATGCTCAGCATTGCAGGCTATTCTAGAGTAAAAGGCATGAACTCAGATATGTATCTGATTATCTTATTCTATACTATACTTACAGAACAGCCAACCCCTGTTAGAATTCTGTAATCTATATACATACTAACTAAAGCATAAGCAAAAAAGCTAAAGTAAAAGTCCTTGTTTTCTAATTTACTAGTAAGCCAAAAATATATATGTATAACAATTGGAATAGCATGATTGATATAACTGAATTAATCCTCATTTACAGTTCAAGACTATCAATCTTACAACAATCTTACTTACAACTAGGTATTAATCTTTGACAAATGTTCTTTTTTGATTAATGGTCAAAATGTCTGACAAAATGGTGACATTCTGATTTCAGAAAGACTGTATTTTCAGCTCTTCATGTGACTATTATGTGAACTTATTCAGTAGTAAGCTGTACAGAGAATGAGAAAATAAACAACTCAGAGAAATAAATTGATGTTTTCAGTTGAAGGGTTGTTATATAGTTGGATTGAGGTAATAATGAATAATAAATCTTTTTGATAAATTAACTACTCTTGTGTTGTCAATACATGGGGACTTTCTGTACTCTCCCTGGCAAAACTATTAAGATTCCCCTCAGTCAAATAAATAGACCCTTTCAGTGACTGTTAATGTGTAGCTAGATTGAAGAACAGCAGACGTCCATCACCTGCCCTAGACAAAGAATTCTGCACATCTCATCCAGTGATCCAGGTGCAAAAGGCAGTCCAATAACACTCATCTCATCACAACCTGAACCTAAAGCAATCCAGCTAAAAGCTGCACTGCTAACATTTGAAAACATTGTGCAATATACTGTATGTCCCACCCTGATGGAGCTCTTCTTGCTGTTTAATCAGGATCAATTACATTATACAAATGGGGTCCCTAATAATTTGCATAACATGGATACAGCACCCTTGAACTGTATCCATGTTATCAAGTCTGGATGGTCAAGTCAGAGTGGCACAGGGTTGAAAATAATGTGCTGAACTCTGCCCAAATTTCTTTCAAGCATATTAATCCCTTGGACTGTAAGTGCTGTTTCCGACCTTTAAAAGCTGTAAGATGTTGTCAAAAAAAAATCAACAAAATAACAGTGATATCTTGACACAATGAAGATCTAAACTGACCCCCTAAAGGTTACGATTTTCTGATAAGCAAAATATATAAAATTGCCACTAGCAAGCAAATGATATGCCGCTCATGTTAAAAAAATATTGTATTTTGATGTATCTAATAAGACAATGATCCGATAAAGTGTCCATACGGATCCAGGAAAAACCAGGAACAGATGGAAATTCTAACCGTGGGCTGACAGCAAGGGATTGTATATCCATCAGTTTCAGAGCCGAGGAAAAAAAAAAACATTATCACTGAACACCAACTGGCAGGGAAAGGGCTTCTTTCCCTGACACAAGATATGGTTTGTGGAACTAAAGGGCTCTTCATCAGTGTTATAGATGCCATTATTTTCAAATACGTGTGTGTGCGTCTGTATAAACCAAAGGTGATAGATGCACAGAGAGTGAGTTCTTTGCCTTCAACACAGATGAGTAAACACATCTTAATTAACCTCCTGTATTCAACTGAAATTTCAGACGGCCTTGGTGGAGAGATTTACACAGGCTGCCTTCCAGGTCTTCCAGCTACACATCTGTGCAGATCAGCAGGATACAGGCTTTCTCTGCCTGCAGTAACGCTGTCCGCAATCTGAGCAGCGTTACTGCACAGCAGGTGACCCCTCTGATTCAGTCCAGAGCCAGCACAGGACTGTCTTACAGTAACTGCTCTTCATCACCAGGCCTTGCTGCAGGTCATCACCAGGGCTTGCTGCAGCTGTTTAAATAGCTTACCTGTAACTTCTCTTTCTCATTGCTCACAATCTGATGAGTTTAGGATTTACAATTATTATGACTTCACTGCATCACCCTTCCTAACCTCAGCATGCCTTTCTGCGCTAAGACCTGCATCATCAAGGCTGCAGTCAGTCTGACATCACTTGCACTTGCCAGAGAACTGCCCAAACACCTGATGCAATGTGTGATGCCTCTCTACAACAAATCTGAATGATGTCACACAGACAGCCTTGGGAGTACGTTTCACAAAGAAACTAATGCCAGGAACAGTGATAATTTTTAGAAATTACTGTTTCATACAGTTTACAAACATTTTAAAATTGTGATTAAATAAGACTAAAAAATACAATAGGATAGCAATATGCAATAGGAATATATGAAATGATACATTCAATATTTCGCCAGCTGGGAGCATTTGATAATTAGTAGCCCAGTAAAAATAAAATATTTAGAAATTCAGTGGTTCACAAAGTCAAATTAATGCAAAAATACCCTTTAAATGCATTGCTCTATTAACTAAACTGTATTTCTCATGATACACTGAGATACTGAAACTGTCAATGAAAGAGGATTATATGAAAATCTAATACTTAACATTGCATATTTCAGATTTATACTTAAATTTTTTCCCAGTTCTCCAGTCCTTGTGTTGATTCAGATCATACTTTCTAGTGACTTCAAGGGATCACTGACAGTGCATTTGCTCTAGCAGAATATACTTTGAACTACAGAATAGTTTCCTGCCATCGTTATGGAGGATAGTAAGGTGTGGGTTTGTTCAGTCTTTTGCAGTTATGTGTTTTACAGGTAAAGTTGTAAAGTCGGTGAGGATTTTTCTGCTGGCAGTTCTCTGTTGGAACATGCCTGCAGGGAAGCCAGGAATATGATTTTTCTTCTTTGCATGTGTATACTGTTTGTGGGTGTCTCTGTCGCTAAGTGAATTTCTTGTTGTCCTGTTGTTCTGGACTGATTTCAATGAGTGTGTAAGCAAGGGATACTAAAGAGACTGGACAGAACGTTGACAATTTGAATGTGAATTGCCAGCAAAGGAAAGAATATAATAAAAAATTATGCCATTATTAATTTTTCTTTTCAATTTCAAGAAAACAATACATGAATGGCCTCTTCTTCTTTGTAAGCTTTCTTGAGTTCTTATATTTGTACACTTGAAGTAAATTAAAAGCTTGTGATGATTCCAAAAAGATATCCATTAAAGCCCATGGCACTGAGCTCACCAAAAATCCCTTCTGGACAGGAATTTTATACTGGTGCTTTGCCCTCATTCTTCCCAAAGGCAGGAAAAGACTGTTTAGACAGGGAATGTTCTCCGTCCTGTGGGCCCCAGAGCTGGCAGACTGCCAGGGGTAATGGAGGGGGATTCCTGAGGCTGGGTGTTTGGGAAGAGGTGTCTAGGGTAGATGGGCGTCAGCCATGATGCTCATTCAGTGCCATATTGAAAGATAGACAGAGCCTCGTAAACCACACAGCTACAGGATGACCAGGGTATTCACCAGTGACCCAGGGAGAAAAGCCAGGATGTGAAGATGAGTGCCTCTTTCCCATGTGTAGTGTGAACAGAGAACAGAATATTTCCTCTCTCTGTTCATTATTAATCCTCTTGTGTGTGAATTCTGACATTTTTATGTAAAGACTGACAGGACTATGGAGCTCAGAATGGACTGTTACAGTGCTGTTTTATGACCGTTGTTATGAAAGGCTGACTATGCAACATTGCTAACGGGAATGAATTTTATTAAGAATAGACAAAGAAAGACTTTGCTGTCCCCATGGACTTCTGGGAATAGAGTGATCCAGAGTCAGTATGAAAAAAAAACTGAGAATGTAAAGCTCTAGAGTCAGTATTAAAAACCTGAAAATAGAGAGCTCTGAATCACTATTGAAATCTTAAAATGTGAAGTTTTGGAATCAGTTTTAAAAAGTAAGAATGAACACTGCACACATCTATCAATAAGGTGAGGTGGTGTCTGTTTCAATGTAAAACACTTTTAATGCACTTATACTCACAGTATAAATAAGACAAATCAAGATATTCATTGTTAAAAGCTGTGAATGGTGTGTTTAAGAATCATTATTTAGTGGTAATAATAGCATTTGTCAGTTCCATTAGTATCCTCTGAGAATGGTTTGTATTATTAATAATCCTACTGTGGTAGCTGTGCTTAATGGGCCATCACATTCAGAATGGGTATATTTTTTTACAGTAATTTTTGTGAAGCACAGTGAACCGTGATTCATTATTAAAAGATGAAATTAGAGCTCTTTGCAGTTAGTACAAAGATTATTTAGGACCATTTTAAACTCAGCATTAAGAAGTGACATAGGACTGATTTACAAAATCAATAGCAAGTATCCTATTCTAAGTTAGTTCAATAGACTGTGAGGCATCATACTTGTGATATCCTGGGATTTCTGGTGATACTCTACTTACAGAACCCATAGAGCCACATATTATAGAAAATGTAACTGTATTATTTCAGAGCTTAAAATTTAAATGGAAGAATTACACTGCAATTTACAGTAAGTATGGTATATTCAAACAAGAACTGACATTTTGCCTGTTGCCCCATGAGCTCTATTTGTGCTGTGCACAGAGTTAGCATAAATTATCAAAGATGCAGCCAAAGCGTAAACATGTCTTTAAGTAATTTTTATATACCCCTTAAATAATTATCTATATTCATTATAATGTACCAGAGCCAAAAATGTGGCTCTAGTCAGTAACACACTGCTGCATTGCTGTCTGAGCTCAGCATACAGGGATCTTTGATCTTCAGGGTTGCCAATCATCCCCCCCCCCAGTCCAATTACAAAAATATTGACATTCTTCTTCCTGTCTTTCTCTTTCTCTTGCTTTTCCTCCTTATCAAGACATGTCCCTGTGCTTCTTCTGGCTGTGATCCCCTAGAGGCACTGTGACAGGTGTGTTATGTAAGCCTGAGGAAGCAACATTTTGGAATGACTGTGTCAGCAAGGGGTTAGAGAGTGAGAGAGGAAGGGCAAGTGGCAAGAGGGTGAGGATGGGACAGAAAAAAAGAGATAGACACAAAGCAGATAGAAAGGTAACAGCCCATGGACTGACAAAATTATGAGAACGTCATGAGTGAGATTTGAACCCACATCTCCAGATGTGACAGTCTTGAACATTGTGCCTTAGACCTCTCAGGCATCCAAAAGAAGAGGGAGAGGTACAAAGAGAGACATCAATGTTTTTGTAGAATCAGGGGAGCCTCCTGGTGGTTGACTGTCAGTGCATATTAAACATTTTCACTAAATTATATGTGCTGAAGTCAAAGCTTAAAGATGATATTAGTGTAACGCTGTAAACTTTACATCATTTTGCATAATAAACATGATAGCAGAAGTATAGGGAGTTGGGCCCAGACTTCATAGATTTATAAGATTAAAGTTTTTAATTTATATACAGTACTACGTTTATTATCTCTTTTTAATTTTATTCCCTCTCATCAGCAAAACATTTAATGTACTGTATCTGAGCTATTATTTTGGCTTTCAAATTAACTATCCTGTCTTCTTTTTAAGTTGTAATTAATAATTGCTTGTTGTTATTGTAATTAATTGTCTATAGTTGTTATGCTTTGGCAATAGTGTAATAGTGGTCAGTCATGCCAACAGAGCACTTTGAATTGAATTGAAATTGAGGAGGGAGAGAGGGGAGGAGGAGGGCGCAGGGGAAGATGGGAGTAGAAAATCAGATCGGGAGGTGGAGAGAGGGAGGGAGGAGTGCAAGAGGTGGTGAAGGGAGACTCACAAAAAGAGTAGTGTGTCAGTGAGACACACTAATCAAGATGGTTTGTGATCAAGTCTGTGTCTTTCAAAAGCAACACTGCTCTTACATTCAGCAATGTGAAGGAGTGGTTTGCACTTGAGAGTCAGAGAGAGTTGTGGCTTCAAATCACATATGGATTCCTGCTGTACTACCTTTTGACACTGTAACTCACTCAAATTTGCAAAGCAAAAGAATAAATTAGTCTCCTTGTCATGGTGTTAATCCACATCTCTATGGATTATCTGATGGAAAAAAGGAAAAATATAAATACATGTATTAATTTACTAATTTATTACTTATTAAAGAAAGAAGAATAAAACAGGGCCATGTTGTTTGCAATCATACCCGATGAGGGCAGTACAGCAGCAGCTTTTGCACTGGAAGTCTCTTTATTAATTATGCTCTGTTGTCATTGGGATGAGGGGGTGGGATTTGGGAAGAGGCAGCTGGAGTTGTCTTTGATGTGCATGTCCCAGGTGCAGACCCAGAAATAATGTCCTCCCCCAAACTCACTTCCTGCCCAGATTATACACCCACACTGCTGTGCCACCCTTCCAGCAGCCCCCTAAACATAGCGACTTATCCCTCAGAAAGACAGTTTGCTATCCTAGTGTAATATTCTTTCTGCAACCTTAGTGGAATGGGAATGGAAATGGGATGCCAACAAAATACAGCCAAAGCTATGCCATTTGCTCATCGCTGACTCTTACTTTATGTACATTCACACCAGAAAGTGGATATGTAATGTTTGTTGCTTTGCATTGAGTGATTCTTGTACAGACAGGTGTGAATATAGAATGTGTTCATTTCTTTTACAAATGATACCAGAACACGCAGGTGGTGCTCAAACTGCTGTGCAAGGGGAATCTGGTTGCTGGTGGTTGTTACTCTCTTTTATAGTGTATATAAACATTTCATGCAACATCTATTAATTCCCCTCTCTCTCTTCTCAAAAGTTTTGCTTACAGTATTGCAGTAATAGAACATTACTGCAGTGATGTTCCATCACTGCTGTATGATGATGTGGAAATCATGGTCAGAGTGATGTCTGGCTGTTGTGTCTTTTTATGTGCTTTTCAATCCCCAGTCTGGCCTCTCTGATGCAGGCTGCTCCACGTCTGTTAAGTCAGAGTGAAGACCATTCTTTGGTGTTACACTCTTCACTGCTGGATAATGCAAATCACTTGAGCTTTTGAAAATGTACGTCTCTGAGCTGGCCACAGCTCCTTGTGTCACTAAGGAGAGTGCTGAGGGACGGAAAGCAGAGCGTCAGTGTCAGCGCCCTGGACAAGAAAGAACGTGGAGCTGTGTCAATCACAAGCCATTCTGGCTCCACACTGAGACAGGCTGGAGTGGCTGGCGGGAGCAGCGTGTCTCACACCTTTTGACAAAGAGGGTCCTCTTCCTGTAACATTGCGTCCAGGCCTGATAACCACAGCAGACACAGGGCAGAGTTGCAGGGCTGCTCACAGGACACAAGCCATTCTGAAGAGCCTGGATTAGCTTCCTGTCTGCATCTTTCAAAGGTCAAATGGCTACCCAATGGAAAAAAGCTTAAAATAATATTGCCTGTATGTCAGTTTCCACTTTCCATTTCCTTGGCATTTCCATCCCATGTAACATTTGTGCAGCACAGTATTGTGCCCCATACTGCACTTTTGAAGAGTTTAAAAATACTGTAATACTTTGAACTTTGATTTGGTGCAATGATCAATTTTAATTGTTTAAAGCAGTTGCAGCTTTTATATCAGGGATGGCATTTAGCATATTTGAGTCTTACAGGTTCTTAGAGAGTCATTCTGGAGGACAACAACATACACATACTGTGCAGTACTGTATTTCAAGCATGTTCGTTTATTTTAGTTTCAGATCTACAGTATGTACTTTATTTTTGAAAATAAAGTTTGGCCAGCGACGGTGTTTATCTAATTAAAATGCATTACACTATTCCCAACACCTTGGGACCTATAACACAACAGTGTGATCTTTAGGGTTCTTTCCATTAGCTTTTATTTTAATGTGGCATTAAATTAAGGGAGAGGTTCAAAGCTGTAAGGCATGAAAACGCATCAGCCTTCAGAATGTCTGTGAGTAGTATCACTCCTGAGAGAGGGTTTTGCAGATTTGTGTGAAATAAGGGGAATAGAGTAACTCATTGTCACCTTTCTCTGTTATGAAAATTTACCTAGTTTACAGCAATTTTGACATTTTCCCATGGCTTACTATGTTCATTTCATCACTTTCACATGCTTTTAGCACAACATGTATTGTATCATTGCTTTACTGAATCACTTCCAGCTTTATCACAACTTCATGGTGCTTTGCTGCACCTTGCTTGATTTGTATTATTATATACCACAATAAACCTTGAAAAAGGTCTAGGTCTTTCCTACGATCTAACGTACGACACAAGCAGGGCGATAATATTGCTGAGGAGTTAAAAACAACTCTTGGTAATATTTATACAGTATATAATACATACTGTACATAACTTCAAGACTTCAGCTCTGTTTTTAGCTGCATCACTGAAAGTCCAACAGAAAAATCTCCTTGCATGTCTGTGTGAACTACTCTCTATTTTTATCTTCCCTGATTTCTTTGTGATTTCTTTAATGTTGATGTTAAGCCAAAAAATAGATTGACTAAAATCTTTGCTGACAAGCATTAGGCAAACTAATGTTATGTGTGTGGCTTTGTGCTTTTATTGAGGTTTCTGTCTTCCTTGTGCTGGCAGCCCCTGACAGTCCCAGCAGTGATCTCTGAGCCTGGGAGCAAAACACACTTCACACAGCTTTAATTGAAAGAGTAGGGATCATTCCAGGCAGTCTTTTAGCTTTTTAATTTCACAATGAACACAAGAAGCCTAATAATGATTGACATTCAAAAAGTTCAAGAGAAACTGAATAAAATATAATAATGAGAAAAACATTTGTCAGATACCCCACAACCTCCTTAACTCAGTCAGAATATCATAGGGAGATCAAGAAAATCTTAGAGATATATTTCCAAGTTGTTAACATAAACTATGGAATTTTCTTTGTAAAGTCATCTGGCATTTTTCTTCTTTATTATTGTTTAAAAATGGAATTGATACTATTTGTAGTCATATACTGTAGATTGGACTGTATCTAGTTTGCTATTATTTTTAAAACTGTGTATAATGCAATTAAAATATTTTAATGCATGGTGTGCTACAGTATAAAAATTGATAACATGTTTGCTGCAGAGTTAACTAGACTCAGGACAGTCTGACAATGAGAACAGAACTGGATTTTGTTTAATTTTTCTCTCTGCCACTTACAATTCTGTAAGTGTGAATTTCACGTATTGGGTCTATTAGGTCTAGTCAGTTTAATGCATAGATTCTATTGCATTATTGGTAATCAATATCTATAATCAGGGTTAGTTAAAATAATCTATAGTAGGTAGAGGGTACAGTAGGTGAGAACTGCCTTTAACTAGGTGTGGTTGATTCTTTTAATATTGGGAGCATATTTGTTTCCAAGAATTCCCATAGTTGTTTAAGATCAATAAAGTTATGTGAATCTGCCAAGGATGATTATCTTCCATAAACCTGAAGTTTACACAATCTTTAAATACAAAGCAGGTGTTTGCTCAGGGGATTTCTGGTTGTGTACTGTGCAAACTGATCATGTTGCGCTCATGGTTCACGTTTGGGACTATAAGACTGGGCTCTTTCCAAAATATTCTTCTTCAATCTTATTTGATCTAGGTGCATAAACTCAAAGAAGTAGATTTCAGTGTAGCATTTCTTCACTTTTGCTTATGTTTGCAACACTTCTTTTGTCATCATTTGGTGCAATTGTCTTGGCTAAACTGGGAGAAGAAAATCCTACACTTCCATATCTGATGGTATTTGATCCTTGTTGTTTCCCTTGATTTTCCCTTCTACAGTAGGTGAAAGTATAGCTACCTCCAATTGGCTTGAGATGCCCTTCTTCTCCAGGTTTAATTCAGGGTGGTGATGTTGATGTAATATCTCCTGTGTTCTCAGGGTGTAAATACAGTCAGGTATTCTGGATTTGTTGTTTAGAAGGGCCAAGAGGATTCTGATGTTTTAGGTCCCAAATTGTAACACCTTCTTTTGTGTTTGTAAATCACAGAAAAGTGATCTCTCTGGACACAGATATCCAGTGAGGAGTGATGAGACAGACTAGATTTAGGGCACCTTTTTGAGCCCCCTTTTAACAGGGTTGTGAAGATGCAACACACAGTTGCTGAAATACAGTTGTGTCTCAGCCCAAGTGATTGGCTTCTTATAACACAGCCCTCCTTGTTTGTGCATGACTAAGTGTTACCAGACCTCAATATACAGCTTCTGTTGCTACTATCTGGTCACTGTATGACTTGGAAGACTGTGCTGGGGCAAGAGATGCCTTCGTGTGACATATTTTATTGAGGAGAAAAACATTTCCACTCATATCTTGAGAGAACTCAACTTAGACCCAATAGCATGGAGACAAACATGATTTCATCTGCCCCATCAGCTGTTAAGGTATTCCAAGTGCTATATGTTCTTCAACCTGTTTTTCCACTAAAGATATGGTGGCAAGAACCATAGTGCTGAATTTGGAGCTTGCAGGAATCCTAACAGGCCTTCAAGGTAACTGAAGTAACTCCAAAACTGAATTGTTTCACCCACTCAAAACTGACCCTACATTACTCATTGCCTAGATGACAAGGACAAGAGATTAGACTGCGGGACATACATTTATTTAAATACATAATTACATATGGCATATACTGTAATTAAATTTATTTAGTTGTAAACTGACCTTGATAGCATATTTGAATTGTAAAGCTGACCCCGAAGAAAGTAAAGGGAAGTCACATTTTGTGGAATGTGATACAGCTCGGCACAGGTTGAGAACAGCTGGAGATGTGTCAGTTGCATTATAGCACCATCAGTGTGGGACATCTTCAACAGCTCGTGCTGCAGTCAGCCTCGGATATTGGGAAAGAGAAAATCAATTTGGTAGGAGGCAGAAGAAGGGCAGGACAGGCTCTACAGTGGGAAAAGCAATGAGAGTGTGACTTGCCACCCCACTGGACTAGAACAAAGCAACAGAAACTACATTGCAGAGCTTCATCTTATGTTATTTTTTATTTTATTGCAGCGCTTTGGATTGATTTCAAGGGAGGCTGTGAGAAAGATGAACTTGGGTGAGAAGGACTGCTCCTCGTTAGTGGGCCAGAGTAAGGAAAGTCTGTATGGCAAGCAGCTTCAGTCAAAAGCTCATAAGCGCTCCAGGACTGAGAAATGATTGTGTTAGAGATCACGTCTGCTTTAAAGCTTCTGTCAGCTACCAAGACTGATGTCCCCTTTCTCCTCCCTGCAATGAAATTAATACTCCCGTATTCTGATCTGGCTGCAGTACAAAACTACTGTCTTATCAGCCTTTTAAGCACCTGCACTCTACTTAAAACAAGAGCAGACTTAATGCATTTTTTATTCTATTCCCCTGGTGTTCCAGCACAACTCGGGATCTTTATTTAAAATGGAGCAGATTCTTGCTGTCAAAGTGACTGAAATCCAATTTCTTTATCTCCCTGTTGAAGTATGCATTCTTGCTAAAAGGCTCTGCTCTCTCTGTGACCTTCGTAAGGCTGCCCAGCCTAATGCTCCTTTCCCACACTATTCCAATCTCTACGAGAGAGAAGATGCATGAGAGAGCTGTTTGATCTTTCACAGACATTGACTGTAAAGGCAGGCTCTCCACTCATTTGCTCTAGGAGCATCTAAATATGCATTGCTGCTATGGTATGTATATACTGCCTCAATTTTAGGGTTACAGTAAGGGGTAGGGTAGCATTATGGTCATATTTATTGATAATACAACCAGCACATTGAGCACAATTTAGGATAACTATCTTCATGGTGAGAGTTGTTTCAAAATTATTTATACCGGCCATCATTATCAGGCCTATCATCATAATAACATGAACACCAAAGCAATACTAAGGTTTTCTACTAAGAGAGCGAGTTGGATCCTACACCCCGAGTGCTACTGTATATTGGTTTTAGCAGTTAGCTGAGGAGATCCATATCTGGTGAATCCAAATTCAAATTAAAAAAATTAAAAAGAAAAGTAAATGAGAATTCTGAACTAAGTACAGTATGTCATCATGAACACGGGCTTTATGTGTTTGTTTTATTGTATCTCCCAACATTGGCAGCACACAGTAGGTGACAAAAGGAAAAGCCTGGTGCTTAATGTCTGAAACACATCAGCTGTGACTCTCCTCCAAGTGGTAGGTACAGTATAGAAAGGAATTACACGGCCTTTTAGAAATGCCCACGGTTCTGTCACCCCTGACACTCCCTGGCAGCCAGCCTCTGTCTCGCTCGGCCAGGGAAAGGAGCTGGTGAAAGCTCCCCTGCCATCAAACCTGTGTTTGAATAGGAGCAGCTGCCAGTGTTGGAGGACACTGGTGAGACAGCAAGAGTCATTCAGTTTATCAAGGGGAGAGGACTCTTAGGATCTATGCCTGACCCAGAAGTTGCCAATAAAGTAAAATGTATACACACAAAAAAATATCCTACAAGCAGTTCCAGCTCCCATACCAAAGAGAAATATGTTTTGTTTTTCCATTCTGCCCTAGATACAGCAGTTAGCCAGAAAGCCCAGCCCCAACAGTGTGGGTACAACTGTCAGGAGAGTTTGGGAGTTGTGCTCAGGAGGAAAGAGAGAACCCAAATACTCAGCACTTCTTCCTCACTATTACCAGTCTAAAAAATAACACCAAAAAGAGACTGTTTTTTGTCTAATTGTTGTTTTTCTTCTTTTCTCTATTGCTCTCTTTCCACCTACACCTTTTTTCAGAACTCCTACCTCCTCTAGGATTTCTATTTTTTCTGCTTCTGTTTCTTCTTCTTTCTAAATTCTATCCCTCTCTATAATTTCTCTCTACTCTTTCTCTTTGTCCACTTTTTCTTACCCCTCCTTATTCAAAACCTGTTTTCATTTAATTATTTTTCTCCCTCTCTACATTTTAGCCCTCCTCCTTTTTTTCTCTGTTAACCCCATCATCTTTCCCAAAATATGTTTTCTGGCATATTCCTCTCTCTCTCAAAACTTTCCTCTTCTGTATTTTTGATCTCTCTCAAAACGTGAGCATCTCTCTCAAAACCTTTCCTCCACCGTTATCTTGTTCTCTTTCTCCTTTCTCTCTAAATTTCTCTGACACCCTCTTATTTTTCTCCCTCACATGTTCTAAGTTTCACCGTCTCTTTCAACCACTCATTAGTCAAAACAATTTTAAAAAGTTTTTCCTCTGTACGCACTTACAGTATAAAGATAAAGGGCTAGTTGTACTACTTGTGCGAAATACACATCTATTGGGATTAACAGTGAATTTAGAGCAAAATACCCCAAATGTCCGTAGAAGATCACTGTAGAAATATGCTGCTGCATAAAGATGGAAAACATTAAATGATAAGATCAGAACAATGTTCACAACTTGTAACACTCAATAGTGTAATGCTGACAGTATGACAATTATGAAAGATAAGTGGCTATTCACATTGTATTTGCTATGTTCTTTTTCAGAACAACTCCCAAGGAAAATTAATATCACTTTTATATGATGATACTCTTGTATAAGAAAATGTATGAGAAAAATGAGCATCTCTTTTGAGGTTTGAAATTTTTGACTAAAACCCTGTTGATCGCCAACCTGTCAGTTTAAGATAGTGAGACAACACCAAAATGTATAAATCTGGAACAATTGTAGATACTGTATGTCTCATGAACGTTTCCATGATTATTTATTTTTAAAGGTAATGAAAACCAACATTAAATACAGAATAACTGTTGAAATCCCTTGAAATCAAAATAGGTTTTGAATGCCAAGCCAAAGCTGAGATGGGATTTCTCTTGGCAGATGCATCAAGAAGATTAAACCATTTTATAATCATTACAGACAACTGGCTAAAAAAAAATAGTGTAGTGCAAGCAGATCCCAATGTTTTTTCAGAAATCAGGACTTATCAGAAATCACAATATAATTATTGCAGCAGAAATTCATTGAGTGAAAACAAGTGACAGATTAATTTCATATTATGGTTCTCTCTCAAACCCCAGCAGGTGTAAAGTGCTCTGAGACCTACAGGGCATGATATATACAGTATATATTAAGATTAAGAAGTCAATGATGAAGAGTTAATCCTAAAAGAGCAGTAGAGCCCTAGAGTTAAGGTTTCTAAGCCGTGTACCAGGCTTACTGAGGTGCCTAAACTAAAAAGATGCATTTATAGATATAGCTGTACAGGTGCTACATCTCAGATAATATCAAATAATGGACATTCACAGACTACCATAGATTGTGTATACAGTATGTATCACTGCTTCTCCACAGACTTCTGAGGTATAATACACAGGTGTCCAAATTAGGAATGGCCCTGTTTGTGACTCAACATAAAGCTGTTTCTATAGTATGTAGTAGTAGAAAACAAGGCTTTTTCCTCAGCGCCGTCAGCAATTGAAATTCAGTTACTGAACAAAATTGAAGGATGGGATCTTAAACATTTGGCAATTATATTTCTCCATGGACACCTGCATTGCAGTTCTGATTGACTCTGAGGAGGGCTCGTCCACAATAATTCTTTAATATTTTGGTAGGGGAGCATCTGTGGGAATGTAATAAGAGTACCCCCATTCTGTTTCTTTCTCTCCCTTACTCTGTCTATCCATTGTCCTTCTCAGTGTTCCCCCCTTGTATTTTTTTCAGCTTTATTAGCATTTATTCCCTTTGGAATGCATATTGTACTTAATCTGTCTTTTATCTGAATGGTTTTGTTTTGGATTTAAGGATTATAATGGTGTTTGCTTTCGCTGTATTGGAAAAAAGAAAAGATGGTATTAATAATAGTTTGAAACCCCAGGCTTTAGAGAGCATCCCTGTATTATCCTCCTATAGCTGCAGCTGATCAGAGCTCTACTGGTGCCAGCAAAGCTTTATCCCTCATACAACAGTTCTGTACAGTATCTGTTTCTGCCTTCAGTGGTGGGACTGCTGGCTGTCTAAGTGCAGAATTCCAACCCTTCCAAGAGATACAGACCACTATTTTCTCCTCTACCTTCTCTTGCAGGAAGGATCTGCAATGTGAATTAAAAGCTTGGAGACTCTCATCACTAAAGTCCTCTGTGATGAGGCTTTTTGGACCAGGAAGCAACTGGGCTGACATTTATTGACTGGCAACAGTTGGTTCCTGTCTCCTCATTTTTACTGTTTGACTGTGATAACTAGTTGTAAATTCTCTAAGCTTCATTGAATTTTGCTGGCTCCCAGCTCGGGGTCTCAGAGGCTGTATCGAATTATCTGTCTCTGGGATCTCTAAGCCTTTTCTGGAGCTGCGTGTTCTGAATTGAATTTCTTGGCTCTGGCATTATCCATCCTGAGTTTTACAGAGAGTTGAATTTGTTGTCTGTCAGATCCATAGTGCAGTACATATCTGTCTGGTCCTTGCTGAATTTTTTTTTGGCCTATTCTATAATTTATTACATTCTCCCAGCTCTCAGATCTGTAACGCTAAAATTTTTCGTCTGGGGTTTCAAGCTCGTGGGTGGAAGAGACCAAAGGATATATATTTTTTTTTCAATTCTATAATAGCCCTCTTTCCTAGTCTGGGCAGCAATACTATATCGTGGCTATATCACATAAATCCAAGGTCTCTCCACAAAACACTGGAGAGCTGCAGGGTCTGTGTTTTACTTTCCAGCTGAGCTCTCACATTCCTTAATCGAACTTATTGCTAATTTATTTAGTTAAATCTCTTTAGACACTGACCGAAAACCTGCTGCGAAGCCGAAAGGTTTGGAGTTCTTCAGGACTAGGGCTTGAAGGCACAAGTTTTTGCTGATATCACTGTGTATAGGCTGTTGGCTTTTCTAGGTGTTGGGGGGAGGGGGGGTATAGAGCACTGTGTACTTCTCAATGTGTGAGCCACTCTGCTCTTCCACTCGAGTTCACTCCTTCTCAGCTATTGAGTGTTTTCCATCGACTTTGCCTGTAAGCACTGAGAACCCCTGTGAAAATCGATTGCAGAGATAAGCCATCCTTCTTTGAAATGATACAAATCCGCTGCCGACCTAGGTTCTATGTGGAAGCACAGAGGCCCAATGTGAGAAAATAGGCACCTGAGCATGTTACTGTTCTGAGCCACACAAAGCAGCTTGTAAAAGCTGAAAATCCAAAATCATTCCCTCCAAAATCATTACCTTAGGCAGGATTATGGGGGTGCAATAGGAGGCAGTTGCCCCCGTATCTTCCTTTTGAAAACAAATGCAGTAAAGATTTTACAATGATTGTTGTCATTCTGCCACGTATGTACCACAGGAGGAATCTGTAGAAAAATAACAATTTAAGTATTCTCTTATTTGTTACATACTGTAATCAAGTTCTGATCATAGGAGTAGAGTACCACATCTGGAGAAGAATAAAAGAATAGTAAATTAATGATTATCTAGCAATTGCAAAACACAGTCACACATTGGACTGGTGATTTACTAAATGTAATAAAACTACCAGTACAAGTATTCAAAGTGAAAAAGGTGTTCATATTCCTGCTGTGGAAGTTATGGAACAGAATGAAGCTCCAGTCTCAAGAATATGCAAAGCACGATAAACATGAAACCATCACTAAAGTTTTCGGAAAAGGATCCATTTAACACCTTGCAAAAGCTTTGAGATTCAGTGAAAATGGACCCTACCAGCCACACACCTGGTGAAAAGAGAAAGGCAGAAAAGAGTGGTATGTAACCCGTTCTGGGTTTGGATCTGGTCCAGCCTGAGACAGAACAATATTTTCTTATTTTCTTTTCTTTATTTCCTGAACTCACAGTTCAGTGGAGCTGTGTGTACAGTGGAAAATGAGAGCATTTTAAAATGAAAAAAAGGCAGCAGACAGTAGTTAGCATTTTCTGAATTTGTTAAATTCACAAACAAAAAGGATAGTGCTGCTTCTGAAATAAATTCAACACAATCTAGTGATCAATGAAAGAAAAAAGTCTGTATTTTAAATATGCATTCGGTTTAATTAAAGCTTAATTAAAGTTCAAATATAATTTTCTGTGGATGAGTTGGCATGACTAAGTTGAGGCTACAGAGTCTTCTGATCGGTGATACGTTTGAGAGTTAATGAAACCATGAGCAACCAACAACCCCATAATTGACTGCTGCTTTAAGAAGAGGAAGAAATCAATCAATTATGCTCAGGGCAAACATCAGAAAGAGCCAATACCAATACTGCACAACCTAATAACAAGTGGAGTACAATAGCGTGTATAGAATGCAGGCATGTTTGCTGTGATCATTGACAAGCCAAAGGATATAAGCAAGCATGAATGTGTTCTAAGCATTTGTAAAAGCTCAAAGTGTAAAATTCACTTTCCTAAGAAACTTTAAATATTATGACTGTACTGCATACTGCTGTTCTACTCAGATGTGGTGACAGAGTTTGTAGTACAGGAATCCTTTATTGGCTTCAACCGATCAATGAAAACAGATGGTGAATCACTCCTGGCAAGTATACTGTCAAACCTCCATCTTGATCAAAGTCATCTTGATGCATAATGTTGTGAAAGGCCAGAAAATATGTGACTGTGGTTTACAGTTACATATTATAAAAGATCACCTGTTGGTAATATACATGTGTGCTGTTATGCAAATAGCCTCAATTTCTGTATGAGTTTGAGCAAGCTGTTGATGTTTTGGCTGTAATTTCTGAAAACCTTGTGTGACTGAAGGGTCACACATCTGTTATAAAAATATCAATTTCAAACTTTCGTTTTTTATCCACATGCCTTTTGATGCCATGGTATTTAACTTTATGAAATGCACTTCTGAAAGCTTCACCGACTTCAGCGTCAACTATGCCTATGTTGAAGATGTTAAAGATGCGGCTTAACTGATTAAGTAAAAAAAAACAACTCACGGGACATGAATCTTCTTTAATGTCATCTTGGAAAGCTAAAAGGGCTTCAAATTTGTTGTTGAGAAAAAAATGACTGGGTCCTTAGCAGGTCAGTGTCATATTTTAGAGATTAGTTTGTCTCTAGGCTGACATAAAGCTTGCCAACCAGTAGCTGGCGACCAGTGTTATCCAAGCACTCTGCACCTCGGTATACTCTTAATTACTTGAACAGTGCTCTCACTCTGTATTATTATGTTGATGTCCTCCACAGTACAACAAGCATTTGATATCATAACTAAAGAAGGAACTAAAGATGAATAGGCCTCACTGCAATTGCAGAACTGTGCAATTGGGATGTACTGCAGGAGAAATGGTGCTGCAAACAGTGCTGAAGAAAAGCCAGATTGGCAAAATATTTTTTATGAGTGTACAGGGCCCTGATGGATATTGTTTTTTAATGAAAAGTTAAGTTTATAGTATTCCCAGCAGAACTATGCAAATCAAGTTATACATTTTAAAATGCAGATAAAATATGCCTTTTACTGCAGTGCATGCTAACAGAGAAAGAAGCTTATGAACAATACTAATTAGAACCCCGTATCACTTAATTCAATGAGAAAGGCTGTAATTACGGAATAAGACGGCTTTAACCTTTCAAGTGAAACAAACAGAAGCACAATAATAATAATTATTAATGCTGCTAGTTATCTGATACCTTTATCAATGGTGACTTATATTCAAGACTATATACTTGAAAAATAATGCACTGTCATAGAACAAATCATGCATTACAGACTGCTATAACTGCTATAACTGTTACTGTATATACAGTACAATATGACTTGAATACAACATACAGTAGCACATTATGAAAAACAACAATATTATTGGAATTTCAGTTAGACCTTCCTATGGTTAAAATTAGTTAACCCCTCTGGATATGAGTAAGTAATAATTATAACTGCTTCCACTTATACAGCGCTTTTCTGGACATTCCACTCAAAGCGCTTTACAGGTAATGAGGATCCCCTCCACCACACATTTACACATTGGTGGTGATGGAGGAAAGTCCCCATTATCTATAAAGCGCTTTGAGTGGAGTGTCCAGAAAAGCGCTATATAAGTATAAGGAATTCTTATTCTTATTCTTATTCTTATTCTTATTCTTATTCTTATTCTTATTCTTATTCTTATTCTTATTCTTATTCTTATTCTTATTCTTATTCTTATTCTTATTCTTTTTCTTTTTCTTTTTCTTTTTCTTTTTCTTTTTCTTTTTCTTTTTCTTATTCTTATTCTTATTCAAAAGAACAATTTTATCCATCAATAACTCCAAATGGGTGTGCCCTAACCCCATTTATTTGGATCTTTTTCTCCTTTTCTTTAATACTTGTCTTATGCTCTTACTTGTGCAGCATTTGATTTGTATCTACTGTTTTGCTGAAGTGCAGCAGGCCATAAGGTTCTTGGATCCAGAATTATGACCATAATCCTACTATGCTGGGTTTGACACACTGGTGTCATGTACCTACAGGTTTGGAGACTGCTGGAAACTGTTGTGCACCCTGGCTTTCATGCTGGTTAAAACTGTAGCTATGGAGAGGTAAATATATTGCCATGGGTGCACTAAATAAGATTGTGGTGTTACTGCTACCCCTACTACTAATACTACAATTGCTACTAATAATTAATGTGACCTGGAATGGACTGGCATCCCGCCCAGGGTGTATCCTGCCTTGTGCCTGTTGCTTGTCAGGAAAATCTCCGGCTTCTCCATGACCCTGAATTGGATAATGCAGTTAGAAAGTGGATAGATGGACAAATAAATGTAACACTAGTTCTCACAATCACTGAGTCATGTGAGTTATATAAATATCATAGGAGGGAGTCTAGTCTATCCCATTCTAGCAGTGACATGTGATCAATAAAACTGTTGATTTACAACCAGAGAAAGCCACCTTTTCACACAACCTGAAACAACAAAGTAATTTCTCTCCTCAACAGCTTTTATTAACAAAATCTAATCAGTTATTCTTGGCTGATTATACTGTAGAGGAAGACAAGGAGTGCTAATGTTATATGTCCTTGACTGAAAATGGCAAGTTAGGCACTCCCCTGTCCCCATACTCTAGGAATAACAAGGGAGGGACTGGCTAGGAGCTGGCAAGTTCCCAGGTTTTACAGTCTCTGGCAGGAATCAGAGTCTTCAAGCTTCAGCAGAGAAAGTTAAAGGTAAAATTGTTAGTCTTTCTAAAATGAATGAAACTGTTAATGGTCTACTGTAAAGAAATTCAGTTCTTCTATGTATATGGAATGCCTTTCAGAACACAAAATACTGTATCTTGGTTTCTTGAACAGCAATGTTTATTTTGTAAGTAAGTAACCAAAACTATACACTGTCAGGTCCTGGATAAACTCTAAATCTAAGTCTAAAATTGATATTGTCTCTGCAGTGTCATCAGAGACCCCCTCACCCTTGTTCATGTATCATTCGATAATTTCACTGGTTTACCAACTGTAAAGTTAAGATGAGAATTTAGATGAGTTAGAGCAGTGGGTCTAATGCACATCCTTAAGGTGTCCCACTCGTTAATTCATCCCACTTTAAGCAGACGTATAAGCTTGTAATAAATGTACGTGCATACATTGCATTGGATCCTGTCATTTTTAGTTTAAGAGTTAAATCTTTTATGTGAAACCTCCTTAGAAGTAATCTGGAACACCTAATTATTTCAAATCCTAAATCCTGCTGGTATCAGTAATTCCTGTTGCTCATTCACAGAGATCTAACATACTAATTAAACAAGATCTGAATTTTCTAATCTGTATTAACTATTCCCTTGAATCCTGGTACAATTTAGAACATCACACATTTTAGTTCTGATGGAGATTTCTATATTTGTACATGAAATAAATGTACTGTCTTGTAATTATGCAGCTCTGGTTTCAGCTTTTTCTTATGGATGGATACAGCTTATTGGCCAGTGATTTCGGACTCTATGGGAGTTTTCATTTAGTCAAGTCCACTTGTTTGGGAAAAGAAGAATTTGATTATTTTCACTTTTTTTGTCAGTTTTGATTTGATTCCCCATCAGAATATTCAGTTTAGCATCGTTGGAAAGAGGATGTGTCGACTCAACTGAATGAACTGAGCCCCAAAATGGAGCAAAACAAAGTCTGCTTTGGGAGGTTAGACAAGGCTATTCGGCGGCACTCTTATTTCCGTAACTGGAAGCTGCACTGAGGCATGGCCATGAAAAGACCATTTCCATGAAAAGGTCTTGAAATACGCTGTCTGATAATCATCTATTATCTGCATGCCAGGTGAGCAGCTGTGCTAATTCACACTGACGTGTAGCACAGGAGCAGACGAGCCAGGCCTGCTTCAACTGCGCCATCACTCTGACAGCCTCCAGCCATCTCAGCTATTTACAGTCTTATAATGAGAAACACACAAGCACGCTGCGAGGCTCATATTCAATGCTTAGATATTAGCAGCATGAGGGAAAATGATGCCCACACCCCGCTCACTTAGAAGTCCCTGAGACACAGGCTATAACATATACTGTAAGGATTCAGGTGCAAAAAACATGCATACAAAACTTGCAATGCACACACTCAAGTTAGCATTCCTATCTTTGAGGGGACTTTCCATTTTGTCGCATTCCGTTTTTGTTTCTCCAGGGGTGGAAAATGGACCCGAATGAAATATTTTGGTGACTTTTATATTGAAAAGAAGACACCGTTTGGTTTTCAAAAAAAGTCATTTCCATTGTGGGCAGGTCTCCACCATGTCCATTTTGCAGGGGTTAGAATTTCTATGCGGACATTTTTTCAGGTGTTGCCCCCTCATTGAAACTAATACATGACCAACACACAAAAACTCTAGGCAGATGAATCCATAAAGTCTGTCACAAGTCTCTACTAAGAGTCATACAGCATACTAAGTTTACAGCATTAACTCATTTTAAGTACAAAAACATTTAAAGCAGAGACAGAGACACACACACATACAGCATACTGGAACAATAAACAATGCCTGAACATTTACATTCCAAGACAGACACAGAATTAGCTGGGTGGCAGATTAAGGATCCATTTAAGAGTACCTAAAGCCACTTCATTAGACCAATTTACAATTAAAAACAGCAGCTCACATTTCATTACCACTTATTTATCGATGCAATTCACGTGGGCAGTGTAATGCAATTCTAATGGTTTCCACAATGCACCACTTAAATGCTTTACAGCAACAATTTCTGGCAGAGCCTGCTGCTGTCCCTGTTTATTTTTTGTGCTCTCAGTGTAATGGAAAGAGACATCAGCCCTGCACAAAAAGGGAACTCTTTTATCAACATTAAAGACTAAAATCAAGGAAGAAGAAGCAGAAAAGGTTTGTTTTTAACAAAGTGCAAAAATACATCTGAGCCTTTATTTAATAACATCACTTTTCAAGAACTTGGTCAAATTCCAAGAACGATGAAATGAGCTGATAAATATAATTGCATTGCATATTTAATACTTTTGCATTAACTCACCTAGTTCCAAAGTCTGTGTAATTAGATGAAAAAACAACATGATTGTTACTTTGATGGAGGACTGGCAAACAGAGCAGAACAGCACAGAGAGTGGACAGTAATGACGGAGAGGAGATTGTACTGCACTACTGGGCCTGTCAGACTTTCCTGGGCAGGTGATCTCTTCAAGAAATCATTCTCCACGATGCCCCTGAATTTACCCATAAAGCTAAATTAAAATGTATTGTGCTATGTGTGTCCTCTGGTACATTTCAAGATTGCACAGTTTATTACTGCCTTGTAAGCTTGGTTATTTGCACTGATGGTACCAATGTTAGCACTAATCACAAAACAAATAGAATCTAATAACACAGACCCAGTGTTAAATGGTCTGATCACATTCCACTATGTGAGAGTGGTGAATGCACAAAACAGAAAAAGAAGTTCCTCCTTTATTTCTAAGCACCTCCTGATCAGCCCCTTAAAATTCCCAACAGGACACCTCACCCCTGTTATGGCCTTTCTCACTACAACCTAACCTATGTTCTTTAACTTAAAATTGTGTGAAAAGCCTGCTGCTGGAGAAGGCCCCTATCCTAACCGTGTTGTTTGCAAGGAAGGCTCTAAAGCGCTAGTTTGCTGTGAGGAGTGTTTACATCTCTGAAGGGTCCTTGTGGGTATTATTTTATTGAAAATGATGTGCAGAGATTTCCTGCAGAAATATGCGAATCAGGTTATGCATATTAAAATACCGATAGAAAATACCAGGTAATACCCTATCAGTTACCACGGCACTGGGAGTGGGAGTTGTGTGGGAGGGTCATAAATCTCAAGGGAGAAAAAGAACTGGGGTAATCTAACTTCATTAATTAGATAAAGACACACTCCAATCCAATTAAAAACATGAACCAGGACTCCAGTACAGCTACGACAGAAAACAAGACCAGTTCTTCATAATAACTTTCTATTGTATCAGTTTGGTTTCTATTTTGTTTGCATCAGGTTTGGCATAGAGAGACACATTTTATCACCACCATATGGCACTTTACTTTAGTAAGTGTTATAATTTACACTCAAAAATCAATTTTTAGCCAACTCGCGCACTTGTCTCAACGGACACCCATGTTGTTCTTATTATTGGCATTTGTCACAGAGGTCCATTTCCATAAAATGTATCACTTTTTTCTGTGGATGTTCCTTGTTTTGCTCTAACTAATACAAACCCAGTAAGTGAAGCTGCAGAGTGGCATATGTACTGTACATGAAGTGTGCTTATGGCAGTTCATACATACCTGTATTTGACACCTGTGAAGTTTACTCCTCTTTCAAGAACGAGTTATACGCCCGTGCATGACAAAATGCTTTCCTAGTAAAGTCTAGAATGCTGGAATACTGTATCTTGGCATTTCCTTATAAAAATGTACATGTAATAACTGAATTGATCGCAATAACCTTCATAAAGGGAAGCAAAGGAGTGTAAAATCATGGCATAGCATAGACAGGCATGATAAACTATGACATAATTTACAGAAACCCATAGCAAAGCATGTTAAGTCATGGTGTAAGCATGGCATCTTAGGAAAGTCACATAAATTGAGGTTAACCATGATAAATGTTCATAAAGGCAGTGTGCTGTTTTGGCTTGCAAGCCTATAGACACATGATGGAGTCACTTGCAAGTAGAGTGAAGTGGTCAGGACACATCTGGGATAATGATAGCTAAGAAATTCCCTCACAGGTCGAAAACCTCAGCAGCTGGGTCCTACTAGCAGGTCAGAGGAGCTGATATCAGCAAGCAGGCTGAAAACGTCAGATAAAAAAAAAACACATGAAAAAAGACAATAAGTAGAATATTTCTACAAAAACAGGAATGCTGTCTTAATAATGGCTAAATGAAGCTGTAATGTACATACATCACAGCATGATGAATTAAGTCCCTATTTACAGTTTAAACTTTTAATAATAATTTTCATTTCATGCAGCACTCAGGGATCCCAAAGCACTTGCGCTTTCAGATAGCAGTGTCTCCACTTCCTCCTCCACTCCTCAGGGACAGCAGCACATTCTGTGCCAGCAGGTCAGCTACACAACAGTCCAGCGGGCAAAGTAAGCGAAAATGCTTACTGAGCCAGCTAAACACAGGTAATGCAAAATGAAGGAGATTAAACAGGACTCCAGGAGAGGAGGACTGCACAGTGGCATGGTGGAGGATTTCTGGTAATGGATGGATTGGTTTAGTCAGGGTGTTGGGACTCAGCCTCCACGTTCCTTTAAACGCTGGTAAATGTATTGGCCAAAGCTTCAAGAAAAATGTATTTTCACAATTTTCAACATATTTCTCCACAAGAAAGATGTGGTGCTGGTGAGTCAGTGCTCACCAAAGGGGCCTATGTGCTCCGACAGGTGTGTGTGCCATCCCAGTCTTTTTAAATAAATAATAAAAAATACCCTCATGTTGCAAAAGTACAAGGAAAGGAACTTCAGAGAAACTTCCTGTAATCATTCCATTGATATCCATATACAGTATATATAGGAAATATACAGCTTTAGTTTGCTGGTTAAACCCCACAGCTGTGTTTTATCTTCCCATTCATGCTAGCCTAAGGCCCGTGAAAGGCTGGGAATGTGCATCCCATGGCCAGGTTTCTGCTTCTAGCTGTAATTTCTGTGTTCAGGAATACAGCTTTATCTAGGCCACTGCAATCAGCTCACATGCTGCTATAGACATCGGATGTCACCACATAGCCTCAAACACAAAGTCCAACGACAAACCCCAGACGGGGACTGAGAAAGTGTGCAGATCAGTTCCAGAGAAAGAGGCCAGGTCTGGGGAACCTGCTTGAGAATCTGGAGCTTCTTATTCTTTGTTTATTTATTTTTAATCTCTGAGATAGGCACCCCATTGTTCTCCAAGCCTGCGCATTGGCCTTTCTCCTTCGCTCCTCACAGAGTTGCCCTTTTACTTTCCGCGCTGGTTTTTCTCTCAGAAACAATATGGTATAAATGTTTCAACGGCTCAGAAATTCCAAGACTTCTTGCTGTCCTTCCGGGAGGGTCATTTATTATCTGTTAAAGTCCAGAGCGTTTCCTGGCAGCAAAGAGAGAGCCTTTTCCTGCAGGAGTTCCGGGTCAAGGTGTGTTTCTCCCTGAGCTTCCCCCTTCTGTTGGGGTTGTTCAAACACAGCAGCCCCATTCCCTCTCCACCCCCTGCTCCTGTACTCATTTCTTGGTGAAGTGGAGGTCTGATGAACTGGAAATGGAAATGTTACTGGAGCGAAACGAAATACACTGGTGTCTGAAAAACTGAGTTTTTGTAAAATTAGATTTAGGGCTTTTTTTTAATAAAAAAGGCCTAGTACTGCACTGTGATGCAGTATTACTAGTGTAGCCACACATAGTGCTTATTCTAAATCAATTTAGTCTCTACAGTAGCAGTGCCTAGAAGGTAGATATATCTTCAAGGCAATACTGCCTTTGATTAAGTTTTCATTACTGATTTGGGATCTTTATAAATTCCACATCTTGGGGTTCAAAGCCCCTGGGTTGCCCCAAAGATAGAGAATGTTATCTCAGATTGGTTTAAATTAAGCACAGAAAGAGGGGAGGTGGGGGTAGGGTGTTCCAAAATCTATAAATCAATAAAATAATTTAAATGAGCAGGCTCTCATAACATACAGTACAGTATAGTACCATGCTATATCATTTCTAACACAATGAATCATTGTTACTGTGTATCGGGTCATAGAGTTTATCGCACAGTGAACATTGGTGTAGTATATATAGCAGACTATCATCTGTAAAAGTTTCATTGAAATCATGGTGGTAAGCAGAGTGGTGTTATCAAAGCAATAGAGGCAGAATTAATTGCAACAGCAGTCTTGGTAACTCTCACTAGTAATTTTGGAGCCTAATAATAAATCTCGTCCTGGTTTCTATATTATTAAGCAAACAGCACACAGGTCTTGTCGCTGGAATGGAATCTAGTTCTCCACAGGTTAACCACCCTATGCAGTCAACGTTAGCCAGGATGGCAGGGCTTTTAATTAAAGCTGAATCAGTTTTTGAATGGTATTGGTAGAGCTCCAGTGCTCTTAACTGATTATGGTCTTGGGAGCACTAGAAAGGGCTCTTATGGCATCAAAGGCTGTTGGTAAAATATTCCAGTTAGCCAGGAAGCACAGTTTCTGCCATTTATCCGCCCTGTTCCAAAATACAGTATATTCTTGGAGTGACTGTTTCTTTCTCTGTTCACAATAAGCTTAACATTATGATGATACAACAACAAAAACAAAACTCCAGAGGACAACAGATAGTGTTCAATAACAGTACCACATAATAATAGGGGAAGAGAATTGAGCATGAGCATTTATCATGCAGGACTCAAAGGCCTAACAGCTCTGTGATCCATGAGCTAGACTTTCATCTGTCTCGTGCTTCTCTGCTCTCTCTGCCTGCATCAGCCTCTCCTTCTTTCTCACTGTAACATTCTCACACTCAGGTGATGATAATACTTTGTTGGCTGTAGGACAGTGGGAGGCTGTGAAGATCTGCTTCAATGAGAACAGAAGAAGAGAAGATAGAAAAGAAGAAATGTTCTCTGATTTATCTTGGAGAGTTGGGGGAAAGGGAGGCATGTTATTCTACACAGGGAGGAGGAGCTGATTTATTATTATCGATCCTGTTTATTCTGTCCCTTGAAGCCAAAGTGGATTTCCTCCCACATTTCATTCACTAATCACCATTTTGTAAGTGCGCAGGCAGGTTGAGCGACCAGTGCTTCAGATGCAATATATAATGCTGCCATTTTAATGAGCAGAGAACTAACTAAAGACAAGACCAAAATTTTGAAACCCAAATCAAGCCTTGTTTAGACTTGATCCAGAACCAAAGGTGGATAACATATCAAAATCAATGCCAAGAGCAACCTTAAAGCAATTTGCATCATCACAATGATAACAGTTAGTCCGTTATTTATCATGTTCATTCCAATGGTGTGAAGCTACCATCTGTGGGATTATGACTGAACGCCTCTAAATCAGAATCCCGCCTAAACACTTCTCCCTCTTCTCCCTCTCTTACGTAGCCAGGACTCTTTTTTTACAGTGGAGGGAAGTAATCAAAAACACAAAACAAATGCCTAAGTTCTTCTATGAACTGCTACCTAGACTTTCTTCACTTCCTCTCTGTACACACCATGCAGCAAGCTTCTAACGGTCTTCAAAATTACAGGATCTCTCACAGAGACTATTCTCAATTCAGTCTTCTCAAAACTTGGTCTCTCTTAAACTGTTCCAAAATTCACATCCCAAAACTCACAGAACCACACAGGAACTGTCCACCAAACATTCACCTGGCTGCTTCTCCCACTGTTGGAATGCAGTACGGTGGATTTGGCCTCTGTCCCCTAACAGCAAATGCTGAACAATCCTCTCTATGCTTTGTATAATGTTGCTACGATGGATACGGATATACTGTGGATGGCAGCATTCTGGGGAATGTGGTTAACACAATGATCTCCATTTTGACTGAATTTCCTGCTGTATTACAAAGCATAACAGGAACAGGAACTGAATCACAGCACCTACAGTCAATAAAGGCTCTTTATCGTTCTTGTGTAAAGGACTGAGTTTGTGAAGAGATTCCATTTTCTTTTAAACTTTAAAGTGATTGCATATCAGTAACACCTTTAGTTCAGGGGTTGAAAATGACACTTTATGTACACATTCCAAGCCACTGGCATTCAAGTATAGATTAATATAATAGTTAGAGACAGGAATAATAAACATGTAATTAATCATTGTCAGCAGTTAGTACCAGGTTATGGACTCACTATTATGACTTTTCTTATATGATGAGTTCCACATTCTAAAAATGCTATAAATGGAATTTGCAACTTCTAAACTAAAAAGAGCTACCAGCACATCCAGAGCCAGTAAAACTAGTAGTATCCCAAACAGCTGACACTTGATGAAGTAATTGTGGTGGTATTATGTGTATATATGTTATCTTCTCCCTCTCTTCAGCTCCCCACACACGAAGAAAACCACTCTCTTTTCTCACACTGAATCAAGCATGGGAAAATTCGTACACACATGCCTGTCACTCTAGATCTTAAAGACCAATAACTAAAAGTAAAAAGGGGATATAACCACCAACCTAATTACTTTGGCTACTGGAAAATAAGCAGTTATAAATCTTAAACAATAATATTATTGTTACACTGTCTGCTTCCTGGTGTCTATTAATGTGCTGTGCTTAATGCTTATTCTTTTGTATGAACAGGATTTCATGCAGCTCAGATTTACAATGAAGTCATGCTTCATTTGCTCACCTTACAGTTTTACATCTAGTGTATGAGAAACATTGTGTAATTTTTATTTGATACTATGATAAAAATGTCTTGTTTTAATTATGGTGCTGTGAAAACCAGTTTTACAAGACTTACTTAGAGGTGTTCTAATCCTAAAAATATGTTTGAATGGCTATTACCATGTTTATTATTAGGCCAGCTTCTTTCTTTCTGAACATTGAATATTTAAGAAATAAATACCTCTTTTTTGTGTGTGCTCAATAAACCTTTGGTATAATGAAACCTTCAAGACCTGCTCACTATCACTTCCACAGATGTTGTACTGTATAGGTTGCAGCCTTCTTTAGCCAATTTTGTGATATTTTGCCTTTCATAAATCCTCAGCCTCCTGCCTAGGAACCTCTATCATCAAGCTCTACCTCTGTTCAATCTCCAACAACATGAAGTTCTTGTGTTTTTAATTTTTTCCTTTTTATGGTATGTTTGTTTTATCAGTACTGTTCTTTGCTGTATTTCGAAGACATTTACAGTATACATTCTTTTATTATTACAGCGCCTTCCCAATTTTTTAATATCCAAAATCAAATAGGAACAAAAAGTATCACATAGCAGAATGAGCTACAGATTGGATAATGTGTGTCACTTCAAAAAAACTGAATACTGTTATCAAAAAGACAAAGCATGGAGCTTTATTTGCCATAAACTTTTGATTTCCCTAAAACAAAAGGATTGTTAACATGTTTACACATCTAAATATAATTTTAAATAACTTACAAGAAAAACTATATAGAGGCCTCTGAACGTTTCCTGTGGCCCTAAGAGGTATTACATGAGAAAACATTAGTAGTTGCACACATCATCATGGTTAAGGTCTTAAAGGACTTTGAAGACTGTAGGCAAATGGTCATTGAATATTGACAAAAAGCTACAGAAAATCCACCACCTTACTGTAATGTCCATTTTAACATTAATTAAGGCCACCCTGCCATGAAAAGGACACAAGTACTGTATATCATACCACCATGAGCTGTGTAACAAGTGGTTTGCTTGGTAACTGTAAATGTAACAGTTGGAGGTCACCAATACACTCTACCATCTTCATCATGCAAAGTGTGGAAAACAACAACAGGAAGATGTTTGCACAAATGTGACATTCATAGCTGGGATGCAAAGAAGAAGCCTCTTCTGAGGGTGAATCACAACAAAAAAGCGACTTAAGCTGTCCAGACAGTTGAAACAATGTCTTTTTGTTAGATGGAATGAAAATGGAGCTTTTTGGACATGCTCATCAGCATTAGGGTTGGCGTGAAAAAGATAAAGCTTATGTTGAAGAAAAACTCAAGCCAGCTGTGTAAATTTGTGGGGGGTCTATTATAATATTTGAGGATGTTTTGTCCTGAAGCCACTAGTCAAGAAAGGGGAAATCATTAACTCCAACACGTACCAGGACATTTTGGCCAGACACTTGGTCCATTCTGCCAAGAAGTTCAGGCTTGGCCGAAAATGGACATTCCAACGTTACAATGAGCCAAAGCATATAAATTGACAAAGGGTGGATAACTGCATACAAAATAAATGTTCTTGAAAGTCCATCTCAATTTCCAGACCACAGATCAATTGAACATTTTTGATTCTTACTCATGATATTAGTTCACTACTGGGAACTAAAGTGTCTGAAGGCCTGCAGAGTCATTCTAAATGGAGGAGTGTTTATAAATTGCACCTCTAAAGTAACAGAGACTCTTAACCCAATACAGGAGATACAGAATCTAGTCAGTGCAGTCTTTGCTAGAGGATTTTTAACAAAATACTACCTACGTGAATAAAAGCAACCCTCATGTCAAATGGACTTGAATTATTTCTGACAAATATGACATTGCTTTGTGCAGTGCTGCTAAGATTACTGCATTGCATTTTTATTTTTTTAAATTATTTTTAAAACAGGTTATTAATTAGCATGATATACTATAGATTTGTCATTTATCAACAACAGAAATAATAATAATAATAATTTGGGTGCAATTTTTGTTCCAGGTAACAACCTATGCATACAGCTGGGTATTGTCCTGGAATAAAGTACCATGCTCTCTGGTATAACAGTGATTTCCCACATGGGATTAGAATGCAAAGCCATCCAGTTAAATGTCCAATGTTATTCATTTTAAAACATTTTGTACAGTTCACAAAGAATCGGTTTACTCGGTAATTGGGGATATAAGGATGGATTTTTATGATAAAGCTGCTAAAATCACTTAATCCCATTTGTGTCTTGTAGGTGGGTTTGCACACTATTTTAAGGGGATTTCCAAAGTTCTATTCCTTTTAACATGACATAAAGTGAATTTAAACAACAATAAAGATCTTTTCATACATTAATTGCTGAGTCACATTTTATATATTTTTCTTTCTTATCCATACTGTATCATTATCACTGCTGACGTGAAAAGTTATTATCTTTACTGCTTTTTTAACCTTAGGTGTGTGTGCTCATTCAAAACAAGCATGAATAGAGTCAACCCATGGGTATCTTCAAAACTACCAGAACACACGGGCATACAATAGGGGAAAACTGAGTGGAAGTGCATTTAAGACTGAAAAGGAGACATTTCTTCATTCATCTTAACTTTGCCACATAGCCTACCTGCTGAAGCTCGATCCCTCATGTCCTTCAAGAGACAAATGGATAGGGCCTTGTGCTTAGCAGTAAAACAAGCTGAACATCTTCCCCTTGATTGTGACTTTTCTTCTGAGCAGAAAGGTCTCAGGAGCTGCAGCTTTTACTGACACACAACGAGCATACTGCTGTAGAAATTGAAGAGCGTAGCCTTTTAAGCCTGTCAGAGAGAAGGCTTGAGTTTGGATTCAGGTACATTATAGAATAACCTGTTAATTGGATTTTCCTGGTTATTTGATACATGATGTATCCCTTCACCTGAAATGCTAAGGTATCAAGCAATTGAAAAACACTTAGCTGCAGAAAATGACACCAAGAAAATACAAATAGCACTGCAAATCACCATTTGTCTTGTCAGCACACGCTCTTATTGTATACGGGATAAATAAAAACTTCCGACCCTTACTACCACATGAATTTATAATATATGATATGTGTGGTCAACAAAATTATTTTCAGTTTTGCAATTAACCTATAAAAAAAACCCCAGAGGAATTAGAAGCTGTCACAGCATACTCCCTTAATTACTACTACAGTGTACTACAGCATGGCTGTAGGTTGTCCAGGCCAGTTGCCTGCTGTCACAAATCGCACGCAAGCACACAGGCATCACCACATACCCACACGCACTTCGCACCGCACACACTCATGCACTAATGATACCACACTCCTTCCTATTTAAACCCTCTCTCCACTATCCATCCTCGCTCACCATTGTGACTTTTTCTCCGCGCTACTAAACCCTTCAATCCTGATTTCTAGTTCTCTCTTCACCTCTCTTGTCAAACAATTTGGATACCTTAGCTTTGTTTAGGATTTTTGTTCAGCCACCTCTCCAGCCATGCACAGGGTCCAGCTGTTAACCTACTGTAAGTGTGGACATTACTGACAACTGCTTTGTCTTTGCTATCAACAGCCTGTGAGCTACTACCATATTTGTGTCCTATTATGTTTTGCTCCCATTAGCTACTGAGCCAGTCAGCTGTAATGGAAATTATTTGTCCCGTTAGTGTATGAAGTTCTGCTTACTACTGGTAGTGCACAAGACCTGATGTCAAGAAACAAATTGGAATTGTCAGTTTGTAACTTTCTATTAACAGTGAATGGAGGTGGGACAGAGGTCTAAGAGACGGGGTTGATTTTAGATTAGAAAACATTGTCAAGTGGGGTAAAAAGATTTAAAGAGCTACAGTTAGGGAGAGAGATTTAGTGAATTTTAGATTTATAAGATCTAAAAGGGATAGAGAGGAGCAGAGAATGAAAAGGAATAGAGACTGATGTGTGTTAGAGAGGGGGAAGAGCTGCTGAATAATTTAAAGCATGATGATCACTACTGATTTCCAGTAGAACTGCAGGGACCTGGCCTTTGATTGCTATTGTAGTGTTGGCTTCCTTTTGTTCACTTATTTCATTATTCAGTGCTTCCCCACTCACCTCCATCCTTGGCAGATCCTTGGCGATCATGCAGTATTGGGCTCTGTTTACTCCAGATTTGGGGTACAGGCAAAGACACGAAGGAGATTAGAGAGAAGACTAGTTCCAGGGTCCCAGTAGAAAGGAGAAGTCGATTGTGTCTCCTGTGTCTACAGCAGGGATGTTAAAGTCTCCCAGGAGGGTGGCAGGGCACCATGGCTTTTATCTCTGTCCTGAATTTAGGATTCCCTATGTTCTCAGCAATTGTCCTGGGAGAACCTAAACACAGAGAAACATTTTTCACCCCGTCCTGTGTATAAAACCAATACTCTATCACAGAGGATCTGCTCTGACAGCACTGAGCACTGAGAGGGGCCATTTGACCTGCTGTTCTGTTTTTAAATGTTATAATATTTAACAGCTCTATTATTCATCACGATTAAGTAATGCAGTTTAACTGTATTTAAACTGACAGTCCCTTCTGAGAGTTATACACCAGAAAGGTTCAGAAACCCAGTACTAGATGCTAAGACATTTTTGCTGCTGTACGATTCAGATATAGTACACTCTCCTCATGTTCGAGCAGTTTTCAGTGGTATAGATCTGGATGCCACAGCAGTTCACCAGCACACACAAGCAGGTCTGTCTCAGCTCTTGCAAAGGATCCTCCTAGGTATCATCCATGGAAAAATAAATGAATCCTAAGCTAGAAATTAAGTTTATACAGAAAGTCTAATGCGATTCTGAGACTCTGTCGAAAGATAAGCAACTATACTTTGGAAAGTATGTTTTTCATTATACACTGCTGAGTAAAGATTGTCTTAGAGACAATCTAAAAAGTAGTTACAGTATATGTATATTACGAGCATCAGTACTACTCAAAGCCTCCACTAGTGTTTGGTACTATTGTGCGAATTTTGTTATTAACACAAATTACTATGGGTTAGAAGAAACCAACTTCTTATTTAGAAATCTTACCCCTATAAGTGTCAGACTAATCGTTATTGAGTAAATGCATTTAGAATGCCTGTGGCTTTAACCTGCTTGACTGAATTGGTGACAACTAGCTATACAACACCCTGCCTGTGCCTCCTCAGTCAGGTGAACTGGGGCTGCAGCTGTCATGGTGGTGGACAGGAGATGAAGGTGGAGGGCTGTTGAGTAGTGTGCAGAGCTGGAGAGGAACACCTGACTGCTAATTGTAGTGGTGAGGTGATGCATGATTCTTCCTGAACTCTCATCATTAATACAGCTGATCAGACCCTTCAAAAGTCAGACCACAGCAGCTCAAGGTGAACTACACCATAAGGTGACTGCCTGAAGTGCTGTAGCACTTAATCTATCATGTTTACCAATCACATTTAATTGACTCATTGTAAGATGTTCCCTGTCATTAACATCATTTGTTTTATCTACATAACCATAAAGCTGAAAAGCTACAAGTTTCACTATATATTATAGACAGGGTTATATTTCTGCATAAAGAAGGAGAAGCAATGAGTGAGACCAAAACAGAGCAGAATGTTTAAAGCTTTTACTTGGAAGTGTGTATCTAAGTATACAAACAATGGCTTATCCTCAGAGAGAAATAAAGTCTGTATGCTCCTATCTGAATTTTTTTTTTCAGAAACTCTCTGGGTCCAGGAAGGCGCTGTGCACCACACCATAATTGTATACTAAAACTGGGCCTGTCAGATCAACATTTGTAACCAAGCATTATTGAATCTCATTCACTTCCAAGAGCTTTGAGCAGTGGTCTTGATTGGTTCGCACTCATACTTTTTGGTTTGAGGAACATGTAACAGCTGATGCCCAGATTGGTTCAGATATAGATTGCATAAATGCTCAATTGACACCTGAGCTAGGGTTAGGGTTAACATTCACTTACTAGTTAGATCAACTTTTAAGGTCAGCACTGGTTTTTGGGGCCCAAGTCAGGTTCAGGACGAGTGAGCAGTGGTCTTGATTGGTTTGGTTTCCACTCATTCTTTAAGGAACATTTCAGTATCCAATGCCCAGAGAGATTCAGTTATAGATCGTAGAAATGCTCAGTTGACACCAGATTTAGGGTTAAGGTTAACATTCACGCCCTGCCCAAGTCAGGTTTAAATCCTATCTGATTTTTTTTTGTTCCAAAACTCTCTGGGGCCTTAAAGAGGCAGTGCAAATCATAATCAGACATTAAGCTTTATTAGCTCAGCCTGGCGGTTTTACAAGGTACTATTATCCTATTTAGAAAAACATGCGGTACGTTGTGCAACGTCCACCGTGTATTAATGCAGCATACCTTGCTCATTTTGAATGGCTGGATCGGTACAGTATCTTTAACTCATAAAGCCCCCCTGAAAACCATGAGCTTTGACAGGGACTTGTCCCTTTAGCGCATTTTAAGGACAGATTCCCTTCCAACTGGAAACATTATAAGTTGAATGCACTTGTCTAAAGAAATAAATACACTGGCAATTTCTTCTTCTTGTTTGTCCTATCAGTGGGGATCTCCCACAGACAGGCTGTCACAGGGAGAGGGGTTTTGAGAGCTCATTCAAGACTGGGCTAGACGTGTTCATTCTGCTGCGGAGTGGCAGGGGAGGGGGTGGGTGCTATTGCGCTGCTCCAGGGGGACAAACAGTGACAAAGATGGCAAATTGGAGTGAAGACCCCTGCCAGCCCCCCCACGGGGCTGGGATAATCAACGGCATTCAAAGTGCTGAGAAACCGCGCAGCAGCTCCGCAGGGGTAATGACAGGGAGTCGGCACACAGACGCTGTGGGGTGGCAGAAAGGGGAGGGAGCTGGAACCGGGGCTGTTTAAGAAGGGCCCCGACCGTGGCTTGTCTGTTTCTTTGTGACACAGAGCCCTGGCAGTCTCTGGTGTTTTCTCTCTCAGCAAATGAGCTTATTGAGCTTGGTGGCATGCCCTCGGAGCACAATTGCTTACTGGCACCCCTGTCACCTCTCCAGCAAAGATCTATAAACACAACAGCGGGAATGCAGCAGCCTCCCAGAGAAGAACACAGAGCTGGATGTCATTGTGTACAAACTTATGTAGCATACAAACTCTCCTCATTAAAAGGATTAGTGTATCAATTCAGTCCAGAAAGAATGTGCAACTTTGCCAGGATCCTGCAACTGAACCCCAGCTTCTCTCAGTCCGCACCTCTTTCTCACACACCCCCTCACTCTCTTTATCCCTGTATCCCCATTCAATGTAATTCAAAATCCCAGAATCACAGTCCAGACAACTGAAATCTCACCTGGGCAAAAGCTAGCATTACACTCTCCTTCTTTCCCATCCATTGCATTGGGCCTGAGGGACGCCTTATTGAACAGGAAGATGTTTCTAATATCCCGTAAAGTTGCTGTATTGACATTTGATGCAAGCATCAGGGAACCATTGTGAATCCGCCTGTGGCTGTTGAAAGCAATACATTTTCTGTCTGCAGAGACAGATGATGATGTCTTCGTGTAAATAAATATGCCCTAAGTCTGCAGCCTGGGGTGCATGCCACCAGAAGCCTGAGAGGTTCCCTGCCGTGTGGACCACTGTTCTCTCCTTACCAGCTCTGTAAAGTTTTGCATAAACAAAGAAATACTATATTATATTTATCTATAATAAACAGATATGCAATAATTGTATAAATGAGGACTCTCAGTGGATGGAATAAAATAGATTTTTTCTGTCAATGTCTCTGGCCAGAATAAACCACGTTTTTCAGACCAGCTGAAAACTGGTGAAACATTTGCCCCTTGCAATAGATGAATGCATTATCTAATAAAGAATATTTTGTAGAGTTAATAAACTGCATGTGGAGTTCAGATCCACACTTCTACTTCTTCCCACATCCTAAGCTCAACTGAGAGTAACTGTGCTAGAAGAATGAGTTCTACTGTACAGTAGAACCATTTTGAACATCACAACATGTTAACACTGTGTTCATCACAGATCATATCATATCATATTATTTGGTGTGGTGTCCTAATATTTTGACCAATGACTCTATATACTTAAGCACTGTTCCTCTGTATCTGATCACTTATATTCAGTAGTTTCTTTATTGTACCAAATATTCTTTATTAAATAATACATTGATCTACTGCAAGTGGCTGATGTCAATTTACTAATTTACTAATGCAAAATACAATGAACAAATTCAGCCAGAGCTTATACTGTATACACTTATATAGATTAAGGACTCAATTATACAATGGGTGGCATAAAACTGTAAACTGCACACTAGGGGCAAGTTATGGAAAGAATTACAGCAGACCCCTCACTGTCTTGTTAAGTGCAGTCAGTCTAGCTAAGAACAAATGGAGATCATATAATATTTTATAGAGACAGAAAATGCCTTAGTTAGATTTGGTCTGTAGCAATTCATGCAATTCAATATTATTATACACTATCCTGAGCAATTAACTCATTATCTTATTCTGCTAGACAGTCTGTAGCTCTGACACCCTATTAGTACTCCACTGTGTCCTTTACAAAAGAAGTGCAGACAGAGGCGATTGATCAAAGTATAGATGAAATGGGGAAAGGGGATTCAGGGCAGTGACTGTTGTTTTTGTTCTTGTTTCCTCTGATCTATAACCACCCTTAGACATAAACCCTTTAGGAGTGGTTCTATTGGATAATTAATTCATCCTGTAGCTGGAAAGTTGCTTCATTGCTTAATGAGTGACAACAGTAAGTGGTTTCAAAACCATTAAATGAAGACACGTAAGAGCCTCTTAGACAACATCTCTATTACTGCAGGTCGTTGTTGTGCTCTACTATGTGAAGTCCATCGCTCATTTTAATGCCTCTAAATTCCTCCAGGGGTTTTTTAATAGATTCTCACGCTACTGCAGAAAGATTGAGTCAATTTCATAATAAAATACCTCTCTGGCTGTGTTTAGACACCAGCCTTTTTGTCTGATTTTGTATTCAGTTAAACTTCAATGGGATTACTGTTTTTAGAGTAGATTTTGCAAAGATTTGGAAGTGTATTGAAAGTAAAAAGCCTGCACTATCTCTCCCATGAAAATGAATGATTCGGCCAGGGTTCAGGGTTCCCTCATCCACCCATTTCCTAACTGCTTTTTCCAATTCAGGTGTCAGTGGAGCCAGAGCCTGTCCTGGCAAGTACTGTAACAGGCCCTAAACGGGATATACCCAGAATGAAACACCAGTCCATTTTTCCAGAGGCCAATTAACATACCAATAAATCTTTGGACACATGGACAAGGGAAGAATATACAAACTCCACACAAATAGCACCACAGCAACTGAACTTATTTACAAAACCTTTTGCAATCTGTCGTGTTCTAGTTTGCTATTCTGAAGATATACAAATGTTTTAATGTTTCTGTCTTAAGAACTATACTGTGTAATAAAATCAAATGACATGTCAACATCAAGCAGATTTAAACATTTTTGTAATTGAGTAGCCATTTGACCTTCAACAATTCTAAATGACATAAAGAGCTGCATAGGCTATGATGTTAAAGTATCTGAAACAGGGATTATTTGGAAGACCCTGTGAGACCAGCCATGACTAAAGACAATTGCTACCCTGGCAGATACAATGGAACAGAGGAGTAGAGAGCTCCTTGTGTATTGTGCCTATTCAAAGGGGCTCTAATCCCATTTTCCAGGACTATGAGGGCTTCCTGACTCCACAGCTGGACTCCAGCTCAGCAGGCAGATACACCACTGCTGGCAACCCCCTGTCTCTCCAGGCCTCATGTCCCACAATGACAGATCCACTGCCAGCCTACTGTCACAGAAATACTGTAGAAGCCCAGACTCACATGTCATACTCAAGTCTCCCACGTGCACAGGACTTCCCAGCTTTTGATCCAGCAATCCTGCACCTCACCATCGACATTAAAGAAAGATCCACTTTGCATTGAGTACAACACCCACTTGTCCTCATTTACTTTTAAAGATAGGGACATGATTGTCTCCTGTATGTAATGTAACCCCTTGCAGAATTTGATAATTGGTGTTTGATAGGCTTAGGAAAAGAAATGTGCCAATTACTCAATCAGCTAACTTGGTAAATTATTTATCTTTTCTCATTTGACATTGTTTTGATATAATCAACCATTTGAAAAAGTAAAAAGTCTCTCATTTTCTTTTTTCAGTATTCAGATTCCTTGTCCCTTTCTGCCTCTCTCTGTGTATCTTGTATTAGGGGGCTCAGATCGCTCTAAGCCCTGTGTAAGCTTCTTCTAGCACAGGAGAGCCTGCAGTTCAACAATACAGTAAATCCTCCTTTGGTTGTTCTGGTGTTGTCTCTTGTTAGAGAACAATGAATGGCATGATTGGAAGGGGACTCAGGGCAGTCCACTGCACCACCGAAGGAGCCCTGGGCTGCTCCATAACATTGTGGTTTCAGATCATTATTAATTGGTGTAAAAGGTCCTTATCTGGAAGAATCCATACAACTCCCCTGACTCCCTCCAGAGTCTCTTGATTCAATTAGCCCCCTATCCAGCAGGATAGGGATGTAAATATGGCCTGCTAATGGATATGTTGGTTGCCTTGTAGAATAAGTGGTTGTTGGTGATGAATTACTATTGATTGATGCATAAAGCAGTAAATGCTAGAGCTTTAAAAGCAGTATCCTTGCCTCTCATTAGGATCCCAGGATCCCTAGGAGGTCTAAATCTGCAACCTGCTGCCTCCCCCATCTGGGCTGCTGTGCTCCAGCTGCGGCCTCAATATCGCCACACAGCACCATGTCTGCAGGGAGGGACATCATACTTTCACTGCACACTAATTTGACACATGTAAAGTTTACACAGCTCTTAATTACACTTCTGGCAGAAATATAGAGAACCACCTAGAGAGTCACAATCTAGCAGCTTTTCCCTTTAAAAAATCAATTTCTAGATGTTTTGAACAAAACCTATTGAATACTAAACCAGGTGATGTTGCATTGTGTAGTTTACAGATTATTTGAAGTGATAATACTAACACCCTATGCTTCTCAAGGGCCACAAGGGCCATTGCAAAGTAGTGGATTAATTGGTTAGATTAAATCCACACTAGTCAAAGTCCTGAAATAATTGATCAAAGTGATCACATGAGCATCCAAGTCATTACAAATTGACTATGAGATGTACTGGACTGTGGCTACTTGGACGATATCTTGTGTGATCCACAACATCTCAAACCATTTCCAGCCCAATCCCATCTTCTAAGAGAATGGTCCTCCTCTAAAGTTTTGATGAAAGCAATGACATGTTTGAATTTATGCAGATTCCACTGGGAGGATTATTCCAAACAGGGAAAGTGATGGAAACCGAAAATGGGAAAGATTAGGGAAGTCTGTCTCATGCCCACTCAAGCCCACTTCCTGACTGAAATAGACTGAGAGAGTCTATTTTTTGTAGGGGTGTTTCTAGTATTTGGGTCAGCATGTACAGTATAATTGTAGTACCTGGTACACCAATTAAACTGTCTTTAAATATAATGACATATACAGATTTTTGCCCCTTTAGAAAGAAGGCATTAGAAACAGATATTTCAACAGGAGATCCTTTTATTTGAGTAAGTGTCATGTCTGTTAAAGAGAGAAAAGCTAAAATGTAAAAGAGTTAACTGCTGTGACAGTTTGGGGTGCCACAACACCAATGACCAGAATGTTCCAACTGTCTTCTGACCTTGCGTGCAAAAACTAGCCTCACAATTATTTCTTCCTTATGAGTTTGTAATTATTTAGATGTCCAGCATTGGATAAGCTTCCAAATTCTACTAGGGTCAGAAACAATTAAAGCAGTCCCCACCTTTGAAGCCACTAGCTTGCTTTTTAACTGTCAAACCTACAGTATTCACTTTATTCAGGAATAAAGTAGCTTCCATGATTCAGATGTTCCCAAAAAAAGACAGAAGGTTATGTTTGACAAAGTCTTTTATACCTTGAGAGGCCTGCTAATCACCCACAGCTGAGCCTCATCACAGAGGAATCCAGCTTAACAGTGCTCCCTTTTCCTACCTGAAAATGTGAAACAGGGCAGAGAAAACTACAGATTTAAGCAGACACAATTAAAGTGGATAGAGTATTCTCAAAACTCTTAGTCCAAAATATGTTGCTTTTGCAGCCCTGCCTCTCCTTCAGTCACATTGTGCACACATTCTTGCTGCAAAGCAAGTAGTAACTTCAATTAAATTCAATACTTTATTGCCATGTCAAGAAAGTTGATTGAAATTTGCTCCAGTGCAGCCCAGATATAAACAACCAAAACAGATATTACACTTACACATACAACATATCGAGGTGACTAATGGCCTCTGGATAGGTGATCATTGAGAACTGAACAGTACTACATTTGATACTTTGAAACCTCCTCCCCTAGGGGAGAAGTTTAAAAAGGGAGCTGGTGGGATGGAAGGGGTCTATAAACACTTTCTTAGCTTCGGCTGTCATAACAGGGGCAACAGATCTGATGATCTTGGGTGCTGTGTGTATGACACTCTCCAGTTGTTTCCTCTCTTGGGTAGTTATAACTTTGAGAAGCTAAATATCATAAACAGACAAAAGCAAGCATCAACAAAATCACATATAATTAATTTCTAAAGACAATATAAGAAAACTAATACATTACAGACCATTAAGTAGTATTACATAAAACATGTAGACATACTGTAAAATATTTTTAATTTCTTACAAAGTAGGCAAACTCATTTTCATGTCTGTTCTGTCAGATTTAACCTACACACTTTGTTACAATGTATGAAAATTACACAGCACTTCCCCGTGCACTAGAGGAAGGTTGCCTCAGCACCAATGGGATGGTTGGCCATTGGTTGGCTCGAACTACAAGAATGACAGCTGCTACATCCCAGGCATCTCCAAAGCAGGCTTCTAGCAAGACCAGTGAGAGACACAGCAGTTATCCAGTTGCCCTGACTGTGAAGTCAGAATGGATTACTCACTAGGAGAGTAGCTGGTTGGAGGAGATTGTCTGCCTTCCTCATTCTCACTTTATAATACAGGAGTTGTTATTGGAGCCAAAACATATAAAAAATAACATACAGTACATGCCAAATTGGATGGGTATGATGGTGAGTGCCATACAGATGGTGTTCACTGCAGGCCTTATAAATATCAAGAAATAGCCATGCGTTTATACAACAGACTGGGAAGAGGGAGAGAAATATTTCAACCAACATTACTGTAAGCCAAAAGTAAACCACACTCACAGTCAGTGCCAAAGATATAGCCTCGGAACCAGAAAACTAACACCCTGCTTCTACAGCACCCTCTAGTGCTCTGGAGGGCTGCTGCTGTTCCTGTTTCATTTATTCACAACAGTAACTTACCACAGTAAATGACCATAATATTTCTGTTAAAGATAATTATTTCTAGGAAAAATAGAAAACAGCAAACAACATAATGGTTATTTTGCATGAGGAAGATTATTTGGAATATTTTTGTCAATTTGTGAGTATGGAGGAAAAATTGTTATTTCCCTAAAAGCAATGGCACAGGAAATAACAAGGGGAAGGAGCTTTGCCTATAAGGCAGACCCCAATTCTTCCACATAAAATTTGCTAGCAAGACTCAAGACCCTACTAGAAGCTGGAAGCTTATTTAATGCTGAACATCTAAATAGTAACAAACTTATTAGGAAGAAATAATTGTGAGGCTAAGTGAGGCTGCAGTGTAAAGAATCAAGAATCCCTCTTTGTTTTTTGTTACAGTTGCTTGCATTGTATATACTGTGCATACCCGCAGTCTATTTTAGTGTGGCATGACTGCCCCTGACTTGTATTGTTTTGCACTGGGCCTTAGGGTACTGCTTGGTGGAAGCCCCTGTGACAGGAATAAAATGAAAAATCCAAGAAAATAAATACAGTCAAGTTGTTTTTCACTTTTAAAGGGTCAACAGGCCACTCAGCAGGGGAATCGTAAAGGAAAGTATATGAAACAAACACACATAGGGAAGCTGAGATTTTCCGTATCTGGAGTTCCAACACCCTAAAATCTTGTAACATCTTATGCTGTCCTGCTAACTCATGAAAACTCCACATTGCACACTTCACATTGTTGGTAAATCTTAACACATTGCTTTGTCTCCCACACATCCACTGTGTAATCCTCGTCTGCACAGCCACCCACTCCTGCCAATTAACAGGATGTTCATTTTAAAGCAAAAAAAGAGATGCCGGATTGAATTAAGCCGACGTGAATGACATCCAACATCAAACCAAACAAAACATACCAAAGAACAGTGAATACTTCACAGAAGAAGATCATTTATTTTTATTACTAATTTAATTCATTCTACCATAAAATTGATTGTGTTTATGAAAAAATACTTTTTATACACTGCCCCAGTTTTTCTACTAGAAATTAAATTTAAAAAGAAAATCTTGGTAAAGAACTCTACAGTCCTATGTTTTTGAAGAACACCTTTAATGGGATGTCGTGTTTCCCTGATGGAAATTATCATGTATGTGTCAGAATACAAACAGAAATATCCACTCCAATGGATGTCTGATCCAAATGGGATAACCGGCACATTTTTTCAAATGCATCCTATTTAACGTATTTGAACAATATATAGAGCACATACAAAATGGTAAACATCACTAGTTTTTTAGACAGTCACTGTGAGACCATGGGGCTTGCCTTTACTTTAAGTATGTGATCCAGGTGGGTCCCCTGTGATTGACATGCTCATCACAGACTGTTGGAGAAACTTTTTGCAATGTTTTCCCTTTTTACATGCGGTCTCCACTGAGATTGATGCTCTCAAAGGCTTGTTCACTAAATAAAGACCTCTGAGGTTAATGGCTCAGAGAACCATACTCATGACACATCACCCTCTGTGGCATCACATCTATCGCACACACCTCTATTCTTTTATGACCACCTCCAAGATCACCTTGGGAATTTCATAACCCCAAGCCCTTCACTCCCGGATACCAAGAGAATCACACCAGAATCTGGTTGCTTCACACACAAAGTACTTTGGGAAGTAGCAGTGGAATCTCTCTCATTTTGGTCATTTCCATTTGGTCGGAATCAGATTGCTGCCTTCTTTACCTTACTGCTGTGGTCGCTTAGCAACACATGCCTTTTCAATGAGAGGCCCCGCCTCCCTGACAATCACACCCCATATTTTGTTACATTGCATTATTTACGAAGTAAAATGGTCAAAGAAAACAATTAGATGCAATCGGCAAGAAATTATACAATCAAACACAAATAAAGAGCAGACTACAATATCTACAGCAAATATAGCAGATATATTTTATGAGCTATTCCTGCTTTTTGAGGTTAATTCTCAATACATGGGATTTTTATAGATACGATCTTAAAGACAGCTTTACAGGAAACTAGGCCAACATTTTTGTCTTTATTACTTCTGCAGACATAGCCTTATAATGTCATGATATTGGCAAGAACAAATTGGCCAGATTCAGAAACTTCATAGTAATAATTAACCTGGAAAAGCCTAGTTTAGGGGGGAGCAAGTTACATTTAATGGGACAAAATAATGACATTTCAAGACTTTAATCATTTACTGATTAAAAGTTTCATTTAAACCTGCAGGGCAAAAGACTGGGGTGATCTTTCTAGCCTAGAGGTAACGAACATTTACTGGAGTATTGGGAATTACCAATAGAGTTGTCTGATGTAGTCCATAACATCAAAGACTCACTTAAAAAAGATGCTGATGATAAGAAGTAATGTGCGCATGGTGTTTAGCTTTGCAGCCTCATAGCAAGAAGATCATGGGTGTGATTGCAAACTTGGCTGCCTTTCTAAGGAGTTTACATAGTTTTTTCCATGTTCAGACTTCTTTTGCTGTAGATCCTAGTTTCATCTGGCCTCCAGCAAATGTGCAGGATAGTTTTGATTGGCTCTTTAAATAGTCTTCTGATCCCTGTTCCCCTCAGTGAAGGGTGCGGGGGGGTGCCTCATCTCATTCCTCAGGTGTCTCTCAGCCTAATGCTCAGAGCAGAGATTCAGCGTACATTAATAAATAATTAAAAGTAACAAATCTAGTAAACTTAGTTTTTTCTGTTTTGTTTACTATTTGCCCACTGGAATAACCAGGCCCAGGGAGCTTAACGGGGTTGCATAATGCCATTATTTCATTCCAGACAACTGCTCAGGAGTAATGGGAAACTTGCAGTTGGATTGGTTGACATCTTCTCTTCCCTGATGACAGTAGGCATGTGCTGGGGGGGGAGGAGAAAGGACAGAGGATCAATGCATCTGAAACACAGGGATGCTCCCTTTTCACAGGGCAAAGATCCTCACGCTTCTCCAACCTTCATCCAAAGCCTGCACTCTTGCTTTCTCTCTCCAGCCCCACTCACACACAGCCTATTGTGAAGTTGGGCAGGAGAAGAGATAGGATTTGCATGCATGTTAAGAAGGATTACAAATGCTGTCGTCTGTCCTGAGAAACAGGCACCCACTGCAGACCTGCTCCTTTAACTAGGGACTACTGTGCTGGAGAGACAATGTCCCATAACTCTGCCACCCAGCCTCTCCTACATCCCCTTACACAGCACATTCCAGCACAGCTCAGGAACATCTGTGTTTGAGCCCCTGAACATCAGCCGTGACTGTGAGAAGTGAGGGTAAATTAATCCCTATCTCCTGTAAATTGATTTGTTCATCCCCTCTTCTTCCCAGACACTGGGGCTTGTCTCACACAGCTGTGCAAGCTGGGGTTAGGTCAAAAGAGGCACAGTCACATTGAGGAAAAAGTGGAGTGTAAAAGTGTGAAGTAACAAGTTAATCAAATTAATACATTCTGTTATAAACTATTACAAATGATCTATAATAATTTTGCTAAATATGGTATTCTCAGTTTCAAATGTTTATTAATATAATAATAATCTTATTATAACACAATCCTAATAGCATTATTATTAAATATAGTTTGTACAGTACATGCTGTTTGTATTTATTTCTAATATACTCCAAAATTAGATTTAACAAGATCTGTTGGTGGACGGTATTACCATATTTTGCAGACATTTCCATAAAACTGTTAAATTAAATGAAAGTAAATATCAGTGGAGACAGATAATTTCTCACCGAATGTGTCGCACACATGAAGAATGGTGAAGAATGCTTTAAGTGTGACACTTCACAATGCACTGTATAGTCTTGGGGGGTGAATCATGTTCTGTATAGGAACCATGTATGATAAGAGTTCATTTATGCAGAAAGGTTTCACTCTGCAGGGAAATCTGAAATATAAACTTGTCCATGGTATTAAAGACTCCTTGCTCTGTGTTCTGAAAGGAAGATAGCTTTTCAGATAGCAAGGCTTTTCCTATAAGGCTTTTGTTTATATTGTGTGAGTAGCCTATAAGAAATGAATCTAAGTACATTTATATAGTACATTTATACTTTATAATTCCATTATAAAGATGACACATTTTTAGTAACATTACAGTACAAGAACTGTAAGAAAAAATAACATGACAATACAGAGGAAAGATCCTAACTTATCTTACTCACGCTTGTGTTTAAAAAGATTAAAACAATTTGCCATGACCTTCACCAAGAAAGCAGAAGCAAATAGATGGGATGAATGGATGGATGGAATAAGTCATTCTGACATAATGAGGCTGTGTTTGTTACTCTGATGGTATCCACCTAAGATCTGGACCTGTCTTCTGGCCCTGCTCTCTGTGCTGAGTGTGAAGTGCTGTCTGGGTTGGCTTAGCCCCAATAGATGAAGTCTACTCACACTGTCCAGTGTTTACCCACGCTCTCCTATCTGTGCGCAGCCTCTGACTCCCAAAGTGAGCTCTCAGCTCTGGCATCTTTACTGAAAAGCACTCTATGGCTTGCTCTTTAGTGTGGTTGCACCACTGTGATCTGCAGTATATACACTGTCTGAATTCCCATGAAGAAGTGGATCAGGTAGGAAGGGGGAGGGTGTGTGACATTTGTCTCAAAAGTGCAGTTGATTTCAGAAGCAGCTCTCACATTCAGGGTGTGAAAAGGCAGAGCTGTGTGTGTTTCCACATTTAGAAACTCTGGCCCTGCTGCGCTGCTGCCCTCTGATCTGAGCTTCGGTGCAACAAAGGCTTTGTGTTCTCTGGCAGAAGAGCAGCCTGGCTCTGTGCATGACCTCACTGTCTTTATATGCACGAGAACTGGGCCCAGTCACAGTGTGTTAAACGAGTGCACACTGACGGTCCCCTTTGAGAGCCGGCTCTGTTCTCTGAGCCCCGTGGGTCAGCATAAACAGCAGATTGCACTTGTGTGTCCTCCAGTTAGCTGTAGACACTAACCAAGAGAATCTTTTTCTTCTCTGAGAAGCTGAAATCCTCTGGGTCACTGTGAAGTTCATTGCATGGGTTTGGAGACAGACAGTCACTGTTCCCTTGCTGTCCTGAGACAGTAGTATTAAGTGAAATCCCACCCCTTCAAACACACAGTCCATTTCCCTTCTCCTGACCCGTCATTTGTACAGTGATTTATTCTCTTCCCCTCTGACATCCAAATGCTTTCCCTCATGCAGGCCACTGGCCTTGGCAAGGTTCTGCACATTACTGTTGATCGCACTCAACGTCTGTGAGGCAATACTAAAAGAATGTTAATCTGTATTCCCTCCACTAAGCTAAATGCATGAATTTCACCACACAAGATTTTCATTGCTAATATAGATTCAGGATAGGGTCACAGGGCTTGAAATCCGCTGTTAAGTGCTATGCCTACTTCTATCCTATCAGCTCTAAGAATACCAACATTCTTGTGATTCCCTGTGATGTCCTCTAGACCTCAGTGAATTGGTAAACAATGGAAGGCAGAAGGAAATTTGTGCTTTAATCACAGCTAGTCATTACAGAGAAAATAAATTGTCAGACTCCCGTAGTACACCTGACTGATCCATTTCAGATATAATTATTCTGCTTACTTTTATATAGCACCAGATGCTAGATATTTCAAACTTTTTTGTTTGTTCTGTGTAAATCTGCATATAGGGACTAGCAGAGTTAAAACAACATTAGAATATTGCTTTTCTCTTTAATTGGCACAGAGTATACAAGAGCATGCAGCTTGTTGTGGGTCAGACTGAGTGTTTTATCCATTTCTCTGTAGTGCCTGTTCTTATCAAATCCTGTACTATTGTGCCAGAAATTATTCTTTTTCTTCTGGGGATATTGGAAATGCTGGTTCCATACCATCTGAAGAACACACAGAAATGCACACATAGGCACTCTCTCAAAGTCTCTGACGCTTTCTGTCTCTGCACATTAAACAGCATTCTGCCTAGAGATGGAAAGGCATTAACTTTCCTAATCTCTCTCTGCATGGCCGTTTGAAGTTCCTCTGATTAAATTGTCGTCCCTCCTTTGGAAACGACAACGGCTTGCCGAAGTAATTATCCGGTTAGCTCCTTAGTTACTGGCACTTCTCCTCTATTCTCCTTTATTGCAGGGGGAATTGATAGAAATGCTTCATTTGCTTCAGTCCTGGGCACATAAATTTGGACTTTAATTTGTCTTTCCCCTGCTGATCAGACAGTCCTCTCAGTGCGGGAGACTCAGACAGCTACAGTTGCTGTCTAGAAGTTGCAGCAGTCAGCAGTCTTGTAGTTTTCTGTTTTAACGGTGTTTCGAAAAGCACAAAATATCCGGCATCTCTATGAAGGAGAGTGCACATAAAAATGGCTTTTACGGTTTTAAGCTCAGTTAGAGATTCAGAACTGGCAGGGGTGTCCATGAAGAAGATGCTGGCTTTATCTCGGTATGTGTCCTGAAATAGACAGTGACCCCTATAACCTCTTTCTCCCACCCAGCACCAAAACATCTCCTTCACAGCTCATGTCAGCACCTCCCGGGCCCAGTACGAAGAGATGGAAGGTGCTGCTTGGTCTCTGTCTGTCTCTGGTGTCATTCCCTGAGTTCAGGGCTTTTTTCAAACTGGTTTCTCAAGCCCCTTCCAGGAAACACCATAAGCCTTCCCAATCTAAACTTTTTGTAATAAATGCTAGTGCTCACCATATAACATTAAAAGCAAAGCCACAGGTCAAAGGATCCCCCCTAGGAGATTTCAAAGCATAGTCACTGGGTGAGAGTATTGATTTTCTACATTGCTAGACTTGGAGTAAAAGGTTTTCCTCTTGAAGGGTCACTGAAGACCATGAAACTTAGTTAGAGAACACTGTTATAAAGTGCCAGTTTTATCTCCCAGCTGTCTGTGCCCAAACAAACCCCAAGGGAACATCATTTTTTAAAAACCATTAAATAATTAGGAATCCTGTTCAGCAATGAACTAAAGGCCTAGGTAGACAAGTGCAAATTAAGAGCAGGTACATTTAGATTTGAGAATGTGAGGTGTTGTTTAACATAGAGAACTTGATGTTTGTAATTTTCTCTTTTGAATGTGGGATCCTTCAAGAAATATCTGGAGAAAATTAGTATTGTTATTTACTGCAGACTTTTATCTAAGGCTACATACATAATCACAAGTCAACCAGCAAAAAATACAGTGTACAAAGAATTAACAAAATATTTATCCAACATATTATACATGTACACACAAAATGATAGCTTCCAGTATCAAAACATAAAAATATATGCACCGAATGACTTCCTTTTGTTTGTTTCCTTTCTTATTTTCCCTTATCCTTGCCCGCTCAGAAGTCAATCTTCTAAAAGAGCCCATGAAAAGCACCTGTAGGATCTTAAACTGTCAATTTCTGAAATGCCTACAGGTGAACCACATGTAAGATGGCACAAAAACACACTTTGCATAGGTTAAATCCCAAACCCATCTTCCATTATTACCCCTTTAACAATGCTACCACCAGATTACAGCAAATTAAAAACCAGGTGAATTACTGGTCTGCTTATTGAAGACAGTTGCAATGACATTTCTAGCTAGGAGGGTTTTAATAGTCTTACATGTTCGTTTTAGCAGCGCATACTGATAGATGCTTCCCATCAACCTTTCTGTTGATGCTTCAACCACTTTTTTTCTTTTACATGAATAAAAGAAAGTGAAATATTTTTGGAGCTGTCTAGCGGTGAGGCACGCATCACGTTTAGCTGATTGGGTGTCAGGGGAACTGTGATCTTGGAGCGGAAATCAATCCCCATGATAAATAAATCACAGCTAGTAAATTCAGACAACAAAGAACAAGGAGGAGAAAGAAAGAGGAAACAGCATGGGAATGAAGGAGCTAATTTTGTCTGGAGAAAAAAAAAGAAATAAAAGTAAAAAATAGAAAAGAGAGAGACCAGTCAGTTTATATAAAATAAAGCCCTGTAAGACATCAGAGGTTTCTGCACACAAAACATTAAAAAAGGATTTAATTAAATTGGTGGAAAAGCCACACGAATGTGACAATCCCAAACATACAGTACATTACTTGTTGTCTGTTTCAGCAGCAGATTCCAGAAAGCTGATCATAGCAGGCATGGGGGTGCAACACCCCTTGTCCCAACCTTTTCTAGCACCATTATTGCTGCTGGTGCTGAGCAGGCTGGGCTGCTAGTTGGCACCTCAGCCCCCTCTGCTTTCTCTCTGGTTCACCTCACATGAGGAGGATCATGTTGTTCGCTGGTCAGGGCCAGACCTCACTTCCTCCCCAAGGCACCTTTCAGAGAGGATATTTATTAAGGTCTTTTTCAGTCAGTTGCTCAAAGAATTGACTTCATTAGAGTTACAATTACCAATGAAACACCAAGGACCCTGGCTTGAAGTGTTACATTTATGCAGTTAATTGAGCAATTACACCAGCTATGTAACCAAGAACCTGGGTGGAACAAAAACCAGATAACAGCAGGCCCTCGAGTAATTGTGTTTGATACTCATGCTCTTAATCCTTAATGTCTGTGGCTTGTGCTGGATCAGTGTTTCATCCATGGTGTTGTCCTGCCTTGGGCCCTGTGCTTCTGGGGTGGGCTCTGGGATGCAGAATAATACCTAGAATGAGAGTTTTTCTGATGATGGCTTGATGAATGAAGGTTGATGCTCTGAACCATGCTGAGATGTCAAACTTGACTTCTAATTTCATATCATGTGGTACAAAGTACACTGCCCAATACCATGGCCTGGAGTCTGACACATGAGAAGGTTATTCCAATCATCCACCTCAGTCATTCTCTAGGCTCCAATTGTTTCATGGGCCACTGTAAATCAAGGGCAGGATCATCAGTAATGTTCTGCTACCAAAACCTTTACAGTATTCCCTGCACTTTTTAGTATTGAATTCATATTGTCATCTATTTTCAAACTATATTAGGCTTATTTAGTAAATTTGCCTGAATAAACAATTATTGCAAATAGCCGAGGACTTAAATTAATTTATATTAAATAATTTGGTATTAAATTATTTTGCTCTGCACTTTAAAAAAAGGGAACACTTTTGGCAAATGACTGCATATGCTTACAGTATTATACAGTAGTTCCTAAAACTGAATCTGGTTCTAGGTGATTGCAATAGGGAAGACGACAGTTTTAGGGGACCATGTTCTTTCACATCTCATGTAGATTTTGTTGATTAAGTGTAAAATCCAAAATGAGGAGCCAATCAGGTATCAGGGGTAGTGCCTGTTTGGTTGTGGTGAGAGGTGAAAAAAGACAGTAACTTAGCCATCTCTCTTCACCTCTCCAGTCCAAGCCTTCATCTTCACTATCACTTGACTCCCTACGTTATCTGAGATCTCGTGGCTCCTGCAGGCCACACAGACCAGTTCTGTGTAAGGGTTAGGGTTATGGTGAAGGTTAGGGTAATAGATAAGATTAATCATAGTTAGGATTAAGGGTGGACTTTGAGTTACAATTAATGTCATGCTTAGAGTGTGAGGAGGTTGAAATGTAAATATCACCTGAAATTATTTAGAAGAAGAGCAGATAATGTGCCACTGTATTTGCAGTTGCAGTGCAGGATTGAAGGGAACTACTGTTTATTCTTTTTCTTTCTAAAAGTTGGAATCTCCAAATATTTTAATGCCTCCCAATTTAAAATCACCATTTTTTGTTTCAGATTTGAATGTCTGGAAATGACTCCTGTACCTGCTGGAGAGAGAATGAGACACGTGCAGAGTCAGTTGGCATTTGACACATTTAAGGGTCATTGCACGATCACCAAGGATGAAGCAGGACTTATTTGGTGGACAGCTGAGAGTGGTTTGATTTGCCTATCCAAACCCAGTCTCTGTCAGCTAGTGACATGACCAAGGTGGAAATCTCTGATGTCCAAGCCATAGACATCCACCACACCCACTTCCCAGTTGAGTTGCTCAGCACTGGTTTTTGCTTTGACCTTATTCACCAGTTTTTAACACATTCTCTAATGTTTTTTTTGCTGACTTGACTATTATTGTTAATCATTTACTGTTATTTGTTCTTGGTTATCCTCTAATTTGCAATGATCTGCTACAGTGGGATTCTGTATGTGATCTGTTTTCAAGATAATGAGGCACTCTGAATTGAGACGAACAGGAGCTGTGCTACTCAATGACACAATGACAAGACAATGATGGGCTGTCGGAAAGAAGCCTCACCATGCCTCAGACGAAAAGAGAAATCACCCCACCCAGGGCAGAACTGTCAGGGCCGCCTACAGCCAAGACTTCAAATTGCTTTTTGTATTGCAGGATTTCAATCATGCTCTCTATATTTATACATGCATATGTCTTTCATTGGAGTGTCTTGTAAATTTTCTGTATGGGTTGTAAGTACAGAGAGTGTGTGAGGCTGTGTGACTGGCTGGCCAAACCCCAGCAGCTCTGTGCTGTAGCACACTGCCCCCTCACAACCTCCCACTGGGACTGTGGGACAGGCATTCCTAAACTTCACAGTGCCCACACACACACTGCCCACACACACACATCATTGGCGCATCTAAACAGTTGCTGCAGTGCAGCCAAATGCCCACTGTCATTTTCTGGATGAAAAAAAAAGGTTTCAGAAACACAATGCATTCCTTCACGCTAAACTACCAGTAATTCTGTGTTAACCTGTTTGAGTCAGATGATATGAGAGCTTATGAAAAGCCTATAAGAAGGTTTTAAACCTTTTTTTCACTGCTTGGTACCTCTTAAGTCTCTAATTATCCCAACCTTGATTCAGCCAAATGTAATATTGAATTAGGAATTATGTTCCTGAAGTGTTTCCATCTACTGTACTTGTATGATGAGATGAACATAGTCACTTGTAGGGTCAGATAACACACAGCACCACTTCCTAGACAGTGGCAAACTCCTCTATGCCAAATGACTGGGTCTTCAGTCATGAGAGAATTCAACACTGTCTAGGTTTCAAGGTGAAAGTGGGTTGATGTCACTTCTGTAACATCCACAGTGCCAGTGGGCCCTGTTTCATTTGTTAACTATATTACAGAGGTAGCATGTGAAATCAATTAAATGAATTTATTGTAATATTTTGAATGAAAGAGTTTTCAGTGAACATAGAAAATGTACACTGATTAGATATGTGGATCTCAAGATATTCCATACAAGTGTGAAACATTTTATTTTTTGTGATGCATATTTATGTCTTCCAGTGTGTATCTTTACATACAAGTACATACAGTTATTGTAATTAATGTAAGTACAGCATGGTTTAGATTCAGGGAAGAAAATGTATTTATTATATTTAATTGTATATTTTTCTGTAAGAGTTTAATTGCAAAATTGAAATAGACAAGAATCCAAATGAGCGCACGATGAAAGCAGAGCAAATTCTGCTCTGTGCTTGTGATGTTTTATTCAGGATTTCTAAGAGATTGCCTAACCTTTTCTCTGTTTTCCTGCTGTTGTCTGCCAAAGCACACCCTCAGGAGACCTTAAAGGATTTATTAAAGCAGAAATTAATATCTGCAACGGGATACTGCCTTAGAGATATTCTGATATGTGCATATTTTATTTACTTCTGAATATTCTGTTGTGAATCTTCTCATGATCAGTGGTTGGATCCTAAAAACTGCACTTCCCTCTCTGGTCTCTCCCAGGGCCAGGGAATAACAGTCAAGCTCTGGTTTTGGCTGAGATTCTGCTTGGCCTCTGTCCAATATGCACACCTGCTGGAAACTGGCACATCCCCTGCCCATTCACAAAAGAAGCTGGAGTGGTTATAAAAAGCAGGACTGCAAAAGAAAAATGTTACAACTTGGAGCCTTAATGTACAGAAAGTCCTCTGTGTAAAGAACACATTGAGTGTGTTTATTTGAACAGGCACTACAATGGTCAAAGTTTAATCTGATCTATATAAGACGCAGACAAGCTCCTATGAAAAAAGACTAGCGTCCTATTGTGACTTGATTGCTATTGACAAGGAATGATGTCACTGCTACAGTATTATTGTACATCTTCTTGCATACAAGACCACCGCATGTCTTTAAAAGTTTGTGAGTATGTAATGTACTCTGTATGTGGATTAGTAAGGGCCAGTGCTCAACATGCAGACTGTACTATAGTGCAGAGAGGACTGCTAAAGATATGAGCTTTATGACTGGCTGAAACTAAATGGAAACACTCACTTGATTGGAGTAGCACAGAATTCTTAAGTGCTGCTATGGATGATAGGAATTATGTTTTGTGGGGGTTTTCCTGAAACTGTTCAACTTCCAACACAAAAATGACAACTGGAGTTGGATGGGTGTGAGTCTTATACTTATATACGATAGCACTAATTGTCAAAGCTGTATTGATCCGTGTTTTAAGACCATGGATCTACTGCTTGTTTTGTGGGCCATACAGTGAATGAGACAGCCTGAGTGCAGGCAACCCACTGAAATTTCAGCACAGGAATGAACATCCTTGTTCTTCCCAGAAGCACATTTTTAATAAATTGCCCAGGGCACACACAGTAGTACACAGAAACACCAATTAACCTAGCCATCATGCCTTTGGATGTTAGAGAAAACCCAGAGAAAGCCTACACAAAAATAGATAGATGCAAACTCCACATTTGCCTTAGAGCTGTGAGGTAACACCACTAACAGCCAAGATATAAAACCTGTTCTGCATGAATATATCCATTTGTGCAGTTGTCTACATTAAGTTAAACTTTATTTGATTTCAGCTTTCATTTTATGAAATCTACATTTATTTCTTTTTCATACCTGTAGATCGTTCAAGGTTTTGCAGATTTCGACAGCGGCTTTTAACTTGTCCTTGCTCATTAGTAAATTTTCTATCACCTTTGGAAGCTTGTTTAATACACTGAGATTTAAATAACACTAACTTTGATCTTTCCATGTAAAAAAAAAATGCTGCCAGGAAATGACCTAACATGAGAAAACGTAGATCATGATACCTCAGTCGTCCAGCAGCATGTGGGGAAGTCTGGATGGTGTCGATTTCGGAACCCCAGCTACATGCAAGGTGACGTCAGTTGTGCCAGTGGGTTGCCTGTGCCCATAGGAAAAGCTGGTGGGAAGTGCAGCAGGCGGAGACAGTGAGTGCAGGTGCTGTTTCTTTTTCTGTACAGAAATAGATTAACTTGGTTTCTGAAGCCAGGCTGTGCCTATGTAATGAAATGCCGTGTCAATGCACAGCGCCAGAGCAATACTTTATATGTCTTGGTTTCTGGTTGCTTTTCAGTGGAATCTTCCCCCACATTCAGTACTTGGCAGAGAAGTCATTCTGCTGAGTCACGACTGCTAAGAAACAATTACAAACAAACAGAGTATGTTCAGAGCATCTTCTCAAACAGATGAGATTATTCATAAAAGGAAACTTAAGCTGGCTTCCGGGGCAAGCCAGGGCTTCGAGTATTTTTTTATGTGTAAAAAAATATAGACTTATTTTATATATGAAACTATGTGTGGAAAAGTACAATCCTCACATTAAGGTCCAATGACTCATACTTAAACAAAGATCATATTTTCCGTTCACATTTATAGCAATAATGATAACTTATCATCTTGTAACACCTATAATTTCTCTGCTTAATTTAAATGTTACATCACCATTTGCTTCTATCCTGCTGTTTTGTTCTTCTACTGTTATGTTAGGATTTAAAAAAAGGTATTATTTTGAGATGTCACACAGAGATCCACATGTTCCAAAACTCAAAAACTCTGGAGCCCATAAGAAAACACTGCAACGCTGAGTTGAACCAGCTGCCTGTGCAAAGACCTGTAGTTTCTCTTGTTTCCCAAAAGCAGTTGCAACAGCAAGATTCCTTCCATGAACATTACACACTCAGAGCCCTGCTTGTGTCTGTAGCGCAATAATTAAAACCGGATTCATGACAACAGCAGGATGAACAACTAGCCAGGCCCTTTACAAAATGATTGACAAAATGTCTAATTACTGTACAACAGAATTAATCTTAACTTGTATGCCACTTTTTATTTTAAAAATGGGATGTTTTCCAAGAGTGGTGAAGCTATATATTAAGTGACTTTAATTAAGCAGGATTACAGAGTAATTAATTAGCTAATTACCAATAAAGGTTATGGTCAAAGTTAGTGTTGTGGCGAGGAAACACCACAACAGTCACTTTAAGATGCTTAAAACAATGGCAATTAGCTCACTTAGTTAGTTTAATTTCTGGTACATGACAGAGATACAAACAGGCTCCCTGAATACAGATATTCTGTTTTATTCATAAAAATAAAAGACCTCTCTTGAAAAAACACACTATATGGAAAATTATAAGTGTAAAAATGTTTCTTCTGGGTTATTTTTTTTCTGATAGAAATGAAATGTTCTGAGAAAACAACAATTAGCCGACTAAGCAACATTTTACAGTGAGAAATAATCTGACAGAATGACCTTCATAGGATATACAGTTTGTAAAAATTAGTCAGGGAAGAATAGTTTGCATTAGGATCAATATCACTTCTTTCTGACTACTTGTGGACAATGGGACAATGGGAGAGGGCATTCATTCAATTTTGGGTGCTTTATGTGGAACAGGTATTGGGAAAAGAGTGCTTTTGAACTCCTTAGAACATATTAAAGGATCCAAATAAGAGGTAGTCCTGTAGTCTAAGAAGATTTTAAGGAAACGTTTAGTTCAGTTCAGTTCAGTTCACTTTATTGTAATTCTGCACTTATAAAGATATACAAGAGAGAACAAAATATAGTTTCTCCTGGGCCGAGGTGCACAATACACCAGAACAGTCAGTATAATGTCACAGTACAACGCAAAAGGACACACACAAGGTGGGGGGCAAGAATTATTAGCAGCTATTGAGGTAATATTGGTATATAGGTCAAAATTTAAACAATGTGATAAGTAGATAAATATATAAATAAATGAATAAATTGATATTTACAGTAGTGTAAGTAGTAATGTACAAATAAACATTCTGAAATACAGGGATAGTGGAGGGGAGCGGGAGACAAGTGCAGACAATAGTGCACGACATAGTCATAACACGACACGACAGTGCAAACATTACAAGGCAGCACAGCAGTGGGTGGTTGCTCAGCAGGTGGTGATCAGTCCGTGTGCTGTTTGGAATTCAGTAATCTAATCTGCAGGAAAAGCTATTCCTGAGCCTGGTGGTGCTGGCTCACAGGCTGCGATACCATCTTCCAGAACGCAGGGGTGTAAAGAGACTGTGAAAAGGGTGAGAGGGCTCTTTGATGATGCTACGTGCTCTCCTGACACACCGCTTGTTGTTGATGCTCTGGATGGTTGGCAGTGGAGTCCTGGTGATGGACTGGGCTGTCTTCACCACACACTGCAGAGCCCCCCTGGTCAGAGACAGTGCAGTTCCCATACCAGCCGGTAATGCAGTATGTCAGGATGCTCTCGACGGCGCACCTATAGAATCTGGTGAGGATGGAGTTTTAAAAGAAACTTTTGTGATAAACATAACAAAGGTCAATCTTTTAGCAGGTCTTTAAAGGTCAATCTTTTCATTTTCATAGAAATCACTTAATAGAGAATGCAAGAGCTAATCATGACCTGAACCTCAAAGAGCCCTTCAACTTTCTGGATTTATTTTGTAGTTTGCAGCCAGCAGAGTAAGCTAAAAGAGCTTCTGTACATTAGCCAGCACTGGAAGAACACCGAAAGACACACAGCTTCATCTTTATGTTTTTTGTGGCTCTGTTTCAACTTTTTTCACTCCATTTTAAAACATTCAACAGTTGATTCACATTTAGTCAGCACCATGCACTCTGATAAGGGACACCTGTAACGTGACATCACATGCAATCCAGCATTCTGTTCTTCCTGGTGTCTCCAGACAAGTTCATACTGTAGAGTAACTAATTCAGCTAAATTAGTGCAGACTGGATTGTTCCAGATCCTTATTATTAAACACGTATTTTAATTTGAATCTCAAATCTGCAATTCTACTATGTCTAGGGGCAAAATAAGCAGACAATGTGGCTCTGGAGTGTCCCAATTGTTAAAGGGCCAGGAGTGAAGCTTAGGTTCCATAGTCCAGATGCTGGAGGGGATGAATCTAGACGATATCATGAGTAGGTAAGGCTTGAGTCTTGTGTTGTTACACTGTAGTAACCCCAGTAACCTGCCTGATGTCTATTAGTTACAGCACTATCAAGAAGAGCAGCCTCTAGTAATGGAGTAGCAGTGGTGTTAGTAGCAGTTCTAACAATAATACCAGTAGTAGAAACAACAGTAGTAGCAACAGGATTCCATTCATAAATCAGTAAAAACTGCAGTGATTTTGCCTCCACCCAGACTCAAGAAGTAAACCTGTTTCAACCAGCCTAGAAAGCTGCATCTGTAAAAATAAAGGCATTCTCTTGCTAAGTCAGTAAAACAAAAATGCAAGGTTTGCAGTCCTGAACAGTATTAATAGCAATGGGAGTAGAATTACTAACTCTGGCAATGATAGTACAGTAGTAGTAACTGAAAATGTAGTATTAGCAATAGTAAGCTGACAAGTTCACATTTTAGATGATTTATTTACGTTGTCTTCATTTCTCCTGTGTTGGCATGTACAGGTGTACCATGTGGATGGAAAACTGATGATTCAAAATTTGAAAAGAGCAGAAATTAAACCTGTTATCATAATGTTACAATGTGCTAATAAGACCTTATTTAGAATATTATGTGCATTTTTGTTACCGTGTTGTGAAAAGGATACTATTACTATTCAATTAGTGCAGAGAAGAGCAACCAGATTTATTCTTGGGTTAAAAGGATTGTCCTAAAACATCCATTTTCTAACCACTTCTAATTCTGGCTCACAAGGGAGCCAAAGCATTTCCCAGCAAGACATGGTATACCCTTGACTATACGCCAGTCCAGCACACACAGACACCTACCAGTCTGCCTTTGGACTGTGGGATCAAACCAATGCACCTGGAGGAAATCTGTGCAAACACACAAACTCCACACAGATAACATCGAGCCCAGGGCACTGCAAAGCAGTGTGCCACCCTCTGTCCTAAACTGAAAAAAACAAAAATAGCTTTTTTTATTCTTTACCAGTGCAGGCAGAGTACTGAAAGAGTAAAACCAATTAACATAGAATCAGAATCTTGAATTGAGAACCAAAAATAAAACAAAAGCTAAATGACACAAATGGAAACTCCAAGGAAGAGCATTTAAAACTAAGAAAATGAGGTCATTTAGTACACAAAGCATAGTGGGAGTCTGGGAGAAGCCACACAGCCACATTGAAACAGGTGGATGACATCCTCAGATCAATTAGCTTCCTCTCATTTATTAACCTTCTCCCTATATTCTAAAAGGAATGGAAAGAGAAAAGTATGGTGATTCTAAACTTTGATAAAAAAAATAACAGCAAAACAGAGCAGGCAAAAGAAAAAATGGCACTGTTTCACAAACATAAAATAAAAACTATTTTATCACTGACAAGAGCTCTAGCAAGTGTCTTTGCTGCCTGGAAGGTATCATTACCTACTTTTTCATTTCTGTTTTCACTCTGATGGAGTGAAACGTTGTGCAGTTATTCATTTGACTCAATAAAACAGTTTGCCCATGTCTGAAAATACTGTATATACACGTGCTGTATATCAACTTTTGATATTAGAAAACTGATTTGATTTAGTAATCACCAACACTGAAGTAATGCCAGTCATTAGAATTATTCCCAATTCTTCATTTTCTGGTTTAAACAGAGCAGAAGCTGAGCTCATTTTTCAAGTTGCTATGTATGGAAAACAAAGCTCTTATTTCGGTCAACCAGTGTCTGCTTTGTAATCAGAATAATGTGATACAAGGGCCTGCAGTGCAATGCAATACTGGGAAGAATCTGCCTAGATCTTGATCTTTCTCAAAGAGATCACAACTATTAGCCCTAAGCCTTTTGTTTTCCAATGTTATTTCCAAGGGGAATAAATCTCTTGTTCTTGTTTCACTTCTAGAGGACATGCCCCCCTAACCTACCAAGAAACAAACTCTAATATAATTTCTCATTGATTTCTTGTTGACCTCATACGAAGCAGTCATTATTTTGTAATACACTCCTCACATTCTGCTAATGAAATTGCCTTCCTCCTGTGTATAGTGCTCCAATAGGAACCAGGCTCGCCACTCTGGGTGGAGATGTGCACAACACGGATTGTTGATAGCTTTGGAACGAATCCGATAAAACAGAAAATATGAATTTAAATTCCTGTGTAACTCCAATTGAATCCCCGCAGCTCCGAGTAAAGACTTATTGATTTTATTTTTTTTATTCTGCTCCCTCGCCTGTGATTTTACTGTAGCTGAGACTGGTTACACAGATTAAAAAAGGTCGAGACTGAGACTGGGTGGTCTCTTCTGGGGAGTTTTTATATGTGTTACTACATCAAAGATGGCTGTGTCACTTTTATGCTGTAAACGCAGACATTATAACATTTGATTTGGAGTGAAAACACAAGTACAACAGACAAGACAGTGACTGTCACAGTGAATGGAAGCAGTATTGGAAAGGGAAAGATAACAAGGAACATAGCTCTTCTTTTTTATTTTGGTAGAGTCACAAGCTTAGCAGCTCAACAGACTAAAAGATCAAAAGAACACAGGAATAAAATCTTTTAGGTCATGAATATACATACAGTAATACATTTTTGTAGAAATGAGAAATTCTACTATGGATGTTTATGCAAAACAAATTATACAAAAATATATTTGTTTTTCTTCAGTTAAGATCCTGTGACATTGTTCATATGAGAAAAACAGTTGACCCTGATGCCAGGTGATTTCTGAACTTGTTCAATCTGACCTCTTTAAAGTTCCCCCTGAATTCAGCTTGATCACTACTTCCCATGAAGAATAAGAATAAGAATAAGAATAAGAATAAGAATAAGAATAAGAATAAGAATAAGAATAAAGCTTAACCCATTTCTGTTTATAGAACAAAAAATAACACCTTAGCATTAGTTACCCTACTTGAAATGCAGAGAGAGGTTTTGGATTATTGATTTCCCAAAAGTCACTTTTCCAATCATCAATGCTTGATTGAAAAAAAAAACCACCAGGAACACCAGGGATATCTTCATGTAATTAATACCTTTTTTCAACCTCACCCTGTTTTGGATTCTGGCAATTTAAAATGAGCTAGCACATGTTGATGTGTATTACAGAACCCATAGACGCAAATTTTAATTCAAGCCTGTGCACACCCTGAAGTGAGTTCAATGCTGGGTATTTGGTTGGAGCCAGAGCAGCTTCTATGATGAACTGTTAACAGTGATCTCAGTTCTGTTCTCTTAACAAGAATTTAAAAAGAAAGTGAGAACACATGTCCTAAGGGCTTGGGTGCTACAAAGCCGGAGACGGGAGTGGAAGGTACAGGAGATAAATGTCTGTCCGCCAGGTGGTTGTGATTGTGGTAGTCTGTTTATTTGTGGGTGTCATGTCTGTGGTTCAGGGCCCAAATTTTAAGCTGGTCACCCCCTGTGCTGCTATCACACTCTTTTCATATTCTCTTTAGCATCCTTAGCCATAAAGCCAAACATCGGAAGTGTAAAGGTTGAGGAGGTGCATTGTGGAAATAGTCACAAAATTAATAATTAACTTCACGTGAGACACAGGAAAGACGTTTTGCACTGATTTTGCTGTGACCTGCATTGTCAGTGCACAAGTGGTTAGAAGGACTGGAGTGCCTCTTCCTCTCTCTCTCAGACAATACAAGCTGGGACAGAAAAAGATGCAAAGTGTTCCTGTGACGTCTGTGAGTAGTAAAGTGCTTCTAGTACTTCGTGAGAAAAGAGCATTTGCCATCATGCTAAATTCTTCAAAGATGCTGTTTTGAACTTAGTGTTTTGCAAACTTGGCAAGATTTATAAATAGCCTCATTGCATCTGACATGTGTGCATTAATATTTAAACTTTTTTTGCCATATGGTCATCATGTGTCCTCTAAGCTTACCCAAGCATCAGTCCTCTTTCTTGTGAAGGAGATAGTGATACACATCCTGATTAACGCTGATACACATCCTGATGTAAGATCTACCCGCTTCTCATCTGCAAGCGACAAAATCCTCACTTTCCAGTTCATTAGGGGAGCAGAGGCTAGGGGCTCTCAGGGGGAGGGGAAATTGTAGATTAAAATTCCAGGTGGTGAATCTGCTGTATGCTTGAGCAAGGTAATGTACTGTACCCAGATTACTCCAGCAAAGCCAGCTGAAAAAATAAGCGTCAGACACAAAATGAAAAAAAGATAATAATCTCTGTAAGATTTTAATAAAAGCATCAGCCAAATAAATTAATAAAGATACTTTGAGATGTACAAAACAGCTACAGGGGCTTGGAATGCAATGAAACCCTTTGATTTATTTCATGCACACACAAATATGTCCTACATCTTCATTATTGCCTTAGTTACGAAGCCGGTATTGAATCCTCCTGAATTACTCTAAGGTACCATATGAGCAATTAGGCATCCATTCACGTCCAGGTGCTTCAGTTAGAAATCTTGCATCACGAAGGCTGAAGAGCATGGGACTGAGTAAAATACTGTACCTTGGAAGACTGCTTGAGGAGAACAGTCAGAAATAAATGTTTCCAGGAGGCAGGTGAAGTGGATTAAGGAACAGGGAAATACAAGTTCAGAAGGGGGGAAGATATTCTCCAAATGTTCTTATCAAAGCAGAGATTTCATCGACAGTCTGATGACAGGCAGCTCATTAAGAGCTAGTGAAGCTCGCCTTAGCCATCATCCTCTCATCAGCTCGCCCTGTCTCTCTCTGTCTTTTATGAAACCCCTCTTTTGTTACAGATACTTAGGGGGACACCTGCAGATAGAGCTTTTGCAGCAGGCTTCTGTAGTAGATACAGTAATTACTCAGATGGAGGCCACACTTAAAATCTTCCATTGTGAAAATCCCAGGCACTTTCCAATGCAACAGCTAGTTATGGTTTTCAGAAGTCATTCTCAACAGGGCTACCTTATGTTCCTACTTTATGTATTCTAAAATCTGACTTGAGTGCCTTCGCCAAGTCTCACCTGTAAAAACCTAGACACAGAACGCCAGCACAGTCATTGACGCTTTTCTGGTGCTCATTGTGGCTGTAGGCTGTTCCAGTCTGGTTTGACATCACTTTTTCTACAGAAATAAAAGGCTGTGGGTGTTAGGATGTGAATTTGAATCCAACTGAGAGAAAGAAAGGAAAAGGAGATGAAGGGGGGAGGTTGGGGACGAGACCGAGTGGGGAATGAATGAAGGAGGCGTGAAATATGAAAAGTTAAAACTGTATTTTCTGAAAGAGTGCAAAAGAGGATTGTGAGACGCCTGTGCACTGCTAATGAGCTCCCCCAAAGACAAAGGGCCTTTCCTTCAGCACAGCAGGAGATGGGGGGGCACCATCGCAATAATTTTTGTACCAAAAATGTATCCTACAAAATTTACAATTACAGCAGATCCAACAGAACTCTAAAATTAGGAGGCTGGACTTGAAGGACTTGAGCTAGGACCTAACAACTAGAAGATAAAAGGAGACAGAGGGAAGGAGACAAAAGGGTGAAGAATGGAGATATTGAAGCGAACAGAGGATGGAGAAACATTGTTCACTAATTGCAATGTTTAGATTTCCTGATTTATTTAATGTGTGACTTGAAGACCTGAGGTACGTGGTACTCCCAGATAAGGCCAAAATCTTCAGTATATCTTTGGAAGGAGGGAAGAAACCAGAGGACCCAGAGGACCCTGAGAGAAGCCAAAACAGCTATGAACATATTGAAAGTACTGTTTTGCATCCAAAATCTAGTTGACAGCCCAACTGTAAAGCAATCATATAATTTGAGACTGGGTTGTCTGACTGTGCTCAACATGTATTACAAAATGACAATGCTGCTATAAGCACAGGGACCAAAACTCTGTATTTGGGTTTGTTTATATATCACTGTGCAGTTAGGACTGAGGACGGGGGGAAGGAGTGAGATCTGGCTTAGGATTGGCATACTTATAAACACACGTACAGGCCTTTGACATTGCTGCAGCAGTGATCCTTCTAGCAAACAAAAGCTTACCAGCGGGGCTCTCGGACATTTCCTTTAGCGTCAGGGCCTGTGATGGACCCTTGCCGTTTAGGAGCTATAGTGGCATGACGGTATTTGGCCTCATTTTCAAAAGGAGAGTCAAACTTGATGGCCCTGTGATTCTGTCCTGGAGAGAACACAAACACTCCTGACAAAACCTGTTAGTGCTGCCAAAATCGGAAGTAAGCAAGAGCAGAGCAGTGACTCACAGTGTGTCTCACTGGCGCCAATTCTGAGAAAAATACTTGTAAAGCTATGCAACACTAAAGCTGCTGAGCAACAGCTCTTCAAATCAAAAGAGATGTACTTCAGGTGGATTCTTTTTCTTGAAAAGGGCAGACTATTTTTTCTGTTTTTGTAGGTCAATTAATTTGCTAACCCAGTCATCCAGTAGTCTGCTGGTATGTCTGGTAGGGAACAGAATAAAATAGTATGTTTTAATGCATGGTTATTGCCACATAGGCAATGTGGTCTGCAAGCACAGGCTGCTAATCTGTCCTTTTAAAAGTTCTCCAAGTGTATCCGCTCTTGTTTAAACAAAACTTTAAACCTGATCACAGTCCGTACTGTAACTCTGACCATGCCTCTAACTGTAACCCCAGCTCTCCTTCAACTGTAAATGTACCCTTCTCCTGCCGGCTTGTTACAGGCAACCATTTTGGAATTGGTCAGATCAGAATGCTCTTCAGCCCTGAGCTTACTTCATGGGCATTGTGCCTGCTCTTGGTCAGCTAGCTGTGAGTTTTGGAACTTGTGTTGAGGGGACAATGTTTCACATCAGGCTAACGGAGGGAGAAATATGTCGTCAAACCCCTTCATCAGTGCACACACCTAGTGCAGTGAGAGGAATAATAGCCATAACTTCAGTTTAGCTTAGCTATGTGCAGAAACTCATTTAAAAATAGCTTTAAATAGGGCAGATAACAGATAAAGCAGGCTTTTCGGTTTTATAATGAGCTTCGGGGCACTCTCTTTATTATAATAGATAGAGACTTCACTGGAACTCAAGTAATTAGACATTGCAATTTTTTGTAGGGAAGTATAAACACATTTGCAGAGCTTGTGAGAATGTGGTGTGTGTGGGAGAAGATGGAGATGGATTTGGGTTCTTTTCAGGAGGTCTGGACAGGATCTCTGTCCTAGAGAGTCCATGTATGAAATTTCCTTTTCTTCCTTACCTGAACTGCACAGTAGATTAATTTTAAGAATTGCCTTAGGTTCCACTTTCCTTAGGAACTACAGTATATAGACAGTAAGCAGGATCCCCCCCCCCCCCCCCCCCCAAACAAAAATTCGAGATTAATTTGGGACAAAATGCTTATGGATTCCGAGAAGTGTCTTGTTGGACCCAGGGAGTCCTCAGTTAACAAAAATGGAGAAAAAAGGATTCTTGAAAATTCTAGCAAGAATCCTAAACTTGTTTGGCCTCCAAATACTACAGGATTTCTGCATGCATTTTAAAGGATCACTAATGCTTGTTAGATTAAGCTTGTTAATGCGCAGTGAAATTGGTCTACAGGTCACACCATTTTTATTGCAAATGCAAAGTTGAAGTAACAACACTGCACTGTAATATCATTCATCGGATTGTGTCACTGTCTTATAAGTTCTCTGGGTCACATTTAGGCAGAATGAAACAGGGGCTGGCTCCCACGTGAAAACTGATTCATGGAGCACCCTGACTCCATGCCTTTGACACAAAACAAATAATTTTAGTGTCCGCTATTCTCTATACAGCTTACTGTATGCATGTAAAGGCTGGTAAACTGTTGTTACTTAACAGTCTATAAAACTGCTCAGCAGTTGTCTTATGTTGTGGATATTTTGCTATTACTTGACATGACAGTAAAGCTCTTTGAAATTTAAATTAAATCAACTCAGTATGCAGTATGAAATGACTTAATGGCATTGAAATTGTGCAGTATATATTTCAGATAGAATTAATGCTGGTGTCTCAGACTAGATTTGGTTAAATTCACTGCACTGCCTTTACACAGTGTTTCCACAGTACATAAAGCATAAGACAGGGCAGCCTGTGTACCCTTCCCACATCAACACTCAAATTCAAATTCAAAGAGCTTTATTGCCATGCCTGTTTAATTTTAGTGCTGCCAAAGCAGAAACAATTAACAAAACTTTTACAGACATTTACAGTAAAATCTATATTATTGGATATTTAAGGACATCACATAAGAAGCAATAAACTTTAAGAAATGGGACTGGATAACTTGAAATACTGTGACATTGCTACACAAATAACAAATACATTCTTTTGAATTCCTCAATTAATGGTTAATAGATGCATCTATTTTCAGTATGTTCTGATTTTATACCTGTGAAGCATGTTTTCACCCATGTGTTTAACTGATGCCAGCCTAGCAGAAGAAAGCAACGATCAGGAAAAAAATTAGCAGAGAACAGCATCAAAAGACACAGAGAGTGTGTTAAAGAGAGACCAGCCTTTAACATTTGTTAAATTTGTCTTTTACATTTTCTTTTTATATTGACAGGCAGTACCTGACCTCCATGAGGGCATTCCTTGGGCTTTTAGGCAAAGACAGAGGCAATGTACAGTAGAAGCACTGGGCAGCAGAACAGATCTATCCCTCTGTGCCTGGAGCAGTAACAGCATGGAGCAGAAAGCCCAGGGTTGTCCTGATTGATCTCTCTGATTGGGTTTTCCCTCTCCCCCAGTCAGGTGATGTAATATTTAATATTAAAAATTTAACACCGTTCAACGCTCCCAAACCCCAGGACATAACCTGAGTAGCTTTCCGTGAGAAAAGGAGAAAAACAACCATGTGAGACTGAGAATGAGAGATGAGAAGAGAGCTAGCAAATCAGTCAGTCAGTGGTACGTGGGCTCCCCCTATGGACTGCTGACTTAAACAACAAGAGGAAAAGTGAGGAAGGAGGGAAGAGGTAGAGACAGAGGGTGAAGAGAGTTAAAGAGGTAGAGAACAAAGGAAACAAGCGGAGAACAAAAAATAATTGAGGGAAAGAGGCAGAGGGTGCAGAACATCTGGGAAAGACAGATTTGACATTATTTGGAATCCTGCAGGGCTGTGGAGGAATCGGTGTTCTATAGACCAGAAGGCATGTATCTGGGCTGTAGTGCACCTGGTAGACAGGATTTGTACAGGAGCCAAGACAAGAGAAAAGTATTTGTGTACCATATTTAAAAAGCAACCGGCTTTAAGGAGATAAAAATATCAAATATTAAAACCAGTCGTGTGCTGCCAGTCAAGTAAAGGATAAGTATAGGATATTCTAATTACGCCAATATGAAATCTCTTTATGTGAATCTCTGTTGTGACCCATACACCTCAGCACCTGTGACAGATGGGATTATTCAACGGGATTTGGGATTATTTATGGTGCCATCTGTGAGGAAGCCAGTCAGTTATCCATCAAATGTGTAAGTCTAGGCTACACCATTTGACTGAAATTTGAAATATCAACTTAGTATAAACTATAATTCTAATAATAAACAGAATTCTCTTATACCAGCTCCTCTGTCTTAGTTTGAATTTGAATTTTACTTAGTAGAAATGTACTGTATCTTGTCGAAATATTCATTTCAAATTCCCCATTATTCAAGACAGCTTAAAATCAATACATTTAAATACACCAGTAAAACAAAGACATAATGCGCAATGGCAAAAATAAAAGATATTAGGTAAAAATAAACTGATAGAATAACATCACATAATATAAAGAACAAAACACTGAGGTCTAAGTGAAGATCTAGAGTTACTCAAACAATAGCAGAAGGCACAGAAATGACACTAGGTTATCAAGCAGCCTTCAGTATGAACAAGCAATTCTAGAAGAGGTGCTGGAAGGCAGTCGGAGTTGCCACAGTGCTGCTCTTTCTAGAAACAGCACCTCTAGCAGAAGCTGCTCATTGTGAATGAGTCCTTGTTTGCATTGAGACTGGGCCATGCAAACTAAATCATCCAGCCACACACAGAGCACAGCAATTCTGCCCTTGTGTGTGTCCTCACCTTCTGTGTGCAAAGTATCCCAATAAAAAATAATGAGAATTAGCTGTACAGAATATGAGAATCTGATGGTGTTTTTTTTTTATTTGGAAAGTATCAGTCTTCTCTATAGTAATATTTTGCATGTATAAAGAACTGATTTGTTCCCTGCACTGTGGACATAACAGTGTACAGTAAGACTGCAGTGAAACTTAATGAACTGCCATGGAAGTATTCTTTTTATGCATGTTAAATTCTATTGCTCAGTTTTATCATTGAAAGTCATTTTCGCCACGTTCTGGAGGACCAGCAGGTCTATGAGATTTCAGTCCTGTAGGGGTCCTAACTCAATGTGCTCAATCAATCAGCTCACTTTTGGCTTAACTGGAAATGTTTAAGAGCTTCTCCCAGCTTTTCAGGTGCTGGTGCTTAACAGAAACCTGCAGACAAATTTTCCCTCCAGTACGAGGACAGGTAAAACCTGAGTCATGTTGATGGAATTTTGCATTTCTAGGGGATTCCTGTCTTTGGTGGCAAATCTAGGTAATTCTAGACCAGCTTTGCCTTCCTTTCCATGTGATACTGATGAAGATTTAGATCCTTCCAGAACTTGAATTCACATTCTGGTTTTGGCTAAAATTTGTTATTTAACCACCAGTGCATCATGTTCATTTTGTTACGAATAGATGTAAAATGGCCACCCTTAGTAACCCTTCCACTGCTCCACAGTGAGGAGCAGTAAATGAGCAGAGCAGTTCATTTATTAATAGCATCCTTCCATCCAGTTGTGTATGCTGGATCTCTCCCATAAACGCCCAGCACGAGCTCTGTCAGGCCTGCAGGCATGTGGAGAAGCACTGGTGAGAGATGTTTTTCCTGGGCTCTGTTCTCTTGTCCATTGTGCTGGGGTGGTTCTCTGTACTTTGATTCAGGCAGGTCCCACTTCTGGTCCTCATGTCCTTTTGTGTTATGGTTTTCATTCCAGCTCCAGCTCCTAAAAATTTGCAATTTCCCGTTGCTTACAAAATAAGCAATTTGCTTAAGATCTGAAACCAATTAAATGAAAAATCTAATGAAGCTATTATTAGAATTCCAGCTAAGTAAGTCAATAAATCTCGTTGTGCTCCTTTCTTCAGATAAAATGCCAACTGAGGTCCTGTTGACAGAGAATCTGCGGTGGCAGCAGCTGTGGTTCACACCCTAGTCTCTCTCTAAGTTACATTAGATTGATACAGTAGATGTTTCCTAATGGCAATTCTCTAATTTCTTATTAAGAATGACTGATTTTTTTGATTATTGAAACCAGAGTGTTAGAAAGGACAATGGATGGACACTGAGGTATACAAGAGCCCTTGTTCAGTCTTAAAACACTGACACTTTGAGGAGACAGTGGGAAGGGAGCAGAAACACAAAACAATTTGATGTATCCTGGTTATTCAGCCCATATTGGAGCTCATGGCTTTTCCTGTATACTGAGTTATTCATCAAACTGAATTTTATAAACATTTACAGCATACAGCCCTCCACCTCCAACCCCCCTGGCACTTTGGCTATCCTAGCATTAATTATTTGCTCTTTTAAAAATAGATATTTTACAACCTCAGAGCGAAATCTGCTCTTTCCACAGACACAGCTGTCCACTTCCACCAGTTCCATATGTTCAGGACAGGTGTTACAGGTGATGTTTTTAGGGTCTGGCTTGGAACAAACACAAATACAGTTTGAAACTTCAGTAACACAGAGGAGACAAAAGGGCACCTTAAAATGTATTCTTGTTTTTTAACACATTTAAAATTTCTCTCAAAACTAAAAAGTTGTTTAGAATACCCTGTAAAAAACAACATGGCTGCACAAACTGAAACAGACAATTTTGGTACATTGAAGCCTAATTTATACTTTTGAAAAATTGTATGTTGATTGATAGAGAACAAGTTTAACCTTTATAGCTCCGTTTGGATTACTTTCTAATTTTATACAAATAGACCTCCAACCTAAAGAGCCCAATCTACACTTGAAGGTGTAATTACTGTAGTTGTCTTGAATTTATACCACAATTCCCAGCAAGCTCTTCTCCCAAAGAAATGTCTTTGTATTGTGGTTAAAGTGGTTTTAACACTTCCCATATGCTGCCCAGATGATGAGATCATTTTTCATTTATTTCAGTGATAAATAAAGAACATATGCTGGCAATTCTTTGATTTCTTTTCTAATCCGCGTCACCATAAATCAGATCAACTCTACAACATGGAGTTCAGATGACTCTGTAGTGCTTGCGTGTGTTACTATGTGTGTCTGCTTTTGCACATGTATACAGTGGAGAAGTAAATGGACTTGAGGGAAATGTGTTAAATCCACCCCCCCTACCATGGCCTGCAGTGCCTATGGTCAGTCAGAGATCATATTGAGATATCCTGCAGGATCATCATCCAATCCAACAAAAGCACCCAATGCGGAAGGTTTCCTTCAAAGCCTTTTTTCATCAGGTGTTTATAAAATCAAATTAACATGACAGGTGCTCGCCTTGCATTTGCAATGCTGATGTCCTGCACTGGCACGCATATGTTTGTTTTGCAGTTTGTAGTGCATTGAAATAAGGCTTAATGACTTCAACTCCCTTACTATTCAGCTTAGACTGCAGATTGCTTTATTATGACAGACACTTCTGAACTCTGTCTTCAACTAGCAGAGTAACACCATGGAACATATTTCCTTTTATTTTTTTTAATGTGGCTTGAAACACAAGGATAAAAAGGTTGTGAGGCGTGAAACCAAGAATTTCGGGGATGTCCAGCAAAATTATGTTCATTTAGGCCTTGTGAAAGTTTACTATGGAACACTGAGGTGAAAACAGTCAAGTATTGTTAAATACAATGGAAGATGTTCTTGATAGAAAACATGAGAAAGCACAGCAAAAGCTTGATGCAGACATGGTGAAACTATTAATTTAACTTAAGGATACCATGGAAATCTGTAGTGGTAAACTTTGAATAAGGTCTGCCCTCTACTCAGTTTACCTACTGTGTACTGAGATTCACAGAGAGGAAAGGAGGCCTAATGAATGATTACTCTACATGGCATTCCTGCTTTTACTTTGACAGAACACTCTGAGTTTTTTATGCATTCCCCTCTGTGTTTATTATACTGTCATCACACTAGGAAAATGAACTGCATGATTTACTACAGCAAGGTTGATAAAGGTTACATGACACTACTTTTCTGACCATTTATTATGGCAGATTAGGTTGCTGTTGTAGTCCCGTGCAATGAATACAGGGCAGAGCGATAATGAAGTCAGATGAATTAGTGCACAAGGCAGAGGAAAATAAAAATACAGAACTTTGCCAGGTTACTTTCTTGTTAGCAAGAGTGTGCACAGGACCAAAACATAGCTCAGAGGAAACAGAGAGACAGAGAGAGCGTTTGGGCAGAAGTAGACTGTGATACTATGCTTTAATGATCCAGCAGGGCTTATTCATGGCTGTTGACACCTTCAGGAAGCAATCTATAACAACAAGTGTGGTACAGTAGCTTTCAATACGACAACTCAAACACCGGGCAGGGCACGCAACTCTAGACTGTCTGCTTGTTTTCACAAACTTGTGCAATAATAAAACTATGTTTCTGTGGGAAAGAGCCTGTGCACTTCATCATCCACTAAAACACCCATACTTGTCTGCACACAAACACAAGAAACAGACAAGTAGACTAACACACACATATTTGTACACACTCTTCAGCTCACAGCACACATGTGCATACCAGAACTGACACACACATATGTACTGTATACACTCTAGAACTAACACAAATTCGCTCAGGTTCACAGCATACATAAAAACACACACAATTTGGCACCACAGGAAACATGAAATGCTATGAGCACCATAACACACCCACACAAAGACAGAAGCAAAATGTATGTCAGACACATTGTTCTTGTTACCAACATAGCAAAATGAAAAGAAAAAGAAATAAAGCAGAAAGGCTTATAAATAGCAGGAAGCTAGTCTTCCCATCTTACTTTGGGTAGTCAATCCAAAATCTTATCTAGGCCTTTGTTGAAGGAATCCATAGGGTCAACTTCAACAACATGACTTACTGTACATCCATGTCTCTTTCTGTACAGGCATACCATGTTTTGCCAGTTCTAAAGGCCCCTGTGCTTAATTTCCACCTGTAACCCCATCCTTTGGTTTGCTCCGAATTTACTTGAAGAGGTCACTATGTCAATTCCATTGAAGAAATTTGAATATTTGTATTATAAATACAAATCCCTACCTATCACCCCCTCCTTCTCATGAGTATCATGTCTTTTATAAATTACTAAAAAGATTATGCTCTGACCTTACATGACTCTGCCCTGCATAACACAGAACTATAACATTAATATTGTTTCTTTATTGTCTCTTTATGGCTTCCCACGCCTCGTTTCCAAATATGACTCGCCTGCACAACAAGAATTTAAAGGTTTCCATAAACACAACATGTGTTGTCTTGCGAGATTCATAGTGAGCTTAACAAGCCAGTAGTAGCTCATGGACAGTTTGCACTTAAAGGTCAAAGATTCCTCACAGACTAGAGCAGTCTTATTTGGTGTTTAACAGTGACAGGGTCTAGGAAAACATTGCGTAAGAACGGTAATCCTTGACTGATGCAGGGGAAACATGATCCTTCTGTCACAGCTTTTAATTCCTCATTTCAGATTAGCTGAACTGCACAAATCCATCCTAGCAGCATGGGTCCTAAGTATTTGCCTGTCTCCTTTCTGTTATTATGAAGTGCCTAGTGAGAAAGGGGCTCCTCTTTCCCATGGAGCTGCAGGAACAATTGGTTAAGGGGTCACTAAGCAACTAAGTGTCTAATCGCAGCAGTAGTGAAAGGGAATGGAGGAGGGAAAACATAAATAAACATGAGGAGGTGTTTGAATAAATATTATGACTAGTGGTTTTCCGACGTGATTGTTGCATTGCACTTGCATGTCTAAGAGGTTAAGTGTGCTTTCGAGGCTGTCTCTTTCCGGAGCTGCTATGATTCCGTGGATACTGGTGTAAACATGACAATCCAAATAAAAAAAAACTAGAGGAGGAAGAGAGTTTCCCCTTTTTCATCACAAGCTGCCTCTCCGTCATGCAGGTAGGCACTCCATGAGGCTCTTTAAAGACACAGTCATGTCCAGATGTTTATCATTCCTGCTTTTAACCAACTTCTTGCAAGTTCTTGCAAGCCGCCAGCCAACAGTTTCATTTTGGGAAGACTAAGGGAGATGATTTGGGTCAATCGGGAGCGCATCATTGTGGCGGGATGTGGGTTCTCTGCAGAAAGAAACTGCATAGGAGAAGATCTGGACAATAATACAGACACACCTTGACACATGGACAGACAATCAGATATGCACAGATGCATGAGCACATTGAAAACTCGCTCACACATACAGTAGTTAAGAGCTCTCTAAAAAGCTGCATGCACAGGAATAAAGACTGGCTGTTAAGAAATAATTGCAGATATTGAAAGCACTGAAGAGAGTGCAACAGATTCCAAATTGCTGAACCTGGGGTTTGGTTTTACAGGAATTAATTTGAATACTGCTCTGAAACAGGAGATACTGGTTGTGGTAATGCACACAAAATCAACTAGTAATTTTCTCATTTCAATGGCTCCAGCCGTAAAACAAAAAGGATGGGTGCGTTAGGGAGTTAATCAGAACACTGTTTATTAGATCATTAAAATTCATATTAGATTTTTTTTTTCATTGAATACTCCTCATGGCGCCACTACAACAAATTGAAAAAAAAATTGATTTTATCGCTTGCAGAATGAAAAATGAATAATGGCTCTAATCTCTTTTACAAAATCATGAACTTGAATTGCCATCTGCCCTTTATAATTGTCAAAAGATTAGAAATCAGAGTTCGGCACAGGAATCCAGAGAATCGAGAGGAATAGCAGAGAGGCAGCAATGAATACTGATATTCTCCAGACTACATCTCCTTTTCCAGCACTGATACATTTGAATAGTGTCCCATTTAAAAGTTGGAAGGTGAAAATGGTTGACTTTGGGGCATAATAGTTAAGATTCAGCTATTGTTAGTGGGAGGTTCCCCGTTCAAACCCCAGCCCTGCCCTTGACACCCTGTAAGTTATCCTGAATCATTTAGTGAGTCTCCTTGTGCTGATGTTTTAGGTTCTTGTGCTTAGTCAATAATCGGTCTATGTGGTAACAAAGCTCTTAAATTCTCCACTTTGATCTCTGCCTGTTGCTTTTCACAAAGGCAATGTTTTGAGGTTTTTATGAATAGAATGTTAAGCATGCCTCACTTACAAAAATTTACTGTGATTAGTTTGCATGTTACTGTCGTACATGTATTATGGTTTTATTTTGCTTTTCGTTTTTTCTATCAGGCTGTATCATACTTTGCTACTTTTTCCCATAATATCACTTGCGCTTGACTGCACTCCTCTGTTTCTGGGCTCTGGGTTATTGCTCGGCACTCCCTAGCTGCCCCAGGTCCTCCAAGCGCTGTGTTTACATACTTCCATAACACTGTTTAAATGTCACATTTCCCGCAGAGCCTGTACAGAAAATGAAATTCCACCACTCACCCATCTAAACAGATTAAATATTCATCAATATGTGCATAGCAAAATGAAAATCCTGTAGCAAATACTAATAATTCTAGCTGTGAATATAATACATGGCCTGATCTCAAAAAGCTAGGATAGATATTTGAGGTTAATGCTTAATGTGAGTTTACTAATCTTGCTGATATGCTCCAAAACACATATTTAAGGAATTATAGTCAGGACTTTTTTTTTCAAATTACTATTATCAAGATGGGTGGCATGGTGGTGTGGCTGATAGTGCTTAATAGCTCTTAAGTCCTAGGTTAAATTCTTGCCAGGGTTTGTGTGTGATATTTTCTTTGTCATCCCATCTCTACACAGGTTTTACCAGGTGTCCTAGTTTCCCACCATAGATATAGACCTTTATTGCTAATGTCTCTACATATGTGTCTCTATGTGTGTGTACCCTGCAATGGGATGATATCCCATCCAGGGTGCTGTCCCATCTTATGTTCTGTGCTGCCAGGATGGACCAAGGTTTACCACAATACTTACATAGAAAATGGTTGGATGGACTACAAAAAGTACACAAGTTACAGCTTTCAAGAAGAAGTTTACTAAAATAAAAAAATCAATCCAGAGAATTACTCTTGAAGAAGCTTATCCTTGCACTGGTATGTTCAGATAAGGTATTGTCGCTGTTCATATCTCTAATGTGGGGAAGCTGCAGTTAGCCAGCTGAAACTCTCAGGCTAATACTTTCATTTCTAGCAGAAGAGGTACAGCCCCCACTTGCAACAACTGCTTAAAAATGCCTTGCTACTTTACTGCTTCAGCACCTGTACAATAAAATGCATCGCGTGCCTGAAGAGTCTGGTTTTGTACGTTATATTCTCATTTTTGATGTCAGCAGTTCAACGCAAGTCTCCAGAGTTTCTGAGTGCTCTTAAAGCAGGCCCAGAACTGAAAATGTGAGAAATATTGAAATCTGACAGGGTTTGAAAGGTCTGTGATCAGCACTGTTCTGTGTCCAAGATCACTGCCTTGGAATGCTTTAATAAGAAGGGCTGGAGCAAGGGGTAGGAGCCATCTGGGACAGTGCAACATCCTGAGGCCCTAACCACTCGATCCCAGAACAGAGAAATTTCTCTTTCTCACTCACTTTTCTGTCTCTTACTTTGTCTCTCTCTTCTTCTGTTTAAGTCTCTTGTTCTCTACTTCATCGTCTGTTTCAACTGCCTGGTCATGGATTCTTTGACTGAGTGAAAAGCAGGCTAAGATTTATTTCCTCTTTTGTTTTTAATTGAAAACCTATGTCAGGATTACATTAAAGACCAGACTCCTCGATTTCTACAGCCGGGAAATTGCCAGCTCATTCCATTTAGGAATAAAGAGGCATTACGCCAACAACATTGTGGCATTGTGGACAAAAACAGTATCTTCCAATAATATTTTGGTTTACCAAGTAAACCAGGGTGTGATTGTAAATGAAACTTTTAAATTCAACGATTTATCATTAATGATGGATATATTAATAGTTTCACTGAGTCACACAAATATAAAGTTGAAGCGTACTGTAATGTGTTAGTGCTACCACTTTGCATTGTGTTAAAACCATTCTTGACAGATGCCTGATTATACTAACAGAAATAATTGGTTTTGTGTGTGTTAATAGGAGTACAGCCGGGGTGTTTCAAAGACCAAGTGAATGGTTAAATGCAGGAACCTGTCACTTGAAGTGTTTGATCTACTTTTTTCTTGAAAAAGCTGAGATGATTCTTGTTATATTCCACAGAGCATTTGAAAAAATTGTTGGTCATCTATTTAACAAGAAAAACTTTCCAGGGTTATGAAGTTTTTAAGACCAAGCAGAAGAAGCTATGCATTATGGGAACAAAAATAATAATTCTGACCATTTCACCAAGCTGAGAGGCAGAACTGTCTAAAGAGACTTCTAATTGCTCTTCACATAAATAAAGCCAATGTTAGCAGCCACAGACAGCTGTTTCACTCTTACTAGGGCTCATTAGTTCAGCATAGCTAGCTTTGATTAGGGAAACGGGCAAATGAATGTATCTTAAAAGGAAAACCTTTCAGTATTATGACTTTTTTAAGAACAAGCAGAAGTCATGATTAATTATGGGAATATATATCTAATCTGCACATGTATACTACTCTAGAAAAATGTCTCATAGAAGGTCAGTGGACCTCAAGTGTTGCACCACAGCATTAATTTCACAGACATCAATAGAGGTATCAATTTTGGTCATCGGTCCCTTTAGTTGATTAGATTCTTGTCACCTGAAGTTTGCTACTTGTTTCTTAACTGCCTGTAAAACTTTGAGGCTGTCTGAACTAGCAAATTAGCCAGGTCCTCTGCTGCAAACAACAAAGCGGTTACATGGATGAGGTTACATGCAGGAGAAGCTGGAGCTATCGCCTTGTAGCCAGATTTTGCTGCATAGAACAGTAGTGCAATGGTTAGCATTACTGCCTCACAGAACTGGGGCCCCTTTTTTCAATTCAGACCTGGGGTGTTTGCATGTTCATGATTGCTCTGGTTTCCTTCCTCAACCAAAAAACATACTACTGGTAAAGTCATTCCTGCAGTGTGTGTTTCTGTCTGTCTTGTAGACTGGCTACCCTTCAACCCCAAATTGGAAGGAGCTTGTTAGAAAATGGATGGAGAGCTCTGGATTCAGCATCTTTGGTATAAGCATAACATAATGTGAATATGGGGTTCAGTGTCCTATGGAAAATGCAACCAGTAGATTCCTTACAAGCATATGTAGGCCTTTGTATTTTTTTATCATATTCACTGTTTGTTGTTTGCAACTACAATCGCCACAGCTTTTGGGGCGATTGAACAGAAATGGCAAGCACCACCCACGTCTAGAGATAGCTTCACCAGATGTGCTGAAGGAAACATGATAGGCATTCTGTAATGCTGTATGTATGTTCACTGTTATTTGTCCCAGACTCTGCACCCACCAGGGATGCAGTGGGAGGGTCATCCTTCATATGAAATATCAAACCAAGGTTCTGACTACTAGTTGACTAACAGTCTCATGACACTTATAATAAGAACTGGAGTGTTAACCCCAGTGTCTTGGATAAATCCCACTCTGGACTTGCATAACCTGGCCTACCTACAGATCCCCCTTAATCGATGTTGGTGAAGCAATTTCTTACTTCTTCACCTGATCTCTGTGTGGTGGGGCCGTTGGCACATACTGTAGTGGCCGACATCACTACAGTCACCAGGTGAGTGTAGGACTTCAGTGGTACAGTTCCTATATTTAAGTGAAATGGGACAGTTCCTATATGTAAAGCTCTTTGGTTGCTTTCAGAATGAACAGCCATATATAAATGTAGATGATGGTTATTATTATTATTATTATTATTATTATTATTATTATTATTATTATTATTATTATTACTATTATCTGCATTCTTTTGCATATCTCTACATCACAAGCACATTGAGAAAAGACTGTGGTCTTCTAATATTTTATGATGTTTAGAAAACATGTGATGCAGCACACTGAGATATTCCCACTACTTTGGACAAGATGAGTCACTATGGAATGTACGAGCCATTAGTAAAGTGTTATGGCTGATTTTACTCCTTGATCATACCATTTTATTTGAACAATCCCATTATCTTTATTCTTGACTCTCAACAACTAAATCTGATGTTAATGGGTAGATTCTTATAATCTAAGACAAAGAAAAACATTACAGAAATTCAACAAGATGAACACATTAAAAAATGAATGAATGTAATGTAATCCTGAAGTAATGTGGGTCTGCCCCTTCAAGGTATGAGTTTACAGATTAAGGGGATTAATCTGCTTTCACTGAGGGAGGTGTGGGAGTGTATAGCTGTTCTTAGTTTGTGAGCCACAGAGCAGTGCCTGGAGACCTCCCAGGTCACCTGCAGTGAAGATTAGCCGAATTCTCCAACAGGGCTGCAGACGGAGCGCCAGCAGGGCTGTGATGATAACCCTGTCCTCTGTACGCCTCCCACAGCCTGCCATGTCAGTGAGACTGATCCCTGATGGAGCGATTAGCCAGTGACTGAGAGTACAAGCACAGCCAAGGGAGGGAAATCCAAAGCAAGTCTCATTGTGCGCCATTAGGCTTATGCTGACACCTTTGATAAATGCAAATAAGATGCTGGTTGCAATAGCTTGTCTGGCTTTGACACTTTGACACAGGAGCAGACTTTCTGCACAGCTATATATATCTCATATCATACAGTATGTACCTATTAACTATCTGGAGTTTGGAATGGCACCAGTAGTGCACATGTGCATGGAGCAGTGATATGTGAATCTGTTCTTCAAGGATCCATCTGCTGACCTTGATTAGTTAATTGAATTACTTTCAATTAACTAACTGAAGTGAACTAATTAAAGATCTTTTCCCAAGTGTGAAGCAGGTGATGGTTTAAAGAAACGTGTATAACCCACTTGGCTATATGGCTCCTGGGCACCAGATTTGAAGCACAATGGTATAAAACTGTGGTTTGGCATTGTGAACAAAGGTTTTATTAAAATTATTATAGTATGCTATGATACAGCACATAATATTAATAAGGATTAAAACATAAAATGTGAAAATGGAACAAATCTAAAATGAAGAGGAAGCAAGCACAAAGGCAGAAGAGGGCTATCTAAGTACATTGTGTAAATGAAAAGAAAACAACTTTCCAGACTGTAGCAGGTCTGGGGATTGACCTCCTGCTGTGCCGATCAATGACACTGGAACTCCTCCACTGACAGCACCCAGCCTGCTGCTGTCGGCATGACGGATCACTCGCCTGTCTCCACTCTATAATTAACACATCCCTCTTATACATATTTGATGAAGATCCCAAAACAATTAGCTGAGCTCTGGAAGACTTGATTACCCCTCTTGTGGTCCACTAATTTTTATGCTCCAGTCAAAGGAGCTGTCTTGTTGGATGGGGGTTATATAGACAAGAGTTTTCTCAAGTGACTCAACTTAGCCAGCTTAGCCCAGCTGGACTGGCAGTGCCAGGAAAGAGGGGCTTATCTATGAGATGATTCTTAAATCATAATGATCAGCAACTATTCTGATGAGATGTGAGGGTTGTAATTGTGCTAGGCTCAACATGCTGGTAAGAAATTTTATGGACAATAGCAACCTTAAGGATTTATTTGGTGAACAATATACATCGTTTACTGTCTATTTGAATGAGGATTTCATCCAATGCAAGCTACATTCATACTTATTTATACAGTATGACATTTTAATGGAACAATCAGAGTTACGTATCTTGCTCAAAAATAATTCTGCAACTGCGGTGCCCTATCCTTTAATGGAGCCTACAAAACTTCCAGAGCCTTGACCACTACAGCACATTGCTGCCTTATTTACATGTGTCCTTCCTGAGACTAAGAATCCATGGTAAATAGCCCTGACTCCTGGAAGCTCCTGAAATCCTGGTCATTCACGCCTGTAATTATCTGAAGTGTCTGTATGATGATTGATTTTGTCTTTGCCATGATTATTGTGCCATGACTATTATATAGAGGTCCTGTGGCTGTAGAGCTGAAACCCGGCTTTAAATTAGCACAAGCTGAACAAAAGCTTCCTGTAATTTTCTTCATCATTGCTGCAATATTAATTTTACAAGATCAGTAAAGATTGGTAGTGGTGCAGTGGCTAGAATTGCTGGGGTCCTGGGATCGATTTCTAGGGTGCTATCTGCATGAAGTTTGTACTGTATGTTACCCTTGGAAAATTGGCCATGGTGTGAGCGTGTGCGTGTGCGTGTTTGTGTCTGTGGGTGTCCTGTGATAGGTGTGGCTGCCCATCCAGGCTGTTGCTTGCTGGGATAGGCTCAGGCACCCCCATCACTCTGTATTGGATAAAGCCATTAGAAAATGGAGAGATGGAAAACAAATTTTGACAACAAGCATCTAAGACATATTTCTCAGAATTGGTTTGAATGCTTATAAATTGGACTGACAAATGAAACCAAGAAATTGGTGTCTTGAGTTAATGTTATGCAGCAAGATCATAGATTACTCTGATGACAGAACTTCTTATCTCTGTTGGTACAGTGGTGAGACAAGTAGTGCTACTTCCTTACAGTTCCAGGGTCCTGGGTTCTATTCTTTCCTGCAGTTTTCATGGTCTCCCCATGCTCACATATGTTTCCTCTGGGTACTCTGGTTTCCTCTGACAATACAGAGATTTTTAGATTTCTGTGCATTATCTATTCTAATTCCTCCTTAAACTCCTGAGCAAAGAGTCCCTCTGCTACAGTGCTAAAATACTTGGGATAAGGTTCCAGAGAAAAAAAGGTGTGTAATTTGTGAACCAGCCTGTTAGTTAATGTGATGAATGCCACAGAGTCCAGGAGTCCAGATGAGTAGGTGATTAATAGAAAGAAAAAACCTTTGGTGCGAGGGTTTCCTGGTTCAAGCCCTGGTTTCAGTTTGAGTGAGTTATTGAACCTCCTGTGCTCTGTCCGCTGGATAAGGTGTCAATCTGAAGTCCCACAATCAGTGACTCTGTAACAGCAGCTGTAGATATATAATTCACTCCTTAATCTCTGTATGTCACTTTGGAAAAACCATCAGCTAAATCACTTATTATGATCCATCTGTGCAGTGATGTTGGACTGCAATGGGGATTAGATGTGCTGGTTCCTGGACCGGGAACAAAGACCCCCTGCTGTCTAAGATCCTATAACAATGTCTCCCCCTTTTTATTGGAGTCTATGCTGAGACATCTTGAATGCATTGTGCTAGGAATTTTAATCCACACTTAAAAACACCTCCACTGTTAAAAAAAAATAATATAGTTAAATAAGATAAATAAATATAGTAAGGCATGGAAATGATTCCTTCAAGGTTTTCCAGCCCTATGATTGTGTCATTGCTCATTTGTGCTTTGTAAGATGCCTGAGGCAAACTGATTGAACAATGCAGTACAGCTTCAAATCACTCTGAAACAGCACACCAAAGCAGAGCTGACAGGGGCAAGCGAAGGGGTTCATGTGTTAGAGTGCACGTGTGTTTAGGGGTACGTGTGTGTGTGTGCATGAATGTTTTTATATTCACAGTGACAATAAAGCTTTTCATGTGGAAATGCCTGTGAGCACTGCCAAGTCGCAGGTTTTACAAGAAGGATTTCTGAATTCCTGCACAATGAAGCTCTTGCCTCTTGGTGTGAGTTTAACTCTGCAGAAGTCTCGGTGAGGAAATGTGAACTGTCAAGGAGGTGATTTGGGGCTAAAAATAGGAAACACACAGCTGTAAATTTTTGGAGGGAATTAGTGAGTAGTTGCGGAAAGCATGTAGCTTTGTGTGGGGCTAGCACAGACAAGCCCTGGGTAAAGCTAGCCAAGAGTGAGGCCATTAGAGTTCAGGACCACTGTGCTAAAGATCACTGGTCTAGCATCATGGTACTAGGAACCTCCTATTACTTAGTCTTTAGCACAAACATACAGTAAAAGCACAGTAAAGTGTAGTGAAGTCATGGTCAAACATAAAGATGCATGGTAAACCATGATTACAACTTAGTAAATTTCAGTTAAGCACAGTAACTGTATGCATCAAGCACAGAAAAATATGGTAAATTGAAAAAACATCTGTACAAATGAGTATCCTATCAGAAGTGACTCCCTTTTTGTCTTTCAGCTTGTTTTTCAGTTAAGTCCTCTTTCATTTCACTTAGCTGACTCTTTATCGAACTTCAGACTTAATTAGACTTCTGCTTTTAAATATCTGGAGTAGGATAAAATCTAGTTCCAAGTGGAACTGAACCTGCATATCAGTACTCCTGGAGATGTTCAGAGCAGATGGGTCAGCAGCCTGCCCAATTAATTTGAAGAATCAGTGTAGAGACCTGGCATGGGTAACACCAGTCTTCAAGACTGAAACACTGGAGTTTTTTAAGGTTCTTCTCAATGAGGAAAAGATTAAGGTCTAAAATAGCAAGGACACCAGCAGCCCTTGAAGGCTGGAGTGACTCATTCCTGATATACCAGCCAGCAGCAGGACAAACAGGCATGTATGAATGTAGAGAGGACACATGGTGTTCTTGCTTTCACGGAGACAACACCCTCCCTCTGGTCTTCAGAGCACAGATCAGGGTAGGGAGACAAGAAGGGGTGGGAGGGGAGCAAATTTTGCCTTAAAAGTTACTAAAGCGATGGAAGAAAGCTTTAAATTAAAATAAAGCCCAAATCACATGTTCTTTATTATGTACTTGGCGTGAAATACATGGACAGATCAAAAACGCTGAAAAAATGAAAGAGCAGTTTTATAGCATCTGAAAAACAAAAAAGAGGTCTGTGTTGATAGGGAATCTGCTTATTGTCCTCTAAAAATAGCCACTGAGGAGCTGTTATCTCTATTGGCGAAAAGATGCCTCAGGCCCATAAACAGACTTGTTTTTTATCCGGGCTACTTTAGCAAAAAAGCAGGAAAAAGAGCTCTGCGTGAGAAAAGTCTGTATCATCCTGTTGTCCAAGTGTTTTTGAACATCTCTGTCATCAGTATAGTGAATGGAGAATGCAGAAAGGAGGCAGACATATGTGAGCAGACCTTGAACTTGAACTTTATTGCCATATGTAACCGGTACATGTACATTGGAATTCTTACTTACAGAAAGTCTCTCGATTGTTAAAACAAGTACTGCAGGCTTAGAGTATGAAGGGATCCAGGGCAGATCGGTTTTAACACACAAGAGTCTTTCGCAACTCATACTGTAAGTTAATGCTTTCAAAGTAGAAGGGTCGCAGGGTCTGCATTCTGCTCTAAGCCCTCACTTATTTAATTAGATGCAAAACAAATGACATGCAAGGTAGTCGCATGGATAGACAATTACATAAATAGTTCATGCAGACCTGATTCCCACATATTTAAGCATTTTGAATCAAACCCATCTGTCTTTCAACATGACACCGGCCTGAGTTGCGGGAAGTCAAGGTTAGCCACTCCAGAAGACCCTTTCTTCAATAAATGTGTTTCATGGAGTAGGACCTTGTGAAAAATAAGGTTGTGTTTGATTGTCTGGTCATGTTGTCATGTTCAAATGTCACCTTGGCACACTGGAAAAACTGAGGTGTGTTTTTTTATTTTAAAGCTTTATTCTATTTTACATTTTTGCTGACATTTACCTCAGTCTTCAACAAATAAAAAAGTTTCTGAGCCTCCTATTATTCAAATATGATCTCTAATCTTTGCCTACTATCTTTTAAGGCACAGATTGTGTTGAGGAATCTAAATCCAAAGACCTCTATTTCATGACAGGTGGATATTCAGCAAATCGAGCAACCTTGACTGGATGTGCAGACGGAGGATATTTCTCACATTTAAGAGTGAATATATTTAATGTGAGAGGTGGCGGATTCTAGATTTTAGGAAATATCAATTATTTAGGTCATATTCTCTCATTTGAAGATCTACTGTAGCGCAGAAAAGGTTTGCTATCCTGTTTTTTTAATTACCTTAAAATTGCAACATTTCTCACAGGTTTAAAAGACAGTGAAAAAATGTTAAATACAGTTTATCCAATTAATAAAATAATTAAATTAAATTGATTCCAATCATGATGGAATTAAACTAGGAAGTAAGTTTGATGCCCCACCCTAGAGAACATGTGGAAACAACGTGACTGATTTTTATTGGAACAAGTAAAGGTTTATTCCATGCTGAAAAGAGAAGAAAAGAAACAACGTTTCAGCTGCGGAGCCTTCTTCTGGCTTTGGGAATCTGCTGAGTGGATTTGGCATGTTTTTTCATTGCCTGCATGTTCACAGGGGTGTATTGGGGTTTTCCTGGTGTTCTGGACATCTCCCATCATCCAATAACAGGTTGGCTGGGTTAATTGGTTTGCCTTGCCTTGCATGTATCCTGTGGTAGAGAGACTACCTTGTGCCCAGTGTTTCCGGGATTGCCTTTAGATTGGCTTTAGGATGTTGTTACCCTTAGCAGGAATAAACAGCTTTCAGATATCGGATTAAATTATGTTATTAGATCTGTGACCTTCAAAAGAAAAAGTGTATGGGGAAAAAAGACTCATGGACATAATGTTTTCCTTTTCAGATCATTTTTAAAAAGTAACCTGCATGAAGCTTAAGGACTGTATCAGCAGCTCTGCCGAAGGGAACGTTTTACAAGGGGGATCTCTAGTGGCTCTTCCAGGAAACGTTTTGCTTAGAGCGGAGGTTAAGATCCATAACATAGAGATCACAAGTAAAAGTCTGGGTCAGACCCCTCACACAGCAGTATAAATCTGGCAAAGTGCCACCAGGAGCAGATTGGAATTAATTGATGAAGGCTATCTCAAGTCTCTGACTAACAGTGACATCCACCTTGAGATGTGCTTGTGCACCTGCAAGCTTGCAGCGACATCAGTGAGAGACATGCAGCTCCAGAACTTGGCACCAGCTCCCCTATATGAGGCTGTGGTGCAAACTCTCAAAAGATGTAGCACGTTCTTGTGTCTCATATTCTCTCTAGAGCAATACAGGACGAAGCAGGAGAACAGAGCACTAAAAAATAATTGCTGATTCAGACTGGATGGGTATATAATAAAACTTAATAATAAAAAATAACATTTAAAAAGAAAAAACCCATTAAGACCACTGTAATTCAACACTTCTCCCTACAATGCATAATTCTGTCACAGCCAAATTCTGAAAGATCTATGCACATCTTCCATCCAGTCTGTTAGTCTGTCAGTCAGATAGTTCTAAGCATTCAACCCATTGCTCATAGTATTAAGCAACATTCTCCATTTTGACAGATAGTAAACAGTCCAGGGATATTAATGTCTGAGAACTATGGTGCAGAGTGCACTGCCTGTCTCTGTGTTTTACTGCTCGCTTAGAGAGCATTATTTATCAACATTCCTAACATAAATCTGCAGAGAGACAAGACGCAAAGATCAGCACTACTGGGCTGACAACAATTCTGACAAAGACAGGGAGAGCAGGAAGGAGTGGTTAGAGCTGAAGCACTGAGAGATAGTGAGGCAGTGTGGATCTGTGTTTGGTGCTGAGAGGCTGGAAATCTGAGGTATTAGAGAGGCATTCTGCTAGTGCTCAGAGCTGAAAGAACTGGAGGGTAGCAGTGGGACTTCGTGGTTGGAGCTGACGTGGTGAAGGGAGGCATGGGTGATTAGTGGCTGGAGTTGAGAGATTGAAGGGAGGCAGTGGAGCTAGTGGTTGTGGGTATAAAGGTAGGTAGTCAGGACCAGTAGTTAGAACTGAGGAGCTGAAGGGATTGAGGAGTGGAAATATAGTGTTAGAGATAGAGTGGAAGGCAGTTTAAAGATATTTTGACCCTGCCATTGTATCGTGAGCTTCGCAAGCACATCTTGATTTCTGTGTCCTACTGTAGGTAGCCAAGCTGTGCGTTAGCTGTGCCTCTGGGGGTGGCTGGGTGATGGAGGTGGAAGCCAGAGTGAAGCTGATCTCCCCAATCCCAGCCTGTGCTGAGTCACTGTGCCAGGGTGAGGAACGACTCAGTCTGCTGTCTCGCTCTCTCCCTCTTTCCCCTGCTCTCTGCTCCCCCAGCCAGACTTAAATGCTGGATGTCAGGTGAAAAACATGTTGCATTTAAGCTCCTCAGGAAGCTTTTCTGTTTATGTTTTCTGCTGAAGAGTTCTCTGTGTGTTTGTCTATTGATTAATGAATAATGATAGTAATGGTCGTGCTGCAGGGCTTTATTCCGCATGATTCCGCATGATTGCAGTGTAAAATGGTACTTACTGAGCTCCTGTTTAAAGATCAGTTTGTAACACAGCACAAGCACAACTGTTACACTTTTAGGTTTTGAGAAAGTGGGATAACATGATCTGAATAGGTTTACTATGTATGTCTGAGCCTGTGTGTTTGTGTCTGCTTGCATTCCTTAACTTTGCTTGCATTTACAAGACTTTACAAAAGCATAAACACTGATCCTGGAAGAAAGCAAAGCCACGTGTCGGGACAAGACTCTGACTCCCCACAGCAGGACAGGATCGAAGGCACTTAGGGAGAGTTCTAAGCCAGCTGGGCTGTGCCATTTGTGTACTTGTGAGCAACCTTGTTTTCACAGAAACATGCCATGTGCAGGGCCATGCTGAGCTGGAGCGTGGATTTCACTCTCACAGTCACAGGCGTTAGTCAGCCTACTGTGTCTCAGGCACTAATGAAGCAGTTCTGACCTGCGATTGAGGATCATGAGCAACCAGTTTGTCATGATGCTGACTGATCTATCAGACCTCCTTTTCTTTCTCTTAGTCATTCTTTTTTATGTTTCATTTCATTTTCTTCCTACTCTCTTTCACTTATTCTTTATTTTTCCTTTCTTTTTCAATATTTTCTTGTCATTTATTTGGCTGACACTTTAAGCCAATGTGACTTGAAGGTCCCTAAAACTTTATTTTTACGTACCTATTTATGCAGGCTAGGTAATTCTACTTGCTCAAGGGTATAGAAACAGTTTCCCCCCTGGGATGTCAACCCACAGCCCTCTGTTCAGGAGTCCAGTGCCATAACTACCAAATCATAAGAAAATAAGAAAATGAGAGGAGCGCCTTCGGTCGATCTAGCCTGATTGGCTACATTGCTACATCACAGTGCTATTCTTTCTACCTTTTTCTATCACTTTCTCTTACTAATGACATAGCAGCGCTCCCCTTGGTGACATGCACTGTTAAATTAAACTGCTCATTGTAAACATGTTAAGAAGTTTTAAATGAACCCAAATGGACAGTTAGATGGAGTAATGGAGGTTGCTTCCAGAAAAAGAGACGGTATATTGCCCCTAATTCCAAAAACATGCAAGTGTTTTCTGGCAGCACATTGGTCTGCTGTAATGTTCACCAGACCTAGGGTTAACTACTGTGTCTATGAAATGGAACAGACAGGCAGAAAGAGAAGGGGGTGAGGAAAGAGAACTGAGAAAGCAGGCTACAGCCCTCCCATTGCTACAATTTATTTCTGACTGTAAAGACGGAGAAAGACAGACTCCTGGCCGGAGGGCAATGCAAACTCACCTAGGAATTGAGCAAAGTGGCTGTTATATGCGGAAATATTTCTCTTTCTTTTCATTTGTTTTTTTCCCCAAGGGGATGTATGATAGAGGCAACTGGAACTTTGTCAGAATGCTGGGTGAAAAATCATCCTGTGAGAGGACACCTAGTACAAAACATGTGCTCAAAAATACTACAATCTGAAACATTACCTAGAAAGGATTAGGCATAAATACTACTGGCTGGGTGAGTTATGGGGTTTAAGGTATTGGTCATGAGGAGTTCCTCATCCAGTCTCATGTCTTTCCTTGAGCTCAAGAGCTGCATCATCATCATTATAGCCTTCCTCACCCCCAGGATGGCCTGCCTCTCTGAGCAGCAGATGGATATAAAGACCAACCATAATCTTAGAACAACTATCTCGGAAGATCAGTTCTTCTAATCCATCATACACAGATTGATTAAAAGAACTGAGATTCTTCACTCTTACACAGAGAAGATTAGAAGGAGACTTGAGGACACAACTGGAAAGTACATAGATGTTCATAGCAGACTTTTATGTTAACAGATTGGTTGTGGAAGTTCAGGAGTCTCTTGATATAAGATGGCACCTCTTGGACCCCCTCGTTAAATGGAAAGAGATCATTGAGTCACATAGCTCAAAACAACCAAATTACAAGATTTAATGGAAGTATTATAGACCACAGAAAGCTACACTGGAAATCAGTGCAGGTTTGCCATGTACTTTTCACTTGGGGATCTGACAACCCCAAAAAGGGGGCAGTGTTTGACTATCATTGCTGTGCAGATATCACCCCCCCACACACACACACACATACACACATACCCCCAGAGCTACAGGGCACCTGTCATTATAATCCCAAGATTAACCAGGAGGCGTCACCTTTCTTCCATTTCATGAGAGACAGCAATTTCAGCTTCTACTGGCACATTGAAGAATAACATTGAAGAGCGTTTGATCTATGAAATGCAATACGACGGGAAAGCCAATGAGCTAAGGGGATAGGAGCTACTGGAAACAGGACATATCCTGCCTGCGACTGCCAACTATTTTCACCCAAATAAATCTGCTATTTCTTTTTTGATATGTATATATGTTATATTAGATCTCTGTCAGATAAGATGGTGAATGTGAATGTCACATATGGACCATATAATTCAAGATCTAAGATGCTATCACTTAAGTAGGCAGTGGGTACTGGGAACAAATTTCAGAAAGAGAGATGCTTGTGGTTGCAGTCATCTATACAGAGAGACAGGGGCCATCGGCTCTGCTCCAGACCCTGTTACCCAGAACACCCAAAACTTGTGAAGACTATACATTTCACAACAAAACATGCATTATTTTAGTAGTAGTATGCATTATTTTACTCACAGAACAATCATACATTGTAGCAAAATGGCCATTTTGATGATGCTATACCCATATGAAAGGTTCCTGCAGTGAATATATACTAGGACCTTTCATTCTTACTAGGCTGCCAGTAGTGTACTGATTCAAAAATCCCATTTAGCTGTGTCTTCAGGAAAATTAAGAAATTAGCTTCAACCACATAGATTGAAATCTTGTCCCAGGCACCTATCACCCATTTTGTAAAACAATTTTGATTCATTGTAATTTTTAATCAGGTCAGAACAACATAACATTTCCCACCATTCCCTACTAATCCCTCCAGGTTCCTATTAGGATCAAGCTATTGATCCTAAAAGGATCAATAGCTTTGGCTTTTGGCTGAGGCTCCATGGTTTCCTCTTTAGCACCATGGACACAGAGACACCCACAGAGTTGTCTTTTGTTGTCACTCACTAAATAGATTCCCTGGTAACTATCATATGTGGCCTTGGGTCTTCACATTCTGGATGAGCATATAGCAGTCCATTGGGTTCACACTGTCAATGCCTGCAAGAATTTATCATATTTTTTTACATGTGCTTGTAAATTCACCCAGTCAAGACTGAGGTGGTGCAGGACCTTTTACCTTATTACCTTTTCTTTGTTGTGGTTTCTGATGCTATGATGGCTTCAGTGTGTTTTACTAGGCTGTAGTACAACAAAACCATGAGTTCTATAGCAGAAAATCCTCAGCACAAATGCGTCATGGGATCTCAGGGTAATCCCTTTCACTAATGTAGCAAAATACATTTAACTGAAAACCCATAGGAAACAAAAACAAAAGTGATGTGAAGCTACAAAAGAAGTGTGAAACAGCAGGATTTACCATTCAACAGCTGGTCCTAAATTTCAGAATTTCAAAGGATGCCTTGTGTCTCTTAAGTCTTCTAACAGCTGGCTGGTGAACTGGAAAACCCTGTCTCAGGCTCTACCAGATACAATCTAGCCCAGATTTCTTCTGGGCTTAGTTCAGCTTTTTCAGGCAGGCAGGCAGCACATGAGCAATGCCCACTCATGGAAGGACCATGAGCTTCTCACGCAGAGCCCTCGCGGGGTTTCTTAACAAATGTTCTGAAGCTACAGTATATTGAGGGGCTCTCCTGGGTGTTATTTCCTCAGAGTAGATTTTAGCCTAGTGAGAAATGAGACAGTTGAAGGAAAAATAGACTCCCCATTTAAAGGGGAGCTCACACAGGCAATACAAAAATGTGTTTTGAATACATTAAGAATATGAAGAAATATTAATAATTAGAGAAACAGTAGTGCTGGGCTTATGAATCAAATTTGCTGAACCTGAATTAATAAGGCACATTAGGAAGATTTTTTCACAGCTCCTACACCACAATATGAAAAGATAGAGATAATAATTAACACTTATGAGAAGTGTTCTGTAAAGAATGTAACAGCTGAGAAGGCTCTGGGGGCTCAAACACCTCTTGTAAGTGAACATAGCACGATAAGGGCGTCTCTTACGATAGAAGACATGTCATGTTGTTCAGTCTATGTGTGGGGGCAGTGAAGCCAGGCTGAGCTGGTCAGATTGTGTTAAAATGTCATCCCATACGCCACGAGAGGTATCACACCTACAGTATAAGATGCATGAACTCACTGCACCTCACGCCAATAAGAGGGCTGCCCACACATTGCTGCAAAGTGAAAAGAACTTATATTTTAATATTCTATTAATGTAAAACTCAGCCGACTCCAGACTAATATAGGAAAATAGAAAGAGCAGCACCTGCACAGAAAAACTGGATTGAAAGCACTGATACCCCTCAGTTACTTAAATGTACTGTATCTTTAAACTCTAGCTTGATCTGTCTCATAAATATTCCTTTTTAACATTTTAATAGCTGCCTGCTTTCTTCTCGATTGGTCAAATACTTCAAAGTCTGTCACTGTTAAATTTTTGGCATTGGCTATTTAAATTGCTCAGCTTGGTTTCTCTATAAGTCGTTCCTCTTTTTATTGATTTTGTGTTTTTGCGCCAAGGGTAGTTTGACAGAAATAATTTTTCTTGATCCATGTCCGTCCCTAAAACAGCGCATCATTCCTAACCTGCATTTTTATGGATGCAGAGAGGAAACCAGTAAAGGTAAGGAAAAAGGCAGCCTCCTTACAGAAGTCAACCAGGTGTGGAATCGAATCCAGGAGCTGTGAGGAAACTTAACTAACTGCCAGACAGGACTGAGAGTCACAGATCCACATATGGCTAATGGTTATGTACATATAGTACTGTACAGAATATTTCAGACCTGAGCCTTCTGTCCATGAGATGAAATTCAAAACAAGAGAAGAGATTTGTGGATACGCCCCAAATGCTGCTGTCCTCTGTTTAGTTGATTTTGTATAGGAGATTTAACAGCTGATAAGTTATTGATATTCTTATTGAGTACACAGTGCACAAAGGGTTACAGTACAGTATATAGTGTTTGTCAAATAGTGCTGAATACGTTCATATCAGACAGGGGAATATTGCAAAGTTTACTATCAATAAGAGAACATTCAGCCTAACTCATTTAATTTCCGAAGATCTACTGAAGTCAATGACCTTAACAAAGGTTTCTGAGAATGGTTCTGCTTTATCAGGTTCCTCAAGAAATGCTTTCTTACTACTGTACATATCCTAAATGTGTATGGCATTTAATTCCAAATGTCCTGTCATTCTAGTACCTGTTTTAGAGTCTATTGCTGTAGAAAAGATAGCTAATAATTTAGAGATCATGTGGAACCAAAATGGGCGTATCCTTCAGTCTCTATGGAGCACAGCTCTGTTAATTGATCAGATAAGTTTCTTTCACTGACGGACCGTGATCTCTCCACTCCTCTGAGTTGCTCGAGCTGTCACAGAAACCCATGCAGTATTTTTTTTTTATCCGAAACTCTGGTAATCCCCCAGGAAATGTGCCCGACTCTCCTTCATGAGGTTTGTAGATGCACGTCAGACCACTGTCTGAGCTGACACCTGAACAGATGTTTCTTGAAAGATGGGGGAAGAAAAATGAATGTGCTTCTGACAGAGAGAGTGAGAAAGAAGGATGGAATGAAACTTCTATTCAGTTTGACTATATCTGATGCATTTTATAAGACTGTAGGCAAATTCCAGCTCTGATAATGCATTCTTTTAGGAGGGTATGACACACATCAAATTAAATGGTTCATCATTAATTATATTTTTGCAATAATAAATGTGAAATAGACACATTTTCAATAAATTAGAATTGAATAAGGTAGATTTGCGATCCTGTGCTGTTGTAAACATTTTAATGTTCTGTAGCAGAGTTTCATATAGGTATGGTTTATTTATATGACGATTTGATTACATGTCTGAACTAGCAAAAGTGATTCCTATTCATGACTGTTTGGTGTTATATCCTTACGACACACATTTCTTAGAGTGTATAATAACAGTCCTTTCATGATGTCTGCAAGTTCATCACAATGTAGTCATAAACAGTTCAAAGCAATTTGCCTTTGGCCAGCAAAACCTAAAGGCCCTTAGGTTGTTTCACAGAAACCAAACCAAGGCAGTAAACATGAGAAACGCAAATAATAGCTGAAGGACTGAACAGACATTTCTTTGAACTTTTACAACTGTGATGTGACAAAATATTTCAACATATTGCATTAGGACTGTTATTAAACACCTAGATGAATGCCTGTGGAATGAAAATAACACGGGTCCTGAACTAGAATGGAGGAACTAGCACATCCTGAGTAGGATCCATTTTCTAATTATATTTAAGATTTCTTGGAAATATGACAGTTTGATCTTCCAGGAACTGGTTGTATGTTCCAAAGATCTGTATTGGGGCGGAGCGGTGGCTATGTGGCTAAGGATCTGCGCCTGTGACAGGAAGGTTGGTGGCTCAAATCCCACGGCTGGCAGAGGAATCCTACTCCGTTGGGCCCCTGAGCAAGGCCCTTAACCCCAACTGCTCCAGGGGTGCTGTACAATGGCTGACCCTGAGCTCTGACCCCAAGCTTCTCTCCCTATCTGTGTGTCTGTGTCTCCATGGAGAAAAAGCTGGGGTATGCGAAAAGACAAATTCCTAATGCAAGAAATTGTATAGGGCTAATAAAGAAACATTAAAAAAAAATCATTAAAAACATTATTGAAATTGATGGGAAGACCCTAGGATCTACTTAAGCACTTCTCTTTTGAGAGATTAAATGTTCACTGGCATCTCGATATCTTCCCCCAAACAGCATGGTGATGCAATTGCTGCTGCTGTGCAGCTATTGGGTCCTGGATTCAATTCCAATCTGAGGTGGAGTTTGCATGTTCTCTCCAAGTTAGTGGGAGTTTCCATCAGGGGGACCCACCTGCTTTCCACGCAGCTTCCTAAGATGCAGGTCAGGTTAAAATTGGTTATTCTAAATCATACCAATGTGCCAGTGGATGTGTGCCATTCGATGGATTGTTGTCCCATCCAGGGTGTGTCCTGAGGTGTGCTCTGTGTTTCTATGATAGGATCCATGTTGCTGCACCCCTTTCTAGAAATAAGAGCCCTTATGATAATGGATGGAAGGACCTCTTTGCTGAACCCCCCTAGTATGTCAGTCATAGGGGTGCAGGTTTGTAGTGCAGTGCAGCCGACTTGCTCTACCTGCTCCTCATTATCAACCTCCAGCTGCGACTAGAGTAAGCCACACATCAGTCTAGGAGTGATGACAGGTAGTAGTGGCAAAGAGAAAGCACATTCAAATAAATGCACTCTGAAAACACATCTTTGAAACTCTTAGCATATTAGCGAAGGACTCCCACATTTATTTTTCTAGTATGAGACTCTTATTTATGTTTCAGTGTTCTATTTGATTTGCTTAATAATCACATTTGATTCTTCACTTTTCCTGTTTTCATAAATCTTTATCTTCTCAATTGTGCCCAATAACTTAACTGCTGCTTGAGCTATTTTCAAATGGTCTGTCACAAAGCCTTTACAATGTTAAGTGTGTAAGATTGTATTTGTATTTAAATAACTACGACTATGTCCCTAAAAATAACTGTTTTGAAAGAGGAAAGGTAACCACACATTCATATTGGCTTTGAAATCCAAGGCTTGAGTGAGGCTGTAGATTCAAAACTTTCTGGAAGATGCTTGTTACTATATATATAATATGCCATTAGAAGTATATGACATAATGGAATACATTCATGGGCCTCAAATATTTTATTTGATTTATTGTTATATGTCTTTATATAATCAATAACAGTAATTGATTAATGCGTACTGTGTAAAAAACAGTGAGTTCATTCACGAGTAACTAATATTGTGACTTTGTGTTAAATGCAAAACTAATATTGATGAACCATATTTAATTTTGGAAATTATTTTAGTATGCTTACTATGTATGATCAGTTCATTCTAAATGTAGTGATGAGATTTAGATGACAAATCCAAGCTGTGATACAATTGCCTTTCCGAGATAATTTTTTATCAGCTTTGTAAGTTTCCAATTGACCTTTAAAATGGAAAAATTGTGCTTGGTTTTGTTTGTTAACTGGCATGTGAGCACTGAATAATATATCTGAAATTAATATTTATGACTATCAGTTGCAATTGACTAATTTTAAATTGTGATTATTCAAGCATTAATTGATTAATTAACTTGAAATGCAATTATATTGACATTGGATGCTTCCAGCTGATATATTTAACTCCTTTAAAGGTCACGACGTAATATTTTGGCCTTGACCTGATGAAGATCTCCAAGCCAAAATACTCTCTTTTCGAATAACCTTTTATTGAAAGACTGTTGTTCTAATGTACTTACCCTCCCCTTTTGCAATGTATTTATTACTGTTATCTAAAATTTGGATTTTCCCGCTAGGGTTAAAGATATGAGGAACAAATGCAGTTGACAAATTTGCCTGTGAAAGAGTCACGCACAGAGACTTTTCAAGCTGTATTTAAATGGACAGAGTATTTATTGAACAGGACAAAAGTAACACTTCTTCTCACTGTTGCATAAGATTTACCACTGGTCAGCCTTGAGTCAAGTGTGGCTTTTAAATCGTCAGCTTTGCAGGGCCACATAAAAATAAAATTAAATATGTTCTGTTCAGCTGATAATAGGATCAATGTAGCTCACAGAGAGCTTGAAAATCAGAAGGTCTCTGCTCTCCAGGAATGTGAAGGTACTTAAAAAGTCAGGGATCTGGGCAAGAGAAAAACAAACAGTGTAATCCTTTGAGGAGGAACAGCCTGTGTCTGACCTGTTGAGGAGCCGTGTGACAGATGCTTTTGCTTGAGGATTCTTTATCATTTTACTATTAATGTTGCAGGATGCTGTTAAGTAAAGCTGCATGACCCCCAGGGCACAAGGGCTTAGCACTGAGCAACAGTGTAATGGGAACAGCCAAATTGCTTTTTTGTAACAAGCTTTCCATGCAGTTATGGCAATAGCAGCTGCACAGTGCAGCTCTGCAGACAAAGTGTTTGCCCTCTCTGAAATGAGCACACTCATAAAAGAGTAGAAATCAATCTAAAGTCCCATCTTTATTACTTTATTCTTGCCTCCCTGACCCAGCATGATCATCATCAGAGTAAGCCCTGAGTCGCCAGAGTGCTGGGGTCACTACAGACTGGGCTTTTTCTGTACTACAGCTCCAGACACTCTGTCACGAGAACAGCAGAAAAGGGGGCAGAATCAGGAATTTATTGGTTTAATAATTTAGGATTTGTGAGTCTCTCTGTGTATAGTTGGCGTCAGGACAGTGAAACAGACAGGACGGCATGTGATGTCCAGGTGCAAATACCTGGCAGTGAAAGTTCTGACACAGCCCAGGATTACATGGCTTCTGTTTCTTTCTGTGCACATCTGAACACAAACTGCACATTTGCTAATATCCTAAATGAATGTGAGAACTTATTGCGCAGAAGTTGAAATGGTTTGAAGATCTGTTTAAGACAAACATCTGAAAATAAGGAGGCTTAAAGACGTTTTATTTCAACCACAGACATATCTTTTACAATAATTTCTACACTGCAGGTCAGCTTATGCTAAAAAGCACTTTCTTAAATACTCTTTTCCAATTTTCTGGTTTTCTATAATCAGTGGTTTTAAGTCCTGGAAGACCCCTGTATCTGCAGGATTATTCCAACTGGGATGTTAATCACCAGTGCTAATTGGTACCTGTACTGATCTGCTTCTTTAAGGAGTTTTTTGCACCCTAGTTACAGTGCACTATTTCTGTGATGGCACAAGCACACTCAGTACCAACTAACCAGTCTATCCTTTTTATTTTTGTATTCAAGCAGTCTGTCCTTTTCTTTCAGACACCCTCCAGGATCTTAGATCTCCACAGTGGTATCCTTTCAGGGAATACTGCTATCCTCTTCCTTTATAGTTGCTCTTCACTTGTTTCTAGTCAAGCACCAGAACTTGTTATTAACAGACTCTAGATCACTATAATCCACTCTGTGACACTCAGCTTCTTCAATGATCACACAGCATCATTTCTACCACACAATGGCACCCATTTGCAATATTCCTGAAGATTGGTACTTTAACTCAAAGGAACACTTCTGTATCAAATTCTTAGCACCTGGTTATTAATCTTCACTAAATATTCTTGACTTTACACAGTAACCCTGGAGCATTGAAGTCAACTTAACGCCACTTTTCCCCATCTTTACATTAACAAGCCAAACTCACTCTTCACTAGACACCAGATCTTGGTTAGCAACCATTAACTCCAGCTGATACTGTTTAGCCTGGGACACCACTCTTTAATAACCCCACCCCCTTACACATCAGCATCATCTGGTGTTAGGTTTCCCCACAAAAGGCCCACCCTGTCCACCATAGTGCCCTTCTACACTATTGAACCTGGCAAGCAACCTATTCAACACCCACCCAAGCAGCACTAGTAACATCCCTCAGTACAGGTCTAGCCTATAGTTTCTCAAGCATTCATTACCCACAGACTTGGTTGCCAACTCTATCCCTTACCATAAGAAACCCCCACCCCCAGAGCTCTGCTTAAAGTTTAAACTTAATCAGAAAACCTTCTGCTCTTTGCTGATCTTTTAAGTCTCACAATTAGCCCAGAGGAGTGACCAACTACACACAAAGTCTATCACACCAGTTCCTTTCCCTCATGTGGAATTTCACTCCATCTTTATGCTAATTACTTTTTCATAGAAGTTGTGTCCAAAAATCAATTTTTTTAATGAGCAATAAATTTGACACTTTTCTACAACTTCAGCAACTAGGACAGTCTCTTCTCAACTTGATAATTAAAAATGTGCCCCTTCCTTATGACTACATAACTTAAATAATCAAGTGATGATGAACAGACACAGGTGGGGATAATACTGCTTTAGACAACTCTCACAGTTGTCCAATTTCCAATTTCCAATTTTTGACGTTACAATTAGCACACCTGAATGAGGGCTGTCACTAATTAGCATTAGGCTTCATACCAATTACAAGTCTCATTCAGCTCTGTATTAGCTGAAAGCAATTTTTAAAACTACCTCAGATAGAAAATGGAAATAATTTTGCCTGTGATTAAGAACTCAACCTACCATAAGAACCATGAAAATGAAGTCCAAAGAACTAAATTGGAATCTACACAATTGAGATCCATTGTATTTGGGTACTTTTGAAATCACATCCTGAATGCAGAAAAGAAAACCTAAACAAGGAAGTAGATGAATTACTGGCTACAGTTAGCACTTGTAAGTAAGAGCCCAGTTAGAACAAAAACATCCAACGGAAGGGTAGTCCAGGACCAGGACTAAGAACGACTGGCATAGATGTTCTGCTGCTATCAGTGTATAGGGTTTTAGCAAGAAAGCCATTGGACATCACTGCTGTCTTTGGTGATTGAACTGCAATACTGTGTATGACATTTGAGATCTGGGGGCTCCTCGTGCCTTTACATTCAGAGCTAGAGAAATTAAAGGTGCTGAGGTGGTAGTTTGATAGCTACAGTATCATGCTAAAAGTAAATGTTTTTACCATGTTCCAGATCTGCTCTAACTATTTATATTAAAGGTATCTCAATTGGGTATCATTGCCCATAATCACTTAATAATATGTAACAATGTCTGCTGTTGCAGTTATGTCTGAGTTTTTGTCTGACTGTCAGACTGGAAAGATAGTCCTGACGCCTGCTGTTCTTTACCTGATAAGTCAGGCTTTGCACCAGATCGGGTTCAAACACCCCACCCCTGGTACAAACAGGCGATTATCCTTAATCAAATCAAGCCTTCTTAAGAAAAGAGAGGAAATTGAATTTTTCTCAGTTACAGTTACAGCCATGGTTACTACGCTCCTGGTCTTGTGTAATGAATGGTAAGGAAAGGTGTCAGAATAGTCTGCAGCTGTTAGGACAGTCAGCTTTTTTTCTCCCATCTCTCGGAGCACGCAGTCCAGCTGACACTATCATCTTCTTTTGTGTTCCAGGTTCAGTGTTGATGCTGAAGTAATACTCTGTGTTAATTAATTTCAGCAATTTCAATACTTCTTATCAAGTCTCCTCCCCATTATATTCGGGTTCAGTATTATTTGGAATGGAGGATATGAGTATTAGGTTCTGAGGACCTCAGAGGACCTGAGGACCAGAGTATTATTTGGAATGGAGGATTTGAAAGTCCATTTCAAATGGACTTTCATGACTGCAGACTGTAATGCTGTGGTGAGCTACAGCCACAAGGGTGGTGACATGTCAGAACCCAAGCGAAAGAGACTGGAAAGTGGCGGAGCACCCAAGGAAACCCAACTGATTGAGGCTCAGATGCTCTAGGACAGAAGGAAGGTGAAAGGGAGCAAAAAAGTGCAGACAGGAGAGAGTGAGATTAAATAAAAATGAAGTGGAGAACAAAACATAGCAGTGTAGAGAAAAGGGGTAAAATTAACAATCACAAAGCACTGTTGAAGCAGCACCTCAGCATTAAATAGGCAAAATCCAGTTTGTGCAGTTAGCACTGGAAAACCGCGAGCCCTCGTGAGAATGCGATGCTGCAGGAATGTGATCATCCCAGAGACAGCTGTTTATTACCTGAGCTTTCCCCCTACATAAGTGTACACCCTTTACTCTCATGCCAAGCGCTGTTTATCTCCTGTCACACATGGGACTGATAAACAAACTTTCCGTGTTCCAAACAAACTAGCTGACTCTGTGACCAACCAAGTGTGGTTCAGAGATCTCAGAGCAAACCAATGGGCATAGTTGTTCAAACTCTTTCGGCTTGCTGTTCTGAAAACAAATATTTTATATATTTAACAAACTGAAGAACCTAATATGTGGAGAAATGTAAACAATGAGAGATATTTTCCAATTGATGAACACAGCTAAAGGTCACATTCGGGCTATATGAATCTAGAGAACAGGTTTTTGGCTCCATTAAGTGATTTTCACATAGCAGAGGCACAGGAGATGTGGATGCTCCTGAAGATTCTGGAAGTACAAGAATTGGCCACCTGCCACCCTGCAGCTGCTTCCTCTTAGCTTAGGGTGTTCCACTGAAGCAGGGCAAGACTCGTTCACAAGGAAATAAACATCATTTTTTGTATTCCACACTGAATAAACTCCCCTCCACTAGTTCAGGGTTGCCACACTGTGGAACACTGAGATTACAGTACAGGAGTTTGACTGTGCTCTGTGAAGGAAGAACAGCCAGTATGGAATTTTGTCTCCATTATCATGCTTGACAGTGTCCCAGGAGGACAGGTTTCACTGCTGTTATGCTGCTGCTAGGATGGTCTACTACATAAAATTTGCACAACAGAGCGTGGCGATCACAAGCTCCTCTCCTGGCTTTCAGCAATCGTCACTTTTCCACACAGGAAGACAAACAAGAGTGTTTTCGCCTGTGAACAACAGCCGGTCTAGGAAACAGATAAGAGGAGAGAGTGCTGAAAGAAGGAATTTCATGGCTGGCTGGGAGAAAGAGGCTGCAGCCCGGTACCATTGTTGGGCTGGCAGAGTAAGGGGCTCTCCGCATGGAGGGTAACCAAGGTCTTACACAATAAATTCTTCAGCCTTGAGGACAACACTTCCACCCAATATAAACACAGAGTAGAACCTTCCTGTTGAATCAGCTCTACACTATGTGAGTTATTTATATGAACAGTTCAACAATTGCATGATCAATAAGTTGCTGTAATAAAAATGTCAGATGCATTAATTAATAAATCCTAATAAAAAGTGCCATGTGCAATATCACTTTAGTTCTTTTTTCATAAATAGAATGTATCCTAAATACCTATCTTTCATATATGCAGATGTATATGACATACTGTCTCCAGTTCATATCAAATACACATGGTATTTGACATGGTGGAGACAAAAGTTTCCATGTCTACATTGTAGAATGCAAATTTTTGTATTGTGGCCAAAAAATTACACTTTGAAAATCAAATCACTGTAATTATGACTAAAAGTGATTAAATATTTGGGTTGCTGTCTATGGTAGCCACTCTGTGTGAAGTGCCATTGTGTGTTATTTGAGTAGAAGCAGTGGGAAGTCCCTTCTATGACAGCAATGGCTATTTTGTCTGTGTCTGCGTGTTTGAATGGATTTCTGCGATTTACATTTAGAGTAGCATTTCAGAGCTTCAATTCACAAGCCATTTCCACGGGCAGCAGAGCCTGATGGAGGCAGAACGTGGTGCTAATCAGCGCGTGCAGATCTGGGCTCAGACACCCTCACAGAGAACTGTGGCCCAGAGGATTCCAATCAGCCGCAGACACACTGGGAATGTGATTTGAGATGATTTTACATGGGAAATGCTGAGATCCTATTTATCATTCTGTCTTTTAAAAGAACGGACAGGAAGTCATAGATTTTCTTTTCCAATTGCTTAATGCTATTTTTTACTGACTTTCCTAATCTGTCACCAGCAAAATCCTAACTGAGAACCTTATTTTTGTTCTCTCTCTGTCTTTTTCTTCTGTTTTCTATCTTCTTTTCTCTTTCTCTGTCTCTTGTATGTCATTAGAACGCATGGTAAACATGTTTTACAGCTGGATCTCCTGTCTGAAGGAACAAATCTGCTTTGAATTTGGGATGGGACAGGCCCATGCAGGGCAGGTTAGGAGGGGAACTGGAGGAGGAGGGGGGAGGGGGGCACGTTCCTGATGTAGAGATATGGACCCAGATGGCAATAGATTTATCTCTAGCCCAGCTTGTTACATCTTTAAAGGGTTCTCAAAACAATGAGCCCTTTAATCACCCTTCTCTGCCACAACGCCTGAACTCCCTGCCTCTGCTCTTTTAGCCTCTTTGATCAAGATACAGCACGAATCCAAACCAGCACTCATATAAACCTAGAGAGTATGGCCTGGCCCCTGTCTGACTATGTGATGTATGCATGACATGGAGGTCAGAGGTCTCACAAGGTCTTGTAAAGCCTAAGTCCCAGTCAATCTTCAATTTTCCCCTGCCCATCTGAAAACTCCCAAAAGAACCTTCAATCCCAATCCGCTTCAGGTTTTACCCACTGCAGACTCTTGTACTTGAGCCAACACTAGAATCTGTACAGTGCATATTTGTTAACTTATTTTGACTGAAATTGATAAGGCAGCTATGTGGAGTTGAAATAATATTAAAAAGATTCACTTGTCTGCTTTGCAAGTACAATTTTTCCAAAAAGATGTAGCTTGTCGGCATAAAGCTAGACTGGTTCATGACATTTCAGGTGAAGTGGTCAGGAAGATGTAAATAAAAATATATTCTCTGCTGGCATTTGGGACATTTTATTTTTGTTTTTGCTTGACATAAAGAAATGAAAACAACACCCCCACCCCCAAGTGTCTGGAAAGAAACCCCTTATTTAAAAGGAAGAATATAGTGATTCAGTAAATCTACAAGGCTCTGTATTTTAGTGTCTACCCTAACCACTAACCCACACTCCCTTCCTCAGTATCTCTGCTCTAATCACCTGCCTACACTGCCTCTCTCAGTAAGTACTAGCCCACACTGCCTCCCTCACTATCTCTGCTCTAACCACTAGCCCACACTGCCTCCCTCACTATCTCTGCTCTAACCACTAGACCACAATGCCTCCCTCACTATCTCTGCTCTAACCACTAGCCCACACTGCCTCCCTCACTATCTCCGCTCTAACCACTAGCCCACGGTGCCTCCCTCACTATCTCTACTCTAACAACTAGCCCACAGTGCCTCCCTCACTATCTCTGCTCGAACCACTAGCGCCCATTGCCTCCCTGCCTGTCTCTAAGCAATAACCCTGTCACACAACAGTGCCTCCACTGTTCCGCTGCATCGGCTCACCTTCAGATATTGTTCTCCCAGCTCAGAGAGACTCCTGATAATGAGGAGACATTACCGTGCAGAATGATCACCATCTAGGGGAAAAAACTAAGAAAACAAAAAGCAAACAGGAGGCTGTAAATCAGTGACATACACTAAAAAGAAAACAGCAACATTTTCTAATAGGAACTGGAATACCTTTTGGTGCCATAAACACTTGATTAAAAAGTGAAAAATAAAAACACGCAGCTAGACTTTCTTTTACTGCTAAGCAGTAAAGGCACTTTGTCTTCCTTGAAATAAAAGTCAGTCCTAGCAATATGACTTAAAAGACTTAGAAGATGTTTTCTTCAGCTGATAAAGATAAAAGCTCCATTCTCATTCCCAGAAAGAGCTTCCTGGTTCTCCAGGACAGGAGGGATAAAGGTGGGATGGGTGCCTTGAGGTCACGTCTTCACCCACCCTAATAAGAATATTAAGAATGACGACTAATGACAAGTGAGTTTGGAGCACAGGGGTCAGTTACTAGATTTTCATGTTCTTAAGATCAACCAGCTCTTTAATTGCTGAATCAGCTAATAATCCTATAATTAAGATGCTAGTTATACCAAAGGCCTGACCTGGCAGGTGCAGTATTATAACCATCCATGGAGTACACCTAATGCCCTTGTGATCTTTTCTTCCTCACATTTGCTCTAACTTTTTTTATCAGAGTGGGGAATTGTATCAGAATGCAGGCTGCAGGTCTCACAAAGTCCCCAGCACAATGATCAATTCATCATGTTTCAGTTTACTGATTGCTGCCTTGATTCACACCTTTCCTATACACCTGAAAGATTGTATATGTTACTTTCCCTCTGTTTTGATCCTAGAATATAATTAGCTTGCTCTTGGGTATCTTGCTGATAATTAGCCAGCTGTATTAATCCCAGTAAGCAGCCCTGAAATTGTGACTAACATAGGGAACATTTCAAGAGTGAAGTGAAGTGAAATGATGCCACCATGGAGTAGAATCTCAACCACATCATCTACCCAAAAAATGAGCTAGATCATTTTTGGTCCACATGTCCTAGTGAGCTTCTTGCTAGCCAAAGTATATATCTTCACTGATCGAGGACACATTGTACTATATTTATGAAGGAGATCACAATTTGTTCCATGAAGAATGCTTCTTTCTGCTACTTTCAAAAATTGGAATGGCATCCTCCCTGTTTCCTCTTAATTCAAGCACAGCTAGCAAGTCCTTGGTGTGCAAATAGCATTGTGGTTTGATGCTCAAGTCACTAAATGTTTTCTGTGTGTTACCTCCTTTCATACCGCAGAGAAACAGAAAACCTTCAGAGGCCTCTATATAGTACTGGAGACTTCCACTGCACTGCCAAAGGACTTTTAAAGGACTTTATTTATTTCTTAAGGTGTAAATAAAAGTTAATCCCTGTTTTCAGAATTTCACATAATTGTATATTTCAAATAAATACAGTGCAGTATATGACAAATAGCATGTGCTTTGTGCAATGCTACTGTATTACAGTTACTCTATAACAACTGTAGGTTTTGTAAACAAGGTACATTATTTAATCCACAACTCATTCTATTATGAAAATAGTTTAAAAAAACAAAAAAGTGTTTTTGTTCATATTTCATTTTGAAGAACACAATATTTTTTAAAAGAATTTTGCTACAATGCACTGTGTTATTCCCATAGTGAGTACAGTAATGCAGTAAAGCCATACTAAAACTGGAAAGTCCATAGTAATTGCATAAAATCCTGCTGCAAATATGCTTACAGCAGGGAAGTGATTAAATCAGAAAGCAACAGGAAAACGCAAGGTATACTGTACATGCAGACAATCATGCTGTACATGCAATCTCAGAAAAAAATGACGAGAGAGGACCTGTCCATACGAACATGTGGACGTATAATGTGTGTCCGGTAACACACAGACATCTGTGTGCACAAATCACACAGAGATCGCACACGTAGAGCAAAGCTCAGTAGATACCTGTGCGTCTGTCTGCTGTCGGGTTTTGGGCTCTGCCAGGGGGAAGAGAGATGAGTGATTAGGAACATTTAATATGCTGGGGAAACCAGCCGTACCCATCCCTGGCTGAGAGGGAAGAGACGCTGGTTTTACTGTGTTTATCTTAGACAAGGCAAACATGCCAGACAGACATCAGAGCAGCACAACCCCGAGCAGGTGAGGTCTGTGCTCCTGGTTTAAGGTAATAGCATCAACATAATCTCACCTTTCATCTCTCTCTTTTTTTCCCACCTATTTTTAATTAAAGGTTTTGTTGAATTTTTCCTTTCCACCAGCCAGACAGCTGGCAAGGTCCTCTCTCCTCCACAGGGGCTGTCAGACTCCTGACTGACTCAGCGGTGCGGAGAGCACAGAGGAGAGGAAGGGCACAGTGAGAGCTGAACAGCCGAAGGGCACAAACGCATCACAGAGGAGTCGGCCCTTCCAGAGGACTGGAGGTGTGGACTTTATGCGGGAGACTACTCCGCCTCAGAGTCTGGAAGAGCATGTGTGCTTCACAGTGTTCTGCACGGTGAAAACCCCATAATTTTACCAACACGGAGGAGTAAATTACTTTCATATAGAATGTAATGCATTCCACAGAAAATTATATTCCACACTCTGGTGCACAGATTTCTTAATTAAACCAACTTAGTCCTTTTCCCAGGTTTTAAGATATTGTTGTGAATTAATGAGATGCATAAGCTCTACTGTGTGGTAGCCAGAGCTCTGCACAATATATTGCACAATTATACAATATATTTTATCACACCATAATAACAATCATGTTGATGGTGATTATTATTAAATACAATGTATTAAACAAAATGTGTACAACACACAGACAAACCATGACATACACAGTATAGCATATATATCTATCCAAAATAGTACAATTATTACATAATTGTAGTAATTACTAGGGACTGGGTGATATGGTGGCATAGGGGCACTGCTGCCTCGCAGAGGTACTACCCTAAGTTCAATTCCCAAGGTGCTGTCTTCTTGGAGGTTGTACAGTATTTCTCCCTGTGTATGTTTTTTTCAGGTGCTCTGGGTTCCTCCCATATAGAAATACTGGTAGGTTAATTAGTTTCTGGGAATATTGGTCCTGGGTGAGTGTGTGTCTGTTTTTACGTCAGTGTCTGTCCTGAAATTAACTGGTGTCCCATCCAGGATGTATCCTGCTTTGTACCCGTTGCTGACAGGATAGGCTCCAATTCCCTGTAAGTGGATACAGCAGTTAGAAAATAGATGGGCGGATATCTTGAAACAGTAGATATCAGTGCAAAAAAAAAAAACAATTGCAAAACAATTACAATTCAAAAAGAAAGAAAATCTTGACATAGACCATAGGATAAAATACAGAAGCTCAGAGAAAATACAATTTATTGAATAATCTATGTCATAACAAAAAATTAACATTATAATGAATGAGTCTAGAACCTGTACCGGAATGCAATTAGGGAAGTCCAGGCTTCTGTGTGAGCTGGAAAGTCGATAAGCATGAAATAGGTACAGTACAGTATGTCTTGAATTGGAAACACCCCCACCATTCAAAGCAGTGCTACAGACCCTTTCTCATGAGTCATTTACAGCACTGTTACCCCACTAACATTTAGCTTTATTGCTCCCCCTGGTGCACAGCTCAAGACCCTGCTTTAAACACAATGTCCCAAAACTCTGGTTCTTCATGTGCAGGGAGAGTGATTTTTCCAGAGCAAACCCATAAATCCATGAATACAAAATGAGCTCATGGTGCAATTCAGAGGATTTATACAGAGCAGACTGAATGAAGTGGATAACACATCTGTCTGAAAGTCCATGTTTAATTCAAGCTTTGAAATTCTTGAATGCAGATTTAATTAATATAACAGAGAGAGAATAAACCTGGTCTCTAATCCAGTATAAAACAGACAAACCCTGACTTTCAGATGATACCTGTGACAAGCAGCCATGTGTATGTGTACCCCAGGTTCAGGCAAAGGTGTGTATGATTATATAGAGCCTATCTGCAGTTCCTCAAATGCTCCATACATAAAAACAACCACCTTGCAGAGCTTAGGTAAAGTAAAGTACCAAGCTCATGCATTGTACTCCATTTCTGGGGTCAGGAATTCAGCAGGTTTTGCATGTCTTCTTAACCTTTTAATAGTTTTCCACAGCATTCAGTTATGAAAGTTTAAAGAGACAGAAAACCTGCTGGATTCTAGACCCTGATTTATAGGGTTTAGCTATAAATTTCTGGTTTAAACAAGTCTTAGTACTTTCACCTTTTTGTAGTGCTTCTTCCTTTCTCCAGCACCCGACTGACAATGCCAAAGTTTTGCCTCAAGTGTTAAGTGTTTTCAATTGTCAAGCAATGACATGAACTCAAACAGGAGTCTCTTCTTGATTCTCCCCAAATGAGTATGAAACCAAAGCATAGTTCAGTTATTTGCTCAGTGTTGCTCTCTACAGTCTCCTATTTGGAGCTGGCCTGAATACATTCCCAGCTACACATTGTAACTCAGTTTATTACACATTAAATATATCTCTTCTTTACAGAGCTAATAAACTTTAAATCTGTTTCTCAGTCAGTGGTGGGGCTCTGTGATTGCTGGCCTTGAAATTAATGTTAACCAAAGTTACTTGAAAGCCCTGCAGCACTATGGAGCAGCAGTTAACGCCCTAGACTCCTGACTGAAGGCTGGTACAGTAGGTTATGGTTATGGTTATGGTTATGGTTATGGTTATGGGGTTATGGTTATGGTTATGGTTAGGATAGGGAACAGAGCTCTTTCTCTCCAATTTTCTCCATGAGGGGACCATCTGGGACAAGTAGGGTTGAACTCACCTTCCAACAACTGAAACCCACACAGTTTATTTTCTGATGCTTTCCTTTTTTTTGGAACTGGAAGACTTTTTTGGTTGTGTGATTCCGGATGGTTGTTTGCTGTTTGAACTGTTTGGCTCTGAGTGCATGTGTTCTGTTTCTTATAGGCTTTTTGACTATGTAATCCTGTAGGTTTTTGTTCTTCCTACAGTATATGCAGATATGATTTTGTGTTCCTTTAATATGTGTGTTTTATACTGTGATAATGAATGTAGATTTTAATTCTTGGTTGGTTGTCATGCTCAAATGGGAGTATGTCATGATGAGGAGTATTATGTTGTGAAGTGTTTTATTATTTAGTGTACCTCATTTTTGAGACAATTATGTGTATCCTCTGGGATGCAGAGCTCTGAAAAGTGTATTTTTGGCTCCTACAAAATCCAGATTTCATGAAACTGTAAGAGTCTTGGTCATGTTCCCTGTTGATAGAGTATGTGATTATACACTGCTTGAAAAACCCTCAGCCAAATTAATTAATAATATGAGCCCTGATATTAATACCACTTCTAATGCTCAGTGGGTGTGTACATTCTGACACTCCTGCAGAGTCCTTTAGTTATCACTCACTGATATTCGGCAGCTGTCAGCACTGACTCAGAAGAAGTACATGGAAATCTATTAATTTGCATCCTGTTCTCTGTAGCTATCCTGCGCTCTTACCATAAATATACCAATTTCTGAACATCAGGTGCTGACTATGAATTACTGATTAAGCTCATGCAAGGATCATATTGTTATCTCTGGATTCCAAACAAAATGTACTCCCTGTTAAAATAGATCAAAATAAACACCAATACCAAATTCAGGCCTTGTGTCACTGCACACATCTGATATGAAATCCAAACTAATGCAATTTCATCTTAATTTTAAAACGCACAGGCACAATCTCCAGAGGTATTGAAAAAAGAAGGCCAAATATCCCATTTCTTTCAGCAGATTTCTCTTGTTTAGTGTTTCGGGATATGAAATAAGAAACCTTAATAAGAAGGTCTTTCTATCTATTGCAATGCACGTCAATTGACGTGTTGGAGAGCCATATTGGTTCATAACAATGTTGTAAACCATCAGAGCATAGAGGACTGAGATTAGTACCAAGTCTTGTAGTCACCCACCATCTATGAAACTTCTGCTGCAATTTTTTTTTCTTTTTTGGAATACAAGGCATCGGTCTTCTTTTTTCACTGAAGACAGCAGCTGCAGAACTGCACATTGACTAAGAGACAGAGCAAGACAGTGTCAGACTGATTTAGAATCACAGTGAGTCAGTGTCTGAATGAAACCAGAATGAGAGTGAAAGTGTTGGAATTTTTAATTATGTGGCATGGTTGCAAATGATTGTTTTCTATTCTTATGCTTTGACAATATTGTAATTCTTGTGCTGTGCTTCAGAGTGAGAGAGTGTCAGAGAGATAGAAATTGTTGGAGTGAAAGTGTCATAGTGAGAGCACAACAGAATGAAAGACACAGGTGGGGACTGCCAGTGTGTGAGACTGGGCCTTTAGGCACTGAGAAGGGGATTCAGTGTTTGCAGGCCTGAGCGGGGCATTTCTGTGCATACAAACTGTCTACTTAAGCCCAGAGGTGAAAGCATATTAATCAGCAAGTGTGTTCATGCAGAACTGCACCTTAAAATTGCTGAAACCAGAAAAAGAGGAGAACAAAATAATGATAAGCTAAAAATGTCTGCTGCCAGCTGTAAATGGGAGGTGTGACACTGGACTAACAGGAAAATTAAACACAAAGACTAGTTAAGGCCCTTGTTGTGAAAATAACATCTCCAGCTAAAGTGGCACTACTGAAACACTGTAAATAACTCTTCAGAGATACAGCCCTTGCTTGACGTTCAACATCATAACTGAAATGAACAATCACAACCCAAAGGAAACACAGAGGCGGTTTTGGTTAGTTTATTGTCTGGGATTGAAGGGGTGTGATGTAGTTATCTGTGAAAATTGCTGATTATATTTATACAATACAAACTAGAATTTGGTGCAATATTAGGATCGCTGATACTGACACTGCAGAAACTCCAACACCACACAGCAAAGTCAATTTTTTTCTGAAGGGAAGGCTGAATACTTGGTTGAGCAACACAAGTTTATCTTCTAGGGAAAGAGTCAGAAGGTATTTCCATGTCATCTGATAAGACAGGCAGTATAGTGACATTAAAGGTTCTGTGGCATTTGTTTGATCTAAAGCAGAGGTACGAAAGACATTCCTTCGCTCTAATTTCCATTGTCGCAAAAATACATTGGGGACTCATTTCACCTGAATTTAAAAAAAACATATCTGTCTCTCTTCCTCTGTGCTTGGCAGGTGTGCCTTTAATTTGATGCAGGCAGCTTTTGTGTCTGTGTTTGAGAAGAATGGTAAAAGCTATCAACCCAATCTTCAGCTGAGCTATCAGGCCCTCAAGACGTGAGGGATGTGGGTTAGCATTACGGCACAGACAAAGCCTCGTTTCATTACAGTTTCAGACGTCTTCGCTGAGAATCTCTCTGACTTGTAGCTTTCCGGGCTGAGGACATGTGTTGTTGTTGCTCTTCTTGTATTTGCATTTTTTCAGTTGCAGAGTATCACTGAACCGATTTTCTATCAGCACTGTTGAAATGGAATCAACAATAGAGTGATATATCCTAAAGTGCAAAGAAGGTCAGTCAGAGCTTGGTTCTTTACATTGGATACACAGGCAGTTAAAGTGTTTATCATGAAGCACAGGGACCTTATTAGTTAATTGAACTAAAAGTGTTCACTGAGTGGAAATAATACATTTTTTTGAAAGTCTAAATCAGGTAACATTTATAGAAACCTGTAACCCCAGCTGGATTGTAGGACCTCAAGGATCACATTGAAGAACTAATTTAGACTAAATATTGTAACTTTAAGATCATCATAAAATTGTAATATCTTCAATGTCTCAGGAATCACTATAAAGATGTATCAATTCCACTGACATTATTAACACTGCTGCTACTAATACTACACGTATCACTTGTTGCTGCAAGTGACATATAGTAACCAACACTACTATTCATGTCGCTGTTATACATACTGTACTACTATTAGTATTACTATACAGTAATTACTAGTATTCTTTCTACAGCCATTGATAACACTACTAATGTTACTGTCATAATTATTACTATTAGTATTGCTACTATTACTATATCAGTACTGTTGTTGTTAAAAATACTATTTGTGCTATTATCATGATAAAACTGTGGCTTGCACTTCTATCACTAATATTAATGTTACTAACTCTACGTAAAGTAGCTAACATTACAATTAATACTACTTCCATGGCTGTTACTGTTGGTTTACCATTCCACTATTTTTGCAACTACTTTTCCCTACTTTATTATTGCTTTTACTTCTGCTATTCCTTCCCTTCTTCATCTTGTTTGTGCCTCCAGTATCTGTCATTCATCTTTCCCAGGGATTCAGGTGCTACTGTAACTTTCTGAGTGTTTGAAGGCAGAGCCATGGGCTTGCCCCACATTCCTGAATGAAATCCCTCATCCTTTTGAACTGCAACACCTTACAGTACAGGAAACTCCTTCCTCTTGTTCTCTCTCAGGCTAATCTCCGGTAATTGCCCAGAGTACTGTACATACATAGGTAATTATCATTCCAGAGTGTCGGACTGAAATTGAAAACAAATTGCCGCCCCATTTGGAACACAAAAGGCAACCTAATCCTGAGCACAGAACACAAAAGCCTTTGCTTAGCAGCTCTTGGTCTTCAATACAATACCTCTGTAGCACTTGTAGTTTTGTTCTGTTTCTCTCCTGTTAAATACCTGTTATAACAAGTGCTTGCACCTGAAAAGAAAGCACTCCTGGTATTTGTGTAATGGCAATGAGGGCTGTGATTAAATTTCAGCAGGCGACTATACATACATGCAACCTACAGTACACTCCCTGAAGCAGGCTCCCCAGGAATAATTTTCAATACAAATCTACTAGTCACGCTGACAAGCTCTAAAACAAAACATATGAAAGGAGAAAAAAATATAATCCTGTGCCTGTTTTCTCAACAGAGTTATTTATTAAGTGTCATGTTGCAAATATCATCAGTCATCCAATACCTTTTCTATTTTTTAAGCAATCATTTTTCCTAGTAAGTGGGAGATAAAGCATTCTAGTAAATTAACTTATGTAATAGACAATGTATCAATCCTTTTGACTCCATGCATATAAAGATTATTTTTTATAAATACGTTTGTCAGCATTTCTTATCTGACTGTAGGAAAGCTGATAGGATACAAGAAAATTAATGTGAATTTTAGTACAGAGCCCAAGGCCTAACGCATGTGTTGTGATATTTCGAAACAGCAACAGCAAGCTGTCAGCTATGGAGTAAGGCCTTGTCATTGCCCACGGCTGGCTGATGAAAGCTCAGGAAACCCCTGTTCAGATGACCACAGTCAGGGTCACCAGTGTTTCACACGGACAGGAGTCACAGCGCTGAACTGTGCGGCGCCACCCGTCTGTGGAGCTGTATTAACTTGCCTGATAGCATGGCTCGATATCAGTAGATATACATAATAAACACTGCGTTCAGTTACCTAATAATGCACTCATAACCTCTGCTCAAATGGGTGTCATGAGAAAGTGCCAGGAGATGCAGCTGTTGGCTTTAGGTCCCTTGCTCAATTAACACTGATAATGAGATTTCTAGCACTTGGGTTTTAACTCTGTGCTTTCCTTCCTCTGAGCTTCATTTCATCAGCAAAGGCAGCCTTGTTGTTTTAACTTCAAGATATCTTCACACATCTGTGCATATCCTGGATTGCACTACACAGTGTCCTGTTCATGTCCCATGTTCATATAACTGCTCCATACAGAATAGCATACACATTTATATCACAATATAAAATGGAACTCTTAATGACATCTTTATACATAACAGCCCTGTACTGATCAAATGGATACCCAATACTAATTAGATTCTGATAAATGCCAAATGACCATAACAAGTAACATTCCCATAGCTCAGTGCTGCTTGCTCTTGAAAGACACTATAACCCTGAAAGATGTTTCTTGGACGTCAATAATCAACCAATGTTTACATGTTACATGTTTTCTGTCTCACTTGTTTGTGCAAAAGAAAATGAAAGACTGAATGATTTATACAGTACATATGCAGATGTGTCTGCCCCAAACCCTACAATAAAGTGTATTGCTAATTAATGTCATCCACAGACTGCCTATCTGTAGTGTACTTGTACAACCTCCTGAGCTGATGCTAACTCAAAGATTGCAAAACAAAGGTGTGTTCTTGTACTGTGTTTCACTATCAACTCTTGGATTTTAGCTCTACACACAAAACACAATCTAATTCAAGCCAGCACAAGCCAGCAGCCATATCACCCTGCAACTCACAACTGGCAATCCACTGAAACTAAGCAGGTGTGAGCCTGGAGACCTCCTGGGAAAAACTAAGGTTGCTGCTGGAAGAGGTGCTCACCCTGTGGTCCATGTGGGTCCTAGTGCCCCAGTATAGAGACGGGGACACTATACTGTGAACAGGCGCCGTCCTTTGGAAGAGGTAAAACTGAGGTCCTGACTCTCTGTGGTCATTAAAAATCTCAGGGCGTAGGGATGTAACCCCGGCATCCTGGCCAAATTTCCCACTGGCCCTTACCAATTATGGTCTCCTTATAATCCCCCTATATGAATTGGCTTCATTACTCTGGTCTCCTACCCACTGATAGGTGGTGTGTGGTGAGCGTTCTGGCGCACTATGGCTGCCGTCGCATCATCCAGGTGGATGCTGCACATTGGTGGTGGTGGAGGGGAGTCCCCATTACCTGTAAAGCGCTTTGAGTGGAGTGTCCAGAAAAGCACCATATACTGTACGTGTAAGCAATTATTATTATTAATACTTAGAAACCCTACAAAATTGCAACTTGAAACCCTAAAAAATTGCAACTTGTAATATAAAATTTTACAAAACCAACACACAAAATGCTCACACAAGTGGAGACAAATTTGGAAATATTGAAATTTTAACTTTAGACATGTAGGCATTTGACCTCTAAAGGGGCAGAAAATGGGTTAGGTCCCAAATCTTTGACCTGCTAAATCTTTGTTCTCATCCCCTTGAGGAGAAGTGTGTAATTCTGGATTGATGGAATCATTCCCATGTTAAAATTTCTAAAACCCAAATTAATATCACCCTTCTGGGATCTTTTCTTTCTATAAATGAATTCTGGCACTAAAGAGTTTTCTAGTGAGAAGTGTGATGGCAGTTTTACTGAAATTGATGTTCAGATTTTGGATAGAGTTTGTCAGCTTGTTAGAAAAGTGCATTTGCAAAAGCAGATGAAAACACAGGAATACAGTTGCAGAAATGCTTACTGGACTGATGGGGCTTCTTTTTGATTCTGGAGTCACTGGTGCCATTTTTCTGTCCCATCCAGCTGTGCTCCAGATGTGCAGATACCTGTGCCAATCCTGCCATAGAAGTGTCAGGCAGCCCCAGCAAGTTGGCACAGCTGGGGCTGCAAGGTGTTTCACTTTGCAGGCTGTCAGCACTCATTCTGTGGTAACAGAGAAGAGCAATGACTTTTAATTACAGAGGTTAAAGCATAGGTTCCATGGCTGCGTCTGTGCTAGTTTCCTGCATAAGATGTTGACTTTGGCTGATATTTTCCACACTGTTGCTGAAGTGAAATGGCACATAAACAGTTTGCATGAGGTGGTGAAATATATTGCATATGATTTCAGTTGTATTATCAAAAGTCTTATGCGGGACATTAGCCATCCTTATCCCAGACAAGAGCTAATAAAAATAACTTTGAAACAGCAATCCCTATTGGAAAATGTATGCAGACAGAACGTTAATGCAGATCATCTGTAAGGTGTTCTCGTCTAAAGCATGAGGCATCCGTCACTTTAATGATGGAAACTGTGAGAGGTGTCATTTTGGCATTGCACCAGGGCACAGAATAATCAGTCACCAGCGGCAGACCCTGTTGCTTTTATAAGACCGGTGAAGGGGTAACAGCTAATCCTACCTCTTGTTAATCTGACCTCTTGAGTCACTGTGCCAGCAAACCAGTTGCCAGCAGAGTGGCTCAGCAAAGTGAGGGAAGGAGCGTGGGGGCTGCCCTGGCCCTCACCCTGTGCTGGAATCTCTCACTCTGCTGGCAGCTCTTCTAAAGGGATTACCATTCCAAAGTGTAGGATTAAATCCCTACATTGTACTAAACAGTCATTCTTCCCGCACTTTCAGCACCATGAATTTCAATGTCGCCCTCCCTCTGCCCACGTCTCTCTCCTTTTCTGTCTCTGCAGCCGCACGAAACCAGAGGTGTTCCGTGACAATAAGTTCCAGGACTGACGCCACACGTCTGAAAAAACAGTGCAGCCAAGTTCAGCCAGTGCGCAACAGTAGAGTATGCAAGACCTACAGAATCTGGACATTAGAGACATTAGTAGGTTATCGGCCCTCTCAATCACCTTTTCAATTTAGAGGCTAAGTCGTTATGCAAAGAAAAGATCCAAAATATTATGGCTTACAGCATATCAGCTTCCATGTGGGGAGAAAGATTGCTAAACATGCAATTACTGTACATCCATCTCAGAGATTAGAATCAAGCTTGTTGGAGAGATCAGGAGGCCAGAGGAGATGTGACAATGAGGAAGGAATTAAATTAAACAGTTATTGCATTGTGAACCATGAAATGATGCTAATACATTAATTAGGAACTCTTCCTTCTGTTCTTTCTATTGACTGGGCAGATGTTTAAAAGCAAATGACCACTAATTACAATAAACTATCAGGTGCTAACTGAAAACTAGCATTAGGTTTAATAATTTTCTTAGTTGATATTGCCACCTATAGCTGACATAATATATAGTGACACACAAAAGAAATGCAACACTCAGGTCTAATGGGTTTAATCAAATACTTTGATCTTTAAATAAAATCACAGATAATGTAAAAGCAAATAGAGATCAAAGAACCACTGATAAGCTTTCATTATTGAACATGACTCACTTTTAAAATGAAAACATTACAAAGTTGCTTTTGGGTATATGTGAGAATTAAAAAAAATGTTAATAGAGTGGTTAGTACTTTGAACTTGAAGACAGGAATTTCATCTCTCCACTGTCAACATTATCATTGAATAGTCTTTGAGAATATATTGTAGACCCTAACACAGTTTTCACACTTTGTTATTTACAACCTTGCAGTCATGAAACTTTAAAAATATTAATTAATTAATATTTATGTTATGTTAATGAATATAAACTACTCAACACATTCAAAGCAAAACACAAACTGAAAGAAAAAAATGACCATTAATATCAAGTAAAATCAGAAATGCATTAGTATTCTAATCCTTTGCTGTGGTAAACCCAAATTAATTTAGGTAAACAAAATTACTTTAATGAGCCACTTAGTTGAGAGGCCTCAGTCTGTGTGCATTAATATGGGTTCACATTATTTCAGAGTAAATACTGTATATTTGTTTCAGTCAAGTAGTGAATGTCAAGCAATGTTTCAACCACAAAGACCAAGGAGGTTTAAAAACAACTGCAGTTATATACAGTAATGTCTCAAATCAGGGGAAGGGTAAAGAAACTTTTAAAGACCCTTATTATCTCTTGATGATGATGATGTCATCATTAAGAAGAGGAAGGCACCAAGACACTGCATAGATCAGACTGTCCCTAAAAAATAAGCAGCAAGGGAAAAAAACTGTCTTATAGATTTCAGTGGCTGAGATGCGAGAAAATGTCCATGGGTCAGCAGTATCCCAGTCACTCCACAGAGAGAGCTTGTGTGGATCTGAAAGAAACATTTCAAATCCCACGTGAGGTTTACAACAAAACACATACTGATACTGAAAACATGTAGCAAAATGTTAAGTGGTCACTAAAGACAAAATTGGAACTTTGTGATTTGGATGCAAAGTGTAACATCATATGCAATCCCAACATAGTGCATAGTGCAGCTGGGACTGATAAGCTTGAAAACACTGATGGGAACGCAGATGGAGCAAAGTACTGTCATATTTAGGAGGAAAACTAGTTTCAGTCCAGAAACTGTTGCAAAAGTTTTTTGCAGGACAACGATCCAAAGTACACTGATACCAAAGGTCAAAGCTAACCTGCAGTGGGTTAAGAATAAGAAAGTCAGTGTTCTTGAGCGGCCCATTCAAACTCCTGACTTGAATCCTGCTGAAAATGTGTACTCAAAGAAAGCTGTCCATAAGAGATCAATAAGCAATGGAAAAGTGTGAGCAAATCTGCTATGAATAACAAGCAAATTTGCTGATAACATAGCTTTAATATGCTTATAAAAAATGTATATGCATACTTTTGTAATTTCTAAAAATGGGACACCACAGGAAGGGTCTGATATACTGCACTGCATTGTATATAGAATAATATCTGCACATTAGTTAAAATGTAAATTACATGATTATTGTATTATAGACTTGTGTTTTCATCACCATTAGTCAATAACAGGCCATAACACACTTCAGGTGTCCTAGATTTAGGGCCTAATCCACACTCTAGGCAGAGGTCTTTCCCAGCTAAGACAGTCAGGAACCTGGAGCTCTCATTATTAAAACATTCAACCCTCATATACCTCTGCTGTGAGCCCAGATTATGCACAGCTGAAAAACAACTCAACTGAGTTTGCAGAGCATTAAATTGTTGACAATATAGGAGCATCATTGCTGTATTCTAAATAGACTGTAACAAGCATTGCAATTGCAGACTGACATCAGAGTAATTGCACAGCAATGGTAGAAGCTTCGTCATGGCACTGCCGTTTTAATGGGCAGTTAAAATGCAGTTAATCAACAGCTAACTGTGCTGCATGCTTATTTGTTCCAATCTAGTACTTGCCTGCTGTTACAATGCTTTCACATCTCATACTCACAGATGAGAACAAAGTCTGCCAACAGCTTTCAGTAGGCAGAGGTAGTCTTCTAATGAAACTGTGTAGGAGGACAGAAACCAGAGAAAGAAACCTAGCTAATGCTTCCCTGAAGACCTTTTGCATAAAACATGTAATGAGTAAATACAACACTCAATGTGCAGTTATTAAAAACCTTTAATTTCACCTAAAGGAGCAATCTTGCTAATCTTGCAAGCAAACAAATAGGTCTCTATTTCTAAGTACCGGAAGGATTTTGATGTTTTTGATCATGTAAGTTTTTGTGTGAAATAAATAAAGGAAAACAATTCAATCAATCATCAGTTTTGTTGTAGGCCCCTTCACAACAGTTAGCCACAAGGAAGTTTAAAGAAATAGACATACAACATTCTACAGCCACAGTTGACCATGTGTACATGGAGAAAGGAATACAAAAACCCCCAGTGGGAGTAAATAAACCTCTGGGTGCATTAGGCCTAGTTATTGCCCCCATCCAGGCAATGACTTTGTGGTACATTAATTAATACATAATAAATCCTAGACAACCTCTTCTATGTCATGTGTTGGGATCCTGCCTCCCTGGGTGTGTCTTTGGGGTCCTCTGAGTGAAGTTCTTAAGGTTTCCAGGGTTTTGGGTCTGCCACCTTGACTCTAGCATTGTGATGGTTTTGATACCAAAGGCTGTCAGGGCAAGATACCGGCAGTGGTAATTAATATAAAATATTGTAAAGTGTGTTACAGTGACAGAGCCAAGAAAAACTGTGAGAATCTGAGAATAAATAAATTAGTCTTGGGCCTTGACATAAAGGCTGAGACCACAGTGACAGTTTGGAAAGTAATTCCACAATTTAGGGGCCCTGTAGCTAAAGGATTTACCTCCTACAATTTTTTTTGATTCCTAGAACTGCAAGGTGACTGCCATCCTCTGCTTGTATGTTGTCGGAATATTGTCCTTCAACTAGCTGGGAGCCAATGTAAAGATCCATCCATCCAATTTTCTAGCCAGTTTATCCAATACAGGCTCCATCTGTCAGGAACAGTTCTTTCCGGGCCCTATGCAGATGACACGATCCGGAATCGTGAGGAAACACTGGGGAAAAAGTAATGCAGGAGAGGGTATGGAGACAGGGGGCGTGTCCAAGTGGTGCAGGTGTCCAGGGGGAGTGAGTCCGGGGTAAACAATCCAAGAGAAAATCCAAACAGGTAATCCAAGACTGAAGCAAAGTCCAAGGCCAGGAGATCCATCCACCGGATTAAAACCATGAATTGGGTCGGGACCGGCGAAGGGAGGGGAATCAGGAACAGAAGGTTAAAAGCATAACGGAGCCAGACGCAGCAGGACCCCAGGCTCTCACGAAGCGGAATTCAATGAGGAACACTGAATGATGTCACCGTCTGGCTTTTAAGGGAGAACAGAAATAAGAAGCAGGTGCAGGTAATGAGGCTAAACAAGGAAGGGCTGGAGCACCCTTAAGAGGAGGAGTAGCAATCGTGACACCATCTGAGGAGACTGAGGACATTTGAGGAGTCTGACCCTATCCCAACACAAATTGAGCTCAAGGCAGGATACACACAGTCCTTCACAGGGCACACACAGACACATGACAACATGCACACACTTGCTAACCTCACTCACATACCAGTATCTCTTTGAAATGTGGGACGAAACCTACGCGTACATGTGGAGAACAAACAGTCCAAACTACAAGCAAATAACACCCCATGTCCAGAACTGAGCCCAGACAGCAATACTAACTGCTGTGCAACTGTGATACTAAAAATATTTTCATTAAAGTGGTCACAAAGTCGTTACAACTAATAATTGAAGAGATAGTTAATGGTGTATACATCCGTTCATCTGGAAGATTAGCTATTGTATTAACTCGAAGGCAGGGGTTACTTTTTTGCAATTTTTTCAAGGTTACTTTACAAGTAAACCTTTCAGTTTTGAGCAGTAATCTAGTGCGTTGTGAAATGGAATTGAATGTGTGACAATTGACTGAGGATCCTTTTTAAATAGATCAGGGATTGACTGCCTCCCTTTCCTCTTCTCCTTTGCTCTCCAAGGGACAGGTCCTTGGGTGCTTGAGCCACAAAAAGTCCTTGTGTGAGTGAAAAGAAAGTTCACATAGCTCCTGATGTTTGAAGTCTTAAAATTCAATGTTTCTTTTATGCTTTTTTTTTAAAGTGATCCCTTTGGTGGCCTTAATTACAGTGAGGAGTGAAGAGGCAGACTATGTTTAGAGCATGTTTTCTAGCCATGTCTTCAAAGGAATGAGCAGAGTGGATCCTTTAAAGATACAGTATTACAGTTACTGCTGCCACGTCTGCTGAAACCCAAGAACTGGACAATCATCTTGTAAAAGGCACCTCCATGCCAGATCATGATTAGGAGTTTCCATACTGTACATCACTATCCTGTTCCAATCGCCATTAGTTCATCTTTTATTGTGCAGAAACCATTACACACTTTTTTTACACATATATTGTGAAACTCACAATATAATGACAGAAAGATAAGGTGAAAAATGGTTTCGGTTCATTATATCATCATCTCAGTTCTTACCCACAGCCCCTTCAGGGTGCAAGGAAGTGTGTTTAATTTCTAGAATTTTTGGATTACAAGTAAGACTAAACAGCCAACAACAGTTGAAAATCAAGAACCTAAAATGCAGTATACAGAAGCTAATTGGGTGATTACATTTTAAACAAATACAAATCTTCTGCTTTATTGCAAAAATTTGCTCTACTTATTATTTCACTGTCTTAAAGCACCCAATTAACCTGTTAACAATAAAACAACACTTGCTCAGAATTCTAACTACTGAGCAACTCAGTAAAATGTCTAGGTACAAATAAATCTGGAATCAAAAATCTATTTGTGTCATCAATATTGCAAAACTTCTTAATTACTAGCAGCATGGATACCTCGATTACACTGCCATATTTTGTTCATTGTCATTCTGTGCAGATCTGGCATTAACAGGAGAGGTGGAATTAACTGCTATGCTGGAACCAGCAGTCCTACCTGTATGGGTGTTTGCTCAAGAGCCTCACATTTCAGTCATATTGATCCCTTTTAAAACGCCTCACTTCTCCTTCGAAATGACTGGTTCTAAAGGCACTATATAAGATAAAGTTAATTCTTATTGAACTCAGTCATGTAGAAATTATAGGTTCCAATCCATACTTTCTTTCACTGTGTGTCTCCTCCTGTTGCTGTAGTGATTGATTCTAGTATATTCACAAAACAATAAAGATAAAAAATCAAGTGCTCCATTTAAAAAATGAATCTAATCTGAAAAAAGCTCTTAATAGTATTCTGCAAATTTCTGCTTAAGCTCTTTTATAATGTGTGGAAGTAGATGATGGAGAAAAAGGACGATGAGAAGAAGAGGAACAAACTGCTGCTATGTAGAAATGTATTATACAGTAGATGATGTTATGCCAGAATTAAACAGCTCCAAGTATCAACATCACACAGACAACAGGAGCATCAAACCCTCTACTCCAAAAGACCAGCCTCCTGGCATGGTGATTTTAATGCGAATAAGCAGAGTGACATCACTATGAATATTTAGCCATGTTACATAGGCATTAACTTGTGGAACTTTCCTGGATACTTAGAGCTCATAGTGTAGCACCCTGATCACCTGTTACTTTCAGAAACAGGGCTTGGAGTCCACATTGTCAGACAATGTAAAGCAGGTTGCCCTACATGCTACCCAAGATGGGTCAGATGGGTCAGGTAGGACTTTTTAAACCCTTTGCCTAGCAAATGGAGATGGTTGGTACCCAGTGTCAAACCAATGCATTCTGCCCGACAGTGAGCACAGTTGAGCAGGGAAGACTAGGAGGTAGGTGGGTGGAAGGCATGAGTAAGGAACAAAGACCAGTGAATGAGGTTACCAATCCCTTCCTGTAGAGCACACACCATTATCCACCTATGAGAATGTGAGTAAGTGACCCTATAGGGACCTATCTATCCATCGCTGACTACCATTCTTCCCTGGGTCAACATGAGATGGAGATGTAGACGTGCAGGTTAAGAGATCAAACTCCTGGGCAGGTTCTACATCACCTACTGTATTTTAAGGCAGGTTGGGCAAATATACCATATGCCATCACTTTACTGGACTAATACGGGGAACAGGTATCCAGAATTGCCTGTTGTTTGTTATATTACAAATGAAATATTATGAGCTAAAAAAACACACTTGCATGTGTGCTACAATTATGTCAGAAGTAAACCAAACTTTTTTTGAATGGTAATAGACTACTGGAAACACTTTCATTATATCCTTGAGGACCCTTCGTCACTGAGACTTGACGACAACTATGTGGTCAATCTGTGTCGGCTGCCAGCATTTTCACATAGTAATGTTGAGATCCTTCATTTGTCATTTGTACATCCTGGTGTAGATGTCTAGTGCTTGTAGGCTTCTGTATTTTCCTCCAGTCTCGTTGGCACAGGGATACTGCAATTCCTTCATCTTGGATTAATGTATTCAATTACTTATGGAACAAATGGTTTTATCTCTTCAGTGGGTGTACTCAAAGCTTCACCATACCATTTTGTATGATATTTAAAAAATCGATAGAACCAACCGTCGGTGCATTTGAAATTCACTTTCATGTGTTTGGCCAGTGTATTGGCCGCAGGTCAACACCACAGACACCCTTTTTGCAGACAAAACTTAATTTTACTAGATTTCTGTCTGTTAAACCTGAAGACCGTTAAACTGAAGTCCATGAAAGCAAAGGTTTACTGTAGCTTTATTTTCACATGTAATTGATTTCAGCCCCAAGGTGACAGCACTGCATTGTAGGCCTGCTTTATGCAGTACAGCTTAGCATTGCTAATCACATTTTTGATAGCCCAGCTGTGAACTGTTACACATTGTTTTACATGTTATTACAACATTCTCTACAGACGTTGCTCTGGCATGGCTCTGTGCTTTACAGAGGGAAATGAGATATTTGTGCAAATCATTTCTGTATAAAAAAACAATGTACAATCCAAGATACACCAAGCGCTTGCTGACGCACTCCTAATAGATCGTTTCCATTAAAAGGCTCATTTCATCTGGTACTTGACCTGATGAAACATGAGTCCCATCAGTTTTTACCAGTGAACGCGTTTCTGCTATTTTGTGCTCATGGCTGGTGTTCTCCTCGAGGAGCTCATTGAGCTGAAACATAAACTGATTCTGTAATAAAAACTGTAGTACAGTCTATTAGGCAGAGCCGCATGACAGAGACACTTCCTACTGTCATCTGTAAACTGGCTATGGTGGGGGAGTTATCAGAGCAGCAGGCAGAGCCTATGAGTGTGCCTTTTAGCTATGAATATCTACCCAAGGAGATGGTGCAGGCATGTGGGATCTTCATTCCAGATCCCAGCCTTCATGTGCTGGGAGATTTGCTGCTGCCATTCCTCACAGTGAAGTGTATTTAAGCGTAATAATTACAGGCTCCAAACAGGTATTAAGAAACGATAAATCATCCCCATGTTCACACAGCATACGCAAATGATGTCAGACTACTGCTACGCTTTTCGGATGCCGACGGATTGATGCCAGTGTGAGTTTATGGAGCACTGCAGGAGGCTCCAATATCCTGCCGCTGTGAAGAAAATACATATACAATTTTGAAAGAATAGAAAATGGAATGAAAGCTTTGTTCTGTACAGCTCTCAAATGACGCAGCCAGTACAGTAGTGCAGGTTAGGCACTGTAGTCTAGAGATTGCATGTTCTAATTTGAGCTAAGTCGAAAGTCAACTATGCCTGCAATTATCAAAGCAATAGAGCAAACATGGCTGAGCATTTCTGGGACCAGATGAGCTTTAAAGTGCTCTGGATTTCCTTGTCTTTCTGCACAACAGCTCCCTCTCTCTTACTTGCTAAGTGCCTTTAGGTTTGTTGCATTATCAGTGCCCATTGGGCCTTTATCTCATTGCCTTAGCTTTGCTGTTGAAGCTGTGGGGTTCACAGCATGGATGGACTAAGAGTCATTTGAAATGCCCTAGTGAGTGGTCTGTGAATAAGTTTCTTCATTACCTTCAGCACCAGTGGATGGCAATATTTAAGTCCTTCCTTGCCTTTTATTTACAAGTGGAACAATGTATTTACAGTTCTGGGAACTAGGGGAATGCCATCCCCACCCTCACTTCTTCCTCATTACAAGTAAGGGGGAAGTAAGGGGGAAAACACAGCACCTGAGTAACTGAGGGGATCTATGGATTTAGAAAAACAGTTTGTATGCAGAGGAGAGATTTTTCCGTTAGCACTGAAAGATGAATGCTGAGAACCAGAGTGCTGTGATTCCAGTTCTCTTTCTATCCTCATTCTTAACTTTCTGCTTTCAACACTGTTAACCATGATATCTTACTTTATCGTCTTGAGACTGTGTTTGGAGTTTTTGGCACTGCTTGTAAATGGTTCAAGTCTTACCTCTCTGATTGCTGTCACTTTGTCTCACTTGGCAGATTTAGGTCTGAAATCGGACATGTTAAGTCTGCTGTTCCTTAGGGCTCAGTACTGGGCCCCCTGCTTTTCAGCATTTACATGTTTACACTTAGTCAGATTTTAAGATCACATGGCCTCAATTATCATTTCTATGCTGATGACACTCAAATCTGCATCCATACCAAACCTAACACTGATGTGGCTATCTCTATTCTCTCTATTTGCATCTGAGACATAAAAAAAAGATGACTCGAAATTTGCCTTAATCTAAACTGTGACAAAACTGAATTCATGTTTATTGGCACCCCCATCAACTTCGTTAAGTCAATGCTGTAACCATATCTATGGATGGTATTGTATCTGGACTTCAGTCTAAATTGAGAAACCTGAGGGTGATATTTAATTCAGGCTTGACATTCGACTCACATGCAACATATTGTCAAAGCATCTTTCTTTCACCCCAGAAATATTGCTAAACTACGTCCTATGTTATCGCTAACTGTGGCTGAAAAGCTAATCAACATATTTGTCTTCTCCCGAATTGACTGCTGTAACACTCTACTCATTGGGGGTTTCTAAATCCACATTGAACAAACTCCAGTATGTTCAAAATTTGGCAGCCAGCATCCTGATCTGGGCTAGTTCAAGTGATCACATTACTGCTATCCTGGAATCCTTGCACTGGCTTCCTGTCAAGTTTCAGGTCGACTTCAAAATCCTCATGTTTACCTATAAGGCTCTATTTGGCTTGGTACCTCAGTATCTGTCTGAGTTATTATCGTCCTACTCCCTACCTTGCAACCTTCGCTCTCCTAATTCTGGTCTCCTATTTATCCCCCAAGCCCATCTACGTTATATGGGTGACAGGGCCTTCTCCTGTTATGACCCAAAGCTCTTGAACTCTCTCCCCAAGGATATCAGAGACTCACCTTCTCTAAACTCCTTCGAATGTAGACTCAAAAACTTTTTAGATTAGCCTTTTCTTTAACTGGCTCTGTTCTTTACCCCTCTGCTCCTACTGTATTCAGTACCCGCATTTACTATCTGCTCTCGTTGTGTATTCTTATTGTGCATATCTTGTGTTTTTTTATGATTGTTGTCATTCTGTAAAATGCTTTGAGAAGCCACCCTTAAAGGCATTATTTAAAATAAAGTTTATTATTATTATTAAAAACAACGAAAGATAAGTCATATACTCTCTTTTTTTATTTGCACCAGATCTTGAGAGTTTATATTTGCAGACTTATAGATGATAGAACTATTGCAAACTAACAGATTATTTATAAAACTGTAATAAATGACTCACTACTAAGTGCAATAGTTTCCTGGCCACAGGGGGTTATGTGCTAAGGTGAGACAGAAATTGAAAACCTTCTTCTGCTTGTATGTACTGTGTAGTACACCTTACTTAAGTAAATTGGTGAATTTAAATTTTAGGAGGATATTTAATTCATACCTGAAGAAGGCTCCATGGCACAAACATTGTTTTTTCTTTCTTCTCTTTTCAACATGGAATAAACCTATTACTTGTTCCTTTGCAGCCTATGCATGCTGACGCAGCTACCCACCTGAAGTACTATTTGAAAACTATATAACAACATGGGAAAAATAAGTGCTAGGTGATAGGAAAAACATGCACTCCAGATACTGCACTGCAGGTGTCATTCACTTCTGTTAGGGACTACGTAGTGCAATAGTTTCCTGACCACAGGGGGTTATGTGCTAAGGTGAGACAGAAATTGAAAACCTTAATATCTCTGCTTGTATGTACTGTTTGGTACACCTTACTAAAGTACATTGGTGAATTTAAATTTTAGGAGGATATTGAATTTAGTCCTATACCTCTGGATACAGAGTAATAGTACATACTGTATGCTTTCAATGGTGTTTTGGATTTTTTTTTGGACTGAGTTTGCTGCCTGGAGTACAGCACCACTCCATACTGGAATCATGTAAGGACAAAATTGTTTATTTTTCGTTTGCTTACATACCTATTTAATTTGTTTATCTTCTTCTCAAATATGTGTTAAATAAATAAGTAAGTGTTTCTGGATCCAGCCATTACATTTTGTCTGACTAGAAATTATTGCTATTAATTGTATTTGATTCTTTTCTTAAAGGCTACCCCTTGCAAATCTTCCATGGCGTAATGAAATTACTTGTAATCTAATATTGCGATTTCTTCTGTCTGCAATATACAGTACAATAATAAACCATAATATTCAAACAATTAACATAGGTAAGATTCAGTACTTTGTGTTGGACTTTAAAACAGGTGAATTACAAGTTCTAGCTGCAATATTATCATATGGAGCTAGAGTTCAATTGCAACAAAAACCAGGGCCAGATTCTCAGTTGAGGAGCCCTGTCCTTACAAGAAGCTCCTTATGGTCTGTGTTAAAACCATACTACCTTTCTATTGAACTGCGTAATAAATAAGATCCTCCTACAAAGTATAATTCATAATTAATCGGAAAACAACTCACTAGGAAAAATAAAAAACAGAGTTGATGTCATTGCCCTGTTCATCCACTGTTGAACCTGTTACACAGCTCAGAATTAATAGCCACTGTTTAAAATCACTTTCACCGCTGTGCAGCCAGGCTGCTGTCAAGCTGTAAATTCTGAGAACTGAACGCTCCAGGGCCCAGGGATCAATTTCTGGACCTGTCTGTACCAAGCCCTGCAGAGCTCAGTCTGTTCGGCACGCCAGTGCAGTGGGAGATGGATAGGCCTCCTAGCTGTGCTTTCCAGCAGTTTAACAGACAGGGAGAGAGGAGTTATTAGTACAGCACCCGGAGCGCCCTTCCCCAGCAGACATGCAGTGCGCGCTGATTGAATCAATAGACTGGGGTGAATCCAGCTGTCTGAAACTGCCTATTGAAAAGCAACATAATTTACTCCCCTCTCAGCTAATGGAGTCACACTGCTGTCAGGGAGAGAGTGGGAGAAACAGAGGAGAGACAGAGGGAAATGGGGAGAAGCTGAGAGTGAGAGGCAGAAAGGACGTCAGGGGTGCGAAGAGTGAAAGATGGAGGGATGGTGATAGATATTAGGCCATCAGGGTGGAGTAAAGCCAGAAGAGCCCCCCTGGGCATATTACTCTACAGGATCACATACAGACGGAGCTGTTCCATTGTATATTCCTCCAGCACAGGGCTACAGTGTGGGACAGCTGAGACTAGACTGTCTCAGAGTCAGAGTTAAAGTGAGAACGAGGTGTCTCAGTGTCAGTGTCAAACGGAAATTAAATATCATCAATTTCACGACGGGCTGAAAATGCTCAGAGAAGGCTGCGAGGCGACCTGATCCACGTATTCAGGATTTTCAAGGGCATTGACAAAGTTACCCCTGCAGACTTCATCAGAATCAACAGTGAAACACGAACCAGAAGACACAAGTGGAAACTATGCAGAAGTGCTTTCGAAACTGAGAACAAGAGGCAGTTCTCTACACAAAGTATTCTGAGAATATGGAAAAGGCTACTAGGTCAAGCTGTTGAAACCGATACCCTCACTACTTTCAAGAAACACTTGAAATTGGATCAATTAGCTGCTAACTACAAATGACCTCCTCTTGTTTAAAACCATTATTAAGAGCCAAGGACTGTTTCTATGTCAGTACTGAGGTGAAAACTAAATGTCTCTCTGTCATAGTAAGGTGAGAATAGAGTATTTTTATGTCACTCTTAAGGAGGGAATATACAGAATTTCTACGGTAAAAAGGAGTGCGTCAGTGTTGACAGTAGAAATTAGACTCAATATCAGTATTAAAGACTAAATTACTTTTTACAGACAATGTTTAGGCACAAAAGTGGACTGATTTACATTACAAATAAAGGTTAAAAACAGAAGAAGTTAGTATCAAATTCAAAACATTTGGAGTATATAGTCTCTCAGGGTCTTTACAAAATCAGAAAAGCTCAATATTTGTATTAAGTGCTACGAACTGATCATTATAAAATATTCAGAGGTGAGATTGGAGAGTTTCAGAGGCAATATAATTGATTGGACTGAGTTTCATATTGTATTTCAAACAGTTTAAACAATACTGTAGTTAAAATCCTGACTGGTGTAGAAAGCAGTGCATGTGCAGGATATGGAAAGATAAATTAATGATTTACTCTCTCCTAAACAGCGGTGACTGTGATTAGCTGGTGCAGGTGTTCCAAGAGACCCTCTGGCAACTGCACTCTGCTGGTGAGAGGAGGGTAGACAGAGCTGGACCAGCAGCAGGGTTCAGTAGGGTCAGCCAGTGGGTCTTTTTGGACAAAAGAACAAAATGGGAAATGGGAGAAATTTGTAAATTATCTTTTAATAATTCCTTACACTTGTATAGCACTTTTTCTGGACACCACACTCAAAGTGCTTTACAAGTAATGGAGACTCCCCTCTAAAGCCCAATATGCAGCACCTACTTGCATGATGCAACAAGAGTACATCACTATATTAACCACACATCAGCAACCAGTGGGAAAGAGAACAAAGTAATGAGGTCAATTCATACATTGGCTTATTAGGAGGCCATGATTGGTAAAGGCAGGAGGTACATTTGGCCACTAAGGGGCAACATCCTTACTCTTGTCAATAAATTCCCTGGGATTTTCAATTACCTCAGTTTTATGTCTGAATGACAGCACCTTTTTTACAAAACAGTGACCCCATCACTATACTTTTAGGCATTAGGTCCCACACGTAGCATTGGGTGAGTGACCTCTACTGGGCCCACTAACACCTCTTCCAGCAGCAACCCTAGCTTTCCCAGGAGGTCTCTCATCTAGATACTGGCCAGGCTCACACCTGTTTAGCTTCAATGGGTTGCCAGTTGTGAGTTGCAGGGTGATATAACTGTTGGTTTTAAATGTAATCATTCTGATTATTAGCCACAAGTTGCTCTTTAAGGTTCCTTCTGTAGCACAGGCTATTGAAGTGAATGTGCCTGTCTTTTGATAATGGTGATCACAAGCAATTAAACCAGAATTGAAAACTACATTTCCCAGTTACCACCACAAACACAATTTGCATGTCAGTCCATTACCCAATTAGGATAAAAATATCCTATGATGATAGGTTTCCTTGCTTATGGAAATCCCTTGCAGGGAGATAGTGTAGCATGAAGAGATGATGTGATACAAAGGGCAAAGGATAAGACCTAACATGAACACCAGAAAAGAACACTGCACACAGAATGGGAAAAGGAGTTTTCTTTTTGTTCAGGATCATGGAGGTAAAAACATTTGCTAAGTATGAGATACCAACTTGGTCATTAAAAAATGTAATTTGGTAAGATATTGCATTACCAAACAACTTAAAACTTTGACTATAACTTACCTCCAGGCAGTGACCTTGGTGAGTTAACTAATGTGTTTCACAACACTTAAGGAATTAGTCCAACAGGCCACCTGCTCTGCACATTTCACAGATGAAAGTTGACTAACTCTTCAACATGCAAAAATTAATATTGCATCATGGAGTTCAACTTCAGGGGGGTATCCCATTTAACATTTCAGTGTTCTGCAAACTTGTATAAATGTGTAGTTCTATTGTAAAAAATACGTTTATTTTTCACTGTAGTTTTGGCTGTGTACTCTATCTACTGAGAACAAAAGGAAATACGCCCATTTAGCTCATTTAGTTTCTAATTGATTTGAGGATATCATACAGTTCTTTCTTTAAAAAGACAGGATATTGACTTTAAAAACATGGCTCATTAGGTTGCTTCAAACTCTGGTAATCTTTTGTATCCTTATCTCAGTTTTAAACAATTCCTTTTAGTTTCTGAGGTCTGTATCAATTTGATTTGGACAAAAAGGCAGGTGTATTTTAATGTTTAACTGCTTTGCTTGTATGTGGCTCCTGTTTAGTCTCTGATTTAAAGTAAGGTATCTGGTGTCAGGTCAAACAGACAAGAAGAATAATCTGTTATTGATACATTGATAAGACAAAGCTCACTTGTTTGGCCAAGCCAAGTTTCAGTTCCATAATCACATAGTGATTTAAAAAAAGTATTTCTGCAGATAATGAAACACATACAGTGTAGTATGTCCATTGATATGTTATAGATTCCCTTTCTAGTGGCCAAAGTGAAGTCCATTAACACCCAGTCTACACTCAATAAATATTTTCAATACACTTAATTCTTGGGTGTTGTTATCCTGTTGATTTATACTATGTGACTTGCAATTGCACTTCTTATACAGTAGGGTCAGCCAGCCATCCTGTATCATCTTGTGTCACAGAAATGAACAGGCTACCTATAGTGATGGTTTGTATGGGTTTAACCTTGTCTGTTCTACATGGGTGTTTTTCTGCCTGTCAGGTTGGCTTTGTCCCAATGTACCGTGTGCATAAGGTAAAATAGGCTTAGGGAGAGAGTGTTAGTATGTGCCAGTACACCTGCAGTGCATGTAGAATAAACATGTTTTGGGTTGTTGAGTCTGTGCAATTTCACTCAGTTGTGCGTCTCAGATCTGTATCTGACAGTGGCTGCTGGAGCAAATTACAGTAAAGACAGTCTGAGTAGAAGATTTACAACAGAACGACACTGAAATTCCAACTAAAAAATCTGCAGGATTCGCCACATCTATTGCTAATGCTTGATGTATTGGTCTGGGTTTATTAAAATAAGAAAAGCAATTCTGTGTTTAATAAAGAGCTGGATGTGCTGACACAGAAGAAAGCTGTAGGACAATGAAAAAGCCTCCTCCCAGGAGACCCAGCCAATCAGACAGAGGGATAACTCTGTGTGCCAGCTTTCCCTCTGGACTGCCACCCTGCCACCAGAATGGGCCAGGGTCACCAAGCAGAATTGCTGGCAAACAAACAACTCTCTTCCACCTACTCAGAACTCTAGATATAGATGTTATTATCTTTTGGATGAACTATGATATCAGTATTCAGTTAAATGTCTGGGTTATGAAAGTACCTGGAAAATAAATGAATGTATACTTTTTGCTTGCTTGTTTAGGTTCCCATTTCACTTGTGTGTTTTCCTGTGTGGCACAGCAATCACATAACAGTTCTGCCACTGTGTAAATGAGCCTCACGTAGTAAGCCTCAACAGAGCCCATCTGGAAAAGTAGAGAAATGAGTTCTGCCTTTGTCACTTTCAAACACACACACAGCTTGCAGCAAAAGGTCCTGTAGGATTTCCTAGTGTGCAAAAATCACCTAGGCCTGACTTCTGTTCATGTGTTCATGACATCACTGTGAAGACTATGGCAGGTAACACTGCAACAAATTTGTATCCTCCTCTGAAGATCAGCATTTTATTTTGTAGAATTTGTGTGGTTAGTAAAAACACAGAAGTTGGCCCACACAGTAGAGACTACAAAGCCTTTCAGAAAACATGTCAACAACTGAGGCAGGTAATCTATTTTGAAGTGTACAGAATCCCTCTTTGCACAAAAAAAGAAAAAAAAAGTCCCAAGGAAGTCTCTTTGGACATTGCACTGTCCCATCTCTCAGTCACTTGCAATGATTTACATCAAAGTTTTCCCAAACTAGCTTCACTAAAACCAGGATTGTGATTTGTGCTGCTGCCCTCCTTAGTCCTCATGAGTACTTGCTAAGCTCAGTCTGACTATCAATCATGCATCCTTCTACAGTACAGAAGAAAGAAAAAACTCAGTATTTCAGTTGTCTCTAGTGTCCCTCTAATTCCTAAGAGTCCCAAACAATATGTTCCATTTTACATCCCCTACTCTGGCTTGTACAATAAAAACCTATTCTTTACCTCCACTGGCTGGGTTCTTCTGGCCAGACCTCCAGGACTTGAATGAGTGCTGGGAATGTCCAGGTGATCACTGGAGGGGAGGGGGGGCAGATATAAACCATCTGGTCGCTACTTGTGGATATCGTCTGTATGCAGATTTCCAGGTGTCATGGTGTTATGTTTCTCCTTCCTCCCTTCTTTTTTTCCTTGCTGTCCCTCTATTCAAGGTCCGCTCCTCACTGGCTCAGCTCCTCCACGCACCTTACATGACTGTGTGGTAACTGATGAGCATCTGATTAAGCAATGTGCCACTCATTTACATGAGGATTGCTGGCAACTGTACTGTTTTTGCTAGGGCAGCAGACAGACCTTTAAAGGAGAGGTACAGTAAGTAGTCACAAAAGAGAAAAGGGACATACTCAAACAAAACAGAGGCCACTGGATGCATAACTCAAGTAAAAGTTCCCCCAAGCCACTGACCAGCTCCCACTTCTGTCACTCAGTGACACAAACACAAGAGTGAGAAGAATTGCATCAAGAAATGAAGAAGGAATGTATTAGTTATTATTTTTAGCCATTCACAGCAATTTGGCCTTGTCAGAACACATTTTCTTCTTTTGGACTGGATCCTTTATGGAACAGGACACATAAATCAGTGTTGCAGTTGGCAGCAGAGCAGAGGTGTTGGTGATTTACAGTATGAAAAATCTTACTCAGACTTACTCCTGCTGCTTAATGAGGAAAATGGAGAAAAATAAATGCATACATTACCTTTTCTGCATTTGAGAGAAAAAGAGAAAAATGGTAATAATAAAATATTTTATATAGTCACGGGCATTGACTGGTATGATTTTGCATTGAAAGCTTTCCGTGTTGTCAGTGTCTGCCGTGGCCTGTAAGTTTATTATTCTTGTTTTGAGGTGGGGATGGTTCTTTGGCAACAAACAGTTTATTAGGAAGTTACAGTAAGTAAGTTACTATACTATGTACTGTAGTAAGTAAAAAGAACATTATATTCTTGCTCCTCCATCCCATGCTCTGCCTCTGGCACAATCAGGGTTGGGTTAGCAAGTACTACATATTACTTGTGCTTTAATTTTTTGGCTACACTGGGAAGACAAGTGGTCATAGATGCGAGTTCTGCACAGACACACATAGCAATGAGGTTAGATCATAGGAGTATGAAAACAGTTAATCTTCCCCACATAACAGGGACAGTGTGTGATATACTAGGATGATATACAAGGTGATATACTAGGAGGTAGTGTATTGTAGTGTTCAGAGCATGGCCTCTGTAGATCCAAAGTGTTGCCTCATTCATTTAATTCCAAAACCTCACCACACTGTGATCGTGCACTGTTGCTTCTTTTTCTCTTTTACTACTGGAAATATTCACAAACAGTCACCTCTGAAGACGTACATATCAATAACTGAATGATGCTCCTTCAACCACATGTCCTACACTCTAACATTTATAAACAGCTATGCACCAAACTAGACAGAGATTGAGAGAAAAAACACAGCAATGAGAAAATATGGTTATAACATTATAAGGTCTGCAAAGAATCAAATTGCTTTATCTGCAATAAAGCTGCCCCATTTGTTAAGCTGTTCGGACAGTGACCGATACCTTGTTATTAGGGTGAATGCCTGCCTAGTGATATTAGATTATTTTCCAGCTATTCCATCTTGTGGATTTAAACTCCCTGAGTCTTTTAACAGACCTGGGGGGACAGTAAACAGCTGCAGATGGAGCTGGGAAAAGTGGACTCTTTACAAATGTCCATCTGCCTATTTCCAGAGCTGAAGTACAACGAAGATGGAATAGTAAGTTCACCAGAGCGAAGCAAACAGGAGAAAAGAAGCAAGTGCTGTCAAAGAGCAGGTGAAGAGAGTTGAAGTGTGGCAAAGGTGCCTTGAATTCCTAATTTGGCATGCTACAGCTTGGGGAACACTGAGGCCAAGGAGGGGCGTGAGTGAGCAGCTGTAATTAAAACTATATTTCCTCTCGCAGGGATCACAACTCAAAATCCTTCCTGTCTCTGACCTGTAGGCTTGAACTCCTCACAGCTGCCCAAGGGGCACATGTGGAGCTCTTCCTTATGTCTTCCCATGACAAGAGACATAAGTGGGAGGGGACTGCTGTCAGGGTAAGAGGGCTCCTCATCAATCCATTAGCGAACACAATCTTAGACATAAAAATCCTTAGGTAAAAATACAAAGGCACACAAGGCAACCACAGACACATAACTACAGAGCGATAGACATACTGTACATACAGTATATATGAGGGCACAAGCTGACAACACTGGGAGTTGTGCATACTGTGCTTCACCAGCATCAATAAATAGTGAACAGGGCCTTCGCAGAACGCATTTGTAAAGATGCTGTGTGGTATTTGTGAGGTTTTAACACATCAGGAACAACAAGGAATGAGCAACTGAGTATATGCAAAAGCCAGGTAAAATTGGAAAGAAATAGCTAAGGGACTGAAAGTATGTGATATTACCTCTCACCATCTATATAATTCTATGTGATTCGAACCTTCTGTATTCTTTTGCCTTGTAGATTACATTTGTCTTCCAACTTAAATTTTTGTTTTGCTGTTGAGTAAAATTTGAAAGTACGCTTCATTCTAAATGTGAGTTTCCATTCCTCTATTTGAGAACATATCAACTCAGCTTAGTTGTGGTTTAAAGGATGACATTTTTAAAGCATTCTAATACCCAAGATGGTGATTTTTAAAAGTTGTTTTAAATATTCTATAAAGACAACCCATGTTTTTACATAATCTGTGGATCATGTCCACAGTGTCTGGTTTCTCTGCCTATTTTAAAACTTATTTTAAAACATCTGACTTGGTTTATGTGAATAGATACTGCCACTGCGATGAGTGGCATGGGTCAGAGACTGGTTGTTATCCTCAAAGGTAATAAAAATGTTAACCTCAGGAAACAAACTGAGATGCAAACCAGAGAACACAAACAGACGTTAAGGTAAAGTGGATTTAAGATTTGGATTGCTTAAAAGATAGACTGGATGAGTTTCAGTTTTGTTGCAAACAGTTCCTTAATTGTTGAATTGATAATCACATGGATTGATATACAGTAGCAATTAAGGAGCAGTTTGTATAAAAAACATTGCAATGGAAAGGATTATAAGACCCACAAGTTGCATAGCCCTGCAGTAAGTAATGTTCATTTGCATTAAGAGACACTTGACCGTGAATAACTCACAGCTCTGACTGGCCTACAAGGGAGAAAAGATATATCTTTTAATTAATGGGTTCTTAAGTGAAAGCCACACTAGTTCATTACCAGATGTTAGATTTACATCTGACAACAGCAGTGAGGAAAATAACCTCTTCTAACATAATAACCTTAGAATAAGAGAGACAACCTGTCCATCTCTGCTTTCTGGAATGACAAATTCAAGATAAAGGAAACTTCAAATAACCATAAAGACAAACCTGCACTCAATATGATTTTCAGCTGTATTTTCTACATGTCCTTCTAAAATTGGGTGCCTGAAGTTGGTTTGTACTGTAACTCTTTCTTTCTGTCACAATTTTGGTTAGTGTTTATAACCCCCTACCCATCCAGGTTTTGTTGGGAACAGGGCTGAGCTGGAGGTCTGTGGCCTGACATCTCCCAGTTCCCTTACCAAGAAGAAGATCCTATCTTGGCATGTAATTATCGGTGTTGTATAACACTGATCTAAAGCACAACTATGTGGAAATCGATGATACTCATTTTGTGTCACCTCAAACAATCACCTGAGCTATCTCCCTCCCTTAAGAACTGAAATTCCAACTAAACGTTACAGTTCATTAGGAGTTAGGAGATAACAAAACTATCACAAATAAGCATAAGGGATTAGAAATTCAGTATAAAATGCAAGGAGGAGACACAAGCACTAATCAAATAAAATCTTTCTGAAGAAGAAACAGATAACTTAGACTTGAGTTAGAGAAATGGCATTAAAGCATTGCAGTATAGCAGGCAGGTGTATAGTGGTACTGTACAGTATGTAGTGTATAGTGCTGAGACTGGCAAGGTGGAGGACTGTGAGTCCAACTGTATGACTCTAGGAATGCAGTTATAGTACACGACTCCAGGGTTTTACGATGCCAGTCCTGGAGCACAACAGCACTTGCAGTGTTATACCACCTGAACTTTTTACTACATAACTGGTCTAATTTATTGCTTAGTTGAATCGATACAAGACCAAGTTGGAAGGTACTTGAAGTTTAGAGATCCAAGTAAAAGCAGTTGGATTGCAGTGCCCCTGGTTCATATCAGCTTCAGCCATGATAAAACCTGGAGATTTTACCTAAATATATACAGTACTGTAAGTTCCTCAATATCATAATGAAATGCTCATCTCTTATGCCTCCTTCTCATCTGCTCCGATCCTGAGGGCTGAAAGGTTAGTTAGAATTCACAGGATTCAGTCAGAAAGCACAAGGAGCCCAGCTTTCAACCCCAGAGCCTTTATTCACAAGGAGGCGAGTTCTATGTTTTTATTTATGATTAATTTTTCATCAATGATCGCTTATTTTCTGTTCTTCTGGAGGCTGACCAAAATTGCTGGTGTTATTTGCTTCCATGTTTTTTAAATTGTACTAGTTTCACAGCTCAGTGCTTTTTATTATTTTTGTATTTTATTGTATGAGTCTAGTCATATGTTTAACAATATGTAATATAATGTTACCATCATTTTGTGTAAATCTAGTATTCTCTTCTTAAATTTTGATTCTTGTCTTTATAATAATATGGCGGGCTTTTATGTCAAATGCCTTGAGGCTGTGCTCTCTCTCTTTATACTGTATACTCTCTGTATTTAGTATGGATGTGTAAAGACTGATTGTTTGAATCTGAGATTGCAGTCTCACCGTGTGAAAGTGGATCTGAGCAGAGCTGCTTGGCCAGGTGCTGGGCAGGCAGGAAATAGGATAGTCAGTAATGGGCTGTGAGAGCTGGCAGCACAGAGCCTCTGCAGGTTAATAATCACCCTCTGTGCTCCCTGTGCACTGTTTACCATACAGCCACTAGCCACTGAACTCCCTCATCGTTGGAACTGAGTGTGCTTACATTTCCAGTCTTTGGAACAATTTAGCCACCCTAAATAAACACCATTAAGATTCCTTTCAAGGCTGATGATTTCATTGTGCTTCTGGTAAAGGTCAATGTTTTTTAAAACTTGTGAGTCCAGTCCAGCAGGTCACTGCCAGTTAGGATCCCGGAAGAGAGGAGCAGTGGGGACGGATGTAACAAAGAGAAATCCTGAGCCACAGCTGTAAATAAGTGACGTGCTGAGCCTCTGTGTGCTCAGACGCTCAGGATCAGAGTGCTACAGCTGTACTGTATTGTTTAGCTTGATATTAGAATTGACATGCATGTTGTAATTCAATTTTAGGTTATTAGGTTGTGGTATTTCTTTGTAGCTTAGGCTAAGAGTTTCAGTGTTTATGATTGTGTCCAGTAGCTCAGTGGTTAGAGTGCTGAGTCACAATGTGGAATTTAGCTGGCCGAAGGATTGAATGTGCAGACCTCAGTAGTTTTTAAAATGTGCTGGTGTCTGCCATGGTGACCACTGTTGTGTTTGGAGGAAATAGAAAAACACTCTATGACCTCAGGCACCATTCAGACAGGTACAGTGCATAAACGACGAGTAATTATCTTGTGAGTGTGTGTGTTGTGGGAAAGGGGAGATAAGGCAGACTAGAGGTAGACATTCTGTTAACTTACTTACAAGATGAAAGGACCTGGGAGTTGTTCTATGAGAGCAGGTCAGTTTACATGACATCACAAGGGCATTGTGGTACCATCAGATGGGTAACTGACATACTCACAAGATACTATGTCAACATTTTCACTAACATATTTTAAACATCACTTGTAAGACATGATAGTTATATCTGAATGACTACTAACACATCATGGACAATCCCTGATTAAATGTTTTTGTGCAGTTCATCAGTATTAGCTTATACGTGTGAGTAATTATGACTAATACATAAAAGTATCATATTTACACCCTTTTCTCTCAGCAGCCACAGTACTTTTCTGTTTATTGCTGAAGCTTAACTCACAGTCCAGGTATCTATGCTGTGCTTCCAAAGTTGCCTGGCAAAGCATTTCCTTCCCCAGTGCTTTTATGAATGGTTAGTGGGCTCTGCAGTGTGGGCTGCTCTTGTTTCCTGTTCAGCTCTGGCTCAGCAGCGCCGTGAGTCAGTACTGATGTGGGGTGGCAGCAGGGACTGCAGTGGAGCTGACTGGAACTCCTGAGACTAAATAGCCTGGGTTCAGGGAGAAAAGTCAACATGCCACCCCGCACTGCCCCACAGCCTGGCAGCTAAGAGCAGAAAAAGGGCAGTTGCAATGGATCAAGGGTAAGGGGTTCTCACATAAACATACCTGATATTCTCCCATTAGTCACCCTCCATCAGGTAACCTTAAGTGGGTCACTTTCTCTTAAGTAATACTACCTTACTCTGCTTCAGATAACAAAAATCACCTGATCTCTGATAACCTCATCTGGGTCACATTCACTTTCTACTCCGTTGGGCCCCTGAGCAAGGCCCTTAACCCTAACTGCTCTAGGGGCACCGTATAAATGGCTGACCCTGCGCTCTGACCCCAAGCTTCTCTCCCTGTCTGTGTGTCTCATAGAGAGAAAGTTAGGGTATGCGAAAAAAGACAAATTCCTAATACAAGAAATCATATATGGCCAATAAAGTGATCTTATCGCACCTTTTGCAATTTCTCCCAGGTCAGTCTCACTTTGGTTTTTTCACCTGATCACTGTCCATCAGTTATCCTGTCCTAGGTTATGAACCCTCAAGTAACCTGGATCACTATCCCACAGGATGCCACTCCTGACTCACAGCCCTAGAGTAGTTTGACATGTGGTCATTTTATTTTACTTGTGTCACTCTCATTCAGTAAATACATTGGAATCATTGAATGCTTCTTTTAGCTTTCAGAGATTCAAATTAGAACAGACAAAAGGATGGTTAAACAATACATTTCAACACCAACATTTTATCTAAGTCTTCCAGCCATTTAGCAAGCAACCTGACATAGCATGAAATTATTACAGACAAAAATGATTAAGTGAAGCAGTTAAGTAAGGATATTACCCTCATCCCACCACTAAAAGGGGTTCTGATGGCATTATAATTTAGATATCTTCTGTATGACTATAAACCATCCAAAAACATTTTGTTATTATGTAAGATGAAGTTACAGATGATTGGTAGAAAAAAATGAAAGAATATACCTCTCGCATTTTTCAAAATATATTTTCAGCCTCACAGCATTGTCCTTGATCCGTTGTCCTTTGTTAAATGTGCATGGATATACCTGTACAATACCTAAATATCTAAGAGTGAGGATGTATTATTAAAAGCATATAATTCAAATCAAAAGATGTTATGTTAAAATTTTATGATAATTGTAACAAGAACCAATTATAATATTGTGTACAGTTTGGTCACCTCATCTCAAAAAGATACTGTAGCACTGGAATCTGTTCAATGAAAAGTAAGCTTCAAATTCAAAGGTCCCAGTTATACTGACAATATCAGCCCAAAAATCTCTTTCAGGGTCAACAGTGAAACATGAACAAGAGGATTCAAGCTGAAAGTAAAGGGAAGTGCAGAGACAGAACAGGAGGCAGTTCTTTACTCAATGGGTAATAGGCATCTGGAACATGCAGCCTTGATGTTGAAGCTGTTACCCTGGCAGCTAAAGAACTGACTGGATGAGATCCTTAGATTAAAGAGGTAGGAGCTGTGTGGTCTCCCCATATTTGCAACCTTATTTATGATTTTGTTTTCTGAATCTACGGTACAAGCATACAGCCTCTAACAAGAAAACCTGTACTCCCAGAATGCACACATAGACCTTCTAACACACACGTACACAAACCTACCTGTATCCCCAGATCACAGTCTCAGGTACACACATACCTGTATACAGAAAGCACATACTGTATGAATATTTCCAACTGTGAGCTAGCAATATAGCCCATCTGCTGTAGCTTATTTAGTTCTAGTAGATAATTAATCCAGGACCTCATCCAGCTCTTTCTTGAAAGAAGCCATGGTTCTGGCTTCAACAACATGGCTGGGTAGCTTGTTCCAGACTCACACAACCCCTTTTGTAAAGAACCTCCTGTTCTCATTTTTGAAGCACTTTCAGTTCTCCATTTGTGTCATCTATTGTAGGTTTGTGTTTCACTGTTGATGCTGTAGAAATCTATAGAATTGACTTTATATTGCCTTGAAGGAATTTAAATATTTGAATCAAAAGAATACAATCAGTACTGTATCTGGTCGCTCTTCTCTGGACTGATTCCAGAGCAGCAATATCTTTTTGGTAGCGTGGGGAACCAACAACAATCTAAATGAATTGTAGTATTTATACATAAAATGTTACCCATTGATTTAAACAATATTCTATTTTCCATTTTTATAGTCCAACAACACCCACCTACCTGTTTCGCCTATTACAAATTCAGACACTTACTCACCTGCATACCCTGATGACAGTCTTGGAGACTCCAGCACTGCTAAAAAAGTCTGGCAAAGTGATCTTTCTTAACTTCACCTCCTCCTCTGAGGGTAATTGACCTGTCACTTTCATAATAATGATGAATTGCTGGTAGAACAAAAGAGAAAAGTGAAAATAACGAAATGAGATTAAATGACAACAAAGAAGGCAGAACAAAATACAGAAATACATATTATACAGAGAAAGAATTTTCCAGTAGCAGTAAATCTTCCCTCCTCTCAGGGAGAGGAACCACCTGAACCATTTGGCTCTAGATCTGGCTATGTCACAAACATTAACATTGGCCAAAAGTTTGGTAATCAAAGACCCTTCCAAAAACTCAGAGAAAAGTCTGTTATGTGGAATTATGCAGTGTCACCATTGAACATTCATTGTTAAGATGGAAAAAGCAGCATCTGCTGGACAGGCAAGAATCCAAGCTCCTGATCCCAGTGAAGGCACAAGAAGACACAAGAGCTGTGGGAGATAGGTGAACAAGATAGGTACTGCAGAGGCGGGGGCGGAGATTGCTGAGCAGGACATGTGCTAAACAGTTGGTCTTTTCCAAGAGCAGGAGAGGGAAGCTACGCAGCCAGACAAGGCTGGAAGGCAAGGATTCAGCACAATAGTGCTAGTCTGGCGCAAGACTGAGCTGGAGTGGCAGTGGATAACAGACAGGGAGGTGGCTGGCAGAGTGGTTCAGGAACCACATAGATCTTCAGTTCTTCAGGCAGATTATTCTTCTCTGAAGAAGGATGGTTGTGCTGTGAGCACTTCCCTAGCAGAAGGAAGCTCAATGACAGAGCACTGGACCATAGGCAAAGCTGGGTTTAAATATCCTGGACTAAATAGGATGATTACCCATTTAGTGAGGGCAGGTGGCTGGGACAAGTAGCCTGAACAAGTTCTCTTGGCTCAAGGATGTGTTTGACTCCTTGCCCATTGAAGTCAAGGGCTGAAATCTCTGGATCACCTGGGCATAACATACATAACATAAGTTCTAGGGAGACATGACCAAATATACAGAACTGCAACAATGACAATAAATGTATGTCAGCTCATATGACCACATGACGTGACAAAAGAGAACAGGGTTAACAGTCCTCTCTATCTTAAATGTCTGCCTATGTATGAATTTGAAGAAATAACTAAAAGCATGGGTTAATAACTATCTAAAAATATTTTTTTTACTTCGAGCAAAAAAAGCCCACAGTGTTTTATCCTTTCATGTTTAAAATTGTAGTTTTTTTTTCCAAGGAGCTCATTCAGTCCAAAGCCCACCGACAGATATATATCTGATCATCCTTGGTACCACACAAATCGAACAGAGCAAAACAGTCAGAAGACGACATCTGGCTGACAGAATAAACTGGTTTACAGAATCCAGCATGTGATTCTAATTTAGTAATAACCTTCTATCCCAAAAAACCGTCTATTCCCTAATTCAGTTCTTGCCATCCTTAACCTGTTTCTCCTCCTGCAATCACCCCAGCTGAGCTCTCAATTATTTAATTGAAACACAGATTGAACTCATAAATAGCTTAATTAGAAAGATGGCTTTCAGCTCCTGAAACATTTTAGATTTACAGGTACATACTGTACAGATTTTTACTGATAATTTAAAAATCTCCAGCTGTGTAATAACTAATCTACTTAAAGAAATAATAAATTCAACAAAAAATTAAATTAAGTTATTAGAAAACACAGAAACTTGATATCTCTGACACAAGAGAGTCAGAACCAGTGACAGAGAGCCTTAAATGCTCTACAATGGTGTGACAGAGTCTAAGGAAAACAATATTGAAGTAATCAGAAAAGCAAAAATCAAGGACAAAGGACCCTGAAGTCTACAATTTGATGCCTTGTCTAAGAAAAAAAGGTTCTATCGTAAATTGACTTAATTAGCATCACAACAGCAGATGACAAACTTTATCATCAAAATTGTCATTGTCATTAAGTTTGACCAATCGGGAAATATTTTAATGTGGCCTTTTGCTTCTGTTTTCCACCATCCTTTTTCTTTCTACCTCTGCAGTTCTTCATTTCATGGTTAGGGTCTTTCTGACACTATAATTCCATTCCATTCTCACCCCAAAGGTGCCCTCAAGGATCTGTGCTTTTCAGATGCATGTTTTCAGATGGTTATAGTTATGTACAAATGTAATATTTTCTAAAAACACCAGAAAAAAATGTTTGAGTTTGAAATGTTTCATATTGTAACAAATAATTTATAACTTTCCTCATAATATTTTAGTTATGTGTTTTGTACTGTGTGTGAACATTTCCATGTGAAGGATACCTGCACTTTTCTAAAGCCTCATTGCATTGCAAGCTATTTAATCTTGATTCAAACAACTACTGTAAATACTTTAGGAGTACTGGAAAAAATATCATTTAAGATTTTCAAAATTCCCATTCATATTCTGTCATAAACCCAGGTCCTTCAAAGTTAATCCTCACATTGTTAAATTCTGATAAAAACTCTCAGAATCTTAAAGGAGCACGGTCATTTTTTAATCAAAATTAATTTTATACATATGATTTTTTTTACAGTTAGGAGATCTACAATAAACAAATTTGTCTTCAACACAGGCTGGAAATTTGCCACAACGAGCCTGTTTTAGGAGATCAGGTCTCATATTCTAATATGTGAATCCAGAGACATCTGTCTTTTCTCTATCCCTATCCCTCAAGCTAGCAGAGCGGTCCATGGGTGAATCTGTGTCTGATTGCTCTGTGTTGGCCCAGCAGGGTGACCTCAGCCCTATCATTATTTATGGTAATGTCTAGGACCTTTATTGCTCTTGTAATGGAGCCCCCAGCACATTTATCAAGTCTCTGTTTTAATCTCCAGCTCGATTAGTGGAAAAAAATAACTCAGATATCTGTGAGAGAAAGCAGCTGGGACGAGCCGTCGAAAAGTGGGAACTCTTTCTCATCCTTCCCAAAGTGGCGGTAAATAACCCTGTGTCATTTTAATGGCACTTCAGTAATGTGCTTGATGGTGTAATAATTTCAGGAGACACATTGCAATTCCTATATGTTTTATTGTAGCTGTCTCATCTGAGAGGAAGCACAATTCTTGTAAGAATGCAGGAAATTCACTTAGGGATCACATTATGAGTTGGCTTCTTATCAATCACAGACAGGTATGTCAGCTTTGGAGAGAGAAGCAGAGAGATTGTGCTTACAATTTGTGGATGGCACTTTCTTTTGGTTTTACAGTGAGGTTCTGCACTGCCTTGTAAAATATTGCTAAATATTTAAAACATCAATTAATAAATAAATCAGAAAAGGAGTTCTATGTAAAAGATGATTATGTCATGACTTTCAAAGAAGAACAAGATGGTACAATGGTTAGCACTGCTGCATTGTAGTGCTGGGGTCCTGGGCTCAATTCCTGACCTGGGGTGCTATCTGTGTTTGGAAGTTCTCCCCTTGTTTGTGTGGGTTTCCTCTGGGTGCTCTGGTTTCTTTCCACAATAAAAAAAAATACAGAGAATTTAATTTTCTTCTGAGAACACTGGTCCTGGTGTGAGTGTGTGCATGTTAGTGTTAATGTGTGCTCTGTGATGGACTGGCATCCCTTCCAGGTTGTGCCCTACCTTGCACCCGTTGCTTGCCGGGATAGGCTTCTGCTCCCCTGCGACCCTACATTGGAAGAAGCAGTCAGAAACGTGGATGGAATGAACAAGATGAGAGAGTGGATTTTCAACATCTGTGAGGATGGTGCTTCCAAACAACATGACTGTAATAGGTGCAAAGACAAAGGGCCACCACTTGACCTGAGCCTGCCTGTCCTGTTTGGCAAAGACAATAGGGACATTTTCATTCCATAAGGGCTCTATGGCATCGGAGAGAGTCCTAGAGAGTCCCAGCTCTACTCTGAATGACTTTTAATTGTATCACGCGGTTCCTTAACTTTTTCCAGGTTTCTGATGTATTTATACTGTTTCAAGCCATATTTGTGCTGCACACAGAAAACTGTAAAAGAAACACTCATCTTGTAAAGATTATTATTGACTAAGGTGACACCGGCTGATTGCTCTCTGTCTGATTAGACGTTAGGGAGCTTCCTCACTTACAGTAATAGCTGCCGATCAATTAGCTATATACCTGTTAGTGAGTGTGTGTGTAAAGATCCTTCCAATCACTTAAATTAGTCACTGAGAAAGAAAGGTGTCATCTTAGCCTTTGCAAGAAAATATCAAGGAGTTATTGAACACTTCTAAAAAATGTATTATCAAAGAGTACATCTTAGATATACAGTATCTTTAGCTTTAGTTAACCAAGTTACAAAAAGCCAAATAATTCAACCCCATTTAAATTACAAAGCTAACATGCTACAGTATTTTGTCTACCAAAGAACATAAATGTTTAAATTGAATAATCTAGATCTAACGTACATATTACAGTACATATTGTTTGATTTAGTCTTAAACATATTTAATTTAGCTTTTTATCCCTTAATATATTACCTTACAATTCACACATTATCCACCATCAAATAAAAAAATCAGTGTGAAGTAGCCTGTATGGTCTCTAGACTTGTAATTGGAAAGTTATACAGTATGTTCAAATCTTCAAAGAATTTTTGAGGGAATTCCTTCTTTTTTCTGGGGAACCCCGGGAGTCAGACTCCAGAAAGCTGTATAGGTTATCCTGAAGTCATCAATTTTGAAAGAAGTTAAGTGGTAAGTTACTATTTAAGTCATTTGAGATCATCTGATACACAGCCAACCTCCCAGTCATTCTTCACAGCCAGAGCAGAACACTTATGACTCATTGGAACACATTTCTTGACAAATTGACAAACAACTTACATTTCCTCCAGTTCTTTACAAATGCCTCATCTGGGTCATCCACCCCTGTCTTGTATAATAACAGGCAACCTTCACACTACGTATTAACTAATTATAAATTGCAAAAAAAAAATTGTGCCCACTCCTGGTTTTTAGGCAACAAGAATTTGTATTTATTCTGAATACCAAACTTTTCATAGAGGCTAGTTCCTTCAACTAAGTGCAGCCATTAAAGTCCTCCATAGAGATAGCTGATTTGGATTTATTGCTAAGCTTGAGTTTGATATGCATAATAAATCTTCAATTTATTTTAAATGTGTGTCTTTTTATGGATGGGTCTGAAAATTGGACTTTTGCCAATCCAAAATGGCCAGTATGTGCTTTTTCAATCGCTCAGTCTCTTACTTAAAGTCCTTTCTTTCAGTGTTTTATATTTAACAATCACAACAGAGATAATTTACCCATCAGGCAGAATTTATAGACTCAGTTCATCCTGTTGCTCACAGTTCACAGCTGCGAACTGCTGCATTTCTGAATGCTGACATCTCTTCACATATAACAACACAAGGTAAAAGGGACATTGATGTGTTATTAGTAATGGTATGGGCATGAGGACATCAGAATTCCTGTAGCCTTTGCTGTACAAAGGGTAGGATCAAAAGGTGAAATTGATGCAAAAGTATAAATTTCAATCAAGCAAAAATGCAATTTTTCAACCTCTGCAGATTATTTGGGGAAGACCGTTGTGTCTGTAACTATTGTATGTTGTACACTCATTAAGGTTAACAAATGCTAAACTTCAGAGGTTTGGTTCCAGAAAACAATACATACATGTACATAATAAATTCACATCAACCACAAGACCTGGAATTTGGATTTTACTGTACATATAAATAAAGACTTTAATGTTCACTTAACTCTCAGATTAGGCTCATCAACTCATCATGTATAAAATATATAGCTCATATCTACCTTACTGAATATGACTATAAATAAGTTATTTAAATTCCTACTGTAAGATATATGAAAGCAAGAATCATAAATCTCATATTGATAATGATTCTGATAACTCAATTTCCTAGGCAATTGGCCTCTCGTCTTTGGTCTCTGGTCTCTGTATTACGTTAAAGTTTCTGCAAACAGGCTTCTTCTAATTTACCTCAGATCATTTTACAGCTCCCAATGAAGGGACACAAAGAATCAATTAAAAAAAGCAATTCTGCCATACTGAGCTTGCAGTGAAACTACTTCTTAGGCCAGCAAAGTAAAGTAATATTCAATTAAATGATTATTAGGATGGTAAATAATTCAAACAAAGAATTTTAATAAGATGCTTTAAACTTCATTATCTTAATTTTCAAGACTACTTATGCATTGACACACAAATTTGGCACCTGACTTAGTGTTCTTGGTCCAGCAATAATGAATTGTTAATACTTATCAGCTTCCTTGAAGGAGGGCACAAATTTACCTTGGTGTATGGCTCACAATTTATACGCAGTTATGCACTCAGACTTCTCCTTGCTTGGATGCTGGGTTCTGGACCCTAGGTGCTGAGTCATTCAGTCTTCTTGATTTAAAGTACATCCAGGACTTGGGCTAGAGATTGCAGGAGAGGTGAGCTGTGGCTTCGGATCAGTATCCTTTGCAGAAGTGAGCAGCTAAAGAAAGTGGTTCGGAAGTTGATTCATGGCTTGTGCTCACCTAGTATAACAACCTCTTTTGTCAAAAGTCAGTGCAGTTCGTTACATCATGGTAAAGACTGACCCACAGGTCAAAACTGACATTTTCTTTACAAGCAACAGGCAAGCAAGAAGTTATGTGTGGGCTTTGCAACAGTTTGTCACTCTCCAAAAATTTGTGGCTATCAATCCCACAGCACAGTCTCTTCTTGATAGGAAATAGAGCAGGTTTATACTGCTACATATTATGAGCCACCATGTAGTTTTAATGATCATTGGTCTTGTTAGGGCCAAAATGACAACACATAAGTGGTAAACCCATGTTATGCGTGGTACGATCCCTGCCTCCCGGCAACGGAGGAGGCAGAAGTAGGCGTAGCCCCTATCCATCAGTTCACCTATCAGTTTTCCTATTCACCACCACACCCCCGGCTCATCCTACTTAAACACCTGTCCTTCCCTACCTCGTTGCTCAGTATTGGTTTTCCTTTCGAGCTTCCTGGTTGCGCTACTCCTACTTCTACCTTGTGTTCGTCTTGGCTTTCGGTTTACGGTTTTTTCCCTTTCGACTACGGCTTTTCGGATCTCGGCTTGGCTTCGTTACTTACGCTCTGTTTCGGATCACTGGCTACCCCTGGACTATCGGATTGCTCTACTGTCTACGATTTCGGATCACGCTTTGGCTTCGGTAACTCGTTCCCTTTGGATCTCTGGCTTCCCCTGGACTCTCGGCTCACTCCTTCGACTACGGCTTTCTTCGGATCACGGCTAGGCTTTGTCAGCTCCCGCAAGTGGGTTCACTCGCTGGTTTCGGTCCCTCTACCGAATCCTTAACAATGCGCATTGTCCAGCACATAAAAAGCTAATGCATTGATCATTTTTTTAGCTAAATATTTTACATTTGCATCAGAAAATGTTTGTAGAACATATCATACCAGTAGTGTTTGAAACAGCAGATGAAACTCTGAACTGATAGCAGTCTCTCTTGTCCCTGTCCTGCATCTTAAGTAATTTAGATACAATTTGAAAACATCACACATAATGTAAGTGCCGCATTTAGAAAGGAGCAGCAGAACCTGGATTGAGCGATGGAAGAGGTGGAGTCCCTCAAGGTTCACTGTGTGGACCATTTTTGTTCTGTCTATATACAATATACTGTATGGCAAATATAGAGCAATCAAATACACTTAACTAAATCCTGCTGAAAATGAAAGAGTAGAGAGAAAAAAGAACTATACGCACATAATTAGGTCAGGATGATCTAGATAGATTTCAACACTGCAGAACCAGGCAATCTCAAATAAACATAAGTGTTAGATTTTGTTATTATCTATAGTTAAGAAAAATTATGGTGTGATTATCCTATGGTTGATACAAAATTAGGAATGATGAGAATTACTGAGTGTAGTAGAATAAACCCTATCTGCACCTAGGTAATGTAGGTTATGTAGCAATAAGAAGGCAAATAAGAGGATCAGAGACTGAGAACAGAACACAAAATCTAAGGTGGTGAAGTTGAAACTTTGTAATGCCCTAGCCTGAAAACATCTGGAGTACTGTCAATAGAGCTGGTATCCACTCAAAGAGTAATGAGGGCAGACTGATGGAACTTCTCTATCTCAGTAAAA